>NC_090936.1:706617060-708105763 GCF_040938575.1 Ambystoma mexicanum
AAACACCAACTTAACCATAACTACATCGCCTCTGCCATGTAGTTATGGTTAAGTTGGTGTTTCCATAGGAAGAGCACTTTTTTAGGCGGCTTATAACTTCGCTCTCCCTGGACGAATCCTCACCAAACTTTGCAAAAAAAGTATTTGGTGCACTCTGAATTTTTTGGCAAAGTTTTTTTGCAAACGGGATCTGCCTCCTGCACACGAATGCCATGTGTCTCTCTCCCTCCCCCCACCCCCCGCTCATGCCCCATGTCTCTCTCTCCCTCCCCCCCACCCCCGCTCATTCCCCGTGTGTCTCTCTCCCCTTCCCCCAGCCCCCGCTCAAGCCCTGTGTGTCTCTCTCCCTCCCCCTCACCCCCGCTCATGCCCCTTGTGTCTCTCTCCCTCCCCCCCACTCCTGCTCATGACCTGTGTGTCTCTCCCCCTCCCGCCCATCCCCCGCTCATGCCACGTGTGTCTCTCCCCCTCCCGCCCACCCCCCGCTCATGCCCCGTGTGTCTCTCCCCCTCCCGCCCACCCCCAACTCATGCCCCGTGTGTCTCTCTCCCTCCCGCCCACCCCCCGCCCATGCCCTGTGTGTCTCTCGCCCTCCCGCCCACCCCCCGCTCATGCCCCGTGTCTCTCTCTCCCTCCCACCCCCCGCTCATGCCCCGTGTGTCTCTCTCCCTCCCGCCCTCCGCTCATGCCCCTTGTGCCTCTCTCCCTCCCCCACCCCCGCTCATGCCCCATGTGTCTCTCTCCCTCCCCCCACGCCCACTCATGCCCCTTGTGTCTCTCTCCCCTTCTCCCACCCCCTGCTCATGCCCCGTGTCTGTCTTCTGTTCCCCCCACTCATGCCCCGTGTCTGTCTCCTGTTCTCCCCACCCCCTGCTCATGCCCCGTATCTGTCTCCTGTTCCCTTCATGTGCCGTGTCTGTCTCCTGTTGCCCCCCACGCCACCCGCTCATGCCCCGGGTCTGTCTCCTGTTCTCCCCACCCCCGCTCATGCCCCGTATCTGTCTCTTGTTCCCCCATCCCCCACTCATGCCCCGTGTCTGTCTCCTGTTCTCCCCACCCCCCCGCTCATGCCCGTGTCTGTCTACTGTTCTCCCCACCCCCGCTCATGCCCCGTGTCTCTCTCCTGTTGGGCCCACCCCCTGCTCATGCCCTGTGTCTGTCTCCTGTTGCCCCCCACCCCCCGCTCATGCCCCATGACTCCCTCGTGTTACCCCCCACACCCCTGCTCATGCCCCGCGTCTCCCTCGTGTTCCCCCCACCCCCCGCTCCTGCCTCTTGTCGCTCTCCTTTCCTCCCCACCCTCGCTCATGTCCCGTTTGTGCCCTGTACCCCCCGCTCATGCCCTGTGTCTCCCTCGTGTTTCTCCCCACCCCCGCTCATACCTCGTGTCTCCCTCATGTTCCTCCCCACCCGCTGCTGATGCCCCGTGTCTCTCTCGTGTTCCCCCCACCACCGCTCATGCCCCGTGTTTCCTTCCTTTCTCCCCACCCCTGCTCATGCCCCGTGTGTCTCTCTCCCTCCCGCCGACCCCCCGCTCATGCCCCGTGTGTCTCTCTCCCACCCGCCCACCCCCCACCCATGCCCGTGTGTGTCTCTCCCTCCTGCCCACCCCCGCTCATGCCCAAGTGTCTCTCTCCCTCCCGCCCACCCCCCGCTCATGCCCCGTGTGTCTCTCTCTCTCCCGCCCCCCGCTCATGCCCCGTGTGTCTCTCTCCCTCCCCCGCTCATGCCCCATGTGTCTCTCTCCCTCCCCCCACCCCCGCTCATGCCCCGTGTCTCTCTCCCCTTCCCCCACCCCCTGCCCCGTGTCTGTCTCCTGTTCTCCCCACCCCCCGCTCATGCCCCGTATCTGTCTCCTGTTCCCTTCATGTGCGGTGTCTGTCTCCTGTTGCCCCCCATGCCCCCGCTCATGCCCCGGGTCTGTCTCCTGTTCTCCGAACCCCCGCTCATGCCCCGTGTCTCTCTCCTGTTGGCCCCACCCCCCGCTCACGCCCCGTGTCTGTCTCCTGTTGCCCTCCACCCCCACTCATGCCCCGTGTTTCCCTCGTGTTACCCCCACCCCTCCGCTCATGCACCGCGTCTCCCTCCTGTTCCCCCACCCCCTGCTCATGCCCCTTGTCTCTCTCCTTTCCCCCCCACCCCCGCTCATGTCCCTTTTGTGCCCTGTACCCCCCCGCTCATGCCCCGTGTCTCCCTCGTGTTCCTCCCCACCCCCCGCTCATACCTCGTGTCTCCCTCATGTTCCTCCCCACCCGCTGCTCATGCCCCATGTCTCTCTCGTGTTCCCCCCACCACCGCTCATGCCCCGTGTTTCCTTCCTTCCCCCCCACCCCCTGCTCATGCCACGTGTCTCTCTCCCTATCGGCCACCCCCGCTAATGCCCCCTGTGTCTCTCTCCCTCCCGCCCACCCCTGCCCGTGCCCCGTGTGTCTCTCTCCCTCCCACCCACCCCCCGCTCATGCCCCATGTGTCTCTCTCCCTCCCGCCCACCCCCCGCTCATGCCCCGTGTGTCTCTCTTCCTCCTGCCCCCCGCTCATGCCCCGTGTGTCTCTCTCCCTCCCCCACCCCCGCTCATGCCCCTTGTGTCTCTCTCCATCCCCCCACCCCCATTCATGCCCCGTGTGTCTCTCTCCCCTTCCCCACACCCCCTGCTCATGCCCCGTGTCTGTCTTCTGTTCCCCCGCTCATGCCCCATGTCTGTCTCCTGTTCTCCCCACCCCCGCTCATGCCCCGTATCTGTCTCCTGTTCCCTTCATGTGCCGTGTCTGTCTCCTGTTGCCCCCCACAACCCCCGCTCATGCCCCGGGTCTGTCTCCTGTTCTCCCCACACCCAGCTCATGCCCCGTGTCTGTGTCCTGTTCCCCCCATCCCCCACTCATGCCTCGTGTCTGTCTCCTGTTGCCCCCACCCCCCGCTCATGGCCAGTGTCTGTCTCCTGTTCCCTCCACCCGCTCATGCCCTGTGTCTCTCTCTTGTTGCCCCCCAGCCCCCCGCTCATGCCCCGTGTCTGTCTCCTGTTCTCCCCACCCCCCGCTCATGCCCCGTGTCTGTCTCCTGTTCCCCCCGCTCATGCCCCCTGTCTCTCCTGTTGCCCCCCACCCCCCGCTCATGCCCCGTGTCTGTCTCCTGTTGCCCCACCCCCGCTCATGCCCTGTGTCTGGCTCCTGTCCTCCCCACCCTCCGCTCATGCTCCGTGTCTGTCTCCTGTTCCCCCCACCCCCCGCTCATGCCCCGTGTATGTCTCCTGTTGCCCCCCACCCCTGCTCATGCCCCGTGTCTTTCTCCTGTTGCCCCCCACCACCCGCTCATGCCCCCGTGTCTGTCTCCTGTTGCCCCCACCCCCCGCTCATGCCCCGGTTCTGTCTCCTGTTGCCCCCCACCCCCACTCATGCCCCGTGTCTGTCCCTGTTGTTCCCACCACCCCCCACTCATACCCCGTGTCTGTCTCTTGTTCCCTCCACCCTCCTGCTCATGCCCTGTGTCTGTCTCCTGTACCCCTCCACCCCCCGCTCATGCCCCGTTTCTGTCTACTGTTCCCCCCACCCGCTCATGCCCCGTGTCTCTCTCCTGTTGCCCCCCGCTCATGCCCCGTGTCTGTCTCCTGTCCCCCACCCGCTCATGTCCGTGTCTCTCTTCTGTTGCACCCCACCCCCCACTCATGCCCCGTGTCTGTCTCCTGTACCCCCCACCCCGGCTCATGCCCCGTGTCTCTCTCCTGTTGCCCCCTCCCCCTGCTCATGCCCCGTGTCTGTCTCCTGTTCCCCCCACCCCCCACTCATGCCCCGTGTCTGTCTCCTGTTTCCTCCACCCATGCCCCATGTCTGTCTCCTTTACCCCCCACTCCGCGCTCATGCCCTGTATCTGTCTCCTGTTCCCCCATCCCCCACTCATGCCCTGTGTCTGTCTCCTGTTCTCCCCACCCACCCGCTCATGCCCGTGTATGTCTCCTGTTCTCCCCACCCCCGCTCATGCCCCGTGTCTCTCTCCTGTTGGCCCCACCCCCCGCTCATGCCCCGTGTCTGTCTCCTGTTGCCCCCACCCCCTGCTCATGCCCCATGTCTCCCTCATGTTCCTCCCCACCCCTGCTCATGCCCCGTGTTTCCCTCGTGTTACCCCCATCCCCCTGCTCATGCGCCACGTCTCCCTCGTGTTCCCCCCACCCCCCGCTCATGCCCTTTGTCTCTTTCCTTTCCTCCCCACCCCCGCTCATGTCCCGTGTGTGCCCTGTATCCCCCCGTTCATGCCCTGAGTCTCCCTCGTGTTCCTCCCCACCCCCGCTCATACCTCATGTCTCCCTCATGTTCCTCCCCACCCGCTGCTCATGCCCCTTGTCTCTCTTGTGTTCCCCTCACCACCACTCATGCCCCATGTTTCCTTCCTTTTCTCCCCACCCCCTGCTCATGCCCCGTGTGTCTCTCGATCTCCCGCCCACCCATCGCAGATGATCAGTGTGTCTCTCTACCTCCCGCCCACCCCCCGTCCCTGCCCCGTGTGTCTCTCTCCCTCCCGCACACCCCCTGCTCATGCCCCATGTGTCTCTCTCCCTCCCGCCCACCCCCGGCTCATGCCCCGTGTGTCTCTCCCTCCCGGCCCCCGCTCATGCCCCGTGTGTCTCTCTCCCTCCCCCACCCCCGCTCATGCCCCGTGTGTCTCTCTCCCTCCCCCCACCCCCGCTCCTGCCCTGTGTGTCTGTCTCCCCTTCCCCCACCCCCTGCTCATGCCCCATGTCTGTCTTCTGTTCCCCTCCTCATGCCCCGTGTCTGTCTCCTGTTCTGCCCACCCCCCGCTCATGCCCCGTATCTGTCTCCTGTTCCCTTCATGTGCCGTGTCTGTCTCCTGTTGTCCCCCACACCCCCCCTCTCATGCCCCGGGTCTGTCTCCTGTTCTCCCCACACCCAGCTCATGCCCCGTGTCTGTGTCTTGTTCCCCCCACCCCCCGCTCATGCCCCGTGTCTGTCTCCTGTTGCCCCCCACCCCCCTGCTCATGCCCTGTGTCTGTCTCCTGTTCCCCCCACCTGCTCATGCCCCATGTCTCTCTCTTGTTGCCCCCCAGCCCATCGCTCATGCCCCGTGTCTGTCTCCTGTTCTCCCCACCCCCCGCCGCTCATGCCCCGTGTCTGTCTCCTGTTCCTCCCACCCCCCGCTCATGCCCCGTGTCTGTCTCCTGTTCCCCCCACCCCCCACTCATGCCCCGTGTCTCTCCTGTTGCCCCCACCCCCCACTCATGCCCTGTGTCTGTCTCCTGTTGCCCCCCACCCCCTGCTCATGCCCTGTGTCTGTCTCCTGTTTTCCCCACACTCCGCTCATGCTCCGTGTCTGTCTCCTGTTCCCCCCACCCCCTGCTCATGCCTCTTGTCTGTCTCCTGTTGCCCCCACCCCCGCTCATGCCCCGTGTCTGTCTCCTGTTGCCCCCCACCCCCTGCTCATGCCCCTGTGTCTGTCTCCTGTTGCCCCACCCCCTGCTCATGCCCCGGTTCTGTCTCCTGTTGCCCCCCACCCCCCACTCATGCCCCGTGTCTGTCTCCTGTTCCCCCATCCCCGCTCATGCCCCGTGTCTGTCTCCTGTACCCCCCACCCCCCGCTCATGCCCCGTGTCTGTCTCCTGTTCCCCCCACCCGCTCATGCCCCGTTTCTCCTTCCTGTTGCCCCCCTGCTCATGCCCCATGTCTGTCTCTTGTTCCCCCACCCGCTCATGTCCCGTGCCTCTCTCCTGTTGCACCCCACCCCCCCGCTCATGCCCCGTGTCTGTCTCCTGTACCCCCCACCCCTCCGCTCATGCCCCGTGTCTCTCTCCTGTTGCCCCCCACCCCCTGCTCATGCCCCATGTCTGTCTCCTGTACCCCCCACACCCCGCTCATGCCCCGTGTCTCTCTCCTGTTGCCCCCCACCCCACCACTCATGCCCCGTGTCTGTCTTCTGTTCCCCCCACCTCCCGCTCATGCCCCGTGTCTCTGTCTCCTGTTCCGCCCACCCCCTGCTCATGCCCCGTGTCTGTCTCCTGTTGCCTCCACCCATGCCCCGTGTCTGTCTCCTGTACCCCCCCACTCCACGCTCATGTCCCGTGCCTCTCTCCTGTTGCCCCCCACCCCCCTGCTCATGCCCTGTGTCTGTCTCCTGTTGCCCCCCACCCCCCACTCATGCCCCGTATCTGTCTCCTGTTCTCCCCACCCCCCCGCTCATGCCCGTGTCTGTCTCCTGTTCTCCCCACCCCCGCTCATGCCCCGTGTCTCTCTCCTGTTGGCCCCACCCCCGCTCATGCCCCGTGTCTGTCTCCTGTTGCCCCCCACCCCCTGCTCATGCCCCATGTCTCCCTCGTGTTCCCCCCCAACCCCCGCTCATGCCCCGTGTTTCCCTCGTGTTACCCCCACCCCCCTGCTCATGCCCCGCATCTCCCTCGTGTTCCCCCCACCCCCTCTCATGCCCCTTGTCGCTCTCCTTTCCCCCCACACCCCTCTCATGCCCCGTGTCTGTCTCCTGTTCCCCCCACCCCACGCTCATGCCCCGTGTCTCTCTCTTATTGCCCCCCAGCCCCCCGCTCATGCCCCGTGTCTGTCTCCTGTTCTCCCCACCCCCCGCTCATGCCCCGTGTCTGTCTCCTGGTCCTCCCACCCCCCGCTTATGCCCCGTGTCTGTCTCCTGTTGCCCCACACCCCCTGCTCATGCCTCATGTCTCCCTCGTGTTCCCCCCAAAACCCCGCTCATGCCCCGTGTTTCCCTCGTGTTACCCCCCACCCCCCCGCTCATGCCCCGCGTCTCCCTCGTGTTCTCCCCACCCCCTCTCATGCCCCTTGTCTCTCTCCTTTCCCCCACCCCCTCTCATGCCCCGTGTCTGTCTCCTGTTCCCCCCACCCCACGCTCATGCCCCATGTCTCTCTCTTATTGCCCCCCAGCCACCCGCTCATGCCCCGTGTCTCTCCTGTTGCCCCCCAACCCCTGCTCATGCCCAGTGCCTGTCTCCTGTTGCCCCCACCCCCCGCTCATGCCCTGTGTCTGTCTCCTGTTCTCCCCAGCCTCCGCTCATGCTCGGTGTCTGTCTCCTGTTGCCCCCCACCCCCTGCTCATGCCCCGTGTCTGTCTCCTGTTGCCCCCACCCCCCTGCTCATGCCCCCGTGTCTGTCTCCTGTTGCCCCCCACCTCCCGCTCATGCCCCGGTTCTGTCTCCTGTTGCCCCCCACCCCCCGCTCATGCCCCGTGTCTGTCTCTGATGTTCCCCCAACCCCCGCTCATACCCTGTGTCTGTCTCCTGTTCCCCCCACCCCCCGCTCATGCCCCGTGTCTGTCTCCTGTACCCCCCCACCCCCCGCTCATGCCCCGTGTCTTTCTCCTGTTCCCCCCACCCACTCATGCGCCGTGTCTCTCTCCTGTTGCCCACCCTGCTCATGCCCCGTGTCTGTCTCCTGTTCCCCCACCCGCTCATGCCCCGTGTCTCTCTCCTGTTGCCCCCCACCCCCTGCTCATGCCCCGTGTCTGTCTCCTGTACCCCCCACCCCCCGCTCATGCCCTGTGTCTCTCTCCTGTTGCCCCCCACCCTCTCCTGCTCATGCCCCGTGTCTGTCTTCTGTTCCCCCACCCCCCGCTCATGCCCCGTGTCTGTCTCCTGTTCCGCCCACCCCCTGCTCATGCCCCGTCTCTGTCTCCTGTTGCCTCCACCCATGCCCCGTGTCTGTCTCCTGTACCCCCCCACTCCGCGCTCATGTCCCGTGCCTCTCTCCTGTTGCCCCCCACCCCCCTGCTCATGCCCTGTGTCTGTCCCCCCCACCCCCTGCTCATGCCCTGTGTCTGTCTCCTGTTGCCCCCCACCCCCCGCTCATGCCCCGTATCTGTCTCCTGTTCTCCCCACCCCCCGCTAATGCCCGTGTCTGTCTCCTGTTCTCCCCACCCCCGCTCATGCCCCATGTCTCTCTCCTGTTAGCCCCACCCCCCACTCATGCCCCATGTCTGTCTCCTGTTGCCCCCCACCCCCTGCTCATGCCCCATGTCTCCCTCGTGTTAACCCCCACCCCCCACTCATGCCCCGTGTTTCCCTCGTGTTACCCCCCGCTCATGTCCCGCATCTCCCTCATGTTCCCCCACCCCCCTCTCATGCCCCTTGTCTCTCTCCTTTCCCCCCCACCCCCTCTCATGCCCCGTGTCTGTCTCCTGTTCCCCCCACCCCACGCTCATGCCCCGTGTCTCTCTCTTATTGCCCCCCAGCCACCCGCTCATGCCCCGTGTCTGTCTCCTGTTCTCCCCACCCCCCTCTCATGCCCCGTGTCTCTCATGTTCCTCCCACCCCCGCTCATGCCCCGTGTCTGTCTCCTGTTCCCCCCACCCCCCGCTCATGCCCCGTGTCTCTCCTATTGCCCCCCACCCCCAGCTCATGCCCAGTGTCTGTCTCCTGTTGCCCCCCACCCCCCGCTCATGCCCTGTGTCTGTCTCCTGTTCCCCCCACCCCCCGCTCATGCCCCGTGTCTCTCCTATTGCCCCCCACCCCCAGCTCATGCCCAGTGTCTGTCTCCTGTTGCCCCCCACCCCCCGCTCATGCCCTGTGTCTGTCTCCTGTTCTCCCCACCCTCCGCTCATGCCCTGTGTCTGTCTCCTGTTCTCCCCACCCTCCGCTCATGCCCCGTGTCTATCTCCTGTTGCCCCCACCCCCTGCTCATGCCCCCATGTCTGTCTCCTGTTGCCCCCCACCCCCCGCTCATGCCCCGGTTCTGTCTCCTGTTGCCTCCTCCCCCCGCTCATGCCCCATGTCTGTCTCTGATGTTCCCCCATCCCCCCTCATACCCCGTCTCTGTCTCCTGTTCCCCCACCCCCCGCTCATGCCCCGTGTCTGTCTCCTGTACCCCCCCACCACCGCTCATGCCCCGTGTTTCCCCCCTTTTCCCCCCACCCCCTGCTCATACCCTGTTGTGTTCTTTATACACCGCGCCTTCCCTTTCCATGGTGGCCATCTTGGTAAAAGATTTTCCTTCCTACACCGGGACGCCGCAGGAGTCCCGTTGTAGGAAGGAACATCTTTTTGTTTTTTTTACCACCCAGCGTTCCCACTTTGAGGATATACGATGTTAGTGGTCTTCATCTATTGAAAAGGATGTTATGGTGACGTTACACTGATAAAAACCTATGAAATTCAGTGAAAAATCTTTGTCAAAGGGACGTATGGTTCCAAGTAAAACCGAAAAACCCTTGAAATTCGCCAGTTATGGTAAGCCAAGCATCCATAACTCGCGCCACCACCGTGCACTGCTAAGACTAACACCCAAGGCATCAAAGATGACATCACAAATGTCATTGATGACATCACTGTACAATGCACTATTCACTGAACGTGTTACACAGTGTCACCCTAGAAGAATCTCATGTGGCTAATTGTTACTGTATCGGGTAATTGTTATATACCCTCTGCTCTTGATTTAGTTAGATTTCAAATACCTACTGCTCCATAACCAAAATAATGCATTTTAACTTGCACAGCTGCAATTTCTGTTTGGAGACTTCATGGTCCTTCCCTTCTAGGGCTGTTAGCAATATCAATGTGGTCTGCTTAAATGCTTCATATGTGGAAAATGTGACCACTAGGCCATTGACATGTTGCATTAGCTTAGAAAGACCTTGACATTTTAATACAAGCTTACTCTTTCTTCAGGGCTTGGATAAAAAGGGTTGGGCTTTCTGTCTCTACCTCTGTCAATTGAGTCTATGTTATTCGATGAACTTTGTGTGAAAATATAAAATGGTATTGGCAATCAGGCTGTATGGAGACATAGAAGAAAGGGCAGCACTGAACAGGACTGCAAGACTTGTCCTTGGCCTCAAGCCCAGGGATCGTATTTCTCCAGGACTGAAATCTCTGCACTGGCTCCCAGTGCCTACGAGAATTAAATTAAAAATCTTTTGCATTTTCCACAAGGCCTTCTGGGGGCTGGGGCCGAAATACCTTCAACTCTCTCTTCCTAAATATCTTCCTTCGCGAGCTCTTCGCTCATCCTCCTCCAACTCCCTCAGGGTCAGTCGCTTCTCCAAGTAACACGTTGGTGGTAGATCTCTCTCTTCGGCAGGGGCCTCCCTCTGGAACAGTCTTCCTGCCTCCCTGAAACTTGAGGAGAACCATCTCCGGTTCAGGAAGCACCTCAAAACCTTCCTCTTTGCTTCAGCTTTTTCTCTTCCTCTCCCCTGCTGATTCCTGGCTTAAACTGCACTGGTTACATGGCCACCCTCTCTGCTCACAGGCACGGCCCTGCCAGTTGCTTACCTGCACTGCCTCCCTGGCAACCTTGCACTTGGAGACTGTTTCTGTATCCCTACAGTCCCCCTACCTGCACTTATGCCTGCACTTACCTTGCACTTGCCACTAGCTGGCTATTTATTTATTCCCATTCTTCTATCCCATGTACTGCACTTTCCCCTCTCCCTGCACCCTCACACTTTTCCCTTTCCCCCTTCCCATACACTTGCGCAATCTGAATGACACCTGGACTAGGAGGATCATTATCTGTCTTCCCCTGTTCCCCCTCCCTTGCCTTGTCATGCCTTGAAACACTTGTGTATAGGCGCGTTATAAATGCCATATCATATATCATATCATAGCACCGTTGACAATCAGGAACCATGTAGCAGGGAGCGGTATACATGACAAAATAGTTGCTGGGTTTGGGAAAGCTAGGAATTACTTTAGCACACATTAGTGTATTGCTCACAAATCATTAACAATTCTATAAATATCCCATCCTGGTCCCCTTCTCAGCATAATTTGGGTGTTGCATTGGCTAGTCTTGGGCACCAGTATTCCCTGATCTAGAAATGAGTTTATCACCACGGAAATCCCTGTGTCTGGGCAGGTTTCAATAGGTATTGTGTCAATCCGGTAAGGGGTTTTAGGGTCTACCTGGATTCGTAAGGATTCACAATTGCACATTAAACCTACCTCATTTGAAAGCTGATTCCATAACTCTTGGGGCACCTGAGCTAACAGATGGTCTAAATCACTTTCTTCCCTGCTTTGATCAAGTCTCCCATCGTTTTTGTCTTGTAATAAGGAAATTAGCTAATGCTCATGCTCACTAGGAATATCTAAATACATCCCATTCAGAGTACAGTTCTAGCCCCAGTTAACTTCTCAATACATATATCCCTAATAAATGGACTGAGAGAGGGGGCTTAATAGAACTGTGTGCTACTCTGACATTGACCCAAAAGAAACTGTTGGTGGTCCAATCACAGGGTAAATGACTATAGTGTTAGAACTACGGACTGCCACACAATTTCAGATGATAGTGGGACTGTATAAAATGTCGTAGGTGTTCCTAGTCCACTGGTACCAATCCTTGCAATATGACATCAGCTGCAACATGGCAATCCTGCCCTTTACTATATTGCACATACAGAATGTGTTTGGTTGTTATGTTTGGCAAAGGAGGAGCAGACTGAATTACAGTCTCTACTCCTGTGGCTTGGACCTGAGGATGACTCAGACTCTCGTACATCCAAACCACTTCCTGTTTACAATAGATGCAAGCTCTATTAATGGTCATATATCCACTTGAATTTCCGTGTTGGCCAGAGTACCACCTCCATGGTCTATTCCACTTCACTAAACTTGCCCGGTGCTCTTCCTGGCCCCATCTTCACATATTCAAAAACATTGCTTGCCCCCACCTAGCTGTGTGTTGTTGCATTAATTTACCCTCATTAGCCTCTTTATATTCCTCTTGACAAGAAACACAATGAGTCACAAAAGAAATCACATTATAGAGGGGCTTCATGTGCCACCCAACAAACACAATCTTGATCTAGTCTTGTACTTTATTGCTTCTTGTGACATAGTTTTCTATCAGTTTTATTTAGGAATTTTATGTAAAAATAACAATCAAACAATCTAGATAGTTTTCTGAAGTTTCATCTCGCTTCTGCTTTCAATTCGAGATCTTGCCCCAATCAGTCTTATGTGGTACATGACAGAAATCTTGTGTACCAACACATCTCTAATCTGAACCAACTCAGCACACTACCAAACATCCTCTGGTGATCAGCTACTCTCTTGAGTCAAAAGCTGGCAAACTTTGGAAGGCTTAATCACTCTAATAAACACATTCATATTAGCCCATGAAGGATTTTAACACTGGACGACTGCCCTTCACTCCTCAGTAAACTCCTCAGGTTCCTCTTGAACATTCAGAACTTCTTTGCACAAATGTTTAAAATCCCAGGAAGTCCATATGTCATGCATCATTAGTAGGCTACCAGTTCAGTCAACACCTGCGCCAGATAACTATCTCAGTGGGGATTAAAACGACACAGTTTCTGTGCTGTGCATCACACCTCTACAGGTGGGGTGGGGATAGTACTTGATGCAGTTTCTGTCTGGCCGACCAGAGGTTGGTGATTTTTGTGGTGCACTCACTGAGCTTTAGGTGGGTGCTTGCTGGGGTTGGGTTTGAAGAGCTCTTGTTGGTCATGCAACTTGCCTCTACAGTTCCTAACATCTTGCTATTATCCTCTGAGCCAGCCTAATCAAATTATTTGCATTAGTCTCAGTCAGATGTGGACATAATTTAGTTGTGAGGGCAATTGGAGTACATTTCTCCATTCAATGCTTTCCCTCCTAGATTGTTGCATTTTTTTAGTTTGTCGCATAATTCCATGTTTGATTCTTCTACGGTTTTCTAATCTGAAATACCATAACCCTCTGTTAACCAACTGGAAAAACGTTCCCATTCTGTTGGTTTAATTGATGATCCCTTAGCTTCTAAAATGTGCCTTAAGTGGAAGAGTAAACAGTGTTTCCCTTTGACAGATCAGTCAGCCCAGGAGCACTCCCTAAACTGGAAAAAGCAGCCGAGGGAGTGCTCAGTGTTTCACTGGGCTGGCTCATCATCTTCTCCATAATGGGTGAAGGGGCCACTGGGTGAACGCCCACTCGCCCATTATGGATGAGGTGCCAGGCTCGGACTGGCTTATAGGGCAATAGGGCAAATCCTGTACCAAAAATGAAAAAAGCTACTGTAGGCAAGTCAATATGGGCCACTTTTTTGGCCATTGTGGGCCAGTTTTGTGAGTTACTTCACTATGCAGCTAGTAGTTTTGACCATTGTTTCTGAATAAATATTCTTTAAATATCACAATTTGCTTACATTTTAACAAAAATAAATAAAAACCTTGGGTACTATTCAAACAGCCTGTGACTAAAGGAATGAACATTCATTTGCAACTTTGCAACTGAGGGCACTTTATCATTGGTGCCTGGGACAGTGTTATGGTCCAGTCCGACCATGTGAGGCACCCCTGCCCATTTTTTCCAATCTAAAAAAATGTATTCCAAAAAATGTTTCTACATTTCGTACTGGGCTCTCACACCCCTGCCCCCATGGGATGCAACTGCGCAACCCTGTGGGGCCGGGGGGGGGGCGCCTCACAGTTTGAAGACCTCTGGTGAAGTTGAAGGTGGTAGGAGATCTTAGAGGGGAGCCTGTTGAACAGGGAGGGTGGAAGTAGACCTTACAAGCCAAAACATCCTGAAACCCTGCATTCCAACCCTTGGCCATTTGCAGACAGGTCAAATTTCTCTAGCCCCTAATTCCACCTCTTTCTCTATCGGTCTCTGCCTTCAATAGATGCCTTTTACCCTATGAAGAATAAAACAAGCATGTGCGATTTGACAGATGGGCAAAGGGACATTTCCATAACCTGATTATGTTATCAGAGACACAATCTTTAAGGTTGGTCTAAGGCATAAGATGCAGAAGTGAAACTCTGACACAGAGGTGGTGTAATGGTGATTATTAGAAACCTTTATTCAGGAGAAAAAAGGAAAACAAAAAAACGGTCTCAACCTAACTCTAAGAGGGGTTTCCCTGTCTCAACTTAAAACCCTAGTTGCGGAATGCCCAAAGCAAAACTCCCAATGTCAGAATCCTAACTCTGTCCCTCACACTCTAAGTTTAAACAAAATGAAAAGAGGGTATTTCTAGCCCACAGGAAGTGGCACCCTTCGCCTGAACTAAGGACAGTTCTGGAATCTTCAGACCTTGAATTATTGGGGAACATCTCCCTTTCCCTGGCATTGTTAAGGCTTCTTGTAAAGTTCAACAATTGTTGAGGGGAAATCTGTCCTTTTGTTAGTCCTTCTCAGGGTTCCTTTCTGTACCTGGTGCCCCAACCCTAATTGACAGTCCTGGTTCATTTTCACCAGACACAAGTTGCAAAAACAGAGGAGCTTGGATGTTTTTCCAAACTGGAGTGGGTCCTTGCCCCGACGAAGAAGAACAACAGGGATGCACTCCAAAGCTGTTGTGGATCCTGGGCCCTGGTTGGCATGCCTGGTTTCTTCACACAAGGCACTGAGATGAAGAAGAACAGCCTGGATACACCCCCAGGCTGTGGTGGGTGCTGGACCCTGGTTGGCAGACCTGGTTTCCTCCCACCAGGCACTGTGGCTAGGAAGAACAGCCTGGGTGCACTCCCAAGCTGTGGTGGGTCCCTGACTGTGGTTGGCAGACCTAGTTTCTTTAAACAAGGCACTGAGATGAAGAAGAACAGCCTGGATACACTCCCAAGCTGGGGTGGGTGCTGGACCCTGGTTGGCAGACCTGGTTTCCTCCCACCAGGCACTGTGGCAAGGAAGAACAGCCTGGGTGCACTCCCAAGCTGTGGTGGGTCCCTGGCCCTTGTTGGCAGACCTGGTTCCCTCCCACCAGGCACTGCGATGAAAAAGAACAGCTTGGATGCACTCCCAAGCTGTGGTGGGTCCCGGACCCTGGTTGGCAGACCTGGTTTCCCCAACCAGTGACTGTGACAAAGAAGATCTGCCTGGATGCACTCTCGAGCTGTGATGGGTCCCTGAACCTGGTTGGTAGGCCATGCTTCCTCCCACCAGGCACTGTGACGAAGAACATCATCTTGGATGCACTCCCAAGCTATGGTGTCACATACAGACTTGGTTAACTCACCTGCCAAGTATTGCATGCAATGTCTATAACTTTCACAGTTCTCTTTATATGGGCGTGGGCCCCAGACTCGCACTGCAGGTTTCTGCCAATACTCCACTGAAGTAAATTCACTGTTCTGCCAAGTATTATTCACCTTTTCTGATTGTATGTTGGCTTTTGCTTGGGTCCCAGACCCATATATGTGCCTTTAGGGCCTTACATGCCCCCTTGGACAGCCTCTGCAACTTTACAGGGCCCCCGGCACCTCCTTGCTCATCAGCGTACCTGGGTTTTTGGTCTGCAATGTTCTGGGAATGTCCTGCGCACCTGTCATCAGCATTGGGGCTTCCCCTGCTTCCTTCTCGCCATTCCAGAGGTCGGCAGCTCCATCGTACCTTCTTCACTCTCGTTGGCGTAGGACCATTCCTCCATGGCTGCTGACCTTCAGGGATGCCTGGAGCATCTTCCCTGCTGCTCCCTACACTGTCTCTGCATACCAGATAAGATTGACAGCTACATTCTACTTGTTTGGTTCCTTGGTCGGCCGTTCTTCTTCCCTGTGCATCCTCCATCTTGTGGTTCTTCCCCTGTGGGCTTGACACTTTGTAATGTCCTTCTTTGCTTTTCACTTGCCTTCTTCTAATCAGCTGTCATGAACCAATAGAATGGGCAAAGTCGTTCCATTAAGTATTCTGTACTGCTCCACGACTCATCCTCGCCCCAGTACTGAGTGTGGGGTGATGTTGTAACTCACTAGAGATCTTCCTCATCTCAGTACTCTCTACTTTTGTGCAGCTACAAAAATACATGGCATATGATGGTAGGGGTGGAGAGGTAAGAGATGAAGGAGGGCTGGGGTTGTTGTAGGGAGGGGGTCTAGGGTCAGGTGATTGGTGTGTATACCGTGTACTCCCGATATAGTCGTCACTTGTCCCAAAGGGAGTTTCCTCTCCCATGAGATCCACCCAGTGAGTACCACCCACAGGGGAACCATCAGGTAGCTGCCTCACCTCCTTGTCCTCATGGGAAGGGGCTCCAGCATTGACAACATCCTGGGATTCGTCACAAAGGGTAGCTTGAATTGTGCAGCCTGCTGTTCACCTTCCTTGGTATGTGGGTTAGCAGGCTGAGGGAGATTCCTCAAAACCCACTCTAACATGCTCAGGTGTTATGCTCGGGGTCTTGCTGGGACTTTTGGTTAGCAGTCAGAGGCGTTGCTAGGGAGGAGCTAAGGGGGCTATAGCCCCTGGTCTTATGGTTGTAGCCCAGATAGAATCTCGGGAGCCAAAAGGCTAGCTAGCCCCTTGTCCCAACAGTTATGACATCAGCATAGCCCCGGGTCTTTTCCAGACCTAGCAACTCCCCTGTCAGCAGTTCTTGTTCAGATCTTGTCAACTAAAAAATTGGGATTGAACCACCATATTCAGTCAGATACTGGCCAAGGACTAAACATTGTTAACCTGCCGCCGCTTAAGAATGCTATCAAAACAGACGCAATTTCCTTTGCATGTTAAAATATAAAATCTTTAAAAAGCGACCATGAACAGGAAAAGGAACAATAAACAATTATCACAATTTTAGCAGTAAAAACGATAAAAGAGAAGACCCTCACCAACCCTAGGACTATCAGCCCCTGGGCAAGCTGGCCCAGGGATAACATGCAGATTATCAGTTACTCAAGGATAGGACACTGTTGGTTTATTTATTTTAAGACTTGTTTTATTGCTACAGGATGGACAGCACGAACAAAATTAGAGATAGCATCAGCACACTCTCCAACCTCAAAACCAAATGACCCCTAGTGTTAAGGTTAAGGGATAATGTACCCTTTACAAATATTCAAATAGGAACTTTAAAATTAGCCCCATCGTCGTCAAGGCAGGATAAGTGACAATGCAATAAGAAGGATTCTAAAAAGACAATATAAACAGCTGCCCCAAGACCATATCCAAATGGCTTGTGGAGAAGCCAGTCTGACACTCCACCCCTCCTGGGCCAGCTGCCCATAGCCACTCACTGTTGCTAATGCGGAATTGAAAATAAGCGGTTCATGGTGGAAGAGGCTCCCAGCACAGGATTAATCAATATAATTGTCTCCAAGTGCTAAAACATGCAATACACCTTTTGCGTCGTAAATAACTGGTAGCTAGGGTACAAAGGTGTTCCCAAACTAAGCGAGACGAAATTGTGGTTCACTAAATTAGCATTTGGGAAACTCATCCTCTCTTACACACAACATATCTGTAAATTGAAATCTGAAATCCTAAAGTGCACAAACGCTGAATTGTGATGGCCCAGGGTCCACTTTGCCTATCTCCCATCACTTCCATAACCTTTAGAGGTCAGGATACCCTCAGTGTACAGTCTCACTATTAACTGACCCATAACATCCTTTCAACCTCAGCCTTCAGCCTGCTCGAGAGCAGAACTGCAAGTATCCACCCTTCCACACTGCATTGCTTATGGAGCGGTGAAGACGTAACTGGTGTACCTTGTCAAAATGGGCCTGGTGCTTCTTAGATCTACTCGCCTCCTCCCTCACACCAAACCGTACAGGACCGCACTTATCTGAGCCTCCGATTTCTGGACAGATTTTAATGTTGCATACTGAACTAGATACATGCGGCTCTTAGGTTTTGTGCATAATTCAAAATAGTTTAATCTTGAACCTGGTCTTAACTGGCAGTCATTTTGGGACACCCATAGCAAGGCTACTGCAATCAAACAGCGCATGTACTTTGCAATATTTTTAAATTAGCATATGCTTTATAATAGGGCCTCCTCAATCATAAAGTTATATTTTTAAATGATTCACTCTCATCATTTCAACACATATAACTGCGTCTTGATGATCTTGGGTTTAGGTGCTTTACAAAAATGCAAATAAATACAATATAAAATAAAAAATCATACTGCAACACAGTGGGCCTCATTATGAGTGTGGCGGTCTGGAAATAAGGGTGCCGGTAGCAACATACTCTGACACTGCTGGCGGGGGTCGCTACATCTGGCAGGTCTGACCTGCTGGGTGCAACAGCCCAAGATGGCAGAGTTTACACGGATGCACCGTCACCATTCACAAAAGTGCCAGTGCTTCCGTGAGCCCATTCCCGGGACTCCACAAGAATGGGGAATTCCTGAATCCACTGCCTGATATCCCTGGCCACCAGGACTTGTAATGTCCCGCTGCCACCGGGATATCAAGCAGCAGAGTCGCTGCTGCGAGGATGGGGGCAACCTGCTGGTAGCACCGGTGGGTTACCACCGTCCTCGTAATGAATCCCACTTATTCCCCATTACAGCCATTCCAAACAACCAAGACTTTCCACCACCAATTCAAGAATGCCACTGGAGAAACCCCGTAGCTTATTAGGAGCCACTTCCCAAAAAAAACCCAAAAGAACTATTAACTTGGAAAATGCAACCACATCCAGGTGAACACTGCCAGGACACCTTTTCACTGAATATATGAACTGACGACGAATCCCAATCTGTGGTGTACATATGTGAAATCACTGACAGTACACACTTCATCACCAGGAAAGAAGTGCATTCAAAAATCCCATTAACTAGAAGACCTTGCTAATATGAATGCTCTGTACTCACTCAGACCCTCACTAACAGGAAACAGGCACATTACTCCTAACTGACAATATCAGAACGCTCCAAAAGTAGACGACCCCTCATGAACGTAAGACTGCAATGAAGTTGAATTACCAGAATTCTGGGTCTTTCATCAAGAGGCAGGACAGGAGCTAATCTGTGCATGGCCATGATGGTCCCCGCCCTCTTGCATTTTTAAGTATAATAAGAGCAATTCATGGTCTCTGTAATCATAAATGGTAACGTTAAGGGACTGCACACAAGATACAACTTCAGAGAGGCCATAAAAGTGATCTAGTGTGGTTTTCTTTGCTCCACTTTGCCGAGTATAGCTTCCAGGAGTGTCACCCTTAAAACGCCTGTTCAGCATGTAGCGGTCCCAATCCTCCATGAATCTAGACCTTTACTTCCCCTGAGCATTACTAACTCACTGAAGCGTAGAACTCTTTGGCTAGTATATGTTTCATCAATTATCTGTTTTGTGTGTAAAATCACCTCCAATGAGTACCACATTCTCGCTGTTAGCCACGTACCAATTAGCTAACAAGTAAAATACACATATTTTAATGCTTTCAGAGCCAGTACCTCCTGGTGGACTATAGACATTCAGAAGCAGCATTTTCTAACTGTGATTTGCGTTTTTAAAGGGGATCTCTACTGCCAATACGTTTGACCAACATTATTTCAACGGCTGCAAGTTCATTATGGGTCCAGATCAATAGACCACCAGCTGGCCATCCCATTGGGCCCTTTCTTGCCAGTTTTTGGAATATATGAAACCCATCTATAAGTAATATAACATTGTTTTGTATCTAACAGTGTGTTGGGCCCCCCAATGCTGTCTGTGAAATCCCTGTGTCCGTGGGCGTTCCATGATACGATCGTGCTTAATCATGACCTATCCACCAGTCTAGCAGGAACACAACCTGGTAACCATGCCCAATCTTGTGCTACATTATTTCCCTTAGTCTAAGCGTTTCCCCTTTAAACCTTCCTTTCTAGATAAGTAGGCGTTATCTTTAAATTGATATTAAGCTGATGTTCCTCATGGCTCTTATAATTAGGCGTACTTTGTATATCTAAATCAAAGCCCAGTATCAGGAAGTTGGGCAGGTATGCTTTTACTAAAAGCATTGTGTCTCTAGTAAAGCAATGCACACGTGTAGAAGGGAGCGTCTCATTGTCAATTAATTATGTAATCAACGTTACTCATTGGCCAGTTTTACCTTGATAATCATCTTCAGATCATATTCAGAACACACATGGTTAAACATTGGTATTGGAAACATAATTAATTGCTAGCATTAACTGGCCTAAGGTCTTAAGTGTAGCCGGGCATAAGTCACCTTGACATCTAGATGGCTTGAGCCCTTGGATGATTTTGAAAACACTCATTTTAAAAACAGGTTTGTACTCACATATGGGGACATTATGCTGCAAGGCTAGGGGCTTAAGGGCAGGGTCATCATCTGTAGTGGTCAGTTTGCCTTTCTTCAGCAGAATCGTTTTTGTAGTGTGGAGATATTGCCAAATTTTAGAATGTGTATGTTTATGAACCAGGCGATGTCTGTGGAGCAGTTGGTGGAGGGGAGAGTGGGTATTCTAGCTCCCACAACATGGCAAATAGCTCCCTAGTGCTAGAGTTAACTTTATCAATTCTGGTATTGTATGTGGAGCTTTTGGCTTGGAGTATTGCTTGTTTGTAGGCGTTAGTTATGGAGGGGATTGAGCTTGTGCAGTGTGTGTCATTCCTCCAGGTAGTTTCTGCCATATGTTTAGTCATGCAAATTGCTTTGAGATCAGGGATGAACCTGGTGTTGAGGTGGACAATGGGTTTGGCTTTGTGTTTAGGCATAGGGGCTACAGTGTCGATGGCCAGCATCAAGGATTGATTGAAAGTGTCAAACATGGTGGCTGGGTCATTAATTGTGACTTGTGGATCGGTGAGTGTTTTCAGCACAGGCAGTATATGTGGTGCAGTTATATTCCTAGAGTTCCGTGTTGATGTTGCAGGCAACAGCTTTGGCAGGGCTGGCGGCAAGTAGGTATGTTGAAGGAGATGATGTTGTGATCTGACCATGGACAGGGCGAATTTCACGATATTGAAATGTCACAGTTTAGGTCAGCAAGACAATCTAGGATCTGGCCTTTGGTGTGGGTGGGAGTTGTGATGGGTTGATGGAAGCCTGCAGCCTCAATGGCCTTGGTTAAGTCAAGTGCATTAGTATTAGAGTTGTTTTTTTAATTCCAGATATAAATACACCAGCAGGATGATTTTCAAGGTATGCTTGGATTCTGCAGAGAGGAGGTGTGTGATGTCATCCTCAAAGGATAGTGGTGGGCCTGGTGCTCAGTCGATCAAATGGATGCTTACTGTGGTAGTGTGGGAGAGGGTCAGTTTAACAGTTACATGTTCCCCTGATTGGAGGGTAAGGTTATTCATTTCTCTGACAGAGAGGGAGTCTTAGGCTATAGAGTCAACCCCCACCTCTAGAGTCCTATTTATCTTTACGATAAATTGCATATTTCAGGGAACTGCCAGGGATACTGCAAGGCCCGAAGCTGCGTACAGCTAAGTTTCTGAGATGTTTAACAAATCTATGTTGTTTGAAGAGATCAGATCAGCGATGTCGAAGGCATGTGCTGTGATTGATCGAGCATTGATTAAGGCTCCCTTGATGGCAAGGGCAGCATGCACGCAAGGCTTAGTCTGTTGGTTGGTATGAAAGTGGGGGCCCGTGTGTGTGTGTCAATGGCGGGGTTAAAGAGGTTGTGGTTGGCTGCTGAAGGGTGAAGTGATTAGTTATGAGTCTCAAAAATGAATAGTCTTTTGATATAAAGAATTAGACATACATACAGTTCTAGTGTGCATTAAAGTTGTTATGTAGAGTGTGTCTTTTTATAACATGTTTTTGTTTCAAGTGTGCAAAGAAATTATAGTAGATACAGACACATTATTGTGTCCAGCACAGTGTGCAAAAAAGATAGGTACAGAAAGATGTAATATATACAATGTAAATAGTTGATTGAGTCTCTGATTAATTAAATGATGTGGTTTTGTAGAGTCCATAGTCATTTTTTTCTTTTCTCCCAAAAATGATTTTCGTAAATACTTCTCCTGCTGGAAATTAACCAGCTGGGATTCCCCTTTCGTTATTTAACCTATCAGCATGTGTTTTAACCAGTGGTCTTTATCAAGGCAGTGGCTGACGCTGCATTTTAGTAGAAGCATGGTATCTATTTACCATTGTTAAATAGCGATCCGTTTGTGTTCCTTAGCAATTCTATAACAGAAAAGATATGCAGAACAAGAGCTCTATTAGTATTTTATATTGCCTAGAATAGGTGTTCCACCTACAGTAGGAGTACTCTTACCACGTGTATTTCGACTGATAATATTCAGTTATTCATACCATTAGATATCCTCAATCAATTTGTCAATCCAAAATGTGTGATCTAGAAAAGAGAGGTGTTAGGAGATTCTTTCATGACCTGCTCACATTACTTATCTTGATATCCCATTTTGAATTTAGCAAAGGGATAATACAGGTATGGCAAAATGTGGTAGAGACTTATCACTAGTAGTAATATACAGTATGGCTAACTCATCTTAAGTGTGAAATAAACAACAAATGTTGCTTCAGTTTATATATATATATATATATATCTACAAGTCAATAAATGAGACTGTGAGTGTATTGCGAGCTACTCTGGTTAACTAATAAGTATTATGCGGTAATAGTATAGCAATAAGTGAATTCCTAAGGGTAGTGTATTAGAGATATTTTGTCTTTCCAAAGTAACCACTGTAAGGAATCAAGAGTAACACTCGGACATTGGGGCATTGTAGTGATTGTCCAATACTTTTATTGATCAAATTAAAGAGAAGGTTGGGGAAATCCTACCTCTCCCTAACTCTAGAAGGGGTTCCCAAGCCTCAACAAAACTAAGGAACGTCTCTGTCAGCATGTCCAAAATAACAAATACTCCATCCTGTGTCCGAAATCCTAACCTGGCCCTTGCACACTAAACTCAATATAACGTGAAGGGGAAATGTCTTTTAGCTGATCACCTGCAGCTCCTTTCCAAAGTTCCAACATAAGGTTCCAAAGTGTAAAGGAAACAAACAAAGTTCTACCATTTTAAGGGGTTCTTCCCTCCCCCTGGATTTCTTTATGTTTTCAATGTTCTTCGCTTTCAATTCACCATACTCCACAATAGCAAGGGGATGACTCTTTGCCTGAGTTTCCTCCGGTGTACACAGTTTATCAGCTCAGGACATATCATTTCTATTGTGATCACATTTTGGGTTGTACCATTCCACAATCTAAAGTGTTATGACCCCTCCATCGATATTTTCACAGTTCCACAATTCACAGGCTCAAATAATATGCCTCTGTCCCTGAGCTTTCTTAGCTTGTCTAGAGTTCACAGATAAGCACCAGTGAATCAACAGCCCCCAGGGAAAAATCCCCTCCCCCATGTGCACAACAAGGTACCTGGGGAGACAACGATGGCCACCGCTGTGTTTACATTGTCGACTGCACTGTAGAGGCTCCGGTGAGCACTACAGCTGATTGGATGACCACTGTTCTAATCGGAAATGTGACCACCAGCTGAGAGATGCAGCTGGCCCTGATCAAAGGGCATGATACAAGGCTGCTGTAGGTCTCTGACAGTGCTATTTTCAAAAAGAAGCACCAGGGACACAGCAGCCTCCAGGGAACATCCCTCCTCCATCTGCACAACGGGGTGCCAGTGAAGAGAAAGATGACCACCACTGTTTTCAGCCTTGTTGGCTGCACTGTAGAGGTTCTGGCAAGCCCTACAGCAGATTGGATGACCACTGGTTTATAGGAAGTGTGTCCCCCAGCCGGGAGGCACAGCCTGCCATGATCAAAGGCCATGATTCAAGACCGTTATATGTCTCTGCCAATCTCAGCCAGCGGAGACGGGCGGACCAATCTCTATCCACATCCTGCCTCCACCACACTGGCAGAAACCTGTAACATACAATAGGTAAGCCCTATGCCACAATTCATCCACTTGAGTGCCCACAAAGTAATGCCCATATGGGAAAAAAACATGGTCACTCAATCGTACATGTGCCTCCCATATCATTACACCACCCCGACCCATTTTCTCAAGCCAGCTGCACCTTTTAACTACATGCAACCCTACCCTGACCCACATGTTACGTGGTTTGTAATGGTGCAGCGGGGCACTCTTAGCAGCTGCCCTGGTTATCAGCAAGAGTGTACATGGGCCCCATAACAATCCCTCCTGCAAGAACGGAAGACTCAACCATAGGGCTAAGGTTACTGTCTTTAATATCAATTAAAATGACAGCGTTCACACTAGAATAGCATCTCATTCACAGAGTTCTCATCCTTCAGACATGTCCACACCATTTTAACTGCTAGTGACGTCCCAAAAACAAGTTGCATCCCACACAATCTATTGGGGAAGGGGATCGAGTAGTCGAGTAAAACTATACATTTAACCTATAGGAGTTATTGTGGTTATTAAATCCACATAACTATTGACTCCTCCTAGGAACACCTCTAAGTGTCAGGAATAAAAAGTTGCATGTTACCCTAAAAGTAACTGGCTCACACAACCTAGTGTGCTTAACGTGAAAGGCGGTCAGGGATTGGACAGAACAGGCCTTCTCAGCCTTGGGAACTTAGACAGCTCCCAGGCCAAGTGATACTCTGCATGGGTGGAAACGATCCCCGAAGGTGCTGCGTGTTACCAGTAAGTTGCCATCTCTGATCGCCTAAGCCCTGAGACAGAACATTCAGACTAGAACCTGTATACTAATTGTATCTTATCCACCTCTGGCTCAATGGAAACAGCTTTCTTCATCCACCTCAAATTAATAGACTCTGCTCCATGCCTTCAGGTCTCATGTGTGGAGACCACGAAATGGAGCTCTTCTGCTTGTAAGTATGAGGATTTTAGGATATATTCCTTGCAGGTGTCTTATCGTCTTGGTGAACTGGAAACTTTCCATCTCTGCTCGTCCTTGGTGAGGATGTGCACCGTGTCTATGCTGGAAGCTCTGTCTGTCTGCTTCAACTGGATCAATGTGTCAGCCTGTCCCACTCACTTCAATGCACCCAAGACTTCCATGTTTGTTCTTATGGCCATCCTTATTAGTCGCAATTAAGCACAAGCAAGCTAGTTGTGCGTATTCATGACGTCTTGCTGGTTCTGCTTAGCAAAGTATATACTTGCGTTTGTGTCAGACCTCTTGCTATATGAGTCATTAGCATTTGTTTCATGTCTATCTGCAATAAACAACTGTGTCTGTGTAGCTTCATGCATTGATGCTTATATGCTTCATGTCTAATGCAGCTATGTCATGATGTCACTAGTGATGTCATCAGCTTCTTCTAGGTCATAGTCAGTCATCTTGTCCAATCAATGACAACAGTATCTCCTCAATATTGTCAGTCGGGTACAGTTGGAATGGCTGTTTGAGCGAATAGCGTTTCTCACATCTGTGATACATCAATGAAGGAAAGGGCTTAGGAGTGATGTGCATTTCTCATTTCTCTGCCTTCAGGTGTGAGTCGAATGGGCATCAAGATGGCCACACCTGGGTCTCCCTCTTCGGTATCTCCTGTAATATCCGAGCCAACTTGAATGAAGGATCACTTGCATCACTGGAAGCCCCAGAGTCAGAAAAAGTACACAGAGTGTGCTTGCAGCATGCAAATTCCATGCATTGATCACCAAGTTACTCACTCATTATCCCTAAGAGTCAGCCAATCTTGCGTGCTTCCCACCTATGCACTGATGAGGACCTACACAGCAACAATAAAGTACCTTCCATGCCAAGTCCGAAATCTTAACCTGCGCCTTTGAACAAGCCAGGTTCAGTAACCTGCTCACCCCGTCCAACCTCCTGCTTAAATGACTGCCTTTGAGTGTGCACACAACAGCACTCCTTAAATGCCACCAGCACAGAACCCAAGAAATCTTCACCGTCCGGTAAACAAATCCTTACATGTAGCACTGTGCTTAACGAGCCATCCCCCAGTTAGCAACAAATGGCTGGCCATAGACACATACTATCTAAATGGAGCCTGGCTCTACATGCCTCTGCTCACCGTTACTGCCATAACTTTAACTTGTCACACCAAAGACGCTGCACACACAAGCTATAACTTTATTAATATCTCTGCACAAATGCATTATGTAAATCCCTATGTTGCCAAGCCTATACAAATTGTTTAAATGCTAATGTTGACAAAAATGCCTGTAGTCTAAAAGTTAACGTTGACAAAAATGCTTGCAGCACCAATGCTAATGTTGATTAAAAGGCATGTAGCCCTCCCATGCCTCCAGCCACATTGCCACGGCATACTTGTTTGCTTGACAAACATTACTTTCTGCACTACTATTGTACCATCAATTCCTTGCGCTCCAAAAATTGCTAATGCCAATCACAGCATTGCAACATGTACAAAAGATGTTAGCAGTCCCGCTACTATTGCTATAACTGTCCCCGCCACTGCTAGCTATACTCAAATTCCAACCGGCCCGACGCATGCAGTTTGCTCTAATTATGCATGCATGCCTGGGCAAAATCTATCCCTCCAATGTTTGTTATTTCTTTTTATTAAGAGTTATGGTTTGTACAAGAAAAGCTTTATCTGTCCTTGATAATCATCTTGATCACATAAAAGAATTGTCCCACGTTAATAAAAAGAGAGCTGATCATAAATAGAAGAAAGAAGTTAAGAGGTAGAGGAGAACAGAAAATGGGGTAAAGCCTGGAGCAAGATGAAGACAAAAATAAATGGATTGAGAGAAATGAGAGAAGGCGGAGAAAGAGCAATGTTCCCCATTTAGTCCATTCAAGATGACTAATTATTTTAATGTCAATGTTCAGTCAATATGATGGAGTTCAGTAAAACAAGGAGGACTTCTTTAATGAAATTTGACAACGCCCAGATATTGTGGTTCCTACTTGTATATAGCAAGAACTATTAATTAATTAAAAGCACACTTTGCCAATGGGATTCTCTGATGTTAATTGCATTCCTACATTAGTTAATAACCTTTAATATTATAAGCTGTTTCATTTCAGAATTATTGAACTCAGAGGAAGTCAATGAAGACATCCCGCTGTAACTTATTTACTCTGAAATCACTACTCTTAGCTGCGTCTCATTAATACAATGATGCGCTACTAATGCTGTAGTTCATTTATTTTCCCAAACCTATGATTTAATGAAAGTTTGAAAGTAATGTTTATGTGCAGTGAACACAAGGGCACAATTTGCTTTCAGCTCTAGTTCCTTAGGGATATGAATACACATAATGTAATATTATCAATTTGCTGTACTTCCATTGATTACATTTAGGGCTACCATAAGGAAAAATCAATACTTTACGTACACTTTACTGAATTAACATTTGCCTATTTAAATTGACACCTACTCATAAAGTAATCTTGGGTAGCAGGACAAATTGTACTGCTGACTTCGTATATTGTTTATGTTTCTCAGAATGTAAAACGTCTGCTACGAATCGTAAAAATTCATTTTTTTTCTCCGTACATTTGCAATGTTGTAAAGTTGTACACTGCACGCTTGTAATGTAATCTGAGACATGACTCTGTGTAATTTCTTGTGTGAGTGGCAGTCGCCACCCTATAGTTAAGGTAAAACCAATTTTCATTGACTTTACCTAAACTTCTATTACTAGTAACTTTTGACTTGCTTAACAGATTTGGATGAAATTGCCCCGAAAAAATACCAGCTGTGGGCTGATGGATTGGATGTGGTTAGCAACGTTTTAAACATAAATCTGTTCACGTTGCGCAGTACTAGGCAAAGCCTGCAATCAAGTTGAGACCTTGGATGTTCTTTCATGCAACACTAGAGGGAATGACCAGCTATTAATTTATCTTGAATTGGGTGTTAAACTGAGACATTTTTCAACAATTTTCTTGCAAGAAATGTGGCTCACCTCTAACTTTTTGTTGGATGGCTACAGTATCAGCCAACAATTGGCTTCCGAGGCATCCGTTGGTCGCCATTCGGGGGTCTTGTGATTGCAGTTATGAATTCTCTGGGTTGGAGGCATAAGGAGACTAATTCCTGTATATATGGGCTTTTGACGAATTGGTTTGTAATAAATGAAGGACCCAAGGAAAGTAACACACTCATTAGTTTTGTTTATTGGAATCCTAAAAGAAATTATATTGCCTATGTCCTGATCCAAGTATCACTGATTCTGGAGGAATGGTTTTTAAAGGGAGTTAATGCTTTGATTGTTGATTTAAATTCAAGGTCTATATAGAATGGGAGAAGAGCTGATGCTTCATGCCACCACTTCTAATGTTGTGGGTAGAGAGTGGTCTGTGTTTAGTGATACATTGAGATTCCTCTGCTTAAATGGTAATGTTGTGAGGGATCTTGAATCTCATTATTGTTGGTCTAACAGGGCCTCACCATGTAAAATCAACTATACACTGGTTAATAAGGACGTATTTCTCCTTTGTGAACAATGTTGTATAGTGGACACCAACCTAAGTGATCATAGTAGGCTGAGGGCCCAATTTCACTTGCCGTACACTCAGGCTTCTATGAGCTGACTTTATGGTGGCTCTGTCCATTCGCAGGCAATGAATCAAGTGATCCCAGCACACCACCGCAAAGTTTAATGATGCAATTTGTAAGGTGTTTTTTGGGCCAGAAAAGACTTTACATGAGGGCTTTATCTCATGTACATCCTTTACATTACATTTGAATGACATAATATATGATCTCCATAGGGACAAAGAGTAAGTAGACAACCCCATGCACACATATTTGATGTAGAAGTGCAAACAAATAAAGGATCTCAGAAGAGAAGAGGAATGAAAAAGCTGCAAGCTGACCAGGATTTAAACATAACTCTCATTAAATGGGCCCACCAGGGCTATACAAATTGGCTGAAACAGTGTTAGTATCAAATGCTTCAAAATGATGTAGAAGCACTATATGGAAAATGGTCTATATGGAAATTGGGGCACAAGGCAGTATATTGGACAATAAGATGAATTTGAAATGGGTAATGAGTTTTGATTTTGAAGTTGTCTTGTGGGAGATTAAACCGGCAAGTAAGTCTCATGTCATGGGCCCCAGTGCTCTTTCTAATGTAAAGGATCCAGAACTGTGGGACGAGGTTCTTTACTCCCTATTTGTGAATATTATCAATTATAGCAAAAAACGATCCTCCTGGTGCTTCTCTTATGTAGTCCCAGTATTCGAATATGGCAACAGGAAAGATCCCTTGAATTATGGGCCTATTACATTATTAGATATGAGAAATAAAATGTGTGGTTCTATAATCCTTAGGAGACTAGAAAAACGGGTCTTGGAAAATGGACACATCAATACGTTTCAATCAGGTTTTAGAAAATATATAGGCACAAATCTTAGTACTGTAATTCTGAATAAGGCAAGTAAACTGAACACACCAAATATTTCCTTGTGTTCTGTGTATTTCTCATTAGATTTTGATGATGTTAACCAGGTAAAACTGTGGGCCAAACTGAAGAAGCGGGTCCTGCTGGGTGTTTTACTTAGTATTTTGATTCACTTTTACTTGAACACTATACTAAGTATTAGACTAAACCAAAGGGGGACTCTGTCCAAAGAGATCCACACTGGGAGGGGCCTTCGGCAAGGTAATATATTTGCCCTGTGCCTGTTTAACATATTTACATCAGATATTTGTGAGGGTCTGGAGAAATGTACATTGGCTGCACACATATTAGGTGAGCATCATCTGAGGTGGCTCACCTACGCGGCTGATGTTCTTTTAATGGACCATATGCAACCTGGTATTCAGAGACTTTTGGTTGGTTTAGCGTCTTATGCTAGTTAGAACTACTTAATTGTGAATAAAAGTAAAATTAAGATTTTAAGATTACCTCATTCCAAACAGCCAGTAAAGTTTAATCGGTATCAAGGGAAGACAAACTTGGACGTAGTTGAGCATTTTATATACTTGGGAATTTCTATCTTTTCATACCCTAATAAAAAAGCGTGTGTTTCCTATTTGAGAGCAAAGATTGTACCTTTGATACCTAAATTGTGGAAGATTATAACCAAATATGATCGAATTTCATTTGAACCAATAGAGGTAAAATATTATAATACAAAGGTTATACACAAAACCATCTATGGTCTTGACCCACTACTTTGGCTTCATTGGAGTGAGGAGGAGGCTGTAGAGGCTCTTTTGTGGAGAGATGTCTTTCGAGTGCGTAAGTGTGTGCTGAGAGGCGTGATTAGATTTCAGCTGGGATTAATTTCCATGAATGCAAGATTATTACAGAGTGCCCTACTTCTTTATAGAAAAATGTTATCTCCTCCTAAGGATTCATTGGGCCTCTTTCAACAGTGGCGGTAAGGTAACAACGGCGCTGGTAGTGCTACCGGCAATGTTGTTACCATCCCACCACATTACAAGTTCTGCTCACGGGGGCCGCTCTGCATGCCTGGTTCTTGCGCCAAACCAGGTTTGGTTCCTTTGTTCACCGTCTTTTCGCTGGCTTCTACGCAGAAGCCCTCCTTAGGCGCCTGTATGTCTGGGGGGACAGGATGTGAGGGAGGGGATTAGGCCTCCCTGCACAGGGTCTCCTTGGAGACCCATGTCGCACTCTGAACCGATTGGCTGTGGTGACTGTCCTGGCGGGACAGACACCCTGCTGTGTGATTGACAGCCAGGCAGTGTGAATGTGGGAAAACTGCATAAAAAGCAGGTCTCTCGGTCTGGAAAGGCAGAGTCACCACTGGAACGAAAGAAATGACGAGGAGCTGATGCAATAGGACCCCTACCACGACTGAACCACCCGGTGAAGCCCTGCTGCAGGTCTGAATCTTCAAACTCCAACGACAGAGAAGATCCTCCTGGAATCTTCTTCCCCTGAGCTGGTGGGACCAACCAGTTCACCCAAACTACAAACCAGTACTCCCTCCTCTGGTCGAATTCGCTGTACAGAGCTACACTGAGCCGTATAGCCAGGAAGGTCGTGCACTGCTTGGGTTTATTTGTTGCTTTGCTCTGCTGCTGGTTTCTTCCCTGGGCAGTGCAGGACCCTCCAGTCTTTCTACTTCATGTCAGTCCGACAGTCACTTCAGGAACCGTGAGCCTGCAGGAACATCCGCCTCAGCTACAGCTTCTTCTCCATTTAAAGGTACTGTGCAAACCCGGTTGTTCGTTTCGTCCATCTGGCGTGAAAGTGTCTGAAATCTTTCTCCAACCCGAGGGCTTGTCCTTCTCTACTCTTTAAACTAACTTTTCTGCCGACCAACTTTGTCCGGAACACTTGGCAAAGACTTAACCACAAACTACCCTGAACTGTGTGATCTTGAGAAAAATACTTTTGTCCTATTGACTTTGGCCCTAAGCCTTTTTGATTTGATTCCATCACTTTAGTTCCTCTTTCTAGATTGCCCTGCTTACTTACCTGTTGGTGCTGTTCAATTTCTGCCTAGCTTTCCCTCACTTTCCCTCACTTTTAAATTTCTGGAGTGCCATTTTGCGTCCACTTCATTTGTGAGCTTAACTTGTCTGGAATCTATTGGGAGTGGTGTGGTGTATTAAGAGTGTGATTTTTAAACTGCTTTACTGTAGTGAGAAGTTATACTAATGATGTATAAATAAATGTATATTCTTTTACTCAGAAACCTTGGGTCAGTGTTTGTTTGAATCATGCTGTTGTTTGTGTAACTATTGGTACTGCTCACTTGCTCTTGAGATAAGTCTGTTTGCTTAGCCATCACTACCACATTTACTGTGTAGTACAGGCTTGTACCAAAGTTGAATTTGGACTGTCACTTGTAATCTTAATTGTGTGCAGTGTTCCTAAAGGGTACTGTATATAATTCTGCCTAACAAGCAGGATACATGTAGTGTGTTCTATCTTTCTCAGTTCTGGTAACTAGTGCTCTATACATGTAAGGGCTTTGCAGGGCGGGTCAGGCCATTAAAGTAGGGACCAGTGAGGTACACGGTGCTATTTTCCTTGACTTGCAAGCCAATGATTAAAGAATGCCTTTGTTTTCTATCATCTTTAATTGATGTGGTAGCCTGGTTTCTCCAACAACATGCATGGGGCCACCAACATATGGTGCTGATTGAAAAAAGGTTAGTTAATACAGAGTTAAGATGATCCGATATATTACAACAATATGCATGATATTCAGCGGGCGTGGGAAATGATCACCATCATACCTCAAAGTCCGACCCCCATTACACAGCCCGTGATTACACACACAGCATTGCAGCAGGGATTAAAAAGGAGATGAAACATGACACATTAGGGACATCTATGGGTGGAAACTTCCCACACGCACAGAATTTCATGGAATTTGTTGGAATAAATAGATTCAACATAACTCAGAATAAACTACAGTTTTGTACCTGAATACATAGGTTTTCATAGGTATATGAAATATATATGTACCTCATTCACTAACGACACCACTACTGTAATTTTCACCAAACATTATTTCCTCTAAGTGATGTGTAAATTATACAAACATTATATATTCACTGGAAATATCAGAAATGTATAATCTTAATTTCTCTTATGGGATGAGAGAAGATGTTTTATTATAGTTTGTTCTTGAAAGAGAAACAAAAAGCATCCTAACCACCTAACCCCCTTACCTGACCGACCCTCCAGATGGCCCACTTTTGTGCACTCTGACAACTGACCATACTAGGTGAAAGGCAGTTACCAGGCCTTCTGATTTACCATTCCCGCCACATTTAGACAACTGCTCCCATTTTCTCTACAGATGCATCCTTTATTTATGTTCATGTACAAACGAACCACTTCACCAACCAGTTCTATGTAAACATGGTGAGAGCAATGTATTTCTGGTAGCATTATCCTCAGGTGATGGGTGCTGGGCTTCGCCTCCATGACACCTTCTGGCATAGACAAAGAGTTCAATGGTGGAAGCCAGTTTAGAGCTGTGACCCAGAGATAAGCCCTGTTGATAATTCTAGGCGACCTAAACATTCTTCTACATTGTTATCCTTATAAATAGTTCATGCTGCAAGTGTGCTATTTCCCCATCCCAAATTCAGTGAGCTACTTCTCTTTTCGTTCTTCCTCTGCATAACCTCTATCCCTGTTGCTGAGGATGGATGGTGGCTCCCTCACTGAATGTGCAGAACTTAGTGATAACTTGTAATGCAGACGGAAGGACAGTTAATCTGAACATAGCTACAATATCATTGAAAATAATATGTTACTTAAAATGTCAGTGACATAACCTGTATAAAGGTACAGGTACTGTTAGCTACGTCTTCGTTGTACTGGCATATAGGAGGATTGGTGATATAATAGACCCTGGTCACCTATTTGCTGTTGCTAGGGTTTAAAGTTACCACATAGCAGTAGTGCGCCCTTCGAGTTATTATAATCCTTTCCTATCACTTTGGTCATGTCTTTTACATCCATCAGGTCTATATACCCTATGGAGGTTACTGAGCAAAGGGACTGTATCAATGCCTCTTCCCTCATTACAAATCTAAGAACACTCTCTCACCACAACTGTAGTATCGCTTTGGACTCTATACTAATAAACTGTCCTCAGTACTTCTTTTCTTCCACACCCAGAATTACAATAATGGATTTAGTCAGAAAGATTAGATAGTTCAGGGAATATATTTCTGTTGCTTGGGTTTACAACAGACTCTACATTTGTCAGCTGGTAATTGGAAGTGGGAGTCAGATCTGGGTGAACTTGTTCAGCATTCAGAGCCTGAAGATAGTCCTAATTGGACAGCCCGTTTGGGAGTGCTTCACATGAATAGGGGGCACCACCTTGGGTCGGATATCAGGTCAGGAACCACAAACACATTTCTGCATCACATTTCCTATGGTCCGTTCAAATCACATGACCCTCCCTGTCAATTGACTGTGAAACGTGTTTCATTCTACAACCAACAATGAATTTCAGATGTGGTTATATATGTGGGGTTGTAGGACTGCAGCACTTCAGAAGAATTATCACAGATGTCCTTTGCGACAAGTAGGGAGAAAGAAACAGAGAGAACTGTGATTAATCTGATGATGTAATCACTCCTTTCCTGCGATAGCCTCTTCCCATGTGGTCAGGGGATGGCAGTCACTACCTGATCCTGACCCTGGGGTTGGCTATATGTCAGAGGCTCACATGGGGGTGGTGATTCCCAGGGAAACAATATGCATCATTGGGGAAAATCACATAACCCAACTCCCCTTTAGGGATGGTCCTTCACTTCCCCAGTCCTTGATGGCCTATTATAATACTCTCCCTAAGCTCCTTTCTAATTCCACTTCCAATAATCCCCGGCATGACATAGGGAACAATATGTCCACAACTGGGACAAGGAAGAGACAGGGGGCAGCAATGATTACTCCCAATAGAGTGCAACAATAACCTATTCAGTATTGTACTAAAACAAACCTGACAGCAACTGGGACATGGAAGAGGGCCAGAGCAAGAAAGCTTAATAAGAGATGCAAACCAATACCACATCCTATTCTTTGGAGATTGTTACGACAGGCCAGAAACTTTAAATTCGACACAACTGGTGATGTGGGGTGTGAGCTGCAGGAGCAGACACTGTATGAAACACATGTCAGCTGTCAGAACACCAGGCATGCCATGGAAAGCTGCAAGCCAGTGAGACCAGAGGCTACCAGAGGAAGCTGGAGTGCAGACAAGCCACCGTCGCCGAGCCCAAAGCAGCAGAAGCTGCTCACATGCACACCAAGCCAGCGGAGTGAAGAAAACCAGAGCAAAGGTACGCAATGAGAATTTCGACACCTGGTAAACCCAGGGAAGTCGAACGAGTTACCATTGTGCTTAAAAGTGTATGCCACATTGAGCAAGGGACATGAGAGTCTCAGAATGATGAAGAACCTGAAGTACATGTGAATTGCACCATGAATGGGTTGCTCAACCCATGTTTACAGGAGGAATGCAAAGTGAAGGCAACAGTGAATATTAAAGAGAATTCTGTTCAACAAAATCTAACAAGCCAATGTTGTGCAAACATTGTTTCAGGAAAAATAATTACAAATACGTCCTGGCAGGAGAGTATACCAGGCAAATCAAAGTATATGAGAAAGATTGCAAGACAAGCCTTTAAAATAGTGCATAAAAGTCCTGGTAGGAGAGCTAACTTTACATTTACTATGTTTTGCATATTCGTAAACTATATGATTTTAAAAGTTTGCAACAGCTTTGTAAACCATAAAAACAAGGTTTACAACAGTTTACAGTGTTGTAAACCATTTTAAAACACGATATGCAGTTGGCGGTTTATACAACATGTTGATGAGTGTACCTGAATTTTAAGAATCTTGTGAACCAGTGCAAACATAGTTTCCAAGCATTTTACAAAATGTGTAAACTCAGAATTTTCTGGCGTGGTGGTTTCTCTCCTGTACCTGTTTGGAGCATTGCTAAAATGGCTTCAGAATTAGAATGATGGATGCTTAGGAAAACCCCATCTGGCGTGCAGTAAATAGTGCACCTAAATGCAGGAAAGCATGTGTGTCAGTACTAGGTCGGAGTGAAATAGTGATTGGGTGTATGACAGGAGTGCTGGAGATTCTCACTGCCCTTACAATTTTCGTAGGTATTTGCACATTCAAAAGGTGTTCCAAATCAGGGCAGATTTGTTTGACACATTGTCTAACAGACAAGGCACTGATATTCACTTGATGTTGCATTGCACATAAGGGCCATCTTGGTCAATTGGGAGCAGTGGATGCATAAGGATATTATCATCTCATTGCAATCATAATGGGTCTTAGTCATTCTGGGGCATAGTGGGAGGTCCAAGGGCATATGTCAGAGTGTTTAAGCTCAAAAAGGGAGAAGAGGGTTCCTGTTTGGTATCATGGAATTGGCCAGGGTTACCAGCACGGGCATTCAGAGTGTTTTTTTGTCTCTGACAGCCCTAATATAATGTCTTGGTGGCCTATAGGGGCACTCATTCTTCCAATACCCTTCCTTCTTAAAATAAGCTTACTGCATTTTCCCAGCTGTCCTCATTGTCCCTGTCGCCCTTGAATTCACTATTGTCTCTGCTGATCATGTTGCCCTCTGTAACCTCCCACCATTCATCTCTGCCCTATCTGTCCAGGTGGTGGAGTTCATCTCCAAGGTTCCACGGTCTTCCCCTTCTGAGCTGTGTTGTGTACATTTTGCATCTCTCCCTGCAAACTTTGCATTTAGAAGTTCATTCATTTTCCTTCAAAATGTCTGTTCCTTTTGTTCCTGACACGCTGCACAGTTTTTTGGACCCCCCACTAGCTCCACTAAGGATTTTGTCTGCCATCCTTTAAACATGCACTTTACTATCATTGTACCTTGTTCAGTAGCCCACCCACAAAGGAGTTCACTATATCTTCTCCTGGCTTAGTGATACCCGAAAGCTGAATGCACACCATCATCACTTGGTCCAAGTAATTTGAAGGACATTCCATTTTATGCTGTTTACAGTTCCCTATCTTAGCTCCATCAGTCTTCCAATAGCAAATCTCAGGGATGCTGGTGGCTATTCTTTCCCTGGCTTGAACTACGATGTCTCTGTTGTGGGATTGGCTTCCAACTAAGTGGCTTGCTTGATTAATCACTGTCTTACCTTTGGTGGCATTACTATCATAATGAGCTGGTTCATCCATCCAAGAGGCATTGTAGCACTGTATAACAGTGCTTAGTTCTTCTACAAACTGTTCTAATATATATAGGGCCTCATTACACGGATGGCGGTGAACCATGGCGCTATTAGCGCCATGGTTCATGCCGGTAAAATACCGGCACCTCCTTGGTGGAAAGGGGAATTACCGCCCCATTCCAAGGTTGGCGGGGCGGTAATTCCCCCTTCCACCATTGCCCTTCCCCATTCCCATTTTTTCCCCATAGGGCTCTATGGTAATGGGGAAGGCGCTAATTACGGTACCGCAAATTTCGGTACCGTAATTAGCTCCACTGGTCCCTTTGCGGGTTGGTTTTTAACGCCTGCAAAAAGCAGACGTTAAATTCCCGAACCCGCAAAGGGACCTCGTAGTAAGGCGGTAAGGATTTACCGGTACCGGTAAAATACCGGTACCGGTAAACCCTTACTGCCTACCGTGTAATGAGGCCCATAGTCTCACAACCAAGAGGATAACTCAGGGGCAACGTGCTCACCTTGGAAGCAAGACTACATGGAGCAACACAGGTTCGATCCCCGGGTCTGAGCTTAGAAACCAATCCTAACATATCATAATCATAAATCACAAAACTCCAATGGAATACAACACTTTTTTGCAGGTGGTAACACATGATTTTATTTTAGCAGGCCACCCTTGCCATTATAAGAATAGAATATGAGAAATTCATCACAACACAAACACATCACAACAACCCCCCATGCATGATTTGGGGCCTAGCTTAAAGAAAATTAAACCAGATGGCTGAGTGGTTGTGTCAAGCTCCTAAGGTGTCTCCCCGCTTGCACTTACATGTATTCAGACCCTTATTGTATATCTTTTGTTTTAATTCATGGTTGCAATATTTTACATTAAGGTAATACAACACTAAAAATAATGAATAAATATCCAAGCCCCAGAATAGGCCATTATAGGCCATTTTGGTCAGAGTTTTCCACATTACAAAATGAATTGAAAGAGTGGTGCAAACTCAGCTCCCATAGTTACTCTCTTTTTGAAATTGTTACACTACACAGCATGTGCTCATGGAGACATATAATGAATGACACATGTAATCAACTAGAACTGTATGTCAGTATACACTCGGTGCCCATCTTAGCAACACCACCAACCTATTTTTCTGGAACCTTTCAGACTTTTATGTTTCTGTGCCTGCTGCCATGTTTACGGTGACCATCTCATACAATCATTGTGTCCATGTGTTAAGTCACTGTGTGTGCCTTATTTTGAATTCATAATTCGAACCAATACTAAAAAAAATAACATGAACATGGAAACTGAATGTGTTTTTTCAGGTGCTGTTGGGTAGATATTTCTTTGAATACATAGATGTCAGACTGATGAGGGTTAGCTACATTTAAATAAGAAATAAGTGTCACACTTTACAGTAGATCTTCCGTGATAATGTACCGTGGGTTCCCTTTGATGTTAACAATGGGGCTGATGGGAGTCTGCTTCTGGGTTCCAATACCTTGACAACACAATTGGGAGGCTGATGCGAGAATAACATAATGAGAACCCCAGAACATTGCTTTGAAATCTAGGGGTACTGAGAAACCCGAAAGACACCTATAACATCATAGGGGTGTTGAGAAGAATTAGTGGTACCTATTAACCATGATGACTACTCAGGATCTGAAAGATGCCAACAACTGAGAGGGAAATTGAGAAGAATTGGAATGCACCAACACATGGAGAGAGAGGTGCTGGGAATAATGAAAAATGCATAAACCTGAGAAAGGTGTTGCGAAGTGAAGAGTAACTCCTAAATGTTCACACCAACTAGGTAAAAAGGCCCAGCACACCTCTTTCACCGAGAACAAGGTTTTATCTAAAATAGATACAAGGGTGTGCCAGCAAACATCTCTGCTGCCATAGAGCGCTCTGACAAAAACAGTATGAGCAATCGTTTTTAAAGGTGCACAGCGTCACAAGTGACATACATCACATAGGTTACAAATCCAGGAAGCTGGTTGGTGTGGCTCTATACTTGTATAGCCTGCTCCATACAGGATACCAACCGATTGGTCACAGCATCTTCTGTCCAATTTCTTCCATGTGGGGATCTCCTCCTGCCATCATCAATTAAAAATACAGTAATTGCCAATTATTTACACAGGCCATAAATTCACAACTCTACAGTGCACCTTGTATCAAGTACATGAGCGAGGTGGCTACTTTTGTGGTCTTGATAAATTCTCAGAACTATGAGTGCATGCCAGAAAAGATGTCTTCTGCCACAGAGCGCTCGGACAAAAACAGTATGAGCAATAGTTTTTAAAGTTGCACAGCGTCACAAGTGACATAGGTTACAAATCCAGGTAGCTGGTTGGTGTGACTCTATACTAATATAGCCTGCTCCATACAGGATGCCAGCCGATTGGTCCCAGACTCTTCAGTCCAATTCCTTCCATGTAGGGATCTTCTACTGGCGTCATCAAGTAAAAAGACAGCCATTGGCAATTATTTACACACGCCATGCGTTCACAACTCTACAGTGCACCTTGTATCAAGGACATGACCGAGGCGGCTACTTTTGTGGTCTTGATAACTTCTCAGAACTACGAGTGCCGCCACTCCTATCGCAGACATATTAGCAGCGCCACATATTTCCCACCCGGGGCATACATTTAGCACCTTCTCCCCTGGCACCTCGCAGCACAAATCACATGGACTAATAGTGGGGGTAGACCACCCCTGCTCTCTTATCTTCCGGATCAATTGATAATTTCACAGTTTTATGGCCACAGGTCTTGGGCTGGTCAGTTTGTTCAAATGTTTGTGTCTTCAGCTGTGGGGGTCTTGGATCGTTATAACCTATAGATCTGAACAGTGAAGGCCCAAAGCACTCACGCGGTTCCTCATGGCATAACCCTTCAAAGACCCATTCCCGCCCTCTCCTGGGACTGCATTCTTTCTGGGTTGCATGCACTACTGATAAGACACAATGAAGAACTGTGTGTGTGTGTGTGTTCATGAAATTAACCTTCTGCAAGCTGCCAGGGCTGCGAGGGCTGCCAGGGATGCACACCCTTCTAACCCTCTGGACTGAATGTAAATGAACTAGCATAGCCTTGGCACTAGGTCTCAATTTCAAGATGGTGTCAATGTTTCCACTACAATCCGGTGTCTATGAGTGGGCCCCCACCGTCCTCCATTTTCCCTGCTACCCTTAAGCATCTCCTTCTGCAACCGCCTCATACTAAATCATGGGGGCCTGGGACATTCGCCCCTGCTTCCCAACCTAAGTCTGGAAACATGACAGCAGTGTTCTGAGAGCTCAAAAAGATGCCTGAACCTAAGAGGAGGTTTTTAACAGTTTCAGAAAGTGCTTAAAGCCTAAGAGAGGATCTAAGAAGTTTGAAAGACATTTAGAAACCTAAGGGCCATAGATATGCTAACAATAACTATGAGCCTGAGAGACTTAGATATCTAAAATTGTGTGAACCTGAGAAGGACTTGGAATTGTGAAAGATATATTTAGACGTTTTGAAACCAATTCAATCTGCCAATATCAAGAAAGGAATAAAGAAACATTAATTCTGAGAGACAAATTAACCTAAAATAGTGAGTAGAAAGCCAACTATACATGAGAAACAAGGTCTCAGAATATCAAAACAAATTACAGGTGGAGACAAAGTGATGGTCCATCTTTGATTACTACTACTTTGCCAGAGTTGCTTTAATGGCTTCATATTCAATGAAGAAAAACAAATGTATAATCTTTGTTGTCAGAAAGCACCTGTAGCACATAATACATCTTGATGCTATTTGATTAAATGTCCAAAGAATACAAAGGCTTGGCAGTTTGGAAAGTAAAGGGTTGTCCGATTTTCCAGGTTGAGGTGAGTCACTGTTGCAGTTTTGGAGTAGAGAAGGTGTGAGAAGAGTAATAAATCAAGCTGAGGTTTCTAGATGAAGAGGAGTAGGGGAAAGCATCAGATGGGAACTTGACAGCCAGGGGAGTAGATGAGAGCGTATTTGGCAGGGAAGAAGAGCACCTTTGTTTTGGAGGAGTTTAACTATAGAGAGTGCAAAACCATCCAATATTTAATGGCAGAGAGACAGTTTGAAATGTTGATAGAGATATCATAGGGGAGCTCAGGAAAAAAGAAGAATATTTGGGTTTTGTTCGCAAAGAGTTGGTATGAAAACCCAAAGGAGGAGAATAGTGCACTAAGAGCAGAGGTGTAGAGTGTAAAGAAGAGTGGACCCAAGACAGAGCCTTGTGGAACACCAACAGTTACAAAACTGTGTTGAGGGTGTTGTTGTTCCAGGATATATGATAAGTCATTTATAACGTGCCTGTACACAAGTTTTCCTAGCCGCGACAAGACAAGGAAGGCAAGACAGAAGGAGGACAAAACAACGATCTAACTAGGCCTTGTGTCATTCAGATTGTGCAAGTGTGGGGGGAGTGCTAGTGGGGAGGGAGGGAGGGGAGCGCAAAGGAATGTGTAAATGCTACCCGGTAGGTGGCTCATAGGTGCAGGTAGTCCTGGGACTGTAGGGTTGCAGATACAGTCCCTAAGTAGTTGGGACGCCCAGAGGCAGTGAAAGGGCAACTTGTCATTCTGGAGACTGGTCCCGTACGTTCAGTGGGAGGCCAGGTAACCAGTTTGCGTAGCATACAGGGGCATCAGCAAGGGAGAGGGAGAGAGAAAGTGGAAGCAAAAAGGAAGGTCTTGTGTTGCTTATGGTCCTGCTCAAGTTTGAGAGAGGCAGAGAAGGTGTTCCAGAGGGAGGCCCCAGCCGAGGACAGAGTTCTATCCCCGACTCTCTGCCTGCAGAAGCATCTGATCCTGAGAATTGGAGGTGGATGAGCAGAGGGCTCCAGTTGGAAGATGCTTAGGAAGAGAAAGTTGGATGTATTGTGGTCCCCGGCCCCAGAAAGCATCGTGGACTATGCAGAGGGTCTTGAACTTAATTATTGCAGCCACAGGGAGCTACTGGAGAGATAGAATACCTGAACTTGAGGCCAAGGACAAGTCTAGTCCTGTTCTGGATTAGTTGTAAACGCCAAAGAGTACAGGCAGGCAGATTTAAATAGAGACTGCTGCAGTAGTCCAGCCCAGAGGCACACCATTCCTGACTTGCGGGCAGACAGTCAGGTATGAGAGAAGAAGCAGAAGATGCTGATGGGAGCCTGAAGGAGATCTGAGTCTCATTCGCATCACACTGAAACTTAGTGCAGAAGGTAGAAATGCGGTGGGTCAGAAGTGCCAAATAGTGGTTAAAGATTAAGAATCAGAAAGTGCTAGGTAGGATTTAATCCAGGCAAGTGCTTGATAACCAATCCCAAGAAGAGAGAACGTATTATGGAGATCAAAGGGGTGGACAGCGTCAAAGGCAGTGGACAGTCCAAGGAGAATTATGATAGAGGATAGGTAGGTTGTATGGTTGTATTGTATTGCATTGTAGTTGTCATACATATAGCACCATTTCTCCATTTGTATGGCCTCAATGCGCTTTGTGGTTGGAATGCGCTCGGGGACCAAAGTCCAGGTATGGCAAATTCTAAGAGTTTACTTAGGATGCGTGTGTTCATTCTGCCAGGATTAGGATTTAGGAGGGCTGGCTAAGGTACGGTAATCAACCCAGACATCCGGCATGGGTGCGTGGGTGCTGTGGGTGGATAAGATAGAGTGCTTGTGCAGAAGACTCAATGTGTGCCCAGCTAGACCAGGTTTGTTGTAGATTGTTGCTGTATATTAATAGCTGAGGTTTTGAGGCCCGTTAGGGGTTTCAGTGCGGATGGCTATGCAAGCAGCTCAAGCGGATTTCACATAGCCGTAGCTGCATTCTAGAGTGCATTTAATGGGAAGCCGTGCCTGCCGGAAGTGTCCACAGATGTTGTGAGATTTGTACATACCTTAAACTCGGACAAAGTATATCTTTGATGTCGGTTTCCTAGGCCTACCAAGGTGATTGGCTGGTCTCACAAACTGAGAACCACCTAGACTTGAAATCTTGAGTAGTGGGATACAAATCTAAGTTTGACACAATGACAACAAGTGGAAGAAACACTCAAATTTGAAACTCAACAGCAAATGGAGGAAACATCCAGCTTGAGATTGGAGAAATGACCAGGTTTGTGACACAGCAGCGAAATGGAGAAATAACAGACACAGCAGTAAATGGAGAACCGTCCTAGATCAGAGACACTTGTGCATTGGGAGAAACAGTGAACCCTGAGACATTTGAGCAGTTTGAGAAAAACCTAAGTGTGGCCCGGACTTGGTTTTGAAAACTTTACAAATTGGAGAAGAAATTAAGGAATCAGGATAGAGACTACTCTTTTTTAATTTTAGAGTATCAGCTTTGTAAAATAAAAATTCAACATGAAAAAAGTGTTAGGAATTGTGTGCAGCCACTTCCCCGAATGACAAGTGTCTTGTAATTTTTCAGAAAGGTCCACTTTTACACATCTCCCCTGAAACCAGAGAGAATTCTCTTCACTGTGCTCAAGCATAGTGAGGGCATCTCCCCTATTCTACATTTCAATAAATGCTTGTCTCCTCATTCTCATATAGAGTGCTTATCAGTGGTGATGAATTTGGAAACATTCATGCAAGCAATTTCTGGAGAATAATAGGGGCAGACACCTTCTTGTAGAGGGTCTTGAAGGTTATGGATGTAAAAGAAATTGATAAGAGGGTTGAACAAAACTGTTATGGCCCCCTTCCCTCTCCCGGAGCACATACAGAGGGATCTTTGCTGTGGACCAGGACCTACAACTCTGCACTGGATTCTCCTAAAGCTGGGAGAGCAGACCCTAAATGGAACCATCCTGCCATTGAGTCCCCCTGAGTGGGCATCACAGCAGCTGGAGGACCAGTCCAGTTAAAGCTCCTTGTTCTGCTGCACCAAACTAGTCGCTCCATGTTCACAGCAGCTTGAATGAGAGGGAAGTCGCCAGTGTTGGCTTTTGCGCTCCTACAGGAATCCAAAGTATTGCTTGTACTTCTGACCAGCTCAACTCAACATCGTGCCTTAGCAAAGCCTGTCACCTGCTAGGCCCAAATCGACGACTCGATGCTGGGACCTGTTCCGAATCACTGGTGAGTCGCACGGAAAATCTGACCTGCAGTTACAATGATGGCTTGACCCAGCAAGCCCTCAATAATCTACCTCACCAACCTGCAGATAGATTCCCCCAAGTTCACCAATTTGATAACCCGCCAACTCAAACGCTAGAGCATCACGCAATGACCCCTCTCAGAAATTAAGGCCTGACTTGGCCTGGCCCAACTACAAAGAGATCCTGGTACCCCCTAACTTGCATAGTTTAGAGCACTGCTTTGACTGCAAAGAGTGAACACATTTGCCCCTACTCGACACCCACTTGCTGCTTGGGGCCACATGATCCAATGTGCCTGAACTAGGCTTTATCAACTTGCATCCATGATCAACACCGTGTCTAACTCCGTCAAAGCGCCAAAAACTGAATTCAGATACTGTTGACCCTACAGCCCCATGGTCCACTCATCTCAGGCACTGTCACATATCTCCACCCTTGCTTTCCAGCTCGTTTGCAGCTCTTCTCTCAGGTTGTCTGTCCCTGCTATTCATGTACCTTGTTGGGTTTTGGGACTTTGGGCATGGTCTCATTCACTGGGTCTCTTGATGCTGCAGTGCCATGTCTATTTGGGCCAGCTTTTTTAGGTCTTTACTACTTCTTCCATAGCCATTTTCTTGACTCAAGGAGGTTTTTTTTTCTTGTTGGTAATCTCCGATCTCTTCTCTGGATTAGATCCCTCTTCCTGGCTGGTTTTGCCTGGCTGGAATTATGTGTCATCTTGGGCACTGATAGTATATTTGTCTTATGCTCACACAAGGTTAACACATAGTCCACCAATTTACCCTGGATACACCAGACTCTCCTCTGGGTCCATGATAGCATATGGAAGCCATCCACCGATTGATTCCGGGGAATCTTTTCCCAGTAATGAGGTACTCAGGAAGGTCTCGATTCACCAGAGCCGTGGCTTCCCCAAAAACGTTCTCCAATTTGGAATAACATTCTGGTTCATGGATATATAAGCCAGTAGCCATGAACACAACATGTGCCTCCAGGTTTCCACCAACCCGGAAGTTTGCAGGTCAGATTTGTGGGCAGCTGCAGCTGTAAGTGCTGCCAGAGTCTAAGAAGCCCCAGATGGTATTCTCCTACACCTTCACCTCCACATGGCATCCATCTTCCAGCAGTCACTCTGTGTGTACAACAAAGGGACCTAGAAGCGTCTTTTGGGAGTTATTCTGTCCTTTGTGTTTGATTGGGATTCTGATTTGAGAGTGTCTCTTTGGTAGGTAGATATATACTGCACTCCCCAACCTACCTGAGACTCAGTGATCTGCCACCCACTGTCTTCCCCCCAGGCTGCCAATTGCCCCCCTTCCCCTGTTAGCTCTCAACTCCCTTTATCTCTGCTTCCCTCTGTGGTCTTCCCCTTATGATTGTAAATTGCTCCATTGGCTCCCGAAACTAGGTCCACATTCAATTAATACCTGAATAAATAATAATAATAATAATAATAATAATAATAATAATAATAATAATAATAATAACAATAATAATAATAATAACAGAGATATCTCTTCTGAAGAGGGACCTTCCTCATCTGAGGAAGGTTTGCATTTCAAGACTTGGGCTTGTGGGCTTGCGTCTGGCATCATAGGCTCTGGAATAGCTTGGGTTGCATGACTTTTGTAGGATCGTTTCTTACTGTCACAATGATCTTCCCAACTAGATCCATTCCCCAACTGATCAACTGGCTTCAGTCGAGGATCACACTCTTCCTGATTTGGTCTCTGGATTTCAGGATTTAACTTTGGTAAGTTCTGATACTGCTGCTTATTGACCACCGGATTTGACTTCTTTTTGTTGTCTTTCCCTGCCATGTTCATCAGTTTGGAGATAACCCTAGACAGTATTTTCTCATTTTTTCCATGGTAGGGTATCTCCTGCTCCAGTTTGATTTGAGATATTCGGTCTCTCTGGATCCAATGGCTGCCAGTCTTCATATCTAATGGGGGCTACCCAGGTATGGACCCTTGCTCTCAGGGCCTAGATTTAGAAATAGATACCTCATCTTCTCCAGACAGGGTACCCTCGGTGTCATTAGGGTGGCAGTCCCTCTTTATTCCCTTATGCCTGAGAGTGCTTACGGGGTCCTCAGCTCAGTTTCATTTCGAGCTGAGGACCCCGTATACAGAGGTACGCCAGACATACTGCGATCTGGGACCCACTGTGGCCCTTCACAGTCAGCGGGAACCCGAGAGATGTCGGCCTGAAGCACTCTCAGGCATATTCCTAAGTGCAATCACGCACACACTATCCTTCAACCACGTGAGGATATTTCCCAGCTTGCCACTGCCACCGGAGCAGCAGAATCAACGGACAGCACCACCAATGGTGCCTTTCCTGACGAAGGCCAGCATATAGACCGGCTTCAATCAAGCCATGTTTTGGCCGAAACACACCTGTGTCGATCCCCGTGACACAACTGTATCTTCCCCCTTGTGTATGTTGTGTAAATATCTGTTGTGTACACCTTGTGTGAACTAACCCTGGGGCCATTTTCAAGCCTCAGGTATACTTTCCCTGCTTGATAGTTCTTTCTCTATCACATCTATACAGGGAATGTACTTCAGTGTGGAGTTTTAACCTCAATACATCAGAGGTTGACACTTAACCCGTGTTACCACCGTTCACAATCACTTTTGTCCGTTTGATGCCAAAAAACTTTCGTGCTTATCGAAAGACCTGTAAAATAAATTGTTGAATGAACTAAAAAAGGACTGTGTCAATGTAAAATAAACATACATGCACGGCACAACTGGCTTACTTGTAGGATCTTCTTTGGGTGTACTAACACTGCCCTGTCAAGTTATCACCATTTTTTACGAGAGAAGTGGGCAAATATGGTTACAATTGCCCATAATGGATTCTCCTATAATCAAGTAGTCAAATTAAAAGAAGTAAAAGGTAGCAACAGGGGAAAAACAAGCTGTCTAACCACATGTAAGAAGTATAGGCAGCAATCAATAGCCTTTGCACTAAGTACCAAACAGCTCCTGGCCACACTCAATCCAACCCTCGTTAGCAAGTCTTTAATGGGTACACATCGCTATCTCAATACACTTAGAAAACACCGTAGGCGTCAGCTCTTCCAGTCGGATATGAATAACCCAACCGCTGAAACACGAGCACCCTTCACCAAACTTCAGGCAGCGTGGTAACACAGCACCGCAGCCGCTTGAGAGAAAGATAATGACTTTGAACATGCAGAATACCGAGATCGATTAGAGCAAGGGGCCTAGGAATGTGGGAACACGTTCCAAGTGTTCACTGTATCATATCAAACCAGGAAACAGTCAAGCCGCACCCAAGGAGGGACACTTCTGACCATTGATGAAGTAGAGAAGTTGAGTCTCAACGGTAGAGAGGCACAGTGGATAGGTGTTAGGGGAGGTGTGGTTTTCTGCACCTATTCTTCCACTCCTTGTTGCTCTTCCTACTTTCCCTCTACTACCGGTCTTACTCTGTTATTACCACAATCCCTTTGATACCCATCTTTCCTCCTACTACTAATGGCAGTCTACTTTTTGTAATTGTAATTGCAATTGGTTATTATTTATAACACGCTTAATACCCAGAGGTTTCTGAGCATGGTCCCGGAGATGGAACCTGTGTTGCTCCGCGTTGTCTTACTTCCAAGACAAGCACGTTTTCCCTGAGCTATTCTCCCAAAACCATGCTTCTACTCACTACCGATCTACGGACAATTCTGAAGAGCGTAGCATTCCCTCAGCTCACATTACTACAAAAGGTGAAAGAAGTATATCTCTTAACTGTCCCTGTTTTACCTTCATGATTGCATTGGGTTTTGGTTTGTAGAAGGGTTGAGTGGGTCATTTTACCCCTACTCCTCGTTGTACTACTTCAGAGCAGAATCCAATTTGTCACACTGAGTTTGTGGTCTATTCAGGTTTAGATTTCTAAAATGTCTGTTTCACAAAACAGCTACGTGCTTATAGTAGAAAAGATATTTTGAGTATGGGCTGGGATTTGGGGAGCCCCTACTCAATTAGTCAGTGGAGAGATGGGGCATTGCAGTATCTGTTTGTTAGCTGTTGTAAACCCTAAACTCCTGTCATTCCTCATCAGTGTTAATCCTCTGGAACATGCTGTCTTTTAGATGTATTTTTTTAAAGCAAAGATCAATGACCTTTTCATCGCAAAAGAACATACTATTGATATCATATCAGTATTATTGCAGATTTGTGAGGCAATGTGGCAGCAAAAGAGTAAGTACCTGAAGCCTCCATCTCTGCCAGTTAGACAAGGAGAGTGAATGAGGGATCATTCAGAGTCATGTAGGGCCACCAGAGTGTCAGTGTCAGATGGAGAAAGGCAGGTTTCCGTGATAGCAAGGAGATCTAGGGGGGAGACCTGCCTCCAAAGTCGTCAGTGATAAAGCAAGTTTTGTTGCAAACACAGTGAGCATTCCAGAGGGCAATTTTAAATTGATGCAGTAAGAAGAGTAGAGAGGTTGAGTCTCAACAGAAGAAAGGCACAGTGGATAAGTGTTAGGGAAGCTGTGTTTTGCTTATCTGCTTTGTTTGTTAGAAGTAGGAGGTGAAAGAGATGTAGTGGGAGTTTCGAGATGTGAGTTTTATAATAGGGATAGGAAAGGAGGAAGTTGTTACGTGATTGGAGCAAATGCATTATAGGTGACCGCAGTGCTGAGAGACAGCATAGTAATTAGAAAGCTAGTGGTACCCACAGATGCAGCAGGTAGAAGGCAAAAGCAAAGGCTGATAGGCAAATAGGCAAAGAGGCTGGTCTTCACCCTTTACTATTTTGCACTTAGAGCAAAGAGGCTGATCAATGGCTGGTCTTTGCCCTTTACTGTTCCACCCTATAAACAGTAGCAGAAACTACAATGTATCTACATTAGAGGCTACAGAAGATCTTGACAAGCACACATTATGAAGGTTACCTTTCGTTTTGTGAAGTCTATTTGTTTATAGGTCACTGTATCTTTCATTTGTGGAATCTGTTGGTTTCCACTGGTCCTCTATTTCAAAAGACAGCTCTAGTCCTAGAATGAGTTTGGTGATGAGAGGACGTGTTGGCAGTTGGAACTTTGTCCTAGCTCCTCCCACCGAGCCAAGAGAGATGGGCAACGGTGCTGGACTAGCCTTTGAAGGTAGGAAATCCATGCCAATAACATACCGGGTGCAAATCCATCTTTAGGAGGCTTCAATAAGTCTTAGGTGGTTTCTTAGCTGTTTGTCCATCTTCCTTCATACATAGACAAGCAAATTGAGCAGGTCATCTACACTTATGGACAATACAGATGAAGGTTGGAGATCATAGCTCTAATCTCTAAACTGCACCCGTTCAGAAATGTGAAGGCAATCCAGTCAGTGGTGGACAGTAAATTCACATTTGGGACACTCCTTCTCTGACAAATGTTCAGGATGTGCATTCACCTCAGGCCTTCCAGTCACATTGGCCTGAATTAAACTTGGCTCACTGTTCCTTCTGTAAATACAAGCCAGGCAAGCAATAATCAAACATGGCCACACACATTGACAGAATTCAGGACCCTGCCCGGAGGTTTAGAAATGTAGGTATCACATGGCTTTCCCCATGTAGCACTGCTGTGCTGGGTTACATGAAAACCATGGGCCTCAACACAGCTGGCTAGTTGAGGGGTCCTTCCCTGAGTACCTTAGGGGTATGCAGAGTGATACCTATTGCAGAAAATCTAAGTTCTCGAGTCGTGCAATCATGATATTAATTGAGTCATTACATCATGATTAATATCCCTATTGACATGTGGTAACCAAAAATCGAAAAGTCGATAGTGCCAAGGACAAGGCAACATAGTTGCAGTTTCCTACATTTGACCGTGCACCCACTAATGCATCTTCCTTTGACATTATGACAATTCCCAGTAAAACATTTCCCTTGTTTGAATACCTCGCTTTTAGATGTGTTAATCACATTTCTAAGTCAAATCATACAAAAGGTAGTTTACAACCACAGTCATTGAAATTCATTTGTGTGCTGTGGTGCCGTCTGTGGAATTTCCCATTGTACATATCGTTTTAGTACAGGGTTTTCTCTGCCCATTGAAGCAGAAAATCGCAGCCCCTGTTTTCCCTCAGATATTGTGGTTCCTACTTGAATATAGTAAGAACTATTAATGAATTAAAAGCGAATTTTACCAATGGGATTCTCTGATGTTAATTGCATTCCTACATTAGCTAATAAACTTTAATATTATAAGCTGTTTCATTCCGGAATTATTGAACTCAGAGGAAGTCAATGAAGACATCCCGCTGTAACGTATTTACTCTGAAATCACTACTCTTAGCTGTGTTTCATTAATAAAATGATGCGCTACTAATGCTGAAGTTCATTTATTTTTCCAAACCAATGATTTAATGGAAGTATGAAATCAATGTTTATGTGCAGTGAACAAAAGGGCACAGTCTGCTTTCAGCTCTAGTTCCTCAGTGATATGAATACACATAATGTAATGTTACCAATTTGCTGTACTTCCATTGATTACATTTGGGGCTACCATAAGCAAAATTCAATACTTTACATACACTTTACAGAATGAACATATGCCTTAATTAATTTGACAACTACTGATAAAGTAATCTCTGGGTAGCCGGAAAAATTGCATGGCTGACTTTGTATATGGGTTACGTTTCCCAGAATGTTAAACGTCTGCTATGACTTTTAACTATTAATTATTTTTCTCCGTACATGTGCATGGCTGTAAAGTTGTACACTGCACGTTTGTAAAATAGATTAAGACATTAGTTTATGCGTGCGCTTGTGTGAGTGGCATTCGCCAACTATAGTTAAGGAACCAATTTGCATTGACTTTACCTTAATTACTAATACTAGTAACTTTTGACTTGCTTAACAGATTTGGATGGCATTGCCCCGAAAAAAATACCAGTTGTGGGGGCCCCTCTGAACTGAATATTTTGGGAACATGATTTGAGTAATTATCAAAACAACAAAAAGCTTTTTTTTTAATCTTACCCACATTCATCTTTCCAAAAAGAAAAAGGTGCATCAATTGAACACATGTAGCTTGAAAACCAATGGAAGGATTTGCAATGAATAAGCAACATATTGGGCACAAAGCGTCAGAAGCGTGCCTTTTGCTGGTTTGTGATAACCTATGCAGTAGTTTTGAAATAATTTGACAGAGATGGGTGTGCCCCAGTCCCAAAACAATCTTCATATATTTCCGTGGTACATTGCATCAGTGAGGCTTTTCTGAAATGAAAAGTCACAATTATTTCCCACGATGCAAGCTATTCCCGAAATGGCGTGAGAAAGGTGTTAAAGGTATAGAGTCAGGGAGAATTTGCACACAGATGAACTTAGAAAGAAGCGAGCCAGTACATGAAGAGTTGCTGTGGGAATAGTGAAGAACTTTAAATTGTCAAGTGTCGCAATCCTGTGGAAACCTCTTTTTTCCAACAATAAGTACCATATTTGGAATACAATTGTAGTATTTTTGTGGTAATATTGCGGTGGTAAATGGAAGTGAGGCGGCAAGTGGAGTCTATAGGCGTCTGAGAGTAGTGTTGCAGGAGGACGTGAGTGACTGCTACACAGAAAAAAAAGCTTTTATTCTCCTTCACCACACTGAGAGTGGTGTAGAAATGAGGAGGCAAGTAGAGTCTGCTGAAGTCCGACTCAAGTCCCTGATGTTTCTCTGTATCTGTCTCTTTACTGCCATTCGCCTGTTTCATTCATTGCACGTATTATTTTCCAATCATGTTTTTGCCAAAATATTTTGCTTGAACAAATATTGGAAAAATACGGGGTAACGGTATATAATGGGTAGAGCTGGGTGGGTAATAGGGAATACATAATAGGGGAGGAGGGTTTGGGGGGGAATCCCCCAAATAGAATAGTACAAAAATGTGTTGAGTTTTTTTGGGGCAAAAAAAGGAGGGAAAAAACAATCGGCTGTGAATGAAGATCGAACCTGATAAACAGCAGTTCCAAGTAGAAGGATCTTGAGGCGACTGGGGAGGCTCGCAAGGTAGGAAATTGCCCTTTGTGAGTGACTTGCATAACTGAAGTAAGTCTGCAATCAGACCCAATTATTCACTTTCAGTGGGATGTGTGACCTGCAGAGTAAATCAGGGGAGGATGGGATTGCAGGTTCTCCCCTTAGTCCCTCAACCCGTGCAGCCCCCTTCATCTTTTCCATCAAGCCAATCATCATGTACTCTGGTATGGCAGTCCCTTTCCCTTCAGTGCCATGCCTATTTTCCTGGCAAATTATATTATGGCCATTGTTGCACTGACTAAGGAGCACTCTGCTCTCCCTAATATGCAGCCAGTCGTTAAGAGCCATTCCGTGAGTATGAAGGTGGCCCAGTGTCACAAAAGCATAACATAGTACTTCCGAGTTACCAAAGAAGTTGGAGCTACTTTGGACCAGGGAAGTATGGCGTCATCTGAACCAGGGAATACAATTAACACTGCAATTGATTTTAATAAAAGCATTGATGATGCTGAGCTGTTGGCCGGAGTGTAGGATAATATGATGATAGGGGATTCCAATAGGTCTAAGTCTGTGGCACAGGGAAAATCGTTCCACTCAGTGTCTTCCTCACCTAGGATTTTTAATGACAGCATTACACTTTCTTTAATTGATTCATAAGGTCGGTCTCTTTCTCCTGAACTTCCCAGGTACGCATGTGGGTAATTTGAGCTTGGTCCCCAAATATTTTTCAGCCTTGAGTATGGTATTGACTTCCCTAATGGATATGCATGACAGTATCAGAGATGAAGTGCAGCAGCCTATGACCATTTTAAATTCAATCTGTTTGTGGCTAGATAAATGGAACACTAGAGACCTCATTGCCACTACAAATATTTTGAAGCAGAATGAAGGTATAGTGCTCACTCATGCCAATCGGAGCCAAGAGGACCCAGAGTCCCTCTCTCTATTGATTTAAGAGATCAATATGAAGGAAATCTCTTTGTTAACCATTCGGAGAGTATACACCGGGATCAGGAAAATGAAGGGGGAAGGTTAAATAGTAATAAGGCCTTGCACAGGAAAACATCTGAAACTTTGCAATAAGCCTAGAATAAATAGGAGATCTTCTAGAAAATTCTTGCGATCCTTACACTTGCCTGAAGTAACTAACAATCCATCTAGAGGTAGGCCCATGAAACGAATGAAGATCACTGAGTGTACAGGACCTAAGCTCTCTATGAAACCCACGAGAAATGTTCGAGTGAAACTCTGCCGCAGACTGGGTGTATTGAGGGTGCATTAAGGTAATCACCAGACAAACCCATGGAAATTGGGGTCGTGGACTTGCAAATTTGCAGCACGAAAGAGGCTGGTATGCAAATGATGTGTTTAAGAGTAGCAAAGAAGATGTAAATTCCCTCTCACTCCAGCTTCCCACGACTATTGATAAAGGAACCCACAGTGACTATTTGAGGACTTTTGAGTGTGGTTTGGAGAAAAAAGATGGATGGCGTTCCCTCTAACCTTAGCAAAAGAAATATTTCTGAACATCATTCCTTGAGAGTCAATATTGAATTTCTATTGTCGGTCGTCGGAGACCTTGTTAAACAGGTCAAATATCATGGCACTGTTTATATACCCAAGTTTAGGTTGATAAACACTACTGATATTGAACAGGTAGATTTTATAGATGATCCTAGGTTGGATTTAGTTGCTCTTCATATTCTCTCTAGGGTTATTGATGATCTAGTGCTATATGAAGTAGAGCATTTTGGGCTCATGGGTTATGACATAATGCCTAAAATAGAATGGGAATTGCAGCAATCCAATAGACAGTCATCCTTGTGTAGTTATGGTAGTGAATTTTACAATCACCAAGATCTGAAGATAAGGTGTAAAATTACTAATGGGGACCGACATGAACGTAAGGTTGTACATTCTGGTAAAAAGCTTAGTGGGGGAGACTTAAGTTTGATGTGGTTAGCAGCAACTTTAAATACAAATCTGTGCCAGTTGTGCTGTACCACCCAACACATTTAATGAAGTTGAGAACTTGGATGTTATTTCATGAAACACTAAAGGGAATGGTGAGCTAATAAATAATGTTGAATTGGCTGTTAAACTGAGACAGTTTTCAATAATTATCTTGCAAGAAATGTAGCTAACCTCTAACGTTTCGTGGGATGGCTACAGTATCAGCCAACAATTGGCCTTTCAGGAATCCCTTGGTTGCCCCATGTGGGTTTTTATGAATTCCCTGGGTTGTAGTCTTTTGGAGACTAATTCCTGTTTGTATGACTTTTCACAAATTGCTTTGCAATAAATGAAGGGCCCAAGGAAAGTAACACACTCATTATTTCTATTTATTGGAATTCAAAAAGAAATTCTATTGTGTATTTCCCGCACCAAGTATCACTGATTCTGAAAGAATGTTTTTTAAAGGGAGCTAGTGGTTTAATACATTTGATTGGTGATTTTTATTCAAATTTCTCAATCGGAGGATGTCTAGATTGAATGGGAGATGAGCTCTTGCTTCATGCTGGCGTTCCTAATGTTGTTGGCAGAGAGTTGTCTGAGTTTATTTATAAATGGGAATTACTCTGCTTAAATGGTAACGTTTTCGGGGATCTTGAATCTCGTTATACTTGAGGAGTCTCAACCTCTTTTGTGCAATATTTTGCATGGTGGGCACTGAGCTAAATTGTCATAGTGGGCTGAAAACACAATTTCACTTACTGTACACTCAGCCTATTATGTACAGGCTGTCTGGCGTCTCCATCAAATTGGCGGGTAATGAATCAAATGGTCCCAGCACACCACCACCAAGTTTAATGATGTAATTTGTATGGTGCTTTTTTGGCCCATAGGCAACAGCATGTGACGACTTTATCTCGGCTACGAGCTTTACATTAGTTTTGAAAGAGATAATATATGTCCTCAATTGGGACAAAGGAGTAAGTAGACGACGTCATGCAGACAAATTTGATTTAGATGTGCAAACAAAAGAAAAGGGTTTTCAGAAGAGAGTTAAAATTCTGCGAGATGTCCAGAATATAAAAGTAACTCTCATTAAACGGGCCCAACAGGGCTATACAAACTGGCTGAAACAGCATGAATATCAAATGCTTCAGAATTATGTGGATGAACTATACAAAATGTTGCTCACTAAGCAAGAAGGGCAGTTCTGGTAATTGATTCATAAGCTGGAATGACAGCAATTAGAGTTGCAGGTTAACCATATTGCAGAGGAAGGACGCTTTACCCATTTTCTAAAGTTCTATTTGGAAAATGGTGCAGAAGGCAGTATATTGGACAATTAGAATAATTTGAAATGGGTTTTGCATTTTAATTTGGATGACATCATGTGGGAAATTAAAAGGGCAGGTAATTCTCATGTCATGGGCCCCAAAGGTCTGTCTAATGTATTTCAAAAAAGGCATCCAGAACTGCAGGCCACCCTTCTTTACTCCCTATTTGTGAACATTAACAATTATAGAAAAATCCCATCATCCTGGTGCTTCTCTTAAGTAGTCCCCGTTTTCAAAAAATGCAACAGGAATGATCTCTTGAACTATAGGCCCATTACATGATCAGATGTGAATAATACAATGTGTGGTTCTTTGATCCCTAGCGAACTTGAAAAATTGGCCTTTGAAAAAGGACTCATTAACAAGTTTCAATCAAGTGTTTATAAAACTTATAGGCACACATCTGAATGGTCTAATTCTGAACTTGTTTCAAAATAAGCAAGTAAGCTGAACGCACCCAATATCTTTTTGTGCTTTGTGGCTTTTTCGTCAGCTTTTAACCGGGTACAACAGTGGGCCAAACTGAAGAAGTGGGTCCTGCTGGGTTGTTTACTTCGTTTTATTTTTCACTTGCAGTTGAACACTAGACTAAGTGTCAGACTAGACCAAAAGGGGACTCTGTCTAAAGAAATCCATACTTGGAGGGGCCTTCAGCAAGGTTGTATACTTTCTCCATGCCAGTTTAACATCTTTATATAGGTTATTGGTGAGGGTCTGGAGAATTGTGCATTGGCGTCACCCAGTTTAGGAGAGCATCATCTAATATTGCTCACCTACGCGGCTGTTGTTCTTTTAATGGACGATATGCAACTTTGTATTCAGAGACTTTTGGTGGGTTTAGAGTCTTATGCTAGATGAATTACTTATTCGTGAATGAAAGTAAAATTAAGATTTTAAGATTATCTTGTTTCAAAAAGCCTATAAAGTTTAATTGGTGTCTTAGGAAGACGAAATTGGAGGTAGTTGAGCATTTTATATACTTGGGAATTCCTATCTTTTCCTACCCTAATACAAAGGCCTTAGTTTCCTATTTGAGATAAAGATTGTGTCTATGATAACTACATTGTGGAAGATTATTAACAAATATGGTTGAATTTCATTTGAACCAGTGGTAAAATATTATAATGCAATAGTTATAGGCCAAACCATCTTTGGTCTTGACACAATCCTCTGGCTTGATTAAAGTGAGGTGGATGCTTTAGAGGATCTTTTGTGGAGAGATGTCCTTTGAGTGCCTAAGTATGTGCTGAGAGGAGTTATTAAATTAAAATTGGCCTAACTTCCATGAAAGTGAGATTACTACGAAGTGCCCTACTTATTCATAGACAAATGTTATCTTCTCCAAGGGATTCTTGGTTTGTAGACCTAAGCATACTCCACCAATGTAAAAATGAAGAGTTTTTTTTGTTTTATCATTGGTGTGTGAAGTGTAATGATGTATTAAGGACCATAGACTGTAACTATGTTTTTATTTATTTATTTTTACATTTGTAAAGTGCCTAAACCCAAAGGTATCAGGGTTCTGTTAAGGAAACCAGTTACACAAATAGATATAAGAGCAGGAATGTGCCGGGAAGGCTGCTCACCCCACACGCATAGTCATTTCTATATAACAATTTTGTTTAGGCAAAGAGCCACATTTTTAAGGCCTTACGAAAGGGGCAGTAAGGATATCTGCCCTTTAGGCAGGGAGAAGAGCATTCCAGTGTTGTACTGCCTTTGCAGGGAATCTGGAGCCTCCTCTTCTGACTTTTTTGAAGGTTGGAGGAACAAGACGGTGGGCGTGGATGGCCGGTCTGGTGGATTTGATCCTCACATTTTTTTGAGGCAGGTATTCCGGGGCAGAATTAGCAAGACATTTATGAGTAATGGGGAGTGTTTTGAAGATAATTCTTTCTTGGATTAAGAGCCAACCTGATGTGATCTTTTTTTGGCATGTTGAGTGCTGCACGTAGGGCATAGTTTTGGATTACCTGCATTTTGTTAATGTTTTGTTTGGAAGTCCATGCATAGAGAACGTTGCAATAGTCAATTCTCGCTCCTATGATTGCACTGCCGATGTTGAGGCAGCTGGTTGGCGTACGGAATTGTCTGGCTTAATTAATGAGTTTGTCTTTGTATGCAGCTGAAGAAGCGATTGCGTTCTCCTGTCTGGTGAGGGAGAGGGAAGCATCCAGGTAGACACCCAATGTTTTTTCAGATGCTGAGACCGGGATGTGGGTGCCATCTATTGTGAAGGCTGTGAATTGGGCATTGATTATTTTTTAGCATGGCCGGTGATCCCACCAGTAGGATCTCTGTGTTGTCATCATTAAGGCATAGGTGGTTGGCAACCATCCAGGCTTGGATTGTTGAGCATTTTCTGTTGATATTAACAGAGTCTGTGTCATAAATGTGTTGTAGTGAGAGGAGGTTTTGGGTGTCATCAGCATAGCTGGTGTAGGCTGTGCTGATGGAGTCTAGGAGGTTGAGGCGGGTGAAAATGTTATAGAGGTAAGGGGAGACGCAGAAGCCTTGTGGCACCCCACACAGAATGGGGATGAGAGGGACGCTGGCAGTCTCAGAGAAGACTCTCATGGATATTCCCAAGAAGGAGACTACCAGGGTCGTGGCCGCACAGGCGAAATTGGTGGAATCCATAAGATGGTTTCAAAATGTTTTGTGGTGAACCAAGTCAAATGTGGCAGAGAGATCCAAGAGGAGTAGGAGGACTGGCTTGCCTTTGTCTCTAAAGGCATCAAGCTGGTTTTTCAGGTCTATGAATGCTGATTCTGTCCCATATCATCGTCAGAAAACTGGCTGGCGCATCCCCATGATGTGGTTGGATTGTAGGAATGTTTGCATTTGATCATAGGTTGCCCTGTCCAGGATATTTAACAGGAACAGGACCACTCTGATTGGTCAGTAATTGTTAGGTATTGACGGGTTAAGCAACGTTTTTTTTAGTAGGGGGAGGACACACAATTCTTTTAGGCTAGCTGGGAATTAGCTTGCGAAGATGGATGCATTGATGCATCTCGTAATTAACAGGACAAGGGCTTCCAAGCAGTCTTTGATGATGTTAGCAGGGCAGATGTCTCCTTTACATCTAGAAGGTTTGAGCTTTCTAACTATATTGGGAGTTTCTACTTCTGCCACTTCTCTAAAGTGAAAGGAAGGTGTGAGTTGGTGATTCGTAGAGAGGTGTGGGCTTGGAGTGGTGATAGGGGCTTGTTTATTTTCTATTTTCTGCTGTAGAGAGGTAATTTTGGATTTCTATTCACCAAGACTCAACTTTGTTGATAGTAGTAGGGGGTGTGGTGGATGGTGTTTCTAATTCACCAAGGATTCTAAAGATGTCCTGGGAGTTCGAACTGGCATTCATTATTCTCGAGTTATAGGCTGTCGCTTTGGCTGTAATATTAGCCTATGTATACTATTTGGCAATCGAGTTGAAGGAAGCTTTCCACTGATCTGTTGGGTCTGTCCTTCAAGCCATTTCCACTTGTCTTTTTCTCAGGCACAAGGCCTGTAGGTTGGAGGGAAGACGAGGAGTTGATGTGACCGACTGTTTTAGATCTCCTGGGTATTAATGGGGCCACCAGGTTTATAGCTTTGCTCTTGGCATTTAAGTAAATATCTGCTAAGGTCTTTGGGTCTGCAGAGTCAAGGTTTTCTGGTAAGAGTAGTGTAAGATGAGGTGAGATATAGAGATATAGGGCCTCATTACACAGTAGGCGGAGGACCAAGGTGCTATTAGCACCTTGGTCCATGCGGTAAAATACCAGCACCGCCTTGGTGGAAAGGGGAATTACCACCCTATTCCAAGGTTGGCGGGGTGGTAATTCCCCCTTCCCCCATTGCCCTTCCCCATTCCCATTTTTGCCCCATAGGGCTCTATGGGAATGGGGAAGGCGCTAATTACGGTGCCGAAATGTGCGGTACCGTAATTAGCACCCTGGTCCCTTTGCGGGTTGGTTTTTAACGCCTGCTAAACAGCAGGCGTTAAAGTACCTAACCACAAAGGGACCTCGTAGTAAGGCGGTAAGGATTAGCGGTCACCGTTACCATTACCGGTGACCGTTAACCCTTACCGCCTCCCGTGTAATGAGGCCCATAGTCTTCGAATTTTTTGCGAGTGCTACACAAAAGGGCAGGAGTCATGGCTGGAGGGGTATGTGGCTGCTGTTTCAGTTGCGGGAAGATGAATTTCACAATGTGGTTATCCAACCATGGCCAGGGTAAGTTGGAGGTGATCAATATCTGCCTATTCAGATCTGCTAGTTTCTACAATTAGTGTGAGTTGGGGCTGAGGCCCGATGTTTAAAGCGAAGGTCAGAGGGTGTGTTGTCGACAGCTGAGGCAGCGGGGTCAGAAGGGTTGTTAAGGCCGAAATGTAGGTCCCTGAGCCCAGGTAAATTTGAGGTGTTTTCCTACCATGTGAATTAGGTCTTCCTCACAAGAGGCAGATTGGCCCGGCAGTCGGAAGATGATATGGATGGTCACAGAGTCTACCGGGGAGGTGGTGAGCTTGACTGTGAGGAGCTCACAATTTCCTTCCATTGCGTTGTTAGCCAGTCTGATGTTAAGAGAGACTCTGTAGATGAGTGTGGGGCCTCCTCTGGAGTCCTATCTGTCATTTCTGTGTATGGCGAAGCCATTAGGGAGTGCTAGTGACAATGCTGGGCCTGAAGCTTTATGGAGCTAGGTTTCAGTTATAGCTAACTGGTCTAGGTCTTGGGATGTGATCAGGTCAAGTATGTCTACGGTGTGGCCCGGGAGTGCTCTCGCATTGATGAGGGCTCCATTTCAGATGGATGGGTGCAAACTTGTATGCAGGGAAGTAGTAGCTTGTGGTGACACCGGAGACCTGGTCTTCTTAACGTGGAGACTAGGTACTGAGCTAGGGGTCCAATGTGGGTTGCTTATGGCATGGTTAAGTTCTTGAGGCTGCCGATGTTGTTGGAGGGGGCTTGGCTGCAGTTGGTTGCTAGGTTTAGCTGGCCTAGTTTGTGTTTGCGAGAGGTGACTATAGTGACTGGGGGTTAGGACATTTGAGAGTGAATGGGCCACTGTCAGGGGTGTCTAAGGGGCTTGAAGTGAAGGGTTTGGGTCTCAGACGTGATCGCATGCCTAAGTGGGAATTTCTGGTTAGGATGGATACAGGCAGGCAGTGGGGGTTTGAAATGGCAAACTTTGTGTCTAGCCTTCTATTCCTTGCTGAGGCTGCATGTTTGGTAGTGGTGGAGTACAAGACAGAGCTATTAGGCAATTCAGACATTTGTGTTTGTGCTAATAAGGTGTCTGCTGCTTACTCCAGTTGTTTGGTGATCCTCAATGTCTGCCTGGTTGCGTTGGTTTGGGGCTGGGGACCTAGTATAGGTTAGAAGGATAGATTAGGATTGGTTTGTGGTTGGGTCCACTTGGCACAGGACCGTGGGGTAACGTGGTCTGGCCAGCTGCTTTTCTGATATTTACTGAAGCCTTTGCTCAGGGTGGGCCTATCAGGGTGTCATAGCACTACCTGTTGCATGAGCCGTAGAGCTTGGGGCAGTCACAGGTTGTGCATGGTTAGGGTTGTGGGTGGGTGGCGTTTGGGATCCTCCCCAGGAGCAGACACAGCAATTTCCTGCATCTGCGGGAAAGCAGCAGTTTGGCCAGGAGCAGGCGAGATCTCGGTAGTGCCTTTGGGCCACTGAGGGGCAGGTCAAGTTAGGAGGTGGTGGCTTCTTTGAAATGGCTTGGTGTCTGTGCCGGGTGTCTTGGTATGCAATCTGCATGGGCATCTAGATGCGCAGCAAGGCATTGCAGCGGGTAGGAATGGTGTCAGACAGGGAAGTACAGTGATAGGTCGGAAATATATCATACCTTAATGATGCGGTCCAGATGCAACAGAGCCACTTGTATGTATATATACAACAGGCTTACCTTCTGTATGCTACAACTTGGATCTGACTGGATGCTGCAACATCGGTGGTCATGGCGGTAAGCAGCAGAGAGCTGCAGAGAGCTTGGAAAACAACTTTATGTCTTGGTCTTTGGTTGTGGCCGGCTCCACCATCCGGCTTCAGTGGATGGTCTCGATTTCTATGATCCCTGGCCAATCAGCACCTTGGTGTGCTCCTTGTGTTTCAGGCAGGTTATTACATGCTTCACTGGTAGCCATCTTTACAATGCCTACCCCGAATCGTGGGTAACAAGCTTCTCTCAGCCCTGCAGGCTGCTGTGGTCCCATGTTGGACAAGAAATGCAGCAGAGCTGCAGATAGCTCATGAAGCAACCTTACGTCCTGATCTTTGGTCGTGGCTGGTCTGCCATCCGGCTTCGGCAGGTGGTCTCGAATTTCAGTGATCCCTGGCATATCAGCGCCTTGGTTGGCTCTGTGGGTTGTAGACAGTTATTACCTGCTTCAATGGTGGCCATCCTTGCCAGGCTTACCCTGGATTGTGGGTAACAAGCTTCTGTGAGCTCTGCAGACTGCTGTGGTCCAATGTTGGACAAGAAACGCAGCAGAGCTGCAGAGCGCTCGGGAAGCAGCCTTATGGCTTTCCATTTGGTCATGTCCAGCTCCACCATCCAGCTTCGGCAGGCAGTCTCGTTTTCCATGATCCCTGGCCAATCAGCACATTGGTGTGCTCCTTGTGTTGCAGGCAGGTTATTACATGCTTCACTGGTAGCCATCTTTACAATGCCTACCCCGAATCGTGGGTAACAAGCTTCTCTGAGCTCTGCAGGCTGCTGTGGTCCCATGTTGGACAAGAAATGCAGCAGTGCTGCAGATAGCTCAGGAAGCAACCTTATGGCCTGATCTTTGGTCGTGGCCGGCTCTGCCATCCGGCTTCGGCAGGTGGTCTCGATTTCCGAGATCCCTGGCCAATCAGCACCATGGTTGGCTCCATGGGTTGTAGACAAGTATTACCTGCTTCAATGTTGGCCATCTTTGCCAGGCTTACCCTGGATTGTGGGTAACAAGCTTCTGTGAGCTCTGTAGACTGCTTTGGTCCCATGTTGGACAAGAAATGCAGCAGAGCTGCAGAGACCTCGGGAAGCAGCCCTATGTCCTGCCATTTGGTCATGGCCGGCTCCACCATCCAGCTTCGGCAGGCAGTCTCGATTTCCATGTAATCTGGCCAATCAGCACCTTGGTGTGCTCTGTGCATTGCAGGCAGGTTATTACACGCTTTCCTGGTGGCCATATTTACAGGGCTTATCCCGCATCATGGGTAACAAGCTTCTGTGAGTTCTGCAGGCTTCTGTGGTCCCATGTTGGACACGAAACACAATGGATGTATTAGTTCAGTTTCCTGATAAAGTCAAATTAAGATTATGGGTGGCTGATGGGATTTCCACGCGTGATACAATTGAGAAATATAGGCTGTACCAGGACTTATTATTACACCATAGAAAGCGAGGGTCCTTGCATCTGTACTTACAAAGATTTCCAAATATGAACTAGTGACAGGAATTCCTGCATTTGAGGATGAATGTATTCTTAACTTGTGAAATTCTAAATATAAGATATAAAGAAGTTCATCCCACTGTGTAATGTCGATTCCGAAAATTACCAGAATCAGTTTAAACTCTCAGACACCACTTATGCCACTGTTCAATGCTAGTGGGGTGAGGGGGGGGGGATCGCTGTTTTTTCTAAAGAACCCTGAGAGAGCTTAGTTTATATGATAAGGAAGTACTTTGGGTAGTTACTTTGGAGTAGGATGTTTTTGTGCTTTTCAACATGAATGATATTGGACACACTGAGGTTTTTAAGAAATCTTAACTTAATACAATTGTAAGGCCAGGATGCGGTGTAGGTATCTGGGTTTTGGGGTATTTGTCTGTTTATGGAACAAGATATGCTTATAAACAGTCAGGAGTTTGGTCAGTGGGTGTAATGTTGTATTAAGAACAGATTATATATTACGAAATGTTATTATACTGATATATTAAATGTCCTATACAGCTTTATATGTATTGTTTTGTATTTCATTTGTTTGTTTTACATAGTGGTATCATGTTGTCCCAGGGAAGGAGTAAATACCATTGGAACTATATATTGCGTGTGCTGATTTTCTTATGGAATATTTTGTATGAAATGTTATTCAATGTTTCATACTTGTATTTTATGATGTTGTGAAAGGTATTTTCTTTAATCATATCACAATAAAAATAACATAATTACAGTGCAAATTTACAAAGAAACTAATGGAGGGTCAGAAAAACTCTTTTTAAAATGTATGCCAAAACATTGTGGAAATATAGCGTTAGTACAGGAATAAATAAATACTTAATGAAGATTTGAACGAAGGGGAGCAAGAAAGCATTATTTTACAATTTAACTCTTTGATCATGAACATATAACATGTGTACCGGCCCTTTATCACATCATAGGCCATAAACCTTTCCTTCGTTTTTATTTTATTTCATATAGCACACTATATTAGGCCCCCCTTTCTGTTTTGCTCTTGCCATCACGTGCAGGAACTGTGGGCTCACTCATGAACTTACACTGGGATCTGGACTACAGGTGTCTGCTGGGGGTAAATGGGACAATTTTATTTTTATGTATTTATTTGCAATTATAAAGCGCACAAGCAGCCCGCAGGCATCGTGGCGCTGTTACATGGAGTTGACTTAGTTACAGTTACAGGTAAGTGTACATAATAGGGTACATGGTGATGTGTTACATGAGGGTGATATGGCTACACAGAGGTTACACAGTGAATGGCATATCGCAGCAGAGCATATCACATAAAGTTGTTATCTGTGTACACATCATGACATGGAATAAGGATACTGTTGGCTTCAGTGGTGGTTTAGGAGAATAGCCTTGTTTTGATAGCTTTGCGAAATGCAAAGTGTGAGGCTTCTGATCTGAAGGCTAGTGGTGGGGGGGTTCCATTGCCTGTCAGCAATGAAGGGGAAGCTGACACCACCTCCTTTGGCACCAGAGATGTCTTTATGGGAGGGCAAAAGGGGCACTTGCCCCGGGCCCCCACCTTGGAGGGGGCCCCAAAAAAGTAGCCTTATTAAAAAAGTCAGTTTCCCTAAATCAACAAAATTAAATAACACAAATCAGGATTTTCAATGGTGTGCTGCTAATGCTAAGCCTATTTTCTGTTTGTTGTTGACAAGTACATTTTGTTCTGATCTTTTCATCCTGTAATGCTATGCTCACTGTGGTAAAAATAGTTTGCGTGGCACAACACCTGTAGCATTCTCACCTTTCTGTGGGGATTATATTGATCATGTGCAGTTGCCAAAGTTGAATGACATATTGATACATTTGAGTGTCCCAATGGTTCAGAGGATAGCTCATTGCAGAGATTTACAATACCAAATTCCCGCTAGGCTGACTCACCGTTTCCAAAGTATGAAGTTGTTAAGCCTGCATGTATATGTACGTTGTTCTATAGCTCTCCAGGTGTTATCGCCAATGTACATGCACTAGATTGTGGTTGCTATAGAAACTAACATAGTGTCATTATGGTGATGGTCTAGAAATCAGTTTGTTTAGATGGGGAGTTGTAAAACCTAGGCAGGCACCTCCAATGATATCATATGATTGGTTATTTATAACGCGCTTAATACCAGAGGTTTCTAAGCGCGGACTCAGGGATTGAACCTGTGTTGCTCCATGTCGTCTTGCTTCTAAGGCGAGCACGTTGCCGCTGAGCTATCCTCCCACAATGATGACAATAAAGTGTTAGAGGTGTTTATGTATCCAAATTCCAGACTGTGGAAACAAAGTGTTCGTGCTTGGATCCTTGCTTTGCCAGCAGACGATACAGTGATCCTGGACAAATCTTATATCACTAACAGTACTGTACTGCCTTTTATAAAAAAGGTTTTCTTCTCACATACTCGTGGCATTTTTTGGCCAATTACCTGATCTTTCCTATCATGTAGGCCATTTGAGTGAAAGGAGTTCTAGACAGAAGAGAGCAGACCAGATATTGCAGGCTTCTTACCAGCATATTTTAAGTTCTGCTTATGTGACAACAAAACGGTTTGGTTTTTTGTACAATTCAAAGGTTGTTCTGCATGTTTTAAAATATCATTGCACAAGTCTGTGTTTGGGGTGTATTTTGTTTTGTTTATTTGATTTTAATTGTATCAACGACCATTTTTACAAAAAATGAAATACTAAAGAATCCAAGGTCCAAGGTTTCATCGTTTTCCTTGGGGTGTATTTAAAGCTTTGCAATACAAAAGAGAAACCTATCTGAAATATTTTAAGATCACATCCATTAGTATGCTGGTATTTATATACGTTCCTTGATGATGGAGACAATGAAGTTCGAATCATTGCCATTTTGAATAATATGTTTCTATGATGTTTTGTTTTTTAAAATGTTTATATTGGGTTATGAGATTTTCATATTTTCCAAGTCAGTTCTGTAAAATGGGATTATTTTAGTTCAAGGTAAGAACTAGAAAATAAATTGGTAAAGAGCAGAAATTGTGGGTATGAGTCCCAGCTTCGCTTCTTAATCAATGTCTTATCCTGGGTACCTCATTTAATCTTGTATTTCTTCACCTGTCAAAATTGCAAGTCCCTAAACCTTTCAAAATTGTCAGCCCTTCAGAGTGATTTCGTTCCCAGGGTATGATCTTTAAGAAAGACTCATTCACGGTTTCACTGGCTATATATAGTGTTGCTCCTCTATAATGATAGTGAACATTGATATATATCACACCACAGACACCTATTTCTTTGCTCTCAAATGTCAACACTGCTTGAAAACCATATCCCAATTCTAATCTCAGTCTGTCTGGCTAGAGACACCTTCTTGGTATCTTCAAATCTCTATGCTATGGTATGTTTAGTTTTATCCTTGCTTCCCATTGGTCGTCCGTATCCATGCTTGAGCACTTATGCTGTCTCTGAGGCAGCTTATCTCAGACTATTCTGGATTATGTGTACCTTTGTCATAAAATCTGTGTCCTGCAGTTATACTATGTCCAGTATACCTTCCAAGGGGCTGCTCTTGATGACATGTTTGCTGTACCTATGCTTGAACACAAGTACCCGCGTGTAGACTGCTAATGTTGCCCTTGAAATGCTACTTTTTTATCACTCTGATTACAACGTGAATGAAGAGTGTAAGGTATCTGAAAGGACGTTTGCCATGCTTATTTTGATCTCTGCCAGGCAGCATATCAAGCTATGGTTTGTTATCGTGACACAGTATGCAGCGTACTGATATTCCATATCCCTTAATTCCTTTGGTCTGTTGGAGGGGGGCCCCAGAGCTGTCCGTGCCCCGGGCCCCCAAAGTGCTTAAGATGGCCCTGTTTGGCACGCTTGATTCTAGGTACAATCAGCAAGTTGGCATTTGGTGTTCTTGTAGGTCTGGAGGAGAGGGGTATATTTACTCTCATTTAGAGGTAGGGCGGGGCTGAGTGATGGATGCACTTGTGGGTAAGGGCAAGTGTTTCGAAGAGGACACGTTTGCGGACAGGCAGCCAGTGAGCTTGTCGTCTGACAGCAGAGATGTGTTCCCTTCTAGGGATGCCTATAGCAGCGCGTAGGGCGTTATTTTGGACGGTTTGGAGTTTGTCAAAGGTTTTTGCCAAGGTGCCCGTCAAGAGGACATTACACTAGTTCAGTCTAGAACCGACTAGGGATATAGCAATAGTCAGGTGGTGAGGAACTGCCTGAACGTGCTTAGAAGTTTAGTGTAGTTGGCTGCAGAGGAGGCAATGGCACTAACTTGTCGGGAAATGGATAGGCTGACATCTAGGTAGACCCCAAGTTATTTGCTGCCTGGGAGACTGCGATAGCTGTGTTGTCAATGTTGAAGGAAGAGTATTAGATGTCAAGTTTTTTCAGTATTTTAGTGGATCCTAGCAGAAGAAGTTCTGTCTTTTCACCATTTAGGTAAAGCCAATTTTCAGCCATCCAGGCGTGGATGGTAACATAGGTGTTGTTAAGGGTCTTGGCATCCTCCTCATAGTCACCGTTCAGAGGTAGGAGGACTTGAGTATCGTCGGCGTAGTTGGTGTACCTGATGCCGAGCAAGTCAAGAACAAAAAAAGAGATCTAAGGCTTCTATCTAGCTAGGGCACAATGAAAACCTATAGGGGGTCATATACACAAAACCAAAAACAGTTTGCCCTATTGCAAATGTAATAGATTGAATTCAGACCAAGAATGTACCATGTGATTTTGTGATAGATTCAAGATGTATTCTAAAGTACAGTTTTTAATAAAAACACACCCTAAACAAGTATATGATCACCACATTATTATATAAAACAACCAATCTGTTCATAACCTGGAGAACAATTGTTGCTCCCACACCCTCTCGTCTTTCTCCTCCGCAAACCTCATCTCATGTATACCACACATATACCATACTTTCAAACATAATAAGAAAAACACAATAAAATAAACAACATACGAAGAACATTTTGAAACAAATAGAACGCAACAAAGTCAAAACAAGATTTGTCATCAATTTCCAAAGTCCATGAATTGTTTTAGAACCATATTTAAGTAAGGCCTCAATCCTTAATAACCAATATATTCATTTGCAATAGTCATGTGTCCTCTGTCATCGTCGACACAACTTTTGGCTGCAAAAATAGGGTTCTAAATGGATTTCTCTGGACCAGCCTCATCAGGACGACGTGGTTGAGGAAAAGGAAGGCAGGGACAGGTGTTGGCTCCAGACCCAGATATTCAGGTGCAATGAACCTGTGTAGCTGAGGACTCAAAGGAACTCCTCCACTTGGGAAACACTTGTATTCAACCCAGGTGGATCTTGTGGCTGCTACTAGAGCCAAAGATTGCTGCCCAATGATGTAATGGCAGTTCACTGGGAAGACGATCCTGCTATATTTGAAAGGTACTGATTTAAAGTGCCAGCAATGTTCAGTTTCAGTTGATTGGGTCTTGAGCTGTATAGAGAGAACTCTATCGAACACGCCAATAAAGTCTGTAGAATGTTGAAGAGATGTCTAGTGAAAATGTTATATAGTGTAGGGGAAATGTAAGAGCCTTGTGGTACTCCGCATTGGATGATGGCTGGTTTTGCAGAAGCTTGGTCAGAGAAACTCGCAGAGCTCTGACTTGGAGGAAGGAAGAGATCCAGGCGATGACAGTGGAGAGAAGTGTGCAGAGGAGGAGAGGTGTTGACAGAGTAGCTTGTGGTCAACGATGTTGAATTCGGCTGAGAGGCCTAAGATGAGGAGTGGGACAGGTTTGCCTGTATCTCTGATGTAATCAATTTGGTTCTTGTGGTCGAGCATGGCTGTTTCAGTTCCAATGCCAGGATGGAAGGCAGATTGTCTGGACCCAAGGATATTGTTTGATTCCAGGGACGTGTTGGACTTGTAAGTGGGCCGCTTTGTCCAAGATTTTTAATAGGAAGGGGACAGTGGTTATGGGTTTGTAGTTAGTGGGGTTGTTCATTTTGAGTGATGTGTTTTTAGGAGGGGGTAAACCCACACTTCCTTAAGACAGGGTGGGACAGAGCCTGAGGCAAAGGAGGCATTCATTAACGCCATGAGGAAGGGTGCAAGTGTGTCAGCACATTCTTTGATGAGGGTGGCCTTTGCACATGGAGGGATTGATGTTTTTCATGAGTGAAATGATTTCTGTTTCATTGACGTCCCTGAATCAGAAGACTGATGTGAGTGAGGCCTCAAGGTTAGGAGTGGGCATGCAGGAGTGATTGGGAGGTTTGGGGAGTATTGTTTGGCTAGTGTTCTGTTGTGGAGGGTGTCTAGCTTGTTGAGCACGGCTGTCTAAGCATCAGGCTTCATCTCTGGAAATGGCCTTAGGACGGGGGGGGGGGATTCCAATTCCCTGAAGATAGGGAAATTGTCCTTGGTGTCAGACTTGGCATTGGTAATTCTTGTATTGAGGGAGTTGGCTTTGGCCTGGATGATAGTTTTTTGTATTCCTTACAGAGGGTATTTAACTCCAGTTTGGCTCATTGCAAATAATTGGATTGACAGGTGGATAGGGGGGCCTGTTTCTAGGAGCGTAGGTCCAGAAGTTCTGGGGAGAACCATGTGTTAGAATGTTTGGTGGGTTTGGCTTTCCAGGTGGCTAGTGGGACGATAGCCTTCACTGTTTTAGTTATAGTAGAGTTGAAGGTGAGGGCCAGTGTGTTCGGGTCATTAGAAAATGGGGCACTCAGGGCTGGGACTTATAGATGCGGTACAAGTCTTTCTTTGGTGAGAAGGCTTGCGCTTCTGGCAAAGGAGGGGGGAGGGGCATGGCGGGCTGTTTCTGGTATTTAGGGAGGGAGAGTGTGAACTGGATAATGTGGTGGTCAGTCCAAGGAAGGGGAGTGTTAGCACTGATGACTGATGGGCAGTTGTGGTGTGCTATCCTGTCTACGATCCAACGTTTGATGTGTGTGGGTTCCAAGATGGATTGTTTAAATCCTAAAGTTTCCAGAACCTTTGCAAGTGATTTAGATGGAATGTCTTTAGGGTCGTGAAGCCCTAAATTCAGGTCACCTGCCAGGATGATCTTGGTGGAAGTCTTCAGGTTGTCAGAGAGGCGGTGTATGACGGTCGAATTGGAAATCAGCTAGGGGGCCGGAGGGGTGGCACACTATGTGGAATGTGATAGTGCAGTTACAGGAGGTGCTGAGTTTGAGGACTAGATTTACTTAAGGCTGACTTTTTGACCTTTCTGATGGAGATAGACTCCTTGGCAATGAGGGCTACACTGCCGCCTTTAGATAGCAGCTGGTCTTGTTGGAACATCGTATAGCCGGTGGGGAGGGTGCTAGGGTAGGTCCAGACGCTTCATGGAGCCATGTCTCTGTGATGGCAAGGAGATCGAGGTTGTGGGTGTTGATCAGGTCATTGATATCTACCGCATGAGCTGGTAGGGAATGTGCCTTAATGAGGGCACAGCTGAGAGTGGTGTGATGGGGGGCGGGGGCTATGCAGGGTTTTTGAGGTGAGTGCAAGCCTCTGGGCCAGGGTGAGTGGTGCACAAAGGCTTGATGGCCACAGTAGGTGACAGGGCGGTAGTGGGGCATACATCAATAGTCACATCATTACATATGGGTATGGTGGCAGCAACAGGCGACATGGCGGTAGTGGGGCATACATCAATGTTCACATCATTGCAAATGGGCATGGTGGCAGCAACATGCACCACTGAGGTAATGGGGTGTACAGAAATAGTCACATCATCATATATGGGCAAGGTGGCAGCAACAGGTGACATGGCGGTAGTGGGGCATACATCATTAGTCACATCTATTACACTGCATATGGGCATGGTGATAGCAACAGGCGCCATGGCGGTAGTGGAGCATACATCAATGGTCATATCATTACATATGGGCATGGTGGCGCCAGCAGGAGACATGGCAGTAGTGGGGCATACAACAATACTCACATCATTACATATGGCCATGGTGGCAGCAACATGTGACATGGCAGTAGTGAGGAGTACATCAATAGTCACATCATTGCATATGGGGATGGTGGCAGCAACAGGCGACATGGCAGGAGTGGGGCATACATCAATGGTCACATCATTACAAATGGCCATCGTTGCAGTAGCGGGCACCACTGAGGTAATGGGACATACATCAATAGTCACATCATCATATATGGGCATGGTGGCAGCATCAGGCTATATGGCGGTAGTGGGACATACATCAATAGTCACATCTTTTAATTTGCATAATGGCATAGTGGCAGCAACAGGTGACATGACAGTAGTGGGAAGTTCATCAAAGGGAACATAGACTTGTATGGGAATGGTGGCGGGTGTGGGCATCATGTGGTCAGTGGTGCAGACCACAGACCTAGCAATCGAATGTGTGGGGCAGGAGGCAGCAGTGCTTGCCTTCACATTGTGCGTGAAAGTAGCAGGCAGGTTGAAAGTGGGGGATCCGGGTGTAGAGTGAGGGGTGGCGCCAGCGGGTGTTATCAAGATGGTTGATGTGGGTGGTATGCTGGGGCACTGTGTTAGTTGTGCCCCCAATGGAAGTGTGGGTATTCAGCGGCGTGTGGCTCTGGGTGCCATATTGAGGTGCTGGGTTCTGTTACACAGCATGTAGTTACGGGTTGAAAATACTATTAGGCAATGAGTGGTTGGATTGCTGGCAGGTTCGTGCACAGGGGTGTGCAAACCTATAGAAAAGGGCACAGCCGTGAGGGGGCAACATTCAGCTGTTAGGGGGAACACTGTGGCTCCAGCGTAGTGATTGTGCTGGGTGTACCAGGCTCTTGCAGTGGGGTGAATGTCTTACTTGCACTGAGTGAGGTGGGCCTGATGGAGGCAGTAAGAGGTGTTTTCAAGCAGTGGTGCATTGTGGGGAGCAGCGATGGCCAAGGCAACTGGCCCTCACAGCACTACTTCATTAGTAGGCTGTACGTGTCCTGAGGCGGGTGCTCATTGAAGTGGAATTGGCTTTAGCTGTATGGCAGGGGAGGAACTGTGCACGCCAAAGTCTTCTTGGAATATAGGGCAGTAGCAAAAATTGTGGAGAGTATGGGCTCTTCCAATTTCCGACAGGCTCAGACAGGAGCCTTCGTTGTCAGGCATTAAATGGGAGGGCCGGCTTTTGCCTGCCATTGTTCCTGATAGGTTCAAATGGGGTAAGGCACCCAATCAGCAGGCAGTGGCTGCATGCAGGTGACCAAAGCCGATTTCAATCATACAGCGGCCATCTTTGTAGTCATACAAAGGACAGTGGCCTGTATACAGGGGTCCAAACTAGCACATGGTAGACAGGGCAATAAGGTGATCTAAAGAGACTAGAATATGTCATGTGCATGGAGGTCTACCGCCCCTTCGTCCGGATCGGCAGCCTGGATGTCGTCAGATTACAGAACTACTAAAGTGAAAATTAAAGTGGGACTAACCAGGGATGAATGAATCCATTGCTTTGGTGGGAGGCAGGATACATGTAGTGCTCTCAGTCTTTCTCTGGTCTGGTAACTAGTGCTCTATAAATGCAAGGGGTCTGGAGGGGAGGTCTGGTCAGTGAGTTAGGGACCAGTGAGGTGCAGGATGCTGTTTTGCAAGCCAATGATTAAAAACTGCCTTTGTTTTCTATCACCCGTCAATAATGTGGAAGCTTGGTTTCTCCAACACCAACATTAGCAAACTGCCAATGAAAATAAAACATTACTTTATACAGATTTTAAGTTGATCATTTTGGTTGCAGGTCCCAGACTCACTGGAAACAGAACTGTTTGGCTGACTCTCCTTCTAAACCTCTCTCCTCTCATGGACTGTCCTTTTTTGGGTGTGAGTCCCTGACTCACAATATTCCAAACTGCTTGGTGTACTCCCTTCCAACTAATTATCCTTTCATGAACTTCTCATTGTGGTGCAAGTCCCAGACTTGCAATATTATGAATGGCTCTGTTTCTCATATGTGTGTCCCTGATCCTCATATTCTAGCTTCCACCTTCACCCCTCGCTTCCCCGGACCTCCAGCACCTCTCAGGTAATCCATGTACTTGTTTGCTTCTTCCTTGCAGATACCCGTGTTTCCCATGCAGCTGCTTGATCTCTCGATGCTCTGTTATCATTCAAGGCTCCGGTACAGGCTGTCACGGCTCTGTGGCTGTCTGCTTCTCCCCGGTGGTGCATACTCCCTCGCAGATGCTTTGCTGTTGCCTGGGATGCCCAGAGGTTTTACTGTGCAGCAGTCCAAACAGTCCTTCCTTCCTGGACTATGTTTGGGTTGTCCTGCTCCGCTCACGGCTTCCCCCCTGCTGGCTCTCGTCTGCTCAGTCAGTACAAGGCTCCTCATTGAAGGACAGTTCTCTCCCTCTGTCTCAGCTGAGCTATGGTTAAATTCCCATGCTGGCTAGTGGAATTGCTTCGAGCCAATCACTTACCATGTGAAGCTAGATCATTGATCCTGCTTCTCCAGAGTTAATCATGGACTTCTGGCCATCTTCTTCTTCTAAGTACTCCAAATAGAGCATATGTTGGTTTTCTCAGAGTTTTTACTCTGGCCAAGTATATTAGGTTGACTTACTTGACAATAGCACATAATGGCCTCATTAAAAGAAGGGGGGGGGATTTAGCATTGGAGAAGCGTATAGGTGTATTGACGCAGGGGAATACTGTGTTCTGTGGGTATGATCATCCCCAATCCCATAAGGGGCTTCCTCCCCTATGTGATCCTCCCTCGGTGCACCACCCCCAGAGGGACTATTGTACTGTGGACACACTGCCTTTGCCGCATGGGAAAGTTCTCCCCCTAGGGGAGAAGAGACGACATCCTCAGATTCATCACATACGTTTCCTCATCTTTTAGTAGAAAATGGAAAATGAGACAACAAAAATCCTCATTGCCCTGGTCTTTACCTTTCCTCTCTTCCACATGAAAGCAATAAGGTTGGAGATCAAGAAAACAGCACATATTTTGGGGGTTTGTGTCTTTGTAGAGACTCATCCTGGTGAGGAGTGGTCAGATAACTAGTGAGAACATTCTACTGGTAAGATCATGCTGAAATACCTCAACTTACACTTGATAGCTAGAGCATCCAATTTGATAGTTGCTTAATTTTTATCTTGGGGAAAGAGCTTCATTCTGATGTATAACACTGGATGCTCAATTCTCTTGTATTCCTCAGACAAGACAGCCCCTAGACCAGTCTTTGAAGTGTTGGTTTGAATACTACATTCTTTGGTGAGGGTAGGTACCATCAATACCAGCAGCCTACAAACGATAGACTTTAAGGTATTAAAGCAGGCCTGATTCATTTTGCCCACTTGAGTTATTGGGGTTCTGCATTCTTTAGTTTGTCAGTAAGACAGGAGGTGATGGTGGAGTACTTTGGTATGGATAGCCTATAATATCCCACCAAGCCAAGAAAAGCTCTTTGGTCCCATTTAGTTTTTGGTACGGGGGTCTCTTGCACTGCTCTAACTTGTTTGGTTTGTGGTTGCAGAAGCCCATTGCCAACAAAAAAAAAAAAACAAGACTTGATGGCAGATTGAGCCAAATGGCATGTTTTGGGGTTTATTGATAAGACCAGCTTTTCTCAGGGCTCATGTAACCTCATAGAGGTGCATCAAGTGTTCCTCCCAAGTTCTACTGTGAATGACTATGTCCTCCAAGTAGACCCCACAAAACACAGAGGATGGAGACCAAATAGTAGAACTTTAAATTAAAATGGCCCAATAGGAGTGGAGAAAGCTGTCTTCTACACGCCTGCTGGATTCACTGGTACCTCCCAATAGCCGCTAGCTAGATCAATCATGTAGAGAAAAATGTCAGATCACAGTCGATCAGTAAGGTTGTCGATACATAGTTGTTGAACTGGGATAATGTGTATAACTTTCCAAAGTCAATACAAAATCTTCACAATTGATCAAGTTTCACAACAAGGACTTTTGGCGAGAACCAGGGACTCTACAAGAGCTTTGATCTATAGGAGGCTAGCATTTTCTTCACTTCCTGTCAGACTATTTCTCTACTGGCTTCTGGAATTCGGTACGGTTTGAAATGTACAACTTTATCAGGAGGAGTATGGATATAGTGGAAATACTTGTTTACTCTCCCTGTTTCACTGTCAAAGACATCGAGGAACTGGTTTAACAGAGTCTGAATGTCCTGTTTCTTATTGAGTGACATATCAGCAGCAACTGGGTTGATCCCATTTCCATCATCTGCCAGGAGACTGGCCATCAATACAGAAGTGGTTTCAAATGGATCCTCCCTCCACTCCTTTAACATATCGATATGATAAATCTGCATTTTGGCCCTTCTATCTGGCTGTGATATCTGGCAATTAAAGGGTCCTGTTTATTCAAGGATTTCACAGGGACCATGCAAACAGGAGTGCATTTTATGTTCCGAGGTTGGAGGGAGTACCAACACTTTCTGACCAATCAAAAAGGAACAGGTGATGGTGTTTTCGTCACAGTTGGCCTTTTGATGTTCTTGGGATTTACCAAGATGTGAGTGTACAATAGATCTAACCACGGCCGCATGTTCCTTTTAAGCATTGGGCAGTCTGGGTTAAGGATAAGATGGCCTCTTCCCATTATTCCCATCTTTGTCTTAGCATTTTGAGAACATCCCTAGGGTCTCAAACATATAGAAGTTTGAATTGGGCGAAACCTAGGTACAAGGTTTCCGAAACAGCAAAGAGGGCCCATGGTATCATATTGTCTGAGTTTCTCCCATCAGCCTCTACCAGCTTCCCAAGTACAGTTAGTTTGTAAGGTCTTATTAAATCATTCTACTAACCCATCAGTTTGTAAGTGATACAATGACGTTCTGAGAGTTTTGATCTGCAGAATGTCTTTTATTTCAGCCAAAAGCCGACTCGTGAAAGTTGTTCCCTGATCAGTTAGGATTCCCTAAGGGCAGCCTACTCGGAAAAGAAGGGAATCCGGTGTCTGAGCATTTGTTGTGTAATGTTAGACCTCATAGGAAAAGCCTCTGGATATCTAGTGGCATGATCCAATATGACTAAAATATACTGATTTCATCGTTTCGTAGTTTGGAAGGTTCCAGAATGACAACAATGTCCCTCCATATCCTTAAAAATGAAATATCAATATTGGTAAGTGGTTTTAAGGGAAGTGGTGGGTAAGTTTGAATACTGGTCTCCTGACAGAGTGATTTAACCTCTGCATGTACCCTTGGCCAGTAAAAGCAGTTAAGGATGTGTGCCTGTGTTTTAGCAGCTCCTAGATGTTCAGCTGTGAGATGGGCATGTGCAATGTCTAGCACCATTCTCCTATGGCTATGTGGTACTAAAATCTGGGAACAGGGACTCACATCCGGTTCAACATCACCCCTGAAAAGTAAGCCATGTTTAAATGGACCCTATCTAGGTATTCCTTTTTCCTTAGGAATTACTTTGAGGAAGGCCGCTGCTAACACTGAGTCATTTCACTGTGCAAAGGCAAGATCAGGGATATTTTATTTTGTCATCTTCACCAGGGGGGATCTTTCTCAGGTCAGGGGTCTTTTCTAGCTCTATATCTACCTCCTCAAGAAACTTGATTCCTCTCTCAGTATTTTCCTAATATCTTGGGGAACAGGGCTTTCTCCAAAATACCTTCAGCTATTTTGTCCTTGGCCTTGATGTGAAAAGGTTGCTTTTCATTATTTTGTAGTATTATTTTGACATCCCCGCTAAAATCACACCCAACATTGCATCTAGGCCATACTTCCACACCAGACAGGACCTTGCAGCCAACCTGATGTAGGTCCCAGAGGGGGGATCAGTATTGAATATGTTGGTATTAACTGTCTTTTGCCAGGTTCTAGGACTACTTCCCTACTACTGGAGAGATCAAATCCTAGTGACTCCTCAGTGGCGGCTGAGGGAGAATTGGCACGCTCACCAGGTTTGGCAAAGGTAAGGGTCCCCCAGTTTGTAGCAACCAGGCCTGATCCCACTCCTGACACCATATGTAAGGGTGCAGAAGTAAGGCTAAGACACAATGGGCATTATTACGAGGTTGGAGGTAAGGGGTTAACGGCACCAGTAAAGGTTCAGGTGCTGTTAACTCCTTACCTCTGCATTACGAGGTCCTATAGCGGGTCCCACTAAGGGCGGTTGGTTTTACTAGGCGCCCTTAGTGGGAGCTGCTAAAGGACCAGCATCCTAATAACGGGCCCGTTATTAACGTGCCCGTTATTACCATGCTCCCCATTCCCATTGAGCCCTATGGGGGCTCAAATGGGAATGGGGATGGGCTCCCTGAATGGGGAAATACTAGGTCCTCCAAGGTTGGAATGAACTGGTAATTCCTCATTCAGGCAACCCAGACCCGGTATGCTAATAGCACCATGGCTACCTCCAACCTCATAATGAGGCCCAATGGTGGCATGTTTTTTGGTAAATACTTGTATTATTCAAGAAGAGTGGGTTGGAAAAATGTGTCTGTATTTTTAAAGCTAGGAGGGCTTACCCTGCCTCAAAGAAAATGAAGGAAATTGTCAGAATGTCCAAAACTATGAAGTCTATCACTGTCATTGTGACTCAAAAGCTTATCTCTGTCACAAACACTAGCGACTTAAACTAACTGTGCAAGGATGCTCTCTTCCCAAAGTAAAGTGTTCTTTTGTAGATCCAACCAACAGATAAGTTCCCAGTCTCTCAGGTAATCAAAACTGGTGAAAATAAAGAAATGTTCACAAATGTAGGACTCCAAGGTTAGGGTCGTAATCCTTCCCCTAGATTTCTTCTTGTATGCTTCTCTCCTTCTGGACCTCTCCGCCTGTATTTTCTGAAGTAAATGTCAATCAGTAGTTCACCAGAATATGTTTGTTACATGTCTATTGTTTTATGTCAACTTGGAGCACTCCTTTTACGAAGCATAGGGTTTCCCTTTCACTAATTCTTCTTCTCTCATTTTGGGTGCAGGTCCCAGAATCGCAGCACTCAAATGTTTTGGTTAACACTACTGACAAATGTTTATCCTCTAATGGACTGTCCCTTTCTGGGTGCAAGTCACAGACTTGCAGTGTTCTAGACTGCTTGTTGTACTCTCCTGCAAAGCAATTATTCTTTCATGAACTTCTCATATGGATGTGGGTCCCAGACTTGCAACATTAAAAAGTACTTGGTTTACTCTCTTACCAATCACTTGTCCTCTCATGGAATGGATCTATTTGGGTGCAAGTCAGAGGCTCAAAATATTCTGAATAGCCTTTTTTTTCTGTTTAGGTGCATGTCCCAGACTCGTAATATTCAGCATTGCTTGGTTTACTGACCTGCCAAGCAATTGTCCTCTCATGGACTGTCTCTCTTTGGGTACATGTCATACTCTTGCAATATTATGAATGGGTCTGTTTTGGTTTCTCATGTGAGTGCGGATCCCAGACCTGCAATATTCTAAATGGCTCTGTTTCTCATATTGGTGGAGGTCCTAGAATTGCACTTCATTCCCAGGGTCCCTGATCCTCATATTCCAGTGTCTGCTTCACCTCTTGCTTCCCCACTCCTCAGGCACCTTCCAGGCTTACTTTTGCTTTTTCTGCATTCCTTTGCATAACTTATCTCTCTTTTGCGGAAGCCAGATGGTGACTCCCTCACTGTAACTGGGGAACTGAGTGGTAAATTGGAACACAGACAGAGGGACAGTAAATATGAACATAGCTAAAGCAGCATTGAAAATATATATATATATCAGTGTCTCTGCCCTCATTAACAGTCGGAGCACACTGTCTCACCACTCCGTAGTATTGTTTTGTACTCTATACCAATAAATAGTCCTCAGAACTTATTTTCTTCCAAACCTAGTATTTATTTATTTATTTATTTATTTATTTATTTATTTATTTATTAGGTATTTATAATGCTCCTATACAGAAAAAATGTGTTTCAAGGTGCATCAAGACAAGGCAGGGGAGGGTAAGGGAACAAAACAAAAAAAAAACAATAACATTCCTACTTGGTCTAGAGACATTTGGATCATGCAAGTGCCATAACAAGAATGCAGGGAAGGATGGGGAGGAGCGGAGGTGATGGTTGGGTTGAACAGGGAAGAAGACAACAGTAAAATTCCTACTAGGTCATGAGACAATTCAGAGAGTTCAAGTGCATTAACAGGAAAAGTGGGGAGAGGTGGGAGGTGGGAAAGCTAAAGGTTGGGAATGAACAGGGAAGAAGACAACAATAATGTCCCTGCAAGGTCAAGCGGCAATTTAAGGTATATGTCCCTGGATTTTCATCACACAATCAGATAACAGCAGGACTTGCAGAGGGCCCTTCCACCTTGGAGCCAAATCCGACTTTCTCTGAAGTATCTTCACAAGGACCCAGTCAACTGGTTGCAGAGAATGCCTGGGAACAAGAGGCCCTTAGCTAAGACCTTTTTAACCTGGTTGTGGGCAGAACTGTAAGAAGAGAGAGGATACTTCACATACCCCAAGTGCAGGTTGATATCAGCACCTTTTACAGGTTGGGGACAAAGGCAACTGCATTTGTCTGCCATACATTATTGCATAAGGACTGAGGCCAGTTTTTCTGTTGGGTATGTTTCTGGTACTGAATAGTACATGGTGGATGGTCTTGGCCCATTTCAATCCAGTCTCCTGACAGAGTTTGGCTAATTTATTTTTTATCAATTCATTATATCTCTCTACTGCTCCTGCTTATTGAGTGTAGTGAGGGGAGTGCAAATTGTTGCTGTTACTAACTGGCACTCCAAATCTGGACACAAAGTCCTTCATACCTACTTTCATAAATGACACATCATCTGATCTGCTGCAGTGGTAGGCCTCCTGCCACCCAAAGAACACATTTAAGATGACCAAAATGAACTGCCAGTTATTACAGCGAGAGAACTGTAATAAATGTATTTGGAGACTTACAAATGGGCCATAGGAGAGAAGGTGTGCTCCCTGGGTGGCTGCCAATGCTTTTCTCACATCATGTAGGAAGCATATGGTGCAACACAATATTCTTACGTTGGGCAGTTGAAATAATTCTGGTGCTTATCAGGTCTCTCTCAATGTCATAGCCACTCCTTCTCTTCCCACATGGGCTGACCATGAAACATTCTACCTTAGATGTGATAATAAAGTTATCGGTGTCACTAATTGACATTGGTCATGTAACTACATAGAGCCATTATGTATGTAATTGCCATCCTTTCCTTTTCTGTGGGGAGTTAATTTCCTTGTGTCTAAGCCAAATCTTACAGGCACAATGGTACTGGTTTTAACAGGGAAGATATACTCATTGTCAAAGTCCAATACTGTGGAATAATGTGGCACTTTGGTCCGCAAATTCGTTGGCACAACTGATCTTGTCATCTATGGGCTGGTGTTAAGTATACTTGGCAATGGCTATCTTTTCAGATAGCATGATAGCACCCAGAAGGGTCTTTACATACTGACTGTGTTTGATAGGGGATCCTGTCGATGTACAAAAAATCCCCTTCTCGGAGCGAACTAAAGTCATGGGCTACCCCAAAAGTGTAACAGAAGTTGGTATGTATATTGACTGACTGCTCCACTGTCAAGTGGCATGTCCTCCTTAAAGCTATGCGTTCTGTAATCTGGTCTGAGCTGACCTGAGGCAGCTTTCTGCTCTTCACCACTTCTGCAGGCTGCAAACCACATACCCCGTAACTAATTTCCCATTTTAGTTTCGGTAACAAGAACCATCAACATAATAGGTACGATTTTTCCCAGGTAAGGGTACATTTGCCAGTTCAATTTGAGTGTTTAACAGATAATCGTACAATGCTTCACAATCATGAGGTGGCAGTATTATGTGGTTCCCCATCATCGGGAGTAGAGAGAAATGATGTTGGATTCAGTTCTTATCATCCGGGTAGGATGACATTTGATGAGTTCAAGAGCAGAATCTCATATTTACTTGCCCGGCATACCTATATATGCTGAGTTTTTATTTTCAATAACAGGATGACAGCGGAATAGGGCATTGCAACCTTAATGGGAAGCCCCAACACAATATTATCCCATTGTTCTACCAGTAGTCCTAATGCATGTGTGCTGACTAAACTATTTATAATTTCAGAAAATGCTTCAGCGACAGGAGTCCACTGTAAAGACTCTATGGTATTCACTCGAGCAAATTGCTCGAGCGGTTTAACAGTCTCAGCATATCCTATGATCCATTGTCTGCAGTATCTCACCATACCCAAAATGCTCTCATCTATGCAATACTCTGGGGTTTTTTAATTGTGTGCACTTCCTCCTTTCTAAAAGGGGCTATCCGTCGGAGCACTTGGGTTATGTTGTGTGCCAATTAATGTACTGTCTTCCTACATAGCTGTATTTTAGTCTTGGATGCTCTATGTCCCTTTTCAGTAAGGGCAGTCAATAGAATGTGTGCATCCTGCTTACAAGCATGGTATGATGGAGAGGCAATAAATAAGTCATTCAGATATTGAATCAGAACCGAACCATCAGAGAACTTAATATCTTTGACATCTTTCTTTAATTGTTGGGAGAAAAGGGTGAGGAATTCAGTGTACACTTGGGGCAAACAAGTCCATGTATGCTGCATTCTTCTATATGAAAATGCAAACAGATATTGACTAACCTTATGTATAGGGACAGGGAAAAGGGATGAACATTAGTCCACTACCATGAAGTGAGTTGCATCTGGTGGAGTACAAAACTGTATTGCTGCAGGGTTTGGCACTACTGGGAAGGCAGGGATGCCCACTGCATTCGCAGTTCTTGGTTCTTGGACAAAAATATAGGTGTTTTTTGACCAGCAATATCGAAGTGTTACATGGGCTAACAGTAAGGATGTCTATAACTTGACTTAGAAGTGTCTCTATGACGCGGGTGATTACTTGTTCTGCTTCTGCTTTTAGGTGAAATTGAGGGATTTGTGGGAGTTTTTGAAAAGGATCAACCTTTATCTTAACTGGTTATGCAGTGTGTATGTATCCATCCTCAATATTGTGTGTTGACCATAGAGGATCAGGCATGGCATTTCTCAAGTTCTTCAGATCATTGGACCATTCTTCCTTATGTGGTGGATGCTCCTCTGGACCTATTTGGAGCATTGTTCGGATGGCCTCGGCATTAGAATGAGGGATGCTTAGGAATACCCCATCTGCTGTGCAGTACATACTGCACGTAAGCGTTCAGAGTAAGTCTTTGCCTAATAGGTTGACTGGATCCCAGGAAAGCATGTGTGTCCATTATAGGTCCTAGAGTAATAGTGATTGGGTGTATGACAGGAGTGTTGGAGATGTCCACTGCTCTAGCAGTTTTGGTAGGTACTGGCACATTTAGAAAGTGTTCCAAATCAAGTCAGATTTCTATGTCCTAGTGTCTGTCAGACAAGGTACTGATATTCACTCTATGTTGCATTGCACATAAGGGCCGTCTTGGTCAATTGGGAGCAGTGGACGCCAGGGATGTTATCATCTCGCTGTAATCAGAACGAGTCTTGGCCATTCTGGGGCATAGTGAGAGGTCGAATGGTATATGTCAGAGCATTTAAGCTTGGAAAAGGAGCAGGTGGTTCCTGTTTGTTATCAGGGAATAGGCCAGTGTCACCAGCATAGACATTCAGAGTGTTATGTTGTCCCTGAAAGCCCTAAAATAAGGTATTTGTGGCCCATAGGGGCACTCATTCTTTGAATGTCCTACCTTCTCATCATAACAGCAAACCAACGGGTTTGTAGGTGGTCTTCGAGGCCCTTTTTGGACCCAAGGTTCAGATAGCCCCTGCCTACACCATTGTCCCATCTGTCCTCATTGTCACTGTCGTCCTTGCAGTCACCATTGTCTCTGCTGATACTTTTGCCCTCCATAACCTCCCATCTTTTCTGTCTGCCCTACCTGTCCTGGTGGTGGACCTCCTCTCCATTGTTCCATGGTCTTCGCCTTTGAGCTGTGTTCTCTACAATTTGAATCTCTTCCCGCACCTACCCCTATAAGCTACGCATCTAGAAGTTTATTCATTTCCCTTCAAAGAGTATCTTTCTTTTGTTCCTGGTATGCTGCACAGTTGTTTGAACCCACCACTAGAACCTGCAGGGATGCACACGAACCCACCACTAGAACCTGCAGGGATGCACATACAGCATCCCAAACAGTCAAACATGTTCAGGCTGAGGAAAACCTAATAGTACGTATCATCATGTGAGCAGAATGAGTTTTGTGTGGCAGAAGCTGCATGCACTGTATGTATTTAGTTTTACACATATTAGATACTCACATATATCAACACAGAAGGAGCAATAAACATAGATATGTTGCAGTTGCGCCAGGTTATAGGTAGGGCAGTATGTAAGGCCCAGAGTGTAGTTGTTCTATCGAAACTTAGGTTTCTTAGTAAGGTGTGCAAAAAAGCTGAACCAGGTGGAAGATGTAGTCAGAAAGCTTCTGTGGTCGAAGCAAGGTCAGTTTGTTAACATGGCAGAAGTATCACCATATTGGATGTTAAGGCCTAGTACAAGATGAACAGAATAGAACGCAGGCCTAGTTGTGGAAATGTGGCTCTGTTTAGTTCAGTTCCAAGACAAATCACATTTTCCGTTCCACAGGAGAGAAACCAAGTTCAGATGCACTGTGCAGTGCACATATAACTGCTAATTGTATCCATTTGCAGGGCCTGAATTTGGTGGGAGCTGAATGTTACTGTAGGGAGAAGCAGGAAGGAATGCGCCCTTTGAAGGACACATTTATGAGAATAGGGCATACGTTTCTGTGATGCCCAGAGGCCAGGCGAAGATTTAGAGCACTACTGCTCTTACCCAGGAGCAGTCATCCCATTTGAATAACAAGCACGCACATAACCAAAACAAATACTTCCCTCAAATTCAGACTCAGGAGTGGTGCCCTGGTCACGTCATTACTGGGCACCTGCGGTTTGAAGGAGAAAAGGGGGAGCCCAGTCTGGTACGCTACATGATGTAGGATTGGAGGAGCAGAGGTGATGCCAATACATTTAGTACAAGTTTGAGAGTGCAACGTCTGTGCTGTGGCATCTGATATAATGAGAAGACCTATTGTTTTATAAAGCAAAGTTGGCCTCGCTAGTTTACTTTGTGTCTGGATTGGAGGGGTGCACATCACGTGTCGGTCTTGATTTGTTAATATGTCAATATGTTCAAACAACCAATCCCGTACCTGGATTCAATAGTGACAATGTAGCGGACCACATGTCTAGGGGAATGGATTTAGGTAAGGTGTGGCCAATTGGTCCAGGGAGTATAGTGGGGTATTAGCATGTTCTATAGGTCGTAGCCAATGAGGTTGATGGAATAACATTGTAACCTGGGTATTCAGATTTTGTGGTTTTCCGCTATATAACCTGCATTTTCTTGGGAAGTGACGACCTCCGTGTCAGTTCGGTTCTACAGGACTGTTTGAGACCTTTTTGCCTATAATAAATCTTGTTTCCCTTGGAAAGAGGTGCAGAGATTATTTGGCATTTTGAATTATTTTTACCGTTTGTATTTTGGGTTGCCTTCCTCTTTACACTCCACTAAGGGTTTCGTCTGCCATCCTTTAAACATGTCCTTTCCTGTCCTTGTTCCATGGGCAGTAGCCCCACCTCAAAGGAGTTTGCTATAGCTTCATCTAGCTTAGTGATACCCACATTCTGAATGAATAGCAGCTTCAGTTGGTCCATGTAATTTGCAGGAGATTCACCTTTATTTTGTTTGCAGTTCATTATCTTTGCCCAATCAGTCTTCCATTTGCAAATCTCTGGATTGGTAGTGGCTATTCTTTGCCTGGCTCCAACTAGGGTGTCTCTGTGGTGGAAATGGCTTCCCGCTAAGATGCTTGCTTGATAATCACTGTCTTACCTCTGGTGGCATTACTACCATCATGAGGTGGTTCATATCCCCCAAGAGGGATTGTGTCACTTTATAACAGTGCTTAGTTTTTCTACAACTGTTCTAATGTTTGGGAAGTTCTGGGACAGGTGTTGTAAGTCGCTTTGAGCAGATGGGACATGTACAGTGTCAAGCTGGTGCTTTTTTGGTGCCCTCCCTCCTCCACTTCATTCCCTACTGGCATCTGGCTAAGGGGTCTTGAACCACCCATGAAACTCTTACATATATAGTACTACCCCTTGTCACAGACAGTGTATAGGAAGGAGGTGGCTCAGATACAGTTGTTCGGCCTGGGTAGTGTAGGTGCAGAGGGGTTGGTAGGTCAGAGCTGTATCGCTACAAAGAGCTAATCTGCACAGGCCGTTTGTGCCCCCTGCCCTGCCTGCCATTGGCTTCCTTTGTCTGCAGCATGCACATTATCTCTCCCTAACAAGGTTATACAATCCCCTGTGTTCTTTAGTCCCTGTCCAATTCACTCTTTGACTCTACTCTTTTGCGTTCCCCAGATGGGAAGGGGTCCTTACCAGACACTGTGAAGAGTGGTCCTGAAAAGAACTAAGGGACACTCAACCTGCAAACATGTGTCTTTCGTTATTTAGTAGTTAGGTTATATCATCCCACCAATAAAACCATGTTTCACTGATCCTGTTGTATTTCCCTATCTAAAACCAGAGACACAGACACAGAGGTCCCCTTTGAGATTCCCCTCCTACCAGAGTCGGTATCAATTCAGACGATACCCCCATGCATATAACTGGGACCTGCAGGATTTAATCTTAAACCAGCCTGCCTAATTTACCACTTCAAATATTTTGCCAGATCTATTTCAGGGTTTATTTATTTGTTTAATTTATTTATTTATTAGGTGCCGAAAGCCTGCATGCCTTGGAGTACCGAAACAATGTACACAATAAAGACCGACATCAATGACAAGACAAATAAAATTTCAGAAGGCAGGTTTGAAAGGGAGGATAGTTACTCGATAAGAAAGGTTTTTAAAGATGTTCAGAATATTCTTAGCTCAGATTCAGTTGCCAGAGCAATAGGAAGTGAATTCCAGAAGGTGGCTGATTTTACTGGAAAAGATATTCCAAGTCCCTTTGCATGTCTCTGGTCTGGGCAAGTGTTTTGCTTTATCTTGGTCACTGGTGGAGATCACGTGATTACATTCTCCTGACCATTGCAAAATGTGCTATTGGACTTAGATAGGCAAAGAATTACACATAATACTTTGGTTATAGTTATAAGGAAAATGGCACGTTACAGGCCCTTTATTCAACTATAACATACAGAAAAAAGAAAGAATAAACACATAGGGCCTCATTACGAGGCTTGCGCTCCCGTAATGAAGGGTGCCGGTACGGAATGGGCACCATTCATTACGGGATGCCTGATTACGAGGTCCCCTAGTGAGACCCGGAACAGACGTCTGGTAAAACTAGACGTCCTTTCCGGGTCCCGAAGGGTACCAAGGAGCTAATAACGGGCAGTTACTAACGGGCCCATTATTAGCTCCATCCCCATTCCCATTGAGCCCTATTGGGGCTCGAATGGGAATGGGGAATGGTTTTGTGCATGAGGAATTACCGGGTCCTCCAAGGTTGGAATGAACCGGTAATTCCTCATTCACAGATCCCGGTACTGGAACCCGGTATGGAGGCAGCCATGCCCTTATTAAGGGCATGGCTGCCTCCATACTCATATTGAGGCCCATAATATGATATATATAAACAAAGAAAAAATGCATCACCTTTATGAACGCTACAGAAGACACCTTCATCTCGGCCACTACAACACTGCTTAGTTCCACAGCAGGTAGGCAAAGAGATTGATTGTTCTAACGGGGTCTGGAGCGGATCATCCTCCGTCTAAGTGAGACTGCATCACCTGGGATCCAAATTGGAACTCTCTATTCTAAGAGGAAAACCGTTGTCTATTATGGGGTTGCTTTCGATCCCTGCCCCTCATAGGTTACCATGCTGCCCTTGGCCGAAGAGCAGACAATAAGCATGAGTCACAAACAGAGTGGAATATTCCAGCTAGAAGTGGAAAACACCCATCTTCCCTCCTTGCCGTCGTTCCCACTACCCCTTATCACTGCACCTGCAGAGTGCTCCGACTCCCTTTCTATCTTGTCCTTTGGCGGACAATACACTAACTATTTTCCCCGGCTTGATCATCTGAAATAAATATGTCACCTTGTCTTTGCAGCAGAAATACATGTTGTCGAGCTGAGCACAGAAAAACGTAGGCTTTCATTACTGTTTCATTGCGGTAAATGGAAGTGAATATCCAAGATGGCCACGCATCAGCGCCATGTTTTCTGGCTCATTTCACACATGCACTGCACTTCACCCCTTGGATATTCAACTGCCATAACCCAAGGGGCAAAAAGGAGGTTCTCAGAACCTTTGAAATAAATGCCACAGATTTGGAATTCAGGAAATGCAACCACAACAAACCAAAACAGCAAATATGCCAAAATCCCAAACCAAAGCCGAAAATAACGCATCAGGAATCCTAGAAAACAGTTGACCCCACCAGTCCCAGTTCTTATCTTGCATCACTCTGGCAACAAAATCTTTCAAGTCCCTAATATGGTCTTCAATAGAACGGGAATGATCTTCCAAGTCAAAACAACACATTCATTCTACTGCGCTACATCCCAAATTATGCTGTAAAAATATGATATGGCATTTATAACGCTCCGATACACAGGTGTTTCAAGGCGTGATGAGGCAAGAGAGCGGGGACAGAGGGAAGACAGACAGCAATCTTACTAGGCCAGGTGACATTGAGATCGTGCAAGTGCTGGGGAGGGCAGAAGGGGAATCCACCAATTGTCTAATAGAATGTACCACCTCATCCAATATTTCACCTGTCATACCCACCAGTAGAGTTATCATAACATTTTTATATGCTGGAGGGGCGGTGCAGATAATAGTGTTTCTAGCTGAGACGGACAATGCTACTAACCCCATATGTTTGGGATTATCTAAATGGATTGCCTCTTTCATGGCATGTTCCCTGACTCTTTGAATAGCCTCTTTCAGCGCGTACCATTTCTTTTCCTCGGTCGCCAATCTGAGGCAATCGGTTACTTGCGATTACATCTTTGAGCCGCCATTTGCAGCAAGGAGATTTGAGACTCTACCACAACCGCCTCTCATGGAGGGCCTACACGTAGAATCTCCTGTATCTGAACCTCCTGCGTTAATGGTAAAAAACGAGCAGAGTCTGTCACATCTACGTGAAGACCCGCTGCCCCTCCATCAAGTAACCTGACCATCCAGGTCAGCAAGGGTTCCCCGGCTTTTTGTTCTAGCCGGCCAACTATTTCCCCAATTTCTTGCTGTGAATAATCCTCCAATGCTGTCATATCCACTACCCCTCATCCGGGATTGTTGGGATTGCAACCCATTCTCCATCGTATCACTACCTCTTTATGCTCAGGTTCCGACTTGGGTATGGTTTCATTTTCTGAACCACTCTCAGTACTAGTACTATCGAACACGTCTCCATCCCAGTGATCTGGGTCCCAGTCCACACCTGCAATCACAGTTGCTACCCTGCGAGAATTCATGCACCCCCTTCTCTTCCTGAATTTATAACGGGCCACTCTCACAGCAGCTCGCTCAGCTAGCACATGATATTTATTTGCCTTATCATGATATAATTTCATCTGGAGCTGTTGCATTAATGCCAGGTTTTCTCGGCTGGCAGCTCTTTTTCTAATATCAGGACATTTGCCTGTAATTCTACAATCTGCTGATGTAGTTTTTGGAAGGCATGTAACAATATCCAGCCTCTCCGACCTAGGGCCGAACACTCCTTCCCTTTTTCCACTAGCACTTTTTGCAGACAACTCACTAATTCATCCAGACTCACCTCTTCTATACTGGTGTCCTATTCCTTGCTCAAACCTGCACCAAATGCCCAAGTCTGGGCAACTTTGTAATTCGGACTCTTGGTCCACCCCGGAATAGTCACCTCGGGACAGCCACCGCCTGTGGAGCTTCCTTTTTTCCAAAATAGGGAGCTCATGTTATCAAATGGATATTACACGTCACCTATCATTAAGACCTCACCACACACTGCTCACTTGCCAAAGTGTTTGCCTTGTTGAGTCCAATATCATATATCTCATAAAATATTGGCAGGGAACCTGTCATGATGCCTACCCCCAGGCATCAGGACCAAGCCCATCAGCCCCGGGAGTAGGCATCTAGACATTTAATAAAACCTCAGCAGCCCCGGCAAGGGGCTATCTGGGTTCAGTCCTGGCGCCTTAGGCGCCAGGCTCATAGTAGAAATCAGTCCTGGCGCCTAAGGTGCCAGCTCATAGTCATTACTTACCTCAGGCAGACCATGCTGCAAATGACTCCAATCCAACATGAAGCCTGAAAGGGACTATTTTACTACAGGGACCTTTTTTTTACTCGGGTGTGGTTCTGGGGACTTCTTACCTGGGACTACTTTTGAGGCTATTTAAACCACGACCCGACCAGCAACACACGCTTTGCGTTATTCTGCATCCAGCAGCGTAATGCTCACCGTGCCTGCAAGTCAGCTTCCAGACCTCTGCCATGCCCGTCCTGAATCAGGAGCTCCTAGAGAGGAAGGAAAGTAGAGGCAAGGTTGGAAAACAAACTTTATTCCAGTTTCTCACCTGATTCTGGAACCATCACGTCTCAGCACCTGGAAAGGACATTCTTTCTAGACGCGTCGCATTGCCAGCTGCAACACCGCACCATACTCACCAGTCCTCACAGCACCTTTCGATCCCGCGCTGCCTCCATCATTTCTTCGCCGGGCTCCAGCATCTGGGGACAAAAGAAATAACCAGGTGAGCCGAGAGAGCCAACAAATACAATCTCTCTTACCACCATAGACTTACCTGATTTACCACCGGAGGCATTATTCTTTAACTCTTCACATCTTCAAACGCCGCATCTGAAAATGGAGAGAAAACAACACGTTAAATACATGCATCATTTACCGGACAGCATCGGGTAATACAGACTCTTACCTGAACGCCATCAACCACCAAGAGACCATCTTTTCTCGAACTCCACTGCAAGATAAGAAAGGAATGGGACAAGAGTGCACATCGGACATATTGAACTCTATGAACTCTATAATTACTGGTCTTCACCAGGAACCTCAGAGTCAACTCTCGTCCGGAACTCCCCAACGCCTTTTAACCAGTGAAGCAACTGGTCTCTACGCACCCCTGCAATACACGCAGGATGGAGAGCTCATCTTTCAAGAATATAAGGTGAGAGTACTGCAAGGGGATTTCGGAGGTGATTAATGGGGAGAGCGGGGAGGTGCCATCACTAGAATCCACGGGTGGCTAAATTCCTCTCTCCACTTGCAGGAGAATCCTTCTACGGGTCAAGCTGACGAGATTAGGAGGGTCAGTCCAGTCTGTCATCTCTGCACTATGCATCACGTTGGTGGAGGCCGCAGCAGTCCGGGTCCGACCGACGCCCCTGTGGGAGCCAGGTGAGCGTAACAGAACCTTGGCATAAATATCAGAACAAGGATCCTGCTCACAGCACCAATTGTTTTGCCTTATTTTGGCCACCGTTGGAGATCAGGTGATTACGTTCTCCTGACCCTTGCAAAATTGATTATAGGACTTAGATAGGCAAATAATGACACATAATACATTGGTAATAGTTATAAGAAAAAAGGTGTGTTACAGGTCCTTTAGTCAATTATAACAAACAGAAAAAAGAAAGAATAAACACATAATCTGTTATATATAAAAAAAGAAAAAATGCATCACCGTTATGATCACAGAAGACACTTTCTTCTCGGCCACTATGACACTGCTTAGTCCCACAGCAGATGGGCAAATTGATTGGTCATTCTAACAGCGTCTGGAGCAGAGCGTCCTCCCTCTCAGTGAGACTGCATCACCAGGGGTCCAAATTCTAACTCTCTATTCCAAGAGGAAAACCCTCGTCTCTTATGGGGCTGCTTTCGATCCCCGCCCCTCATGGGTTACCATGCTGCCATTGGCCAAAGAGCAGACTATAAGCATGACGCGCAAACAGAGTGGAATATTCCGGCTAGAAGTGGAAAGACCCCATCTTCCCTCGTTGCCGTCATTCCCACTACTCCTTATCAATGCACCTGCAGAGTGCTCCGACTCCCTTTGTAGCTTGTGCATTGTCAGACAATACAATAACTATTCACCTGGCTTGGTCATCTCACATAAATATGTTACCTTGTCTTTGCAGCAGAAATACATGTTGACTGGCTGAGCTCAGAAAAACATAGGCTTTCATTACGTTTCATTGCAGTAAATGGAAGTGAATATCCAAGATAACCGCGCATCAGCGCCATGTCTTCTGGCTCATTTCGCACACGCACTACAGCAAGTAATCTGCATTTTGTTAGCAGAGCACCATACTCTGGATGGAAATTATTTTAAATAGGAAGGAGCACATCTATGAACCATGGTTCCTGCTTTAAAGTTGATGCGTTCCTGAACAGGGAGCCAATGGAGGTTTTATCTGTACTTTGAAATATTTTCACATCTTGAGACTTTCTTTTTTTTTAATATCACACTTTATTGGTTTTATAACAAAGACAAAACATACAACAACTGGTCCTATAAGGGCCAGATCTTAATAACAATAACAATAGATGGAGGACATGAATTCAAATAGGTCACATATAATATATGCTACGTTAGGGTTTTTCTACTGCAACGTCTGCATCCTGCATCCAGTAGATGGAATCATTTCAGGGGGTTTACATAGCATATTCCCATCATTTCCAAATCTTGCCAGCTTTTTCGGGGCATCCTCTGGCCCTGTATACCCTCTTTTCTATGGCAATACATATCTGTACATCTATGATCCACTGTCCTACCTGCGGTGGCTCTGCTGCTCCCCACAGCTGCGCTATGTTCCTTTTGATTACCACAGTTGCAGTCGTGAAACAGAGCTTTTCATACATTGATATGTCTACCTCACTGTCCACTGCTAATAACAGCAATTTGGGGTCGCTGGGAATCCTCTGGTTCAGAACTTTTGATAGAATATCACAACATTGCTGCCAATAGTGACTTATATCCGGGCATTCCCATAGTATGTGGAATAAAGTTCCCTCCTCTCCTCGACAGCGTAAACAGTTAGGTTCTGCTATTTTTCCCCAGCGGTACAGGGCCACCCTTGGGTAGTAGACTCTGTGCATTATCTTCAGCTGCACCAGGCATAGCCTAGCCGATATGGCTGTCTCACAGGGGTACATTAAGATCTGAACCCAATCTTCCAACATAATCTCCCCCACTTCTCTCTCCCATTTTGCCTTCAGATTTATCAGTTCTGGAGTGGCACAGGAGGTGATAGCACTGTACATGACTCTGGTGACTTTAGTCTGAATCTGCTCTGTGACTATGTTTCGCTCCAAGGGAGTACAGTCTGGCATGTCAGGGGGGGATGGGGAGGTGTTGCTGCAATGCGTGCCAGAGCTGTGTGTAATGATACCTTTCTGTTTCCGGGAGGTCAAAAGTCGATGTTAGGTCATCAAAGGGTCTGATAGTTCCCTCTACTATTATGTCTGTTACTTTTTCTATGCCATGTCTCACCCAGATTGGCCACTTCGGCAATTTGGTCACCTCAGGGTGGTTCCTATTGTTCGACAGAGGTTGCAATGGTGTGACTTTGCCCTCCCAACCTATAAAGGCGAGTGATTCTGCCCAGATTCGAGGCGTCTGTGACATCATGTCTCGAGGGGTTGGTCTGGGTGTCACAGCATATAGCTCCATGGGAGGTGATGCCGGTTACCGGTCATTTGGTCGAAAAGAAAAGGTCGACAGGACAACTGGTCGACACAACTTGGTCGAAAGACAAATGGTCGAATTTTTTTTTTTGTAGTTTCACTTTTTGTTTTTGTAGTTTGTAGTTTGTCCCCCCAACCCCTTTTTTTTTGCTTAAAAACCCTTTTTTTCCTAAACGAAAACCTGAAAAATATATATAAAAATAAAAAAAAAATTGACCATTTGTCTTTCGACCAAATTGTGTCGACCATTTGTCTGTCGACCAATTTTCTGTCGACCAAATGACCGGATAGCGGTGATGCCCTCACGTGTGATAGTGTTGCATCAGCGTGCAGTGTATCACTTACCACCGACATCTGGCTGGCCCAATAGTACGTCTGCAGCCTTGGTAGACTGATGCCTCCTTCCCATATTGGCCTTTGGAATGTCCGAAGAGCTATTCTCGCATGCCCTCCACCCCATAAGAGTTTCCTAAGTATACAGTCTATTTTTTGGAACGTCTTCATCGGTATGTGTAGCGGATCATTCTGCAGTATTTACAAGTAGCGGGGGAGTGCTAACATTTTAAACAAAGCCGCCCATCCCAATAGAGTCAAGGGTAGAGACATCCAGTGCTGCACATCTTTCGCAAATCGTTCTGTGATGGGTTGTAAATTATTGGGTGCGTAGTTATTGAGATCTTTCATTTACCCCGGACACCCAGATGTGCGACCCTGTATGGGCAAGGCACATGGGTTTCCTTGCCTAATCGTTTTATCAGAAATACTGTAGATTTAGTCCAGTTTACCCTTAGGCTGCTAAAGGCCCCATATTGTTCTAACAACTGCGTCACCACTGAGAATGCCAATTTGTGGTCTCGTAGGTATATCAATAGGTCTTCCGCCTACAGTGAGACTCTGTCCTCCCACCCTGGTCCACCTGGGATACCCTCCCAGGTACGTGTGTCCCTCAGCAACTGGGCCAATGGCTCCATTGCTAATGCAAAGAGGAGGGCTGATAGGGGGCAACCTTGTCTTGTCCCTTTTCCCAGGGCAAAGGATCGCAATGCCCAGCCATTTACCCTGACTTCAGCCATTGGTGAGTTATAGAGCAGTTGGACCCAGGACAGGAACCGTTCGCAAAACCCCATACGAAGCATGACCTCCCAGAGTGCCTCCCAGTAGATGGATCATACGCCTCTCGCTGTCTATTGCAAGTACTCCCAAATGGACTTCTGAGGTCCCGGTGCGTTCAATGGCTAGGTGTATTCTCCATATGTTCATCCTTGTGGACCTACCGGGAATGAAGCCACATTGGTCTGGGTGAATCAAGGATGTTATGACCTGCTGTAGGCGCGTTGCTAATAATTTGGCCAGGATTTTTCGCCTCGCTGTTAATGAGAAATATCGGTCTGTATGAACTACATTTGTCTGGGGGCTTATCTGCTTTGGATATTACAATTATTGTTGTTTTCCTTAGGTCCGCTGGTAGGCTCCCGAGGCTTTTGGCTTGACGGTACACATTAAGTAGGTGAAGGGCCAGTTTGTTACCACCTATCTTTTTCCAGGCTTCTATAGGGAAGCCATTCAGTCCAGGTGTTTTCCCAGATTGGAGCTGCATCATAGCGTCTATTATCTCCTCTTCCGTAATTTCCGTTTCTAGGCTAGCAACTTGTTCAGGGAGGGAAGGGTGATCTCATCCAGTATGGAAGCCACGTGGGGGTGGGGGGCATCGGGAGCCAGATATAGCTCTTCATAGTATTTTGCAAATTCTTCTGCGATATCTGCGTCTGTCAGGCGCGGTTCTGCATTTTGGGGTGTGATTACTCTTACTTGATTATGGCCCTCATCCATATGTTCCAGCCATGCTAGTATCTTGTCTGCTTTGTCCCCTGTTTCGTAAATTCTGGCTCTCATTGCCCCATGGGCCTGTTTAGCGTTATCTAATACTTTTTTTGGGCCAGGACCAAGGATCTATTCGTATCCGGGCGATACTGGGCAGGTGTGTCTCCTCTGCCTGCTTAACGTTTGCCTCTGCCTCATCCAATGATTTCAGGTGTGCTTTCCTCTGTGCTGCAGTCCAGGAGATAATCTCTCCTCGGATCGCAGGTTTTTAGGCTTCCCATAATGTAATAGAGCAGTCTACCGACCCTTCATTTAACTCAATGTTTTTTCTAGAATTTTGTTAAGCGTTCTGTCAGTTCCGGGGAGCCTAGATGGTAACTATTCAGCCTCCATTCCGGTGGCGGGATTGGTTTACAAGTCACAATCGTCATGAGCAGGGGAAAGTGATCCGAAATGCCTCTCGGGAGATACTCTGCTTGTGTCGCCATGTGAGGTATCGGTGACGGTACAAGAAAGTAATCCAATCGCGATAGTGAAGCATGCACCCCAGAGTGATAGGAGTATTCCCTTTTCCCAGAGTGTAGGTTGCGCCACACATCTCTAATTCCAAATGCTTCCGCGAATGCGGCTAGCTTAGTTTGGGTGTTGAGGTCCCTACTGCATAGGTGTGTGCGATCTCGTGCATTGTCAATAACATCATTGATGTCACCTCCCAGAGTAAGGATATCCGATATGTCATTAACCAGCAGAGGTGCAATGTCATCTATTAGTGTGGTTAGTAGTGTAGGTGGAGAGTAGACTGCTATTAAGGAGATTTTTTTATTCCACAGTGTGCCTGTGACGTATGTGAATCTGCCTCTGGTATCTTGTGTTACCTTTGTAAGGGTGAAGGGAAGTCTATTATGTATTAATATAATTACCCCTCTGCCTCCCATAGTGAAACACACCTGTATTGCTGTGCGATAATTAGAGCGTTTGAAGAGGGCATTGGTTGTGCCTGCCAGGTGGGTTTCAGTTAAGAAGGCTACATCTGGAGCGTGTCTGTTCAGAATCTGTCGTACTAGTCGTCTCTTCAGACTGTTTCCTAGACCATTCACGTTTCAGGTAAGGAGATTTAGGGCTCGAGTCTTAGTGTTGTGCAGGGCCATTTGGGCATTCATAGGTGTGGGTGACGGCCGTGCCGTCCAGGTTGTAGGCATAGTTTTCACTTGCCTTGTGACAAGGAATAATGGTCAATGTGAAACTAACACCTATTTCTCGAAACCTTTGGTGTCCTAATGAGTTGTTCCATCTTTCCAAACTTTTAACATATCCCCAGTTACGTGGATTAAAAAGATTACCAACTTTTCTTACTTTCCCTCCCCCCACCCTATACTTCGCCCCAACCCGAAGCATCTGTCGCCCAAACAGTAGTCGGAGGAAGACAAACAGGACTTCTCCAGCTACAACATTAACTTTAGTGACTCACACCAGGGGGCTCGACCCAGTGGTATGTAAACATTGGTAAGGAAGGGATAGCGGGAAAAACTCAAGTGGAGAAAGGGAGAGATGGAGGAAGGAGGTTGGGGCTGTGCATCTACATTTACTGTTTCGTTTAAGGCACATCTGTGCTCTATGCGTTCGTGTGCTGCGCACATGTTATCTTATTATCCTGGTCCATTTTCTGGGTTGTTGAGGGTTGATTTGCTTCATAGATGTTTTTGTTTCAGTCCATTCCCTCTTGCTGTATTTGTTCCTGCGCCTGTGGCTGCGGGGCTGGTGGCTCTCTCTTTGGTGGCACACAAGGGTTCCTGTTTCTGGTGTTCCTCACCGCTCTCCAGTCACCTTCAATATGTTTCTCAGCCCAGCTCCATGCCTCCTTAGGATCAGTGAAGTGCACCATTGTTCTTGCATGATATTTCTTAAGTTGGGCCGGGAATATTAGGCCATATTTCATCTTTAAGCTGCTTTTTCAGTTGGTCAATCGATTGCCTGGCTTTTTACACTTCTCTTGTGTAGTCTGGGAAGAATGCAATTTTGGACCCATTATAGGTCAGTGTGACCTTGGCACATGCCGTCTGGAGTAGCACATCTCTGTTCCTATAGTTTAACAGTTTTGCTATTATGGTGCATGGGGGCGCTCCAGGTATCAGTCTTTCAGTGGGCATCCGGTGTTCACATTCAATTGAAAAGAATTTTGAGTATGTTTTGGGTTCGAACATAACAGTAAGCCACTGTTCATGAAACAGTTACATGGAGTGGCCTTCATTTTTTTCTGGCAAGCCCAGGATACGAACATTGTTTCACCTTGATCTTCCCTCACTTTCCTCTACTCTCTCCTCCATTGTTTTCAGGCGTGTTGTGACCCCATTAGCCTCAATTCTAAATTGCGTAGTCCATCTTCAGTCCCAGAAATGTGCTGTTCCACTTCTCCTGTATGGGATGTCAGCTTCTGTAGGTCATGACGGAGGAGAGAAACATCCATGCTGATACCGTCCATTTTTTGTTCCATGGATGCCCTGGAATCTGCAATTGCGGCCATGATGTCTTTCAAGGATATAGTGTTTTCTGTTCCTGCCATGGCATCTGATCGATCTAGCTTAGTTCGAGTGTTGAGGTCCCTACTGCATAGGTGTGTGCGATCTCGTGCATTGTCAATAACATCATTGGGTCACCTCCCAGAATTAGGATATCCGATATGTCATTAACCAGCAGAGGTGCAATGTCATCTATTAGTGTGGTTAGTAGTGTAGGTGGAGAGTAGACCGCTATTAAGGAGATTGTTCTGTTCCTGCCATGGCGTCTGATCGATCGTGTTCCAGTTGAGAGCCTGATATGGACGTGGTAAATTGGTCGATTTTGCTTTGATTGGTTAGCGTTTTCATCTTGTCCTTCCCCATTACAGACGCAGGTGCTGGCCAGTTGTGTTTGTCAGGTGCTGTTACGGTAATTAGCAGGCAGCAGGCGGCAGTTTGCACCAATTTAACAGAGTCGGGATGTGGGGGGTATTGGTAGTTCAGATCACTTGATAATCACAATTATAGTGGTTTCTGCTTCGCAGTGTAGTTACACGCCACGGCCTTGACTATGATTTGGTTGGTTTACAAGTCTGTGTACCACACGTTGGCAGGGAGTGCGTGGAGGGAGGAATCGGTTGTCTTTTGTTATTTTTCCCATTTACACAGGGGCTCGTGTTGGCGCTACTGGTTTCCTTGAAGGGCAGAACACACACGATCCCTCTTGTGCCAGTTTTTTGGAGCGAACTGATGGGAGGAAGCTGTCATTTATTCTTGTATTCTTGTTCTCTCCTCTACATATAGTATGTGGCAGGTCAATTATTTGTTTCTCTGGGAGCGTTATGCTTCTTGAGGGGGGTCCTTCAGCATGTGCGATTGGAGGTCTACTAATGCTGTCTCTGTACTATAGCCGGGTCGGGAACCTGATTGTCTATAGTGGATTAAGTTGTTGGATTTGTATTTTTGAAATTGCCGACAGGCAAATTTGTTGAGAATCTTAAGGAGGAAATTGTAATTTGTGATTGGTTAAGGTTGCCAAGATCCTTTGGATTTAAGTTGGGTTTCGTCAACAACTGTGTGACCGAGACAATTTAGTTTGACCTAGGAATCCTGCCGTCTCTAAAAGATGCATTCACAAGTTTTTTTTAATAATGGAGGAAATACATCTTTATGTTCTAAGATTATCTTGGGAGGCAGTATATTTTCTGGACAGGAGGTAAGTTGCATAGATGTTATTGGGGAGAATGAAAAGAGATGACAATTTAAAGTTTTAAACTCGGAGGGCTGATGCTTATTTGGATCAGCAACATTAAAAAGGGATTTTTGATTTTCTCTCTATCAGTTACTATTTTAGCTTCAAAGCCCACTTGAACTGCTGTGGAATCCTGGGTAGACATAAGAAACAATGTTTGAAGGGCCTTAGGCATTTCGCAAAGTCTAAGGGTCTCAAAACATTTTTTAGAGCAGTTCGATGCTTGACATATTTCAAAGTTGTAATAGTCCTTTTTGGTTTCTACAATTCAGGAATTTACTGGATAAGGGCCTGACACTTTTACTGGGACTGGGCCGGGGTCACTTGACCCGGATTTTGCAGGTGACTCAGTACCGATATTGGTGTCCTTCTGGATCATTGATAACCTAGTTTTAGGGAGGTGTGGGCGCCACTGCCCTTTGTACCCTGATCCAACTACTGGAATCGTTCCCTCTTTGGTACTCTTCCTAACTTTTGTCACTGTGGCTTCTGAGGGTCTGGGCATTCTACCATTGTGGCTGGAATCATCCTGAACCACAATGGGTTCCATCTGCACCTTGTTTACAGAAGACCCACGGTTGTTCCTGTGCCTCTTCGAGGACCAAAACCACATATGCCGCAAAAATGTACTTGAGCCACTGCTGTGTCCACTGGGACCGTTTTTGATGTTTTTTGGTTTCTTGACAGGGAGTCCGTTCCTCCCAGAAGGTTGCAGGGCTGTCAGAAGATGTAGTGAGGCCCGGGGCAAAACATTTGGTGAGGCCCCCTTACAATTTTTTGCACTCGGCCAGCGGCGGCACATCTGCAAACAGGAGTCTCGAGAAATCTAACCTTGAGTTTGTGTGCAGGATCCCAAATATGGTTTATTACTACAACTCCAAATCAACTACAGCAAATTTAGATTTCTCTACTGATGAAAGATTCATGCCAGACTAACTTTTTTATCATATGAATAAATATATATAAGATGGCATAAGCTCTCCACTGCGCCACCTCCAATTCTCTGAGGGTCAGTCACTTTTCCAAGCAAAGAGTTGAGGGCAGATCTTTCTTCGGCTGGGGCCTCCCTCTGGAAACAGCCTCCCTGCCTCGCTGAAACTTGAGGAGTACCATCTCCAGTTCCGGAAGCACCTCAAGACCTGTCTCTTTGCTTCTGCTTTCTCTCTTCCTCTCCCTTGCTGATCACCTGCCTGATCCATACACTGGTCACCTGGTCAAGCTCTGAATTCTGGGCCCAGGTCCCTGCCTGTCCTGTTGCAATCCTGCACTGCCGCTTGGCTCCCCTGCACTTGTGGTCTGTATCTGTATCCCTACAGTCCCTCTCTTGCTCTTATTCTCCACCAGTTTGGCTGCACATGAGTACCCACACTTGCCACCCGTTGGCTGCACTCTTGTTTCTCCTTTGTTACTGCACTTCTGCATCCTATCCCACCCTCGGCACTTCTCCCCCCCCCCCCCTGCTCTTGCGTGATCTGAATGACACAGGGCCTAGTAAGGTCTGTGTTTGTCCTACTCCTTTGTTTCCCCCTCCTTGCCTTGTTGCGCCTAGAAACACTTGTGTACAGACACGTTATAAATGCCATATCATATCATTAAGGAGCACCCTGCCCCAGTGTGCGCATTAAAACACACATCATACATAGTGACAAATGATGTACAGTGGAGGCTGGTACATTTCTGAACTTAAGAGGCTTAAATGGTTGTGCCAATTAGGCAGGATCAACAGAGCACAGTGAGGGAGCCCAAACCAAACAAGGGTTGCTTGAGGGGGGTTCTCACTCACAAGAAAATGTTTGAAACATTGGGTTAAAAATTATGCATTTTACAGCACTTTCTTTGCAAAATTGGGTAGAAATCCATACAGTTTGCAATTGGTTTTGTATTGAAGCACATGGAAATTCCCAATAGTTGCAAATCACAAATTGTGCATAGGAACATTTTCCAATACATTTCATGCCGCCTTTCCATGCGAGATATGCTAGTATAAAAATATATTCATGCTGGTTGTTCTAATTATGTCGATGCAGGCTGCATCAATATATGCCATTATTACCATGTACGGACTCCCAGCCAGTAAAAATGCCATGCCACAGAAAGTATATCCAGGCTGACTGTGTACCATAAGTGCTATTACTGGCTAGATTGGCCTACATTCAATGTGGGCCAATTTAGCCAAGTAGTATGTTTGCTTTACCCTTGATGCATAGTCCTGTGCATCAAGGGTAAAGCATAAAGAGCACTGGCAATGCTAACAGTTTGGGCATTCGTGTAGGCATGGGAAAGGCACTTCTGTATTGGTATTAGCTGGTCATTGATAGTGCCAGTGCAAAATAGTTTGAGTACCTGAGCAGCTAATAGCAGTGCCTGGTAAATGCCTAATACTTATACACAAGCCAAAACTGTTGGCTTTGCCAATGCTTTTTAAAAAAAGAACTTCAGTGAAAGGCACACAGGGTGTTTTCAAATTGAGTGGCCAAAGGCAGACCTGACATTTTTATTACACCAGTTACGTGTTTACAACTCCAGTGAAGTCATGAATTCTCAGAAGACTCCGTTGAGGAAACACTTGCAGGCACATTGAGAGCAACGTTTGATGGCAAGGCATGTTTAAAGCTTGCTCAAAGAGTTCCAGTGAGAAGGTGTTTTGGGTGGGCAGGAACTGGGTGAGAATTGCCATAGGGATTAGCATGGCCATGAGGAGTCATTTCACTGTTAGCAACTGCATTCATATGCATACATATTTAGGTAATTGAAATCGTGATGTGGGGTTAGCACTTGCATGCTAGGCGAGTGATTAGAAGGGAAGTGGGGACAGGAGATATCTCATTCTCACAGCAGTCCTTAAGTGTGACGTTTCAGAAATGAAGGCAAGAGGCTTGTAACATTGAAACTTTACCAGAATAGTCTCATTCGAAATGTGGAAAGATGTTAGGTGCCCCCACACAAGGAAGTTTGCCCCTTTCTCAAAGCCTCGGGCGTTAGTTAGCGCCTCTCCCAACATTTGAAGTGTTAGTCCCCTTTCCCCCATGACATTTTAGCCTAGGTGCACCTCTGATGCCATGAACCCACCCCTTAATGAAGTGGCCCCCAGGGCGGCTACATTTAGGGGTGGTGCTGAACACACACTCACAAAAAAAAGACTTTCACCCATGCATTCATCCACCAGTTACACAACTCCATACATGCATGTATACATAAAACCAAACACAGCATTGACACAAACACCAACATGGGCACATCCATTCATACATATATACATACTGATTTAATTGAAATACACATACACTTTTAATTTAAAATAAAAAACCCTTACCTTACCTCCATGCACCCTTAAAAAGCATCCACACAGCCGACACGTAGACATGCTGCCTGACAAGAGAGAACTCCTCTCCCATCAGTCAGCATAATCACGCTGAGCAACGTGAACACACTGACCGACAAGAGAGAACTCCTCTCCCATCAGTCAGCGTGATCACGCTGAGCAACGTGAACACACTGACTGACTGACAAGAGAGAACTCCTCTCCAATCAGTCAGTGTGATCACACTGACAACATGAACACACTGACTGACAGGAGAGGAGCCCTCTCCTGTCAGTCAGTGTGGTCATGCTGAGCAACGTGAACACACTGACTGACAAGAGAGAACTCCTCTCCCATCAGTCACTGACTGACGAGAGAGAACTCCTCTCCCATCAGTCAGTGTGGTCACGCTAAGCAACGTGAACACACTGACTGACAAGAGAGAACTCCTCTCCCATCAGTCAGCGTGATCACGGTGACAGCGTGAACACACTGACTGACAAGAGAGTACTCCTCCCCTGTCAGTCAGCGTGGTCATGCTGAGCAACGTGAACACACTGACTGACAAGAGAGAACTCCTCTCCCATCAGTCAGCATGATCACGCTGACAACAGGAACACACTGACTGACAGGAGAGGCGACCTCTCCTGTCAGTCAGTGTGGTCATGCTGAGCAATGTGAACACACTGACTGACAAGAGAGAACTCCTCTCCCATCAGTCAGTGTGATCACGCTGACAACATGAACACACTGATTGACAAGAGAGAACTCCTCTCCTGTCAGTCAGTGTGGTCATGTTGAGCAACGTGAACACACTGACTGACAAGAGGGACCTCCTCTGCCATCAGTCAGCGTGGTCAAGCTGAGCAACATGAACAGACTGACTGACAGGAGATGAGTCCTCTCCTGTCAGTCAGCGTGGTCATGCTGAGCAACGTGAACACACTGACTGACAAGAGAGAACTCCTCTCCTGTCAGTCAGCGTGATCATGCTGACAACATGAACACACTGACTGACAGGAGAGGAGTCCTCTCCTGTCAGTCAGTGTGGTCATGCTGAGCAATGTGAACACACTGACTGACGAGAGAACTCCTCTCCCATCAGTCAGCGTGGTCACACTGAGCAACGTGAACACATGACTGACAAGAGAGAACTCCTCTACTATCAGTCAGCGTGATCACGCTGACAACATGAACACACTCACTGACAGGAGATGAGTCCTCTCCTGTCAGTCAGCGTGGTCATGCTGAGCAACGTGAACACACTGACTGACAAGAGAGAACTCCTCTCCTGTCAGTCAGCGTGATCACGCTGACAACATGAACACACTGACTGACAGGAGAGGAGTCCTCTCCTGTCAGTCAGCGTGGTCATGCTGAGCAACGTGAACACACTGACTGACAAGAGAGAATTCCTCTCCCATCAGTCACTGACTGACAAGAGAGAACTCCTCTCCCATCAGTCAGTGTGGTCATGCTGAGCAACGTGAACACACTGACTGACAAGAGAGAACTCCTCTCCTGTCAGTCAGTATGCTCACTTCTGAGCCCTGTCGTCTCCCATTATTTTGCTGTTTGTTGCGGAGCCAAACGGCTTCACAACAAACAGCAAAATCATTGCAGCGGCAGCACAGTCCCCCGTGTGAATAAAGGACACGGGAGACGGTGCTGCCTTCCACTTAGGAGAGGGGGCCGCGACGGCCCTGGAAGGTTGGCAGTATTTGCTGGTGGGGTCAGAAAAGTTTCTATGATCTTTCAATGGCCGAGGGACTAGCTCATCAAAGTTTGAGCCCTGACAGAGTGGAGCATCTGCTCGGCACTGGGATTATTGTCTCTCAGTTGAAGCCCCCCTTAATGTCCCCTGGGTTGTTGATGGGAGATAAGGCAAGAGTATAGACTTTCACTTCAATGGTGATTAAGTCATATTGGGCCTCATCACGAGTCTGGCGGTAACCCTTAAATGCGGTGCTAGTGCTATTACCGCTGCATTTAAGGGTCTGCCAGATCATGGCTTTGGCGGAGTTCCCCTCAGCTCTGAGCTGGGGGGAAATCCACGGCAAAATTGCCGATTTTCAGCACGATTACCACCGGTGAGAAATCCGCCGGTGGTAATAGCGCAAATTTTTCCCATTGAGCCCAATGGGAAATGAGGAATTCCCAAATGGGCCCAATGGGGAATGGGCAATAACCCTTCCGCCAAACCCGTGATCCGGCGATAATAGCGCCGGGGGGTTTGGCGGTAGGGCTATTAACGCCAGCGTTACCGCCCAACTCGTGATGAGGCCCATAGTCTGATAATGCATTGCAGAACTATGTTTAAAGCTGCAATTGAGCTGGGGACCCCCTCAGGGTGGGCATGTCTGCTGGTCTCATAACCCTGAATTGATCGGGATGCTTAGTTATTTTCTGCAAAGGAGGTCTCTTCATGGAAATTCAAAGAGGAGTGAGTGTCTGAGATAACATTCACCTCCACCGGTTGCATTTTAAAAAGTGCGGGTGAAATGCTTAGTCGCTCGTTGGAGTTCTCTGCTGCTCTGATTTCATTTTCGAGGCTGAGGCATACTTCAGTAATGGGCATGCTTACTTCTGCTTCCACTTGCAACAGCACTATCGGCGAAATTTCTAAATCCGAATGTGTGCCTTCACCAACCCCCATCATCGATGGATCTTGAACTGGGGATTCAGAGGATTCGACTATACAGTGTTTTCTATTTCTGTGGGAAAAAACTTTCGATTTTTCCTTGAGCTGTTGTCCCCCCTGTAAGTCCTACACCCGTGGAGCTTGATGCGGGGCTTGTCCACTGGCAATTGCACTGAGCTCCTTAGATGGTAGCACATTGAGTTTTTTCTAGATTTATCTTTCATTCCGAGATCAGCGGTAGTAGGTAAACCGGGCGATCATGGCTTAAAGGGAGAACCTCCCCACAGACCCGCTGTGGCACTTTCACAGAGGGGCCTAGCAGGCAAATAGATGTCAGGGGCTTGTACTACACGCTGCACGTTATGGATATAAAGACTGTGAAAAATGCTATTACTCACCACTCTCACGTAGAATGTTGCAAGTTCAAAAGCATGTCCCTCATCCCTCGGAGCCACGGAACAAAGAACACTCGACTGCACTCCACTGGGGGTGGAGTCAATAAGCAGCTGATCTGCTTTACATTTGCAGGCAGTAAAGAAACAATCGCCATGAGAGCAAAAAAGACTGCAGCCACACAAGTTCACACAGAACACTCTACTGCTCTCTGTTTCGCTCTGCTGGGGGTGGAGTCTATAAGCAGCTGATCTGCTTTCGTTTGCAGGTAGTAAAGAAACACTCGCCATCAGAGGAATACAGACTGCAGCCACACAAGTCCACACAGAACACTCGACTGCACTCTGCTGAGAAATAATACACAGATATGAGTAGAGCCTTATAAAGAACCCATGCATGCCCTTCACGGAGCAGGTATCTCGAGACATCAATGGAGGTAGAGTCACGCTCTATGAATGAGTTGAAGATATTGGGGTGGGAAGAGAAGCACAGCCAGGGTGAAGTTGAAATACTGCTGTATCTTCCTTGCAGTTGCTCTGTGAAGCAATCCACTTGCCTGTACAGAGTGATTCACCCTTGCGGAAGGCCCTGCAGCAGCCAGCAACCAATGGCTTTAGATATAAGGACATCACCTATGTTTCACGAGTGACATTCCTATACCACACATCGCTCTGTCCCCTTGCACTTTGCAGGCACCTTTACCAAAATGCCTACAACATGAACAATAATTCACCCAGAGCCTCACACAAATGTGTAGGCCAAGCACAATGTAGTGGAAAGAGTGTTACAATGCATAGCAAATGTCTGCAAAGCATGTAATACACAAACCAAGGTACCCCTTAATTGAGTTTGGGGCCACACACTAAAATGGCACTCAGTCACAGGAGATGCATAGCTGACACATGACTGAAGACACTCAAACTGCCTGTCCAAAGCATTAGTGCCTGCAGTCACAAGAACATGGACACAATGGCAATCACAAATGCAGACATCAAATTAATAACATCACACATGTCATGGTTATTTGTATGCACAATGAAAACAGGGAAACCAGAAAACAGTGCAACGCAAAGCCAGAGGGCAGCAGCTGCTATGCAACATCCAATCTAGTAAAAAAAAGAAAAGTGTAGCAACATTCCACATATCCATACATAGCATGCATGAAGGATGAACACAGGACACATTCATAACTTAATGATTTCATGCACTCTGTGCCCTGTCTCCCATTCACCAAAAGAGGCCTAATAGTTGCTTGTAGACTACCGCTCCTAAAAAATCCCACACTAGATCCAGACTTCCCTATAAATTACCACCACATCACAACAGTACCATTCCTGTTGAAAATACTGGACAGAGCAGCCTATCTACAGATCCAACCGCACCTGTAATCCCACAACCTTCTAATCCTGCACCAGTCAGGCTTCAGACCAGGCTACAGGACTGTATCAGCCCTAATCTAATTAAAAAATCAACTTGATGAATCCAAAGATGCTGGCAAACTATTTCTAGATCTCTCAGCCGCCTTTGACTTGGTGTACAACCACATACTATGCCAGCAGCTCCACTCATCAGCCCACTTCTCCGCTGAGGCCCCTACCTGGATCTCTTCCTTCCTTTCAAACACAACAATGAGAGTGTTTTCCACATCTGCCTCAGCTTCTCATGCCCTTGCCACGTGTGGTGTCCGTCAAGGGTCATGCATGTCACTCACACTATAAAAGATCTTCAGCAAACCACTTTTAAATCTACTCAATGCTCAGGGAATCTCTTACACAAATTATGCATATGATACAAAGATACTCCTACCCATCACATGTCACTTCCCCACTGACTCTGACTCATTGAGATTAGTGAACCACACCATCCAAACTTGGATGGCGACACATATGCTCTGTCTCTACAATGACAAAACTGAGCTGCTAATGGTCACCTTTCCAACCCTCCTAAGCAAACTAGACCCGGCATGTAAATCTTTCAATATTGATGGCATCTTTAACCAGGTCTCCAATAGAGGCAATATCCTTGGGGTGTATCTCAACTCCACCCTGTCACTCTCCAGACAAGTCAATGCCATTGCCTCTTCAGAAGCCTACTCCACAAAACTATGCCTGTAGACCGGTACTCTCTAAAAAAAGTTGCTTACTATTGTAAGAGTGCTGATAGGCTCCAGGTTAACCACTGCAATACCCTATTTGCAGGCTCCTCTGTTGGTACCTCACCAAACTTCAAATCATACTGAACAACACTCTAAGGGTAGCCCTGACCATAGCAAAAAATGCCGTATGTCCCAAGCCTGAAGAGATGCACACTGGCTGCCAATCCGAGAGCACATTCGCTTCAAAACACTGGCCATAACCCACAAATGTATCTCGAACTCTGCTCCAAGATACCTTGCATCCAAATTCACTAAAACCTCCGCCATCACCCGTACACGATCATACCAGAAAAATCACCTCAACACCTCAAGATTCTGACTGCAAGGCACATGTGGGGCCAGCTTCCTCGTAATTGCTGCCAAGAACTGGAACCATCCTTGAAACTGGAACACTCCTTTTGGGCTTTCCACAAGCAGCTCAAAACACTGCTCTTCCTCAAAAAAACCTAGAGGGGATAGAGGCATCCCTTATTTCCAAACATGCTTCTTTGTCTTCAGCACCTGTTAAGTCATGCTAATGTTTGCTAATATGTCAAGTTAATCTCAATGATTGTAACCAGTGTACTGATGCCCTAGGGCTTAGCGTGCTCTGCAAATGATAACATATATAAATAAATGCATCAACTACCTCACCCTCACTCCACCCATCACAATGAGCATGTATCACCTACTGCTCACATATTTACAGCACAACTCCCAGTGAATATGCCACTGCAAATAGGTGTCAGCCTCCAATAGTGAGATATTCTAACCTGCCATGATGCTCCACAACGCCTCCAAAATGTCCTAACTGTTGTACTGATCTCTCAATTAGGTAGCCTATCAGACTTTAATGGCCACTTTCTCTGTGGTTGGCCCATGTTTCAGTGATATGCAGGTTATATAGGTAACCAAGTCTGTTGCTCTTACTAGCCCTCTTTCAAGGCTGTATTGATGCCGGCTGTTTCAGTGTGGTGCCTTTGGAGCACGTCAAATTTATAAATACGCTGTCATCGTAAGCACTAATAAATGCAGCACTTTGGATTACAGAATATTCAAGGCAAACACTGCAAGCTCAGTAAATGCAACTGTAACTGAACATTCCATGCACAAACAGGTTGCTGCGTCCCGCATGTCATGTATGCACACATTGACAGGAATGAAACATGTCCAGTAACATAGGTAATAGCTTCCCTGTCAAAGCCGCCCAACTATGGAACTCCTTGCCTCCGTGCCTGAGGGAAAACCAAACATACCGACATTTCAGGTGCAACATCATCAATTGGTTTAAATCAAATGATCTCTAAAACTTAGACCAGACAGAGAGAAGGCCTTCTTATCAGCCCCTCCTGACTTCTCCCCTAGACTAACAGACATTCATGACTTTCAGCTGCAAATATTACTGTACTTTATTTTATTTGTTCTCGCTTGAAAATTGCCAACCCTGCCATTTTCTTATTATCTGTGTACCTTGCCATATATACTATGCTCTATGTGCGATAACTTGTATGCTCTTCATGTAATAAGTACGTAAAATGTATTGCTGTAAATTCCCTATGTCATAGTATGCAACTATGTAAGCCTAAAATATCCTTGTCTCCGTGCCCTGATACCTCGGGGTCTGGCGCGCGCTACAAATAAACAAAATAAACAAACAAACAAACATAGAAGGTAACTTGCCCTCACACAATAAACTCATGCGCCACACAACTTTACTTGACTGGAGTTTCAATGTATTTAAAGAATATCCACATTATTTGAAATATTGGTCTGAAAACTCTCTCATGACAATGGGCCTCATTACGAGTAGCCCGGTAAAAATGAGTTCATTACCGGCATGCCGGTAAGAGCGGGTCCGTGCTCGTATGAACTCGCCACTAGTGGGTGATTACGAGTGCGCAAGCACGCACAAACCCCCATGCCGGTAATGGCAATACCGCCATGCCGCTAAAGGCCCTCCAACCCCCCTATAGCGGCATCGCTGGACCCGCCGATACTGGCACCGCCGCTGAGCAACCCCTAAATACCGGCACGGTAATACCACCATACTAATACCGGGGTTTGCAAAACGGGACCCGGAAATAACGTCATTGCGCAGGAACTGGAAATGGGCCGGCGGCCATCTTTAAAAACACAATCCATTGCCATCCTCCCCAACCAACAGTCTTTTTGTGTCGTGCTGCGTCAGAAAACCCTGAGGATGTCCAAGGCTACCCAGAAGATGACCCCCCGGAAGCGGAAACAGCGTTTCTCTGACGCTGAGCTCAACATGCTGGCGGCCACTCTGGCCCAGCATGCAGACACAATCAAGTCAAATGACATGAAGCATGCTGCCCAGATGAAGAAAAAGCAAATCTGGCAGGAGGTTGCCCAGAGGATGTCGGCCGTGGGGACCACCCCACGCACTGTGCGTGACTGCAGAAAGAGGTGGGACGACCTCCACTTGAGGGTGAGGAACATACTGGCAGTCAACAGTAGGGCAGCCATGGCGACAGGCGGGGGGCCACACTCACCAGCAAAGCTGATGCCCTGGGAGGAGACTACCAGCTCATTCATTGATCCTGAGTCAATAGAGGGATTCAGAGAGATGGAGATGGGCGCCGCATCATCCCCAGAAGGAGGTGAGTGACCCTGCACATACCTGTAGGGGAAACCATGACGCAGCACAAGTGACGTGGAAGTGAGACCAGGCAAGCCAATGCATGTCCCAGACCCACATCAACATATCCAGTCAATAATGTGTGCCACACCCTGCCACACACAAATGCATTCTGAGTGCCAATCCCAATCCCAACACACGGGCAACATAACATAACCATGCCCATGTAATTCAACACACAGACCCCATATCAATGGCATGCCACCTCAGAACAGCAATTGCCACACCCCTGTAATAAATGGATGCATGAATGTATGAATATATCACAGTGCAATAGTATGTCGCTGGCATGTGACACCATCACTGATGACCTGCATCTCTTCTAACCTCCAGGCACCAATGAGGAAGATGCCAGTCAGGAGAGGGGCGCAAGGGCATCAACATCACGCCATGGGACAAGGGCCACCGCCACCACCACCCCCCAGCCAGAGAAACAGGACAGACCAACACGCAGTGTGCCAGACCGGGTTGAAACCCAGCAAAAAACACCTGCTGCCAGTGTGGGCCACACACATCAAGACCAGCAGCGGCCACCCACAACAGTGGGAGGAGTTTCCGTTCCTGCACCACCAACCACCGCGGACGTTGCAGATGCAAATGTGGACACCGAGGGTGTCACAGTCGTGTCCACTACACCCACCCCAAGCCCCCTGACCACCTCCCCACGCTATATGGAGGCTGACAGCAGTGACGATCCCTGCCTCCACGGCTCCGACCTCAGAGATTACAACATGTGCCTCTTCCAGGAGGACAGCACCCTAGATGTAGGCCCCACGCAAGTGCCATCCACCACCCGGCTACCACCACCCGGGCTACCACCACCCAGGCTACCACCACCCCGGCCACCAGCACTCCGGCTACCACCGACACCTTTGAGGCTCGCCTGTGAAGGGTGGAGGCACGACAGGAGTCATTGCTTGATCTAATGCGGCAGTATATTGCCGATGGGGAGGACACCAGGAGGGCCATTGCTACTGCCATTGGGGAGACCACAGCAGCCATCGCTATGAACACTGCTGCTGTTAATGCATCTGCAGTCGTCATGAGGGACTGTCTGGGGGCAGTAACGCAAGTGCTAATGTCCATCCTGCTCCATATGCAGCGGCCACGCCTTGGAGCAGGTGTGGAGCCTGCCTCTGACACATCTTCTGCTACAACGCCTTCAACCTCAGCCCACACAAGCCCTGTGCGGATGACCCGGAGGAGTGCACGGCACTCGGAGATGCCACCCCCGGATACCAAAAAGGCCAAGAAGTAGATTGGCCAAACAATTGGGGACATTTGGGGTTTGTAGGGTGGGTTAGGGAGTTTACTGGGGGTTATTGGGGTTTGTAGGGTGGGTTAGGGAGTCCACTGGGGGTTGGGGGGAGTGTTCACATTGTTGCCTGTTTTGAAAAATACACCCGCTGTGTGCCAAAAATTCAATGGCTGGACATTCTTCATTTTGTGCATGTAGATTTAATGTGTGATGGTAAGTGGCCAACTCCCAACAATACAAGTGTGCATGTACACATGAAGCCAGTGTGTCACTGACACATGTCCATCATAGTCCCTGTGTTTTCATGAATTAGTGTTTGGCGTACAGCATGACCATCCCGTGCATCACGTACTGGCAGGGGGGCTACTTCACCTCCGTCTCCATCCTCATCATCATCACCCGGGGCATGCATGTCAATGTCAGGTGGCAGCGGTACATTTCTCCGGACGCACATGTTGTGCAGCATGACAAAGGCCATGGTGATCTTTGCCACCTTCTCAGGCCTATATAGGAGTGCCCCACCAGACCTGCTGAGGCAGCGGAACCGCGTCTTCAACAGGCCAAAGGTCTGCTCAATCACAACACGGGTACGGGTGTGCACACGATTGTACTCCTCTTCATGGCTGTTCTGAGGGTTCCGCACAGGGGTAAGTAGCCACGGCCTCAAGGGACATCCTCCATCACCTGCAAGCAGATACAAAAAGGTGTGTGTCACTCTGAACTGCCACCTTCAGGGAGCACAGTCATGGCAGCAGCTATTTGGTGTGGGCATACACATGTCCCTGTACGCATGCAAAAATGTCAACTAGATGCAATCTATACTGTCATGAGGTGTGGTAGTCTGGATGGCGTTCAATAGATGATGCAGGCTGTAATCATGCATACATACTGAGGCAGATGTGCTGTGATATTGCAACAATGTTTAGCCTCCAATTCATGCTGTTCATTCTTCACTATGCATGGTCACACTGACCACATTGCCTCAGGTGCCATCCTGTTCATTCATGCATTGCTTGCCATCACCATGGCCTGGTTATGCCTCTTGCTTGTTGTCATCGATATTCATAATTTGTGCAATGTGGCCCAGTGATGTGTCATGTTCCGTTTGGCCGATTCAGGTCAGGAGTGTTTAGCTCTGCATGCATTCTCCAATCACTGGCAATTGCCACCCAGGTGGAGTATGCCCTCCCTTTCCCACCCAGGTGGAGTATGCCCCTCCTTTCCCACCCAGGTGGAGTATGCCTCCCTTAAGCATCCCTACACATCAGTACCCCAGAGCACTGCCATGGGACAGTTGTGCAACTCACCAAGCAGCCAGGCACGTGGTCCAGCATGTCGCTCCTTGTAATGGGGTAGCGTGGAGTTGCGCAGTACCATTGCATCATGTGTTGATCCGGGATATCGGGCGCAGCAATGTGTGATGATTTTGCTGGAGTCACATACCATTTGCACATTGATGGAGTGGTATTGCTTGCGATTGCGGTGCACCGCCTCTATGGCATGGGGGACTACCAATTCCTCATGGGTGCAGTCGAGAGCACCAACACAATTGGGCATGCCTGCCAGTGCATGGAAGCCTACTTTGGTGTCGGCTATCTCCTGGGCAGTCCGTGGTAGGGATATGTGGCTGCTTGCATGCTTCAGGAGGGCATCCATTACTTGGTTCAACATGCGTGCAAATAGTGGCTGTGAAATGCCATGCAGCTGGCCCACTGTGTGTTGGTAGGTGCATGTTGCCAGGAAGTGGAGCACAGACACCACCTTTAGTAGCGGGGGGATGGCAGTGCGTATTTCTATGAGGCTGGCAATGTCATTCTCTATCATGTCCACTATGGTGGTGATTGTGTCACGGTCCAACCGGTACAGGGTGTGGATCTGCTCAGGGGTTAGGTTAAAAGGGCTGGGTCTGGTGCAAGGGATTGGTGGTTGCCTGCGAGGCACTGCTGGCTGCGCTGGTGGTAATTGCTGGGCCTGTCTCACCCTCCTTCTCCTCCTGCGTCTCCTCTGTGCTGCTTGTTGTTGCTGCTGTAGTGGTTGTTGTTGTTGCTGTTGTTGCTGTAGTTGTAGCAATATGGGCATGTCCTCCAGCGCCATGATTGCAACAGCTAGTGGTAGCATTTTGGTGTTGGAAGGGGTGTGGTGTGTGGGTGTGCTCATTTTATACTGGCCCAGTCTCCATTGACTCCACCTGTGGGGATTGTGTGCACCTGTGGCAGTTGCCTTGTATCCTGATTGCTGTTTGCGGGTGGTCTGCGATGCCTGTATGGGTGGCATTGCGCAGCCCGTGGATACCGCCTTTGTGATGCCGGTATTTGAATGTCGGCGTGGGTTGGGATTACCTCCTCTTAATGGCATGCCGGTATTTGCTCCCCAGAGGGGCGCGTGTACGTGGACATGCCGCTATTAGTGGCACCGTTATTTAGGGTGCCGCTAATAGCGGGTTGACGGGTCGTGATGCACCAGAGCGTTAAGTGATGCCGGTAATCCATTACCGGCATCGTTTTTCGCTTACCGGCAACCTCGTATTGAGGCCCAATGTATTTGCCCTCTCCGATAACACGTGTTTCAACACTGCAAGTGTCTTTTTCAAATCAAGGCCAATTTAGCACAAAACAAAAGTTAACGCCACACCCAGGTGTGATGCACAAGTCAGTGGTCAATCGTGGACCCATTTAAAAACAAAAACATATTCGAGTTTATCAATTAGGAACATGTAAATACATTAAATTAATTCACGCTGCATAAAAATAAATGCCAGATAAAAACAGGAGTGGTAGGGGGGACGGTGAGAGCAAGGAAGGTTGTAGAAACATAAAGAGAAATAAACAAGCTAAAGGCCAGTTTACACGTGTCATTTACAGATCTATTACGGTGGCAGCAGTCACTTGTAACATTTTGGTGCTAATCTTTATGAATTAGTCATGTGCCATTAGCCATTTTTGACAATATTATCTCAAATCATACATGCACTAGTAATTGACATATATTTTTTCTTCTTACTCATGGGTTAACTATTAATTAAAAGCTTCTTTCCATTATTAGGTTACAGTTTTGCATGAAACAGGGCAAAAACCTCTGAATAGTGTGTTCATGTACCTTACCTACTGTGGAATAACATATGTTATTGGTTCACTGGAAGTAGTCATCATATGTGGTGAATCCCTTCTGCAATGGAATGACTTAATATAGGCACGTATTTAAATACAGAGTTTACAATATCGTTTTTAATACTCGCCGACTCATTTAATTTAAGTCCTGTCAGTATTGACTAATTATCAATTCGTGGTTTATAGAAAAAAGATCCCCGCTTTCCAACATTAGATAGTGTTTTATAACATAGATCTCAACTCACACGCTTTTGGCGCGTGTCACCCGCCTTGTAAAGTGCTGACTCACTCGCCAAGCCTCCTGCCCGCCCATTCATTTCAATGGGCTCTCACCCGCCAAAAACAAAATCTTGTGTTTTCACCGCCTTTGTGACTGAAATGGTTGAGAGCTATGTTATAATGGACGCCGGCTCATGCGTGTTGACAAACGTTTCATTTGTTTACGGTTTCCCCGTTATTACAAAATGATTCAGTGTTGATTTCCACACTACATGGTTGTATGTCCGTAAATTAACCTGTCCCATCAATACCTAACGGTATTGTGGTTAACTCCTAATGGGTATGTCATCCCCATTGTCTATGTTTTGTTAAATCCTAGCTCACTAAGGGATTACCGCAAAATGTCGGCCTCCGTCTCTTCGCAATGGCTTTCCAAAATTAGTCGGGTTCATGCTTTGTGGAACGGTACTATAGTAACGTTTGTTGTCCTACTACAGTGTTCATTGCCCTGCATCAAGCTCTCTTTCTGTGAGTGCCATGTTTAGGGCTGTCATTCCAGATGTAATAATGAATTATATGTAATGCAGCCCAAACTCCCACATTGTTAGCAGTGGTGTTTGCGAAATAGACTGCAAGCCGATATTCTTTCTAACGTGTTTCAATTCATGCAATATATGTTAGTGAGATATTAAAATTACATATTTTAGTTCCGTAGTGGATACTTCCTGTTGAACATATCAAATACTTCATGAGATATATAAATAACATTTGTTCTATATTTTCCTAAAAAACAACTGCATGTGTATAGCTAATTCCCATATTGTGCCTAACGTTTCAAGTAGATACTTCCACTTAAATATATCAAATCCTTCACGAGATAAATAAATGGCATTTTTCCCATTTTCCTGAAAGTCAACTGTATGTGTAGCTAATTCACATATTTTACCTGTCGTTGGCAGAATGTATTGCCAGTAAGGTGAAGCCCATGTATACAATTAACTTAATTGTGCACTGAATGTAAGTTCTGTGTTATATATTGCCCAATCCTTCTGAGTTCAATCTCGTTTGATACATAGGACTTCTGATATTACTTAATCAGTGAAGCTCAATACTATATAATATGATCATGAGTTGCAATGGGTCTGTCATTCACTTATATGTGATGGCGTGTCCTGGTTAAAGAAAATGTGTCATTTAATTGGCCTTATTTAGTCCAAAGTCGATAGAGCGAAATTGACAAATTAGTCGTGCCTCCATTTGTCGGAGCAACATTTCTTTATTACCCCTCCTTCTTCCCAATATTATTTTCTTCAAGCCAATAAATTTGAGGTTGTGTTTCTCTTCTAGTTGATGGTGTGTTTGCCAAATGCTCCATGATTGACCACTGGCTTGTGCATCACACCTGGGTGTGGCGTTAACTTTTGTTTAGTGCTAAATTGGCCCTGATTTGAAAAAGACACTTGCGGTGTCGAAACACGTGTTATCGGAGAGGGCAAATACATTGTCATGAAAGAGTTTTCAGATGAATATTTGAAATAATGTGGATATTCTTTAAATAAATTGAAACTCCAGTCAAGTACAGTTGTGTGGTGCAGGAGTTTATTGTGTGAGGACAACAGGAGTGTATTGTGTGAGGACAAGTTACCTTCTTTGCTATAACACAAGAGGTTGGGGCTTGACCTTTTTTCTTCTGTCCTCATGCATCTGCGACACCGGAGAAATCATAACCACATCTAGGGCGCGGAGCCAACTTAAGCTGGCGCGCCAAACAACCCCACCACCTAATTTTGCATCTCCAGTAACATGTACCCTAATTTGGCACTCGCAACAATACACACATGCAAATGCCAAAATATATATCCATCACACTCTCCATGCACACACGGCTGAAGCGGCCTGGACTCTCAAATAGAATACGAGGCATGCGCTTGGGAATATCCCTCTTGTGTCTGTAAGTTTAGAGGCCTACATTGTCTCCACCCACACCTTTAATCCATGAGTTATAGGAAGGGCACATTTCCATTTCTAGAGCCACACTCTCAGACAGCAACATGATCTCTGAAAGCATCAACGGGTGCCACTACCGAAACACACTGGCCCTCATTACGACCCTGGCGGAAAGTAACTGACCTGACCGCCATAGCGTAAATAGCGTTTCCGCCATTGCACGATGGAGGAAAGTGCGGCTAATTCCGACCCATCGGGCACGAGCACTACGCCATGGCGGAAGTGCAAAGTCCGCGATGGCGGAAATGTCCCCAAAACGCCCCTCACCGCCGTCGTACGGCGCCCTAGGTGCAATTCCGCCACCCATCATAGCGGTCACCGTAATGAGCGGCAATCGGAAAATACGGTGACCGTAAATATACGGAAACGGAAACAGCACGCCGTACACCTATAAAATCAGAATCCCAACACAACCATAAAAAATCCTACCCTGAGACACATCCCAACCCGAAATCCACCCTAGTGAAAACAACAAAAATGGGAAAAGTAGCGAAAAAAGCGTGCGACCGCAAGCGGCAGGTCCACTTCTCCCATGAGGAACTCACCGTGCTCAAAGAGACCCTCCAGGAGAATGCTGCCGTCGTCTTCTCGACGCAAATGACCAGGACGGCACTTGCGAACAAGAAGGCCATATGGGCCCTGGTGGCACAGCGGGTAAGTGCGGTGGGGACCGCACCCCGCAACCCACAGCAATGCAGAAAGCGATGAGACGACTTGCGGATACGCGTACGGAGCATACTATCAGCCAACCGTAACATTGCCACAGCTACCGGGGGAGGATCGGAATCACCCATCAAGTTGACCCCCTGGGAAGAAATCTGTGCCTCCACCATTGGAATGGAGAGTATAGAGGGAGTCGGAGGGATGGAGAAAGGAGTGCAGACATCCGAAGAATCAGGTAGGTGGGCCAAATAAAACAATGCAAAATCCACAATGTCCAATCATGTGAAGTACCATGTGTCCACATAGTGCAACAGAAACACATGTCCAGGAGAACGTCCACATACATTGGCCTGATAGCGCACTTTAAAAGTCACAATAAATATATAAATAATTAAAAATCCTAAAAACACCCTCTACACGTGCAGCATGCACACCCTAACTGCAGGCTGCAAAACAACTGCATCCTCAATCCACACAAAAATGAAACCACCTCCAAGGCCCTGACCCAAATCACCCTCAGGTACCACCCCAATGCATGTGATACATTGCCATTCCAATTTCCACAGACCCATTAATAACGCTCGCCCTCCTTTACTCCACCACAGGGTCCGATTCAAACGACGAACTCCAGGACACCCCTACCAGCACACCTGCAAAGAGGGCCAAGACCAACGGCCAAAGACCCTCCACCTCAGCTGCACGGATCAAGACACGGCAGCAGCACAAATCAAGTGGCAGCACACAGGAGGGGACTTCAACAGGCACCCCAGCAGCCAGCATGCCCACAACAGCAGCACCACAGGTCCCCCCAATGGATGCCACAGAAGGCACTGCTTCTGGTGGCAGCAGCACCATAGGTGACACTGCATTAATGGCAGCATGCTCCGACACAGAAAACGGTGCTGTCGATGTAGGATCCATCCATGACCTGTCTCAATCCCCCTGTTTGTTTCATCCCGTACACCATGAGGATACCACGCAGGTGTACCCACAAGACGACGACTGGCCATCCCCCACAAGCCCTGTGGCAAGGCAACATGAGGTGATCAGCCCCTCTGTGACACCACCGCAAATGGGCATGGCCCAGCAGAGGCAACAGTCCCTCGACCAGGTGATCGTGCAACAGCAGCAACTGGCCACGCTCCTCAAGGAGCATGCTGATGAATGTGGGGGTACTAAGGCAGCCATAGAAACATCTACTGAGACACTTAGGGCAGAAATGGAGAGAAGTACAGAGACACTAAGGGCATAAATGGAGAGTAGCACCGAGAGCCTGAGGGTACAAATGGAGAGAAGCACCGAGAGCCTGAGGGTACAAATGGAGAGAAGCACCGAGAGCCTGAGGGGGGAACTGCATGCGACGTCCAAAGACGTATGTGCTGAACTTGCCGCTGTGCGCCGTGTGCTCACTGAGCTCTCACAAACCCTTAGGGACATGCATGGACGTGAGCAGGCAGAGACATCATCCGTTGCAAGTTCCGTCCAGGGCAGCCCCCAACGTAGATCTGGGAGGAACCTGCGCTCCACAGGCAGGGGTGCCCCTGATACCCGGAGAGGGGGCTTGCAATAGCGTCTGCCCACTGACAATGAGCATCTTTGGACACTGGTGTTCGGGGGGGAGGTAGGAGGGTGGAGGGGGTGTGTTGGTCTTACTTGGGTGGCGGGTCGATGGGGTGTGTAACATAATTTCACATATGCTATAAACATTTCACAATCATCCAATGAGATGTGTGGACATTGATCTTTGTGTACGAGGCCTTTATAGGCGTACAGTCCATATTGTGCATGTTCCGGACACACACAGTGCCACAAGTCCCGTGTCCATGTATCAGCCACCAGGCGTGAGTGCTAGAAGCATGAATCTATGATAATCTGACGAATTTCACGGCCCTCCTGTGCCTCGCGGACTCCTTGAGGTGCTGCCACATCCCCACCCTCATCATGACCATCTTCAGGTGCTTGCAGTTCTGCGTCAGGGGGCATGGGCACATTTCTACGTACGCACATGTTGTGTAGCATGACACATGCCATGACCATCTTTGCAACCTTCTCATGGCGGTACAGGAGTGCCCCGCCAGACCTGCTGAGGCAGCGGAAACGACCCTTCAGTAGGCCGAATGCCTGTTCTATGACTACACGGGTACGTGAGTGGGCATGGTTGTAGTCCTCCTCATGCTGGTTCTGTGGGTTCCGGAGTGGTGTAAGGAGCCATCTCTTCAGTGGATACCCGGCATCACCTGTATGTGGACAATAAAGGATGTTTGTGGAATGACATTGCTACGTACGCATCCCCCCCCCTTCCTGCCAGGTCATTGCCGCATCACACACCCCACATTATCATGCATGAAATGAGACTCACCGAGTAGCCAGGATCTGTTCCCTGCGTGTCGCTCCATGTAGCGTGGTATTGTAGAGTTCCTCAAGACCATAGAATCATGGGTTGATCCAGGAAATCGGGCACAACAATGTGTAATGATCCTGTTGGAGTCACACACCATTTGTACATTAAGAGAATGATATTGTTTTCGGTTGCGGTACTGGGCCTCCATGGCATGTGGGACAACCAATTCCACATGGGTGCAGTCGATGGCACCAATGCAACCCGGTATGCCGGCAAGTGCATGGAATCCCACTTTTGTGTTCGTAATTTCCTGCTCCGAGCGTGGTAGAGAGATGTAGTCGTCTGAGTGCTTCAGGAGGGCATCGAGCACTTGCAATAGTGTCCGTGACAACAGTGGCTGTGAAATGCCATGCAACTGTCCGACTGTGTGCTGGTAGGTGCCTGTGGCCAGGAAGTGGAGTACAGACACCACCTTCAGTAGGGGTGGGATGGCGGTTGGGCTATCTATCATGCTGACAAGGTCAGCGTGTGTCATGTCCACAATGGCGGTTATGGTGTCCCGGTCCAAACGGTAGAGGGTGTGGATCTGCTCATCAGTGAGGTTGAACGGATGAGCTCGGAGGCGTGGGATTGCGGGCTGCCTGCGTGGTGGTAGTGGCTGTGCTGGTGGGCCTTGCTGGCCCTGCCTTGCCCTCCTCCTCCTCCTGCGTCTCCTCTGTGCAGCCGGTTGTTGTAGTAGTTGGTGTTCGTCTTCTTCTTGAAGTTGGAGTACTTGCAGTGCTATCAGGTCCCCCAGGGCCAACATCGCTAGTCCTGCCGGTAGCATTTTGGAGTGGGTGTGGTTGTGGGAGGGGGTTGGGTGTGCAATTTATGTGTTTTCAGGCAGTATAGCCTCCACCTGTGGTGATTCATTCCACCTGTGCAAGCTGCAATCCCCTTTGGGCGAGCACATCCCGCACACAACGCTGCAATTTGACGCATGGCATCTTGCTATTACAATCATGTATTTAATCCCGATGGCAGTGAAATATTGCTTCATATGTTCATTCTGCTATGGTCCCATTGTTTCACATACTATCTTTACAGTCGCGAACAAACTTGTGAAGGGTCAGTGGAATGTAGTGCTCGATTAACGGTGGACCCTCATGCAGCACTGTACCGAGGTTCACCGACGGGCGGGGCGTCCCATTTCTGAGTGAAGCCAGTTGCCATTTTCACACACTGCCGCACTACATGGATGAATTTGTGATTTCGAGCGGTCACAGATGCCTTTTCGACGTGATGTTGCAAATGAGGAATTCGAAGGACAGCGCTTTCGGTTTTCAGCTAGCGGCGAGGAGACGCCCACAGGTCTGACTGCAGATATAAAGTTCTATTGTTTAATGTCCTTCGGACAGGGGCCATGGCGAGAATGCAATGATTGATATGAATAGTATGGGATGCGCAATAGCGTAGTGGACGATAAGGCCGGACGTTCCCAAATACATGTTACTTCACAACACTGGAATTCCGGGCTGGAGCACAGTGGATTTTGCAGACTGCATTACGCACAGACTCAATGGAAATTTCACATGTTATGTGAGTAAATAATCGGGCGTTTTCATACCGGGATGAGGGGATGATGTATGGATGCATGGACAGATGATTTAATAGAGAGTTTGCCATGTACATGGCTTTTTGGAATCTATCCACTTCCCCTGCCCTATGTGATGCAGGGCTGCCATAGTGGGACCATCGTCTATCTGCCCTTGTTGAACCCTCCCTGTCTCGACGCGCCTTCAAACACTTGTGTCTATGCACGTTACTAATCCCATCTAATGGATTCTGTTTTAACAGACGCATGCACACAAACACTCGTTTGTAATAGTGTTTTCACCTCGATTTATATAGTTATGATTCGCAAGTGATTTTTGGGTGGGAATAATCCTTTTGAGTGGGCTAGCATGCATATGGCTGTGGATTTAGTGTGATCATTGAAGTGAGTAATACGAATGAAGTTCTGATGCCCATACTATTCTTTTTCATTTCATTTGGGTGACAGGTATCTCCTCCCCTTTTGCCGCTGCCATCTGTATGCCACTCCTGCAGATGGCTTTTACTCCCGACACCTGCTGCTTCGTGTTAATCAGTGGAGCACCATTACGATCTTATGGGACGATCGCCAATGGGCCACATGCCCTTACGCAGTACTAGTGGCTAGGAGCAACATATCGACCTTTCAGCTGGACTAGTGCCTACCTAATGGGACGGCCCTGCGGTTCTAGGCGCTTCCATGTTGCCTTTTTGAACGTGAATGTAGCCCCTGTGTACCATGAAGGTACAGGGCGTCACACAAGAAGAAGCTGGTCATTTATTGCGGATGCAGCCCACAATAATGAAATATATTTTGGAGTTCATGACCTAATAGCTGTATGGGCTTGGTGATTTTGTTGTGCATTAAATTTCTATTCTGATATTAACCGTGTAGCGTTCTTCTTTGCAAGTAATGTAGCATATTCCTATTTGTGGAGCGATGTATTGTGAGAAGATCTGCATTGGGTTCCGGCTTCTGAGTATAGTTGCGTGGTACTGTACTGGGCGCGTTTGCCTACGAAGCCCAGTGAGGTCAGGGATAGGGGCTGCCATTATGACTGTTTTAATGATGTCATGCTCAGGGGCGGGGGATTAGCTTTTGTGTAACAGATGCCGGTCAGCCAGGTGGATTGGTGGAATGATGTGATTATCAGAATATGGCTGGTCACAGGTGCCTGTGTTTGCGTGCGTTTCTTGGAGGGAGACTGAGGTCATGTCCATTGGAATAGCTTCTGTATTCGTGCCATCTGTGCCCTGAAGCTCCCATTGGCCCCTCTTGAGATGGGCCTGGCTGCTCAGTCACTCTGCCAACTTGTGTGGTACATGCTTATGCTGATGGTTGGTTTGTTTACTGGCAGGAGTACAGGGCTGGTGCAGTCTCACTCAGGATACTGCTTTGAATGTTGCCTTACACTGGTGTCAAGCGATGGGGGGCCTGTTGTTGTTTTGTCTCATATTTCAGTTCATGTTGCTGTACTTGAACCTTCACATGCCTGTGCTGCATCAGTACGGCAATGGTGACATGGCAAATATGGATGGCCACTCACAAGGCACTTGGAGCCCCTACATTCATTTGTTCGTTGGCATGCATGGGTGACTTGTACATTTCACTGGTTGAATTGTGTGACTTCATTGCACCTACGAGGAGTTGTGCAATGTGGCCAGGGAGTGGTGTACAGGCACTCAGTAGGGCCATTTACGGTTGGTTCGCGATGCCGTACTTCTCACCATGGCGGAATGGTACTTTCCGCCATGCTTGATGGCGTTAGGTAAATGTCCGCTAGGGTCAGAATTCGCGTACCGTTGCGCCATGGTGGTAATTACGGTTTCGCATGGCGCGCGTGCGCGTACTTGGTGCAGTTAGCGTTGGCGTTCACTACGATGTCGCTAATGGCATCGTACTTTACGGTGACGGGTCATAATCGCACCGAGCGCTATTCGATGGCGGTATTGCATTTCCGCCATCGTTTTTCGATTTCCGCCAGGGTCGTAATGAGGGCCACTGTCTAATCACCAATAGCCAGAACCACTTCAACTCCCTGTGGCATCAATGCTCATGATCAGATGGGTGCTGCAGCTGCAAATGCACAAGTCAAGAGGCACTCATGACAACTCACAGGACACACGTGTGAAAGGCTGGAAATGGATCAAAAAGACATGAGACACAGTCTGCACAAACCACGGGTGCTCAACATGACCTATGTAAGGTGCCATAACCTGCAGATAAGGATATCAAGGAAATACTATGCTGGTGGTGCAGTACAGGAGGTTCAGGATCGATTACCTCCAAGACCTAGATGTCACAAGGGACAACCACACACTGACAAACTCCCATCGCAGCTAATGTCATGTATGCTGTTGGAGCGGTCCAAGATGGATTCCCTTTAGGAACCAGAAACCACAAGGGGCTGGCTCACAGTGGCAGGGGCATGCGTGCACTGAAAACACCCACCTGGTGAAGCTTGCAGCAAAGGTTGCATATGCTATTGGGGTCTGTTGGCAGCTTGTGATGGCTGTGTGGTGGATGCCTGACTGAGGTGGCAAGTAAAGATACATGGTTTTGATATCACCCTGCCCTCCCCTGAAATGGAGAACTTTTTCAATATAAGAGCGCCAAGAGTCCACACAGGTGGCAACAGTGCACGTTACAAGAACCTTTATCATTATATAACATGTCTGATTAACCTGGCTCCACATAAAGTGACGTGATACACTGACTACTGATTCATTCCTTTATATTGCTGTTCACTGCTTAGACATTGAGTGCGACACAGAGGTGTTGTTAGGAGCATCTGGGGGAGCTATTGCCCTGGATATTTTGGTTCTAGCCCTGGATAGTGGCTCAGGGGCTACAATCAAAGGCTAGCTAGCCCTGACAACAGCATAGCCCCGATCTTTTCCAGACCTAGCAACACCCCTGGTTCCACCCCTGTAGTTCTGCCCTGAGCTACTATAACCAGAGCGACCGTTCATTACCCACGACGGGACTAGTGCTGAGAATTCTACAAGAACTTGAAAATGCGCATAACTGGTTAGTTTTACTGCCTACAACAACTACTGAGCAATCCACTGCAGCACCAGCCTTAGCTGTACCAAGTACTGGAAAGGAGCCATTTGATGCGGGAGGGAGTCAGATCATGGATGCCCCTCTAGCCATAGGGTGGTACCTACAAAGGCTTGGTATGTTCACAAAATGCCAATGAAGCACATTATGCGCTATTAAGTGACTGTTCACAGTAGTTAAATGAATGATTGAATAAAATAAATAGTTTTTATCACCCAAAAAGCGTTTGTGTTGATTTTTCATCGTTTTACTTCACTTTGCATCTTTTTAAATCACCTTTTTAATTTAAAACGAATATCATCAACTAGATGAATAGAAGCACGCCTGCTCCAAAGGGGATTCATATTTAGTTAGAGTACAATAATCAAGTAACTCACTTATGATAATACATAGTGATACATCTCGTTACACAGGTCCAATATAGGAAAAGGGAAGCAACTTGCAATTGATAAATATCCTGTCTTGTTTTCATCACTTATTTCTGTAACCAGCACCTTGATGCCCACGGGCGTTGTGTACTTTATAAATCCCCAAATAAATAAATACATAAATAAAAGTCCTACCTATCGCATCCACTGTAAGCCTCCCAAAAGATCAGCCACAATCTGCGGCCCAAGTGAAGTCGACAACACGCTCATTTATTTATTGGTCAGTTATTAGGCGCTTATACAATTTGCAAAATTGTTTCAAAGCACCCACAGGGCAAACAGTGTGGGGGCAGGGGAAGACAATGAATTACAGAAGGATAAATAATTGCATTTAATACAAGCAAATAATGAGAATAAAGGGAAGGGGAGACAAACATACTACGCCTTGTGAGTGTTCAGACGTGCAAGTGCAGAGGGGGGAGGGGTAAGACGCTTTGAAGCTCATGGAGAACTGCTCAGGGTAAGTGCTAATAGTTGAAGAACGTAAGTGCAACCACTGATGAGTGGGTGAGCCAAGTAAGTGCAGTAGGAAGACAGCGGCTGGGATGAGAGATGTGGGGGTTCAAGGTCCTGAGGACACTTAATACGTCATGCTGCTGTAAGATTAGCAGGGAAGGGAGGAGAAGGAGGAGGTAAAGAGAAAGGTCTTGAGACTTTTTTGGAACTTAAGGAAGTCTCTCTCAAGATGCAGAGGGAGAGGGAGGCTGTTCCACAGGAGTGAGCAGCCGAGGAAAGTGATCACCCGCCAGCTCTCTGTTTAGCAAAGCACTTAATACGCAGGGAGTTGGTGCCAGAAGAACAGAGGAGACTAGAAGGAGAGTATTTGGTCAGGAAGCATTGAAGATAGAGTGGTCTCTGTCCCCAGATAGCCTTGTGGATGATACAGAAGGATTTGAATTGAATCCATGCTGAGACCGGGAGCCAGTGAAGGCTTTGTAGAGCAGGAGAGATGTGGTCCCTGGGCTTGAGGCCACGTATAAGTCTTGCTGCCCTATTCTGGGTTAGCTGGAGGGGTTGCAGGGTGGAGGAAGGAAGTTTAAGGAGGAGGCTATTGCAGTAGTCTGGAACGAACCAGAGCACGGGTAACATTGAGTCTCTGGGGGAAGGTGAGGAAAACTAGAGTCCCTTTGAGAAGGAAAATCTGAAAGTGGGACTTCTTGACAATGTCCTGAATATGAGAGATGAAGGAGAGGGAGGCATTGAAGATGACTCCAAAATTCCTAGCTACAGTGGGGGGGCCAATGGAGGAAGGCCAGAGTGCAGGGAATAAGTATGGTGCAGAGAACGCAATAGGGAGAATTGCTGTTTTACTGGCATTGAGGCAGAGGTCATTGAGGCACAGTGCCCCAGGCCTGGTTGGAAGAGAGGCAGTCAGGGATGAAGGAGGGTGCAAGGGCGTCAGTGGGAAGTTTGAAGAAAAGTTCTTTCATCAGCGAAGCACTGGAATTTGTGGGAGAAGGAGGAAATGAGTCGAGCCAGCAGAGAAAGGTATATGTTAAAGAGCCAGGGCGAACAAATGGTACCCTGGGGGATGCCACAGATAACAGAGGAAGAAGGGGAGGAGAAAAGGCCCAGAATGGTTTTGGAGGAACGATCAGTCAGAAAGGAGGTAAGGCAGTCCAGTGCCCGCTCCGAGATGCCAAGGGTGTCATGGATACTTTTTATGAGGATAGAATGATCACTGTGTCAAAAGGAGAAGAGAAATCAAGAAGGATGAGGACAGCAGGGGATTTGGAGTCCATAGATGCGAGCAGTTTCCATGCCTCTGAAAGCTCGGAATCCAGACTGGTGGTCATGTAGACCGCCAACAAGTTCGTTATGAGAGTTGAGTTGAGGAGGGCCAGCTTCTCAAGAAGTTTTCCTAGGAAGGAATGATGGAAATGGGGCGGTAGGTGGCTGGGCAGGAAGGGTCTGCAGGGGGTTTTATTTAAGGAGGGAGCGCACAAGGGAGTGCTTGAGGGAAGAAGGAAAAGAACTAGTAGCAAAAGAATGGTTTCAGAGATAAGCCAAAGCAGGGCGAGGGGGGCAATATTTTCCTTGATGGTTCTGGAGGAGCAAGGAGCAACCTGTTTGGATGAGACCTTCATGGTGTTGACAACTCTGGTGACTTCTTCAGAGGAGACAGGAGTGAAGGAGGGGAAGGAGGAAGGATGAGGGTGAATGGTGAATCGTAACAAGATATATTTGCTATTATATACCCCTGAGGGCCTACATAGACATGAGACAACTCCTCCGTCTACCTCTAGGAAATGGACATTTACGGTATCAAACTGTGTTGTCATAGGGAGCGGGGAGCACAAAAGCACAGTAAAAAATAACAACTCACCCCGAGATGTTTGCAACAAAAACATCCATGCACAAAAAGCAGGGAGAAAGTTGTAGAAAGAACAGAAGTATTACCAAGGGCAAGAGTGAAAAAGGTACCATGGTGTCAGACAAACGGTTCATTCCACCCTTTGTCCAGACATGAATGACTCATTAACAAAGTATCAAGTTGGGTGAAAGAACTTTACAATTCTGGTAGAATAATTAAAGTCAAGAAACACAGATAAACCAAACCTATCCCTGGTCCTAGAGTATAATGCTGCGGATGTCCCAACCGACAAAGTGGAATTCCACACATGCATCCAGGTCTCAAACAGATTTGAAGCCTTTGACATGGAAGCAAGTAAAAACAATACCCCATTGCATTCAACCAAAAATGAATTACATCAAATGTTGGAACGATAAGGGGTCTCCAGAATGACGTGTTAACACAATTGTGGGTTAGCTCACACACCTTTTCGAAGCATATGAGGCAGACATTCTGTCCTTTTCACATGGTACATCGATGGGACAATGCGTCTCTTTTTAGCATCAGTATTAAGCTAGACATCAAACATGTTTATGAATTCTAGTGCCTGAATGTGTGGTTTATACCTGTAGGCTAATGGTTCTCTTCACCATGAGATGTATTTTGCTAGGACCCCTTCTTTTCTGATTTGGCCATGTATATTTAATGTGAATTGGGCCTATTGCTGATAGCCTCATTTACAAGCCTTTAGAATGGTCAGGTAGTTGTGGAGTATTGGTGTCCATGTTGTCATACGGTAAAATAAGATGAGGTACAGTCCACCTTTTTTTGTCTACATACTAGTAGACCCCGAAAATATTGACTTATCCTACTGCTAAGAATGTTGGAATTCCACATGGTTAAGGATGCAACTATTCATTTTGTGACATTTAAGGATGGTCATATGTCTGTGATGGGCATGGACATTGAAAGATAAATCCCAAAATCATTCTCGTGACTAGCTAAATATTTTTTTTTAACTATTTATTAATTTAAAATGGTAAACATATTACAAACATCAATATAGAGTCGGTGAGATAAACTGTAACAATTCAGATGGTTCTTTCCCAAAGAGGGGAAACATATGCTAGTTGCATTCCTCCTTATGGAGTCACACATCATAAACCAGCATCTACAACAAACCCTATGCAATGTTACTAAATATAAAAAGGAAAAAGTCAACAGAAAACCAAAACATATACAGACATATGTAGACAACAGGATCCAATTCACCCTCACACACAATTATCACACCCACTCACACCCTTACAAATCACACATTCGCCTCAACTCTCTCATCTATTATAATGGAAGATTAATCTCAACCATACAATTCATTAAATGGTCCTCACATCTCCAAATAATCACCCTCATGTTTCAGTTTTTGCATCATGAGTTTCTCATAGCAGGACAGAGTCTGTAAATCTGACAGCTAGCCCTCTACCTTTGTCTTTTTCCTTATTTTCCAAACCCTCGAGATTTGCTTAGCTGCCATCACCAGCACTTTATCTATCCAACTACCATAATTTATGGGCACATTACATCTCCCCGTATCTGAAAGCAGAATCACCGAATAAGGCAATCTAGAAAACACCACTCCCAAAATGTTATCCAACTTGTCCAGAAACTCTCCCCAAAAACCAGTCACTCTTGAGTATTCCCAAAGCATATGTAACAGGGTACCTCCCCTTTGACAACATCCCCAGCAGGATTCCTCATTTGTCATATCTAACTCAAGCATCCATACCGAGTTCCAATACAGATGGCACAGAATCCTCTGATGAATGAATCATAGATTCAAATCCATCTTTGACTTTGTATCCACTCTAAATATACTATATCCCATTCCTTTACGGTTATGTCCCGCCCAGCTCTTTCACCCATGCTTGCTGCAATCTTTCCCAGGAAGCAGTACAGGAGACCTCCATCGGCATAGTTTTTAGGAACGTTGATGTCATACGAGGCAGCGAGTCAAACATAATACAGGTCATTGGTTTATCCCTCATTGGTCGTTTTAACATCCCTTGTCTCTTCGTCAGAAGGGACTCCAACTCTGTATACCACCTTAGCTCCCTCCTTCCTAAACCAAATTTGATTCTAAGAGAGTGAAAAGAAACAATCTTCCCATTATTCCAAAGAACACACAATCTTAAAATTCCTTTTGTCATACATCTTCGCCAGCACAGACTCTTATTCTCAATTTGTATCCCTGGGTTATACCAGAGATATGCACCATAAGGAATCAATACATTCTCGCCACAACCTCCCATCCATGAAACAAGTGCATCTCTAGTTGCCTCAGTAGCGGGTAATTTCACAGGTAAATTGGGCGTATTCCCCATGGAATATACATCTTGCAAGGAATATGGTGAACATCTAGCTTGTTCTATAGGCATCCACAGTGACATGCAATTATCTGTCTCAGCAAAATTAAGTGCTGACTTTTTCAATAGAAACCCGTTATGGTCGTTTTCTAGATTAGGGTACCTAAAACTCCCCTCGTGCACTGCACGCATTAAAATGTATCATGGAATCCCAGGTCTCCTTCCTTCTCCCCATAAACAATTGTGAAAAATGTTATCAATACGCTATCAATACGCCTCAGAACCTTCATTGAAAACCTCAGTGGAAGTGATTGAATAATGTAGAGAACCTTGGGTAAAAGCACAATCTTAATGCATTCATTTTTGCACAAATATTAAGTGTCAGGTGAACCCATTTTTGCACATCCCGTTGAAGAACCTATATTAACATAACTACATTAAATTCAGCTATCCTCTTCAGATCCCGGACAACGTGAACTCCCAAGTACTTTACATTCATATCTGCCTATTGACAATTCCATGCAGTTAAGTCTCCATGTGAGTGTGAGGTATCAAATGGGAAGACCACTGACTTCTCCCAATTAATTTTATAGCCTGATAAGAGACCTAATTCCTAAAACATACTTCTGTGTCAGCCATAATTATGATCATATCATCTGCCAAGCACAGGACTTTGATGTCACTATCTCCCACCCTCAGGCCATGAAGGCCCTGTTCCTGTTTGCACCAGTGTGAAATTTAAAAGAAAGGGTGAAAGTTGAGATCCCGGCCTGATGCATCTAGATAAGGGGAAGGGAGCTGAAAGTTCCTCGTTTACCCATATCCTGGCACTAATTGATGAATGCAAAGGTCCAACCGCCTTGTATTTGTATTTGTATTTCGTTATTTATATAGCACGCTTTCCCCCTTTGTGTGGCCTCAATGAGCTTTTTCCTTGGTTGAATGCCTTTGGTGATGTAGTCAATGTGGTTGGAAAATTCTAGAGGGTTTAGCTTAGGAGATGTGTGTGTGCATGTTGCCGTTCTAGGACTTGGGTGGCTTGCAAGGCGAAACTAAGCAGCCCAAGAGAGGTCAGACCAGGGGAGTTGCTAAGTCTGGAAAAGACCCGGGGCTAAGGTGATGTCGGAACTGTTGGAACTGGTGGCTAGCTAATCTTGTCGCCCCTGGGTCAGACACATGGGTGGGTGCTGTTGAGGGTTACAGATAGATTGCTATTGTTGAGACAGTCGATGTAAAGCCAGCTATACCAAATTCCTTTCGGGTGGTGGTCGCTGTATTCAAGTGGCAAAGGTGTTGAGGTACATCAGGAGTTTAAATCTAGAAGGCTATGTGTGCAACAGACCAGATGTGCTTGACCATAGGCATATTCTATCGTGCATGGATGCTTGGCCATGCCTGCGGCCTATGTCCACGCTAGTGATGTCAGATACACGTAGCGTAGGCTGTGAGGTTGCTCGTCTGGGGACAAATATGTCCAGGTCTAGAATTGAGAGGCCATTACCAGTGGGCCTATCTGTTTCTGTAGCAGTCATCTGCATATATTAAGCAGATATGAAGGCTACACCTAGAATTTTAGAGTCCTGTATAGTGGGAGAGAGGCCTACACCTAACAGTGCAATTTGACTACAAGGCTATGCACAGCCAGATTTCAGAGTCCTGTATAGTGGGAGACAGGCCTACACCTAACAGCACAATTTGCGTACAAGGCTAAGCACAGCTAGATTTGAGAGTCCTTTATGGTGGGAGAGTGGACGGCCCCTAAAAGTGTAGTTTTGGGTACAAGAGTAGGCACAGCTAAATTTGAGAGACCTGCATATTGGGAGAAGCCCTACACCTAACAATGGAAATTGAGTAAAAGAGTGGACACAGCTAGATTTGAGAGTCCTGCATAGTGGGAGGAAGGCCTACACTTGCCTACACGATTTGAGTAAAAGACTAAACAGAGCTAGAGCCCACACCTAACATAGCTATTTGAGTACAAGACTAAGCACAGCTAGAGCCTACAACTAACCGTGCATTTTGAGTACAAGACTAAGCACAGCTAGAGCCTACACCTAACAGTGCAATTTGAGTACAAGACTAAGCACAGGTAGATCTGAGAGTCCTGTATAGTGGGATGAAAGGCCTACACCTGACAAATGCAATTTGAATACAAGACTAAACACAGCTAGCACCTACGCCTAACAGTGCAATTTGAGTACCAGGCTAGGCACAGCTAGATTCCAGAGTCCTGCATAGTCGGAGATAGGCCTACATCTGTCAATGCAATTTGAGTACAAGACTAAACGCAGCTAGACTTGAGAGTCCTGCAAAGCGGGAGGAAAGGCCTACACTTGTCAATGCAATTTGAATACAAGACTAAACACAGCTAGCGCCTACACCTAACAGTAAAATGTGAGTACCAGGCTAAGCACAGCTAGATTTGAGAGTCGTGTGTATTGGGAGAGAGTCCTACACCTAACCGTCTAATTTGAGTACAAGACTAAACACATATGATAGAAAGAGATGGAGGCTACACCTAGCTTTGAGAATCCTGCAGAGTGGATGAGACGTTGGCAAATGTTCACAACTCTAAGTGTGAAACGTATAATATTCACAGTCTTATCAAGATGTGACGCCAGCTAATGTTCACAATTCTGTACAAGTGTGGCACATAAAAATATTCACAATTCTTAGTGTGGCGCATACTAATATTCACAGTCTTATCTAGATGTGACACAGGCTAATATTCACAATTCTATCTTAGTGTGGCACATGCTAATAGTCACAATTCTAAGTGTGGCAAAAATGAATATTCACAATCTTATCTAGATGTGACACAGGCTAATTTTCACAATTCTGACTAAGTGTGGCACGTACCAGTCTTTATAGTCTTATCTAGATGTGGCAGATTATAATATTCACAATTCTGTCTAACTGAGGCACCATACTAATATTCACAGGGCCTCATTACGACCCAGGCGCTAAGTGGTTAACGGCGCCGTAAAAGGCTGCAGCGCCGTTAACCACTTAGCACCTTACTACTAGGTCCCTTTGCGGGAGCCGACCTGAACGGCTGGTCTGGACCAGCCGTTAAAGTAGGGACCCGCAAAGGGACCTTGCAGGCAATTACGGTACCGCAATTTGCGGTACTTAATTGTCGCCTTCCCCATTCCCATTGAGCCCTATGGGGCAAAAATGGGGATGGGGAAGGGCCATTGTGAAATGGTGAAAGGGCCGGTGTTGTAACAAGTCTGCCATGGTGAAATGGGGAAATACCGCCCCGCCAACCATGGAATGGGGCGGTATTTCCCCATTTCACCATGGCAGACTTGTTACAACACTGGCAACAACCATGGTGCTAATAGCGCCATGTTGTAATGAGGGCCACAGTCTTATCTAGATGTGACGCAGGCTAATGTTCACAATTCTATCTAAGTATGGCACATAGTCGTATCCACAGGCCCATCTAACTGCGACGCAGGCTATTGTTCAGCATCTGTCTAAGTGTGGTGTAACACATACTAATATTCACAACTCCATCCAAGTGTGGCACTTGCCAACAATCACAGTCCTATCTAGATGCAATGCAGGATAGTGTTCACAATAGTATGACATTAGACATTAGAGGGTAACAATCATAATTCTTATCTAAATGTGGCACATGCTAGTAATCACAGTTCCGAGGTAGGGTAATGTAGAGTGGCAGTTTTCTGGAGTAGAGTAATTGCTCTACTCCCCACCCATGCCACACTTACTTTGGTGGTTGAAGCTGGTTGATGGCTGGTCACTGGCTTCAATGGCTTCCCCTGCGGACACCTGCAGACACTTTCTGAGGGTGCTAATGTAGGAGCCACCCTTTGCCTCGGGAACCTTAGCCGCAGGGGCTGCCGGGCAGAGGTCTGCCTGGGAAGGAGTATATTGAGTCCCAATCTGGCCAATAAAGGTCCAGGGCGGGCTGGGAGGCAGGAGGAGGGAGGGAGAGTGGAGTGAAGATGCTGGGGACTGAAGGGGGAGCGGGCCAGGTCTCAGATAGGACACACAGGCTAAAATCAAACACAGCCAGGCCCAGGAGGGTTTCTGGCTCAGCACACCCATCTGCAACGCTCAAGATGGTGAAAGAGCATGCAGGGAGATGCTGGTGATTATACCAGGCATGGCTGGAGCAAACTACCAATCAGGGTCCGGGTGCGAGCAGGGAGGCGGCAGGAGGGAGGGAGAGTGGAGTGAAGAAGCTGGGGACTGCAGGAGGAGCAGGCTGGGTCTCGGGAAGGACACACTGGCTAAAATCAAACACAGACAGGCCCAGGAGGGTCTCTGGCCCAGCACACTCACCTACAACACTCAAGATGGTGAAAAAGGAATGTATTTCCAAACACCATATTGATTAATGTATAATCTAAGAATTTCCAGTTAACACAATCTAATGCTGTATCTGCTTCCATAAAAATCAATAGAATTTTTTCCACCTCGCTCTTTGGGACCCAAGATGTCTATAATGGTTCTGATGTGGTCATAATTGTTTCTCTCTCGCATAAACCCAATCTGGGAATGATCAATCAAGCCACCAATATACGCATCTATCTAATTAGTCAGGACCCTGGTAAAGATTTTAATATCCACATTAAGCTATGAGACCGGCCTTTAGTTACTGCACTTAGTTTGATCTCTACCTGGTTTTGGAATCACAGTAATAACTGCTTCCCAAAGTATTTGTGATTGGCAAATGCACACTAGAAGGTTGATTATTTATACAAATTCTTGAATAGCTGAATGATTGATTATGTTTTAGCCTCTGACCAGCAGATTGTGGTTTGGTTAGTCTGGCTTACAGAATATAATGAGTTTTGATAATTTACAATTAGATACTTATGGATTGAATGATGAGTGCTAAGTGCAAAATGATAGAACAAGGACACCCAACCTTAACTCCAGCTTTAAAAGGCACACACACCCACACACACACACAATTCCTTTTTTATTATTTTCATTTTTTATTGATTATAGTGTATTTGGTTAATTAAATCCTTAATACTTTACACAATATATAAACAACATGCACAATTCATTATACACAATATAATTCAATATTACATATATAATCAGAACAAACAATCTTAATTTCCATTACAATCTTTACCTAAATTAATTCCTTCGGGATTACCTCTCAAATTCCATAATTAAAATACATATCAATTAGTAAAACAATTAGTCTCCTAAATGATTTCATTACACTTAGCCTTCGTTTACAACCTTCAATACCAGATGGATCTTCCCACCGGACTAAGCCATAGAGTTCTTTCATTATTTGATCACCAATTTAGTGACTTTTACATACTTTTCTGTACCCGTTGTTATGTGTGTAAGTTTTTCCCACTCTTACCAGATCCTTTTCCACATATAGAATGCAGCACCAATATACATAATAGGAGTTGCCATGTAAATTATACTCCAAAACACACAATACTTAAGTGGCAATAAATCAAATGGGTGGTCATGTCCATCTGCAGAACAACTGGACCCACAAGAAAAATAACACTATAGGACTAATGACCCAACTCCCTTCACCCTGAACAAAGATCAATAAAGCCAAAACATTGACACTCACAATTTTTCAATTTAGGACACCAACAACGGAAATCCCTTCACTTGCTCTGTGAAAAAAAACCTATATCCAAAACACTAGAAAGAATGTAAAAAAATACTGAAAATAATTTTAGTGTTAGAAGGTATGCTCGCTAGAATAGAAATACTTGACTACAGGAACAACAATCAATTAAAGACTTTTAATGAAATAACAGAAGTTCATTGTATTCTAGATTGCAGCTATGTTCTTCCTAAGCATCCCTCCTCTGCAGTTGACCAACTGGCAGTCACTTCCGTTGTCTGCTGATTTATTATAATATTGAATCCAAAATTTGATGTAGTAAGGTTTGTTTAATTCAGACTCCAAAATTGCAGAGATAAAAATGTTTATAATTGACAATGCCCATATTATTGTTATTGAAATTTCAGAGTCATGGAAACCAAAACATGTCTGGGGATGCTTGTGGTCTCGTGCAGTAGGTATGTGACCAACCAGTTTTGGGATGGGGCCAAGCATGATTTGATTATGGTCTTTCCCCTTTTGTAATGGCTTGGCAGGCAGAGAAAGCTGGTCTGGAGACTTTCCCAGAGCAATGCCAGAGGTTAAGATTAATTCTAGGGCGCAACACGTTTCTGGGGTTGCTGTTGGTACTCTTGCTCAGAAGAGAATTGCCTGCCATTTCGGTGCTGGACTGCCCTTGGGCAGGAAAAAGACTGATATGTTGTGGACATTTCTCTTCTGTGAATGGATGGTGAGCTACAGACTCTGGTTGAGACTCTAACTGAGGATATAAGCTGGTAGAGAGACACTCCAGGATCCCCCTTGTTTGTGCAAAATTAATACTAAACCTTTCAGCCATCACCTCTTTTGTTTTGCATCCATTAAATATGTCCAGGTATACTGAGATAGGCTTCGAAGATACACTTGCAATAAGGAACATGCCGATCTACATCAGTGTAGCTTGACTGTCACCATGCATGATACCAATAATGTCACAATATTTGTAGCCACTGGCATAACTTTCCATCCATCAAGCATCTGAGCTGCTGAGTCACCTCCAATTGGATGGCAGTGTGGGCCCAGAAGCTGTTGCGCCATGAGCTTCAAGTTGTATCTCTCTAATGATGCGAGTCCTAAGTTTATCTCGGGCTGCATTTGGATTCATGCAGATTGTGGTTTAGCAGATTGGGGTGGGATGAAGCCTGATTTGGATATGTGTTCCCCTTCTGTACAGCCACAGCAAGCTACAACAGTGGTTTGGTGGTTTTTGTTGAGCAATGACAGTGGTAATGATGGAGCCACAGTTTCCATATATCCCTCTTCTTATATAAGTCATGAAGTCATGAGACTTTGCCTGGTCTTTTTCACATCAAACAAGGCAATATTTGACTTTGTGAAAATAGTGTGCCACATTACCAAAAAAGCACACATTGCTCTGTTGCAAACATGCAATTAATGTACATGTTCTTTTAAGTAAGGTCATTATTTCCCTAGATGTAATACCCTGTAATAGTGTACCTGCACTGGAGGAACGCTTCTGTAACGAAACAGCTGTTATGGAAAAAAGGGTGTCAGAGGGCTAATAGGGCTTATGCTATGATACAACATCAAAGAGATGCAATCGATGCCTGGGGTGCTCATACTACTCCATTGCAAGTTTGACAATGAAACAAAATATACATATAGAAATCATGACTCACTGGTTGTTGTTAAATTCTACTACATTTCTCAAGATGTGGGCCAAATAGAAAATTGATAGTCTCATTAAAACGGTATAATGCTGTTTAATAGAAGATATGCATGCTGGCATGAACCATGGGATCATCCAGACTGAATTAAATGTAATTACATTATTTATGCATATGACATTTATTTAATAAAGATTACAATGAGTGTTATTTTTAAATAAGATGGACCCTCTCAATGTGATGCACCAAACTCCTTCCATTACTTAAAAGTATATTCCCAAAAATTACATTGTTGAAATGATGATTATAACTTCAGTTACTTTGTATAATCTCATCAATTTTGACATTAAATTAAATCGTGCAATTACACTTAGTGATTTCATAGCAGAAAAAGGATTTTACTTGATTAATGTGTTTAATTCCTTTGGCTGTGGTGCACATTTCTTAAAATAAAATGAGCATACATAATGCTTGCTAAGATAAACTATTTATCATGTGATTAAATAAAGTAAGAGGTCACTGCATAATTAAATTTCCTTAGACGCATTATTAATAATTGTGAATTCTATTTAAGGAGACTGTGCTGCTTCTTGTTCTCATTAATTGTCATCTGGCAAGTTGTTCCAGGTGATTTCTATCTCCAGCTCTTTAGAGCCTTCTGTGTAATGAGGAAGATCTGCTAGTGAATAGCCATGCCGTGGCTTGTTATTCTCTTACGGATTACTGTATTAGATCTTGGACTGGTTAGTCAAGGACATACATTGCATGGGGGACGTATAGGATGTGTTTTTTATTAAAAAAAAGGTCACCTTTATATTTTACAGTTATCTGAAGCAGTATGCATTCAGTAGCTGATTGGTGTTCACAGATTAGTTGACTTGGAAGTGAAAAACATAATTTTTTCTCTCAAAAGAGTACATCAGCAAAGACATGTGCAGGGAGGCAGTGCCTGGAATTCTCTTTCAGATTCTATCGGAATTTACCCCGGCATTTAGCATTTTAAGAGGCACATGGGAACTGTTCGGTTCTGCCTGCAATTGTCTCTTTACTGGGGATTACGGCACCTTGAGGTTTGCAGTGGTTTTCCCTTTAGCGCTTTTATGCCTTTTGAATTTAAGCACTGTTCAGCTCACAGTAAAAACGTTGCCATCTCCCCCTTTACTGTTTAATCCCAACCTCCAGTGATGTGTCAGTCTCTGGAAAATGTAACTCCCCATTCCGTTTCGTAATGCTTTTGAATGCTACGTGCATTTTAGCACCTCTTAGCACCTCCCACCTTAGAAAGAGGTCAATTTACACTCACCCACTGTTTATTTGGTTGCCCTAAAAGTCATATATGGGAGGGGTTCTGGACCAATAAGGGACATGCGTAACATTCACGTACATCTTGTAAATGCATTGGTTGGTCATTAGATATAGCAACATTTTTCAAACGGATGGCATGCTTATTCCTGACCTCTAATCATATTCCACGAACAGAGCGTTAAGAACATATTCAAAAACACAATTTTATATTTGCCTCGCTCTGAAACAACCTCTCGGGAAGTGATGGATGCAGAAGATGGGGTGGAATATACTTAGTAAAGGGCAAACAAGAGTTGTTTGTTTGTCAATGTTCACAAAATATAAAATGTTAGTGGATTTTCAATAATGTTTTTGGACACTCAAATGCTCGGGTCACACAACATTATAAGGCACAACCTTTGTAGAGGTGAGAGGGGTGGGGGTGGGGTAGAATATGTGTATTCATGGGCAAGAATATGTTGTTTGATTTCCAATGTTCACGGACACTTAAATGTTTGGGGATTGTAAAACACAACTTTACACTTTTCCATCGCTGTATAGAAATGGGATTTGTTTTTCTCTAGCCTTGGTCACTTTTTTCCGTGGCCTTGTTGATGCAATGTCTGCAGTGAATTATGTAGCAAGCCAAAAGAAGGACTATGACCAGAGGACATTGGTACACATAGTTTTATTTAAATTTAAAGGAAAAATGCCTTACTATCCCAACTGCTAAAAAAGGTTTCCCTTCCTAGCCAAACTAAACTAAGGTGTCCATCTACAGTCACAAACAAATATAGTCCTCCGGCCAAACCTATCCACTCAACGGGCCCTACCACTTATCAAAACGTAACAGAAAGATGCAGTGTCTTGCACTCTCTGTTCTCCATAGACGCTTCCTAGTCTTTACAGGACTTCCTCCTGGATTTTGATCTGATAATGTATTGAACCAAAATTTCCTTTCAAGGCAAAATAGTTCTTGTCAGTCTTATCAGGAAGTTCCTTAAAGATTCCCAAAGAATGTACTAAACTCAAATTCCTGAAATTACCAAAAAAACAATATTGTTTATGTGGAGGGATATTTCCGTGATTCCCTTTCACTAATTTGTTAGGTCTTTCCACACTTTGACCAGTTTCTGTGGTTTCTGGTATCACTGTGTTATTTCCTGCCCACTCTGTTTGTACTTCTCTTGTAAGTCTATTGTGGTCTCATGACCCACTATTCTATTGTGTTTAAAAGTGTTCTTGTGACCATTCTGTGGTTATGACTCTCTCTGTTTCTCTTGGGTACCTGTGACCCTCCTGGGTGGTTAGTCATTCCGGATTATCAGGCTCCCACCACACCTTGTCTGCTTGGTTTCTCACTGTTTTCGTTTCTCTGGGACTCACTGTTGAGGCTATGGTCTTGTTTCCCATCTCTTGTATTTCTCTCCCCCGTTCACATGGACAACCTGCATACCTGTGGCATGGAGGTTTTGACCTGCTTTGCTCACTGCTCCTCTCTACTAGAAGTGGATTGTCTTTCCCTTACACGGGCCTTGCTTATGTACTATTCCTATCTGGCTTTTGGCTTGAGAGCAGAGGGCATTGTGCTCCTGCCAACTTTGGATTCAGTGTCACTTGACTGGCTCCAGGCCCATCACGTCCGATACGTGGTCATGCCTCCCTGCTTATTTGCTTCTGCATGGCCACCCTTTCTCAGGCCTTGCACGTCTCATTCCGGGGCATATTGTATCACCCCTCTAGAATTCTCTCACTTCCGCAGTGCTGACGGCTCTGCAGTTCTGTGTGGCTCATCCCCTAGTACACGCTCTTAAGTAAGGGAGTCATCTTGACTCTGGGATTCACCTCCTACATTCCAGGGTCCTTAGCCATTTATTTGTCATCCACTCATCCTTCTTGACAAGTGATCCAACAGGTAGTCGTTCAGCTTCACTGTGCACCAAGCACTGAGAGATTTTGCCCTGTAAGGTGAATGACCCAAAACCCGAACGATATAAACAATCCTATATAGGCCAAATAACCAATGCACCGTTTGCAAGGAAAACAATGATGTAATAAATGCAAAAAGTATCAGATGGTCCTGTAGAACCAAACTAACACAGAGCTCGCCCTACCCAAAAAAGTTACTTATTTTATAGCAGAAAACCACAAATTAACAAAACTATGCATAATAAAGATGACAACATGATCCTGCCTCCCCATTGGCTAACACCTATATACAATTCTAATGAACTCCTATAGTCCATAGCCCTATTGGTCACACATTATATAAAACACATTCCCCTAAACATGTGACCTACTACATCATCGCTAGAAGTTGATTATCTACCAAGTACATTGTTACCATAATGCACTTCTTTATTCCTTCTATATTCCTGACCATCACGTGATGTGCATGAAGTGTGAATAGAGAGGTGAACTCTGCTATGATAATACAATGGCCTCCTCATTATACCAGACACTGTGGCACGCACAAATCGCTCCCTGCCTTTGTAGATACATTTATTGGCTCCTCCCATCTCAAATCATGGTACAGCCCTAGTGAGTCTCCTACCTTATCTCTCTGGGAACCCAAATGCCCATGAATGATGTGATTGGGGTACCACTCTTATGGCACCACTCTTGTGTGTACATTTTGCCTATTCATTGATCCCTAGAGTGCAGTGCCTGCAGTTCAAATAGGAGGACTCCTCTTCGGGTGAGGGCAGTAGTGCTCTAGATCTTAACCAGGCATCCTGTCATCACCGCACCTATGCCATGCTCACATGAATTCAACCTTCCAAAGGCGCATCCCTACCCTTCCTCCCTGCACCCAACATTCCTTTACCAAGCTCTGCAGCTGACTTTATTAACTGTTATCAGCACAGCACACTTGCCTGTGGCCTTGGCAGCATAACTTCTCTCTGGGGGAAGAACCTGTCTCAGGATCAACAGGACAGGCCGCAGCTCCATTTTCGACCTGATTTTCATACTTTCACAAACACATCCTGCAACATGCCCTAAAATCCAACATGGCGCAACTCCTGCTACCTTAACACCCGGAACTTGTATTTACCGTGACACTTATCTGAGTCTATCTCACTTGGCTACCTATGTCAGCTATTTATTTAATGCTTCCCTGAACGTATAACAATGTATACTACAGCTAAATGAAAAATACATAACTCTATCTTTAACCTCTGCATCCACACATGAATACAGTGTTGCTCTTTCTGTGAGGTTATGTGGAGTTTCTAATATGTGTTAAAGTTAACTACAGATGGATACATGCACATTCTACTGCGTCCAACAAGAACTGTTAGTAGTAGGCTGCCTGTTAATATGTATTGCACACTCTAAACTTCTTCAGCTGCCCGGGACGTTGCACCTGCTTTCCACTCCTCCCCCATTAGTTAATAGTCCGTTAACTAATCCAGCAGCTTCCCTCCTTCGATAATCATTGTCTTTGGGCACCCGCACTTAGCACACATGATTTAAACGTTCCCCCATTGGGAACATTCTTCTGCGATAAACATCATAAAGCAAAATTACACTTCTCCTGCCAAATCTACCCAATGCTCCCTGTAGTTTTCTGGATAAGGTGGGGGGTAAGACAGTGTCCTGAGGGGACCAACTTCTGGTTCTACTCTTAGCATCCTGTGCGCTATTTCACCATTTCAGTTCTCGGTCTGTGTTTACCAGAGTTTTGTGAGGGAAGCAGCCCTACTACAGACATCATCATCAGACTCTTAGGCAGTGTCTTGGAGCAGCACCATAGAATCTTCTGACAGGAACACAAAATTACAAGAAAAAATAGCACCAACACCTTTACTGCTATTCCCAAGCAAGATGGGGCCCATGAGAACATCGAATAAAACTAGTCTTCAGCCCTCACTCCAGCTTCCCATAGCAATCTGCAAATTGTGAAGGGCCCCTACAGCATCTGTTAGAGATACAGTGTCTGTATCTTCTTACACTCACCCCCTTCTGTTGCTGTAAGTAAATCCAGAACATACCGGTTCTGAAGGGTCATGAGACAAATAGCCTTCACTTCTGTTTTTTTTTATTGAACTAAGACCCTGCTCCGTCTGGTTCACTCTCTCTAGAGCATCTCCCACCAAATAATTTGCAACCACTGTGCATTGGCTGCAGTTTGAATACCTGGCACAAGGAGGGATGTAAACAATGATTTCATCTTGGTCAACAGATGGAACTCTTCTGGGATTGCTTTGAGCTTGTCAGAGTAGTCTTGAGATTGATAATTCAACTTATTTTGTCTTCAAACTCTTAGTGAGCATTGAGCTTTGGAAGGGGGTTCCGTTGCAACTGGGGGTGGCATGTTATTGACACTCAAATGCGAGTTGGACACTTTGACAACATTCAAATACAAGGCTCTGAGCGAGCAGACACATCTCTAGGATAGGACAAAATGGACAAAAGCATATTGTCCACACACCCAATAAAATCCATCAATGGAGAGGTGCCATTGGTCAAATCGGTAATACAAATGTCTTATTGCGCTTTCACTTCTGTCTACAAGTACTGTGCCATTTCCCTTGAAGCAAAAGAAGAAGTTTGCCAGTATTTGCACTGTAGTAGGCTTTTCATTCATTTCGATCCAAGTGAGTTGTGGTTATCTGGTCATTGCATCGAATGCAATACCATTGAATGCCTTAACATCGCAAAATATTGCTTCAAAAAAACAGCATTGCATGATTTTTTTTTTAAAGATAGCGGTTTAGTTTAATTATAATGGGTTTTAAAGGTTAGAAAAAGGGAGACTAGGGGACCCCCCATGAAAAAAAAAATGCATTTAATGCAATTCTTTTCGCTGCTTTCTTTACATGGAATGGTATGTTGATGGTAGGAATTCAATGCAATAACTAGGAACTGAGTTTTGACACCTAGGTACTTCAAGTTTTGGAATATTCCTGGTTGACTTGTGTCACTACATCCTCCGAGAACCCCAGTAGATGTTCCGGCCGCACAGTTCACTAGTCCTTTCACCCATCTGTCTTTGCAGAACAGTGCACCTTCCAATTTCATAGTGGTCTTATTTGACAATGTGCTTGCTCTATGTTTTTGGCACACTCGCTTTCATCTCTGTCCATGATTACTTCCTGGACCATGTGTCCTTGAAACAGGGTACGTATTCTGCAAAGGGCCAGGTGGACTACAGATTGGCCTGTAAGAGGTAGCATTTCCTGCTGGATAAATAGTTTGGTCATGCCTGTTTCATGGGGTACAAGAGCACAAATATAGCAGCTCTTATTTGACTTTGCTCTTCCCACCTCCCTCATATGATCGGTTTTGGATAGTGCACAAACTCCAACTGTATCTAAACTAACACCTTTACATTCATTATATTCAATTGAATTTTTGGTCGCAGTACCTGACTGATTTGCATATGGCTGGACCCCTTTTGCAATGGCACAGATGGGCTAAAATTGGTGGTGTGGAAGGTAGCCCAGAGCAATGGCAGTGGTTCAGATTAATTCAAAACCTTCCACCCATCACTTTTATGGTTTTAGTTTGTCACCATGTGTGAGAAAGGGTATGCTCAACGCTGCAGCTCTAATTGATTTTCATTGTACCTGAGAACAAACGTTTTTAACTCCTTCAATCCAGCATTGCGAGCCGTGAAGAGGCTGGTGCTCTTGCTGGTGCCTGTGTGCCTGTGCTGCTTCCTGGAGGAGGCGGGGCTTGCGCGGCACACGTGACGCATCACGTGACTTTTGACACCATTATAACGCTGAGCCATCCGCCCAAGGGGCGAACGCTGCAGCTCTAATTGAATTTCATTGTACCTGAGAATGAATGTTTTTATCTCCTTCAATCCAGCATTGCGAGCCGTGAAGAGGCTCTTGCTGGTTCCTGTGTGCCTGTGCTGCTTCCTGGAGTAGTCGGGGCTTGCGCGGCACACATGATGCATCATGTGACTTTTGACACCATTATAACGCTGAGCCATCCGCCCGAGGGTTGAACGCTGCAGCTCTAATTGAATTTCATCGTACCTGAGAACAAATGTTTTTATCTCCTTCAATCCAGCATTGTGAGCCGTGAAGAGGCTCTTGCTGGTGCCTGTGTGCCTGTGCTGCTTCCTGGAGGAGGCGGGGCTTGAGCGGCACACGTGATGCATCACGTGACTTTTGACACCATTATAACGCTGAGCCATCCGCCCGATGGGCGAAGGCTGCAGCTCTAATTGAATTTCAGTGAACCTGAGAACGAACGTTTTTATCTCCTTCAATCCAGCATTGCGAGCCGTGAAGAGGCTCTTGCTGGTGCCTGTGTGCCTGTGCTGCTTCCTGGAGGGGACGGGGCTTGCGCGGCACACGTGACGCATCACGTGACTTTTGACACCATTATAACGCTGAGCCATCCGCCCGAGGGGCGAACGCTGCAGCTCTAATTGAATTTCATTGTACCTGAGAACGAACGTTTTTATCTCCTTCAATCCAGCATGGCGAGCCGTGAAGAGGCTCTTGCTGGTGCGTGTGTGCCTGTGCTGCTTCCTGGAGGAGGCGGGGCTTGCGCAGCACACGTGACGCATCACGTGACTTTTGACACCATTATAACGCAGAGCCATCTACCCTCGCGGCGTTAATCCCGGAGGAGACAAGCCCACTGGCTATTGTACGGCTGTTAGGCGCTGGTGGCGGCTTACCCGATCGGGAGACTGCGGAGGTATTCCCTCTTTGATCCCTTCCGGGCAGCTTGCCTTTATTAAGCGCCTCGAGTAATTGCACTGCGCAGGATATTTATTCAGTCCTCTGGATTTTTGTAACTATCATGGTAGCTCGCAAATTCACGTTGAAAACCGGCATGCCTGAAATTATGGTGGGTCATGTGAGCACGGTGGCCAGTTTATCATTAAAACAGTCAATTTTACCATTTGCAACTTCCATTGGTCCCAAGCAACAATGTTCAAAATCCCTCTCATCTGGGGTAGATTGTCATCGGCTTTATGAAACCCTCCCAGGTAAGACATTGATTGTTGCGTCTCAAGAGGCCCCAATGGTTTCCCCAGCCATGACCAACGGTGGAGAACAAGATTCGCCACTTGCCGTGGCTGAAATCCTTTCTAAGGTGCCCGAATCTAATAGGCCAGATCGACCAGAAACTCCCCGCCCCCCCCCCCCTAGGCTTAGAGACAAGCCACATCAATTTCGACAGATGCGCAAGTAATTATTCCATTGTGGAAGTTACTGACATAACTTTAGAAGCCGCCTGTCTTGCAGGCGAACTACAGGCTGATGCTCACATGAAACTAACCAGCCCTGATCTGGTTAATTTAGCCACTGATATTATTACCAGTAGCAAACCACAGGGCACACTAACCACAGCGCTCCCTATGAAACCCGTGCTGTGCTCAGTGGCTGCCCAAGTGCAACTACGCCAAGCTCACAAGCAACTCTGCATAACGGGTGAGGTCGATGATGATGCCTTAGAGTTTATGGATTTGTCTAACAACTCCTCTTGTCCCACATCTGACGTACTATATATATGTTCAAATACAGGGGATCTAATACAGTTGCAGGAAGAGCTCTCACATAATATTACCATTATTCCTGCTAAAAACCTTCTTTCACCACAATCCACTCCTATCAATTCCTCAGCTACCTTGAACAAATCCCATATTGATATTGTAAATGAATCACCATCCTTCATAGCGCCTACTCCTCGTTGTACAAGATTCCGAGAAGACGAAAAGACATCAGAATTCTTTATAGATACAGCCCAGGACAAGCGCTTCTCATTTCCGGAGGCCCCAGCTCTGAATAACACCTTGAGTGCAATGAACACTGCCTTATTGACCATTGCAACATTGTATGAGGTCCTAGACAATAAGATTACTCGCCAATCAATGCTCATAGAGCAATATTTCAATAAGGACCATCAAGATGATTCTATACATAATGCATCAAAAAATCCTATCAATTTAATGGCTATAGATTCTGTCAATCTGATCCAGGCGATCAAGTGCCTTCAACCTGCACAAACATTAGTGGTTGAGAAAGACAAGTCCAATGTTTTAGCAGACTCTACTAATGCCTGTCATTCTCCACCTCTCCAGAAAGACTCTGTTAACATTTTTGAATTATTTGCTCCAACTGTCACCAATCCCTTATCCAAATCCTCTACCTCTCGTCGCTCGAGGAAAGATTGGAAAAGAATGAAAAGAGCTGTGCAAAAAACAAAATCTTGTATAAAAGTCAATGAGAATTCCCAAAGGTTTATTAAAATTCCATCTCGACTGGAAAAGTCTGTAATGCCACTTATCCCCAAGGTTCTAACCAATGTGATTTCAGCGACATTACCACATCAACCACTTGATGATCTGATAGCCTTAGCGAAGCAGGCAGTCATTCCCACTGTCATGCCTCTATCCATGTTTCAAACTAAATCTGGTTCTGGGACGCTCATGCCGCCTGATTCAAGAGTCCTAACAGGTGCCATCCCATCCACGTCAGCAGCAACCGTACCAGATCACAGTGTACATGTTGAATCAGTCATCGCACAATTAAGAGAAGAAATAAGAGCTTCGATTAATGCTTATACTGCGCATTCCTCCTTGCTCTCGCAATTAACTCTTCCATCATATTTAGATCAATCACAAGGCATGATGAAGCCAACCATACAGTCACCCAGGAGTCACATTGAGCAACTCCCTATATTAAAGCTTGCTACTGCATGCTTGCCTATTGGCACACAGGCAGAATATGTACAGCCTATTGTAGCCGAGCCTGAAAAATCTGCACAAATGCAAGCAACCTCTGTATTAAATCCTATATCAATTAATGATCTGCATATGGATTCCGTCTCTCAATTTCCAACTTTAAAACAAGATCTAAGGGAATACATTAAATCTTCCATTGAATCTTGTTTTTCAGAATTGAAGTCCACTAGTCAGGACCATAAATTAACATCTGCAGCTCTTTCCTTGAAAACAAATATGGCTCAACAAAATGGTAAAATATCAAATAAACAGCCGAATCAGGTCTTGACCAATCCCATGCCTTGTGAAACAAGTATGCAAAAGTTAATTGTGAGTCCTCAAAATTTGTGTTCCACTGGTAAACCGCAATTATAATAATTGAATATGAAATGTCGTGCAGCACCTTTTCCAACGTATGTTCTTATCAGATCTAGTATATTGAACATCTGTGCTGATATTGTGACTCTTACAGATCTATCCAACACTGACATTGAATTTATAGAGTTTGTCAATCAAGATGACTGGTCGGAAGCTAAGATACATGTACGTTCAGGTCTGGTGTTTAACATGTTGTGGCAGGCGCAAATGTCATTATTTGACCTGGGATTCATTTTGTCTCAAAATATTAAACCAGCTATTGACAAAATGGAGAAAGTCCAAGTCCTGATGAACCAATCAAAACAGCTTGCCACACCCCAAAGTCTAATCCCCTATCATGCTTCCCTAGTCATGGGACCCCAAGAGTATGTGAATCAATCATAACTAACCCTCAAACAAGATGCTGTTAGCTTGCTGTGTTGGAACACCAGAGGTCACACTCACTTTATAAATTCAGCCACAAGTGACTTGCATCGATTTGATATTGTAGCTTTGCAGGAAACATGGCTTATGACTGCTCTAATCTGTGCTTCACATACAATTATTTCTTCATTTGCGGTCAAAAAATCCATGGGACGCCCCTCGGGTGCCTTGCTGCTAGCAGTTAAGCATGATAGTGGCTTTAAAGTGGTCCAGTATCCCTCCTCATCCCCATACTTCCAAGTAGTTAAATTAACTCGGGGTATGGCGAGTCTAGCCATTGTTAACATATATTGGAGTAGGCAGAATATAATGGATGAGATGTTTTTCATGCACCTGACCCTTCATTTGGATAAAATAATTGCTGACGCTAGCATCATGTGTTTTATTGTCCTCGGTGACTTAAACTTACATATTTTGCCAACGGTCAATAGCAGGTCCAGGCCCGCAGAACAAACGTGGTGCGCTATTATGAAAGAAAGGGAGTATGTTTAGATTATATCTATATAAACAAGAAATGTTTACCCCAGGTGCAGTCTATGGATGTGATTCCCTCATCAGAGAGCGATCACAATAAACTCGTCATGCACTTTGGTTTTCCAGTGGGGCAACAATCATCAAATCAAAACAGCTATCCATACCCTCTCAAAGTGAATAACAGCGGCACCCGCTTATGCTGGAATCCAATGACATTGAATCAGCTTAAACGGGACTTGATCGATTCCCATAGATCTCTATCTTCTAGAGTTCCTCAGTGCTACGTCACCATGATGCAAAACTTCAGGCAAGTAAAAATGCCTGACGCTAGCATCAGACATAAGCACATGCATAGTTATGATGCTGAACTTCAGCAAAGAAAGGCGAAGCTAAGGCAAGCCATACGCGCCTTAAAGGACGAGCCAACCATTAGTAGGCCAACATTGAAAAGGTCTCTGAAAGCCAGATATAGACAGTGGCTGAAAGGCCCTACGTGTTTGCGATATCAAGAAGATGGAGAGAATATGTTGAGTCAGATGCTCACTAAATCCACCAATGGCATCTGGAATTGCCTAAATATAGCCACTCACAGACTACAATCTGCTCTGCTTACTTCTTCACTCCCAAGTGAAAAATGGTCTGAACACTTTAACATCATATATCGTTCCCCATTTCCAGATTTTTTATGGGAGTTTCAGAACATAAAATCACCTCACATTTTCAGAATAGATCAGGCAGATATACTAAATTGTATTAAAAATCTTAGCCGATCCAGAGCCGTTGGCCCTTACGGCCTCCATAATGGCATGCTCAAAGATCACCCTTCTGAATGGGCATCTATTCTCCATGAGATTTTTAAGCACATTTTCTATGTTGGCGAAATCCCTAAATCATGGAAGCACGCTATCATTTTGCCAATCTTTAAAAAGGGCGATAGGGCCGATCCTACAGCCTATCATCCCATTGCCCTTCTTGATTGCCCGGGAAAAATCTTTGCCCACTTAGTCTTAAAACAGTTCAATCTTTGGCTTGATTCGAGTAATTCTCGAGATCCATTTCAAACAGGGTTTTTACCTGGCTTAGGCACCACCATCAATGTCATCACCATAAATTATGTCATCCAACAGGCACGTCAACGATGCCAAGTGTTGTACATGGCTTTCATTGACTTCCGCATGGCATTTGATGCAATGCTGCGTGAGCTAATATATAAAAAACTTATGGACAAAGGCTGTCCTTGGTTTATCCTGAAGTGGATTATCCAGTTGCATACGGGCACCTCTATACAGGTTAGATTGAATGGTGAAGGTTTATTGTCAGAACCAATAGAGACTGCTCGAGGCCTCAAACAGGCCTGTATGTTGGCGTCAGCGATATTTAATTTCTTTATTTCTGATGTAAGGCAAGTCTTTTCCTCACTCACCACAGATTCTCCAAAACTTAATGACATCCAAATTAGGCATTTGTTGTATGCCGATGATATGGTCTTACTTTCGAAGACTGCGAATGGCCTTCGTGTCCTATTGAATGCTTTGGATCGCAATACTGTGGAAAACCGTATAACTGTTAATATAGCGAAAACCAAGGTTATCGAATTCGGCACGAGAAAACAACGATGTGTTAATCATCAATGGCCCTTACAATGTACAACTTTGGAAACTGTACCTTACTACATGTATTTAGGCACATTTGTTACAAACAACATGAATCTTAATGCTCATGATTATCATGTAAAACAAAAGATTATAACAGCAGTATCCCAAGCCCGCCTGATCAAAGCCAAATATTGCAAGTTCTCTTTGGTTTCGACAGTTGTGTATTATAAGCAAAAGTTTGTTCCAGTAATAACTTATGGAGTTGAGGCTTCTTTGAAAAAAAACTATATTTACTGGACTGCCATAGAGGGACGTTATTGGAAACGAGTCTTGCCTTTACCACCTTCGTATCCTATGTGTATCATGAGACACGAATTAGGACTGGTGTCTTTGTATGCCATTTGTAAATGGAAAATGTGCTCACCTTACAGGAAATGTGTCATGGCAGATAAGAAATTGGGTTTAATTAAAGTAATTGCAAAGTATCTCTTACATTCAATGGATGCATTCCCCCTCGGCTTGTCAAACTGGATATTAAATTGTGCCTCCTATTGTAACGATTGTATGTATATTGGCCTGCGCCAAGTTGCTTAAAACTGTACGCAAATAACTCTCTACAGCAAGGTCTTGACCTTAGAAATTGATGTAAGCCGCCATCTTGAATCAAACCGCCATTTTACGTTCTCTTGCTGTGTAAAAGTCACCCTGTACATCAATGTGATGGACGATGCCATTCCAAACAAAATCTGGTCGACATGACCTCCGTACAGCTAATGTATAACTTGCCTGCAAGCCACTTGTTAGGGTCGTGAACTGAGACCTTGTCCTTCTGTTGACCTGCATGTAAATGGATTACCTGTATCAACGGAACTGATCTATGCACATACTAATGGATAAATTAGAATTGACCTCACAGAGACCCTAGACCAGTAATACATTCATGGAATGGTTAACCCGCGAAGGGGTTGGACAACAGGCTGGAGAAATGTATAAAAGCCTGAATGTCCCGATGTACAGTCTCTCACTGAATACGTCGAACCTTGTTGAAGTTCGTTGTGTTGTACTGAGGGCCGATAGCTATCTGACCTGTCATTGACTTTGTCATTGCTTGACCTTAAAATAAAGTACTTTGTATGTTCCTTTGTAACCGGTGTTTGGTGTGTTTCCTTTGGGTTCCTGGCCTCATATTATTTTTCCTCTTTTCACAGTTGGCGCCCGAATAGGGACCCTCAAGATTGATGCTGGACCATTGAAGGTTGACGCATGCTATCGGACCGGGATCGGACGGTGTGATACTACGGGCCCGACTGAACGAGACGCGACACCTCTACAGCGCTGCACGATCCGATCCTTGGATGATAGCCATGCGGTCTGAGACGGCATCTTGACGAGGGTCCACTTTTGAGGTGGGCAGATTTGCCGAAATCACCAAACCTAAGGTAAAATTCGTTAGGTAAGTTCTTTGATAAACCGTACGGTCCTCCTTAGGTTTGGTCAGGTGAGTCGTGACCCGACTCTTAATTTAACCCTGACAATTTGAATTTGGCGCATTGTATCTGCAGACACAATTATTGACCAGGTAACACCAAGTTTTTGAGAAATGCCTGGAAAATTGTCTAGCTGCTTTAGGGCATTATTCCGCAGCGATTGACAATCTTTGGAATTTAGCCGCCCGGCACCACAGGAGGGGTCGCCAGCGTTTACTATCTATTGTAAACATGGCATTGGAAGTGTAGTATTTAATGATATTTGGCACAGACAAACCAGATATGCCTCCTAACTCCAGTGGCCAATCAATGGTAGTTTTGAGTTCACTCGTAATGAATACTTAGAGTCGGTCTTATTAAAGAAAAAGGCCAGACCCGCAGCATTTGATGTTCTGCAGAATTGGAAAAAAGAAGTGTTGCAGCAGCTTAAGAGTAGGGAAAAACATGTGTGCCGTCATAAAACGAACGCTGAAAAGGCGTTGTTATATGATCAGGACAAACAGTCTGAGTCAGTTAAGAATATGGATAGGGCTTTCTCACTCGGTATTCAGAAAATCTATTCTTCTAAAGACCTTCATGTTTCTGACGAGTTTCTCGACAAATTGTTAAATGAGCGAAGGCCTGGTGCCTCTGCACCACCTCCGTATGATCCTCTTCCTGTTGCTTTGCCTCTTCCTGCTGTTATTCCTGCTCTCTCTGCTCAACCTGTTGCTCCTATTATTCCGGCTGTTGTTCCTCCGCCTGCTCTACTACCTCTTCCCATTGCACCAGTAATCTGCCTGCACCTCCACTCCCGAGTGGTTCTGTACCGACTATAGTTGATCGGGGTGCGGGGTCGAAGGTTGTTACTCGTAATACTGTCCCTACAGATAAAAAGCGGGAATTGTTTGCATGGGCTAAGCATTGTATGGAGAGAGATGATCGAGCTAATGTTTTTGCCACACTGTCTAAATGGATAATTTTCCTGAGAAAAATGTTTTTATTGAAGGTTTAGGGATTCATTTATGCGTAATGTGGGGTAAATTAAATAATGTGGATCTCCCACAGGGGCTGAGGGATCTGAATACTTTAGCACTATCAAGAGATACTGTGGATAAAGTACATGAGCATGTCGAGAGGTTGTTTGAGTATATGAGAGATTTGGAATAGTTACGGAATGAGGATGACGAAGAGGAGAGTATGTATGTACAGAAACGATTTCTTCCGTGTCGTAAATGGGCATCTGAGGAAGCACAAATTTGTACAAGAGATGCGATTAGATGGATTTCGGATTTATCGATAACTCCGGTTGAGGTATATGACACATATAGTCAATATACGCTAGAAATGCAGAGGAAGGTGATTCAGGTAATGGTAGAGTACCTGCAGGATGAATGTGTGAGGAAGAAGGTAAGTTTTCCCACAGAGTTACTGGGTATTTATAAGAGAGCTTTTTCACTTGACACTTCTTCGACTGCTTTGGCGCTCGACTTAGCTCTGTTGCTTAGTAAGCGTTCGGAGTTGCCTATATCTCAGTTGCCTATGAGAGAGGTACCTCTGACATTTGTCCCAAAAGTTGAGATTGCCACTAATGCTGCAGCAGGTATAGCTGCTGTGGACATTCCTGCACATTATGTATCACAGTTTGTTCACGTCCCGTTTTCATGACAGGAAGTAAACACTATTAGGCAATCTATTCCCGACATTAGGAAAAATCCGACAGGATTCTATAAAGAGATAGAGTCCGTCTTGCAGTCCTCAGTGTTCCCCCCATAGGCGTCATTGACTTGTTTTTTCGGTACTCCTGCCAGTAGATTGGTGGAAGCAGGTTGGAACAATAGCCGATGTACCTGGATTGGGAGATACGTGGGCTAATATAACTAGGCTTGATGGGGAAAGGCCAGCTGGTGAGCGACCGCCTCAGGTGATACTCACTTTGCCTGATAGAATCATTGCGAAATTAAAAACTATAATTCCCGAAAAAAGAATTATTTGGCATAAGCTTACGGCCTGTGTCCAAGGAAAATCTGAGGGTGCCACCGAGTTCTTTAATCAGTTCGAACAAGTATTCTTGGACTTCAGTGGACAGGATTTAGGCACAGAATCTGGTAAAAGGTTATTTGTGGACAGACTTGTGCGTGGATTGCTGCCTGACATCCAGTCACAGATTATGTCTTCCGAAAGCGCTTGGCAGGCGAAATCCCAATCAGAAATACTGCACATGGCTCAGTACTACAAGAACCGTGTCAATAATGAAAAAGATAGAGTAGAAAAGAGAAAAGGAGACTTAATGACTAAATTATTGGTACAACAAATTGTTAGAGGCTCCAGAGGGGGTAGTTCGCAGATTAGCGGTCAGTATGTTCCACAAGGGAATGTAGCCTTGGGTCCTGTGAACATTAACCAGTGTGCCTATTGTCGCCAGGAGGGTCATTGGCGTGCACAATGCCCCGTCCTTCGACAGAGGTCGAATAACACGTTTGGGAGTATGGGTAGATGACCCACAGGTCACCCCGGGGTGGGGGGCCCTGGTAGAGGTCAGTTTTCACAGGATCCTCAGCAACCTTTTTCACAGGACAATCAGACTTCGAGTGTGGATACTAGAAACATATTAGATCACCCTTCTGCTGCTTACCTCTCTGAGGATCTTGCTTCTGATGATATTCTGTTTCGTTAGGATTGCCCGAAACAGGGTTTGGAACCTACACCTATTCCCGTTAGTCAGAAAGGTCCCTACGTTGAAATGGTAGTGGGAAATAGGAAACATCAGTTCTTGATAGACACTGGAGCACAGAAGTGCTCCATTGATCATTCTTGGGTTCCAAACATTCCACTGTCAGGGCAAACCAATGTCTCCGTGGGGTTTTCTGGCACACCAGTCATTTGTCCGGTTTCTTCGCCGGTACCTATTTCTTTGGGTCCCTTTATGGACCATTGTCCATTTCTTTTGACTTCGAATTGTGGAGAGAATTTGTTGAGGTTGAATCTGTTGAAGGAATTAAATGCGGTAATTCATTGTTCATCTGATGGAGTGCGTTTGACGATTTCACCATAGCAGTTTTCTGTTTCATAGTTTTTGACTAGACCTTTGCCACCAGAATTCAGTAATGTCCCGGAGTGTTTGTGGGCAGCTGACGACAATGATGTCGGTGTTCTACAGATTGAGCCTGTTAGAATATTTTTGAAACATGGTATTAAGCTACCACGTATTCTGAAGTATAAGATCTCGTTTGACGGTGAGCGAGCTTTGAAGAGCATTGTTTCCGATTTTGTGCATCGTGGGGTGATTGAGGAGATTACAGGAAGATTGTGCAATAGTCCGATCCTACCCGTGTACAAAAAAGGCGATAATGCTATTCAGTTTCGTTTTATAATTGATTTGCGAGCCATTAATAGAGTTGTCGCTCCACAATTTCAAATTGTGCCTGATGTGACGACGATATTAACTATGATTCCAGCTATGGCTACTTACTTTAGTGTTGTGGACCTGAAGAATGCTTTCTTCAGTATTCCTATTTACAAGGACAGTAGATATTTGTTCGCGTTCACCTTAGGGGGACGCTCGTTCACATTTACTTGTGCACCTCAAGGTTACTCCGAGAGTCCTAGCATTTACAGTAGGGCCTTGAAAGAACAGCTTGATACTCTTGAATTACCCCCTACTTATACGCTGCTTCAGTACGTTGACGACTTGCTTTTAGCAGCAGATTCTGTGAGCTCTTTTAAAGAGGGCACTGTATTGTTGCTCATCCATCCAGCTAAGCATGGTCACAAAGCTTCGCTTAAAAAGTTTCAATATTGTTGCCAGGAGGTCGCTTATCTAGGCTCCCTCCTGTCAAAGGAGGGAAGAAGATTGTCACCTGAAAGAATAAAACACATTTCTGGCATGTCTGTCCCAAATACACAGAAGGATTTCAGAGCCTTAATAGGTATGGCTTCTAACTGTAGGTTATGGATCCCAAACTTTTCACTAGTGATAAAACCGATGTTGGTTTTGACAAGGAAGGGCATTTCTTCGCCATTGCCATGGAAATCGGAACATCAACAATCATTTGAGCTTCTCAAGACTGCATTATGCTCTGCACCGGTTTTGGGTACACCAAATTACAACAAGGCCTTTGTGTTGTTTGTGCATGAATGTGATGGATGTGCTTTGGCTGTATTAACGCAGGAACATGGAGGGAAGAATAGGCTGTGCGGTTACTACTCTTCCGCCCTCGATCCTGTCGCATGCGCTTTGCCAAGATGTTTGTGAGCTGTCGCTGCTGCTGCCGCGCCTGTAAAACAGAGTGAGGGAATGGTCCTAGGCATTGATCTAACCCTGATGGTGCCTCACTCTGTAGATGTTCTATTGAACAAAACCCAAATGCAACACCTCACTTCCGCACGATTGACGAGATATGAATTAATTTTGTTTGCTCCCCATATACAAATTAGGAGGTGTTGTGTTCTTAATCCGGCTGAACTTCTACCTTTTCCGCAAAATACTGTTTGCGGTGATGATGAGTCACATGACTGCCTGTATACTACTGAACAAGAAACGAAGGGCAGAATTGATCTTAAGGACACTCCTTTGGATAATGCGCAAGGGGAGCTATTTTGTGATGGCTCCTGTTTCAAACTTCCGGATGGTACATCCACAGCTGCTTATGCAGTCACTACATTGAGCACAGTTGTAGAGACCAAGCGAATTACACATAACTCCGCGCAGGCCGCAGAGATTATAGCATTAAACCGAGCTTGTGAGCTTTCCGGAAGGGCTAACAGTGAATATATATATATATATACTGACAGTCAGTATGTTTTTGGGGTGGCTCACAACTCTGGGAGACTTTGGTCAGAAAGAGGGTTTCTAACTTCACATGGGACCAAGATTCAGCATGGCCCCCTGATAGTACAATTGCTCTCAGCGCTCACTCTCCCTAGTCAGTTAGCGATCATGAAATGTGCAGCGCATCGCAAGATCACAGACGATGTAGGAAAAGGGAATGCTTTCGCTGATCAGATAGCCAACAAACTGCCACAGATCTTCGCACAGAAATGTATCCTCTAAGAGAAACTAGGGATGTCTATGTAATGAACAAGGATATTGGGTCTGTGCGAGATATCCAAGCTGATGCCACAATGGAAGAATCTAAGAAATGGGCTGAAGGCTTGGGGAAATTAGATGATGACGGGTGTTGGGTGGACACAGTTGAAGGGAAATGGTTACTTCCTAATGCCTACATAGTCATGATGGTCACTATGGCACACGGTCCCACACATGTGTGTGCCCAACAGATTATGAAAATGTTAGAGAAAGTCTGGGTAAATTATAAGATTTCGAAAATTGCTCAGCATTATGTCCAAAATTGCATGATTTGCCTACAGCACAATGTGGGGAAAGGGACGGTAACTCCAAGGGGTAGCTTTGGGCCTCCTTCTGTCCCGTTTGAAGTGATTCATTTTAATTTTACTGAGATGGAGCGGTGCAATAGTTTAAAATATGTCCTTGTGGTCATTTGCGCCTTCAGTAAATGGGTTGAGGCTTTCCCTGTCAAAGATGCTACAGCCATGACCACTGCAAAAATTATGATAAAGGAGTACTTTCCGCGGTTTGGGTTGCCAAGAGTCATCTGGTCGGACAATGGTCCACATTTTGTTGCTGCTGTAATTTTACAGATATGTACGGCACTACATATTGATAAGTGATTTCATTCGGCTAGATATCCTCAAAGTGCCGGGTTGGTAGAGAGACATAACAGTATGCTAAAGAACAAACTCCCTAAGACGTGTGCAGGTACCAAACTAAAATGGCCGGACGCCTTACCGATCGTGTTATTAGCCATGCGCACTACCCCTCAAACTAAGACTGGGCTCTCTCCATTTGAGGTGGTGATGGGGAGACCTGCCAATATCTGGGGTCTTCCGAAACCCAAAGCACTGAGAAATGTTGAGAATGTATTGCTTTCAGACTACTGTAACCAATTGACTAAAAATCTGTATTTAATTTATCATCAGGTACGATCAGCTTTACCTGTACGTTATGAGGGCCCAGGACACAACATCCGGCTTGGAAACTGGGTCCTGGTGAGAGCATACGCGCGGTCTTCTTGCCTCGCACCTCGCTGGCGGGGACCATTCCAGGTCTTGTTGGTCACCCAAACGGCAGTGCGGGTGGCTGGAAAGAAGAACGGCTACGTGCGACGCATGTCAAGAAACTTCCTCACTCGCCGCTGCACGATACAGAAGAAACAGTACCCCTCACTAACGCTGCAATCGATGATCCTGAAGCGGCAAATAGCGCTGTGAGTGAGTCGGAGAATTTCTCTGAGCCCGTGGGGCTTGGGGAACCGTCCATTTTGTCTTCACACTCTTTGGAAAAGTCATTTCCGGAAACCATTGCTTCAAATTCTGCAACTTCCGTTGCCTCTGATACGTTGCTTCCCTCAGGGAGTGACGTTACCTTATTTCCGGATCAAACAGTACCGGGAACCACCAGATATAATCTTCGACGGAGAAAATGGACCTACAGCACGGTTCAACTGTGCATTCGAAAGAAGGAAAGGATCATCAAGGGCTTGCTTTTGCCCAAATTTGAGAAAGGGGGTTCTGACGGCTAAGGTTGGGGAAGGACTAAGAAGCCGCGCGACCGGGGGTCATCGACAACGATCATTGGGGTTTACATCCGAAGACTACGATGCCTGCCACCGCTATTGTCCGTATTGGACTTGTAAATAAGGGGGTGACCAACTTGGACAATGAACAATGTGCCGTGCCTGGGCCCCGAAAACGTATTGCTGTGTTTTGATGATAATAATTGGGGTTTTTATAGTAACTGCTTTAGGATTCTGGTACGTTGAGGAGATTTATCCTCCAGAGCCTCTTTTGCCAACTGAAATTGCACCTACTGTTTTGACTCCTTTTTTACACCTGCATACTCTGTCACCTAGGGACTCTCGGCATAGACAGAAGTATCACAATAATACTATGATGCTGATTATGAACTCGACACATGCCATTTTTAACAAAACCAATTGTTGGGTCTGTTCACATTTACCGCAACACGGGGATAAGGGGCTAGGTTGGTATATTTATCCTTTACCGTTGACAACTGCTTGCTATGCTTCTCTTAGAGCACTGTTCTTTGGCCGGTGGAATGATAGCATCTCGGGGAATTTTGATGGAACTAATTTGAATGATTTGGAGAAACGTGTTCTGACTCCCCTGGGATGCTCGCTTTTCGCAAATAGGAGCAAACTCAACGTTGCTTCAATTCGGCCTTCTGATAGACTATCCCGTCCTTTCCAATCTTTAGTTTTCTTTAAAATGGCTCCGATAGGCAATAAGGATGTCGTGCCTCCTTCTTACTCTGTTAACCATAGCCACGTTTCAGTTTCTTTCTGCATACAGAAGAATGGTACCCGGTCAATGGGAGATTTTAAGTGCTGTGCCAAAGTTGCAAATTTGACTGGGGAAATCAGACCTTTGTATGTGGGCGAACCTGTCTATTTCGTTTGCGGTAATGAATAATTTCCATGGTTGCCCAGGGATTGGCAGGGTACCTGTTATTTAGGGATCCTGTTACCTGGGGTATTCATAGCAAGCACTTTGGAAGTTTCAAAGGCTCGTCCACGGCGGGACGAGAATGGTGATACCCCCGCACAAGTGATGGGAGAAATAGCAAAATCAGTTGTGCCATTTTGGGGGCAGAGAGCAAATTCCGAAGACATCAGGAGACTAGAGAGAGTACTGGAGAGAACCATCAACCGGACCACAGATATACTCTATAACATGACATTAGAGCAGAAAGCGATAAGATTAGTAGCACTCCAGAACCGGATGGCATTAGATGTCATTCTGGCTGAACGTGGTGGAGTATGTAAATTAGTAGGGTCCGCTTGCTGTGTTTTTCTACCAGACTCCTCCCCAACCATTTTCAAAGCAATTCAGAATCTGCACGTCCTTAGATCAGAAGTGCATGTTCCTGAGGGGAATAGGAATCTTAGTGCTTGGTTTTGGGATTTCCTGCGATCTTGGGGGTTGGAAAGTACTTTCAGTTTTGTTGATCATTTTGGGAGTTCCTCTATTCCTTTGTTGTTGTATCCAATTTCTGCCTAGTATATGTTCGATGCTAGGGGGATGTTGTGCTCAGGCGATAGGTACGATAGGACACAAAGTATATGCCCCGGATAAAACTTCCAAGGAGTATGTGTTAAAAGAGATCTTAGTGAACAACCTGATGGCCATAGATATCTCTGACGGTGATTCAGGGTGTATGGACGATGACGTATGGAGTTACTTGCAAGGAGATCAGAAGTAGTCTTAGCACTTGGCATAGGCCAAAAGGAGGGTTTGTCAAACTGGATATTAAATTGTGCCTCCTATTGTAACGATTGTATGTATATTGGCGTACGCCAAGATGCTTAAAACTGTACGTGAATAACTCTCTACGGCAAGGTCTTTACCTTAGAAATTGGTGTAAGCCGCCATCTTGAATCAAACCACCATTTTAGGTTCTCTTGCTGTGTAAAAGTCACCCTGTACATCAAAATGGTGGACGATGCCATTCCGAACAGAATCTGGTCGACATGACCTCCGTACAGCTAATTAATAACTTGCCTGCAAGCCACTTGTTAGGGTCGTGAACTGAGACCTTGTCCTTCTGTTGACCTGCATGTAAATGGATTACCTGTATCAACGGAACTGATCTATGCACAAACTAATGAATACATTAGAATTGACCTGGCAGGGACCCTAGACCAGTAATACATTCATGGAATGGTTAACCCGCAAAGGGGTTGGACAACAGGCTGGAGAAATGTATAAAAGCCTGAATGTCCCGATGTACAGTCTCTCACTGAATACATCGAACCCTGTTGAAGTTCGTTGTGTTGTACTGAGGGCCGATAGCTATCTGACCTGTCATTGACTTTGTCATTGCTTGACCTTAAAATAAAGTACTTTGTATGTTCCTTTGTAACCGGTGTTTGGTGTGTTTCCTTTGGGTTCCCGGCCTCATATTATTTTTCCTCTTTTCACAGTTGGCGCCCGAATAGGGACCCTCAAGATTGATGCTGGACCATTGAAGGTTGACGCATGCTATCGGACCGGGATCGGACGGTGTGATACTATGGGCCCGACTGAACGAGACGCGACACCTCTACAGCGCTGCACGATCCGATCCTTGGATGATAGCCATGCGGTCTGAGACGGCATCTTGACGAGGGTCCACTTTTGAGGTGGGCAGATTTGCCGAAATCACCAAACCTAAGGTAAAATTTGTTAGGTAAGTTCTTTGATAAACCGTACGGTCCTCCTTAGGTTTGGTCAGGTGAGTCGTGACCCGACTCTTAATTTAACCCTGACAATTTGAATTTGGCGCATTGTATCTGCAGACACAATTATTGACCAGGTAACACCAAGTTTTTGAGAAATGCCTGGAAAATTGTCTAGCTGCTTTAGGGCATTATTCCGCAGCGATTGACAATCTTTGGAATTTAGCCGCCCGGCACCACAGGAGGGGTCGCCAGTGTTTACTATCTATTGTAAACATGGCATTGGAAGTGTAGTATTTAATGATATTTGGCACAGACAAACCAGATATGCCTCCTAACTCCAGTGGCCAATCAATGGTAGTTTTGAGTTCACTCGTAATGAATACTTAAAGTCGGGCTTATTAAAGAAAAAGGCCAGACACGCAGCATTTGATGTTCTGCTGAATTGGAAAAAAGAAGTGTTGCAGCAGCTTAAGAGTAGGGAAAAACATGTGTGCCGTCATAAAACGAACGCTGAAAAGGCGTTGTTATATGATCAGGACAAACAGTCTGAGTCAGTTAAGAATATGGATAGGGCTTTCTCACTCGGTATTCAGAAAATCTATCCTTCTAAAGACCTTCATGTTTCTGACGAGTTTCTCGACAAATTGTTAAATGAGCGAAGGCCTGGTGCCTCTGCACCACCTCCGTATGATCCTCTTCCTGTTGCTTTGCCTCTTCCTGCTGTTATTCCTGCTCTCTCTGCTCAACCTGTTGCTCCTATTATTCCGGCTGTTGTTCCTCCGCCTGCTCTACTACCTCTTCCCATTGCACCAGTAATCTGCCTTCACCTCCACTCCAGAGTGGTTCTGTACCGACTATAGTTGATTGGGGTGCGGGGTCGAAGGTTGTTACTCGTAATACTGTCCCTACAGATAAAAAGCGGGAATTGTTTGCATGGGCTAAGCATTGTATGGAGAGAGATGATCGAGCTAATGTTTTTGCCACACTGTCTAAATGGATAATTTTCCTGAGAAAAATGTTTTTATTGAAGGTTTAGGGATTCATTTATGCGTAATGTGGGGTAAATTAAATAATGTGGATCTCCCACAGGGGCTGAGGGATCTGAATACTTTAGCACTATCAAGAGATACTGTGGATAAAGTACATGAGCATGTCGAGAGGTTGTTTGAGTATAGGAGAGATTTGGAAAAGTTACGGAATGAGGATGACGAAGAGGAGAGTATGTATGTACAGAAACGATTTCTTCCGTGTCGTAAATGGGCATCTGAGGAAGCACAAATTTGTACAAGAGATGCGATTAGATGGATTTCGGATTTATCGATAACTCCGGTTGAGGTATATGACACATATAGTCAATATATGCTAGAAATGCAGAGGAAGGTGATTCAGGTAATGGTAGAGTACCTGCAGGATGAATGTGTGAGGAAGAAGGTAAGTTTTTCCACAGAGTTACTGGGTATTTATAAGAGAGCTTTTTCACTTGACACTTCTTCGACTGCTTTGGCGCTCGACTTAGCTCTGTTGCTTAGTAAGCGTTCGGAGTTGCCTATATCTCAGTTGCCTATGAGAGAGGTACCTCTGACATTTGTCCCAAAAGTTGAGATTGCCACTAATGCTGCAGCAGGTATAGCTGCTGTGGACATTCCTGCACATTATGTATCACAGTTTGTTCACGTCCCGTTTTCATGACAGGAAGTAAACACTATTAGGCAATCTATTCCCGACATTAGGAAAAATCCGACAGGATTCTATAAAGAGATAGAGTCCGTCTTGCAGTCCTCAGTGTTCCCCCCATAGGCGTCATTGACTTGTTTTTTCGGTACTCCTGCCAGTAGATTGGTGGAAGCAGGTTGGAACAATAGCCGATGCACCTGGATTGGGAGATACGTGGGCTAATATAACTAGGCTTGATGGGGAAAGGCCAGCTGGTGAGCGACCGCCTCAGGTGATACTCACTTTGCCTGATAGAATCATTGCGAAATTAAAAACTATAATTCCCGAAAAAAGAATTATTTGGGATAAGCTTACGGCCTGTGTCCAAGGAAAATCTGAGGGTGCCACCGAGTTCTTTAATCAGTTCGAACAAGTATTCTTGGACTTCAGTGGACAGGATTTAGGCACAGAATCTGGGAAAAGGTTATTTGTGGACAGACTTGTGCGTGGATTGCTGCCTGACATCCAGTCACAGATTATGTCTTCCGAAAGCGCTTGGCAGGCGAAATCCCAATCAGAAATACTGCACATGGCTCAGTACTACAAGAACCGTGTCAATAATGAAAAAGATAGAGTAGAAAAGAGAAAAGGAGACTTAATGACTAAATTATTGGTACAACAAATTGTTAGAGGCCCCAGAGGGGGTAGTTCGCAGATTAGCGGTCAGTATGTTCCACAAGGGAATGTAGCCTTGGGTCCTGTGAACATTAACCAGTGTGCCTATTGTCGCCAGGAGGGTCATTTGCGTGCACAATGCCCCGTCCTTCGACAGAGGTCGAATAACACATTTGGGAGTATGGGTAGATGACCCACAGGTCACCCCGGGGTGGGGGGCCCTGGTAGAGGTCTGTTTTCACAGGATCCTCAGCAACCTTTTTCACAGGACAATCAGACTTCGAGTGTGGATACTAGAAACATATTAGATCACCCTTCTGCTGCTTACCTCTCTGAGGATCTTGCTTCTGATGATATTCTGTTTCGTTAGGATTGCCCGAAACAGGGTTTGGAACCTACACCTATTCCCGTTAGTCAGAAAGGTCCCTACGTTGAAATGGTAGTGGGAAATAGGAAACATCAGTTCTTGATAGACACTGGAGCACAGAAGTGCTCCATTGATCATTCTCGGGTTCCAAACATTCCACTGTCAGGGCAAACCAATGTCTCCGTAGGGTTTTCTGGCACACCAGTCATTTGTCCGGTTTCTTCGCCGGTACCTATTTCTTTGGGTCCCTTTATGGACCATTGTCCATTTCTTTTGACTTCGAATTGTGGAGAGAATTTGTTGAGGTTGAATCTGTTGAAGGAATTAAATGCGGTAATTCATTGTTCATCTGATGGAGTGCGTTTGACGATTTCACCATAGCAGTTTTCTGTTTCATAGTTTTTGACTAGACCTTTGCCACCAGAATTCAGTAATGTCCTGGAGTGTTTGTGGGCAGCTGACGACAATGATGTCGGTGTTCTACAGATTGAGCCTGTTAGAATAGTTTTGAAACATGGTATTAAGCTACCACGTATTCTGAAGTATAAAATCTCGTTTGACGGTGAGCGAGCTTTGAAGAGCATTGTTTCCGATTTTGTGCATCGTGGGGTGATTGAGGAGATTACAGGAAGATTGTGCAATAGTCCGATCCTACCCGTGTACAAAAAAGGCGATAATGCTATTCAGTTTTGTTTTATAATTGATTTGCGAGCCATTAATAGAGTTGTCGCTCCACAATTTCAAATTGTGCCTGATGTGACGACGATATTAACTATGATTCCAGCTATGGCTATTTACTTTAGTGTTGTGGACCTGAAGAATGCTTTCTTCAGTATTCCTATTTACAAGGACAGTAGATATTTGTTCGCGTTCACCTTAGGGGGACGCTCATTCACATTTACTTGTGCACCTCAAGGTTACTCCGAGAGTCCTAGCATTTACAGTAGGGCCTTGAAAGAACAGCTTGATACTCTTGAATTACCCCCTACTTGTACGCTGCTTCAGTACGTTGACGACTTGCTTTTAGCAGCAGATTCTGTGAGCTCTTGTAAAGAGGGCACTGTATTGTTGCTCATCCATCCAGCTAAGCATGGTCACAAAGCTTCGCTTAAAAAGTTTCAATATTGTTGCCAGGAGGTCGCTTATCTAGGCTCCCTCCTGTCAAAGGAGGGAAGAAGATTGTCACCTGAAAGAATAAAACACATTTCTGGCATGTCTGTCCCAAATACACAGAAGGATTTCAGAGCCTTAATAGGTATGGCTTCTTACTGTAGGTTATGGATCCCAAACTTTTCACTAGTGATAAAACCGATGTTGGTTTTGACAAGGAAGGGCATTTCTTCGCCATTGCCATGGAAATCGGAACATCAACAATCATTTGAGCTTCTCAAGACTGCATTATGCTCTGCACCGGTTTTGGGTACACCAAATTACAACAAGGCCTTTGTGTTGTTTGTGCATGAATGTGATGGATGTGCTTTGGCTGTATTAACGCAGGAACATGGAGGGAAGAATAGGCTGTGCGGTTACTACTCTTCCGCCCTCGATCCTGTCGCATGCGCTTTGCCAAGATGTTTGTGAGCTGTCGCTGCTGCTGCCGCATCTGTAAAACAGAGTGAGGGAATGGTCCTAGGCCATGATCTAACCCTGATGGTGCCTCACTCTGTAGATGTTCTATTGAACAAAACCCAAACGCAAAACCTCACTTCCGCACGATTGACGAGATATGAATTAATTTTGTTTGCTCCCCATATACAAATTAGGAGGTGTTGTGTTCTTAATCCGGCTGAACTTCTACCTTTTCCGCAAAATACTGTTTGCGGTGATGAGTCACATGACTGCCTGTATACTACTGAACAAGAAACGAAGGGCAGAATTGATCTTAAGGACACTCCTTTGGATAATGCGCAAGGGGAGCTATTTTGTGATGGCTCCTGTTTCAAACTTCCGGATGGTACATCCACAGCTGCTTATGCAGTCACTACATTGAGCACGGTTGTAGAGACCAAGCGAATTACACATAACTCCGCGCAGGCCGCAGAGATTATAGCATTAAACCGAGCTTGTGAGCTTTCCGAAGGGCTAACAGTGAATATATATATATATATATACTGACAGTCAGTATGTTTTTGGGGTGGCTCACAACTCTGGGAGACTTTGGTCAGAAAGAGGGTTTCTAACTTCACATGGGACCAAGATTCAGCATGGCCCCCTGATAGTACAATTGCTCTCAGCGCTCACTCTCCCTAGTCAGTTAGCGATCATGAAATGTGCAGCGCATCGCAAGATCACAGACGATGTAGGAAAAGGGAATGCTTTCGCTGATCAGATAGCCAACAAACTGCCACAGATCTTCGCACAGAAATGTATCCTCTAAGAGAAACTAGGGATGTCTATGTAATGAACAAGGATATTGGGTCTGTGCGGGATCTCCAAGCTGATGCCACAATGGAAGAATCTAAGAAATGGGCTGAAGGCTTGGGGAAATTAGATGATGACGGGTGTTGGGTGGACACAGTTGAAGGGAAATGGTTACTTCCTAATGCCTACATAGTCATGATGGTCACTATGGCACACGGTCCCACACATGTGTGTGCCCAACAGATTATGAAAATGTTAGAGAAAGTCTGGGTAAATTATAAGATTTCGAAAATTGCTCAGCATTATGTCCAAAATTGCATGATTTGCCTACAGCACAATGTGGGGAAAGGGACGGTAACTCCAAGGGGTAGCTTTGGGCCTCCTTCTGTCCCGTTTGAAGTGATTCATTTTAATTTTACTGAGATGGAGCGGTGCAATAGTTTAAAATATGTCCTTGTGGTCATTTGCGCCTTCAGTAAATGGGTTGAGGCTTTCCCTGTCAAAGATGCTACAGCCATGACCACTGCAAAAATTATGATAAAGGAGTACTTCCCGCGGTTTGGGTTGCCAAGAGTCATCTGGTCGGACAATGGTCCACATTTTGTTGCTGCTGTAATTTTACAGATATGTACGGCACTACATATTGATAAGTGATTTCATTCGGCTAGATATCCTCAAAGTGCCGGGTTGGTAGAGAGACATAACAGTATGCTAAAGAACAAACTCCCTAAGACGTGTGCAGGTACCAAACTAAAATGGCCGGACGCCTTACCGATCGTGTTATTAGCCATGCGCACTACCCCTCAAACTAAGACTGGGCTCTCTCCATTTGAGGTGGTGATGGGGAGACCTGCCAATATTTGGGGTCTTCCGAAACCCAAAGCACTGAGAAATGTTGAGAATGTATTGCTTTCAGACTACTGTAACCAGTTGACTAAAAATCTGTATTTAATTTATCATCAGGTACGATCAGCTTTACCTGTACGTTATGAGGGCCCAGGACACAACATCCGGCTTGGAAACTGGGTCCTGGTGAGAGCATACGTGCGGTCTTCTTGCCTCGCACCTCGCTGGCGGGGACCATTCCAGGTCTTGTTGGTCACCCAAACGGCAGTGCGGGTGGCTGGAAAGAAGAACGGCTACGTGCGACGCATGTCAAGAAACTTCCTCACTCGCCGCCGCACGATACAGAAGAAACAGCACCCCTCACTAACGCTGCAATCGATGATCCTGAAGCGGCAAATAGCGCTGTGAGTGAGTCGGAGAATTTCTCTGAGCCCGTGGGGCTTGGGGAACCATCCATTTTGTCTTCACACTCTTTGGAAAAGTCATTTCCGGAAACCATTGCTTCAAATTCTGCAACTTCCGTTGCCTCTGATACGTTGCTTCCCTCAGGGAGTGACGTTACCTTATTTCCGGATCAAACAGTACCGGGAACCACCAGATATAATCTTCGACGGAGAAAATAGACCTACAGCACGGTTCAACTGTGCATTCGAAAGAAGGAAAGGATCATCAAGGGCTTGCTTTTGCCCAAATTTGAGAAAGTGGGTTCTGACGGCTAAGGTTGGGGAAGGACTAAAAAGCCGCGCGACCGGGGGTCATCGACAACGATCATTGGGGTTTACATCCGAAGACTACGATGCCTGCCACCGCTATTGTCCGTATTGGACTTGTAAATAAGGGGGTGACCAACTTGGACAATGAACAATGTGCCGTGCCTGGGCCCCGAAAACGTATTGCTGTGTTTTGATGATAATAATTGGGGTTTTTATAGTAACTGCTTTAGGATTCTGGTACGTTGAGGAGATTTATCCTCCAGAGCCTCTTTTGCCAACTGAAATTGCACCTACTGTTTTGACTCCTTTTTTACACCTGCATACTCTGTCACCTAGGGACTCTCGGCATAGACAGAAGTATCACAATAATACTATGATGCTGATTATGAACTCGACACATGCCATTTTTAACAAAACCAATTGTTGGGTCTGTTCACATTTACCGCAACACGGGGATAAGGGGCTAGGTTGGTATATTCATCCTTTACCGTTGACAACTGCTTGCTATGCTTCTCTTAGAGCACTGTTCTTTGGCCGGTGGAATGATAGCATCTCGGGGAATTTTGATGGAACTAATTTGAATGATTTTGAGAAACGTGTTCTGACTCCCCTGGGATGCTCGCTTTTCGCAAATAGGAGCAAACTCATCGTTGCTTCAATTCGGCCTTCTGATAGACTATCCCGCCCTTTCCAATCTTTAGTTTTCTTTAAAATGGCTCCGATAGGCAATAAGGATGTCGTGCCTGCTTCTTACTCTGTTAACCATAGCCACGTTTCAGTTTCTTTCTGCATACAGAAGAATGGTACCCGGTCAATGGGAGATTTTAAGTGCTGTGCCAAAGTTGCAAATTTGACTGGGGAAATCAGACCTTTGTATGTGGGTGAACCTGTCTATTTCGTTTGCGGTAATGAATAATTTCCATGGTTGCCCAGGGATTGGCAGGGAACCTGTTATTTAGGGATCCTGTTACCTGGGGTATTCATAGCAAGCACTTTGGAAGTTTCAAAGGCTCGTCCACGGCGGGACGAGAATGGTGATACCCCCGCACAAGTGATGGGAGAAATAGCAAAATCAGTTGTGCCATTTTGGGGGCAGAGAGCAAATTCCGAAGACATCAGGAGACTAGAGAGAGTACTGGAGAGAACCATCAACCGGACCACAGATATACTCTATAACATGACATTAGAGCAGAAAGCGATAAGATTAGTAGCACTCCAGAACCGGATGGCATTAGATGTCATTCTGGCTGAACGTGGTGGAGTATGTAAATTAGTGGGGTCCGCTTGGTGTGTTTTTCTACCAGACTCCTCCCCAACCATTTTCAAAGCAATTCAGAATCTGCACGTCCTTAGATCAGAAGTGCATGTTCCTGAGGGGAATAGGAATCTTAGTGCTTGGTTTTGGGATTTCCTGCAATCTTGGGGTTGGAAAGTACTTTCAGTTTTGTTGATCATTTTGGGAGTTCCTCTATTCCTTTGTTGTTGTATCCAATTTCTGCCTAGTATATGTTCGATGCTAGGGGGATGTTGTGCTCAGGCGATAGGTACGATAGGACACAAAGTATATGCCCCGGATAAAACTTCCAAGGAGTATGTGTTAAAAGAGATCTTAGTGAACAACCTGATGGCCATAGATATCTCTGACGGTGATTCAGGGTGTATGGACGATGACGTATGGAGTTACTTGCAAGGAGATCAGAAGTAGTCTTAGCACTTGGCATAGGCCAAAAGGAGGGTTTGTCAAACTGGATATTAAATTGTGCCTCCTATTGTAACGATTGTATGTATATTGGCGTACGCCAAGATGCTTAAAACTGTACGTGAATAACTCTCTACGGCAAGGTCTTTACCTTAGAAATTGGTGTAAGCCGCCATCTTGAATCAAACCACCATTTTAGGTTCTCTTGCTGTGTAAAAGTCACCCTGTACATCAAAATGGTGGACGATGCCATTCCGAACAGAATCTGGTCGACATGACCTCCGTACAGCTAATTAATAACTTGCCTGCAAGCCACTTGTTAGGGTCGTGAACTGAGACCTTGTCCTTCTGTTGACCTGCATGTAAATGGATTACCTGTATCAACGGAACTGATCTATGCACATACTAATGAATACATTAGAATTGACCTGGCAGGGACCCTAGACCAGTAATACATTCATGGAATGGTTAACCCGCAAAGGGGTTGGACAACAGGCTGGAGAAATGTATAAAAGCCTGAATGTCCCGATGTACAGTCTCTCACTGAATACATCGAACCCTGTTGAAGTTCGTTGTGTTGTACTGAGGGCCGATAGCTATCTGACCTGTCATTGACTTTGTCATTGCTTGACCTTAAAATAAAGTACTTTGTATGTTCCTTTGTAACCGGTGTTTGGTGTGTTTCCTTTGGGTTCCCGGCCTCATATTATTTTTCCTCTTTTCACAGTTGGCGCCCGAATAGGGACCCTCAAGATTGATGCTGGACCATTGAAGGTTGACGCATGCTATCGGACCGGGATCGGACGGTGTGATACTACGGGCCCGACTGAACGAGACGCGACACCTCTACAGCGCTGCACGATCCGATCCTTGGATGATAGCCATGCGGTCTGAGACGGCATCTTGACGAGGGTCCACTTTTGAGGTGGGCAGATTTGCCGAAATCACCAAACCTAAGGTAAAATTTGTTAGGTAAGTTCTTTGATAAACCGTACGGTCCTCCTTAGGTTTGGTCAGGTGAGTCGTGACCCGACTCTTAATTTAACCCTGACAATTTGAATTTGGCGCATTGTATCTGCAGACACAATTATTGACCAGGTAACACCAAGTTTTTGAGAAATGCCTGGAAAATTGTCTAGCTGCTTTAGGGCATTATTCCGCAGCGATTGACAATCTTTGGAATTTAGCCGCCCGGCACCACAGGAGGGGTCGCCAGCGTTTACTATCTATTGTAAACATGGCATTGGAAGTGTAGTATTTAATGATATTTGGCACAGACAAACCAGATATGCCTCCTAACTCCAGTGGCCAATCAATGGTAGTTTTGAGTTCACTCGTAATGAATACTTAGAGTCGGTCTTATTAAAGAAAAAGGCCAGACCCGCAGCATTTGATGTTCTGCAGAATTGGAAAAAAGAAGTGTTGCAGCAGCTTAAGAGTAGGGAAAAACATGTGTGCCGTCATAAAACGAACGCTGAAAAGGCGTTGTTATATGATCAGGACAAACAGTCTGAGTCAGTTAAGAATATGGATAGGGCTTTCTCACTCGGTATTCAAAAAATCTATCCTTCTAAAGACCTTCATGTTTCTGACGAGTTTCTCGACAAATTGTTAAATGAGCGAAGGCCTGGTGCATCTGCACCACCTCCGTATGATCCTCTTCCTGTTGCTTTGCCTCTTCCTGCTGTTATTCCTGCTCTCTCTGCTCAACCTGTTGCTCCTATTATTCCGGCTGTTGTTCCTCCGCCTGCTCTACTACCTCTTCCCATTGCACCAGTAATCTGCCTGCACCTCCACTCCCGAGTGGTTCTGTACCGACTATAGTTGATCGGGGTGCGGGGTCGAAGGTTGTTACTCGTAATACTGTCCCTACAGATAAAAAGCGGGAATTGTTTCCATGGGCTAAGTATTGTATGGAGAGAGATGATCGAGCTAATGTTTTTGCCACACTGTCTAAATGGATAATTCTCCTGAGAAAAATGTTTTTATTGAAGGTTTAGGGATTCATTTATGCGTAATGTGGGGTAAATTAAATAATGTGGATCTCCCACAGGGGCTGAGGGATCTGAATACTTTAGCACTATCAAGAGATACTGTGGATAAAGTACATGAGCATGTCGAGAGGTTGTTTGAGTATAGGAGAGATTTGGAAAAGTTACGGAATGAGGATGACGAAGAGGAGAGTATGTATGTACAGAAACGATTTCTTCCGTGCCGTAAATGGGCATCTGAGGAAGCACAAATGTGTACAAGAGATGCGATTAGATGGATTTCGGATTTATCGATAACTCCGGTTGAGGTATATGACACATATAGTCAATATACGCTAGAAATGCAGAGGAAGGTGATTCAGGTAATGGTTGAGTACCTGCAGGATGAATGTGTGAGGAAGAAGGTAAGTTTTCCCACAGAGTTACTGGGTATTTATAAGAGAGCTTTTTCACTTGACACTTCTTCGACTGCTTTGGCGCTCGACTTAGCTTTGTTGCTTAGTAAGCGTTCGGAGTTGCCTATATCTCAGTTGCCTATGAGAGAGGTACCTCTGACATTTGTCCCAAAAGTTGAGATTGCCACTAATGCTGCAGCAGGTATAGCTGCTGTGGACATTCCTGCACATTATGTATCACAGTTTGTTCACGTCCCGTTTTCATGACAGGAAGTAAACACTATTAGGCAATCTATTCCCGACATTAGGAAAAATCCGACAGGATTCTATAAAGAGATAGAGTCCGTCTTGCAGTCCTCAGTGTTCCCCCCATAGGCGTCATTGACTTGTTTTTTCGGTACTCCTGCCAGTAGATTGGTGGAAGCAGGTTGGAACAATAGCCGATGCACCTGGATTGGGAGATACGTGGGCTAATATAACTAGGCTTGATGGGGAAAGGCCAGCTGGTGAGCGACCGCCTCAGGTGATACTCACTTTGCCTGATAGAATCATTGCGAAATTAAAAACTATAATTCCCGAAAAAAGAATTATTTGGGACAAGCTTACGGCCTGTGTCCAAGGAAAATCTGAGGGTGCCACCGAGTTCTTTAATCAGTTCGAACAAGTATTCTTGGACTTCAGTGGACAGGATTTAGGCACAGAATCTGGGAAAAGGTTATTTGTGGACAGACTTGTGCGTGGATTGCTGCCTGACATCCAGTCACAGATTATGTCTTCCGAAAGCGCTTGGCAGGCGAAATCCCAATCAGAAATACTGCACATGGCTCAGTACTACAAGAACCGTGTCAATAATGAAAAAGATAGAGTAGAAAAGAGAAAAGGAGACTTAATGACTAAATTATTGGTACAACAAATTGTTAGAGGCTCCAGAGGGGGTAGTTCGCAGATTAGCGGTCAGTATGTTCCACAAGGGAATGTAGCCTTGGGTCCTGTGAACATTAACCAGTGTGCCTATTGTCGCCAGGAGGGTCATTGGCGTGCACAATGCCCCGTCCTTCGACAGAGGTCGAATAACACATTTGGGAGTATGGGTAGATGACCCACAGGTCACCCCGGGGTGGGGGGCCCTGGTAGAGGTCAGTTTTCACAGGATCCTCAGCAACCTTTTTCACAGGACAATCAGACTTCGAGTGTGGATACTAGAAACATATTAGATCACCCTTCTGCTGCTTACCTCTCTGAGGATCTTGCTTCTGATGATATTCTGTTTCGTTAGGATTGCCCGAAACAGGGTTTGGAACCTACACCTATTCCCATTAGTCAGAAAGGTCCCTACGTTGAAATGGTAGTGGGAAATAGGAAACATCCGTTCTTGATAGACACTGGAGCACAGAAGTGCTCCATTGATCATTCTCGGGTTCCAAACATTCCACTGTCAGGGCAAACCAATGTCTCCGTAGGGTTTTCTGGCACACCAGTCATTTGTCCGGTTTCTTCGCCGGTACCTATTTCTTTGGGTCCCTTTATGGACCATTGTCCATTTCTTTTGACTTCGAATTGTGGAGAGAATTTGTTGAGGTTGAATCTGTTGAAGGAATTAAATGCGGTAATTCATTGTTCATCTGATGGAGTGCGTTTGACGATTTCACCATAGCAGTTTTCTGTTTCATAGTTTTTGACTAGACCTTTGCCACCAGAATTCAGTAATGTCCCGGAGTGTTTGTGGGCAGCTGACGACAATGATGTCGGTGTTCTACAGATTGAGCCTGTTAGAATAGTTTTGAAACATGGTATTAAGCTACCACGTATTCTGAAGTATAAGATCTCGTTTGACGGTGAGCGAGCTTTGAAGAGCATTGTTTCCGATTTTGTGCATCGTGGGGTGATTGAGGAGATTACAGGAAGATTGTGCAATAGTCCGATCCTACCCGTGTACAAAAAAGGCGATAATGCTATTCAGTTTCGTTTTATAATTGATTTGCGAGCCATTAATAGAGTTGTCGCTCCACAATTTCAAATTGTGCCTGATGTGACGACGATATTAACTATGATTCCAGCTATGGCTACTTACTTTAGTGTTGTGGACCTGAAGAATGCTTTCTTCAGTATTCCTATTTACAAGGACAGTAGATATTTGCTCGCGTTCACCTTAGGGGGACGCTCGTTCACATTTACTTGTGCACCTCAAGGTTACTCCGAGAGTCCTAGCATTTACAGTAGGGCCTTGAAAGAACAGCTTGATACTCTTGAATTACCCCCTACTTGTACGCTGCTTCAGTACGTTGACGACTTGCTTTTAGCAGCAGATTCTGTGAGCTCTTGTAAAGAGGGCACTGTATTGTTGCTCATCCATCCAGCTAAGCATGGTCACAAAGCTTCGCTTAAAAAGTTTCAATATTGTTGCCAGGAGGTCGCTTATCTAGGCTCCCTCCTGTCAAAGGAGGGAAGAAGATTGTCACCTGAAAGAATAAAACACATTTCTGGCATGTCTGTCCCAAATACACAGAAGGATTTCAGAGCCTTAATAGGTATGGCTTCTTACTGTAGGTTATGGATCCCAAACTTTTCACTAGTGATAAAACCGATGTTGGTTTTGACAAGGAAGGGCATTTCTTCGCCATTGCTATGGAAATCGGAACATCAACAATCATTTGAGCTTCTCAAGACTGCATTATGCTCTGCACCGGTTTTGGGTACACCAAATTACAACAAGGCCTTTGTGTTGTTTGTGCATGAATGTGATGGATGTGCTTTGGCTGTATTAACGCAGGAAGATGGAGGGAAGAATAGGCTGTGCGGTTACTACTCTTCCGCCCTCGATCCTGTCGCATGCGCTTTGCCAAGATGTTTGTGAGCTGTCGCTGCTGCTGCCGCATCTGTAAAACAGAGTGAGGGAATGGTCCTAGGCCATGATCTAACCCTGATGGTGCCTCACTCTGTAGATGTTCTATTGAACAAAACCCAAACGCAACACCTCACTTCCGCACGATTGACGAGATATGAATTAATTTTGTTTGCTCCCCATATACAAATTAGGAGGTGTTGTGTTCTTAATCCGGCTGAACTTCTACCTTTTCCGCAAAATACTGTTTGCGGTGATGATGAGTCACATGACTGCCTGTATACTACTGAACAAGAAACGAAGGGCAGAATTGATCTTAAGGACACTCCTTTGGATAATGCGCAAGGGGAGCTATTTTGTGATGGCTCCTGTTTCAAACTTCCGGATGGTACATCCACAGCTGCTTATGCAGTCACTACATTGAGCACGGTTGTAGAGACCAAGCGAATTACACATAACTCCGCGCAGGCCGCAGAGATTATAGCATTAAACCGAGCTTGTGAGCTTTCCGAAGGGCTAACAGTGAATATATATATATATATACTGACAGTCAGTATGTTTTTGGGGTGGCTCACAACTCTGGGAGACTTTGGTCAGAAAGAGGGTTTCTAACTTCACATGGGACCAAGATTCAGCATGGCCCCCTGATAGTACAATTGCTCTCAGCACTCACTCTCCCTAGTCAGTTAGCGATCATGAAATGTGCAGCGCATCGCAAGATCACAGACGATGTAGGAAAAGGGAATGCTTTCGCTGATCAGATAGCCAACAAACTGCCACAGATCTTCGCACAGAAATGTATCCTCTAAGAGAAACTAGGGATGTCTATGTAATGAACAAGGATATTGGGTCTGTGCGGGATATCCAAGCTGATGCCACAATGGAAGAATCTAAGAAATGGGCTGAAGGCTTGGGGAAATTAGATGATGACGGGTGTTGGGTGGACACAGTTGAAGGGAAATGGTTACTTCCTAATGCCTACATAGTCATGATGGTCACTATGGCACACGGTCCCACACATGTGTGTGCCCAACAGATTATGAAAATGTTAGAGAAAGTCTGGGTAAATTATAAGATTTCGAAAATTGCTCAGCATTATGTCCAAAATTGCATGATTTGCCTACAGCACAATGTGGGGAAAGGGACGGTAACTCCAAGGGGTAGCTTTGGGCCTCCTTCTGTCCCGTTTGAAGTGATTCATTTTAATTTTACTGAGATGGAGCAGTGCAATAGTTTAAAATATGTCCTTGTGGTCATTTGTGCCTTCAGTAAATGGGTTGAGGCTTTCCCTGTCAAAGATGCTACAGCCATGACCACTGCAAAAATTATGATAAAGGAGTACTTCCCGCGGTTTGGGTTGCCAAGAGTCATCTGGTCGGACAATGGTCCACATTTTGTTGCTGCTGTAATTTTACAGATATGTACGGCACTACATATTGATAAGTGATTTCATTCGGCTAGATATCCTCAAAGTGCCGGGTTGGTAGAGAGACATAACAGTATGCTAAAGAACAAACTCCCTAAGACGTGTGCAGGTACCAAACTAAAATGGCCGGACGCCTTACCGATCGTGTTATTAGCCATGCGCACTACCCCTCAAACTAAGACTGGGCTCTCTCCATTTGAGGTGGTGATGGGGAGACCTGCCAATATTTGGGGTCTTCCGAAACCCAAAGCCGCAAGGAGAAGGCCAGAGGACAAGGCCTGCACTCCTCTTTGCAGCTCCGCTGCGAGTGCCTCCATCAGCTGTGCTCGATCAGCTGGCAGCAGAATTCCATCTGCTTTTCAGAGCGCCAGCTGATCTCGCGCACATCGCGAAGGCCCCCGCCTTGGAAGGCATGGGCACCGACAAAGGATCTTTTGAATTTGGCGCTGCTTCCCGCCCGCAGCCTCATACGGCTTCCCGCCCTGCCGGCTCCACCCCCCCACCATAAAGAGAGACGGGGCTCACCGCCAGGCGAAGCCGCAAGGAGAAGGCCAGAGGACAAGGCCTGCACTCCTCTTTGCAGCTCCGCTGCGAGTGCCTCCATCAGCTGTGCTCGATCAGCTGGCAGCAGAATTCCATCTGCTTTTCGGAGCGCCAGCTGATCTCGCGCACATCGCGAAGGCCCCCGCCTTGGAACGCATGGGCACCGACAAAGGATCTTTTGAATTTGGCGCCGCTTCCCGCCCGCAGCCTCATACGGCTTCCCGCCCTGCCGGCTCCACCCCCCCCACCATAAAGAGAGACGGGGCTCACCGCCAGGCGAAGCCGCAAGGAGAAGGCCAGAGGACAAGGCCTGCACTCCTCTTTGCAGCTCCGCTGCGAGTGCCTCCATCAGCTGTGCTCGATCAGCTGGCAGCAGAATTCCATCTGCTTTTCGGAGCGCCAGCTGATCTCGCGCACATCGCGAAGGCCCCCGCCTTGGAAGGCATGGGCACCGACAAAGGATCTTTTGAATTTGGCGCCGCTTCCCGCCCGCAGCCTCATACGGCTTCCCGCCCTGCCGGCTCCACCCCCCCCACCATAAAGAGAGACGGGGCTCACCGCCAGGCGAAGCCGCAAGGAGAAGGCCAGAGGACAAGGCCTGCACTCCTCTTTGCAGCTCTTCGCTGCTCGAAGTCTGCAGTTTACCACAGACTCTTGCTGGAATCACAAGGTAAGGAGTCCCGCACTCCGGAACTACCCCACACACTCGCAAAAAGGCGAGACCGTCTACGCACACGTACTCTACCTAGCGTATTGGTCACTCTGCCCATCCCCACAAGTGCACGCAATGCACGCCTACAGTCGAGAACCATAGCTACAACTAACCGAAAGGCCACCTCCCCAGTACTGCATCTATACCACAAACTGGATACAATGTCTAAGACTCTTGTTAATGTGTCACTCACACGTATGAATGAAATTACCGCTATTTGCAATTCTTCTACCACTGCCTTGCTACCTAATGATGCAAATGCCACTTTATCTGTGTCTATGACCCCAGAAAACATGCCCCCCACTGTTTTGAATGAAATTACCGCTATTTGCAATTCTTCTACCACTGCCTTGCTAGCTAATGATGCAAATGCCACTTTATCTGTGTCTATGACCCCAGAAAACATGCCCCCCACTGGTTTGAATGAAATTACAGCTATCTGCAATTCTTCTACCACTGCCTTGCTACCTAATGATGCAAATGCCACTTTATCTGTGTCTATGACCCCAGAAAACATGCCCCCCACTGGTTTGAATGAAATTACCGCTATTTGCAATTCTTCTACCACTGCCTTGCTACCTAATGATGCAAATGCCACTTTATCTGTGTCTATGACCCCAGAAAACATGCCCCCCACTGGTTTGAATGAAATTACCGCTATTTGCAATTCTTCTACCACTGCCTTGCTACCTAATGATGCAAATGCCACTTTATCTGTGTCTATGACCCCAGAAAACATGCCCCCCACTGGTTTGAATGAAATTACCGCTATTTGCAATTATTCTACCACTGCCTTGCTACCTAATGATGCAAATGCCACTTTATCTGTGTCTATGACCCCAGGAAACATGCCTCCCACCGGTTCGGATAGGCCACCCCCGACCATCAATGTCACCCCTGAACCGCACCTCAAATGTGCCCTCATCAACGCCCGCTCCATCAATGCGCATGCACTAGACATCCACGACCTTAATACCACCCTAGATCTAGATCTTCTAATGGTCACCGAAACTTGGCTACATGAAGCCTCAGGCCCCGCCCTATCCCTCGCTCTCCCACCTGGCTATGCCATCACGAGACAAGATCGCATGACCACCGGAGGCGGTGTCGCACTCATAGCCAAAGATTTAATCACCATCAGAAGGGCTGACAAAACTATCAACAATAACAGCGACTACCTTCAATTGAAACTCACCATCTCGCACCAATGCACCATCACCCTACACCTCATCTATCGACCACCAGGCCCCCTAGGAGACTTCCAGCCCTCCATCACCCACCTCCTGGCGGACAACCTCAAAAAGTCATCCAAAGCCATTCTCCTTGGAGACATCAACCTTGGCCTGAATGACGCCAAAGACCCTACAGCCAAAGCACTTGACACAGCTCTAGCCACCCTAGGATTCGTCAACACCATCAACAACCCCACACACGCCCTAGGCAGATCACTAGACTGGATCGCCCACCACAATTGCCCCATCACAGTCACGGGCAACACCCCCACCCCATGGTCCGACCACCACACCATCACCTTTAACATCCCCACCACTACAACCACATCCCACCCTCCTCCTCCCTTGCCTCCTGCCCTTACAAGGAGTGCCCGTCAACTGACCAAAGAAAGACTCCTACCCTTCTTACAGGGACCTGCCTTCACAGCCCCATTCTCCAACGACCCGGAAACTCTGGCAAAAAATTATGATACGGCCATCACAGCAGCAATCAATACCATCGCCCCACTTAAACTTCGGAAAACCAAACCCACTAGACACGCTAATGCGTGGTTCACCCAAGACCTTCTAAAACTACGCTCCGACAAACGGGCAGCATTAGCTCTTTGGCAAACATCACGGGATGAGAAAGACAAACTCAACTTCAAATCCCTTGCAATTAATTACAAGAAAGCCATCATTAAAGCCAAAGCTAAATCCTTCGAAGAGAGAATTGCTGAGGCCAAGTCGAACACCAAGGAAATGTTCGCCATTTTCAGGGAACTTGAGAACCCCACACCCACCCCCCAAAACTTCACTAAGGACAAAGAATGGTGTGACAACATCCAAACAGCCATGCGCAATAAGATCAGCTCTCTCCAAGCCAAAATCTTGAACACCAAACTAACACTCTCCACCCACACTACACCCTCCCCACCACCACTGCCCCCATCACCCACTGAGGCCCCACCCACCTTCTTGTTTAAAACCGTCCAAGAAAACGACATGATCAACATTATGAAAAACATAAAACCCTCCAATTGCAAAGGCGACCCCTGTCCTGCCTCCATCATCAAAGACTGCGCAGACACCTTGGCCCCTTTTCTAACAGCCTTTGTCAACGCCTCCTTCACCACTGGGAGAGTCCCCGCCTGCCTAAAGGAAGCATGGGTCCGACCCCTCATAAAGAAACCCACACTTGACCCCACCTCCCCTAATAACTACCGCCCCATCACCACTGTCCCTTTCCTCCTCAAGATTCTAGACAAAGCAGCCTACCTGCAGGTCCAGCACTTCCTCGAAGAACAGAACCTCCTTGGACTGAGACAATCCGGCTTTCGCCCTAGGCATGGGACAGAGACCGCCCTACTCGACCTAAAAAACCAAATGGACGACGCAAGGGACCAAAGCAAACCTGTCTTGCTCCTTCTCCTGGATCTCTCGGCAGCTTTTGATCTTGTAGACCACGACATCCTCTGCCACCACCTCTCCTCCACAGCCAACTTCTCTCAAGAAGCCATTACATGGATCACCTCCTTCCTCCAAGGCAGGACCATGCAGGTCTTCTCTGACCTAGCCACTGCATCACCCTCTATCATGCTATGTGGGGTGCCCCAAGGCTCCTGCCTCTCCCCCACCCTCTACAACATCTTCACCCGCCCCCTCTTCCTCATCCTTGACGCCATGGGCATCTCTTACACCAACTACGCCGACGACACACAGATCCTTCTCACTCTGACAGGCGACTATGACACGGACTCTGCTACCCTCAACAACATCTACAACACAATTCAAATGTGGATGGCTATCAACGGCCTCTGCCTTAACTCCGACAAAACTGAGCTCCTACTCGTAGGCTCCCCTGACACCATCAAGAAACTTGACGCTCAGTTCAGCCGTGTCACCATTGACTCAATCACGATCCCAGTACTTGACACGGTAAAAACACTAGGCGTCTACTTAGACTCCAATCTATCCATGACCAGACAAGTAAACGCCATTGCCTCCTCGGCCGCTTACCATGCAAAACTCCTTAACGCAATCAGACCTTATCTGTCAAAAGACACCTGCACTAACATAGCCAGGGCCATAACCGGCTCGCGACTTGATTACTGCAATATTCTTTTCCTTGGGACCTCCAACAAAAATCTTGAGAAGCTCCAAGTAATACAGAACAGTGCCCTACGCGCTGCACAAGGCATTGCCAAGAGAGAGCACATCACCGCTGCCAGAAAAGCTTCCCACTGGCTCCCCATAAAGGAGAGGATCCTATTCAAGGCTCTAAGCATCACCCACAAATGTGTCCATCTTGCCGCCCCAATGTACCTTTCCCAGAGGATCCACCTGGTCTCCTCCACAAGACCCACTAGATCACCCTATGCCAGCATGCTCTCAGTACCCAGGGTAAAAAGGACCAGAGCAGGGGGCTCCAGTTTCCCGTACCTCGCTGCCGTACACTGGAACACCCTCCCTAGCTCCCTGCGCTCTGAACCTTCACTGACCGCCTTTCGGAAAACCCTGAAAACGACCCTGTTCATCTAACAATTACATGGCCTAGCCCTCATAATTGTATTGTATGATGTATTATGTGATATATCTGATCACAGGTCACTGCCTTACTGTAACCCAAGGCACAACCTGCTCACATTGTAACTAAGTCTTCCTTGCAAGTAACAGTGCCACAATGCCCCTGGGCTGCCTGCGCGCTATATAAATTTAATAAATAAATAAATAAATAAAGCACTGAGAAATGTTGAGAATGTATTGCTTTCAGACTACTGTAACCAGTTGACTAAAAATCTGTATTTAATTTATCATCAGGTACGATCAGCTTTACCTGTACGTTATGAGGGCCCAGGACACAACATCCGGCTTGGAAACTGGGTCCTGGTGAGAGCATACGCGCGGTCTTCTTGCCTCGCACCTCGCTGGTGGGGACCATTCCAGGTCTTGTTGGTCACCCAAACGGCAGTGCGGGTGGCTGGAAAGAAGAACGGCTACGTGCGACGCATGTCAAGAAACTTCCTCACTCGCCGCCGCACGATACAGAAGAAACAGCACCCCTCACTAACGCTGCAATCGATGATCCTGAAGCAGCAAATAGCGCTGTGAGTGAGTCGGAGAATTTCTCTGAGCCCGTGGGGCTTGGGGAACCGTCCATTTTGTCTTCACACTCTTTGGAAAAGTCATTTCCGGAAACCATTGCTTCAAATTCTGCAACTTCCGTTGCCTCTGATACGTTGCTTCCCTCAGGGAGTGACGTTACCTTATTTCCGGATCAAACAGTACCGGGAACCACCAGATATAATCTTCGACGGAGAAAATAGACCTACAGCACGGTTCAACTGTGCATTCGAAAGAAGGAAAGGATCATCAAGGGCTTGCTTTTGCCCAAATTTGAGAAAGGGGGTTCTGACGGCTAAGGTTGGGAAAGGACTAAAAAGCCGCGCGACCGGGGGTCATCGACAACGATCATTGGGGTTTACATCCGAAGACTACGATGCCTGCCACCGCTATTGTCCGTATTGGACTTGTAAATAAGGGGGTGACCAACTTGGACAATGAACAATGTGCCGTGCCTGGGCCCCGAAAACGTATTGCTGTGTTTTGATGATAATAATTGGGGTTTTTATAGTAACTGCTTTAGGATTCTGGTACGTTGAGGAGATTTATCCTCCAGAGCCTCTTTTGCCAACTGAAATTGCACCTACTGTTTTGACTCCTTTTTTACACCTGCATACTCTGTCACCTAGGGACTCTCGGCATAGACAGAAGTATCACAATAATACTATGATGCTGATTATGAACTCGACACATGCCATTTTTAACAAAACCAATTGTTGGGTCTGTTCACATTTACCGCAACACGGGGATAAGGGGCTAGGTTGGTATATTCATCCTTTACCGTTGACAACTGCTTGCTATGCTTCTCTTAGAGCACTGTTCTTTGGCCGGTGGAATGATAGCATCTCGGGGAATTTTGATGGAACTAATTTGAATGATTTGGAGAAACGTGTTCTGACTCCCCTGGGATGCTCGCTTTTCGCAAATAGGAGCAAACTCAACGTTGCTTCAATTCGGCCTTCTGATAGACTATCCCGCCCTTTCCAATCTTTAGTTTTCTTTAAAATGGCTCCGATAGGCAATAAGGATGTCGTGCCTCCTTCTTACTCTGTTAACCATAGCCACGTTTCAGTTTCTTTCTGCATACAGAAGAATGGTACCCGGTCAATGGGAGATTTTAAGTGCTGTGCCAAAGTTGCAAATTTGACTGGGGAAATCAGACCTTTGTATGTGGGCGAACCTGTCTATTTAGTTTGCGGTAATGAATAATTTCAATGGTTGCCCAGGGATTGGCAGGGAACCTGTTATTTAGGGATCCTGTTACCTGGGGTATTCATAGCAAGCACTTTGGAAGTTTCAAAGGCTCGTCCACGGCGGGACGAGAATGGTGATACCCCCGCACAAGTGATGGGAGAAATAGCAAAATCAGTTGTGCCATTTTGGGGGCAGAGAGCAAATTCCGAAGACATCAGGAGACTAGAGAGAGTACTGGAGAGAACCATCAATCGGACCACAGATATACTCTATAACATGACATTAGAGCAGAAAGCGATAAGATTAGTAGCACTCCAGAACCGGATGGCATTAGATGTCATTCTGGCTGAACGTGGTGGAGTATGTAAATTAGTGGGGTCCGCTTGCTGTGTTTTTCTACCAGACTCCTCCCCAACCATTTTCAAAGCAATTCAGAATCTGCACGTCCTTAGATCAGAAGTGCATGTTCCTGAGGGGAATAGGAATCTTAGTGCTTGGTTTTGGGATTTCCTGCGATCTTGGGGTTGGAAAGTACTTTCAGTTTTGTTGATCATTTTGGGAGTTCCTCTATTCCTTTGTTGTTGTATCCAATTTCTGCCTAGTATATGTTCGATGCTAGGGGGATGTTGTGCTCAGGCGATAGGTACGATAGGACACAAAGTATATGCCCCGGATAAAACTTCCAAGGAGTATGTGTTAAAAGAGATCTTAGTGAACAACCTGATGGCCATAGATATCTCTGACGGTGATTCAGGGTGTATGGACGATGACGTATGGAGTTACTTGCAAGGAGATCAGAAGTAGTCTTAGCACTTGGCATAGGCCAAAAGGAGGGTTTGTCAAACTGGATATTAAATTGTGCCTCCTATTGTAACGATTGTATGTATATTGGCGTACGCCAAGATGCTTAAAACTGTACGTGAATAACTCTCTACGGCAAGGTCTTTACCTTAGAAATTGGTGTAAGCCGCCATCTTGAATCAAACCACCATTTTAGGTTCTCTTGCTGTGTAAAAGTCACCCTGTACATCAAAATGGTGGACGATGCCATTCCGAACAGAATCTGGTCGACATGACCTCCGTACAGCTAATGAATAACTTGCCTGCAAGCCACTTGTTAGGGTCGTGAACTGAGACCTTGTCCTTCTGTTGACCTGCATGTAAATGGATTACCTGTATCAACGGAACTGATCTATGCACATACTAATGAATACATTAGAATTGACCTGGCAGGGACCCTAGACCAGTAATACATTCATGGAATGGTTAACCCGCAAAGGGGTTGGACAACAGGCTGGAGAAATGTATAAAAGTCTGAATGTCCCAATATACAGTCTCTCACTGAATACATCGAATCCCGTTGAAGTTCGTTGTGTTGTACTGAGGGCCGATAGCTATCTGACCTGTCATTGACTGTCATTGCTCGACCTTAAAATAAAGTACCTTGTATGTTCCTTTGTAACCAGTGTTTGGTGTGTTTCCTTTGGGTTTCCCGGCCTCATATTATTTTTCCTCTTTTCACAGTTTGGAGGCAAAAAGCACACGAGATCATTAGTGAAACCGGGCTTACAACAACACTATTAATAGAGAATCCGAACCAAGCAAAAATAAGATTATGGGAGTATGATTGGATACAGACGCGAAGCGCGTGTACCCAATATCAGGTCTTTGTAGACACTCCATTTCATCTGAAACGCTACGGTACAGTCGAAAGTTACGTAGCCCTTTTTCTCAGCACACGCCTGCGGGATGACTTTCTACGCTACCGATTGAATCTTTGGCCTACAAACAAATTACTTTATAAACGCAAATTAATATCTGAGAACTAGAGTTTCTGTCGCTTTTGTAAGGTCTCTTCAGAAACTTTGAAACATCTATGCTCAGTCTGTCCTGCGTTACTTATGCAAAGAATCAAGTATATGAAACCTTTGTTGATGGATCACATAATACTTACTAGTGACAGACTATGGGACTTGTTGTTTCATACTAACAGCCAATCATTGAGATATGCTATATTGAATTTCTTGTATAGTCTAAAACTGACAGATAAAAGATCGACCCAGAGCAAATTATGAGGATATGTCTCTCTTCTCTGTGCTTACCCTCTGAACAAGGCTGGATATCTCATTGCTTATTGTTATTATTGTCTAAAAGTAGAGTTGCTGCTGCTTTATTCTGCTGGTTTGACTTGATCAAATTGAATTGTCAAAAATACTTCATTGTTCGTCATTTTTGGATTGTTTAAATCATTTCAATGAATTTTTAACAATGTTTTGTAATTGTATTTGTTGAAAAATCAAGTTTACCTGATTAAAACAACTTTCTAATAAAAAAAAGGGTATGCTCAACTAGGGAGATGTTTAGGAAGAGAGAGTTGGAGGTAGTGCGGTCCTAGGCCCCAGAAAGCCTTGTGGGTGATGCAGAGGGTCTTGAACTTGATGCTTGCCACCAGTGGGAGCCAATGATGAGATTTCAAAGCTGGAGAGATACGATCCTTGGGCTTGAGGCCAAGAACAAGTCTTGCAGCTCTTTTCTGGATAAGTTGTAGAGGACGGAGAGTAGAGACCGGAAGATTTAGAAACAGGCTGTTGCAATAGTCCAGTCTAGTGAAGAACAGAGCTCTGGAGACAGTGAGCTTTTGGGGGAAAGTGAGGGAAGTTAGAAAACCTCTGAGGAGGTGCAGCTGATAGTTTGAATTCTTAGAGACATCTGATATGTGAGGACTGGGTAGAGTCAAAGATGACCCCAAGTTTTTAGCCTCACAGGTAGGAGCAGGAAGAGGGCCCAGAGTGGGCGGCCAGAGAGAGAGAGGAAAGGAGGGAGCTGGTGTTACGATGAGGATGATCTCCGTCTTACTGGCATTAAGGTAGGTATCATTGGCATCACACCACTCTAGACAGTCTGGAATGAGAGAAGGAGTAGAGGCGGCCAAGGGGAGCCTGAAAGAAAGCTGGGTGTCATGCGCAAAACAGTGAAAGTGGGAGCAGAGAGCAGCAATGCAGTGGACAAGAGGTGGCAGGTATCGGTTGAATAGCCAGGGAAAAAAGGTTAGACACCTGGGTAACACCACAGGTAGCGAGAGAGATAGTAGAGAGGAAGGATCCCCGTTTACATGAGAGGGTTGATCAGTGAGAAAGGAGGTCAGCCAGTCCAGGGCCTGATCAGTGATACCCAGGTTATCATGGACGGGGTTGAACAGGATGGCAATGTTGACCGTATCAAAGGCAGAAGAAAGATCAAGGAAAATGAGGACAGAAGGAAGGTTAGAGTCAAGGTCAGAGAGCAGGTCTTCACAGATGTTCAGGAGAGCAGTTTACATGCTTCTGACCACTCTGAAGCTAGATTTGTGGTCACGGTGAAAACCAACAGATTTAGTGTGAAGATTAAGATAGGAGATGGCCAGCTTTTCCAAGAGTTTACCCAGGAAAGGAGTGATAGAGATCGGGTGATAGTTAGCCTGAGAGGATGGATCAGCAGAGGGCTTCTTTAGGAGGGGTTGCACAAGGGAGTGGTAAAATGGGGAGGGTATGGTACCAGTGGCAAAAGAGTGATTGCCGAAATCGGCCAAGTCTGGAACAAGGGTGTTGATGTGGTCCTTAATGGTACTGGATGTTTTGACAAGACTTTCATAGATCGCACTTGTCTAGAAACGTCATCAGGTGTGAACAAGGGAAAGTAGGAGAAGGGAGGATGAGAGGCCACCACACGCAGGCCAGGAGTAGAGGTTGAGGAAGGAGGAAGAGGAAGAGGAAGAGAGGATGGGCTTGTTATCTAGATTACTGGAATGAAAAGCGAAATGGGAGTCATTGAGTGCTGAGTTGGTATGGTGTAGTCGGGTGGTTTACAATTCTTGCTGATTAACCAGGAGATGACGTTCTTCCTGAAGTTAGAAAATATTTGGATGGATTTGATGTCTGAAGGGAGGGTGTGTGAAGCACATCAAGCATCTGTTGTTCATACTACTACCACATGCATACTCTCCCTATTCAGAAGAACACCCTGTCCCTGTTTTTACAAGAACCACTTTTCCTAGGCGTCGAGTGTTGTACCGCCTATCTAACAGGGATAGGTGAGAAGTTGTCCCTAAATTTCCTTCATTCATACAAATCACACTGTAAAAACAGATTAAGGTCAACAAATAAACAGTGTAGCTCACAGACATCAACAATACTAATACATGTTGTTTCTCTAACTTAGTCACAATGGTGAAAGACACACTTCTGGATTTGTGATCTATGTTTTAATGACCAGCTAGTGGGAAAACCAAGACCAGTGACTTGAGACCTAATTCTGATGGAAGCAGTAAACAGCTCTGCAGTCAGAGCTCTATATACTAAAACCTTAGACCAGCAGTTTAGTTATAAAAATCTTTTTTGCTATGAGTGTCCTCCTATATTAATAATGGACATCTTCTTGAAACACGAGCTTCCTCGTGTCCTCTGGGGTCGACCGGTTTAAACCAACATGGTCACTAGGTTCGTCTTCTTCAGGACCAGGTATGTTAGGTAAGGAATTGAATTCGATCAGGGGACCAAGAATGTAGATCCCCAATGTTGAGTAGCCTCCACTTCCTGAAAGGAAACAAACAACTTGGTAATTGGGATGCATGTCTTCCTCTTATTTCGTGTCACGCATATAGTGGTATAGAAGTGTACTAGATAAGCATTTTGGGTCTTTTAATGAGAGAAAGTGCAATTATTTTAAGAGCCATTGGGGGCCTAATGGTGCACTTGATTCATGCATAGCTGGAGGGGAAAAGGGGGTGGGGGGTTGCGGTGGGGTCTGTGTTTCCACAATGCTAATGACAATACGGGGTGAGATTGTGCCCCTCGTGGAAGAGACTACCAAGCGGCCCGGGTCTATGCCCCATTTAAAGTTAATCGTGTGTACGTTGCCAAATGTCAAATGAACATAATATTGGCTGCTAGGCATGGTACATAAAACACATGCATGTACATGTGAAACTCCCAAGTGTTGTACTTGCATCATAATACGTGCATATGGTAATACTGTGAACCCACTAACCTTGCCAAAAAAAGCTGGAAATGGCGCCGTGGGTATACGTTAATAGATCATGGCCAAGACACTGGTGCTTGTAATTTCTGGAAAAAGCAGCCAATGCACTTACATCAGAACATGTTCGCGTCTGATCATTTTAGAGTACAAACTAAATTGAACAGTTGTCCTACGTGCCCGATGGCATATTCACTGCATACAGTGGTATCAGTGATGGCTGAAGGTAGTCCGCATTTTAACAACTCTGCGTCGGATTTACCGCCTGCTGGATATGGGGAAGGCTCCTGGGAATGAGACAACTATTAGTGTCCCAACTCAAAACAAAAGGCGGGGTTGAAGAGAACACTCAAACGTGTAATTCAGAAGTGTACTCTACCTTGTAGCTCTGCCCCATAGCATCTGCGTGTATGGGTTGATGACGGCGTCTCTCTGGAGAGGTGCGGCTAGAACGTCTTACTTGTAAATGAACGCCACATAACACAGGATGCCATTTTGAAGTAGGCAAATTACTATAACATCTCCATGAATAAGGTGGTTAAGTAGCTAGACAGGATATTCCAAATGAAAAAAGATGATGTTCTGAATGAAAAAAAAATCCTAGTAGGATTTCTGCTTATATGTGTGTGTTAAATGGTCTAATGCAGTGACAGCGATATGTGTGATAGTGCTGCCAGCCGTCTCAACTATGTACGGGGCTGTGCAAATGTGTTGACTACCTAACATATATACAAAAAATGATATGCTTGTTGGTCATAGTTCTTTCAGCTCTCGGGTAGAGGTGCCAACGCCCTAATTGCTAACATGGTGCCTTTAAAATATGCTCTCACGTTAAGGCGGGATGTCCAAATTGTGCATCCCTCTGCAGGTATATTTTGACGTTGGCACATCAATTGCTATATATGCAGATATAGGACGTCACTCTGCATGCTAGAAATTGACACACGCTTTGTTCACACATATAAGGCTTGCTTATATTTGGTGTTACTGTGGAGCCATGTGTTTAATACCTAACTCACTAAGTGGGAACTCTACCATTGTGTGTTTTCTTAAAGGAACTGTGCGAGTTAGGTTGAATCAATAGAGACAAAATACCTAGGCAAGGGTTACATGCATGACAGTGAGATCATTCCACTGGATCTGTTCATTCAATCTATTTTTATCAGTGCCCAATCTAAAAATCCAATTCTGTTCTCATCTAAGGAGAAGATTGTGAAAATTACCTCAGCGTCTGGGGAGATATATTTTTTAAATTATTGTCCATTGGAATTCTTCTGGTGAATGACCTTTTTGCATGAAGTGTGTAACTAGAGGTGCATTAAGTTTTTTTTGTAGGCAAACATGATTTGTGGTCAATCATGCGGGTCTTTACTTTACGCATGGTCATACCTATGTTTCTGAGTTTACATGGGCAGGTTATGAGGTATATCACCCCACTGGAATTACAGTTAGTGAAAAAGCATTGGGTCCACGGTCTTCTGAGACCTATATCAATACAGGTACTTCGCTGGGTCTGTGAACACATAGAGCAGGTACCACATCGGGCATGTCCTGTGGATGGACTATTATTCGTTTTCACTAGCTTATCCCTTATGTTGGGTCTGTGCTTGAGAGCAAATGCTGGTTCAGATAGTGAATGCTCTCCTCTGTTCAAAATTGGCCACAGTGACCTAATCTCTTTCTTGATTTGATTGACTAGAGGGGAGTAGCTCAACACCGCTGTAATGTCAGCACACAGAGGTGGTTTAGGATGTTGTTGCAAATTAATGTCTCTTGGTATATTGCGGGCTCTCTTGTATGTCATGTTGATGATTTTGACTGGGTATCCTCTGTTGACAAGTTGAGTTTTCAATTTTTTTCCCTTGGTATACATAGTCTTGTGTGCTGGTACATAGTCTTCTGTATCGCAAACATTGCCACAATACCTTAAACTAAGAAGAAGGTTGTAGCTGAGGCAGAAGTTCCTGGCAGGCCCTGCAGGCTCACGGTTCCTGAAGCGACTGTCGGACTGACAAGAACTAGGAAGACTGGAGGGTCGTGCACTGCCCAGGAAAGAAAACAGCAGCAGAGCAAAGCAACAAATAAAAGGTGCGCTCCTTAAAACCCAACATGGTCTGACCTTCCTGGCTATCCGGCCCATTGTTGCTCTGTACAGCGAATTTGACCAGAGGAGGATGTCCGGACTTGCAGTTTGGGCGAACAGGTTGGTCCCACCAGCTCAGCGGAAGAAGATTCATGGTGGATCTTCTCTGTTGTTGGAGTTCGAGGATTCGGACCTGCAGCAGGGCTTCACCGGGCGGTTCATTTGTGGTATGGTTCCTCTTCCATAAGCTCCTCATCGGTTCTTTCATTCCAGTGGTGACTCTGCCTTTCCAGACCCAGAGACCTGCATTTTATGCAGTTTTCCCCCATTCACACAGCCTGGCTGTCAATCACACAGCAGGGTGGCGGTCCCGCTGGGACAGTCACCACAGCCAATCAGTTCAGCGTGCGAAATGGGTCTCCAAGGAGACCCTGTGCAGGGAGTCCTAAACCCTTTCCTCACATCCTGTCCCCTCCAGACCTACAGGCGCCTAAGGAGGGCTTCTGTGTAGAAAGACAGTGAACAAAGGAACCAAACCTTGTTTGGCGCACAGAGTAAAACACGATAAAGACATTTTCAAAAAGAAATGGAGAATAAACCCAGCCAGAACCAAAATAAAACATATATGGTCTAGCGGGTTTAAGTTTGAGGCTACCAAGATAGCGTAAAACTTTACCAAGAATATTTAAGATAACCGCGGTAGGAAAAATAGTGTAGTTACCACTGCCACCAGCGAAGTCTTGATGAAAAGGGAGCGAAACAACGCTCCAAGAGAAATAGACAAATAGGGATACGTATTAACCCTTTCCAGTACTCTATGTAAAATAGTGTGTACTGAGTCTGTGGTTTTACAGAGGCTAATAAAGTTAATGGCAACTTTATATGTTCTGGGAGACAGTAGTCAGTCCCAGAAAATGGAGTCTGAGTTGGGAAGTCTAAAATACAACCCTGTGTCCTTGCACTGAAGGTGCTGTGTAACACACAGTAAAAACAAGATGATGCCTGTGGAGTAGGTGAGGCTCCACAGTCTATGAACACACAAATGTTAAACAGACACAGCAAAACACATGTAAAAGTAGGAACAAAGGCTCACACTCTTACCAGGTGAAAAACAAAAAAAAATAAAAAAATCCTAGAAATCCAGCAAAGCTGCTGAGGGACTCAGTGGGTAAGGGAAATTAGTCATTCTGGAGAATTCTCCCTAACACTGACATTTCGGCTGAGCTAGTGCCAGTTTTGAAGGTGTGGGCAACACCAAATCTTAATGTTGCTAGTGCACTTTCAAACAGCAGATATAAAATGAACAATAATCTGATTCAATGATTAAAGATCTCTCATCACTTCCTTCTTCTCTTCTGGCATAGAATAGTAGTGGAAAACAGTGCACTTCTAAATTAACCACCATACTCTCATGCACAAGTGTTTTGTTAGACGCATTTGATATATTTCTAAAATATCTCCCATGATGTCTGTGAATCCAATGTGGGGATTTTGTACTGGCCATACATGTCATCCACAGCAATACAATAACCACATGTAATTTGATGATCTTGTGGTACATCTTCCAATGTGTGTGTAGCTTTGTTTATGTTGTCTTCTATGTTTATGCCCTTTTAGTATTCATTGTGCTATTTGAGATATTTAAAAACCAATTACAGTTTTTTTTTTACAGCAGCTCATTCTTGCCTTTTCATTTGCCAGCACTCCATTCACAATTAACAATTGATTTAGTTAATATCCTACTCCTAGTTCACAAATGCCTCTAATTACTAAATATGGAGGAAACATAGCAGTTCTGCGTTGTAATCATATGAGTATTAGTTGAACAATAATGTCTCCATACAGATTCAGTTGCTAGAGCGCTTTGTAAAGAGCAATACATTTGAGTTGATGTTGATAGCTCAAGAGGGTATTTGGTAGCCATAAATCTTATCATTGAAATATTTGCAAAATAATAACAGATGATTAAAAACATGTTTATCTTCTACTCTGAGGTGCAAGGGACATTTGAAACATTTAGATTGCTTATTGTCCTCTATTTACAGACAGCTGTCCACTGATAGTGTACTCTTGTAGTAGAATGTTTTATGAAAGCATGCACATATTTTGTCAGTTATTTGGAAACATTGCTGTTTATTTTTGAGTTGTGGTGCAAAGGTAGCTGCTGCTTCTGCTTGCGGTAGTTTCAGGATTTGTACTGATTTCTTCCTCTTCTTCAGTACCAAATTACTTATTTTGATTGTCATTGATTTGTCTAAAGGCTTATTTTCTTTAAAAAAAATGTTATTAGTGTAGTTTGGCTTAAATATAAACCTTTCACTCATTACATGCAAAATATTACAGATACATAAATTCATTATAAACCTTTAAAAACACAATATTGCAATATCAAAATAGTATCACAATTTGTGAGCTAAAAACACATTCTTAATATAATCAATTACTACCCATTACTTCCTGACATTCTCCCTCTGCATTAACCTATCTAAAAATGTACTCTAAATATTTAATCAATGCAATTGTTGTTGTCACACTCTGACCACAAATGATCCTCATCCACCAATCATCTACACTAGATGTTTGTGATTTTTCAAAACTCTTTCCCAAATGCAGAGTTATTTTTTCTGAAAGGTCCAGGCAGACTAAAACCAAGTGATGCAGTGTCTCCCTCGAATCAGAGTTGCTGCAAAATCTACAGCACACATCAGTTTCCTTCCATTGTTTCCTAGCAATTACAATCTATTTTGTAGTATACAAATTCATCCGAAATCTCAGGAAAGTTGATCTTAAAAAACTGCTAGGAAACAATCCCAGATATTTAGGCAGTGTGTTATAATGCTAACAATCCACATTACAATTCTGGTAAAGCTTGTGTTGGGACCTCAGGACCATTGTCTCCACTCAATTTTTCCCCATAATTTTATTTTTACCACAATTGGTTTGGAGAGTACATTCTCCTCTGTTGTAAATAACTCTGTCAAGATTGCAAGACATGCTGATCTCCACATATTTAAAATCTGCTCACTCTGAGAAGCTAAGGCTTCCTTCGTCGCAGGATGCTGATGATCCTGTCCCTCTCCCTCCCCCACCAGGAGATCTGATGCTGCATCCCGCTTTCATCTTGCAGCTAGGTAAGCCTGGGGGCTTAACAGGAACACTTCCACAATCCAGCACAAACTAGAAACATTTTTTCATGGACTCTCACTTCGTGCCTAAGCAGCGTTACTCTGCTGCTAATTGCAAATGTGCTCCGAGACCCCCAACCGGCTCATAGAGTCGGGGTTTGCTCAGAAGCACTTTAAGACGAGATAGGAGCACCTGTGAGATAGGTGCAGATATATACTTCAACACCAATCAATAAGGACAACTCAACGGTTTGGCAAACAGTGTCCATTTAAAGACAAATACAAAAAACGGGGAGTCATGAATATCAGCAAATGGTGTGATCTTCCTTCTCGATTCACCTCCAATGATCTTCATAAAAATCGTGACATTTACACTGAAAACTCGTCATCATTTGACGTGTAACACTCAAAAGTTGACATGCAATTCTATTGGTTCGGGAAATGTAACTTTAATATAGGTACTATATCTGTATATGGTAACAGAGTGAGGGATCGGGTAAACACTGTCAGGTGGACATCTAAGCACTTCCTTCAAAACTGACTACTGCAGACGTCACTAAAAGTACAACGTCCTATTGGTTCTACTAACTATCAGACCCTAGATTTTTTGGTCCACTGTTATTGGGTTGGCACCAACCCCATGAATACTTTTCCACTTTGCTTAGCAGCACGCAGAATGGTCGGCCAGGTGCGGGGTGCCCCTTAGTTACCCGGCCTACTCCAATTTATTGTTACAATCAATCATCATTTTAGTAGCCATGTGTCAATTATTTCACTATGCTTGGCCATCGAGACTGCATCATCTGTCTGGAGAAGTTCTGATATCTTCGCCTAGCCTGGTGCCAAGCGTAGGTGTGAGCCCTCGTTTCTTCTTGCTCGGCTGGTCATGTGATTCAAACACTGTGAATTTGCCTCTTTTCCCTCAATTAGTGTATTTGATTCTTGTTTAACACACCACCTGCCTTCGCCTTCTTATCTCGGCCTTCAGAGGCAGGATATTCTGTTCTTAATTTCAATTAAATGTAGCTACTGTTTGTTTCTTCTATTGGTACGACCTTGGCTCTCCTGGCACGAGTTGCCTCTGCTGAGTTTCTTTTCTGCCGCTTGTTCCAGATTTTGCTAAATATGAAGCCTTTTCTCGTGTGGCCTTTAGTAACCCTTGGATTTATTCTGCTTTTCGTGTAAAAGTGGAAATACACTTATATGATGTGCTTCATTTCAGGTAGATTATGTATAGTGGCGCTTGTCACACTATCTTTCTACTAAGCATAGCAAGCTGCACGATTTTCTTAGCTTTCTTGCGGTTCCAAGCATATGTACAGGTGTAAACTAGTCAAATATCTTTGCCATGCTTACAGCTTAAGCTTCTTACATTTAACATCGCGTTCACACTCTAAGTTCACGATATCCTTGTTCATGGCGTTTCATCTCTTTGCGTCATTCTCTGGTCGTCATTTCTTCTATAGGTGAGTCAGTCTGGGTTCTCGTGACGTCACCATTCGTCTTCCATTAGGACCTTTTGGTTTCTTCAGGGATTGTACTTAGACGATCTTCATTTTGTCCTATTTGTTGATAGGGTTTTGTAAATGGATACCTTACTGTTCATGGTTTCCTTGTTACTGGTACTTCAATAGGTGCTGTTCTTTTGATAGGTACTGGACAGAGCCCCACTGCGGCTCTCTAATGGTTTACTTACTCGTCGTACATCACATATTTAGGTGTGAACATTCCTGGTACATAATGGACGGTTGGAGTGCAGGCTTTCTTTGGGACCTCCTCTACACAAACATTCTCTGTTAAATGCACTATCTCTGTTTTTCTTGCTGCCACTGCCAGAATCAGTTGTGTTTGCTACATGTAACTTGGGCATTCCATCATGGCCGCTCGCAAGGCATCCAGTGATATGGGCCAATGAGAAAGCCAGCAGGCTTGACCAGCCCTCCCACCAAAGGCCCGATCCTGGCCGCTGCCTTCTTCTTACCACGTGTGCTGCCTTTCTCTCATACCACCTTCGTCACAGGATGCTGATGATACTGACCCTCTTTCTCCTCCACTGGGAGACCCAACGTTGCATCCCGCTTTCATCTTGCAGCAAGGTAAGCCTGGGGGCTTAACAGGAACTCTCCCGTGATCGAGCACAAACTAGAACCTTTTCCTTCATTGACTCTCACTTCGTGCCTAAGCAGCGTTACTCTGCTGCTAATTGCAAACATTCTCTGTGAATTGCTCTTTGTCAGTTTTTCTCGCTGCCACGGCCATAGTCAGCTGTGTTTGCTACATGTAACTTAGCCATTCCATCATTGTTGCCCGCAATGCTTTGATGTGTGAGCATGGCCTTGGATCCTGCTGGTGCCTCTGGTTGGATGTGCATCCAGTGATATGGGCCAATGAGAAAGCCGGCAGGCTTGGACGGCCCTTCCACCAAAGGCCCGATCCTAAGTCCCTGTCTACCCCTGTCCACCACTGTACACTACCCTCCTCCCCATGACCTTTGTGTATGCATGAGCCCCATCCCGCTGGTAGCAGCCCCCCCATCCTGACGGTCCCATGTGTATGTATTAGCCCCTCCTTCTGTGCCACATAAAATTGACTCTCTGCATAGTATGCTGATGCCACCCTTCAAGATGCAGATGTGCATCATGTCTGTGCCACATATATTGTCTTTCTGCATTGTTTGCTGATGCCACCCTTCAAGATGTGGTTGTGCATCATGTCTGTGCAACAAATTTTGACTTTCTGTATTGTATGCTGATGCCACCGTTCAAGATGGGGCTGCACATCATGTATGTGCCACATATATTGACTTTCTCCATTGTATGATGATGTCACCCTTCAAGATGTGGCTGTGCATCATATCTGAGCCACATATATTGACTTTCTGCATTGTATGCTGATACCACCCTTCAAGATGGAGCTGCGCATCATATCTGTGCCACATATATTGACTTTCTGCATTATATGCTGATGTCACCCTTCAAGATGGGGCTGCGCATCATGGCTCTGCCACACATATTGACTACCAGCAATCTTTGTATGCTGGTGCTGCCCTTCAAAGGAGGCCACGCAAACTGTATGTCTTTGCTACCACTTTTGTATCCAAGACTTCAATGCACTATGTAACTAAGTAAGCTTTCCTAACACTGCCATGATGCCAAGGGCAGTTGTGAGCTATACAAATGCAAAGTAATAAATAAGGCCTCCTTCAGTAACTCAAAGCTCCTGAAGGATGATTCAATAATGCATTTCCAGTACAAGGTCAAAGAATTCCATTCAACCATTGCATGTAATGATGAGAGCTCAACTAATACCATACAACTGCCATTGGTGTATCTTTTGGGAGGCACAGAATCATTCTCCAAAACAAACCCTCCAGTACTGCTCACCAAGAGTGGGTTTTTGAAAAGAACACATCCAGCCGATTGGTCAATATAGCAGCAACTTTAATCTTATCAAACAATATTTACCAGTACTAAAGAAAATTGTCAAAACCTTTTTAATAAAATAGAGCCCTCGGCTGCTAGATGTTTAACCTTTATCCTCAATTGCAAAATTGCCGGTCCATCATTTACACTAGTATTAACCAGCATACCTAAATAATTAAAGGATTTCACAGTTGCTATACATTTGTTTTTTAAACACCAAGTGAGTGTTTGTCCCTTTCTCCCTATAGCAGATTGGAGTATCAAAATGGAAGTTTCTGGCACATTAATCCTCAACTTATTTCTATCAATATATAGTTGCAGACTTTTTAGTTGGTGTTGGAGGCTTGTAGGCGTGTGTGCAATAAGAATCAATTTGTCGGCCTAGAGCAAATGCCCACCACACGCCCATCCTTGGTAGAAATGTTCTATACTTACTCAAACTGTCAAATATTTCGGATATAAACACATTAAAGAGTGCAGGAGCCCAATGGACACCCTTGTGCGAAGCCTCATTTAGTTACTATTGACAACCCATTAGGACTATTGTTTGTGATTCAACCCTTGTATCTTGAGACATCCTTAAAATTAAGGCCGAATCAACAGGACAGACCTGCTAGTACAGAGGCACCAGAAAGCAGAGTTGTAGTATGCCGGTCCAGAAAGGGTGCCGGTATGTTGCTACCGGCACCCTTATTTCCGGACCAGAAGACTTGTAATGAGGCCCTTTGACTTTAAAGCCTTCATCTTCACCTCCATATGGCGTCAGTCCTCCAAAATATTTTTTGTCAATTGTGGCATCATAATATCTGAAGCAAGCTCTTGTTGTTCATCGATGGAGACCATCGACACGCTCATCAGGGACTTTATTGATGCTGAATTCTCCCCTAATGTATCATCACAAAAGTTATCATGTGAACAATTTTCCACTGCTTGCATAGACTTACAAACATTAATGTGATTTGGGTTCCACGATTTTCTTCTTTTCAAATTCATTTGTTTTTGGTGTTAACAGGACCTTCAGATTTCTCAAAACATTTCTTGACTTATTTGATCTTGGTTTTTTCACGTTGATTACATTTTTAGGTTTTTTTTGCCAGTTGTTGAGGATGTCGTTGGCCTTATTGTTTTTTCATCTTTCTCCTTTTAAAAATAGGATAGTTTCTGTTGATGGATTCATTAGTCTGTGAATGGATGCACATTATTTCCTCAGCTTCCATAATAGATTCCACGGCTGGTGCTATTGATTGAATTGCCTTGTTCAATAAAACTGCATTGATCTCTTGATTGGTTCCCATGGCAGATAGTTCAGAGTGGAGAGATGTATTGAGAGTATCTAGATTCACCCTCATTGATTGATCGGTTATTCCCTCTTCATTCTACGACCCAGTAGATGGTCTTCCCTTGCAAGGTTCTTCCCTCAATTTCTAAGGAACCAGATAATGACTTTTTAACAGTTAGCAACTTGGTGAATGGAGGTTCACTGCTGTTGACTTGTTCTGAGCAGACCTTTGAGTCATTTATTTTATTATGATCTTGAATTAGTGTTTCCAGGACACTTTGGAAGGTTTTCAGATTAGCTTCTGCATTCTTCTCTAGATTTCCCTGGAAAGCAGGAACATAACCTTTAATGAAGATCAATTTAGAGTGCATCATGGCTAGCATAGTCAAAATAAATTTAAGTTCTCATTTTAGACCTTATCTCATTTTTAAAAGGGGACTAGTGAAATATTTAAGGCAGACTGGCACCAATTCCTCTCCCACTGGTTGTTGGTCATTAGTTCTAACCCGATGAAACATACTATTTTTCTTCTTTATAATCTCAGATGTCGATCACACTGATGAGTCGGAAGTCAACGAGGTCTCCAAGGAACTAGTAGCACTACTAAGGTTCACCAGTCCTGGTTCTTCATTTGCCTTCTGACTGGTTGCTTTAGATCATGTCCACAGCAGTTTATTTGAATCACGTTGGTTTATGACTTCTGTCAAGGATGAGGGCCATTTAAGTCCAACAGCCCAACGTTGATGTTTTGAATCATAAGTTACCTCTTCCAGCTGATGATCACACGATTCTAACACAGGTTTAGGTAATGCACCCAATAGTTCATGATGACTTTTAATTACACTATGTGAGAAACCCAAGGTATTCTGACTCCTACTCCCATGGATCTGCTGTGCAGGCGGCCAGGGAAAGGCCATCGCTCTTGGATCCTGATCCTGGGGCAGAGAGGAGAGGGAGGCTCACCTGGGTGGAGGTTCCTTGAAGATATGGAGTTGGGAACCCTTGACCGAGTCATGGTATCCCATTTTCCCATTGATGTACAACCTAACTTTCCCTGACCTTTATGGGCTTTTCTAAGTCAGCCCCCCTAATTTTTCCACAAATGACCTTTGACAGTATGGGGTCGAGGAAGAGGCAACTAGGAGTTATACACACAAACATCCACCACTTTGGTACTGCGAAGAGGAAGAGGGCCTCAGAGGAGTACCATTGCAAAGATCAGGCATGTCATGCTAACAAGCCTAACAATAATCAGGCAATTAATGGAAACGACTCACATCTGCAACCCCTTTACACAATTCTGGTGTATACAACAGGTGTGTACTGGAAGGAGTAGAGAGAATGATGAGATGCTGATGGGAGCCGTGGTGGGCCGTGCTGCAGCTGAAGAAGTACACTGAGTATCAAAGCAGCTGAGGGTTCGGGTGAGTGTGAAGTGGGAGCAGGAGCTCTGCTGTGCTGAGGCAAGGCAAAAGAAAGAGACCAGAAGATGGGTCATGCTTCCTTCCATTTAAAGGACTGCTCATTCTCCACTGGTGCAGCAAGAGCACAAGAGTGTCTGAGGGTTAGAGAAAGACCCCCGGCAAGTATGCTGCTAAGTTTATTGTCTGTGCAATACAGAAGAGAACCTCAAAGTGAGCGGTTCGTTTTCAGAGCTTTAACCCAGTGTTACTGTAATCGCAAGTCTCATGAAGTGAATCGCTATTATCACTGAGGCCCGAGACTGGTACAAGAGTGGTTGCGTGCCTTGTGAAAGGAACAAGCACGTTTTTGAAAGTCTCTGAACAATATGAATTCTTTTGTGAACTAATTCAGTTTGTTAAAATGGAACGTTTTCAAAGTCTTCAACAAAGTAATAAAAATACTGAAAAGCAAAGCACATTGAATACCAAACTACTAAAAGGGAACTTTGACACTTAAATAAACCAGTAAAATGCTGAATGGTGAATGCATGTTGTACATATTGAATACCGAACAAAAACCGAAAGTTAACATCAAAGCAAACCAGTAAAATTTAGAATTCTGAATACATGTTGCACAACAAACAAACTCAAATCTTGAAGTAGAATTTAATTAAGCAACATAAGAATGCCTTAAACTTTGACCAGCAATTGAATAACATTAATGTTGCACAATGAAAAAAGCCTATGGAGTGAATACATTGTGACAAGGCTACCTTTCAAAAAGGGGTGTAGGACACATAGTGGCAGAGTCACAAGGTGGTTAAGGATAAAGTAGTGGATCCGCAAAGAGCACACCCTAAATCCCAAAATCAATAATGGGAAGCAATTGAAGGTAATTTGTGCACATGGGCAAGGAACAAGGAACCTGTGTGAGACATTGAAGTCTTGGAGAAGGGAACCCTGAAAATTCATATATGTTGTATTGGGATTTGAGTCTCAAGACCCCCTTTTTTGGGGATTGTGGAAATTGAAACTTGGGAAAGGGAACCCCAAGAGTGACTTTGAAATATATTGCTTTGAACTGAAGAAAGGTATATTTCAAGACTATTTTTCATGGAACTTTCTTATGCTTGGGGAAGGGGAGCTGAGAGGAAGCTCTGAGCTGGAAAAAGTGCAGACCTTTAAGTTGAACACTGTTTATTTTGACATTGACATCCCTACACATTTGTTTGTTCTAGTGGTGATGGCAAGAATAGGGTTTGGGCACAGCCAGGCTATTATGTTGAACTCTTTTACTCAGACTTTCATTTATTTATTTATTGTTTGCTTGTTAGGCACTTATACAGCAAGTAAAAACTGTTTCATAGTGCCCACAGGGTGAGGGGAGTGAACAAGGGATTGAACTACATTACAAAACACAATATTTAATAGGAGCAGTGACAGGAAAAAGGAAGAAAGGACAAACCTACTATGCCTTGTGAGTATTCAGAACTTGCAAGAGCAGCAAGGAAGAGGTAAGACAGTGTAGATGCTGGGGTGTCGGAGCTCATGGGAGAGCCACAGATTAAGTGCTTGGGTTGTTGAGTGCTACACAGCAAGTAGCTGCATTAAAAGTAAGAGCAAATCTCCAGGGTAGAGCATATGCCAGGCAAGTGCTGAGGGTAGACAGGAGCAGATCTGATTGGGTGTTGGAAGGTCAAGGGGCCCCAAGGATGCATACGGGCCATGGACACCAATAACAGCAACTGCGGGATTAGCAAAGGAGAGAAGAAGGGAAGGAGGAGGTAAAGAGGAAAGTCTTAAGGAGCTTACCGGATTTAAGAAAGTCATGCTCAAGGTGCCGAGGAAGGGGTAGGCTGCTCCATAGGAGGGAGCCAGCATAAGAAAGCGATCCACTACCTACCATCTGTTTAGCAAAATGCTTTACAAAAAAAGAGTTGGTGCCAGAGGAACATAGAGGTCTAGAGCGTGAGTATTTAGTAAGATAACATTTTGTTCAGCTAGGGAAATCCTATCTTTGCATGGGACAAGTTAAGCCTTCGTCCATCCTGACATTTAAGTTAATGAATATCATTTTTTTGAACTTTGTTTGTTGTCTGTGTCTTGCTTCATGATGCCTTCACAACTAGCATTAAGGGCACCCACTGAGTTTTGATCAAACTAGCAATTAACTTTTTTAGTGTTGCAGCCAGCGTACAGCTATCCTTTTCCATTTGCATTTCTCGGTCGACCTTCCGTGACTGATGTGTTTCCATTGTGCACTTTTATATGTAAAGAAGTGGGTAGATTTCTCTCCACTACCCTTGCAGTAGGGTATTGCCCCAAAATGCTGTATTAAAAATGCTGAATACACGTTTTGTGTACATTTGGCATAGTTGATATGGTTGAATCCCAAAATGCCAAACTAGGTGAGCATGGGTCGTGGGGCTATCCCCAGCTCCCCTAGTTCAGTATTATGGGCTGCAGGGGTTGCAGGGTGTCCCCTGTGTACACTAAAGGCATGGTGGGAGACCAACAACAAAAATCCGAAAAGTTTGAATTACAAAATGCAAGCAAGTGGGCTTCACAATGTTGTAATTTGGGCTTTTCAGAAATCGGTCATTTAACGTGCATCCTTGCAGTTGAACTACAATCCACAGCCATACAACTGTCCTGTCCCTCCAGCATATATGAGGGACCTGGCTTCTGTTTCTCATCTATGGTGAAGTTTGTTATCTATGGTGAAAACATTTCCGAAGTGGAAGTCGATAGGCAAAGATTGCAGTTGCAATTGCGTACATTCCACGTCCTTCAAAGCTGTACTTGATTTTACCGAAATGACCGTTTCTAGCCACTGAGTTAACTTTTAGCAGTTCAGAGTCTCTTATTCCAGCAGCCCTTCCTACACACATGCTGTGCTGCAATTCTTTCTAAAAAAAATACATTTCTTTTTTTTTTAAATGCTTGTTTGCGGAATCAGTTACAATATTACTCTTTGAATGTGTTAGCATTTTTATTGCAGTAGCAGGTTACTACGAAAAGTCACTGATCCTCCTATCTTTCGAAGTTGCCAAAGACAAACCATTTACCATTGCGCACACTGTTTTTATTTTGCAACCTCCAGGGTTTTATCATGTAAAATCAGTCTCTCCTGGACATTTATGTCCTTCATTAGAGTACAGTTATTGGAGTTCAGTTCAGAGTTGGGCCCCACTGATTTTGTACTTTAGTCAAGTTCCCCTTCTCATTAATCAACTGGCAACTTCTGGTTTCCCGAGACCCTGTTCCGACTTTTTTCTCAACACTCCTTTTGATTAATGAAGATTTCTTAGACATGTACTCGCTCACTGTCACTCTTCAGTAGGCAGCATAGTGCCACCAGGCTAAAACAGAACAAAAAAAACTGAGTGCAGGTGGATCTTTACACACGGCTAGTACCCGTCACCTGACCCACCCCGTCATCCAACCCACCATGGACAACTGCATATCACCTTCATTTGCACACTCCGCACCCACTCTGTGCGGGGTAGATGGTGTTACAGTAGGTGGTGCTTCAGAATAGTAGGTGTTAGAAAGAATTCTCAAAATGTGCTAATTTGCCTTACCCTTTGAGACCCTCAGCAACTTTGCTGGATTACTAAGATTTTTTTTTTTTTTTACCTGGCAAGAGTGTGGACCTTTTTTCCCAATCTTTCAGATATTTTGATGTGTGTTTTACTTTTGTGTTCTTTGGTTATGGAGTTTTAAAACAAATCCATAGGCATCATATTTTTCTGTGTGTCCCACATTACCTTCAGTGCAGTGGCACAGGGATGTCTTTCCGACTTCCCAAGGTTTAAATACCTTCTCTGGTACTGACTACCGTCTCCCAGAGCATGTAAAGTTAAATTGACTTTACTAGTCTCTTTAAATTTACAGACCCAGCACCCACCTAACTGGTAAATGCGACTTGGATCTACATATCTTTGCTGAAGGTCAACACCTTCTTACTAGTAACTACAGGAAACCTACTGAGGTCAATTCAACGTTATCAGCACAAAGCAACCTCCGACGCACTACTATTGACAATATACCATTGGGAGAATTCCACAGGGCAAGACGTAACTGTACTCGCCCTATAGACTATGACAAGGAATGCAACATCATTAACCAGCGTTTCGTGAATAGAGGATACAAAAGTTCTGTTATCAATGAATCATATGCCAAGTTTACCAATGTTACTCAGCTCGACCTCTTAAACAAGGTGCCCATGCCTAAGGAATCCCCGCAACACATTTCTCTTGTTACCCCATTCACTGCTGATTCCTCACTGTTGTATAAAATGGTCGAAAAGCATTGGCACATCCTGAGACTCGACAAGGATCTTGAACCTTTTTTGACACCCAAACCTAAATTTACTTTTTTGAGATCACCTACGATTAAATCATAGGTCAGTCCTTCTTTCTTTGACAGTCAAGTGGAAAATCCCTCTTGGTTACGCCAACCAGCCTGTTTCCACAAATGTAGGAATTGTAATCAGTGCCCTTGGGCGCACGCCAATTGTCAAATTTTCACTGATAAGTTTGGTTCTAAAGTGGTCATACGGGATTTTATTAATTGAAAGACTACTCACGTGGTGCATGAAATTATCTGTATCTGTGGCAAGCTCTAGGTGGGCAGTACCATTCGTCAACTTAGAATTAGTATCAGAGAACACTTGACCAGTCTCCGGATGTGTGAACCAAAATCCCCTTTAGCAATTCACTGGCAACGTGAACATCAATTGGATCTCACTTCTGATCTGCGAAACATTGGATTAATGAAAGCGCATCGGGGGAAAAGGGGTGGGAACATTCAACTCAAATTGTGACAAATAGAAGCTAAACTTATCAGTTTGTTATGATGTACCACTCAAGGTCTAAATTCTGACCACGAGATGCATGTCTTTTTGTAAACCTGGATTTTGCGGCACTGTTTAATATGATTTTTCTGTTGTTCCTTATATCTATTTGTTTATCATTCAGACCCAGTCATCTTTAGGAATTCGGTTGACTTTCATCCTGGTACTCCCCTGTGTTTCTTTAATCATGAGCACCCATTTACTTGAGTTCTAATCTAGATGGTAGCATTAGTCATTAGCCATCTGTTAGTTGTTGGCCACCCCCCACCTGTTTTGCACCATCTCCTTTCCTTAATTCACTTTATTTGATATACCGATTAATTTTCCTTGCTTGGTGTTGGAAACATATCCATTCTATTGTGTTCGTTCGGCTTTCGGTTAATTTGTTTCTAGTTTCTTTTTTTGCGATTCACCTTCTGCACCATTGCCGTTCTTCGTGTGCTGCTATCAATCCGCGCTACCGCCTACGTGACTTCTGTGACATACGCGGCAGCCACGGTAACACACATGCGACCCCAGACCTTTGTTTACCATATACGTGACTCCAGCGACGTAAACTACCCACGCTGCTGCCGACGCCACTTCCGTGACGTACGCGGCAGCCGCTACAATATATACACGGCCCCACACGCATCTCGCTGGAATCATCCTGTCATATTAGGACGTCACTCGATTCAACGAGTAAGTAAGACCTCTCCTCATCCTTTACTGATTATTGTGTTTTTCTCCTGGTGGAAAGCCACCTAGAATTGTCATAGCCCTTGATTTCTATTACCATTTTGCAGGCAATATATTTGGATGAGCCAATGCAGCGTTCTCTGTTCCTTTTTCGAATTTGATTACGATTTTTTCTGGTACGACCAAGCCAATCTCCATATGGTAGGTGCTAGCACCTTCCTCATTATTTGATTATTGGCATTTTTCATTTTCTTGATATTTGACATAAGGTCCCTTTTCAACAGGATTCCTATGCTTATTTGCTAATCATATTCCTCCATGGTAAGGGCTTCTCAGATCATTACCTTACTACCCACCTCCATTAGGGTCATACTGTTCCCCCACATATGGGCTTTTCTTTCAATAATTTTCTTCTTGATTATGGTACACCCCTTACTAGATACCATGCATGGACTTAATTGCCCTTCCGCCACCCATTCATTTATACTTCAGTTCTAACTATGGTGTCTTAAAACATATCTGCCCTCATTGGTTTTATAGTTTGATTGATTACTCCTCTGTGCTTGATTTTTTCTCTCCTCTTTATCTTTCTTTTCTAGTTCTACTTTCGCCTTGCCCTATTCATTTTCTCTTCCTGTGGCTGGTGCTTAATCTGCATGGGGGATGACAGTGGTGCGTGAGGCACATATAGTATATGTTATTCATGTCAATCTATAATTATACACAACCACATTCATTAGATTTATCCTAATTTTCTTGTTAATCTGCCCCCATGGTTAATGTCAAATTGTACATGCAATGTTGGACAATGTCTCTATCTCTTTTCTTTATTTTTCAACCATCTGCAATTTTGATATGTCAACATGTACTTGTGACTCATGTCGATGTATATTATTATTTACTGTAATGTTTTACATCTTTGTTATCTGTTAATTTATTTTGATCCAATTACTAAGCCTTGAAGACGACCTGAGTGTTGAAACACGTGTCGGCTGTTTCTTATCTTATAAAAATACTGAATTTTGATTATAGTTGTTTAAATTCAACGGTGTAAAGCGCAATTCCACCTCTCTTTTCACTTAACAGTTTTCATTATAATTGACAAGCGTGTACTGTGACCTATCCTATTTTGTATCAGATTAGTTTGCAACAGAACATTTTCGTGGAAAGTTGCTTCTTGGAATGGTGTTTGTGCCACATTGACATCGATAGGTTGGGCAGAATACAAATCAATGAATGTGAATTTTTAGTAGAGTGTAGGTAAATGATATTGTATACGATAAACTCATTCAAACTAATTACAATGATAGAAATTTAATTAATAGGTTATGTTTTATATATTGTGCATATGCATTGTTTAAAGAAAATAGAAAATATTGAATGCATTGTAAATATACAGTTTATATACAAGGTTACATGTAATTCTTGAGACCGATAGATGGGTTATGATTCTGTCATTATGACATTCCACCAAGTTATTGCTCAGGATGAAGCTGAAGTCAAAAAGGCTATTAGCATATGTGTTATTATATGTGAACAAGAAGAGACACATTAGAGAAAAGGAACTGTTGGGAATGTCATCAATCCAAGACGGGCATTCTTGAATAGTTGTATAATACTATGTGTTCATGGTCTATTAATAAGGGGTTTGGGGAGAAATAGCACCAATGAAGGTTTTGGCTGCATTTAAAAAAAAATGAAAGTGTCTTCTAGGAACATAAGAGTGTCAACCATTCTTTATATTTTCAGAATATGTCAGAGATAGAAGAGTTGTGTTCTTATTTATTCATGTATTTATTGTAACCATTGTTTAGGTGCAAGCCTAGCCCAATTAGGTAAACGGAGCACTGTATGGTATTTTTATTGAATAATCGAGAGATGCAAGGAAAATGAAATAGAAAACACAAAAAAGAATGAAAATGACTCACCACAACCTAAAAAAAAGTTTCAGGTTTTGTCTAAACACAGACAGCCTATTCATGCTGTCTAAAAAACAACAGGGTTGAATTTCAGTGTAAGCTGACTGGAAGACAATTTCAAAAGGAAACATGACGTAGCATGAGGTTGTGCATAGATTCTTCCAAACGTCTACTTAAGTTATTATCTAACTGCTTGCCGCTCTGTTTCCCTACTTAAGGAGCCCGCCAGCTTCTTTTCCTTTGCAGATGGGGAGCAGGTGCAATTGGATCCAGGTCACCTGGCCTAAGCCCCGCCCACCTAGTGCCTTCCTGCCTGCCGCTCTTTTTCACCACTTAGCAAGCCCCACCCACCTGGTGCCTTCCTGCTTCCTACTCTTTTTCACCACTTAGCAAGCCCTACCCACCTGGTGCCTTCCTGCCTGCTGCTCTTTTTCACCACTTAGCAAGCCCCGCCCACCTGGTGCCTTCCTGCTTGCCGCTCTTTTTCACTACTTATCAAACCCCGCCCACCTGGTGCCTTCCTGCTTCCCACTCTTTTTCACCACTTAGCAAGCCACACCCAACTGGTGCCTTCCTGCTTGCCGCTCTTTTTCACCACTTAGCAAGCCCCACCCACCTGGTGCCTTCCTGCGTCCCGCTATTTTTCACCACTTAGCAAGCCACGGCCACCTGGTGCCTTCCTGCTTGCCGCTCTGCTTCCCTACTTAAGGAGCCCTCCAGCCTCTTTTCCTTTGCAGATGGGGAGCAGGTGCAAGTGGATCTAGGTCACCTAGCCTAAGCCCCGCCCACCTGGTACCTTCCTGCCTGCTGCTCTTTTTAACCACTTAGCAAGCCCCGCCCATCTGGTGCCTTCCTTCACCATCACTGTCTTGTGGCCAATGCTGGATTTGACTTTTATGGACTTCATTCATTCACAGTGTGTCACTCTTTCTCAACTCTCATGCTGGACTTCCTTTGCATCTTGTACTCATGGTGGCCCTGAATCATGCTGTTCCCATCTTCATCTTGTATCCTGGCTTGAAACATTATGTGTTACTTCTGACTTCTGCAATTGCATTCGCTCTCCACTCTTGCTTCTCCACTCTTTTTGACTGATTACTCTCTTTTCTCTCCTCCTTTGCCTTCTCCCTTTTCCTATCTCCTCCCCTTACTTTCTTCTATGCACTTACTCTATCAGAATTGTCCCATGACCTAATATGATAGCAACCTCGTCTGTTTCCTCCACCCCCATTACTGTTTTTTTTTCCTCCCCACCCCCCCTCCAGCACTATCTGAAATGTCGTCAGGCATAGTATGATAGTCGCTAGTTTTGTTCCTCCCCTCCCTTTCTGCACCCCTCTGCCTCACCTTTTGTTTTTCTCCGGCTCTACCAGAAATGTTGTCAGGCCTAGTACGGTAGTTGCCTGTCTGTTTCCATTTCCTTCCCACTCTCCCCCTCCCTTCCTTATCTCTGTTTTAGATCTGGCACTGTCTGAAATGTCGTCAGGCCGAGTACGATAGTTAATTTCACATCCTTACTGTTCATGGCCTGTAAGAATGTGGTTGTATTTTCCCTTGTTCCCTCCCTTGCCTTGAAGCGCTTTGAAACACATTGTGTACAGGCGCTATATAAATAAACAATCATATCAAACGATCATAACATAAATGGCTTATTGTGTTTTCTATTGATATAACATTCTTCAAAACAATGGCCCTCATTACGACCCTGGCGGAGGACCATGGTGCAATTTGCACCATGGTCCATGGCGCTAAGCTGCCAACTCCGCCATGGGGGTTGGCGGACTTACCGCCCCATTCCGAGGTTGGCGGGGCGGTAAGTCCCCAATCCCCATTTACCCTTCCCCATTCCCATTCCTGGCCCCATAGGGCATAATGGGAGTGGGGAAGGCGTTAATTACGCCACCGTAAATTACGGTGGCGTAATTAACATCAAGGTCCCTTAGCGCCATGGATTTTAACGCCTGCTAAAAGCAGGCGTTAAAATCACCATGGCGCTAAGGGAACTCGTACTCAGGCGGTAGGGTACGCCATGGTTTACGCCGGCGTAAACCCCTTTCCGCCAGGGTCCTAATGAGGGCCAATATGTTTTTGGATCTTTTAAAATAACCTAGATTAAGACAAAGGGCTTCATTACAAGTTTGTCGGTCCGGAAACAAGGGTGCCGTTAAGCTCACCAGCACCTATGTTTCTGGACTGGCAAACTAGGAGTCTGCCTGCCGGGGGCTGCTGTGCCCGACAGGTCTGACCCTGACGGGTGCAGCAGCCACGGTAGGCAGACCGTTCACGGAAGCGCCAGCACCATTAGCAATGGTGCCAGCGCTTCTGAGTCCCCACTCCCATAGTTTCCTATGGGAGTCTTTGGGGATGGGGGCTTACATTATACCGGCACCTGACTTCGCAGGCCACAGAACTTGTAATCTCCCGGTAGGACCGGGAAGTCAGACGCCAGTAACATTTTACGAGTCTGGCGACAACCCGCCGGTAGCACCGGCAGGGTTACCTACCGGACTCGTAATGAGGCCCAAAAGTCTCTATGGCATTTCAGGAAATTACTTTCCTTGATAAGTTTCAAACACTTGCATATTCAAGAGTAGTGTTTTTAAGTAAATGCTTGCATGCAACATTTCAGATTTCTATATTAACAGCTTCATAGTTTAAAACATATTTACTTTGTGTGCTTTTAAACATCTTTTAATATGAGGTTTTTCCATATGAAAAAAATAATTATGGCTCCTATAACTCAAAATTGGTCAATTCGATGATTCTCATTTTTTGCAAGCAACTACATATTAGCTTGAATTGGTGCACTGAAAAAAATTTGAGACTCACCTTAGCCAATTTTGAGATATTAGGATGAAAAATGTACCTATATACGACACATTAGTACTGACAGCCAAATGTTATAGAGAAACAAATAGGAAATAAGCTAAAGGTATATGCCGACCATATGCTCAGCAACCATGCGACCCATACACACAGCACCCATAACCACACCTAGCATACGTACTTACCCCAATTGCATTGTACACATTCCAACATACAGTGAAATAAGGAAATACATAATCCATCAACAACCAAGCCATTCATACATAGAGCACGTATAAGCACACGCAGCATATGCACTTGGCTCGACTGCGTTGTACACGTTCCAACATACAGTGTGTATGAACCCCCACTTCATACACATTCCCACATGTACTGAAGCAAGGAAGTACATAATATCAAGCAACAATATGGAGCCAACTTTATCATGACCACACACAGCATACACGCTCACCCACACTGCATACACATTCTAACATAACTCATTGTGCAGCCAACATTATCATGAACACACACAGTGTGCGTGCCCACACACACTCGCAATAACAGAGATGTGGTTCCATGCAGCTGCAGGACGTCCCTTGTACTCACCATTCCAGATAACTATACCATCTTGAGAATAGATAGAGAAACATCAAGAGGTAGAGGGATTGCATTCATCGCCAAAACTAGTTTTGGATTTAGGATTTCATCACATTCTCCATTCACTACAGGAGCAATTCGAAGTTAAACTGCCTTTCTTTTCCTCGCACATCATAACCATGAACCTGCTATATAGGCCATCTGGTCCTATAGGGTCTCTTGAAGAAGAGATACCTGCTCTACTCTCAAATAACACTGAACCCAGATCTCAAATCATACTTCTTGGAGACTTTAATCTCAGTTTCAACAACCCTAATGACCAGCATGCTCATGCACTTCCTTTTAGCAGAACTAGGTTTCACTTAAAGAGTTAATATGCCCACACATTCTTAAGGAACACACTTATATTTGGTGGCCAACCTAAACTGCGAGACCATTATGACGTCTATAGAACCCCACACTTGGACAAATCATCATCTACTATCCGTCACTATCCAAGATAGCCTTCAATATACTAGGACCAACCAGCTGGCGTCTCCCCTTCCCACCAGAAACAAATGCAATATAACATTGGACAATTTACTTCCACTTCTCCAGCCCATCATGAACCCCATGCCCACTAGCTCAGACCCTGCTGTTTTAGTAGACATTTACAAAGCTACATTTACCCAAGCTATAGATTCTATTGCACCTCAAAAAATGCACAAAAGCAAACCAAGAGCACACATGAACTCCTGGTTTACCCCAAACCTCAAAGCCCTCCGGGCTAAAAAAAGGAAAGCTGAAACACATTGGAATAACCACCCCACAACTCTAAATAAAGTAAACCTTCTATGAAGTTCAGCAAACTACAAATCCAAGATTATTCAAACTAAACATGAGACATACAATGAAAGGATTAGCAAAGCTAGCTCAAGTACCAGAGAACTCTTTGCCATCCTAAAAGAACTGGAATCCATCATTCCACCATTTGACACGTGCATCAAGGACACATCCTGGTGCACCAATATTCAAAATGTTCTGTCCAATAAAATGTCTCTTCTACAAAAAAAAAATAGAATGAAAAAAACTCAACCTCCCTAATATTCATAGTCCACTGACATCCCAACCAGACCTGACTAAACCACCTAACATATTCAAATTTGCCCCTGTCACCTGCCATGAAGTAAAGGACATTATAGCATCTTTCAAACCTTCTAACTGTCAGGGAGACATCTGCCTGGCCACAATAATTAAAGAAGCAGCTGGGGACCTAGCCCGTTCATTACCAAGCTTATCAATACGTCATTCAAAACTTGCACCGTCCCCATTAACCTTAGGGACATGTGGGGCCTCCCTCTCTTACAAAAAAAACACTCTGGTCCCAAATAGCCCAACTAATTACAGACCGATTACTACGGTCCGTTTCTGTTAAAAATCATTGATAAGGCAGCTTCCCTCCATATTCAGTCGTACTTAGAGACTAACAATTTTCTAGGGCTTCGGCAGTCAGGTTTCAGACCTAAACATGGCACGGAAACAGCCTTGATCGATTTGAAAAACCAAATAGACGAGCTCAAGGACAAGGGGAAATCAGCTCTCCTACTACTATTAGACCGCTCTGCCGCCTTTGATGTGGTGGATCATAAGGTGCTGTGTTAACATTTGTATACAGCTGCCCACTTCTCTTCAGAGGCGACGACCTGGATTCAATCATTCCTCGATAACAGGTCCGTGAGAGTCTTCTCACCCTCAGCCTCAGCAGAACGATTTCCTATTACATATGGAGTACAACAAGGCTCATGTAACACCCACAATGTACAATATTTTAACCAAGCCTCTGTTCGACGACTTAGACAACGAGGGTGCCATCTACACTAACTATGCAGATGACACCAAGATTCTTGTACCTATTATCTGGCGACTTAGATTCCGACGTTGCCTTGGTGAACAACATCTATCTCATCATTCAGACATTGATGGCCTCTCATGGTCCCTGTCTGAATGATGAAAAAACAGAGCTCTTTCTCCTGGGAGCACCAGCTAGACTTTACAAACTAAATAATCAGTTCCAAGCATTTAACATTGACGGGATTGATATCATAGTTACAAAGGAGGTAAAAACGTTAGGCTTCTACCTCGACTCTGCACTAAACCTACACAGACAAGTGAACGCCACAGACTCGGCGACTGCATACACTTGCAAATTAATAAATGTTTGCAAATCATTCTTATCCACAGATAGCTGCATTACCCTAGCCATAGTGTTAATCCTCTCGAAACTTGACTACTGCAACACACTCTATTTGGGCTTGAGTAAACACAATATTAACAAACTTCAAATACTACAGAACAATGCTTCAACAACAGTCCTAAGTATTCCAAGGAGACAACATATCTTGGAGGCCAGACGTTACTGCAAGTGGCTCAGAGTTAAAGATAGGATCTAGTTCAAAGTGGCAACTCTCACCCATAAATGCCTTACCAACGAAGTCCCTAAATACCTCATGGATACATTTACTAAAACATGATCTACTCGCCCCACTAGGACCAAGCATTCTTGCCGGCTGAAAGTCCCCAGATTCAAGCTTACTAAAGTAGGATGCAGAAGCTTTTCTGTCCTGGCAGCTCAGCTGTGGAACTCCCTCCCCCCACCCTAAGAGCAACCTTTCCTTCCACAGCTTCAGAAACAAAGCAAAACACTGGATCCTCACATGTGAGCCATAAAGCTCACCAGTCTGTTGTTATCATCTGTTATCTATTTAATATAGTATCTGTACAGTTTAGTAAACAGTGATGTAGCTTCCTCTGTATAATACTGTTAAATTCCTGCTGTAAATAACTGCCTTGTAATTATCTTCCTTTGTATAATATTGTTAAATTCTTGTTGTAAATAACTGTCTTGCAATTGTGTAACCTATACCCTGCTATGACCTGTAACATGTGTTCTAAGTATTTGCAATGCGCCCAGATACCTTCGGGTTTGAGCGCTATATAAATACATAAACAAACAAATAAACAAACAAATAATTAATCTTGCGTGGCATCCATGCATGGGCAAGGCAGTACTTGCAGCAACAGCAAGTCTACGCGTGGATGGGTCATGCACATGGTATGGGTGGGGGGGATGAGGTTTTAGGTGTCATGCTTACCTGTGTGCATCTGCCATGGTCTCCCTATATCCTCGGGGAACACACTGATCTTGTACTTGACTGCTATAATGATGACTGTTTATTGTGGATTACCTTAACTCGAGAGGGAGTTGTACAATCAATGGCTCCTCAGAATGTGTGGGGGCCATAAGTCCTTCACTGGATACCTATGAATATGGGTGACCTATCCCTTCCTGCAAGTATGTTCCACATGTGCACTCTCTGATGTGTCCCATTGTATCTCTGCCCCTTCCATGAGAGTGCCTTGTGTATGATTGTTGAGTGGTGCTTTCTTGTCTTGCCTGATTCTGGATGACGCACGTGTGGTGGATGTTCTGCCATGGAATGGCGCATTCTTCACTTTGCACATGGCATGTCGAGCCTGTTTGTTTCTGTTGGTCCTCCGGTGTTTCATATTAGTTACTGCTCTGGGGTGCATTTGAACTCTGTGGGTCTTGTAAGGCTGTAGAAGTAGTACTCAGACAAGGTATGCTCATGTTGGATGTCATAAACGTTTATTAAAATTGAAAAATGAAAGACAAACTCTATCATTCCATCTATCTGTGAGGGGATTCGCCACCTCAAGCAAACCCGAACACAGCCTATTTCTATCCCTCAAACTATTGACTAAATTGAAAAAAAACAGAAGGTCTTCTTGACTCAGAAGACTAGAGTGTAGATTCACTCAAAGTAGGGGAAGACTTGTTATGACAGATTGTCTCCCTTCTTTGAGTTGTGTTCCCTTTTTCAAGACAGCTCCAAACAAGAGAAGTTCCAAACCCAAGGTTCTTAAATGTAAAACAAAGTTCTTTGAAGTTCTCAGATATTTCTCTGTAAGAAACGCTTTTCAAAAACCAGCAGCAATGATTCCCTTGCCCTGGTTCCTTCTCTTGACAATTATCTGTCTCTTACAACACAACAACCAGGGGAAATGACTTCCTTGTCTCCATTCGCTTAGCAACTCTAAACAGGGTTCACAATGCCCAGAGGAGCGATTCCTTCCCCCTAGGCACTCCTTCCCAATTGTAAAATCTCTTCAAGGTCCCAGACCTCTGCTTCTCTCTCTTTAGGCTTGGGCCAACTTGGTTTGCTTCTCTGTCAAGTATGGTCCTTAGAAAAATTCTCTTGGAGGTCCCACATCTATGCTCTCTCTTTCTGCATGGGCCAAATTGGTTCACTTCCCTGCCAAGAATGGCCCTTAGTAAACATACTCTGTGGTTTCCCTTCTTCTCATGGGAGTGGTTTCCATACCCCTCTTATTTATGTTTGGGTACTTGGAACCCTCTTCTCAGTAGTACCATCATGAGCAAGATGACTTGTGTGGTTCTCTTGTAGTGTGTCCCAAACCCCTCTTCTTAGCATGCAGGTACATGGAGCCCTCTTCTCCCAAGTACCACCATGAGGAAGATGACTCGTCCTTTTCTCACATAGTGGTGGACCCCACAACCCTCTTCTTTGACTTTAGATACGTGTGGCCCTTTCCTCCCAATTACATCCATGAGGAAGATGACTCCTGTTGCTTTCTTTTGGTGGGCCGCAGACCCATAAGCTTCTCTTATTGCGTGACATTCCTGGTTCACTTGCTATCTTCTTAGTTTCCCACCAGCCAGACCGAGTGTTCCCCCTACCTCTAGGGACCCTGGTAGTGGGCTCTGGTCTGCCCAGGAACAATGAAGTCTCAATCATCCTCTGAACAGCACTGTCTTCCCTTCACGTGGTTCCCAGTCTTCAGGAACACCAGGAGCTTCTCACTGCCAGCTCACCTTCTGGTCCTTCCATGCTGGACTGGCCCTGGTCCTTCCAGCGTCCCTCTTGACATACTGGTCTACTTCCGTTCACTGTCTGGCAATGTGCTGCCTCATTCAGCTCCTCTATGGAGGACTGATAATTGCTTCCTGAGTGTCAAAACACACACTTACTTGGAGGAGAGAATAGACACTCTCCCCCGAACCACAGAAGCCGAATGAATTCGACCCTCCCACCGTGGTTGGCACAGGTACCTGAAGTGTAACACAGGACACCACGTGGCAGCCAATGGGGGGAAGAGGAGTTAGGGAGAGGTTGTGGATGGGGAGGGGAAGTTAGGGAAACCGGGAAAAGGATTAGGACAAAACCTAAGTTGGATAGGTAGGGGGAAGCACTGGGGAAAAACCCTTCCTTTCCTATACCTGTATATCCTAGTTCCTGACACACTGTAACATTGACTACATGAATACCCAGTAACATAAATCAGGACACACCTTAATACGTATGCCCCTGACTTCAGAACAAACATAGAGCACAAAACATGCACATATAGTAGCAAGCGGGATGAACACAGGACAATGGGACTTTTCCCATCAATGAAGAACGAAACACATGGCCCGTAGGGCAAGCTTGCTACTGCAATACATAAACACATAAATGCATGTCATTGCGGTTTAACCAGACAAACTAATACACATCATCACCCCTTGAGAGTGAATACTCTTGTCACCCTTAATGAGCTGTATTCGAGAGAATATGCCCCAAAAATGTTCCGTAATGTCCTCGTGTCTTATTATACAAAACCAATTGCTATATTCCCAAATTCAGCCCTTCCGTGATTGCCAAGTATCAGCTTCATGCGAGAGAAAACATATGCATCATAAGCTCCCACCCCGCAATGCCTTCTGCACTTATCTGAGCTCCGAGGGCCCCGCGGGACTCCTTGGAGGATTAGTAGCATGCTGAAAATGCTACCGCAGTTCCACCTGCAACTCAGTGCAAGAGAACGCTCGAAACCTCATGTAGCTTTTAGTTTTGCCGACATGCTCCTCACGCCAACCGCTCCTAGATTCGTAATAAGCCACACCTGTTTCACGCACCGTTGCTCTTTATGCTGTTTGTAATCACTGCAGCTGGCAACGCGCACGTGACCTTCTTCCTGATTGTGCACAGAACTACCAACCTCCCGTGGCTTGCTGGGAATTGTAGTCTTTGCCTCCAAAACTAGCCCAAAAAGGATTAAGAGACAAAACGTGTGACTCCTGTGCGCTTCCAGCCCTTATTCCTCACATTACCTCCCCTCTCAGGCCTCTTTCCAGGACCAGGTTTTTGCGGATGTTTCTTATGAAAAAGTTTCAATAATTGCAGTGCATGTACCGCTTCTGCCGGCTCCCATGAGCAGTCTTCCAATCCATAACCTTTCCACTGGATCAAGTACCATAGTTTTTGTTTCACTCTTTTAGCATTCAAAATGTGTTTCACCTCATACTCCAAATGTCCTTCTTTCACCATAGGAGGAGGGCGCTTTGTGTTTACTTCCGGAGCTGCAGGTTTAAGCAGAGATACATGAAATACCGGATGTACCGGCAGAGTTTTTGGCAAACTCAATTTCACAGCAGTATCTGATACACACTTAACGATGTCATAGGGACCAATGAATCTAGGCATACATTTCCTTGATCCAACCAAAGCTAAATTCTGTGTTGAAAGCCACACTCTGTCCCCAATCTTATATCGTGTGCTCTCTTGCCTATGCTTGTCAGCTTGTTTCTTGTAGGCTTTCTTGGCTTTTTCCAAATGTGTGCGTGCTCTCTGTCTTAATGCAAGAAGCAACTGTTTTCTGTCTTGTAACACTGGTATGGTTTCAACCTCGGGTAATTGTTCAGGAATCATATTTTGTTCCTGTCCATACAAACATTCATTAGGTGCCATTCCCAGTTAACTGTGAAAAGTATTATTGTAAGAAAATTCCGCCAACCACAGTGCCTGCACCCAGGACTCTTTACCATCTCCTAGATAACCTCTCAAATACTGTTCCAAAGTCTGATTAAATCTTTCAGTTTGACCATCAGTCTGGGGATGGTAACTGGTTGACAAAGCACAGTTGATTCCTAGCATTCGACAGAAAGCATGCCAAAATCTGGAGGTAATCTGTGATCCTCGATCTGAAACAATACTCTTTGGTAACCCATGTAACCTAACAACATTTTGTAGGAACAATTCAGCTAACTTGCCTGCCCCGGGAATACCAATGCATGGACCAAAATGAGCCTGTTTGGACAAGAAATCCACCACTACCCATATGGTATCAATCTGGTTATCTAGTGGTAAATCTGTGATAAAATCCATGGAAATGTGAGTCCACACTTTCTCTGGTGTAGGTAATGGCTGTAAGTACCCTCTCTTTTTGACATGCTCAGCCTTGTTCCTTACACAATTTTCACACTGTACCAGATATTTAACCACATCCTGTTTTAGGGTAGGCCACCAAAAATACTTTTCCAACATTTTTCTCATCTTTCTCTGACCTGCATGCCCCGCCAGAGGAGATCCATGGCACCAAAACATTGCTTGTTCTTGCAACCTTTTAGTGGGTAAATACAAATGACCCTGATGATAGGGTAACCCATCTCGCACCGTACGTGTCGGATGACTGTCTTGCCATTGTTGCAATTGTCTAGATGAAACTGCATGCTTTATTTGATCAATTAGTTGTTTAGTGACTGCCCCAATGACTTTCTCTGGAGAAATAATGGTCTTGACTTCCCCTATGGTCTTGTCTATGTGTTGCTGCCGGGATAATGCATCCGCCTTCCCATTTTTACTCCCTGGTCTGAATGTTACTACAAAATCAAATTCATTAAAGTACTGGGACCATCGGAGCTGTCTTTGACTCAAGGTGTGTGCTGTTTTGAAATATTGTAAGTTCTTATGGTCAGTTACTACCACCACCTGATGTCTCGCTCCCAATAGATAATGTCTCCATTCTAAGACTGCGGCTCGAATGGCCAACAGTTCTTTGTCAGTAATTGAATAATTCTGTTCATTACCAGTTAAATTCCTTGAGAAAAAGGCTACGGGATGCCAAACCCCTTCCTCATCCTTTTGTGATAATATGGCTCCTATTGCGATATTACTTGCATCCGTTTCTACCTGAAACGGTTTTTCCGTGTTTGGATGTCTTAATACCGGAGCCGTAGTGAAGGCCTTTTTCAATTCCTTAAATGCCCTCTCTGCTTCTGGACTCCACACAAAACTGACTGCCTTCTTCAGCAATTGTGTAATGGGCATAACTATTTTAGAAAAATTACTGATAAAGCGCCTATAGAAATTGGCAAATCCCAAAAAGGATTGGATGTCTTTGACACATTGTGGAGATGGCCAATCTTTGACTGCCTGTACCTCTTAGGGTCCATGACCACACCAGATGGCGTCAGCAGATATCCAAGAAACTCCACTTGTTTTACATGAAAAGCACATTTCTCCAATTTTACACATAATTGGCATTCTTGTAAACGCTGCAACACTGCCTGAACATGTTGTACATGCTGTTCAGGCGAATCTGAGTATATCAAAATATCATCAATATAAACAATAACAAAAATGTCAATGAAATCTCGCAATACTTCTTGCATAAAAAATTGAAAAGCTGCTGGGGCATTACACAAACCAAACGGCATCACTAGGTATTCAAACAACCCAAATTCGCTTCGGAAAGCCGTCTTCCACTCATCCCCCTCTTTCTCTCTTATTAAATGATAAGCTCCTCTTAAATCAAACTTGGTGTAAATCTGGGCGGATCTCACTTGATCCAACAACACTGAACTATTGACCTAGCTGACTTAATCACAGAAGCCAATCTAGACTTTATTGCTATAACAGAGACCTGGCTACACAATGCGGCAGGCCCATCGCTCATGTTGGCCATTCCTGACGGTTACACCATATCTAGGCAGGACAGAGAAGGCTCCCACGGAGGCGGAGTCGCCATTATACCCAAAATAAACTTATCACTACGCCTAGTCCCTACCACAACTATGCAATCCTGTGAAACTCTCACTGCCAGAATTCCCATAAATAACACCCAAACTCTCTCAATTCACCTAATTTACAGACCACCATGTCCACTTGGCACCTTCGAGGAGGACCTGCACAGCCTTCTGTCTAATAATCCCAAAACTACTTCCCAATTGCTGATACTAGGGGACTTTAACCTTGGTTTCAATGACCAAGCAGATGCCCATGCTGCCACTATCGCCAATACCCTTCAGACCTTGGGACTTACCCAAAAAGTTAGCACCCCCACACATGCAAAGGGTGGAATACGTGACTGGATCGCTGATTCCAACTGCTCAGCCACAGTATCCTCTATTACGCCACTCTCCTGGACAGACCACTCCCTGGTGTCCTTTAATTTACTAACTACCAAACGACCCAGCCTTGACCCACAGGCAGCTCCACCATGCCCTACAAGAAACAAAAAGAATATTACAGTAGATAATATTATCCCCCTGATCCTTCCTACCTTAAATGCACTGCCAGACAACCTTGACCCTAGTGCATTGGTCAATGAATTCAACAACATCATGCGCACCACTATGGACAAAGTCGCCCCTCTCAAAATGCGAACAAGCAAACCCAAGGCACACTTAAACAAGTGGTTCACGCCAGAACTTAAGGCCTTGCACCTAAACAAAAGAAAATGCGAATCCGACTGGAAACTATGTCCAACCGAAGAGAATAAAGCTAATTTAACTAATATCTCTCGGCATTATAAAAATGAAATATGTCTAGCGAAACGCAATTCTTACAATGCTCGAATTGCCAATGCCAACTCAAGTATGAAGGAACTCTTCTCCATCTTGAAAGAACTTGAGTCCCCTATTGCTACACCAGATACCTGCATTAAAGACCAGACCTGGTGCATAGATATCCAAACAGCCTTAGCAAATAAAATCACCACACTGCAAAACAAAATCCAACTAAAAAAAGATTCCCTAAACCTCACAAACAAGCTGCCACTCAACAACACCATCAACGACCCCAACCAACGAACCAACAAATTCTCCTTCACTAAAACTACCATCTTAGAGGTAGAGAAAATCATCCTCTCCCTCAAACCGTCGAACTGCAAAGGTGACATCTGCCCAGCACAACTAATAAAAGACGCTGCCAGAGACCTTTCACAGTTCATTTCAAAATTGATCAACTCCTCCTTCGCCACAGGTAATATCCCGGCGAACCTAAAACAATCATGGGTGCTCCCACTTCTCAAGAAGCAGACCCTTGACCCCCTCATCCCCACCAATTATCGGCCTATCACTACCGTACCTTTCCTTCTGAAGATACTAGACAAGGTCGCCTATACACAAATTCAAAGACACCTTGAATCTAATAATCTACTGGGAGCCAGACAATCTGGTTTCCGTCCACTCCATGGTACTGAAACTGCACTCATTGATCTAAAGACCCAAATAGACGAACTGAGAGACCAAGGTAAGACGGCACTCCTCCTCTTACTTGATCTCTCAGCTGCTTTCGATCTGGTGGATCATAGGGTCCTCTGCAAACACTTGGACAGTGCTGCACACTTCTCTACGCATGCCACCAAATGGATTGAATCCTTTCTGAGTGAGAGAACAATGAGAGTCTTCTCCCCCTCGGCAGCAGCCGACCCTCTTTCAATCACGTGCAGCATCCCTCAAGGCTCCTGTGTTTCACCAACCCTGTACAACATATTCACTAAACCCCTTTTCTATGATCTGGACCTTCTAGGTATCACCTACACTAACTATGCAGATGATACAAAGATTCTCCTCCCGCTTTCTGGGGATCACAGCAAGGACAGGGAGTTGGTGAATAGGGTGTACCTCATTATTCAGGCATGGATGGAATCACATAGCCTCTGCCTGAATGATGATAAGACTGAGCTGATCATTCTGGGCACGCAGGCCAATATCAACAAACTAGGCAAGGACTATTCCACGTTTAACATAGATGGCAATTGCATTAAGGTCTCGAGTGTAGTAAAAACACTAGGTTTCTATCTCGACTTCACCATGTCTCTTGCCAAACAAGTTAATTCCTTAGCTTCCACGACAGCCTATACCTGCAAATTAATAAGAGCAGGTAAACCTTTCTTATCCAATAACAGTTGCATAATCTTAGCCAGAGCCTTAATACTATCACGACTCGATTATTGCAATGCCCTTTACAGTGGCGCCAACAAAACTATTACCAAAAGGCTACAAATCCTCCAAAATAACGCCCTTAGAGCCGCCTTAGGCATAAACAAAAGGGAACATATCTCCTCCACTAGACAACAATACAAATCGCTCTCCACCGACAATAAAATTCACCTAAAAATGCTCTCCCTGACGCACAAAGCCATCAATAACGCTGCCCCCATTTATCTGATGGACAAAATAAAAAGAAAAACCTCTAGCAGACCTACAAGAACGCCCAACTGCAACTGTCTGGAAATTCCAAGATTTAAACTTGCCAAAATTGGCGGCACAAGCTTCCCTGTGCTAGCCGCTAAATGGTGGAATGCCCTGCCACACAACCTTAGATAAGACCAACCTTTCCCCCACTTTAGAATGAACCTCATCAAACACCTCACTGACAACAACATGTAAGGTTTGAAAGACTTTATTTGTGTTATGTGACTCATCTGAACGTATATATGTACCTTCAAGGATTCATCACTATTGTAAATTTTAATTATGTAACTTTGTAATTTGCTGTAACATTGTAATTTCTATGCAACTTTGAAAGCTTCGTATATTCTGCTCACTGCGCCCGGTTACACTTGGGTCTGGCGCGCAATACAAATAAATAAACAAACAAACAAACTGATATTAATGGTAATGGGAACCTATTTTTAACCGTAACTCTATTTAGAGCCCCATAATCAATACAAGTTCGTAAGGTACCTTCCTTTTTAGAAACAAAAAATAAAGGCAAGGAGACCGGGGAAGTAGAATGCCGGATGAATCCCTTGGCCAACATTTCATCAAGATATTCCCTGAGATGTTTATTTTCAGACTCTGTGAGAGCATATATCCTGCTACACAGTAATTTTGCCCCTTCCTCCAATTCAATTACACAGTCATAAGGACGATGAGGAGGTAATTTTTGTGCTCCTCCTTTATCAAAAACTTTTGCAAATTCTCTATACTGGACAGGGATGCCTACATCAACTGCTCCCACCACTTGCTCCGAGGATTCTTTTTACGCCAACCAAGATGCAGCTCCTACTTCCGATAACATATGATCCTGACAATGCTGACTCTCAAACCACACCATCTGTTTCACCCAATCAATTCGAGGATTATGTTTTCTTAACCAGGGCATTCCTAAGATTAACCCAAACTGAGGTGCTGCAATTAAGTCAAATGTAATCTCTTCTCTATGGCCGGAGGCACACACCATCTCCAGCTTCCCTGTTTGTTGCCGAATAGGGCCTGATATTAACGGCGATCCATCCACTGACTGTACTCCCTCCACCTTTTCCTTCTCCTGTATTGGTAATTTCCATTGTTCTGCTAACGCAATGTCTACAAAATTGCCCGTTGCACCTGAATCCACCATGGCGCATACCTCCTGTTTAGACATTGCAAAACACAGTGTCACCAAAATATACACATGTGAAGTCCTATTACCAATTGTGTTAGCTACCCATCTAGGGAACCTTATGTCATTGGGGCCTGTCACCGGTGTTCCCTCTACGGCCGGCCCGTCTCTTTTCCCGCTTCCTTCTTGTTCTTTTCACTTCCTACCCCTCTATTTGGTGTGTTGGGACAGGTACGTATAAAATGTCCTACCTGCCCACAGTACAAACATAATTTGTTGGCTTTACGCTGCTCTTTTTCTGCTACCGATAGGTGTCCTCTAACACTACCGATCTGCATGGGTTCCACTTTACTTCCCTTGCCTCCCTTCATCTTATCCAGTCTCACAAAAGAGGTCACTTCCGGTTTTTTCTTGTCTCCTTTTCTCTCATTCATTCTGTGATCCAATCTTAATGCCAAATCAATCATAGCAGTACATGTCCCTGGTTGCAGTTCTACCTGAGCAATGGCATCCTTTAATTCATCCTTCAAACCCTGATAGAATAGAACCGTCTGTTTCTCCACAGGCCACTCTGTCTCAATCACTAACCTATTAAACTGAGTCACATAAGTCACAAGATCTCTACTACCCTGTTTCAAATTCAACAATTCTTTATCCTGTGCCAAAGATACCTCCCGGCGATCAAATAATCTATCAAACTCTGCCAGGAACGCATCCCAATTATTTAACAATGGGTCATCCTTTTGAACTAGTGGCATAGCCCAAGCCGCTGCATCCCCCGTGAAGTAAGAAATCACAAATGCAGTTCGAGCCTGTATTGTTTCAAAGGCTGTAGATTTACAAAGAAAATGCAATCTACATTGAGTCAAGAACATCATGTACTTGCGAGGATCTCCTGAAAAACGTTCAGGGGCTGCCAATGGTACACTGCTGGGAGGTTGTACGATTACTGTAGCATTCTGATTAGAAACTACTTCCCTGGGCCTTGCAGAAGACCCACTTGGCCCTTCCAAAGGGGTTTGCTGAGCCACTAAACCTTGTACTTGTGCCTTTAACGTGTCCGACTCTTGACGGGCATGTGCCAGTTCTACCTGAATATCGTGTAAGGCCTTTAGCACATCGGCCAAAGGCGGAGGTGTCGAATCCATTGTCTTGGGTGGTTGTAAGTATCCCAATATGGGGGTGGCTTATTATGTCAAAACACACACTTACTTGGAGGAGAGAATCGACACTCTCCCCCGAACCACAGAAGCCGAATGAATTCGACCCTCCCACCGTGGTTGGCACAGGTGCCTGAAGTGTAACACAGGACAGCACGTGGCAGCCAATGGGGGGAAGAGGAGTTAGGGAGAGGTTGTGGATGGGGAGGGAAAGTTAGGGAAACCGGGAAAAGGGTTAGGACAAAACCTAAGTTGGATAGGTAGGGGGAAGCACTGGGGAAAAACCATGACTACATGAATACCCAGTAACATAAATCAGGACACACCTTAATACGTATGCCCCTGACTTCAGAACAAACATAGAGCACAAAACATGCACATATAGTAGCAAGCGGGATGAACACCGGACAATGGAACTTTTCCCATCAATGAAGAACGAAACACATGGCCCGTATGGCAAGCTTGCTACTGCAATACATAAACACATAAATGCAAGTCCTTGCGGTTTAACCAGACAAACTAATACACATCATCACCCCTTGAGAGTGAATACTCTTGTCACCCTTAAGAAGCTGTATTCAAGAGAATATGCCCCAAAAATGTTCCGTAATGTCCTCGTGTCTTATTACACAAAACCAATTGCTATATTCCCAAATTCAGCCCTTCCGTGATTGCCAAGTATCAGCTTCATGCGAGAGAAAACATATGAATCATAAGCTCCCACCCCGCAATGCCTTCTGCACTTATCTGAGCTCCAAGGGCCCCGCGGGACTCCTCGGAGGATTAGTAGCAAGCTGAAAATGCTGCCGCAGTTCCACCTGCAACTCAGTGCAAGAGAACGCTCGAAACCTCATGTAGCTTTTAGTTCCGCCGACATGCTCCTCACGCCAACCGCTCCTGGATTCGTAATAAGCCACACCTGTTTCACGCACCGTTGCTCTTTATGCTGTTTGTAATCACTGCAGCTGGCAACGCCCAACCGACCTTCCTGATTGTGCACAGAACTACCAAGCTCCCTTGGCTTGCTGGGAATTGTAGTATTTGCCTCCAAAACTAGCCCAAAAAGGATTAAGAGACAAAACGTGTGACTCCTGTGCGCTTCCAGCCCTTATTCCTCACATTACCTCCCCTCCCAGGCCTCTTTCCAGGACCAGGTTTTTGCGGATGTTTCTTATGAAAAAGTTTCAATAAATGCGGTGCATGTACCGCTTCTGCCGGCTCCCTTGAGCAGTCTTCCAATCCATAACCTTTCCACTGGATCAAGTACCATAGTTTTTGTTTCACTCTTTTAGCATTCAAAATGTGTTTCACCTCATACTCCAAATGTCCTTCTTTCACCATAGGAGGAGGGCGCTTTGTCTCTACTTCCTGAGCTGCAGGTTTAAGCAGAGATACATGAAATACCGGATGTACCGGCAGAGTTTTTGGCAAACTCAATTTCACAGCAGTATCTGATACACACTTAACGATGTCATAGGGACCAATGAATCTAGGCATACATTTCCTTGATCCAACCAAAGCTAAATTCTGTGTTGAAAGCCACACTCTGTCCCCAATCTTATATCGTGGGCTCTCTTGCCTATGCTTGTCAGCTTGTTTCTTGTATGCTTTCTTGGCTTTTTCCAAATGTGTGCGTGCTCTCTGTCTTAATGCAAGAAGCAACTGTTTTCTGTCTTGTAACACTGGTAGGGTTTCAACCTCGGGTAATTGTTCAGGAATCATATTTTGTTCCTGTCCATACAAACATTCATTAGGTGCCATTCCCAGTGAACTGTGAAAAGTATTATTGTAAGTAAATTAAGCCAACCACAGTGCCTGCACCCAGGACTCTTTATCATCTCCTAGATAACCTCTCAAATACTGTTCCAAAGTCTGATTAAATCTTTCAGTTTGACCATCAGTCTGGGGATGGTAACTGGTTGACAAAGCACAGTTGATTCCTAGCATTCGACAGAAAGCACGCCAAAATCTGGAGGTAAACTGTGATCCTCGATCTGAAACAATACTCTTTGGTAACCCATGTAACCTAACAACATTTTGTAGGAACAATTCAGCTAACTTTCCTGCCCCGGGAATGCCAATGCATGGACCAAAATGAGCCTGTTTAGACAAGAAATCCACCACTACCCATATGGTATCAAACTGGTTATCTAGTGGTAAATCTGTGATAAAATCCATGGAAATGTGAGTCCACACTTTCTCTGGTGTAGGTAATGGCTGTAAGTACCCTCTCTTTTTGACATGCTCAGCCTTGTTCCTTACACAATTTTCACACTGTAACAGATATTTAACCACATCCTGTTTTAGGGTAGGCCACCAAAAATACTTTTCCAACATTTTTCTCATCTTTCTCTGACCTGCATGCCCCGCCAGAGGAGATCCATGGCACCAAAACATTGCTTGTTCTTGCAACCTTTTAGTGGGTAAATACAAATGACCCTGATGATAGGGTAACCCATCTCGCACCGTACGTGTCGGATGACTGTCTTTCCATTGTTGCAATTGTCTAGATGAAACTGCATGCTTTATTTGGTCAATTAGTTGTTTAGTGACTGCCCCAATGACTTTCTCTGGAGAAATAATGGTCTTGACTTCCCCTATGGTCTTGTCTATGTGTTGTTGTCGGGATAATGCATCCGCCTTCCCATTTTTACTCCCTGATCTGAATGTTACTACAACATCAAATTCATTAAAGTACTGGGACCATCGGAGCTGTCTTTGACTCAAGGTGTGTGCTGTTTTGAAATATTGTAAGTTCTTATGGTCAGTTACCACCACCACCTGATGTCTCGCTCCCAATAGATTAACAGGCCGATTCATGGAATAAATGTGCGCCGAAAAATCCGGCGCAGAGGGGCCTATACGTGCGCTGCGCCGAAAAATAGCGAAAAGCGCAGGGAAACCAGCGCACGTCGATTCATGGAAGTCCGTGCGTAAGAAAAGCATAGGACGTGCGCTGAAAAAGTGCGCGGCGCACGCCGGCGCACAGGTCAACCAACGGCGTGCGCCACGGCCACTGCGCTATCACTCCGAGCGCAGCGCACAGCTCTAAAGTAGGCGGAACACAGGGCGGGACACTCGGAATGGGGAATAAAATGGGGCACAACACTCGGAATGGGGAAGAATGTGGGCGGCACGGGGAAGTACAGGAGGCAAGTGCGCGGAACGCCCACACGCTCTCCGGCAACACGTATTCATGGATTCGAACAGGGCAAAACAGCGCTCGATCAAACCAGCGCACAGGCCCAAAAACGTACGCCACAAGTAAGCAGGCGGTAGCGTCCCGACGCACTTAACGAATGTGCGCCAAAACCTGCGCCAACAAATACCACCCACATACAGCAATGGGCCATACCGTGACCCCAAAGGACAAATGAGGTGCAAAGGTGTACGCCATTAACACGGACACCCACTGTTCAAAAATTTGCGCGTGTGTGTACAACGGGTTGCGCGAGAAGTCACTTGCGCGATTGCCCTGGGTACGTGTATCCCGGGGTGCGGGGAAGTCCCACACGCGATTGCCCTGGCCACGTCGATATCAGGGGTGCGTGTGAAGTTCCACACGCGAAAAGCCAGGGTACGTCAATTACAGGGGTGCGCGGGAAGTTTCACACGCGAAAAGCTAGGCTACGGGAATTCCAGGGGTGCGCGTGAAATCCTACACGCGAAAAACTAGGGTACGTCATTTACAGGGGTGCGCGGGAAGTTTCACACGCGGCTCTGCTGGGTGGGTCCTCACAGGTGTTCCATTCACACCCTCCACGTCCCCTGCATGCAACCCACACCACAGGGGACTACCCTGCACACCTGCTCATGCCTCCCACCACCCCCACCCCCCCCGCAGTCAGGGGCACCTGCCAGAAGGCCCCCACCCATGTCTACCACCACCCCCACCCCCCCGCAGTCAGGGGCACCTTCCAGCAGGCCCCCACCCATGTCTACCACCACCCCCACCCCCCCAGCAGTCAGGGGCACCTTCCAGCAGGCCCCCACCCATGTCTACCACCACCCCCACCCCCCCAGCAGTCAGGGGCACCTTCCAGCAGGCCCCCACCCATGTCTACCACCACCCCCACCCCCCCAGCAGTCAGGGGCACCTGCCAGAAGGCCCCCACCCATGTCTACCACCACCCCCACCCCCCCAGCAGTCAGGGGCACCTTCCAGCAGGCCCCCACCCATGTCTACCACCACCCCCACCCCCCCAGCAGTCAGGGGCACCTTCCAGCAGGCCCCCACCCATGTCTACCACCACCCCCACCCCCCCAGCAGTCAGGGGCACCTTCCAGCAGGCCCCCACCCATGTCTACCACCACCCCCACCCCCCCAGCAGTCAGGGGCACCTTCCAGCAGGCCCCCACCCATGTCTACCACCACCCCCACCCCCCCAGCAGTCAGGGGCACCTGCCAGAAGGCCCCCACCCATGTCTACCACCACCCCCACCCCCCCGCCACCAGGGGCAGCCTCCACCAGGCCCCCACCCATGCCCCCCACCACCCCCACCCCCCCGCCACCAGGGGCAGCCTCCACCAGGCCCCCACTCATGTCTACCACCACCCCCACCCCCCCCCGCAGTCAGGGGCACCTGCCAGAAGGCCCCCACCCATGTCTAAAACCACCACCCCCCCCCCGCAGTCAGGGGCACCTACCAGAAGGCCCCCACCCATGTACCATCCATGTCCACCTTCACCTGGGTCACAACCCCACACAATCATGACCGTAATGGACAGTCTGCCCTGCAAGAATTCCCAAACAACTATCCCATCCACCCACATATCAAACACAATGACATGTGACACACCCAATGTAAATCATATGAATGAACACATGTCTGTCACACACAGATGTTGCAAGTGAATGTCCAAACACCCCACATGTCATGCATGAAAGCAATGAGATGATACAACACATTGAAGGATCAAATGAAAATGTATTAAAAATAAACAAGGATGGTAAAAATAAAAAATAACAATAAACAAGCAATGCAAACTAAATAATAAAAAAGTACAACCAAAAAAATCAGGAACACTAATTAACAAAAATAAAGTAAAATAGGGGTCCAAAGTCAAAGTCCAAAATTAAATCCAAGTACAAATGAAAGAAGAAACACATTGCCTCATGTGAAAAATTAAAATAAATATTAACATCCCTCAAACTATCAACATGATGATCCGGGTCCATGAGCCCTAATAAATGAAACCTAACTATTTACACTAAGTAAGAAAATGTCTATATACAAAAATGTGGTGCATTGTCCTTTGGCAACCAAATAATAACATTAAAACAAAGGAAACCTAACTACAACTAAACTACAGAACTATATACAAAGGCGGCGGGCAAGTCCTGCGGCTCACTGATTGTTGTTCCGGGCCAGGGCATCATCGAACTCCCGCTCGATGTCCCGGAGGCGGCCCCGTTCCACAGCCCCGAGGGTCCGCAGGGACGCCGATGTACCCACCTCCAACTCCCTGCGGATGGCCTCGAGGCACTCGGCCCGCCTCAGGGCCCTCCGCATGGAGTTCTCCGCCCTGACCATAGCGAGCCGCGCCTCTTCCGCCCGCCGCCGCTCCGCATCTATGGCATGGCCCAACCGCTGCCACACGGAAGCCACTTGACGTCCAGGGTCCTCCTGCCCTCCGGCTGATGCCTGCCCCTCTGATGGTGATGGCCCCGAGCCATCAAGGCTCCCACCTTCTTCCTCCTGCTGCTGACGTGCTGGTGCCGGTGCCCTGACACCTGCTGCCTGCACATCCTCCATTGTTTGGGGTGCTGTTGTTGCGGTGGCCACCCCTGCTGGACTCACGACTCCCGACTGGGGCAGGGATGTGTCCTCCACCAGCCTGGCCCCATCGTCAGAGGCAGCTCCACAGGGCACCCAGGTGACAGGTGGGTAGGAAGATGGCACGGAGGACGACTGGCGCATAGGGGGTTCAGGTGAGGAGGGGGTCGGAACAAGGCCCAGTGTATGGAGGAACACAGCCTGGTCTCCCTGAGAATGGGTCCGGACGTGGGCAACCCTGCTGGTGCAAGATGATGCAGACACAGGACCGGGGACAGGATTACACACAGGCACCTCCGCGGCGGCCTGTGCTGCCTCCTGTCCCTGCCCCTGTGCTGCACCACTAGCACCAGTGGAATGCCCACCTCCAGACCCCATCTCAGTCCCTTGCACGGCCTCCTCCTCCACCAAACCCACCACCAACCTGGATGACTCCCTGCCATCTTCCGCCGCGGAACCCTGTGGGGTCTCAGCTGCCCCTTCTGCTGCCGAGGAGTCCAACTTCCTCCTGCGCCTCCTGGACCTCCCCTCGGCAGCTGCGACCTGGGACACAGCACCGGACTCCTCACTCCCCGACGAGATGACAACAGGGGAGGGGAGCCGGGCCTTGCGTCTCCGGCTGGCGGTGGCATCCCTGCCGCTGTGCTCCACAGCACCTTCTCCGCCCTCCACATCAGATGACGCTGCAGGCAGGGAGAGACAGGAGACAGGCATCAGGACACTGTACAATTGACTCACACACATAACAGTTGTACAAGAGTGGCATTGTCATACTCCAGACCTGGCATCACAATCCCCAACACACTTGTCTCCTCAACGCACACACATGAGTCATTCAACAGCCATATTGCTACAGCCCGCTACATACATTCACATACAGCAGCATGAGCAGACAAAGGTGAGCCACACATCACATGATACACACGGACTCAAATACACATGCACACATGCAAAGCACACATCCAAGCATGTGTACCACTCCGCAAACTGTCAGTCATGAGATGAACATCCATGTCACATTTGCAATTCACTCTCCAACATGACAGTGTCACCTGCATCCATGTAGCAACACTGTTGCACCCTTCACAACTACACACACGCACACGCTGCAGACTAATGCACCTGGAATCAACATCCATGTGTCACACCACAAGCATGCCAACTCACATGCACAGTCAAACACATGTGCCCACACACAAGCATTTGCACTGCAAGCACACACACACACACATGCACCATCCTTGTCTCACACATCACAGGCACACATGTGCTTGTCTCACAGCCCCGCACACACACATTTATACATGGCCACACAAAGACATGTGCAACATGCACACTCCTGGCACACCACCACACACACAGCTTACAATCAGTATGCATGTACACTCACCGCTCGACTCCAGACGGGTCTGCCTCCCAAGGACCTGGACATGGAGCGCTGGGGATATGCGTTCCAGGACCTGAAGTTCATCTTGCGACAAGTGGCCCCGCCGCCCCTTGGCATCCACTGCCTTCACGAGGCGCCGGGCCTTGTTCAGGGTCCTGGACCTGTAGTCCTCCCAGCGCTTCTTGACTTGATGGAATTCTCGGACTGCCACCCCCTCTGCGTTGATGGCAGTCACAATGTCCGTCCAGATCCTGGTCCGTCCTTCCTTGTCGAGGCGCATCCGTCCGTAGAGGGCATCATACTGCCCCAGGACTCGCTCCACCAGGACACCAACTTCGGTGGCACTGAAGCTGGTGCCCCTCTGCCTCCCTGGCCGGGGGTTGCCAGTCGTGCCAGATGTTGTGCTCCCTGACATGGCAACCCCAGAGGCAGGAGTGGGTGGGCAACTGGGTCCTGGGGCTGGGCTGTGGAGCGATGGTACGGCTGTCGGGAGTCTTTGGTTCCAGCAGGGGTGGTCACAGCAACTGCACCCCTGGCTGATGTGCAGGCAGCAAACAGCAGGGCACGTGGGCAGCAGGCAGTCAGGCAGCAGCAGATGGCAGGTGGGAGCGTGCTCGGGGCTCTGGGGGGCAGGATTCCGGCCTTCGGGGCAGGAGCGTGGTCTTCCGTGTGTGAACGCGTGGCCAGCTTGATACGGAGTGAATTGGCACGTGAAAATCATGCACGTCTGCGTGGAATCCGAGGAAAGGCCGCGTAAGCACGTCAGCACGCGTACGCGATTTCATTGGTCCAAAGGGCCAGGCGCGTAAGCGCGTCTATAACGCACGGCCGTTTCCCAACCCGCGTGATTGGTCCAAAGGGCCAGGCGCGTAAGCGCGCCTATGACGCACGGGTGTTTCCCAACCCACGTGAAAAAAATACACGTGCCGCGCGAGCGCGTCAGCACGCGTACCCGATTTCATTGGTCCAAAGGCACACAGCGAGTAATCGCATATTCAACAGCGCGCGTGAAAAACGCCCGGTTACCATTTACATCTGAATACAATTACAATATTAATAACGTACATTTAACCTGGTAAACCTCGAGCATGTAGTCACACACGCTCGGCCACGACACGTGCAAAATTACAACAGGCAATACGGAAAGACGTACGCCTGCAGGAAGCAGGCGTACGTGACCCGGCACGTCTAAATATTCACGTGAAAACATCCTACAAGCTCAGTGCAAAGATGAACATACCGTTCCTAGCAGCAGTGGCTGTGGGTTACCAAAGGAGGAGGAGGAGGAGAGTCAGGGCCAGAATTTTCTCACCCAGAACCAGCCTATTCGGGATGCCTGATGACCAGGTGTATGGGAAGTACAGGTTTCCAGCACACATCATACTGGACCTGGTCAGTGAGTGGGAGGATGACCTCACATCACCCACCCTGTGCTCCCAAGCACTCAGCCCCCTGCAGAAGGTCCTCAATGTACTGCACTTCTTGGGCACTGGATCTTTTCAGCGGACAAGTGCCATAGTGGGTGGTGTGTCACAGGCCACGCAGTCACGCTGTCTACACCAGGTCTTGAACATCATCACTGCACGGCCATCAGTCCGCAGGCACATATATCTCCCCAGGACTCCTGCAGAAAGGCGGGCGTGCATCCAGGAATTCTATGGTGTGGCTCAATTCCCCAAAGTGCTTGGTGCAATTGACTGCACCCATGTGGCTCTACGTCCCCCCAGGGCAACAGAGCACATCTATAGAAACCGCAAGCACTGGCATTCCATCAACGTGCAAGTTGTATGCAATGCCAAGGGAATCATCACATCAGTATATGCCAACTATCCCGGGTCCACCCACGACAGCTTCATCTACAGAATGTCTACCCTAAGCCGGGACCTAGAGGCTGGCCGGCATGGAGATACATGGCTGCTTGGTGAGCATGAATGCCACTGCACATGCATGCATGTCAGATACAGGGTCATGTCACAACACCACTAATGATACCCATCACCACCTCCGCAGGGGACAGTGCCTACCCTATCAGCCCCCACCTGATGACCCCAATCCGGAACCCCACCACGCCACCCGAGGTAAGGTACAACACAGCCCACATTGCAACACGGGGCATAGTGGAGCGCACATTCGGAGTGCTGAAGTCACGCTTTTGCTCCCTTGACCGTTCTGGCGGGCAGCTGTTATATGCTCCCCCACTAGTGTGCAGGATCATAGTGGCAGCATGTGTCCTGCACAACGTTGCAACACGCCGGGGCCTGCCCGTGGACATGGTGGTGCCCCCACATCCACAACCACATGCACGCCCGCTGCGCATGGGAGGGGAAAGGGCACGGGGGGAGGCAGCCCGTACGCAACTGGTGGCCAACTTCTTCACCTAGGAATCACAGTGCTGGCTAGTGCACACTGCTCTGGCACATACCATCTGACGATCAATGATGACACTACCTGACAATGTCACAAAATTTCTTGACAATAAACTGTCAGAAACACATCAGCCTGAGATTGTTAACATGGAAGTGTCACTATGTGTGCACCCCTACCTACACATACACCAGCAATGCATAACTATGAAAAGACACAACTCCATTCATCAAATATGCATTGGCACAGGCGAATTGCTACATGACAACATTGCCATGTCACCCAATCCCTTCACAGTCCCGCCACAGAGGACACCATGTCATGGTATGTGAGAGCAAACAAACTGACCCTCACAACATGACACCGGTGTCACAAATTGCAGTGCCCCAAATGGACCATAGCCGCACTTGAACAGCTAACCGTGATGGAGGCACTACTACACACCTGTGTAAGAGTCATTTTAATCAAATTACACACCAACCCACCCTGAAGCCCACCAAAACAAGACACAATGCATGTAATCAATGGTAGTCTCAATACCTGATTGTGCTGGTATGTCCTCACCGTCCAGATGTACAGTGATGGCGCCACGCAAAAGTGTCACTGCACATCTACCAACATGTAGTCTGACTCCAGAGAGTATGCCCGTGTGAAGAACTGTGTGAAATACCAGAAAAACATGAGTAACATATGTAAGTTGAGGCACATATCAAACCATCATGCATAGTTAGGTGCAACAACAATGTACACTATGAATGTCTACACAGTATTGACTATGGACTGCCCAACAGCTCATGGGAGTCCAATGTCACCGTGTAATTTGCTGTCACTTGGGCACACCCTTTGCAAGCCCATGGAAACGGAAGCAGGAGGGGTGTGGATGCCAGGTACCCAAGCATCGAAACCAAACTCAGGACAAGCCTGCATGTGCCCAGCCACAATACAGTGTGTGCCCAGGTACCCACACAAGGCAACACACTTGAAAAAGAAAAATATGATAAGAAAAAATGGCCATGAAAGGGCCGGCGGGGAGGGGGGGGCCACCTATGAGGTCCGAGGACAGGATGCACGCCACAATCCACCTGTGTGGATCATGGGAAGTAAAAACACCCCATAGGCTCGTGGCCCACACGGCTACTCTGTTGTGGGAGATGAGTCGCTATCGCTCTGGCCAGACCCTGCAGCTGACTCAGGAGGTGGCGGAGCTGCCTCAGAAGATGGTGTGACAATGGGAGGCAGCCCACGCAAAGCCCGAGTTTGCTCCTCCATGGCTGCAAGCAGGCGGGTCTGGAAGGTCTGGTTCTGGATTATAATCATGCGGAGGTCCCCATGCAGTAACTTCCGGGATGACCTGACCTCCGCACGAGTTGCCTGCATCTCGGCCGAGAGCGTCCGTGTCAGACGCTCCAGCTGCTCCTGTGTCCTTCTATGGGATGAAGCCTCAAGCTCTGACAGGGTCGACCTGAGGTGATGGAATTCTTCCCTCAGGCCTTCCCTGTGGCGCTGGGACTCCATGGAAAGTGATTCCCGCAGAGTCGCCAGTCCTGCCCGCCTGTCCATGTTGGACGCCAACATGTCCTCCCTGTGTGCCTGGCAGATGGACTCTGTAGCCTGCTCCAGTCGCTCCATCAGCCTTTCTGGGGGGACAATGGAAGTGGCCACCCTATCCATGGCCTGTGCAATCATCTCGGATGATGCTGCCTGTTGGGTGGCCATACCGTAGATGGATTGCTCCCAAGCGGTATTGCCAGGTGGCATACGGCCACCACGTTGGCGGGCACCACACCTGCCTGGGGCAAGGCGGACTGCGCCTTGCTGTGCCGGCAAAGCCTCAGGCTGCAGAACTGCATTCCCTCTCTGATCTGCAGCCCCAGGAACAGGATCAGAGATTGTGTGGTGTGGCCCTGCATCCGTAACCACCGGAGGCTGAGCTGCCGACACTGACATCCCCATTGAGGGCAATAACCCGGCTGCAGGTGGGTCGGACAGAGGAGATTCTCTCCCAAGAACACTCACCTGCGACTGCACATAGGTGTCATCCTCCGAGTCTACACCTGAATACTGCTCGGGAGAGGAACCCCCAGAGACACCCCTCGACAGCACGACCTGCAGCACTTGTGGGTTTTCACCCACAAACACACCACGTCCCTCACTTGTGGAAGGTCGGCCCGGGTTGCCCTCCTGGGACGGCTCCACCACCACATCCCCAGCATCAACAAGTGCGTCGTCCCCTGCAAAGACATGAAAGAGAGAAATGGAAACAGGCATTAGCACCATGGCATACAACAAGGGCTGATGAACAACAGAGCCAGTAGTTCAATGACACATGTCCCACATGACTGGGAAACCTCCTATGCATTCACCATCACTGGGTCTGGAGGGGAGGCTCAGGGCACACAATGATGACACAGAGAATGGAGAGCAACGCCTGCTCCCCATGCTGCCTAGCACTGGCATCACACATTGGCCGGTGATTGCCATGTCAAATGCACATGCCATCACACACATGGCATGTGACATAGCCACCAAGTGAAGAGGGAGAGGAGGGCAACTAATTTGGATTTTGGCCACTCTGGTCCTGACATTGCTTCATCACATCAAGAAGTTAACATGTTGGACATGGATCTGCTAGTCCCAATTGGCCACGATGCACAGTGCCTTGTCAACATTAACAAAATGCAGTAAACAATGAGATTCCACCTCCCCATCACCTTTAATGGATTCATATAGCATTCGTGAAGCACCTGTACAGAAATGTATGAAGGTACAGCGGAGCACTGAGGGGTGGTGGGGCAGAAGGGGATGCCATTCAACAATCCTACTGGTGCTGGTGTCATTCATGTAACGCAAGTGCATAGGTGGGTGGCACAATGAAGTGCAAGGGGAAGTTGCGGCTGGAAGTGCTGTACAAGGTAAGTAGGACTAAACGTCGAGGGCAGATGGTGGTAGGCGCAGACAAGTGCTGGGGGGGTGGCCTATAGGGGTACAGAGACAGTCATGCAGTGCTGTGGGCTCGGAGGGGACAGGGGAGGTACACACTGCATCTGGCTCGGCAAGGTCCTTGCAGATTTCAATGTGTCCTGCAGAGTTGTCAGATGCCGCAGATATGTGCCCTTGGATTGGGGCTCTCATCTTGGTGAGAAGGGTGAGACGCTATTGCCTTTGGAGCAGGCGGCAGGCCAGTTTGCCAGAGGATGAGCATGATGCAGGCCATTTCCTCTCTGCCACCCGGCACCTGTGTTTTGGGTTCACAAGATCCGAGTCATGCCAGGAGTCAGCATTGGCATGGGGCTTCAGGCGGATTGTCATGACCGTGGCAAAGACATCCAGTGTACCTGACATAGAGTGGAGCATGGAGTGGGCCCTGTCAGGATGGGAGTGAGCCTAAGGGGGAGCTGGATGGGGGGGAGATTTTGGCAGCATAAGCCTCGACTGACACACACTTCATGGGTTGGAATACCAAGAAGGTGTGTGACTGTGGTGAGGGTGGCTTTGCCTGTGGGGTGGTGAGGGTGAGGTGGGAGGAGAGGAGAAAGTGATCACTCCAGGAGAGAGGAGTGCAGACAGGGATGGAGAGGGGAAGGTCAGATGAGATCAGAGCATCAAGAGTGTGCCCTGCAGAATGAGTAGGGACAGACGGGAGTTTAGAGGGTGATAGGGAGTTGCTGAGGTCACGGAAAAGTCACGTGGGGGGGACAACAAGCATGCAGGTGGATGCGTACATCACCAAGGAAGAGGATTTCAGTGTCTGGGGACATGAGTGAGGAGGAGAGGTGAGGCCACTCAGAAAGGAAGTAGTACATTTGACCAGTTTTCCGATACACAGTACGCACAGTTTGTGAATGTCGAGGTGAGATGGAGAGAGACGTCACACAAGCCATTCCAGAGGGGAGTAGGTCTACGTAGGAGTGACAGTGGCAGGAATACCCTCAGGGAAGGCAAGGGCACACCCCCCCCTGCACAGTAGTGCCGGGCCAAGGAGAGGATCTCCTGAACGTCAGGTAGGAGTGTGTCAAAGATGCAGACAGAGCTGGCCGTCAGACATGTTTCCATGAGACCAAGGATGTCAAGGTGCATTACCTCATGTAAGTGACATATATTGGAGGAATGCCTGATGCAGCGTAAGGAGTGTAAATGTGGAGGAGGTTGACAGCCTTGTAGGACTTACGGGGAGTGCTACAGATCAGAGGTGCAGCATGTGTAGGAGTTGGAGTGGGAGGCGGAGAAGGATCATGGGAGGGTGCAGGGAGGCAGTGCAGGATAGATGAGGAGAGAGGAGGGGGGACAGCAGGAGAGGAAAGGAAGTTGATGAGATGTGGGTAGCATTTGTCAAGGAGAATAAGGTTGGCCTGAGGGCCTTGGACTGAGATGCTCCCATTACCATACACATCAATTGTGGCCTCTGAGGATTGGAAGGAGGCCAAGAGTACACCCCAACGGGTCACACCATTGATGGTGGAAGAGGAGCAAGGAGAGAGGACTGGGACCATGTGAAGGGTCCATGGGACAGGCAAAGGCATGTATGAGCAGATGTCAGTGAGAGTTAACCTTGAGTAGGCTCAGATGTACTTGTCAGCAATAGGGTGGGTCGCATTGGAGGGCAGGGTGCCCTCATTTGACCGTTTGCAAGCAGGTGTCGTGAGTAGGGCACGATGGTCTGAACAGTAGAAGTCAGGGAAGATAGACCATGAAGAGCAGCATGGAGTGTGAGGGAATGGGGCTTGAAACCAGACGGAACAAGAGCACACAGGTAGGAGGTGGGTGTCAAGGCAAATTCCAGAGTATGACAGCATGTTGAGTGCCATGTATATACAGAGGACGCATTAGCATGTGGTATCATTGCATGTCAGGCATGTGACGATGGAACTTGAATGGCTGGGGGAAAGTGTAGGAATGGTATGTAAGACATAAAATGAATAGACAGGGGAGAATGAGCAACAATGTTGTGACAAAATGACAATTCAAGGGGAACTTCCATGGTGTAGGGCCATATGTGCACTGTTGGCAGTAGGGATAGTGGTGTGGGCACATGGTGTTGCACTGAACATACTGGATGAGGCACATGGGTGACACTATCAACTCTGCCACACACCCCCTTGACAGGCACCCAACATGAAGGCTTCGCACACACACCATGCACATGTATATAACACACATGCATGTGCACTCACCGGATGATGCCTCGTAATCAGGGAGATCTCCCACACCTTGGAGTTGTCCCTCGGTGACGTAGGATCCAGCTACGGACTCGTGTGGTGTGAGTTCTATTTCCTGTGCTGGGGACCCACCTCCAGTCACCAAGGTTGCGGCATGACTTGAGGCCAGCTTATCCTTTGCCCTGCGCTTAAGGTCATTCCAGCGCTTCTGGCAATCACTAGCTGTGCGCCTCACTACTCCAAGGGCACTTATTTTGTCAGCAATGGTCTGCCAGTGTGCCTGGCGTCTGGCATGTGTGGTCTTAGACCCTGCAACGATGACCATTTCCCTATCATGGTCTGACACATACTGAACAAGTGCATTCAGTTCGGCGTCTGTGAAGCTGGGCTTCCTTGATGGGCCGGACTGTGCAGCCGTGCCTGGGGCATCAGCCTGTGCCGGACGTGCACTCTTCCTCTTCCGCTTGGAAGGGGGTGGGGATCCAGAGTGTCCTACGCCGCTGTGGACACTAGGGGCAGGAGCCGTGGTGGACTCAGTACTGGGTGTGTGGGATTGCACACTCAGCATGGGAGTAGGTGCAGGCATTGGGGGTAGAGGGATAGGGTCAGGCCTGATCTGAGGTGCATGAACTAGGACCGACACAGTCTTGGCAGGGTGTATGAGAGGTGGGGTGGATGGAGCCACACCCTGCCCACGGGGGGCAGCAGATGACCTATCTGGCATAGATGCGCGTGTCCTGATGACACCAATGTGCACCGGTGCACGTGCAGTGGACCTGCTGACCTGGATTTCAGCGATGGAGTCACCCTCGGACAGGTCTGGTGCCACAATGGGCTGGTCCAACAAGGGCTGATCAGGGTTGGTATCAGCCACATGACCCTCAACCTGGGGGGGGGGGGAGGGGGGGGGCATGGGTGTCCCTGACTGGTCCTCCAGACTGGGGGGGACAGGGGCACCCTGCAAGTCACAACCACGTCCCCTAGTGGATCCCCCACGGCCACCACGTGTGGCTCGGCCACCTTTGCCACCCTTACGGCTTGCACGCCTCCCAACCATGGCACTGATGTTATTGTGCGTATGGGAGTGGGTGTGCACAATTGTCCTGGGCAATTGGGTGTCAAAGGGGTTGGGTACCAGATGGTATTCGTACCCTAGTGCAGTGGCAAGGCTATATGACACCCCTGGGGAAAGATGACGGGTCACGCAACGCACAGGCACCCCAAAAAAGTTAAGGAACGTGCACGATACCCCTCCTAGACCACGTGTGCGTATAAAAAACCCTGCACTACGCTGTGGCATCCAGTAACACAAGAATGAACGTATGCGTGTCACACGCAGCCTAGATTGACCTCTGAAGAGGTACGTGACACACGGGGCAAGCACAGATGATAGATGCGTGCGCAACTCACCGTCTGCCAGGGAGAAATGCGTCAAAAAGACGCGCGTGTGCGCGTTGGCAACACCCCCGCCAAAAGAAGAATGGGACGCTGTCTGAGGAGACAGGACAACAGTAGAAGGGAACGCTGTGTGAGGAAACAGGCCCAGGAAAAAGAGCAAAAGAGAAAAAGCTGTCAGAGGTAACAGGGAGTACGACCTTTGAACGCCGTGAAGTAAATCGCGTGTCAACTGACAAGAAGTACAGAATACACCAACTCGCTCTCCACGAAAAGCACGTACAAGGAAATGGCGTTCTACATGTACCTTTTATGCAGGCCCACAGGTCCTGCGTCACTTCCGCGTGTAGGCGCTGAAGGGCCAGCCTCCAATCACACGCATTGACACTGGCTTGTGTTTCTTTCACGTGGGTTGGGAAACACCCGTGCGTCATAGGCGCGCTTACGCGCCTGGCCCTTTGGACCAATGAGATCGCGTACGCGTGCTGACGCGCTCGCGCGGGAGGTTTATTTTTTCACGCGGGTTGGGAAACGGCCGTGCGTTATAGACGCGCTTACGCGCCTGGCCCTTTGGACCAATCACGCGGGTTGGGAAACGGCCGTGCGTTATAGACGCGCTTACGCGCCTGGCCCTTTGGACCAATGAAATCGGGTACGCGTGCTGACGCGCTCGCGCGGCACGTGTATTTTTTTCACGTGGGTTGGGAAACACCCGTGCGTCATAGGCGCGCTTACGCGCCTGGCCCTTTGGACCAATGAAATCGCGTACGCGTGCTGACGTGCTTACGCGCTGAGGGCCTTTCCTCGGATTCCACGCAGACGTGCATGATTTTCACGTGCCAATTCACTCCGTATCAAGCTGGCCACGCGTTCACACACGGAAGACCACGCTCCTGCCCAGAAGGCCGAGTTACTGCCCCCCAGTGCCCGAGCAGCCTCCCACGTGCCATCTGCTGCTGCCTGCCTGCCTGCCTGCTGCCACCGTGCCCTGCCATTTGGTGCCTGCACATCAGCCATCTGCAGGCGTACAGTTGCTGTGTCCACCCCTGCTGGAACTGAAGACTCCCGACTGGAAGAACACCACTCCACAGCCCAGCCCCAGGACCAAGTTACCCCCCCACTCCTGCCTCTGGGGTTGCCATGTCGGGCACTGAAACATCTGGCACCACTGGCAACCCCCAGCCAGAGAGGCAGAGGGGCCCCAGCTTCAGTGTCACCGAGGTTGGGGTCCTGGTGGAGCGAGTCCTGGGGCAGTATGATGCCCTCTTCGGAAGTAGCCGCGCCAACTATGAAGGACGGACTCGGATCTGGGACGACATCGTGACTGCCATCAACGCGGAGGGGGTGGCAGTCCGCGACAACCCACATGTCAGGAAGCGTTGGGAGGACTGCAGGTCCAGGACCCTCTCAAAGGCCCGGCGCCTCGTGGAGGGGGGCCGGGGCCACATGAGTTCGATCCAAATGAGGGTCCTGGCACGCATACACCCAGCGCTCCACTCCCAGGTCCTTGAGAGGGAGACCCATCTGGAGTTGAGCGGTAAGTGTGCAGGCATTGCTGTGTGAGACAGTGCATGTTGCAGTGTGCTGGTTGTGTGATGCTGTATGTGTGGAATGGGCCTTGTAGGCATGTATGTGTGCAGTGTTGTCATGGCGATGCATGTGCGACCAGTAATTTGTGGATCACATGGTTGTTGTATGTGTTGCTATGCAACCTGAGGAGGCCTATGCAGATTGGACACATGTGAGCATGCAAGTGTATGTTCGTGGACATGGGTGTGGGTGAGGGATGGATGCTGATGCCAGGTACATGTATGGTGTCGAGGTCGGTGTGCTTGACCTGCATGTCTGTGACTTTTGAATGGCATGGATGCATGACACATGTCTGTGACACTGTACAGATTCACTGATGCTGCCTAATCATCCTTGTATCCACTGTGTTTGTGATGTACGAGGCCACATGGATGTGACAGAGGTGAAGTGTGTGCGTGTGATTTGCATGACCAATGATGCATGTGAGTTCCATGACATCGTACTTTAGAAGAGTGCAGTGGACATGTATGTTGATGTGCATGCCATGGACCATGGGTGTTGCGTGTGTGTATTGCCTGACCCATGTGTTGTGGAGGGACATGATAGAAGTGTACTTTACCATTGCCAGTCATCTGATATTGCTTCCTGTGTAGGGGACCATTGTACAGTGCCCTGATGCTTGTGTTCTATGTCTCCCTCTATGCAGCGGCTAGTGATGGAGAGGGCGGAGACGGCGCTGTGGAGGTAGACGGCGGGGATGCCCCCACGGCTGCGGCGGAAGGGGTGGGTGAGCCCCCACAGGGGCCAGCTACAGCGGAAGAGGGCAAGGAGCCATCCAGGTTGGTGGTTTCTACAGAGGAGGAGGCGGCCAAGACTGAGGCACACCTGAGGCCTGGTGGGGGCATCCCTGCTGGTGCAAGTGGTGCAGTCCAGGGCCAGGGGCAGGAGGCAGCACAGGTCGCCGTGGAGGTGCCTGTGCATGTCGCTGTCCCTGACCCTGTGAGTGCACCACCATGCACCAGCATGGATGCCCCGTCCCAGGCCCGTCCGCAGGTGGAGGGGGTGTCTATGTCATCTGACTCCCCTCCACCTGCGGACGAGGGGACCCGTGGGTGCATGGAAAAGGTCCTGATTGGGGTCGCGTTGCGCACGGGGGTCATTCGTGATGACGTGCGTGCTTCCCGGGAGGAGCACGCACATCATCACGAAGAGCACCGTGCCGACGTGGCCCAGTTGGGATCTGCCATTGGCGCGGGTTTTCTGCAGGTGATGGCCAATGTGTCGGGCATCTCCTCCTCTGTGGAAAGTATGCGCCGGTCGTTCTCCTTGGCGTCTTCCGGCCCAGTTGACACCAGGGCCCCCTGTGGACCTGCCCCGACCAATGCAGCCGGCTCAGTGGGGATCCCATCCCTGCCACAGTCGGGAGTCGGTGGTCCAGCTGGTGTGGACACCATGGCAACTGGACCCCTGCAGGTGGAGGATGTGCCGGCATCATCAGGCAGGGCACGTGCACGACGGCGTCGGTGGATACCATCAGCCTGGATGCCGTCGTGCTGGCAGAGGCAGTGGCTGCAGAGGCAGCGGCAGCGACGTGGGAGGCGTCATGGCTCGGGGCCATCAACATCGGAGGGGCAGCCATCGGCTGGAGGGCAGGAGGACCCTGGACAGAATGTGTCTTCCGTGTGGCAGCGGTTAGGCCACGCAATAGATGCGGAGAGGCGGCGGGCAGAAGAGGGGCGGCTCGCTATGGTCAGGGCGGTGGACTCCATGCAGAGGGCCCTGAGGCGTGCCGAGTGCCTCGAGGAGATCCGCAGGGGCTTGGAGGTGGACACTGCGTCAGCCCTGCGGGCCCTCGGGGCCATTGAGGATGAACGCCTCGGGGAGATAGAAAGGGAGTTCGATGATGCCCTGGCCCATAACATCTCTCAGTGAGCCGCAGGACTGGCCCGCCGCCTTTGTATATAGTTATGTAGATAGTAGGTTTCCTTTATTTTTATTTATTATTTGGGTTGATTGGACAATGGCCCACGTTTTTTGTATATAGTTAGCATTAGTTAGGTTTTGGGTAGGTTTCATTTTATGGTTTTTAGGGATATTGGACCCGGACAATCATCTTTGTACATAGTTTGTGGATATTTTCGATTTTATTATTTGGACCATGGGGCAATGTGTTTGTTTTTGATTTCCATTTTGATTGACTTTGCACCCGTTCTTTTGGATTTCACCTTTCATTAGATTTTTTTTGTTTTTTACCTGTTACTTTGTGTATTCATTTAGGTGTTTCTTTTTTTTTCCTTCTTACATTTTAATACATTGTTCTTTTGATTCTATTGTGTGGACTTCTCTCATTGGTTTGTTGACTGTCACAATCTGGGTTTTCACAGTCATGTGTTGCCATTGTGTGAGTCTGACGGACTTGGACTCATGCGCATACTGCTCATTGGTTATGTATCATGTAATGGGTATTTGATTTTTGAATGGATGTGTACCTTGGATGTGTGTATGGACTGGGGTGACATGGGGTGGGATGTGGTTGCCCATGGGATCCTGGGATCTGTATTGTGATTTCCTATTGGCAGGGGAACATCTGTGTGGGCCTGGTGGAGGGTGCCCCACAGTGCTGGGGGGTGGGTGTGGTGGGAGGCATGAGTGGGACATGGGTGGGGGCCTGCTGGCAGGTGCCCCACAGTGCTGGGGGGTGGGGTTGGTGGGAGACATGAGTGGGACATAAGTGGGGGCCTGCTGGCAGGTGCCCCACAGTGCTGGGGGGTGGGTGTGGTGGGAGGCATGAGTGGGACATAAGTGGGGGCCTGCTGGCAGGTGCCCCACAGTGCTGGGGGGTGGGGGTGGTGGGAGGCATGAGTGGGACATGGGTGGGGGCCTGGTGGAGGGTGCCCCATGACTGCTGGGGGGTGGGGGTGGTGGGAGACATGGGTGGGGGCCTGGTGGAGGGTGCCCCATGACTGCTGGGGGGTGGGAGTCATGAGCAGGTGTGCAGGGTAATCCCCTGTGGTGTGGACTGCATGCAGGGGACGTGGAGGCTGTACAGGGAAGACCCAACGATCGGAGTAGCGTGTTCAACTATCCACGCCCCCCTGAAATGGACGTAGCCTGGGATTTCGCGTGTGAAACTTCCCCGCGCACCCCTGTAATGGACGTACCCTGGCTTTTCGCGTGTGGGACTTCCCGCGCACCCCTGCAATTCCCGTAGCCTAGCTTTTCGCGTGTGAAACTTCACGCGCACCCCTGTAATGGACGTACCCTGGGATTTCGCGTGTGAAACTTCCCCGCGCACCCCTGTAATGGACGTACCCTGGCTTTTCGCGTGTGGGACTTCCCGCGCACCCCTGCAATTCCCGTAGCCTAGCTTTTCGCGTGTGAAACTTCCCGCGAACCCCTGTAATGGACGTACCCTGGCTTTTCGCGTGTGAAACTTCCCGCGAACCCCTGTAATGGACGTACCCTGGCTTTTCGCGTGTGGGACTTCCCGCGCACCCCTCCAATTCCCGTAGCCTAGCTTTTCGCGTGTGAAACTTCACGCGCACCCCTGTAATGGACGTACCCTGGCTTTTCGCGTGTGGGACTTCCCGCGCACCCCTGGAATTCCCGTAGCCTAGCTTTTCGCGTGTGAAACTTCCCGCGCACCCCTGAAATGGACGTAGCCTGGGATTTCGCGTGTGAAACGTTCCCGCGCACCCCTGAAATGGAAGTAGCCTGGGATTTCGCGTGTGAAACTTCCCCGCGCACCCCTGTAATGGACGTACCCTGGCTTTTCGCGTGTGGGACTTCCCGCGCACCCCTGGTATTCCCGTAGCCTAGCTTTTCGCGTGTGAAACTTCCCGCGCACCCCTGTAATGGACGTACCCTGGCTTTTCGCGTGTGGGACTTCCCGCGCACCCCTCCAATTCCCGTAGCCTAGCTTTTCGCGTGTGAAACTTCACGCGCACCCCTGTAATGGACGTACCCTGGCTTTTCGCGTGTGGGATTTCCCGCGCACCCCTGGAATTCCCGTAGCCTAGCTTTTCGCGTGTGAAACTTCCCGCGCACCCCTGAAATGGACGTAGCCTGGGATTTCGCGTGTGAAACGTTCCCGCGCACCCCTGAAATGGAAGTAGCCTGGGATTTCGCGTGTGAAACTTCCCCGCGCACCCCTGTAATGGACGTACCCTGGCTTTTCGCGTGTGGGACTTCCCGCGCACCCCTGGAATTCCCGTAGCCTAGCTTTTCGCGTGTGAAACTTCCCGCGAACCCCTGTAATGGACGTACCCTGGCTTTTCGCGTGTGGGACTTCCTGCGCACCCCTGCAATTCCTGTAGCCTAGCTTTTCGCGTGTGAAACTTCACGCGCACCCCTGTAATGGACGTACCCTGGCTTTTCGCATGTGGGACTTCCCGCGCACCCCTGGAATTCCCGTAGCCTAGCTTTTCGCGTGTGAAACTTCCCGCGCACCCCTGTAATGGACGTACCCTGGCTTTTCGCGTGTGAAACTTCCCGCGCACCCCTGAAATGGACGTAGCCTGGGATTTCGCGTGTGAAACGTTCCCGCGCACCCCTGAAATGGAAGTAGCCTGGGATTTCGCGTGTGAAACTTCCCCGCGCACCCCTGTAATGGACGTACCCTGGCTTTTCGCGTGTGGGACTTCCCGCGCACCCCTGGAATTCCCGTAGCCTAGCTTTTCGCGTGTGAAACTTCCCGCGAACCCCTGTAATGGACGTACCCTGGCTTTTCGCGTGTGGGACTTCCCGCGCACCCCTGCAATTCCCGTAGCCTAGCTTTTCGCGTGTGAAACTTCACGCGCACCCCTGTAATGGACGTACCCTGGCTTTTCGCGTGTGGGACTTCCCGCGCACCCCTGGAATTCCCGTACCCTGGCTTTTCGCGTGTGAAACTTCCCACGCACCCCTGAAATGGACGTAGCCTGGGATTTGACGTGTGAAACTTCCCGCGCACCCTTGAAAATTGCATGGGCCGCTTGCCGTGATGGTCCAGGGTTAGCGCAGCCCCTTGCGCTGGTTTGTGATTTTTATGAGATTTCCCAGCGCAAGGGGCGTTCCTGGGGGCGTAACTGGCGCTGCAGCGAGTCGCTGCGCCACTGTGCGCCACGGCTGCCTGGGGAAGCTAAAATCCATGAATACGCTGTGCACCGGATTCGGTTTTGGCGCACGCGGCTGGCGCAGACTATCGCACGCGCACGCTGTGCGCCAGCCGCGTGCGCTACTTGTGCACTGAATTCTATGAATTACCCTGAATGTCGCCATTCTAAGAATGCAGCTCGAATGGCCAACAGTTCTTTGTCAGTAATTGAATAATTCTGTTCACAACCAGTTAATTTCCTTGAGAAAAAGGCTGCGGGATGCCAAACCCCTTCCTCATCCTTTTGTGATAATATGGCTCCTATTGCGATATTACTTGCATCCGTTTCTACCTGAAACGGTTTTTCCGTGTTTGGATGTCTTAATACCGGAGCCGTAGTGAAGGCCTTTTTCAATTCCTTAAATGCCCTCTCTGCTTCTGGACTCCACACAAAACTGACTGCCTTCTTCAGCAATTGTGTAATGGGCGTAACTATTTTAGAAAAATTACTGATAAAGCGCCTATAGAAATTGGCAAATACCAAAAAGTATTGGATGTCTTTGACACATTGTGGAGATGGCCAATCTTTGACTGCCTGTACCTTCTTAGGGTCCATGACCACACAAGATGGCGTCAGCAGATATCCAAGAAACTCCACTTGTTTTACATGAAAAGCACATTTCTCCAATTTTACACATAATTGGTATTCTTGTAAACGCTGCAACACTGCCTGAACATGTTGTACATGCTGTTCAGGCGAATCTGAGTATATCAAAATATCATCAATATAAACAATAACAAAAATGTTAATGAAATCTCGCAATACTTCTTGCATAAAAAATTGTAAAGCTGCTGGGGCATTACACAAACCAAACGGCATCACTAGGTATTCAAACAACCCAAATTTGCTTCGGAAAGCCGTCTTCCACTCATCCCCCTCTTTCACTCTTATTAAATGATAAGCTCCTCTTAAATCAAACTTGGTGTAAATCTGGACGGATCTCACTTGATCCAACAACACTGAACCATTGACCTAGCTGACTTAATCACAGAAGCCAATCTAGACTTTATTGCCATAACAGAGACCTGGCTACACAATGCAGCAGGCCCATCGCTCATGTTGGCCATTCCTGACGGTTACACCATATCTAGGCAGGACAGAGAAGGCTCCCGCGGAGGCGGAGTCGCCATTATATCCAAAATAAACTTATCACTACGCCTGGTCCCTACCACAACTATGCAATCCTGTGAAACTCTCACTGCCAAAATTCCCATAAACAACACCCAAACTCTCTCAATTCACCTAATTTACAGACCACCGGGTCCACTTGGCACCTTCGAGGAGGACCTGCACAGCCTTCTGTCTAATAATACCAAAACTACTTCCCAATTGCTGATACTAGGGGACTTTAACCTTGGTTTCAATGACCAAGCAGATGCCCATGCTGCCACTATCGCCAATACCCTTCAGACCTTGGGATTTACCCAAAAAGTTAGCACCCCCACACATGCAAAGGGTAGAATACGTGACTGGATCGCTGATTCCAACTACTCAGCCACAGTATCCTCTATTACGCCACTCTCCTGGACAGACCACTCCCTGGTGTCCTTTAATTTACTAACTACCAAACCACCCAGCCTTGACCCACAGGCAGCTCCACCATGCCCTACATGAAACAAAAAGAATATTACAGTAGATAATATTATCCCCCTGATCCTTCCTACCTTAAATGCACTGCCAGACAACCTCGACCCTAGTGCATTGGTCAATGAATTCAACAACATCATGCGCACCACTATGGACAAAGTCGCCCCTCTCAAAATGTGAACAAGCAAACCCAAAGCACACTTAAACAAGTGGTTCACGCCAGAACTTAAGGCCTTGCGCCTAAACAAAAGAAAATGCAAATCCGACTGGAAACTATGTCCAACCGAAGAGAATAAAGCTAATTTAACTAATATCTCTCGGCATTATAAAAATGAAATATGTCTAGAGAAACGCAATTCTTACAATGCTCGCATTGCCAATGCCAACTCAAGTATGAAGGAACTCTTCTCCATCTTGAAAGAACTTGAGTCCCCTATTGCTACACCAGATACCTGCATTAAAGACCAGACCTGGTGCACAGATATCCAAACAGCCTTAGCAAATAAAATCACCACACTGCAAAACAAAATCCAACTAAAAAAAGATTCCCTAAACCTCACAAACAAGCTGCCACTCAACAACACCATCAACGACCCTTACCAACGAACCAACAAATTCTCCTTCACTAAAACTACCATCTTAGAGGTAGAGAAAATCATCCTCTCCCTCAAACCGTCGAACTGCAAAGGTGACATCTGCCCAGCACAACTAATAAAAGACGCTGCCAGAGACCTTTCACTGTTCATTTCAAAATTGATCAACTCCTCCTTCGCCACAGGTAATATCCCGGCGAACCTAAAACAATCATGGGTGCTCCCACTTCTCAAGAAGCAGACCCTTGACCCCCTCATCCCCACCAATTATCGGCCTATCACTACCGTACCTTTCCTTCTGAAGATACTAGACAAGGTCGCCTATACACAAATTCAAAGACACCTTGAATCTAATAATCTACTGGGAGCAAGACAATCTGGTTTCCGTCCACTCCATGGTACTGAAACTGCACTCATTGATCTAAAGACCCAAATAGACGAACTGAGAGACCAAGGTAAGACGGCACTCCTCCTCTTACTTGATCTCTCAGCTGCTTTCGATCTGGTGGATCATAGGGTCCTCTGCAAACACTTGGACAGTGCTGCACACGTCTCTACGCATGCCACCAAATGGAGTGAATCCTTTCTGAGTGAGAGAACAATGAGAGTCTTCTCCCCCTCGGCAGCAGCCGACCCTCTTCCAATCACGTGCAGCGTCCCTCAAGGCTCCTGTGTTTCACCAATCCTGTACAGCATATTCACTAAACCCCTTTTCTATGATCTGGACCTTCTAGGTATCACCTACACTAACTATGCAGATGATACACAGATTCTCCTCCCGCTTTCTGGGGATCACAGCAAGGACAGGGAGTTGGTGAATAGGGTGTACCTCATCATTCAGGCATGGATGGCATCACATGGCCTCTGCCTGAATGATGATAAGACTGAGCTGATCATTCTGGGCACGCAGGCCAATATCAACAAACTAGGCAAGGACTATTCCACGTTTAACATTGATGGCAATTGCATTAAGGTCTCGAGTGTAGTAAAAACACTAGGTTTCTATCTCGACTCCACCATGTCTCTTGCCAAACAAGTTAATTCCTTAGCTTCCACGACAGCCTATACCTGCAAATTAATAAGAGCAGGTAAACCTTTCTTATCCAATAACAGTTGCATAATCTTAGCGAGAGCCTTAATACTATCACGACTCGATTATTGCAATGCCCTTTACAGTGGCGCCAACAAAACTATCACCAAAAGGCTATAAATCCTCCAAAATAACGCCCTTAGAGCCGCCTTAGGCATGAACAAAAGGGAACATATCTCCTCCACTAGACAACAATACAAATGGCTCTCCACCGAAAATAAAATTCACCTAAAAATGCTCTCTGTGACGCACAAAGCCCTCAATAACGCTGCCCCCATTTACCTGATGGACAAAATAAAAAGAAAAACCTCTAGCAGACCTACAAGAACGCTCAACTCCAACTGTCTGGAAATTCCAAGATTTAAACTTGCCAAAATTGGCGGCACAAGCTTCCCTGTGCTAGCCGCTAAATGGTGGAATGCCCTGCCACACAACCTTAGATCAGACCAACCTTTCCCCCACTTTAGAACGAACCTCATCAAACACCTCACTGACAACAACATGTAAGGTTTCAAAGACTTTATTTGTGTTATGTTACTCATCTGAACGTATATATGTACCTTCAAAGATTCATCACTATTGTACATTTTTATTATGTAACATTGTAATTTGCTGTAACATTGTAATTTCTATGCAACTTTGAAAGCTTCGTATATTCTGCTCACTGCGCCCGGTTACCCTTGGGTCTGGCGCGCAATACAAATAAATAAACAAACAAACAAACTGAAATTAATGGTAATGGGAACCTATTTTTAACCGTTACTCTATTTAGAGCCCGATAATCAATACAAGTTCGTAAGGTACCTTCCTTTTTAGAAACAAAAAATAAAGGCGAGGAGACCGGGGAGGTAGAATGCCGGGTGAATCCCTTGGCCAACATTTCATCAAGATATTCCCTGAGATGTTTATTTTCAGACTCTGTGAGAGCATATATCCTGCTACACGGTAATTTTGCCCCTTCCTCCAATTCAATTACACAGTCATAAGGACGATGAGGAGGTAATTTTTGTGCTCCTCCTTTATCGAAAACTTTTGCAAATTCTCTATACTGGACAGGGATGCCTACATCAACTGCTCCCACCACTTGCTCCGAGGATTCTTTTTACGCCAAATCAAGATGCAGCTCCTACTTCCGATAACATGATCCTGACAATGCTGACTCTCAAACCACACCATTTGTTTCACCCAATCAATTTGAGGATTATGTTTTCTTAACCAGGGCATTCCTAAGATTAACCCAAACTGAGGTGCTGCAATTAAGTCAAATGTAATCTCTTCTCTATGGCCGGAGGCACACACCATCTCCAGCTTCCCTGTTTGTTGCCGAATAGGGCCTGATATTAACGGCGATCCATCCACTGACTGTACTCCCTCCACCTTTTCTTTCTCCTGTATTGGTAATTTCCATTGTTCTGCTAACGCAATGTCTACAAAATTGCCCGTTGCACCTGAATCCACCATGGCGCATACCTCCTGTTTAGACATTGCAAAACACAGTGTCACCAAAATATACACATGTGAAGTCCTATTACCAATTGTGTTAGCTACCCATCTAGGGAACCTTATGTCATTGGGGCCTGTCACCGGTGTTCCCTCTACGGCCGGCCCGTCTCTTTTCCCACTTCCTTCTTGTTCTTTTCACTTCCTACCCCTGTATTTGGTGTGTTGGGACAGGTACGTATAAAATGTCCTGCCTGCCCACAGTACAAACATAATTTGTTGGCTTTACGCTGCTCTTTTTCTGCTACCGATAAGGGTCCTCTAACATTACCGATCTGCATGGGTTCCACTTTACTTCCCTTGCCTCCCTTCATCTTATCCAGTCTCACAAAAGAGGTCACTTCCGGTTTTTTCTTGTCTCCTTTTCTCTCATTCATTCTGTGATCCAATCTTAATGCCAAATCAATCATAGCAGTACATGACCCTGGTTGCGGTTCTACCTGAGCAATGGCATCCTTTAATTTATCCTTCAAACCCTGATAGAATAGAACCGTCTGTTTCTCCACAGGCCACTCTGTCTCAATCACTAACCTATTAAACTGAGTCACATAAGTCACAAGATCTCTACTACCCTGTTTCAAATTCAACAATTCTTTATCCTGTACCAAAGATACCTCCCGGAGATCAAATGATCTATCAAACTCTGCCAGGAAAGCATCCCAATTATATAACAATGGGTCGTCCTTTTGAACTAGTGGCATAGCCCAAGCCGCTGCATTCCCCGTTAAGTAAGAAATCACAAATGCAGTTCGAGCCTGTATTGTTTCAAAGGCTGTAGATTTACAAAGAAAATGCAATCTACATTGAGTCAATAACATCATGTACTTGCGAGGATCTCCTGAAAAACGTTCAGGGGCTGCCAATGGTACACTGCTGGGAGGTTGTACGATTACTGTAGCATTCTGATTAGAAACTACTTCCCTGGGCCTTGCAGAAGACCCACTTGGCCCTTCCAAGGGGTTTGCTGAGCCACTAAACCTTGTACTTGTGCCTTTAACGTGTCCGACTCTTGACGGGCATGTGCCAGTTCTACCTGAATATCCTGTAAGGCCTTTAGTACATCGGCCAAAGGCGGAGGTGTCGAATCCATTGGCTTGGGTGGTTGTAAGTATCCCAATATGGGGGTGGCTTATTATGTCAAAACACACACTTACTTGGAGGAGAGAATCAACACTCTCCCCCGAACCACAGAAGCCGAATGAATTCGACCCTCCCACCGTGGTTGGCACAGGTGCCTGAAGTGTAACACAGGACACCACGTGGCAGCCAATGGGGGGAAGAGGAGTTAGGGAGAGGTTGTGGATGGGGAGGGGAAGTTAGGGAAACCAGGAAAAGGGTTAGGACAAAACCTATGTTGGATAGGTAGGGGAAAGCACTGGGGAAAAACCCTTCCTTTCCTATACCTGTATATCCTAGTTCCTGACACACTGTAACATTGACTACATGAATACCCAGTAACATAAATCAGGACACACTTTAATACGTATGCCCCTGACTTCAGAACAAACATAGAGCACAAAACATGCACATATAGTAGCAAGCGGGATGAACACAGGACAATGGAACTTTTCCGATCAATGACGAACGAAACACATGGCCCGTAGGGCAAGCTTGCTACTGCAATACATAAACACATAAATGCCTGTCCTTGCGGTTTAACCAGACAAACTAATACACATCATCACCACTTGAGACTGAATACTCTTGTCACCCTTAATGAGCTGTATTCGAGAGAATATGCCCCAAAAATGTTCCATAATGTCCTTGTGTCTTATTACACAAAACCAATTGCTATATTCCCAAATTCAGCCCTTCCGTGATTGCCAAGTATCAGCTTCATGCGAGAGAAAACATATGCATCATAAGCTCCCACACCGCAATGCCTTCTGCACTTATCTGAGCTCCGAGGGCCCCGCGGGACTCCTCGGAGGATTAGTAGCACGCTGAAAATGCTGCCGCAGTTCCGCCTGCAACTCAGTGCAAGAGAACGCTCGAAACCTCGTGTAGCTTTAGGGCAGAGCTTCGCCGTCCATGGTTTCCTTAGCGTTTTGCCGACATGCTCCTCACGCCAACCGCTCCTGGATTCGTAATAAGCCACACCTGTTTCACGCGCCGTTGCTCTTTATGCTGTTTGTAATCACTGCAGCTGGCAACACGCACGTGACCTTCTTCCTGATTGTGCACAGAATTACCAACCTCCCGTGGCTTGCTGGGAATTGTAGTCTTTGCCTCCAAAACTAGCCCAAAAAGGATTAAGAGACAAAACGTGTGACTCCTGTGCGCTTCCAGCCCTTATTCCTCACACTGAGTCTCTCTTCCTTTTCTACTATACATTGTCCAATAAGCAGATGGCAACAACTAGACTGCTCATTATGATTCCTTGGGATACTATTAATGGCTCTGCACCTCCTACTCATTTCAGGGCTTGTAATCTGCATGTTCTCCTGAGAGGGAATGGAGGGTATTCTTCGTACCTTGGGTCGGTTCTGCTCTTCATAATCCCAGTACTTTCTAGGTAAATGGTAGGGTGACAATAACTCCTGACTATAATAGGGAACAGGTTGTTGTTAAGGTTGTATAATATGATATGATAGTTTATTTATATAGCGCCTATACACAATGTGTTTCAAAGCGCTTCAAGGAAAGGGAGGGAACAAGGGAAAATACAATGACATTCTTACAGGCCATGAACAGTAAGGATGTGTAATTAACTATCGTACTCGGCCTGACGACATTTCAGATAGTGCAAGAGCTAAGACATAGATAAGGAAGGGAGGGGGAGAGTGGAAAGGAAATGGAAACAGACAGGCGACTAGCGTACTAGGCCTAACAACATTTCTGGTAGTGTCACAGAAAAACAAAAGGTGAGGGAGAGGGATGCAGAAAGGGAGGGGTTGAACAAAACAAGCGACTATCGTACTAGGCCTGACAACATTTCAGATAGTGCTGGACGGAGGGGAGGCAGTAAGGGGATGGTGGAGTGACAGACGAGGTTGCTATCATACTAGGACCAGGGACAATTCTGATAGAGTAAGTGCATAGAAGAAAGTAAGGGGAGGATGGGAGGAGATGGGAAAAAGGGAGAGAGGAGGGGAGGAGAGACAGAGAGTAAGCAGTCAAAAGGAGTGGAGAAGCAAGAGGGGAGAGTGAATACAATTGCAGAAGTCAGTAGTAACACATAATGTTGCAAGCCAGGATACAAGATGAAGATGGAAACAGCATGATTCAGGGCCACCATGAATACAAGATGCAAAGGAAGTCCAGCATGAGTTGAGATAGGGTGGCGCACCGTGAATCAATGAAGCCCATAAAAGTAAAATCCAGCATTGGCCACAAGACGGTGATGGTGAAACCAGAATGTATCAGGACAGACTTCTGTGTGCAGCAAGGGGGGGGTACAAGGGAACAACACAGGGGGACCAGAGAGGGTAAGGATGGCCTGTGGGGACAGAGGGTGTAAACACATTTTGGTGCATGATTACCTGCTGTTTTAACAGGGGGTCGGACCATGGATCCTCCTGGTCTGAACAGGTCCAAACAGAAATTGCCCTTTTCTTTGACTGCCCTTCACTTTGGACACCCGGGCGAGAGATGTCCTTGATCTAAGAGTTAAGAGCAGGAAGGAAGAGACAGGGCTAAGAAGATGGGTGGTGCTTAGGCCAGGTGACCCAGATCCACTTACACCTGGTCCCCAGCTGCAAAGAAAAAGAGCTGGAGGGCTCCATAAGTAGGGAAAAGCAGGAAATCACCAGGTGGGCAGGGCTTGCTAAGTGGTGAAAAAGAGCAGCAAGAAGGAAGGCACCAGGTGGGCAGGGCTTGCTAAGTGGTGAAAAAGTGCAGCAAGCAGGAAGGCACCAGGTGGGCAGGGCTTGTAGTGGTGAAAAAGAGCGGCAAGCAGGAAGGCAACAGGTGGGCGGGGCTTGCTAAATTGTGAAAAAGAGCGGCAACCAGGAAGGCACCAGGTGGGCGGGAATTAGGCTATGTGACCTAGATCCACTTACACCTGCTCCACAGATGCAAAGGAAAGGGGGCTGGAGGGCTCCTTAAGTAGGGAAAAGAGAGGCAAACAGGAAGGCACCAGGTGGGCGGGCCTTGTAGCGGTGAAAAAGAGCGGCAAGCAGGAAGGCACCAGGTGGGCGGGCTTGCTAAATTGTGAAAAAGAGCGCCAACCAGGAAGGCACCAGGTGGGCGGAGATTAGGCCAGGTGACCTAGATCCACATACATCTGCTCCCCAGCTGCAAAGGAAAAGAGTCTGGAGGGCCCCTTAAGTAGGGAAAAGAGCGGCAAGCAGGAAGGCACCAGGTGGGCAGGGCTTGCTAAGTGGTGAAAAAGAGCGGCAACCAGGAAGGCACCAGGTGGGCGGGGCTTGCTAAGTTGTGAAAAAGAGCGGCAACCAAGAAGGCACCTGGTGCGTGGGGCTTAGGCCAGGTGACCGAGATCCACTTACACCTGGTCCCCAGCTTCAAAGGAAAAGAGGCTGGAGGGCTCCTTAAGTAGGGAAAAGAGTGGCAAGCAGGAAGGGACCAGGTGGGCGGAGCTTGCTAAATGGTGAAAAAGAGCAGCAAGCAGGAAGGCACCAGGTGGGTGGGGCTTGCTAAGTGGTGAAAAAGAGCAGCAACCAGAAAGGCACCAGGTGGGCGGGGCTTAGGCCAGGTGACCTAGATCCACTTACACCTGCTCCCCAGCTGCCTGTAGGAAGAGGATTTAGGGTCAGGCGATTTGATTTTATACCAAGTTCTCCCGATATGGTTGTCACTGGTTCTACAGGGGGTTCCCTGTCCATGAGATTGACCTGTTGAATGCCACCCCAAGGGGGACTATCGGGTAGTGTCCTCACCTCCTTGGCCTCACAGGAAGAGGCTCCCCCTATGGAAGCAGTGACAATACCCTGCAATACATAACAGCCCATGTGTGGTTGTGTGGGTGCACATGTGGACAGTGAGTCTGGGTCAGGTGGTCAGGTGGTGCTGAGTGGTACATTGTGGTTAAGTGTGCTGCTGTGTGAAATTAAGTTGCTGTTGATCCCTGCTTACTCCATGGCTTTCCTTTATGGGATAATGGGGATGTGCTTTACTATCACGGTGGACTGGTTGTAGGTATGTGTTCATTGCTTTTCCATTTAGTGAGGTGTCTCGGGCAGTTTGTGTGCAGACTGTGCCTGCCAATTGTCACCCTTTCGTCCTGGACACCTTCTTGTGTGCAATCAATGCTCCTTTCTGGCAGCGTGAATGCTCATGCAAAGAAGCTGTTGACCAGCTGCTCCCTCAGTTGTGCTGCAGTCGCACAGGGTTTCCCTTGGGTCAGTAACCTGGTTTGTGTCCCTGTCCTGAGGTCGGGGAGTAGGCCTGCAACTACACCTTTCCACACAGCGAGTTTATGCAGAATGAAACAGGCAGGTACGATGTTGCTCATGAAATGTGGCCTGTACAGGAGAAAACCCCCCGAGTGATCTAGACATCTGAATCAGGACTGTATGCCCTATTGTACCTTTCTTGTTGTGTTGTAGGGGGACGCCTGTATTGTGTCATGAGGTAGGGCCTCAATGGATAACCGGCATCACCTGCGTGGAGAAGGGCATGAATGGTGTTGGTGCTTCTTGGGTGTTCCTTCGTGTCTCCTGTTGGATGCATGCTCGTTGGCTTTGTGTAGATCCTGTGATGGAATGGACTGTTAGGGAGAATTCTCATTTTATGGCTAATTTTCCTCAACTAGTGAGTCCCCTAGCACCTTTGCTGGATTTCTGGAGTTTATTTTTCCACTTATTAAGAGTGTGCCTCTTTTTCCCACTCGTACCTGTGTTTTGCCATGTGTATTTCTTCTGTTTTTGTGATTGTGGACTCTGGAGCTCACCACTTCAGTAGCCCCCTTCTTTTGTATGGCCCATTTTACATGGAGTACAACCCCCCTGCTGCATGACTGACAGCCAGGCTGTGTGAATGGGGGATTTTTACATAAAATGCAGGACAATTGGGCTGGAAGTGAGAGTCGCCACTGGAACTACAAGGAACCGAATAGAGAAGCGGAGAAGAAGTCAGCTGCTGCAACTACCCCGTCCCGGTGAAGCCCTGCTGTAGTCCTGACCTATCTATCCTTCAATGACCAGAGAAGATCCAGTCCGGTGTCTTCTTCCCTTGAGCTTGGTGGGGCCAACCAGCTCCTCTTCCACAGACAGAGGATCTTCTTTGTGGTCGAAATCGCTGCACACTGCTGTAGAGGTCCGGATAGCCATCTGAGGTGCCTCTCCTGTTTTAAAGGAGTGCACCGTTTATTCACCGTCGGTGCTGCTGGCTTCATCCATGTGTGGTGCAGACCCCTCCAGACGTCCTCCTTCTTGCCGAAGCTCCAGGAACCGGGGGTCTGCAGGAAACCAACAGGAACAACTGCTGTGGCACCAGCTTCTTCATTGAATAAGGTACTGTGTTCTGCTTGAGGAATTAGGGTGAATCCCTTTTCTCCTCCTACAAGGCTTGCCCTTGTCTTCCCTCCTTCTTATAACTTTTGCTTCCTTTGTTGACAATATCCAAGTACTCCTGGCAACATTGAATCTTGAACTGTCTGACTGTGTGATCCTCGACAACAGGAACCCGGTTCCACTTGACACTGGCTCCGGCCTATTGACATTTGTATTTCTGTCAGCGAGTGTTCTCTGTTTCTGTCTGCCTTGACAAAAGTATTGCATATGATTTTTGCGCCCAACTCTCTCTGGTAAGCCCAGGTGCTAAGTGTGTTTTTGCCCCAGTAACATTTTTTGCCACGGATACGCGTTTCTTTAATACGACCGAGCTGTCAAAAAGTAATAGCATATGTACGGTAACGTCTTTTGTTTCACAACACCGGTCCGCCAAAACATAAGGTACTTACCTTGAGCTATTCTATGCCAAGAGAATTGGTTCTTTGTAGTATATTTTACGTGTAGTTTTGAATTAATAGAAGTGTTGTGTTTTACAGATGGTTTAAAAATAAATGTACTTATATTTTTTTACCTGAAACCTTGAGTCAGTGTTTGCTTGAGTCACAGTAATTGTGATCCCTTTGTGTAATCTCTGCTACTGCTCATATACTCTTGAGATAAGCCTGGCTGCTCCGCTACTGCTACCACTTTAACATAGTAGTACAGGCTTGTACCAAAGGTGAACTTGTATTACCACTTGTGGTCTTAATTGTGTGTAGGGGTCCCGAAGGGCACTGCACAGGATTATGCCTAACATGAACATGTTGTGATAGTTATATGCATGTGTGCCTGCATGTGGATGCATAGTTGTGTGAGTGTGGTGGAAGCTGGTGGGAGCTACAGTACTTACCTATCAGCCACATGTCCCCATAGTGTCCAGCTTCCAACTGCGCACACATGCTGGAGACCTGGAATATGTGACTGTCGTGGATAATGCCTGGGAAATTGGTGTGCAAGTCCATGAGTAGCCCACCGGCACAGCAGACCAGTTGGGCGTGGAAGGAGTGCCAGCAGTGCCGGTTCCTGTACATGTGTGCTTGGTCCTAGAGGGGGGCATAGTGCGACATGGGTGCAGTCAACGGCACCAATGTGCAGGGGGAATTGCTACACCTTGTAAAATGCATCAGACACCTCTCTTTGTTCTTTCTGGATTGGTGGCATGTGGACATGGTGTCGGCTGCACAATGTGATGCATGCCACGTCCTTGTGCAGGATGCATGAGTGCATTGCCTAGGAGATGCCACTGGTCCTCTGGAAAGAGCCAGTGGGAAAAAAGTTTAGGGTTGCCAGGAGCTTCACCTGTGCCCAGATGGTAGGTGAATTTGTGGTGCAAACCTCTCCTACAACATATCCATGATGACATGCAGAGGGACGCAATACCTTCTGTAAACCTCTGTGTGTCACATGCTGAAGAGGGTGACCCTGGTGCAACGACCTGCTCCCACCATCTCCTCCTCCTCATCTGGGGTGTGGCAGGGCTGCAACAGCACCATTATGCCATAGCTGAATGTAGAGTGATATTGCCAAATCACAGAGATGCATTTCATGGGTTGGGGGTGTGGAGTGGCACTTTGTGCCTTTATATCGGGTCATGTTGCAATATGCTGTACATTCGGATGTGCGTCATCGTGGTGCTGGGCTTTTTTGTTCTTGTTTGTGTGGGATTTTCAGCAGCTGTGTGTATGTAGTGTTCAGGTCTGTCTTGTTTTCTGGCGTTGGGCGTGTGTTTTTTATGCGGGTGTTGTTTCAATTTCAGGATCATTGTATTGTTTGCATGTATGATGTGACAGTATGTGTATTTGATGTGTTATGTGATGTGTTATGGGATGTCAGCTGGGGTTTGTGGGTCCAGTTCTACTCGGGTGGCTTAGTGGGGATTGCTGGTCTTGCTGTGTATTTTCTGGTAATTGTTTGTCAGAGATTTTAATTTGTATGTGTTCTTGGAGTTATTGACACCATTTTATATTTGCATAACCTCCGCCCTTTACTGACGATCCATTATGATGTATGCTCTTGACTTCTGCCTTTCTGTATTTTAGTTCTAGAACCTTTCTGTAAATATGTGTAAGTTACACCCACTTACGTTCTGACTCATTTTGGGTGTACATTGGACTTATGACTCTTATCCTCCTCAGTAAATCTGGCCCTTACCTCATGGGATTATTTGAAAAACAAAACTTACAAAAGTGTTAAGTTTAAAACAACACAAACATAAAGTCTAAAAACAAAAGAAATCATAACATTTAGGTAAACACCCAACAACATATTATCAACACAGTTAAAGAAATATTAGATCTAAATCAAATATCATGATAATCTTAACTCACCCATTAACCTAAAAACATCACATATTATTAGATAATAAATAAAATGGCATGCAAACAAAACATATGTTATAAAATAAAAGTATTACATTTACAATGTTAATAGATCATCATAAAAACAGTAACATAGTTTTAGAATGTTATAATACTTCTTGATTAGGATCATATTATGTACACATACAACACTTCTAGTAACTTTCTTTAACACCACAAAAGAAAAATCACCATATGCATACATATTTTAATTGAATCATTTGCATTGCAAACAATAAACCAATAACATTTTACAATTACAAATATATAATTTAGTAACAACAAACGTAACATTAAATGCTATATACAGTACACATAAATATAAAACATGCACTAAACAAAAAAAAAACGATTACAATATATTAAACACTATTTAGTAACATTTATTTCAGCAAATAACAATGATATACAATTTATACCATTTGCAAATTTAGTAACATGAAGATTATTGTCATACTTTACATAAGCACAAGTACAACGGAAAATGAAATGGATTGACACGACAGAGAGAGTTCAAGGGGAGACACAGCAGAAGCACACAGACTGCACTGATCCACTTATGATAAGACATGTGCCTCACTGGTGTTATTTTTTCCATGTACTTTTACGAAGCTGCTCAAGTATTTTATGACTTTTTTTTACTGTTAGTATAGTGTATTTAACAAGATTTTCAAAAGTCACATATTGTCATTGTACTACTATTGCTTAAACATTTGTATGTAAAAAAAAGATAATTGTACTCTGTCAACACTGTCCACATACTGCCCTTTATTTACCCATTCCTTTGTAAAAATGTGTCTGTGAAAATGCAAAAAGATTTACAGAAAGAATGCAGCAATCTAATCTAAGACAAACAACGAGGATTGGAGACTTGAAAATTAGACATGGCTGTTTTATTGAGCATGCATAAGAAGTGATGGTCAGAGAAAGTAAAACACAGATTAGACTCCAGAGCAAACAGGCAGTTTAACAATCTGAAGTGGAAGCGTTGTGCAGGGTTTTGTGCTGCGTTCGTTTTTAAATAGCATGAAAATGGATGTGAAGCAACGGAGCACTGTACAACAAGGGGGGACAGATTTAGGGTACACTAAAATGCAGACAATTAGAAGGATAGCATGTTAAGGGTGCACTTAGGGCATGGATAGAGGCAATAAAGTGAAGGAGCAAACTGTCAAACCACTATTGAGGAATCTGTGCTTGGTTTGTAGCTGTGCTCCCATTGATGATTCATTCTTGTGGGTTTTGCACAATATTAGCTTTCTAACCACTCTTATTCATTTGGTGTGCATGAGTGATATTTTCCCTTGCCTTCTTCTATGAGAAAGAAAGAAAGGTGTGATACCTTTTTTTTATTTAGCCTCCAGAAGACTCTCTAGACTGGAAGCCAACTGACATGGACCTTTTTTTCTGACCAGTTTTAATACATTTTGATTGTTTATTTCCTTCATGTTTTCTCCCACCTTACAACACTTCTTATAATCGATATGAGATTTGAGATGGTCAATTTGTACTGTATTAATTGTGCTCTTTGCCCGTGCAAGGGAATTTTGCTCTACTTTGTTACTTTTCATGAAGAAACTCCTCTTACAATGTCACCACCTTTTACTTTGCAAATGTTTACTGTGTTTAAAAAGGAACTTTATTAAAAAAAATGTATGTTTCTCTCCAGGAGGCCATGCTTCTGGTCATATTTATATGATTTAGGTGAGTACAATCTGGGGGAAATATTCCCCAAATAAGCACTCAATGTGTTGGGATCCAGTACATTAATAGCTGCCATGTTTTAGGCGAAAATATCAAATAGCAGCCTCACAGAGAAAAGAGGGGGAGGAGCATAACATTGAACCACGAAGGTCATTACAGAAATGAGACAGAGGGGTGTCCTTGGGAATATGTCAGGGGACTTTGTGAAGAAAAGTTAGAGTTTGCTTCAAGAGCAAATCCAAATTAATAAACCTTGCCAAAGAAAAGATGGGCTTAAGCGTTTTTCAATGGAATTGTGCTATTATAACATGATTCTATGAATCACGCCCTATGTCTACCTTTGCATATGGTGAGTCTTGTTTGTCCTGTGGGTGCTCACTGAAAAATCTTACCACCGTTGTGAGTAAGCTGGACCAGACCTGTTTGCTTTGACGTGCGTTTTTCAATTCGTTAATTAAATTGATACCATATGCCTCACAGATGCGATGCATGTGCTGTTGTCCATTTTAGAAGCTATATTTCCAGCAATTGTTTTATTACTCGCATCTATTGATTTGGACTGAACACTAAACCAGATTTAATGAGAAAGACTTAAAGAAAGAGAGCCTTTGTCATGATATATCTACAACTCAGGTAGCTGTTACCTGTAAACGCTATACAAATAAAAAATAAACACATATGTAAGGATATTGTTGAAAATGACCCTTTCACTGTAGTGCCATCTCTTGTTCTCTCTGTCTAGTCTCTCTCGTTCTCTCTCCCCCTCATTCTATCTCTCTCTCCCTTCTCTTGTGTGGCTCCCTTTGCTCTTTCTCTTGACACGTCCATTCTTTCTCCTACAGTTTTCTTTTAGTATCCCTCTTAATCTGTCTCTCTTCACTCCTCTGTCTCCCTAACCTTCTCTCTCTCTCTCTCTCTCTCTCTCTTTCTCTCTCTCTCAGGTGTATACGATTCACACACGAGTTAACTAACCAGTGCAATCTGTGTTTGTGATGCACCCCATCTTCTCACAATGATCCATGAGGAGAATGAATTGATGAAAAAAGGCAATGGGCCTGATTTACAAAAGGTTTTCCAATGGGATTGTGCCATTCTAAAAGGCTTTTGTAAATCAAGTCCGATGTCATCTCCAACTGTGTAATACCCCACATTCAACCCGAAAGTGAAAAGCAGCACTTCCATCTTTCGCTTCAGCACTCAGAACCGCAGTTGTGTTAAACGAAAAAAATAAAATAATACTTGTTAACAGTTTCAGTCCACACAAACAAAATAGAGCCTACCAAATTGGGAGATTCTAAGCAGGAGGTAAGCAAGCATTTGTGTTTTGCAGTAGTTTGTGTTATTATTGAAATAGCAAGTATCCACATCATTGCATAGTTGCATAATTGCATAATTCCATAATTGCAAACATTGCATAAACCAACCCAATGCATTGGGTAACCACAGTTTTTCTTTTGCAGACATCCTAGTGCCGATGTAGGGCCTGATTAACAGAAGCCTTATATAATGGCACAACCACATAGGAAAACGTTCTGTGAATCAGGCACTTAATCTACAAAGGAATGAAGGCAGAATTATATCCTTTGAATTATTGTGAGCCTAAACGTGTCCACGTGTTTGCCACCACCAATCACAAACTGGGGCTCGGGCAAATTAATGATCTGCTCCGTGTCCAAATGTATTAAACTATATGTTATGTTATGTCATTACACATTTCTGTAGTGTGGTTAGCTGAGATAGAAATTATCTTATGTTTTGCAAAAACACACTATACAACAGTAATTAGGTACATTTGGATGGGGATATGAATCAAACCAAAGCTAAAATGCACTAAAATATGTACTGAGGTTACCAACACATTATTTTTAAACTAATACAAAGAATATGGTGTTTTTGCGTACTGCCTCCACGTTGATATCCAAATTGAATGCCTTATTTCTCTCTATCTTTTATCACTGTGGAACATGTACAACTAGTTGGCACTTACCTGCTTTGAGACTTATGTACTGGACTTTAGTACATGTTTCCAAAACAAGAAGAACATTATTCACTTGCACCACTAGAGACCGCTGTTGGATAGTCCCATAGTTTGGCTCGTTGCCCTTTTTGGCATTATTAACTGGAAGTAATTGTATTCAGGAAGACAAATACAACTTTGATAAATATATAAATATTATTTTTATCTTCAAACATGACAAACAAAATCAATGTGCAAATGCAGGAATGGTAATATCTCACACAATGTTAGATATTTATTGCACAGCATTTCCTTTGCGTTCATTAAATGCTTTGAACATTGTCTCGTTTTTTTCTGAAACTGATAACTAATCGCACTCTGTACAGACTCATGCATCACCACACGTGATAGGTTTACCTTATTTAATGGCCATGGAGAAATGGTGATCCATTTTACAGATTGTGAGTTCTTCAGCGTACAATAAATAGCCACACATTAACTGCCAATACTCAAGAGTCAGCATTATAACAGGGTGTACTACATTACTTCTGCCATATCTTGTTTTCAAAACATTAGTAACAACTGGGTGGAGGGGCACGGGGGGTTGGGGAGGAGGCCAATGGCAACCGTTAAGGACAAATGTAATGTATGTGCGTTTAGGGAAATAGTGCTGTCCTTAACATATGACCATAAACAACACAACCACAGAAAACACGTTATTCTTTTCACAACAGAAGCCATTAGTATATTATGCAGCAAGATGGCAGGCATCCTACTGATAGATAAATTACCTTATAGAGAGTGTTATGAGGGCTTGAGAGCTAGGCAATATTAAATGAATTTTCTTTTAGAAATAACAACTCTTTTGTAACTCTTGACTGAGAAGCTCAGAGAGTTCATCTTGTTCAGCTGAAGGCTGTCTGTTTATCAGTTCTCCAAACATTAAACATGTTTACGTTGGTCTTTTCAGTAGTATAGATGGATTCTGCAGCTAGATTAAGAAAGTGTGGTTTTACCATAAGTGTATCTTCTGTGATCAGACATGCCATAGAGGAGTGGACTGGCCTAAAGGGAACTCTGGATATTTCCAGTGGCCCTTTGCACCATGTGCCTCTTTTGTGTGGGTACCCTGGCTTTCTTACTTACCCGCTCTCCCATGCACCCTTGGATGCTACATCTCTCGCCGTCCCCTACATTCCTTTGAAGCAAATAATTAATTATATAGCTCTAACGTATATTTTTTATTGATTTAGTTGACATAAAACTTTACAAATTCTTATATAATTTAAAAACGTGTTTTCTTAATTTTCTTAAGAAAAATAGATACCTAAAAGTACATAAAAAGAAAGACAAACAAATACAATGATCAGGCGTTATGCTATATTTAGACTAACTCATTAGGGATTTTAGTCAGTGTTAATTATGAACTAGGTACAAGATATGAAATGTCTTTCTAAAGTGCTCATTAGCAGGTATTGGCTCAATATCAAAAATTGTGTTATGTATGACGGTAGAGCTCCCTTTGTATTGTGTACAATGAAACCTTGTTATGCTTGTAAGCTATCGCTTGGATTCTTTCCTTGAGGGTTGTATTCATTCTGGTGTGAGCGTAACAGGGACAGCCATGGACCTGATGAGATCTTTTGGTGGATAGCAGACTCAGTACCCAACACCAGCAATGCCATCAACTCACTTAACCATAAAGAGGCCTGGTGGACCTTCAAATTGAAAAGCACTACCAATGGACTTAACAAGGCAAAACCTACCGGGTTCCGTAGATAATCACGCTACCCACATTTCCATTCTCCTGCTACCCAGTCACCCAGTCAGTCCACTACTGACCACTCATTGGAACAGTGCTGGCGTTTACCGCCTTGGACTGACCAAGGACCCCCACTTAGGGCGTACTGTATAATGTCCTGCCATCCCAGTAGCCCTCTACCATGCTGTAAGGCACACTTGTATCCCATAGCTTACATGTCCTATATTTCATCCGTGCACCAGTCTACCACCATTTGACTGCTAGGACCAATTTTTCTAAAGTCCTGACATTTTACTAGATATAGCACAGCCTCAGGCTCCCTGCTCTATGGGACATTTGCACCTTGTGCATTTAATTCATACAGGCCAAACTTTGCTACAGAGACGCTATACCTCTGATTCTGGCGATGTTTCGGCTCTGTGACTGACACGTACCCAATTGTTCCCATGGCTACAATAACGCCACCATAACACTATTAGAGACACATCACTTGTCGACGCATGCGCTGTAGTGTACCATCACCAACACTACCACCCACGCGCACACAGAAGCTTTGATGCTTCTCCTGCCCGCACACGCGCAGCAGAGCACTCCAACTAACACTGATCCCCTTGCGCATGCGCGCTATGCCCAGCCATACACAGCTCGGCGCTTCGGTTTCTTTTTTACACACAGCGCCCCAGCCGCAACTCGCAATCGCGGCTCCGCAAGACAACCATTAACCTGCGCTGGACTTCGATTCCAGGTAACCCCGGACCCAGCCTCCTTCACCTAGTTACTACAGCGACCCCCCTGCCTCATGATTAATTTGGATCGTGCCCTTCTTCTTCACTCCACAGGAAAGCGGCCATTGGGGAAACACTGTGGGAAACCAAGCTCCCACTACTTCCTGGGTTCCCCACTCCTTAAGCAGTTGCCACATAGCCAGCATCCACCTCCAGTGACTCCCTACCACGAGCACACTGAGGAAGGTGAGCACCAGCCATTTTCTCCCTCTACTACTTGTTTATCCAGTAAATGTATGTTTCATACTGGTACCATCAGGTGCATTAGGTCAAATTACTAGTGTGTTTATGCTCTTCTTCATAGCTTACAACAGCCTGCAGCTGCACCTAAGAAGCAAAGACCAATTGATACCTTGCTTCACACCAGTGAAACAGCAATTCTAAGACTCATCCAATATTGCTACCCCCAGGTTAGTCCTGTGCTTCCCTTGTTTTTATCCCAACCTTAACAGTGGTGTACCACAATTTTGGATTTTCTTATGTCGTGTTCTTCATTTTTTAACCCCTACTTCAGGCATTAACAGAGTCCCCCTAACTCTCTTCTAGGGAGACCTACTCCAGGCCCAAGATGAAGGCATCTTGCCGAAACGCCTAAGGACCAGCACCCCACACTCTACCTGGTCCTCCCAACCGCTTGATTCAGATTCCGACATCGACCACGTGTTAGGTCACTCCTCTAGCCTGGCTACACACAACCAATTGTTATACCATTTATTCAGTCTGGTTGTTCTGTATTGAGTACCTGTACTATCACTTGTCACTATAGGGGGTGGTCACACATTGATTTCGAAGCATTACTTTGTTTTAGCTTTGTATATTTTCAACTCAGTTGCTAATTCAGTTCCATTAAGGACTTGTGAATACTAAGAACTTTCTACCCTTAATGTACTGCACCTTTTACAAAAAAATCTTTAAAAGATTACAAATGCATGACTATGAAATGCATTGACAGCAAAATAAAACAAAAGCTCTACTTTTTACATCTTTTTTTGTCTGAATTTCTCAATTTCATGAGTACTATTACATCTAGAGTGATTTTGCATGTATGTGACATGATAGAATAAATCTAGTCCTACTGTAGTCAATTAGTAGACCCCTGAATTCCAGACGTCAGAGCAGACCCCCTTTGTACCAAATGATTTCGCAAAAGCCATGTCTCCCTCTGCCCAGCACTGCGCACAGTGAGCCCACCAACCACCTCCTCCACCTCCTCCTGTCAGCTCTTCTCAGACCCATTTCTCACAGAAGCACTTGGCCATGATTTGTTGCAAACGCTCAGTATCCTTCTCTCTTCCTCTGAGCTCATTGCCTTGTCTGTGACCGGAGCAAGCTCTGGCATGCATGTCCATCCATCTCCACATACCTGCCTGTGCCAACCCACCCCCCACCTTTGGAATTACAGCTTGCAGGCCCTTTGCCCACATTCCTCTCTCCCACTTTACAGTAACTGCTGGATGACCCTTCTCCTTCAGACCTCTCTGAACTGCCCACCATATACTTAATCCTGTGTGACCATATATCCTTCTGCAAAACCAACACCCATCTATCCACTCATTTGAATCGTGAAGCACCAGGGGGAGCAGATCATGAAAAAGGGTCTTGAAGATAAGACATCTGAAACAAGGGTACAAGGCACCACTGCCCCCATAAAGGCATGGGCCAAAATGCACATTTATTGATCCGTATTTGATGGCCTCCTCCATTAGACTCCATGTCTAACATTACTCTTTGCATTACTCTTTGCGTGCCATAAAAATGTGTAGTTTAGATTAGCAAGAAGAATGACATCTTGTGAAAAAAGTTCGACCTTCACCCCGTGGAGATGAGCCCAGCTGACTTATGTGCTGCAGGAAGCGACATCCCAGCTACAGCCTATCAAGTCTCACTATCCCACTAAATTGTATAATGTAACCTTGTGCGGACCAATAACAATGTAGTGCGCCTCCCCTATACAATTTGTCACTGATGACGATTTCTGTCTTTATAACATGATGTTTTTGTAATATTTGGCAGGGCGCTCTCAGTGCAGCAGAGTCCTCTGCTTTCCCAACCTTTCTTTATATAAACTTTGTGCAACTTGCAATCTTTTCTCCTGGTCTCATTCCCTACTGGGGTGTGTCCATTTATTGACTATTTTGTTATCGTGTCGAGACCATGCCCATTCAAGTGGTTAACCTGACTTGATATTTCTTGATGCCCAGTACTTTGCAGCTAGATCTGGGGCATCACCAGGAGGGCCGAATGCCACCTACAGCTTGCATACGTCTACAAAAAGCATACGCTCCTGAGCAGGTTCTGTGGGTCCCGGCTTTGCAAATACTCAAATGCTCGCTGGAGCCAGGCAGGCCTGCCTCTGGGATGCGCCCCTTCTGGTAGACCGCAAACAGAGGCTCTCAAAATACCACAGACACATGAGTATTGATTGCAGGAAAAATTAAAGGTGGGAAGTATACGGGGTATGGAGCAGATTTAATTGAGGGAACGGTATTATGGGCTGGGTTGTGAATGCGTAAATAGAGTAATTGTGGAATGTAAAGAGGTTGTTCTTTCTTCTATGGCCATTGTTTTTTTAAAAAAATTTACACGAGTAAGCAGATAAAATAAGAGGAGATACAGGAACCTAGCTCGGAAAGGGGGTTGAAGGCGATGTCGCATAGCACTGTCCCGACCAGGCTAGCTGCGACAGACAGTGTGACGGTCCAGGATTGTCCACTAAGTACTGCACATACCACTTTCAAGACAAGGAAAATAAAACCATTGTGGGTTTGGTGATCGTGCAGATGTCTGAATGTACATCATCTGTGGCCATGAAGAAACATGATTTCATTAAATCCATCGAACATCTAGAATCCAGGGAAATGCAAATAGACTTGATAGCCACTGACAGGCACATTTCATTAGCCATTGCCATGGGAGAGCAGTTTCCACACACATTCAGCATACATTTGATGTATGGCACATTGCAAAATCAATCAATAAAAAAATGACAGCTGCTGGTAAAAAAAGGTTTTGGAAAATATTTAAAAGTGGTGTCAGTTTACCAGCAACCATTTTTGGTGGAGCTCCAAAGCTTGGGATGGATCTTTCAAAATTCAAGTTGAAAATTGGCGTTCATTGATGCACCATTGTTCCAACGAACACTCATGGACAGAAAACCAACATTTCCACAAATCTGCACACAGACCTTTATCAAAGGAGCAAGAGAATAAGAAGAAGTGCTTGGTGCCATGTTCCCCTCCACAAAAAGCACTTGAGAAGATTGCGTACAAAAAAACAGTTTAAAGAGACCTGAAGGGACTCACAGAATTCTGTCATATTGGGGATTTGGAGGTGTTCCATAATATGTGCCTAAAGTACAGGCCCAAAAGGTTGCATTTCATCCTAGACTGTATGGAGTCCAGAACAAGACTAGCTGTACATGCACACAATGAGAGCATCGGAGGGAACAAGGGAAAACTGCAGGAACATTCGGGATGCTTTGTTACCTTGTGGCCTTTACAAAATGAGGCAAACAATCGGTGGCCAAGCCAATATACCAGGAAATTGATTATGAATTTGTGAAAGCTCTGACATTGACTAAGTTGGCCATGCATACTCATGGAATGGATCCTGATTTTGTTCCCAGGACACATACAATGCTATTAGCACCATGGCTGCCTCCAAACTCGTGTCTGGGTTATCAGAATGGGGACTTACTGGGTAATTTGAAGCTTGGAGGACCCAGTAAGTCCCCATTCTGAAAACCATTCCCCATTCCCATTTGAGCCCCCATAGGGCTCAATGGTAATGGGGAAGGAGTTAATAAAGGGCCCTCAAATAGCTGGCCCATTATTAGCTTCCTGGTCCCTTAGCGGCTCCCGCTAAGTGTGGCTGGTAACACCAGCCGGCCTTAGTGGGACCCGCTAAGCGACCTCGGAATGTGGCGGTAAGGGGTTAATGGCACCGGCATCCTTACTAGTGCCGTTACCCCCTTACTGCCGCACTTGTAATGAGGCCCTTAGTCTTGACCGCATGCAAAGCTACCTAGATTGGTCTGGCTTGTCCAGAAAGTTCCCCTGTTTCACTAAACCAAGGGTGGCCTCCTAAACCATGGCACATCAGATAAGTGTTTAGAAATACATCTTAACACCCTCATCCAGCACTTGTACACCCATATTGTACTCCTTGCTTACCCTATGCACTACAATGGGCGATTGGCACAAGGCCTAATTAGAGCATTAATGTAATTTATTTAGTATGGGCACACAATGTCACCTGTCTCGCATGAAGGTAGAGAGGGCTGCCTCAGGTGCGCAAGGGAGTATGAACGGACATGCATGAATTATAGTAAGAGCCGTGCAATTGATGGCTGTCACTGTTACGCTCACACCAGAATGAATACAACCCTCAAGGGAAAGAATCCAAGCGATAGCTTACAAGCATAGCACGATTTCATTGTACACAATACAAAAATATCTGCTGGGGACAACGTTCGGATTCCAGAATGAAGGTTGTGCCTTTTGAGAGGCCACAGCATCAGTAATGACATAACATATGGGGTCTGAACCCACACTGTTGATTGGTAAGACAGAATACATGAACCTGATCCATAGGGGTTGCCAGGCTACAATTGGTTTGTTTCTCAGCTGTCTGTAGATACATGAGTGGTTGAGCTGGGCTCATCTCTCCATGGAGTGAAGGTCATGTCTCTCATAAATTACATTGCGAAAAATACGATACTATGCTAAGCCTACTACTACATCACTACGGAATGCACCAGGAAAGCTGGCAGGCTGGTGCAAGGGTGAAGGGAGGAAGAAATACAGTCACACTGACACACACATTCTGCGCTTTGTGCCATGAAACAGTGCTGGACGAGGCAGAGGTGGAGTTTCTATTGAATTTTCTTCCAGAGATGATATATCCACTGAGGTAGCAGCAACACATACCTTTCTGGATTGTTCCTATGTTCTTGTAGCAAAACATATTTTACATAGATGTTTTTAACTGTCCTTGGTTTTCTGAACTACTTGCACGCAGCAGCGTCTTGTCTGTTTCTTTTTTTTCTTTTGTGGCATTCTTTCACAAAATCAAAACCTTCCCTGTCTCTGGCTTCAATCCCTGAAAACAGTCTGCAATTGTTATTTGGCCTTGAGCGAAAGTCAGCAACTGTTCGAAGGACACAAGGTGTCGAATACCCACAAAAAATTATCACATTTACTATATCGAAGGTGGACATGCAAAACTTTAGTTTCCATTTCTGTGATCTGTTGTTTGGAGCGGTTACTCAGTGTGACAATGAGACAATGGAATATCCCGAAATTATGTAAGTTTAACTTTACTTATTAAACAACATGTGTGCTGTATGCATAATAACTAATTCAGCAATGTGCAAATGTGTAAGTTGACCAAAATAATGGACACAGTATGTTATGTTGATTTATATTTATACTGGACACTATAAAAAGCCGAGTGCGTAACTCGCGGTCTGTTTATATGTCTAGTAATGATTGTTATTTGTGTATAATTTAAATAGGAGTGAATAGAGGTTTGATTATGTTAGCAATATTGCTTACTGGCCTTTTTATGGGTTGTTAGCTGGAGCACATTGTGACGATTGTTCATCAACGACCCACAACCACAAACTGTATGGAGGCTAGTGATATCTAAACCATTGTGTCCATTGGAATATCCCAGTGTGCTGTCACCTTTGTATCTTTGTGCACCATAAAGTGGGGGTTTTGGAGGAGGGGCGGGGATGAACATCCGCGGGCACTTGGTTCGCTTTTCGATCACTAATCTTACCAGTTCCATTAAAATGCCATCTGTCTGTGGTTCAACACAAAACATTACTATCTTTGTCCTTCTTTTCTGCATCTGGTTCTCCATCCCATTGGGAGCTATATCTACTTCACACCGTTAACCTTTCCTGAACATCGTTGTCTCAAATACTCCCCCATGCTGTCATGTGTGTTTCCATTATGTGTGGTTTGTGTTTATGATTAGGTTTCATCCGGTTCTGAATTATACGGTAACTTGTTATATTCAATTACAGAACGGCTACTAAAATATATTTTTATTCTGTTATCTACACAGATATATTGTACCGTTTTGGGTATGCCATAGTTTCCAGCTACCTTTGGATGGATTCTTCAATCAACATTGGCAGATAACCATAAATGGTGCTTATTGTATAACCGTTTTATGGGACGACCGACAGGGACCAATCTGCCGTTTGGCGGTAGCAGCAATAAGGAGCAACCTGTCAGTGTTCATGATGTAATAACGTGCTGAAGCAAAAGCGTTGTGCTTGAAAGTGCAAATAATCCACATCTTCTCCCGGAAGGAACACCATGTGCGTCATTAGAACGTTTTACCAGTGTAGCATAAGGACACACAAGAATTGGAGTACTGGGATTAACCATTGTTGATTGCAATCGGCATATCATGGGGAAGTTATAAACAACATTTGAAGCATGCAATGTTCGCTAGCTATAACGTGTATGGCAAAACAATATTGTTCATTTTGTGGACTTAATGTTCTCTTTTCAGTGTTCTTTGATAAATAAAAGCACTTGTTACATTGCAGACTATTGATGTCTTCTTTAAAAAATCATGTTTTTCTATCCTATTTGGGACAAGAAAGTAAAGGTATGCGCTTTGAGAGGATGTGTGTGTTCATCTTCCCGGTTCTGCATTAATTAATGTTGTGGCATGGGTGATGACTGGGCACATTTGGATACGCTGCCCATGAACATCATGAAAATAGGTGGAGCATATAATTTGGACTAGTGATGTCAGCTTCAGGGACGGGCGATTTGTATTCTTGCCATGAGCGCACTTGAACTTAAGGTGATGCATCAACAGATAAGATTAGCACAAGATGGTCATTGTTTTCGCATGTGTAAAAGTGAGGAAAACTAAGGTAAGATGCATAGGAAACATTTTTAAGACTCATTACAGTATGCTTAAAAATTCATGCCTGAACGATTGGGACAATAACATTTTTGAGCGAGGTCCCCATTTAAAGAGGCCCTGCTCAGGACGAAGAGTGGGGGGAGGCTGTTCCAAAGAAGGGAGCCTGCTGAGGACAGCGGCCGACCACCTGCTCTCTGTTTCGCAAACCACTTCACACACATAGGGCCTCATTACTAGTTTGGAGGTAGCCCTGGTGCTATTAGTGCCATGGCTGCCTCCAAAATCGTGTCCGGGTCCGGGTTCTCTGAATGAGGAACTACCGGGTCATTCCAACCTTGGAGGACCTGGCAATTCCTCATTCACAAAACCAATCCCCATTCCCATTTGAGATCCCATAGGGCTCAATTGGAATGAGGATGGAGCTAATAACAGGGGACTCGAAAAGCACGTCTGGTTTTACCAGAAGTCCTTTCCGGGTCCTGCGAGGGAACCTCGTAATAGGGCGGAACGGGTTTACCGGCACCAGCACCATTACCAGTGCCGGTAAACCCATTCCACCAACCTCGTAATGAGGCCCAACGAGATGGTACAAGAGGAACGCATGTGCCTAGAGGGGGAGTATTTGGTCAGAAAGAGTTGTGGATAGAGTGGTTCCTGGTCCCAGTTAGCCTTGTGGATGATGCAGAGGGATTTGAATGTAATCCATGCTGCGATCGAGAGCCAGTGAAGATGTTCTAGAGCAGGAGAGTTGTGGTCCCTGAGCTTGAGGCCAAGGATAAGTCTTGCTGCCCTATTCTGGATTAGCTGGAGGGGTCATAGAATGGACAAAGGTAGATTAAGGAGGAGGCTATTGCAATAGTCTAGCCCAGAGGGAACAAGAACCTTGGTAACATTGAGTCTCTGGGGGAAGGTGAGGAAAGGTAGAATTCCTTTCAGATGTAAAAGCTGAACGTGGGACTTCTTGGCAATGTCCTGAGTATTTCGGAGGAAGGAGAGATAGGAGTCAAAGATGACCCCATGTTTTCAGGTTTACGAAGAGGGAGCAAGGGGAGAGCCCATGGAAGAAGGCCAGAGTGAATGGAAGAAGTTGGGTGCCAGGGTCCCAATAGGGAGGATCTTTATTTTTCTGGCATTCAGGAAAAGATCATTAGAAGTACACCAGGCCTGGATGGCTGAGAGGCAGTCAGGGATGAAGGAGGGTGCAAGGGCATCTGTAGGATGTTTGAAGAATAGTTGTGTGTCATCAGCATAACACTGGATGTTGGGGGAGAAGGAGGAAATGAGGCGTGCCAGCAGAGTAAGGTATGATATTGTTACACTCACCTGATATCCCCGGGGGCGTCTGGAAAGCTCTGAGATCTGGAATCAGGATGCGTAGTTGCCCAGTGCTGAATAATGAATCTTAGTTATTTGTAGGGTGAGCTATCCGTCCTGCGTTTCTTGTGCAGGGGCGCTTGATGTTTGTTGGTGAGCTGCCCGAGTTGTTTCACTGGTGCAGTATGCCTTCCTTGGGCCCAGACCTGCTGTGACCCCAAATATGCTAGTACGCAGGTAGGTTTGTTAATTGTAAGTCTTTGTTCTGTTTATGGTGGGAATTCGTTAATGTCTTTATCTCCTTCTTTTCAGGTGCGAAGGTCTTGATGCTGGCGTGCCGGATGGAGAGGCACATTTCTAGGTAAGAGAAAGTGCGAAGCGCAGTGCCTTTATTGTCTTTTAAAGCTAAGCTGTGTTTTCTTCTTCTTCTCCTAACAAGCCGCTGTGGTGCTGCGAGTTGATGAGAGCGCGATGAAAAACAGGCCCCCGGAATCCGTTAAGGTAAGTACATCGCTGTGCGGTTGTTTAAAATTGAAAGCAAACCAGAATATGTCTCTTTTCCTTTGCAGATGTTGCTGTGGTGCTCCGTTGGAAGCGTGGCGTAGTGCGATGGAATTCAGGTAAGACTGATGGAATTCAATGTTTTGGAAGTGCGTGTTGTAATATTGTTTTTCCCTTTCTCGTTATTGCAGGTCGCAATGTTGGAACAGTAGCTGTGGGAGCAGTTGGCCGGAAGTCCTTAAGCTAGTACTCACAGGTGAGTGATGTTTCTTCTTCTCTTGGTTTACACAGATTGCAGCCCATTTGAGATGCTGAGTGCTGGATGGTGTTTTCTCAGGTAAAACAGAATAATCTTGTTCTTCTTCTTGCAGGGTTGCAGGAAGATGCTGAAGACCAGGAGCTGGAAGCGGTGAGTGTCACGCTGCTGGTTGCAGAATAACACGAAGCATGTTCTGCAGTAAGGGTGTGGTTTATATAGCCCAGGTAAAGTAGAGCCAGGGAAAGTAGTTCCAGGCCTGCCACACCCAAAACACAAGACTGCATGGCTTGGTTCTTAGAACTAGACTTTGTGGGTGCTTCCATGTTGGATTTAAAGGCCCATGTACATAAATGGGACCTAGTTTGAACAGCCCTTCCTTCCTACATATGAGCCTTGTGCCAAAGGTACCAGGACTGGCTCCAGGAGCCCTTTTGCAGTGGTTTTAAGGCCCTCAGGGTTCTTGTGGGAGCCTGCTTGTGGCACAACATGTGCCCCCTCACAGTGGTCATGACAGATATGATATGATATGGCATTTATAACACGCCTATACACAAGTGTTTCAAGGGATGTTAAAGAGCCAAGGCGAAAGAATGCAGCCCTGGGGGGCTACATGATGAAACTACAAAGGGATTGCACATGCTCCAGGAGGTTTTTGGGCACCAATAGGCCATTGGTGGCAGAGCACCTGAGGAGCAGTGGGCAAGGGAGACTGGACCCAGAAATATAGGGCGGGACTACAGGTAACTGCATCAACTGGATTTTGTGCTCAAGGAAGAACCCACTAGCAGAACAAGGATTTGTATTATCTAAAAATGGCCAACAAGAATGTCCAAGCAGCCAGGGACAACCGCTACTATAGAATTCTTTATTTTCTGGGCAGACACATGGCAGAGCCATGTAGGAAATGGGGTGGGGCTTAAAGCCCTTATTAATCCACCTGAGCCCACCCCTTTCCTACACCTGGAGTAAGGTAAGTGATTGGCTGGGGGCAAAAGACCAATCCTGGGAGGGGTAGGTTTGTTTAAGAAGAAACAGAAAGTGGTTATTTGTGGGGTTAGCTGGGTGAGGCCAGGAGGTGGGAGGCAGATAGCCAAGTCACCAGAGGAAGTGGGAGAGCAGGAGTGTGGAGGTGGTTAGATAGAGGAGTTCTGTGGAGTGATTATGCACAAGAGGATAGAGAGACTGGGGTAGCAATAAAGTAGTTGTAGGTGAGAGTTTGTAGTTGGTAGAAGTGTAAGTAGGAGTAGTAGCAGTGATGGCGGTGGATCATTAGTAGTGCAAGATGGTAGTGGTGGGTGGCAGTTCTGTTGAGAAGTAATAGTGAGAGGAATAGGTAGAAGTTGCAGAAGGGAGGCAGAAGAGTAGTGGAACAGTAAAAGTGAGAGGTGCTATTTATAGCACAGAAGTTGTAGTGAGAAGAAGCAGTAGTAGTGGAGTGGTAGTAGCAGAGTAGTGAGGTACTAGTTATAGTAGAGGAAAGGAAGCAGTGTAGTTCAGAAGAGTAAGAAGGAGGGTGTAGAAGAAGGTTTTTATGGTAGTGATCAGAGACTTTGAGAAAGGAGGAACGGAAGAGGAGGAGAAAGATGAACATCTAAGGATGGCGGTAGACGGAGGGCAAAAAGCACATGCCAAACCACTGATTTGCCTGCTTATCCCCACATCTCGTCAGCAATATCAATCAACTGTCTGATGTTGCCAATCCTAAATTATGTAGCTGCTACTGGCATCATGCCATTCAAACAATCATTTAACTTTACATTAGGTTTGTGTGGTCTTGTTTTTAAATGTATATTTGTTTTCAAAATTCACTACTTACAATTGATATTTGGAATACTGTCTGACTAATGATGCAAAGTTTGCTGAGATATGAGACCTGTTACCTTTATCAGTTGACTCTGGGCATATTTACTCTTACCCTTTAACAGTTTCAAATAAAACATGTTCATTGCTGTTATGAGTCACAAATGACCTTTCTAGCGAGTCTCAGAAACTGTGGCCAAAATATAGTTTTACAGCAACACTTGGAATAAAGTGCTCTATTCTGTATGGCGTGTTCCTTTAGCCCAATGGCCGATACCCTTAACCGAATTCTCACATCACCTGTTCATTCTCTTCACTGTGTGGCACTAAATAAAAGCTCTACTCTCCAGACTATGCGAGTAGCCATAAATAACCATGCTAAATTATCTATTGTTCTGAATATTTTAAATGTAGGGTGTGTGACGAATCTCAGGGTATTATCACTGTTCCCATGGGGGGAACTGCTTCCCATTAGGTCAGGGAAGTGAGGCTGCTACCTGATAGTCCCTCTGGGGGTGGTACTCAACGGGGGGATTTCATGGGAAGGGAAAATCTCCATGGGACCAGTGACAACTATCCTGGGAGCTCTTGGCGTGCACTCCCTCCATCTCTGTCCCCTCACTAACAACTCCTAGTCCAATAGGTACATTTTCTTCATTATCAATATCTAATTGATTATACATATGATCGAATTTCCCTAAATTATTTTTGTTCCGGAAAAACCTATTGCCACTATTCAAACTCTGAATATTCAAAGATTTCATTTTTCTCAGACAAATGCATGGCTTATTTTTTTGAGCATTTTTCAATGTACATTTAAGAAAGTTATGGTCACTTAAGGATGTATTAATATGGCCAAAATGTTCCACCTGTTCATGTACCACATAACTGACAAATAGGTAATCCAATCGATACCCCACATTTACATTAGACCATGTGACACTTCTACCTTCTATATCCTCAGAGTTTAACTAATATAATCCCCATTTCTGGAGCATATTTACCCACTTTAAACCTTTAATTATCTAAGGCAGGCCCTTCAAGTTTTTACCCTTCTTTCCCAATACCATGGGAATGGTTACCCCATAATCTCCATCTAATTCCTGCCATTCATCCATGATGTTGTTGGCTTCATCACAGTAGGCGTTAAAGTCACCCATTACCAACATTTCTGATAAAGGGGCTTCGGCCATCCGACCTTCAATGGTATCATTGATAACGTTTATCACTTCTTCAATGTGTTCTCCCCCAGAATGAGAATACACATTTATCAGTAATATTTCCTCCCAGGTGCCCACATTTTTAGTGATCACACATAATACCTGTGGCGAACTGCCAAATTGTTCATACATTTCGATTGTTACCAGGTTTTTGCCCCAATACACAGTCCACCTGATGGGTGTCCAATTCCACTACTCAAAACCTGTTTGCTCAATATATCAAACCCATCTATTAAGATATATCCACTGACCCAAGTTTCCTGGAAGGCAAATATATCACAATTCTCTATGAAACTCATCCCTTTTTTGTGGGAAAAGGATCTAAACCCTCTGGTATTCCAAACAAGGATTACCGGCGAATTACTATGTGCCGTATTAAAATTTCCTTCAAAGTATTCCCTCTCTGGTACCCATATCTCACTACTCCCTGTATGTATTTATTCTTATTTGTGTCAATACTATGGCCTCTCACCTTTTCATTTTTTCCTCCACTTTCCACCTTTTTTTTTTACATATTACAATTTGGAACACCTTCTCCAACAACTTCTCTGAATGTTCCCCCATTAATTCTACTATAACAAATGTAATGATTGACCAATTTTCCCAACTACCATATTCTGGAAGTAGCACCCTTTCAATATTAGAGGATGTTATACTATGGAATTGTGGTGCCAAGTGCAATTGATCCAAAATCCAGGATCGATTTAAATAGGGGCTGTCATTAGATGTATTTATTTCAAGGATCTTAATATATTTACCAAGATTCAGGGCCTTATGTTCACACATATCTGCATCCCATGAACCAGGCTCTAAACACTCTTTCTTCATATTACACACAGTCAATTTCTCAATTTCACCAATATATATATATCCTGTTCTGTTTTAATCAACAGACCAGTACCATTATTTATAGTAAGATTTAAGAATCTCACATTTCTACCCATAGGGCTCACTTTTTCCGAGGTTTCCACAAGTGTCTCTACCAGGGTCTCTGAGTTCACTGCAGTCTTGTTTCCATTTAGCAATTTGTCCAGCAACATAGCATTTTTCTTAGGGCCTTTACCTTCCTCTTCTCTTACCTTAGTACCCTCTACTCTTGTCTTCCTATCCACCTTTAGTTCAAATGTATCCCTTTCCATAACACATATAACATCCGTCTTATTTATCTCAGCCAATGACTCGCTGTTATTCTAAATGGTGATATTATTACCTTTTTTACAAGTTTCCCCCTTTTTCTTGTCACCCTTATTGCTATTACCCTTGTCTCTAGGGTGTCTTCTATCCCATATTTCCTCCCTATTTCAGGATCCAGTTTTTATTTTTTGTATCATCAACAACTTCAATTTTGGATTGTACCTCATTCATTTCCCTTTCATTCATATCTATTTCATTTACATTTTCACATTCATCTTCGTACATGGCCATATATAATTCACTCAGCTCATCCCTACATTCTTCAAGTGAGGGAACTTCATCTAACATTCCCATTTCATATTTATCCTTTTCATATTGCGATTTCTCAGTAAGGGCTATCACTAGCTCTTGTAGGTCACGTTGTTCTTGCATGAGGCTAGAGCAAATAACCACAATTATATCCAGAGTTGTGGCTATTGCTTCCAATGTATTTATAGTATTTAGCATATCTTCATTAGGGTCTTTGAGATCATCCCATGAGTAATTCTCCTCTTCAATAGAGTTTTCCTCCACTGCCAATTTTTCCAAATCTGGTGTTATGGATAAATTAGAACCTATGATGTTTTCCATATGAGACATTTGCTCATTACTTCTTTTAAGTATTAACAGCCTTACAACATGTTTAATACACATGGAATAATTTTAGTAGGGAATTATTTTCCACCATGGAAATGTTATTAGGTTAAATCCCTCTTTTCAACCATCGATGATTATCATTAACGACTTTCTCCAGTAGTACTCCCTTTTCAATCTCTTTCTTTTGGGGCATAGTCAAGAAACTGGACATTTTTGGCTGTTCCAGCATTATTATTTTGGTTTTAGCAGATTTCTCCACCCCAATAGCTCAATCTGCACTATTACAGATACTGGTGGAGACCAGGGTACTAAAACAGAAAGTAGACATAATTAAACTGTTATATAATAAATCCTTGTGGTCACAGTCTCCAAGTGTAAGGCATCCAAGTTATAACATATAGACTTTCCACTCAAGCTAATCTGTATCACTTTATACGTGATATTCTGCATTGAAGTCCTGGACAGCGTTCCTCAGCAAACAGAAGCCACTTAGCAAGCCACTTTACTTGCCAATGTGCACGCTAATGCATGCACCAGTCACTATTTGTAAGCCTTCTGCGAAGGAGGGAGGAGCACCAGTATTAAGTAGTCTGCATTATTTCACACGTGATATTCCAAATTAAAGTCTTGGACAGCGTTCCACAGTAAACAGCAGCCACTTAGCAAGCTACTTTGCTTGCCAAAATAACACAAAAGAACAGTATTCACTCAACCAGAGAACGTGTCTCCATTACTCTGGACCTTCCAAGCTTTCCCAAAGATACACAACAAAGGTTTCCAGTGTTCCTGTGAATACCTCTTATTTTTTCAGGGAGGGTTTATGTCTGGTTCACTCTCCTGCCAAACACACTGCAGGAAATTATAACGGATAATCTCTGTTATCTCTTTCTTTTGTCTCATGGTGTCCCAGGCCTCTTATTTCTTGAATGAGCTTCACCTTATTCTTAGACCTTCATATGGGTGTGATTCCCAGATACGCAATGATGTATTATACCACCCTGGTGCATTCTCCTGCAAAGCATATGTTTTCTTTGTGTCTTATTCTCATGAGGGTGCAGGTGACTGACTCGCCATACGGTATCACAATAGCTTGGTTTACTCTCCTGCCAAGCATATATTTCTTTCTGGACTTACTCTGTTCCTCTCCGGGTCCCAGACTCTTTTATTCTCAGGCTCTCATAATGTTGCAGGTCCCAGACTCGCAATAATGTCTCTTGCCTGCTTGCCTGCTTGGTTTACTCTCCTGCTAAGCAGACAACAGTGTTTTTCCTCTCTCTGTTACTCTCAAGGTCCCAATCCCTCTTATCTCATGATCTGTAATTGTTCCTCCAATTTCTCCCAGACCTTTAGCACCTCTCAATCTGTTTGCATACCTGTTTGTCTGGTTTGCGTCTTCTGATCAGTGGTGCTCTTATTTGAGGCTCCGGGAGCATTGGTGTGTTCTCTTGGGTCAGCAGTGGCTCTGCCAGTTACTCCTTCTTTCCTGGGCTGTGCTTTCTGTCCACAATCATGTTTGGGTATCTTCTCTCCTCAGCGGTTGCTCTAGAGTGATATTCATACTCCGGGTCATCATCTTCTTCACAGTACTTGGATTGGAACTACATGAACAATAAAATTGTGTTCTCTGGTGCCTTAGTCAAGTCTAACATACTAGGTTGGCTGAATTTACAATAACGGATACTGGCACTGGTTGGATAGAGGGAAGGAAAGTTTGGCTTTGGGAAAGAGGGAGGGGGAATAAAGCAGAGGTATACTGTGTTCTCAGGGGGATGGTCGTCCCAAATCCCATAAAGGGCTTCCTATTCCATGTGATCCTCTCCCTGTTCACCAGCCCCAGGGGGACTATTGTACTGTGGATACACTGCCCCCGTGGGAAAGGTCTTCCTCTAGGGGAGAAGGGATGACAGGCACAGATTTGTCACACCAAACATATAGATTACATTTATTAAATATCGAGTGTAATGATGTATTGAGATGCACCCTTATTAGAAGATAGGTGTTTCATAGTTTCAATCACTTAATTGATGGTGAACTGAACAATATTTGTGGTAACTATTGGTGTACAGGTTAAGTTATTCACAAATTCCTCATCTATGACTTAGCTCCATTATAAATATTAGAGAATAATTGTGATCCATGCACTTGGAAAACAATGTACTCCCTGGCTTGTAATAGGGTATGCCATAATGCAACATGGCTTAGAAAAGAATAGCAGCTTTGTGAGATGAGTGTAAGCATCACCAGTAGTGTTCAAACTTTATTCTTATCCATTATTTTTTTCACTGCTTCAAACATATACAACTGGACAAACATACATGTGTGCCATTAATCAAATATGTATTTGGGGTTTACAGTTATTCAATAGCAGGTTTGTTTTTCATGAGTTCGGAACCAATTCCATGCATAATCCGTCAGTGTGCTGTGTTGTGTGAGTGGAACGTGCCCTTGCAGTGATTATTTTATCTCATGCTGTTGTAATTTATGCTACAAAGAGTCATGTGTTTGTTAACCTCCATCGAGGTGCACAACACTACATTGGCATTGTATTGAGAATGTAAGGTATCTCTTTTCTTGCAAGGATTGGCTATGTTCCTTTCAGAATCTCAAGTCTGCAAATCCAAGTGGTCATTATTATTTAAAAAAACATAAATGTGTCTGTGGACAGCCCGTCGCTCAATTAATTGCGAATGTCCAAATAGATGACAAAATTAGGCCAACCTGTCTGGCGATATGTCATCTGACAAATTTGGGTCTTATACCTCATTTTGTACCTTGTGTTGTCAAATTATTAAAAGTTCACTGTAGAACTATATCACATGGATGTTGCATATTGGTGGGACCTTGAGGGGGTCAGTGGCAACACTGATGTGCTTTAACTCTGACAATCCACCAAAGGACCAATGACCAATCTTGCAGAGCACGCCAAATCCCACTCCTGCCTCTACCATCTTTCTGCACTCAAAACACCAGCTACCCACCAAGCCCCCTCTATAGATCACAACTTTTCCCTCTTTTCCCTATTCATTGACCCATCCAATGTGTTATTTATCCCACAACGTTCATTCTTTTGTCAGGCTCATCATTGTATCCACATAGACCACACCTATTACATGTTTGTATTATCCACTTTATCATTCCGTCTATGCTCACCCTCACACTGCATTCCTTCCAACTGCTCAATGTTCACCCCTTTCCCCCACACAGCCACAGGTGAATCTCCCCATTTTAACATGTGTCCTATCATTATCTCTTTCACTTTCCCCATAATGTTGACCTGGCTGCATTTTTGCTTAAAACATCATTCCCTGTTTCACTGTTTCTCTCACCCCATTGTTTAATGGCTACATTCCTGAGTTCCTTTAATGCCCAAACCAGCAACAGGGTTCCATGTTCTTATCTGATCTCCACCCCCACCCCCTCACACTCATGGAAACAGACATCTAAACCATTCCACATGCAGTTTAGATTGTGCACTTTCATTTCACTGCAACCCAACACTGCCCTTCATAATCTCCTTGTTTCTTTTTAATGTGTGGATGTGGTGCGTGAATACCTGCAAATGGCTGACTGTGTAAATGGGCAGAGAATATATGTTGTGGCACAGAGGACCTCATCTAGATCAAGCACCAATTTTGCCCTAGATTTATATATTTATGTATGAGTTTGTCATTGTACAACAGTTTTTTTCTGTGTAATATAAATATGAATAGTGTGCTGTTCTATTTCATACAATGATATGTTTTTTTATCAGCTTGTTGTCAAGGCTATCCAAGTTAAGGGTATTCAAGTTATCAAGATTGGTGGAGTAGTCAAAGCTGCAAAATATTTAACTTGCCACCTGCAGGAGGAATGAGGATCTCACCAGCAAGCACTTAACTCAAGGACCTGTTTGAATTATGTCATCATTTGACTTGAAATGTTCCACACAATGTAACTTGCTGAACGATTTCTAATTTACAGATCACTGCAAAAGTATTCGAAAGGCACACAGTACCATAAGGAATGAATGAGAAAACAACTTTCATAAAAAAACTCTTCAGTTTACGTGATGTTGTCTCCCACCATCGACATACCCTACTGGAAAGCAATACAGGGCTCTCACTACCCAGTAAAGAGCAAACAAAAAACACCAAACACACTCCTACAAGGCAACACATACCGGCACTGCAACCTGTCAACTGAGATTTCCACACCAAGCTCTTTACATTCAAACTAAACTTGCATCTAATACGCACCTATTTGTAGACCCACCTCTGGCCATCAAACAAATGATCTGAGCACATGTATGCTCCATCTAACAGATGGCAACCTCTAGCCAATTAATGCCTTCACCACAAGAGGACAATGTCTCCTATCTGAGCAGAAAGCCATTGACACATTTAATCACAAAACACATTAAAAAAAACACATGCATTGAGACCCCAGTGTACTTACAGTCTGCACATATCAACAGAAAGTACACACATCTTGGATTTTGCGTCTCGTGACTAACCCAACGTATTAACTTTCATCCAGTTACTTCAGCCAGGATAAAATGTATATCGTAGTAACATTAATATATAAGAACAAATGATTTGCCACACTTTTTAAATTGGCACAGTCTTTGTTTTGCCAATGCTATGAAAAAGACAGCTGCAATGTCAAATCCGGTAATCAGAACACTGCAGATCTCTTGAATTATCAAAAAGCACGGCTAATTGTTTTAGTTATCCAATAGGATTGTTGAATACTGACTAACCTTTTTGAAATGAAGAAATGTTGTCTGCCAGAGGAAGTGTCATGTATACTTGGAAAAGTAGTTCATGTAAATAATTAGCTCTGTCGAACCCAGAATGGGAGAACCGATCACAGAAGATGAGATGGTCAAAGTGCTGGTAAACATGAAACCCACCTTATGTTCTGAAAATATAATACCACCTAAGGTCATACTGGAAAACAAGGAATTGTTTACCCCAGTTTTGACTAGAATTGTAAATGCGTCTTTCCAAGAAGGCATGGTACCCAAGAGTATTAAGGAGGTTACCATTACGCCGCTAGTTAAGACGTCTGGTCTGGACGCCAAGGGCCCAGCCAACCTGCGCCTGATTACCAATTCCAATTTCATCTTGAAAATTCGGGATAAGATAGCCACAACTCACCTTCAAAAACACGTTGAAGCTTATGACATTTTACACAAGCAGCAATCAGGTTTCCGTGCTGCCCATAGTATGGAGACTGCCATGATAGATTTGCAGACATGCATGCTCGGTATTCTCGATAAGGGCAAAGCGGGGCATTTAATGCTCTTAGATTTAAGTGCTGCATTTGATTTGGTAGACCACCAACTGTTGCAGCAGGCCTTGGATAAAATGGCTGGATGATCTGTGACCGCCTTGGCATGGCTGACATCCTCCTGTCTGACCGTAAAGCCAAAGTACATTGGGGAGAAACATTTTGCGTAGCCTCCCACATTAAATTTGGGGTTCCACAGCTAGCAAGTTGTTTGTCTCCCCTATTGTTTAATTTAAACATGAGATGCCTCTGTGATCTTCTGGAAATCATCTGCATATTTTTCACTAATTACGCCGACGACACCCAGCTGGTGCTTGAGCTAGATGGAGACTATCATACAGACAGTACTAAAAATGCAACAGTTTATAGCATCATAGACAAATGGATGGAGCATGATTGGATGTGCCTGAATAGCAAAAAAAATGGAGTTGTTGATTTTTGGCACACGACAAGCTCCAGCCAAGTTGGGCACAGAATATGAAGCTTTTGACATTAAAGATACTCGGATCCCAGTAATGGCTCAGGTTAAAACCCTTGGGATAATGGTAGAGGCATCTATGGGGGCTGAGGCACAGGTTAAATTCCTACATAAAAACAATGCCTGCTGCCTACACCTATTGAGAGCCATTCGATTGTTTCTAAATGAAGAGAATACGGCTACCATGGACAGGGCCATTATCCTGTCCGATCGGTACTATGGCAATTCGTTGTTGCTTGGGGCCTCAGACAAAGGGGATAGAGAGATGCCAGGTCATGGAGAATAACACTGTACGTACCTTCAAAGGGATTAAGAAAAGAGGGCATGTATCTGAAGGAAGGAAAGCCTTGCATTGGCTAAGGATGGAAAACAGGATATTATTCAAATCCCTGACCACATGGAAGACAGGATATTATTCAAATCCCTGACCACAGTGCATAGGTGTCTGTATGTCTCTGTACCAATGTATCTCAATAAACAGTTTGTGAGATATACTCTGATTCGGTCTCTGAGATCCGAAACACAAGGCAGGTTAAATGTACTCCCGCTCCGTAGAGTAACAGGCTTGGGTCGTGCGTTTCCAGTGCAGGCAGCACAATACTGGAATAAGCTACCCCTCTCTCTCTCTGCCTTGAAAGTAATTACTTGACTTTCAGGAAGCACCTTAAAACTCATCTGTTTAAATGAGTCCTCTTGGAAATTTGCAAAAGCCATTAAACCACTGCTGCCACTGTCTGCCTTTGTATGTTTTATGTTATGGTGCCCGATGCCTGCGGACTTTCGCCACCCTATAAGCATATAAAGTAAATTAATGTAAAGTAAGCTTGGAATTCTTTTAATGAACTGTTTACTTAAATAACATATTGTGGTTGAAACCCAAACAACCAATCTGAGGAAACAATAATGAGAGGCGCGGGCTGCAAGGAAAACAGCTTCAATGCATGCAATGAAATTAGCAGGAGAGTCAGTCAGCTCAGTGAAACTGCAAAACTGAAAATTCGACCCACCCACATTGCTTTACAGAATGTAAAGTCAACAACCACAAGATTAACATACTATACAAAATATCAGGTGTATTATAATTCTTTCTTCCCCATTGGTTTCCACCTATATGAGGACCTAAACACAACATACACTATCACTGAGGCCCCTGGGCTTGTTGTGCATTATAAGAAATGTATAATAATAATAATAATAATAATAATAATAATAATAATAATAATAATAATAATAATAATAGTTAGTGAAACCATAGTGACATAGTGAGTGCATCGTCGTGCATGTGCCCTAATTACACAATCAGCAGAAAACATGAAACCAACTGACTGTGGCAACAAACTTGAAACAGTGAGCTTCTCTCCTATGGACCCTGTAATCCTGGCTACTTCCTCGTTCTCAGGCCTTGTAGACCCTCAAGCTGTGACATACTTTTTGCAACTATCTTAGTGTAACATTTTGCTGTCTCCGGCACACAGTCATCTAGCCAACATCCCATATCTCTTGAAAAGCAGGTGGCCTCATGATAAGTGTAACTAAAGCACCACTCTTGGAGAACTAATTACTTGTAGGTGTGTTTCTAAGCCACCCTACCATGTACCCAGCAGTCCTAAGACTCGATAGAGGGCAGTAGAACCACTTGCCTGGTTTAGTGTTCTGGCATCATCTCTACACAAGGTCTTTCTTTATATTGGATGCATTTTAGTAACTCTTGTGTTTGTCTGTTCTGCGCCAAGGACAGAAACTATTACTTTGTGGAATGCTCAAGTGTCTTGGGAACAGTTCATGAGAATGAACCATCAATATGTGTGCTGCCCCTGAACCATGGGCTCTGGCATCATGGTTTTCTCTAAAGTGATGCAGGACGGCAGTTTGATTTTAGTAAATGACAGAACACCAGTGCTTTGATGCCTTTGGGTTTAGTTTGCGATACAAATGTAATAAATAAATACATAACCATTCAGAAATGGGCCTAGTGTTATGAATGGCAAAACGTATCACCTTAATGTCAGTAACTGCCTCTAAAGCACCAGTCAGCCGACCCTATCATTTTAGTGTTAGACATTAGGCCTAATCTGACAGAATGCATTACTTGGTTTAGTTAAGAGGATAGTGAAATGCAGGAAGGGCCATAAAATGGCCAAGTGAAATGGTTTAGTAAAATGGCCTAACATTAGTCAGCTTCACAGAGATCCTCATGTGGGTAGAATTCTCAGAGCCTATACTTCCTGTTACGTTTGGTGTGTTGACAGTGCGTCCCCATTTCTAAAATATCTGTTGTCTTATCACCCCTTTGTTCATTGGTTTCATGTGTTTTATACCCTTCATGATATCTTAAAACCTGTCCTGAACAATGCCTTTGGGTACAGGTTTTAGCCTCGAAGATGCATAGACACTTTACAGGCTAAAATGTGTATTTGTCACAGGACTCTGTTTCAATTGTTTTTGCTCAATAAAAGGTACAAGAAAATAAATTAAAAAGTGGATACACTTTAAGTAGATACTATAATGTATTTATTGTTAAAATATTGACATGGAAAATATGATGTATTGCTAGAGTGCACATTTAATATTCACCCAGAAATCAACTACCATGTGCATCATTTGAAACTGTCATTGAAATGTAGCGCACTAGATGCTGTTCTTGAAATGTATTCTAACCTGCTCAAGTGTATTTTAAATTAACGTGTCACTATGAAAAGGCAACTCAACGAGATGGATTTGTGTTTCTTGTATGGCTACAAACTGAAGCTGTTCCGGTGTGATTACACGTCTTTGACTTATAGAATGAAAGCTTTTCCAAGCGTATTTTCTCAGGCTTCCATTAAAATCTGAGAATATTTAAAAAGTGGGAGCTTCAGAAAATATGTACTGCCTTCTGAACATAATCTAACAGCTGTTTTTAATAGATATATTAATTTGCAGTTTTTAGTCTGCATGTGCGCGCTTCCTTTCTAGACACGTCTTGCACTTTGTGCATTAGAAGTGCTGACATTCATTTGGTACATTTATTGTGACGTGTTAAGGAATATGTATTCTTTGTGCATCCACATTAACATTTAAACTGTTTCAGACACAAGTCAACCTCAAATCAAGTATTTTTTCTTGACTCATGAGCAAATAGCAATTGCATTTTGCAATGTAAGGAAGGATGTTGCCTGAATGTGTGTATTTTAGCTCCTATCGTGATTACATTCATCAATTGTATTACAGATTATATAGATACATGGAGGGGAGAACTCAGGACTAGAGTTCAGAAGGAGCATGCTTTGATCACAGGGCAAAACACACTGGCGAACTTGACATGGCCAATAGTAAATATTCAAAACTGTATTCACTTTATTATTTCTCCCAGGGTCTGCAGGTCGGCTTCTAAATGTCACTATTTCTAGTAAAAACCAGTGAAAGCATAGGACGTGTGCATTCTGTGTTAAGGGGTGGCAATACAAGCAATGGTATAGTGTGCTCTCCAGGGCAGACAATCGTATGTGACGCGTGGAAGACCCATTGCGGTGGTGGTTATACAGGCTCTTTTTACCTTTATGTGAATGTTGGACGTTGTTTCTGAAATCTAAATAGCATGTGGTTTCTTTTCCCTTCAAGACTGGATGTCCAAATGCAAAACCAGCGTCCTGTGTTTCAATCTGTAATGGCATCCCCGGGTTTGTTCTTTCAAAGAACTCATCACACTCAAATCACTAATTTCATGTTGAGCCAAATCTTTTCTCCTTCTTCTCCTTCACTGCGTATGCATCCACTCACATCTGCAACCTAGTCTCTGGCACCTATCACTGGATTGCACTCCATCCGATGGGCCACTCTGCCAAATCAAAGGTTATCTTCCTTGCGACTCATAGCATCTCAATTCTTCTCCTCTTTCCTATTTAGACTTCCCATCCCCCAAGGCTCACAACCGCCAATCCTCTTTGATATTGAACGTAATCACCAGCAATGTATCACCCACAACAGCCATGTCAGCCATTCTCAAACTACTAAAACTGTACACAATCCATGCCTAAATCCCCTTCCATTTGTCTCGATCCCTAATCTCCTATCTCCTCTCAGTCAGGCTCGACTACTGCTCCAACCTTACCGAAAGATGTATCCTCTGTTCCTTTTACCACTTAATAAATGACTCAACTTTGTGACCCATCAGATCCTCATTTCATCATCTAGTGTTTCACAGTGTTATTACCTAGGTATACTGGCCTATTTTCAATGTAGGCCAGTCTAACCATGTAATCTCACTGATCCTGTTTGTTTTAGCCTTGATTCACAGTAAATGGGCATCAAGGGTAAAGCAAAGAAAAGTGTTATTTCGTGGCTAGACTGGCATGTATTCAATGTAGGACATTCTGACCAATTAATAATAGCTATCATGTTTGCTTTACTAGTAACTGTGCATCAAGGGCAAGGCAAACCTAAGTGTTATTAAGTGACTAGAATGACCTACCTTCAATGTAACACTTCACTTAAGCTTTGATGCACGGTAGTCTTCGTTAAGGCTAGAGCAAAAAAGAATTCCATGCTGCCAGCAGCCTCTACGCCTAAATTTAGGAGTGGCGGCTGAAACACATACACAAACATTTTCACCCGCACATTCACACATCATTCATATAACTCCTTCACACAGGCATTCATGAAAACAAACACCAACATACATACATACAATCCACACATGCATACATACATACATACACATTACATTTAAAACACACTTACCTTACCTACATGCACCCTCCACGTGCACCGATAATGCGAATGAGAGCAACTCGTTTCCACAATGTACGCATGCTGGCTTACAGGAGAGGACTCCTCTCCTATGAATCAGTGTGCCTACACTGCTAGCGCAATATTGGAAAGAGGCGTGGACAGTCTTGTGCTCTTCTGTCAGTTTATTCAAGACCCCATTTGTTTTTGCAATGCCCTTTGTTTAGGTGGATGCTAAATAATGGTAATCATTGCTGAATTTATCAGCATATTTGGGGGATAGGATTCAGATTGGGGACCTGTAATTAAAGTTATGCCGACATCTGAAATAATTACCCCAGGAGATGCAATTGTAAAAAAATATTATGGATCAGGGATTGAATCTCAGCACTCCTGCTCCTAATATCTGCGCGAATCTTACCTTCAGCCTCTGAGGTCTGACTCTCCAACTTTTTCAGAAAATTGTCTATAGGATTGTACAACAGGACTACAATTAAATCAAAACAAAAACAAAATAACAAGTAAACAATGAGTTTAAACAGTAATTTTCAAAATTAGGGTTTGATAGGCAAAGCCAGTGACAGCACATAAGGCTGTTTTGCGTGTTTTCACCCTGGCTATTTTACATGTGGACATTGTTGATGATACAAACTTGTCGTGCCATTTATCACTCACCATGTCACAAAATCAATCACACATCATCACCACACATGCACAGCCTTGATAAAGACTTTGGTCGAAGCATGTGTTGGCTCTTCTCACATGGAAGTAGCACTAAACGTGCTAGGACAACCATCACTTGAATAAAAACTGAAACATTAACGTGTAAACCAAGACAAGGTGTACTGACCTTCTTACCCAATGAACCCTATCACGGTGGCAACTTAATCCAGTGCCATCAACAACAAGGTTTGCCCACCCACTTGCTTATACTCCTCCTTTGGGATTTTCTGAGATTTATACCAAGCAAACCATGTACCAGGCTGCAGGATTTAACTAATCACTCAAGCGGAACCAGCTATAGCGCAGGGGTCTGTCGCTCCTATAAGCTCGCAACCTACCTGTACCTGTACTTGTCTGGAAAGTTACCCTCATGCAAATTAAGAAGGTAGACATACAAGTGTAGGCCCACTCCCAACGTGCATGCCCAAGATAAAAAGAATATAACACACCCCAGCGGGGAATGAGACCAGGAGGACAGGCTGCAAGAGTTAGTCGTTTATATAAAATTTGGCATCCAGAGAACTCTGCTGCCCTAGAGCGCTCTGGCAAACATTACAAAGGTGGCAGCTTAAGTAAGAATATCGCTTCATACATGACATCATTGCATAGGGGACTACATAGACACCAGATTGGATAAAACAATTGAATACATATGTAATACATGATGTTGCTCCCGCTGGATTGGTTGTTCAGTTGGCGGGAGGGCTCATACCACGAGGTCCAGCTGCCTGTGTCCGGGTGGGGTGAGGGTCAGGTCACGATGAAGCCAGGCAGGCCCTAGCTAATCTAACTTAACATATTGCTTCAAGCATGCACTAAATAACAGTTACTGAGGCTCCTTTGAGCAAATCATTATCCTCTATACATTCTAAGCTTACAACCACATCATTATTTACTGGGGTCTTTGGGGGTTTATCACAACTCGGGAGGGCTCGATCCAGGTGGGCTCGTTGATCATGGGGTGGGTCTATGTGCATCAAAGAGACAAGAGGCATGCTGACATTTCTTAGTTCTGAGGTGCAATATACTGTGACAGAGGTTGACCTTTATTAGTCGTGGCACACTGGGGTGGGCATCGCACTGGGGTTACATATCTGGCACATCAAAAGAATACCTATCGGGGCAATGGGGTTGTATTGGCAGTAATTTTCCAGTACCCGGGTGAGGGGGGGCATAGGCAGGTTTTGTGGAGATGGATGTGTTTGCAGGGCATGGTTCGAGCCGGTTCACACACAGGACAGTGATCTCAGAGGAAGGGTGAGGCATTACATTTATATTGTTGCAATTACCTCCGGCTCAGGTGTGAAAATGGAGCTGCAGGGCTTTCAGAGACGGGGAGAAAAAGGTGTGGGCTTTTGCGAGCGCTGTGCTTGGCACTGCAGAGGGGAGAGAAACCTTCTCGTAGTATCGCGGTGAGGCCTAATCCAAAGATGGAGTCGGAGGTGTCCAAGATGAATGCCAAGTATCTCTCCAACAGCCCCACCTGCGTTGTCATCAGCACGGGGGCTGGTTATGTACACAGGGGCAAAAAAGTGTCCTCCACTGTTGGTTGAGCAAGTCATGCATCTTAAACTGAATGGGTGAGGGCCAGAATGGCCTTACCACTCCCACACATTTCCCCATTTCGTTACATCTAAAGTAACAAATTACTTTTTGTTTTTACTCATTGCGATAATACTTTGCTTCAGCTAGCGCTTCGTCCCATGCAGGTGTGCCTTTTATGGGCATCCATGCTCTACATACACTCCCAAACTATGCCCATTCCTGGCATACTCATCGGGTGTACAGGTCATGTATATTACTCCATCCCCATCCAGTCCACCCACACTTCCCTATGCCACTGCAGCTCTGTTGGCTCTTTGATTGTGGTATGTTATAAGTTTTCTACCCTGTCCCCATTTTGATGGTAGACAGCAGTCATGGGGTATTTTGGGGACTTTGGTTCTCCGGTTTGCATTTGTGCATCTATCATTGTTGCTGCCGTTGCCAGTCAGCCCATTGTTACCATCATCATTGCTGAACGAGGCATAGACTTTGTGCAACATCGGATCCCTAGATGGCACACACAGAAATATAGTAAAATGAAAACGATGACTGGAACAAAAATGTTCATCATGATACTGAACCAAGAGGGTATCCAATTGAACATGTTGTCAAACCAGTTGCTTGGCTCTACTCCTCCTTCTTCCCGCATGCGTTCTCCCAGACTGTGCACTGCTGAGATAATGTGGGTGAGGGTCCCATTGTCCGCGTCCTCAGAAGGTACGAATGTACAGCACGCGCTCCCAATTTTTGGCAAACACCGCCGTCCATCGCTGTGAGGAGGTCTAGGACGTATCGGTTCTGCATTGTCATTAGCCACAAGGCACGCAATTCCACCTTGATGACATTGAACCCCTCTTCAGTGTCATTGGCCAGTTGGATCAGCTCCCAGTGGACGATCTGTAACAACTTGGCGTTGGTACGTGCCTGGAGCCCTGGCATTAGGAGGGACGCAAAGAATTTTTCTGCTGCATTGAAAAGCTTGTATTTTGAAGGAATTTCAGCTAAGAGTTTGGAAGATTCTGGGGAAATATAATTTGACCTTTTTCTGCGGGACAGTCTCCCTTTGAGGTCGTTCATGGATTTTATATCATATGTGTATGATTCGGTCTGTGTTGTTTGGGCCACTGTAGGTGTGCTAGCCAATTGCCCTGCTGCCGATGTGCCAGCCGATTCCCCTGCTGCCGAAATGCCAGCAGATTTCAAGTTTTCTTTAGATGTTGCTTTCTGGAATCACCATTAGTGCGGAGTGCAAAGTAGCCAGGGCGCAAGTACCTCTCCATGATGCTGGTAATGCAGGTACGCTTGTTTGCCACACACCCAATACATGTCCATAAGTGCAGCCGTACCTTTCTTCATGTCTGGGATGATGATGGTTTTGTTGCATTGTTTGTTAGTGTCCATTTGCACCTTCCCCTCTCCATGGAAGCATAGTTTGGTGCCCATTTGCAACTTCCCCTCTCCATGGAAGCATAGTTCATGTGAAATTTCCTTTTGCGTTTTGATTGGTTTTTCGAGGGAGGTAACCCATGTCAGTTTTCCAATGTGCTGGGACCAGATGGAAGCACACGTGTCTTTGACCCATTGGACGTTTTCTTCAGTTAGCCCTCTTAGTGCTTCAGTTTTGCACTCTATTTTCTCGTCATGCCACTTATTGTCTGTGAATCTGGTCCCCTTTATGACAAAAAATGGTTATTTGATGCAAATCACTCCCTGGTGCTTACTTGTACACGTTTTTGTTTCATTCTCCAGCATTTCTATTGTAACTGTGTGTGCCTGGAAGGTACTCCGAATTCTACATAATACTAGATGAATCAAACATTGGGCGTCTTGCAAGGGTACTTCCTGGGGTACTAGTATTTTAGGAGTTCCTGATGCGTGCGGTATGAGGGAACAGACATAACAGCTCTCATTAGTAGCTTGTTTTGCAATTGCGCTCATGTCTGAATACCATTTGTTGGACTGGACTGGGTGGCGTGGGTCTTCTATTTCATCTAATCCCAACCCATAGTAAAAGTCATATCTCTTCCCTCCCACCCCCCTTTACCATCTCCTCCTCGCCACTTTGTGGTTCTAGGACATTTTCACTTTTCAATAGTGTATGGGAAATACCCCTGCCCATGCCATATTAGTATGTTTGTTAGCAGCTTCCCAGGCCTGTGTGTCTGGCGTTTCTGGTTTACTAGTAGCAGAAATATTAAAGTGCATTACCGTGCTTTGCGAGGTAGGTTCTATGGTTTTCTGTGCATTAATATACATTAAATCATGTTCACTCTCCCAAAGTTAGTCCCCATCATATTGGTTGGTCTCATTTACAGTACTTGGAAGTGGAAAAAGAGGCATTGGTTCAGTTCGATTCTTGTGCAATGTGGTCAGATTTACATTATTAGAGGGACTGTGTTTCCACATTGTTTTGACCCAAATCAGTGCTGAGCCTTCTCATATTAGGTTTACCCCACTCCCCCCTTCTTTGATGTCCTCTACAATAAAAGAAATTGTGTAATACCACGCCATAAAAAATATATGATATGATATGGCATTTATAACGCGCCTACACACAAGTGTTTCAAGGTGCGACGAGGCAAAGGGGGGGAAACAAAGGGAGGACAGACAATGATCCTACAAGTCCAAGTCTCATTCAGATCGCACAAGTGCATGGGAAGGGGGAAAAGGAAAAGTGCACGGGGGAAGGGAGAGGGGTAAAATGCAGTACATGGGAAAAAGTGGAATACATAAGAAAATAAATAAGCGGCCGGTTGGTGGCAAGTGCAAGGAAGTGCAAAAAAAGTGCTGGTAGGGGAACTGTAGAGATACAGAACAACAGTCCCCAGGTGCAGGGGTTGCCAGGGAGGCAGTGCAAGTGGGCAATTGACAGGGCCTGGGCCAGAGATCAGAAGGGTGGCCAGGTAACCCGAGCAGATTCAGTCAAGAAATCAGCAGGGGAGGGGGGGAGAGAAACCAGATGCAAAGATGAAGGTTTTGAGGTTCTTCTGGTACCTGAGATGGTTCTCCTCGAGTTTCAGGGACGCAGGAAGGCTGTTCCAGAGAGAGGCCCCAGCCAAAGAGAGTAATCTGCCACCAACTCTTTGCTTGGAGAAGCGACTGACACTGAGGGAGTTGGAGGCAGATGAGCGAAGAGCTCAAGAAGGAAGATATTTAGGAAGAGAGTGTTGAAGGTATTTCAGCCCCAGAAGGCCTTGTGTACAATGCAGAGGGTTTTGAACTTAATCCTCCCAGCCACTGGGAGCCAGTGCAGGGATTTCAGTCCTGGAGAGATACGATCCCTGGGCTTGAGGCCAAGGACAAGTCTCACAGTCCTGTTCTGGATAAGTTTCTGAGGGCGGAGAGTCGAGGCAGGGAGATTTAGATAGAGGCTGTTACAATAGTCCAGCCTAGAGAGCACCAGGGCTCTGGAGACAGAGAGCTTCTGGGGGAATGAGAGTAAAGGAAAAATACCTCTAAGGAGGTGCAGCTGGTAGTGTGACTTCTAAGAGACGTCAGAGATGTGAGAGGAGAAGGAGAGAGCAGAGTCGAAGATGAGCCCAAGGTTTGTAGCCTTGCAGGTGGGAGTAGGAAGAGAGCCAAGAGAGGGCGGCCAGAGAGCTGCAGCGAAGGACTTACTGGCATTAAGGCAGAGTTCATTTACAGCATAGCACACCTGGATGGCAGACAGACAGTCTGAGATGAGGGAAGGAGAGGATGAGGCTGAGGGTAGACAGAAAATGAGCTGGGTATCGTCCGCATAGCACTGAAAGTTGGGATAGAGAGCGGCGATGCAGTGGGCAATTGCCGTAATAACATTACGGAAAACAATACGATACTGTACTTCACCCCACACTCATAATTATACAATTTATTATTTGTATTTACTAACCTATCTCTAACTAAGGTTGTGTCGTCATCCGTGAGCGCGGTCTTTTCTGCCATTGTGTTACCTGAAGGGGCGATATGAAGTTGTTAATTAACATGCGTATATACATTATAATTTTTACACATATTATTTTATTTTTCCTACTCTATTCTTCTATAACTCCTTTTTCTATGCTATGATGTGCACATTTTACTATTTTCTAGTATCTTTTCAACATTTGCATTTTTTTTCTTCTCATTTCACACATTTTATTTTTATATTTTACTCTTGCACCGTATTATCATCAAGACGTTTATTCATACTTTGCAAACATTCTGTCCCAAACGGCGTGTGGTCACTTTAATGGTGCTAATTTTGAGAAGAGAGAGGGTGAGAGAGACATCCACTAGATATGTAGCTATAGATAAGAGATAGCTAAAGAACTTTAGATAGAACTATATGTAGGCAGTTAGTGAGAACAAGACAGTGAGAGAGAGCAGTAAGGACAGATACAGTATGACGTTATATGTGCGAGACAGATAAAGAGGGAGACACTGTGATATGTGAGTGGATATATACATTTTTTTTTTCAATTGATCTGTTGGTCAGCTCTTCATTTTCTCATACTCATAGTGTTGTGCTATGTACTTTCCATCAACCGCTCGCGACTTCGTTGCTCGTACCATGTTCATTTTCAGGGATTGTACTATTGTGTGCCTTTCTCACATCTGACAAATGCACCCAATATTTCAATCCCTTAACCTTAACATCTGTGGGTGTACAATAAATCACCTCAAATGGGCCATGAAACCTTGGAGAATTCCATCTCTGCACAAAGCTCCGAATGTAAACATTTTCCCCAGGCATTAGTTGCCCCTTTGGGCTATCATTCGCTGGCATTGCAGTATCAGTTGCGGCATTATCTATGAATGGTGGTGCTATTTGTCTTGCTATGCTACGTACTGCACGAGTTAAGTTGGTGAGATATTCCTTAAAATCGTCCCCGAGCACTGTGGCAGCTCTGTGAGCATCCTAAGCTCCTCGTACGGGGGATAGTGGTGTATGAATGTGTCTGCCCATCACTATTTCGTGCGGGCTCAAGTGGTGGTCCTTGCTTGGTTGCTTTCTGAGCTGGAACAGTGCTAGGGGCAGGCAGTAAACCCAGTTTCTTTTTTCAACGTGTTGCATAGTTTTCATAATTTGCTTTTCAGTAGGCTGTTTATCTTTTCCACCACCCCGGTGGCCATCGGATGATAAATCGAACATAGTTTGTGCTTGACCCCCAGCAATGTTGTCACTTCTCTGAAGGGGTCTTTCCCAAAGTGTGTGCCATTATCTGACCTTATCACATCACAAATGCCCCACTTTGAAAAGACCTCCCGCACTAAGAATTTTGCAGCACATTTGGCATCAGGGTGAGCGCATGGTCCAGCCTCAACCCACCTTGAAAAGGGACACACAATCACAATTAAGTAACTCGCTCATTACATCTTTCTCCCATATCTGCATAATCAATATGTAGTTCTCTGAATAGGTTGTGGCATTGTTCGTCTTAATGTTCTTAATGTCATCCCTGAGCTGTATGTTTGGCATGTTGTACATTGTATTGTGAACTTTGACAATTGCTCTTGCAAGTTGGGAATGAACAAATGTTCCTGTATGTCTGCTGCAATGTGTTGTGTTGTTCCCTGTGTTGGGAAGATGCAGCTGTTGGAATGCAATTCCTAGTAGCTCTACTGGCATTACTACTTTTCCGGTTAACTCTTGTCTCCATATCAAATCAGTCGCTGATTGCTTGCACCCTCTTTTGGCCCACAACTCTTTCTCTTCCGTTTGTGCCCGCCTTTGAAGCTCTATTACTTGTGAGGTTGACGTATTGTTATACCCGTCTCCTAGTGTCTCTGTAGTTGGTGTTTTAATGATGCACTCTATTGCTTGTGGCATATTGAAATACACTGCATCTTTTGCTGCTGCGTCTGCTTCAGTGTTTCCCAATGAGATTAAATCTGTATTGGCTGTATGTGCCTGACATTTTACCAATGCTATTACTGATGGTTCTGCAATGCATCTATCAATTTGTTCAGTAGGGCGGCATGTTGCACAGGTGAGCCATCCGCCCTCCGAAACCCTCTTCATCTCCATCATGATAGCCCTGAATGAACTGTCATTGTGGCATATGCTGAGTGTATTGTCACTGCACACCCCTTAGCTGTGCGTAGTGTTTCAATTAATGCTGTTAGTTCTGCTGCTTGTACTGAGTAATGAGACGGAGGCGTTTCTGTTCCAATCGTACCACTGCTGCCCCTACATGTTTTTCCCCTGTTTCACTGTCTATTGATGCAGACCCATCAACAAAGTATATTTGCCCTTCCTGTAGTGCATTTTCGCTGTCCTTCGGTATGTCATCCCCTTCTCCATCATACGTGGCACAATCGTGTGTTTTAATGTATTCCACTGTGCATGGCTCTGTGATGAACATGGTGGGGTTTACTGATTTGCCGCTGACCACATGGACATTGGGACTGGAGATGATTATTTCATACGCTGTTGCTCTTTGAGTTGTCAATGTCGACTTTGATCTCTATAGTATTGCAAACAGCGAGTGCTCAGCGTATAGTGTTACTGAGCATCCCATGACAATTGTGGCGCTCTTTTCTATCACGAAGGCCGCTGCAGCGAGACCTTGTTCGCATGTGAAGTGGCCTTGCATTACAGAATCTAGTGTGCTGCTGTAATATGCCAATGGCTTGTGGCCCAATGATGTTTTTCGCATGAGCACTGCAGTCATGAGTATACCATTGCTGTGTGAAAAGAGATACAATTCCTGATCATAATCAGGGTGCGCTAGCACTGGAGCATGTGTGATGACCTCTTGTAATTTGAAAAATTGTATCATCATTTCATGCGACCACTTTATTGGGACATTATTCTTTTGTGCGTCTTTCAGGGTCTGCAACAGTGGGCGTGTGTAAGCGGCATAATCCAAAATCCATGCACGGCAGCAATTACATATGCCGAGAAACTTTTGCATGTCTTTTACAGTTTTGGGTATGATCATGTGACGTATTGCTGCCGCCCTATTTGGTAATATTTTTTTGCCATCTTTTGAAATTAATTGCCCTAGGTAGAGCACCTCTGCTAAGCAATATTGCAATTTTCCTTTGTCTACTTTTTACCCTTTTCTGGCCAACAAATTTAGTAGTGCTATTGAGTTGTGCCTGCACTTTTCCTCGCTGTCACTGTGGACGAGAAAATTGTCTACGTATTGTATTATGGTGCTCTCCACGTCAATGTTGCCAAGATCTTCATGTAATATTCTATTAAAAATACTGGGACTCTCACAATACACCTGTGGTAATCTGCAGTGCTCGTACCTGTTACACCCCAGTGTAAATGCTGTGAGGTACCTGAAGTTTGCGTTGAACGGTATTGAGAAAAAAGCATTTTTCAAGTCTACCACTGTGAAACAAGAAGCGTCTTTTGGTATGCTGCATAATATTGATGCAGGATTGGGAACTAGTGGGAACTCTTTCTGTATGATGTCATTGAGTGGGCGTAGGTCTTGGATCATTCTCCAAGCCCCTCCCTTTGCTCTTTTGATCAGGAAAATCGATGTGTTACATGGTGAGTTTTATGGCAATATTATTCCTTGCTCAAGCAATGCGTTTATAGTTTCTCTTATCCCTTCCTCTGCCTCTCTTGATAAAGGGGACTGTTTTACTCTAAGTGGGAGGGCACCTGGTTTTAATTTAATCCTGATTGGTGTCACTTATTGTAGTAATCCTACGTCGTGTGGGCCTGTTGTCCAAATCTCTGGTGATACCTTTTCTATGTCTTTCTCAAATATAGTGGGTTGTATATTGACACTGGCCATGAGGGGGTTGTGTACCTCTCTGTGTTGGATCATAATATCAGAGGGCACACTAATTTCCATTATTATCTCTTCATCACATTCATTGTCAGTAAATAGCTCCTCATCAGTTAGGTTGTGCAGCATCATACTCAGGTCTATACATAGCACTGTTCGCCATTCGCACCCATGTGTGTCCAGTCCTATCACCATAATACGTTTACTTGATACTTGTACTGCTTCCAAATCAATAGACAGAATTGCTCCAGGGACAGTGTCTGTATTTACATTTGAGCTGAAAACAAAATCTGAAGGCACCTTACATTCTTTTCTTGTTATCTCAGGCACCACCCGTGCCAGCACTCTGATACCATAAATGATCTATAGGTACCCCTCTGACCACCACCTCGTTTGTCATTGTGCTGATCATTAACATTGCCCGCAAGGGGCATACTCCTGGGGTGGAACAAACTATTCCCCGCTCAGTGAAGGAAATGGTCATATTCAACTTGCTTAGAAGGTCCCTTCCCAACAAATTTATTGGCGATCTTCATGATGCAATAGGGGTGCTCGCACTGTTTTTCCCCCCACTGTTATGTCAAGGTCTTTGGTGTAAGGAACTTTTAAAATAGCCCCAGAGAACCCCTGTATTTCCAAAAGTCTGCCCAAGAGCGGGAACCGGCCTTCCATGAGGCTCGATTTTTCAGCTCCTGAGACCACCATAAATATGAACTGTTTGTTGCCTATCTCAGCCCCCACTAGTGGTTCCTCTTCTACACGTAGGGTGGTGGATAGGACTGGACAAGCAAGTGCTTTCTATGGGCTGTCCTAATCTGCATATGTCTCAGTTCCTGGAACGGAGAATACATTATCCCCTACCACTGTTACACCTCGGAAAGGTGCTGGTGCACCATTTGCAGATGTTGCAAAAATATTTTTGTTTGCGTTCGCCATATTGTTTTGTCTTGCCATCTGCTGTGGCATACCTCTCTGCTGCACATACTGCTGTGGTGGCTGTGTCTGTTGCATTTGTTGTTCGTTATAGCCTTGTCCTTGTTGTCTATTTCCACCCATAGGTAACCCGTACGGACTGCCTGGGTGGGGGTGGCCGTATTGCTGCTCATTTCCCATGGGGGGGATGCCCTTGGGAGTATCCCATAGGTCTCATCCTGCATTCTAGTAAGTAATGCCCCCCCTTCCACAGTTCCAACACGATTCTTGTGGCCCTCCCCTCTCCCAGGTCCTCCAAATCCTCTATTTCCCATTCCTCCGAACCCCTCTCTCGGCACTCTGTACCCACCTTGTCCTCTTGGTGTCCTCCCTTGCCACTGTTGTCCTCCGTATTGCTCCTCTCAATCCCACTGTTCCTGCCTGTTTCCTGTCCATGTTGCTGCCATTTTTATTAGGCCATTTGCTCCCTTTTCTTCGCCTTCCTCCTGTCTGGATGTTGATGTTGTTGCATTCATAGCCACGACCTTCACTAATTTATTCTGTACCAATTTTGCTTCATCTGCCAACCTTTGCTGCGCTATCTCTTTTTCCCTTTCTTTGATCTGATACCATGTGAAGAGGTGCCGGCAGCGGCCTTGGGAAAAGCCACCAGCTCGCACACATCGGACGAACTCGGCGATCCTGACCGGAGCGGAGCCGGCCCCGCCGAACGCTACGGCGGGGTTAGCTACTCACCTTACTGGAGTCGCCGACCCGGACTGGGAAGGGGGCGGAGACCTTGTCAGGATGCAGGCCGCAGCCCGCGGCCGAGGAGGAGTAAGAACCCCGACATCAGAGGCCACCCCTATGTACCCAAGTCCCGGCGCCGCATGGTTGCCGCCGACGGAAACGCTTCAGGAACAGTCCCCATGCTACAGGGGCAGGCAAAACTGACGGCAGGGAAACCCGGTTTTAAGGGAGGCGGGGCCAAACCTTCCCAACCAATAACAGACGAGCTAGGCAAGACGTCTGCTCATTGGTGGGGATTTGAACCCAGTGAAGTATATAAAGGCCCGCCTTTTCTAAACAAGGCTGTCTGTTATTTTCACAGGACACCGAGGAGCACGCAGGCAACCCCGAGTGGTGGGCCTACCCAGATAACCCGAGTTAGAGGACCACAGCCTTATCCCAAGGGCGATTGGGGAAGGAAAAACCCCACGGTGAAGCAACCGCCAGAACTTTCAGTTTATTATTGATGTACCACACCTCAGTTATTGACTCTTTCCGGATCAACCATACGGCAATAATAAAGATTATTGCAGCACGAGTTTTGTCTCCTGTCTATCATTCTCACAACTGGCGACGAAGGTGGGATAAACGGCGGCGCGATGGAGGCATTGATCAAAACGCTGTCGGAAGGACAGCAGCAACTGCAGCAGTTGGTTCAGATACAAAACCAACAAGCAGCTGCTGACCGCCAAGCCTTCCAGCAGGCATTGCAGGTACAAAGCACGGTGCAAACTACTGCACAGGACAAACATCATGACACAATATCGAAGCTAACCGAGATGGTGGCTAGCTCTAGGACACAACCAATGGTCCCATCCGCATTACTACAAAAGTACAAAGACGGCGAGGACCCTGCCTTCTTTTTTACAAGTTTCGAAAGAATAGCCAGGAACGCACAGTGGCCCCCCGAACGATGGGGACAATATGTCGCCCCCTTGTTGTCCGGCGTCATGCAAGGAGCCTACCAGACGGCAAACCCCACCGGGAATACTCCCTATGGTGAAATAAAGGCGGCTGTACTGGATCGCCTTGGCCTTGATGAAGAGGCCTATCGAATTCAATTAAGGGACACCAAGTTACGACCTGGGGAAAATCCACGGCAGTTGTATTATCGAATAAAAGACCTGGCGGAAAAATGGCTGTCAACTCCGACGGTCGTAACTCAACCGATACTTGAAAAGATTATCCTTGAGCAGTTCGTAGAAGCCCTGCCAGGACAAATGCAGAGGTGGGTGAGGCAACATCACAGACCCTCCCTAACTGAAGCGGTGGATATTGCCTCGGCGTATCAAAAGGCTGGGTACCACAGGTTTCCACCCACAGGGATAACAGCCCGCATAGCAGTACCAACGACTGATGCCCCACTGACCAAAGGGGTCAGACCACAACAGTTGAGATGGAGACAACCCGAGGAGGCGGTTCGGAGGCCAGACGAGAAGAGGTCTGGAATTGAAGACAAGTCCGCTGGGACCAGTCCAGGATATCGGCAACCTCAGTGCTTTGAGTGCAACGAATGGGGCCACATAGCCCGGTTCTGTCCCAGGAAAAGATCCGCTGAACCAATGGATATTGGGTACCTGCACGCGCTACAAGAAGAGAGCGTACCCGGTCCTTACATCGTGGACATACGAGTTGACGGCAGACCCACACGTGGTCTACTTGACAGCGGCAGCCGGCAAACCGCCATATCACCTACTGTAAGTAGCAAACCCAACTTACTTAACGTGTCCGTACCTATTAAATGTATTCATGGAGATATAAAACTTTATCCGATGAAAAATGTGGCTATCGAAATAAATGGGGAGTTGTCACCCGTGAGGGCTGCCGTCCTACCTTCTCTGCCTGCCCCGGTAGTCATAGGGACTGATTTACCTAACTTTGACCAGGCACTGATGACGAAGGAGGGGAGAAGGGAAGTAGGTCCCGAGCCAGAACCCGGGAGGGGCATGTCTGGTCCAAGAACCCTCATCAATAAAAAGAGACGAAGCCGTATGGACTGGTGTCAGGCTTGTTATACGACTAGAGCCATCGACTGGAGACTAGAGGATAATGAAGATAGCATCAGGACCGAAACCCTAACGGACAACACCCTCAAGGTAGCCCGAGAGAGGGCTACACAGGAAGGGGATCCAGATCTTTCCAGGGGACCAGGATTTGTGCTTCATCAAGGTCTACTGTACCGAAGATACAAGGCAGATGATGGGACTGTTAAGGAACAGTTAGTTTTACCCAGAAAGCAACGCCCCATAGTACTGCAATTAGCCCACAACCATCCTTGTGGAGGCCACATGGCTTCGCTGAAAACACAGCAAAATATACTCAAACGGTTTTATTGGCCGGGAATTTATGGCGAGGTGGCTCAGTTTTGCAAAAGATGCCCTACCTGTCAACTAACGAGCGGAGTAAAACCAGCTAAAGCTCCTCTACAAAAGATGCCCCTTATTACAGTACCATTCCAGAGGATCGGCATGGATATTGTCGGTCCATTGGAACCAGCCAGTCGAGGGTATAAATACATGCTGGTCGTAGTCGACTACGCTACACGTTATCCTGAAGCATTTCCCCTTAAAGGGACGTCAGCCAGACAGCTATGTGATCAACTCATACCCTTCTTTGCCCGAGTTGGCTTACCCTCAGAAATCATCACTGACCAAGGGACGAATTTCATGTCGACTTTACTACGACAAGTGTGTGAACGCCTACACATCAAGCAGCTAAGAACATCCGTGTATCATTCCCAAACCGACGGCTTAGTCGAAAGATATAACAAAACGATAAAGAAAATGTTGAAAAGGGTGACAGGACCAGGTGCCCAGAACTGGGATAGGGCGATACCTCTTGTTCTGATGGTCCTTCGAGACACACCCCAATCCTCCACGGGGTTTTCCCCCTTTGAACTCCTGTTCGGGAGACAACCCCGAACAATCCTAGACCTGGTTAAGGAAGAATGGGAAGCCTCCGAAGAAACGACCCTAACCGAATATACCGAGGAACTGAAGGAACATTTAAGCGCACTGCGTGCTTTGGCGGAAGCCAACCTTTCTCATGCCCAGAACATACAAGAGAAAAACTATAATAAAGGGAGCAGAATGAGAAGGTTCAGCCCAGGAGACCAGGTACTCGTACTCTTACCTACCAGCGCCAACAAATTACTGGCCAGATGGAAAGGCCCGTACGAGATCACGGATGTTCTCAGTCCCGTGACCTATAGGGTGCACCAACCTGACCGAACCAACCCGGATCAAATATACCACATTAACTTGTTGAAGGAGTGGAATGAACCCCTGGTATCAGCACTAGGAACCATCGGAGACATAGAAACGTTGGAAACCGCGAACCCGGACCCCGGTTCGCTGGACCACGTCCAGTGGGGGAACGCCCTATCGCCACTCATGAGAACGGAGCTGATGCATAGGCTACTACCCTACAGAGAATCCTTTTCCACCTTACCAGGGAGGACCAAATTACTTGAGCATGAGTTAAAAACAGAGTCCGGACAAGTAGTACGGCTCAGACCCTACCGGATACCCGAAGCCCGGAGACAAATCATAAACACGGAGGTAGATGAAATGTTGCAACTAGACATCATTGAGCCTTCAGTCAGCGCTTGGTCATCGCCCATCGTTCTGGTCCCTAAACCTGATGGCTCAATCCGCTTCTGCATGGACTACAGGCAGCTGAACAGCGTGTCTAGTTACGAAGCATACCCAATGCCACGGATGGACGAGTTGTTAGAGGGACTCGGGGCTGCCCGGTATCTGAGTACGCTAGACCTAACAAAGGGATACTGGCAGATCCCTTTGCGACCCCAGGATAAAGAAAAAACCGCCTTTTCCACACCAAGGGGACTGTATCAGTTTAAGGTTCTTCCTTTTGGCCTACATGGGGCACCAGCCACCTTCCAAAGACTTATGGACATCATCCTAAGACCGCATGAGGGATATGCAGCGGCCTACCTTGACGATATCATCGTATACAGCAAAACCTGGGAGGATCATCTGAACCATTTGGAAAAGGTGGTAGCCGACCTACATGTAGCCGGCCTTCACATCAATCCCAGTAAGACCACGATGGGAACTCACGAAACAAAGTACCTCGGCCACGTGGTGGGGGGTGGAATGCTGAAACCACAGATGTCCAAAACTGAGGCCATTCATCGCATCCCAACACCTGTGAACAGGAAGCAAATACGGGCTTTTCTGGGGCTCGTTGGTTATTATAGGAGGTTTATTCCCGATTTTTCTGCCATAGCCGCGCCACTCACCGATGCGCTAAGACTCAAAGGGAACCCAAACCTGACCAATAACAAAGCCGCCCTAAGGGCCATAGATCTTCTAAAGGAAAGGATCACATCTGATCCGGTATTATGTTGTCCCGACTTTCAGAAGCAGTTCTTCCTCCAGACTGATGCCTCGGACCACGGCTTGGGCGCCGTCCTGTCTCAGGAACAAGAATCGGAACTGCGGCCCATTTGCTTCATCAGCCGAAAGTTGCTACCACATGAGTCGGCGTACTCCACGATTGAGAAAGAATGCCTGGCCATAAAATGGGCGATTGAATCCCTCAAGTACTATCTGGTTGGTCGTCAGTTCACGTTGTTCTCGGACCATGCACCTCTCCAATGGCTTGCCCGACACAAGGATACCAACCAGAGGGTTCTTCGCTGGTTCCTCTCCCTACAACCCTTTGACTTTCTGACTCTGCATAGGCCAGGCAGATTTCAGCTGGTGGCGGACTACCTGTCCAGGTGCTCTCACTGGCCCGATCGGCCAGATCCCGGGGTGGGTATGTGTGAAGAGGTGCCGGCAGCGGCCTTGGGAAAAGCCACCAGCTCGCACACATCGGACGAACTCGGCGATCCTGACGGGAGCGGAGCCGGCCCCGCCGAACGCTACGGCGGGGTTAGCTACTCACCTTACTGGAGTCGCCGACCCGGACTGGGAAGGGGGCGGAGACCTTGTCAGGATGCAGGCCGCGGCCCGCGGCCGAGGAGGAGTAAGAACCCCGACATCAGAGGCCACCCCTATGTACCCAAGTCCCGGCGCCGCATGGTTGCCGCCGACGGAAACGCTTCAGGAACAGTCCCCATGCTACAGGGGCAGGCAAAACTGACGGCAGGGAAACCCGGTTTTAAGGGAGGCGGGGCCAAACCTTCCCAACCAATAACAGACGAGCTAGGCAAGACGTCTGCTCATTGGTGGGGATTTGAACCCAGTGAAGTATATAAAGGCCCGCCTTTTCTAAACAAGGCTGTCTGTTATTTTCACAGGACACCGAGGAGCACGCAGGCAACCCCGAGTGGTGGGCCTACCCAGATAACCCGAGTTAGAGGACCACAGCCTTATCCCAAGGGCGATTGGGGAAGGATAAACCCCACGGTGAAGCAACCGCCAGAACTTTCAGTTTATTATTGATGTACCACACCTCAGTTATTGACTCTTTCCGGATCAACCATACGGCAATAATAAAGATTATTGCAGCACGAGTTTTGTCTCCTGTCTATCATTCTCACATACCAACAAACTCTTTACATCCCCGATTGCTAGAGGGACCCCTGCCGTATGTTTTTCAAATGCGTGTATCTACTTTCCCACCCTACCCGAGAGTGGGGGGAGGAGCTTCAACAAGTTATTCATGTCCATTTGCGCCCATGGTATGTAATTGGGCCTCCCTGCCCCTTGTGTATAAAAGGCATCTATAGCTTTGTATTTCCCCCTCTTTTACTTACCATTCCTTTCTTTGTTTTACTTACCAGCATGTTTCCTACTCTCTGTCTCAACCTCCCTTGCCACCTTGGTGGCGATCTAACATCTTCTTGATCAAAGTTATTCCCGCTGCTGCTACTCCTTCTTCGCATTCATCTAAGTCACTCCACACTTCCTCTGCCTTTTCTTCTGACTCCCTTTCCCCTTGTCCTTCTCCGTGTTGGCTGTCTGGTATTGCCGGTCATATTATTCTAACCGGTTTGCCACTTAGATGAAACAGGAAGTCTCCAGACTGCCACTCTTGCTCTTGTCCCCTTGGTTTCTGCACAGGTGCTGGTGGTGTACCCCTACAACACTTTCTCGAGCGATACTTGATCCCACAACACTCGAAGGTGGAGTGAGTTCACCAGTGGTCAATGGTGGCATTTCCCCTCCCTCTTGCAACATTTGTCTCCTGTTACACAATGCTCTTAACCTAGTTATCTCCATCTGTGCATGTGCTAGCTGTCTATCTAAGTCTCCCGTTGGTCATGTTATGTTCACCGGGGGCACGATAGTTGGTCCACACAGCCCTCCTGTCTCATAGGGGGGCGGGGCGGTAGAAGATGCTGCTGTTCTTGGGATTGCTGTGGTGCACACTGGAACATACAGGGGCTCACTGTACCCCACTGCAGGCCTTGCCAGCAACGGGTACATTTTTGTCGACTCGCTCTCTTTTGGTGGTGTTGAACACTCCCCCCCTGCGCATCCGTCTCCTCCCTCCTGTTTTTCTTCCTCTTTTACTATCGGGTCTTTACTCACCTGCTAGGTGTTACTTCCTCGAACATGCGCCACAAATCTAGTATTTCCCTTGTGTTTTGCAACTGCTTGCCTTTATATTGCGCTAGTGATTGTGTTGATACCAGATCCAATACCCTCTTATCGAAGGACCCTCCTTCCGGCCATATGGGCTGTACGCTATCTCCTTTTATTTCCGTCATCCACTGATCATGATAATTCTGTATTTTCTCGCTGTATAGAGGGAGATGCTGACAGATATGTGCTAATGGCGTGCTCCCTCCCACAGCAGCGGTTGTATTACCTCGGCTCGTGTTTAGCACCTCTTTTTCCTTTTCCCTCCCTGGGTCAAATAAACATTCTCCAAAAGAAAATTCCAACAACTCTCCAATATTCAGAACATTTTTGATTGTCAATCACAATTTTGTCAGTACCACTTCTTGTTAGACATTATATTTGTCAGACCACAAATGCAACGGTACGTACTGACAGAAAAACATGTAACAGAAAAACAAGTACATGTAACATAAACTGCCTTCTCGTTATCCCCTATTTTGGCTTATTTAACGCTATCACTCCTCACTCTTGCTGTCTCACACACACACTCCCCACCTTTAAGCCCCCTCAGGCTACCTTTCCAAGAATTCTGCTCAAACAGAAAAATAATGATCTAAATTACTACTCTGAGCCTACTCAATATACAAGACTCCTACTTTTTCTTTTTATCTTCACGTGTTCCCTGCACTGGACGAGACAATGCTATGCGGTGCCGCCTTCTACCCCGTTCGGGCTAGGCTTCCGTACTCCCTAGTTACTTCTCTTTACTAAAGACCTAATGGCCATATAAAGGATAGATGAGAAAAAGCCTCAGTAACATTCACACAGACCCTGTATCTTGTCCCCCAATGTGCTATACTTTTACCCAAGCCGTTCCCTTGTCCCTTTCTACCCCAATCCCTTTCTTCCCCTTGCAAAGTCTCACAGCCAGTACTCACATGTTCAGTTGGGTGGTCTGGGAGCCACCGTTTGAGGTCTATCCACAATCTGGTCCGCACCCCAACCAAGCCGTGGCCCGCCCTGGCGAGCAGTTTTTAGTTGGGTATTTGGCAAGTGGGAACCCTTGGACCCGCTCTTTTGTGCACACAAACTGGTCGACCATGGAGGTGATGGTTTTGATGGTGGGGCGTCCCGGATCTCGCCGCAAGGCTTGGGGGCCTCGGGACACCTGTTCCAATCACGTCGTGGGGGTCACCAAAATGTAGGCCCACTCCCCGACTTGCATACCTAAGATACATAAGAATATAACACACCCCAGCGGGGAATGAGACCGGGAGGACAGGCTGCAAGAGTTAGTCGTTTATATAAAATTTGGCATCCAGAGAACTCTGCTGCCCGAGAGTGCTCTGGCAGACATTACAAAGGTGGCAGCTTCAGTAAGAATATCGTGTCATACATGACATCATTGCATAGGGGACTACATAGACACAGGATTGGATAAAACAGTTGGATACATATGTAATACATGATGTTGCTCCCGCTGGATTGGTAGTTCAGTTGGCGGGAGGGCTCATACCACGAGGTCCAGCTGCCTGTGTCCGGGTGGGGTGAGGGTCAGGTCACGATGAAGCTGGGCGGGCCCTAGCTAATCTAACATAACATATTGCTTCAAGCATGCACTTAATAACAGTTACTGAGGCTCCTTTGAGCAAATCATTATTCTCTATAAATTCTAAGCTTACAGCCACATCATTATTTACTGGGGTCTTTGGGGGATTATCACAACTCAGGAGGGCTCGATCCAGGTGGGATCATTGATCATGGGGTGGGTCTAGGAGCATCAAAGAGACTAGGGGGCATGCTGACATTTGTTAGTTCTGAGGTGCAATATACTGTGACAAAGGTTGACTTTTATTAGTCGTGGCACACTGGGGTGGGCATCGCACTGGGGTTACATATCTGGCACATCAAAAGAATACATATCGGGGCCATGGGGTTGTATTGGCAGTATTATTCCAGTACCAGGGGTGAGTGGGGGCATAGGCAGGTTTTGTGGAGATGGATGTGTTTGCAGGGCATGGTTCGAGCCGTTTCACGCACAGGACAGTGATCTCAGAGGAAGGGTGGGGCGTTAGATTTATATTGTTGCAATTACCTCTGGCTCAGGCGTGAGAATGGAGCTACAGGGCTTTCAGAGACGGGGAGAAAAAGGTGGGGGGTTTTGCGAGTGCTGTGCGCGGCACTGCAGAGGGGAGAGAAGCCTTCTCGTAGTATCTTGGTGAGGCCTAATCCAAAAATGGAGTCGGAGGTGTTCAAGATGGATACCAAGTGTCTCTCCAACAGCCCCACCTGCGTCATCATCAGCACGTGGGCTGGCTTTGTACACAGGGGCAAAAATAGGAAGCGTCCCCCACTGTTGGTCGAGCAAGTGATGCATCTTAAACTGAATGGGTGAGGGGGGCCCGAATGGCTCTGCCACTCCCACACACAAGCGTGTCTGGCCCTAGTTGGATACTAGTGATGCTTTTTACCAAACTTTACAGAGAAGGCAGGTGCACTGACAGACTGTGGAAGAGTCATTCCAACATTATTCTATACTTCATTCTGTCCAGGTCAGTGTCTGGCCCTCACAAACTACTAGATAGTGTATGTTTCCCACACTTTCAACCCTTTGAGGGGTTTTTGTATTTGTTTTTATTACATGCTAGTACCACAGCTTCTTGTCACAACACCAAGGTGAACAACAACACTAATTAAGCCCTCACTTGATTCTTCCACTTAGGGAGATCCAGTCCAGGCCCATGAAGAAGGCATTCTATGCCGAAACATCACGGGACACCACAACATCTGGGCAAGCTATCCCTGTCCCGCCACACCATCTGATCTATATCTAGACGTACACCAAAGACTTGGTTACCTCCCAACACTTAGTACACCTTGGAAACAACACATAGGTTGTACTAGTGTAGACCAGCTTTAGCTCACTGTTTACAATTCACTTATTAGTGTTATGTGATCATACAGTGGTTGCTCTACAGAAGTATTGAAAGTATTTTAATGTGCCGTGTATAGAGATTGAACCCGGAAATACTTACTGCTTAATAATTGTCTTGCATTCATGTATGTGCATTGACATATCTATGTTTATTTATGAGCAGTTCAAAACTTTATCTATGTTTGGTTCTTCTGTTCTCTCTTGTTTTTCCAATATGTCTGCCAAATAATAGGCAAATGTTGTCCCAAAAATTCAAAAAACAAAAATACTATGGGGAACTAAACCCATGTTAACTTGATTTTAGCTAAATAAATAAGCTAATAATCACGGTATATGTGCTCTCTTGCTCCTATTTTCATTGAGTATAAGTATACAGCTTAATTGTTACTTGGCATGTCAAATGGTTCAATCTTTGCAGTAAATGTGTATGCAGAGTAATATAAACTTTTGTGGAAGGACGCTACTCTTATGTTCCAATAGGAAACACTGCCCAAGCTGTCTTCGGCCAGCTCAAGGGAGCCCTCTGCAAGATTCAGATATTAAACATGGCAGTGTTTTTTTTCAGAACAACACTTCAACTATTGGTCTTGGAGCAGTATTATCTCAAGAACAGGAGGGGTAATAGATACCAATGATGTACATCAGTTTCCTCGTCATACAGCAAACTGGGATATTCTTGTGCAGGAAGAACTGGTCAGATATCGTGTCAGGGATATCCCTTGAAGGAATCTTTGATCAGAGGAAACTTTCGCAGCTCCAGGTGTCAAGCAGCAGTATACCAGTGTACCCCCTCTTCTGGGCGATACTGTGATGCTGAAAATACATTGGAGGGACAGGGCCTCCCTCTCCTTGTCCTGTCATCCTTTTTCATTTGTGTTCTGTATTGTTTTCTCCCCAGGAGTCCATATGGGACTCCTGGCAGTGCAGCTCTTCCTGTTTTTGGTTTGGTGTACAGACCCATGGGATACCCTTATAGCACCCCTGGCTAGGGGTGCAATCCTGTGCCCCTAGTGTATGTTTTTGGGCACCTGTATGTAGCCCACAGAGCAGGGTATGGGCTGGTGGCAGCTCCATGCTGAATTTGACAGGTGCTCTGAGTAACCTCCATTTTGGGATATCCAGGCCCTGCAATTGGAATCAGTTGATTCCTGATAGGAAACAAGATGGGCCCTGTGGCCTCTTGCTTTCTATTTCCTGTTACCTTGTTTTCCCAAAGTCCAGGGAAGCCCTGACTCTGTCCCTTCTCGCTGACAGGCTGTTGGGTGGAAGTTCCAAATATGATGTTGTTGTGAAGTCCAGGCCAGACTGGCTGGAGCCTTCCCAGTGACTGTATGTTGTGGGTACACCCTGTGGGTTGGACCTGGGTGAATGGAGTGTGTGACCAATATTCACTTCTTGTTGTGGATGTCTGGTTTCTGGTGTATGACACAATGACTGAGAGAGCCCTACCCGAAACTGGTATGAATGCAGTGTGTAGTGTTGAATGGCTGGGTACTTGTCCCAATACACATTCCTTGTTGTGAGTGTCTGAGAGGGAGGAGTATGGCCTGAATGCGCTGTATGTCTGATTAGCTGACTGACTGCATGAATGCCCTTCTGTATGATTGGCTGCTGAGTGTGACCGAGCAGTGTGGATGAGAGACAGAATCGTATATCTGGGGACCTCTCACCACTGGAAATTGTTCAGAAGCTGAGTTGACACTTGAAGCGTAACTGGAACTGCATATCCTTGATGCCCAGCTGGAAGAATAAGAACTGCTGCTGCATTTGTTTCAACCCGATCCGAAAGCTATCGAGTTCATCAAGGCCTAATCCGAGAGAGGACCTGCTTAGGTGCCCTCTTCCCGTGCTCAGAGGGACCATCGAGCACTGCTAACCTTCGCCGAAGCTCACTGGAAGTCAGACCCTTGAAAGGCTGCCGACCGGAGACAGGACCTCCGAGGAGAATGAAGTAAAGCACCCGGACATCGACACCGTCGAAGTCCACTGCTGACGACCAGGGTTCGGAGTATCGCCGTAACCGCTGGAGGCCCGTCAAAGCTGGGATGCCCAGAAGAGGGGACCGCTTGATGCCATGCCGCCGATGACCGGAGCAGTACACTCCTTTGCCTAAGACTTTTGATTCATGGATGAGCCTGTCCGCATCATTGCCCGCCTTCTCCTGCAGCAGAAGGCCAGGCTGTCGATGCGCTGAGGAGCATCCACCGGTGGGTTTCCCGCCACCCGAAGACCACAAAGACTTCAACGACTCGACGCCCTTGTCAGGCCACAGTTCTTCAGAAACTCTTTGCGGTCCTGAACTATCAAACCCCGAGGTGCCCCACACACCTCATCCTCGCAGGACATCACCGACGAGCACCGCCTGGATGACGCCGTGCTCTCAGAACCATCAAAATTTTCATCAATGCCGTTGATGCCAAGTTCGACTTCTTCGACGCCTCTTGACGATCTGTGGCTCCTGCTTTAAAGGGAGTCACTCAAGAAGAATCCATCGATGCCTCATCGGAGAAATCTGCTCTACCAGGTACATTGGGGGGGTAGAAACCTTATAGAAGGAAATACGACTAATAGAACAATATATGGACTGGGCTTGTGATAAATCTTTAATTTACTGGTTGCCCAGGTGGGGCGATCTCCACACAGAATCGTGCCTAGTTGGTAGGGGTCAATATTCTGCCCATTGTTCTAACCAACTGCTTTCCTCCTATATCTATTGTTGGTTACTTTTATTCCTTGATCTGTGTGACATTTGACCAGAGTATAATTGATGCACTTTAATGAGATATGATAATAATTGTGGTACCACTTTAGTACTGTATATAATTGCCATTGTGGATTTTCTGGCACAAAGTGAGTTATTGTGATAGTGTACATAACCTTGAATATTAATTATATAAAGACTGTGTTTTAACTAATACAGTGTGTGGACATTCCTTTGTGGGGGCTTGGGGACTACACTGTACTTAAGAACCAGCCTGCATCACCTCCTGAGAAGCTAGGTCTTTATTGCTCGACCAGCGCTACCCTATAGAGAATCTTGGCTGGGGTCCTCTGTGCCTCTCCTCTGCCATATAGAGAGCAGGAGTACAGACACCCTCCTCAAGTCTTTACAGATACGTAGCTATCTGGTTTCGGTCGGTCACAAACACTTCTCCGGACCCTTGGCCACACTGAAAGGGGTCCGTAGGGGACCCTGACGTCTATGGAAACAAGGCGGGTCACCACACATGATAGAGACGCCAGACAGAAGGTTGTATTCCCAAAGCTAGGGTTTTATTGCAAAGCAAAAGTCTCAGTTGGCCAACTCGGTCTCACGCCCCGCGACGTGTATTTCTAGACCTCGAGGGACGCAAGAGCGTGAATTACGTACATCAGTTACATATATACAAAATGCATATCAAACAATCAGCTATGACATGTATAACACCCCTCTTCATTGGGTTCCTTTGAACTTGGTGTAATGATGGACATCTCCGACCACTATGACACATTCAAACATCTATTCTAGTAACAATTTGCAATTTGTGAGTGCTTAGGCATCTTTCGGTTATTGAATAGAACATGGCGCTTCTGTTCTTGGAAGCGAACTACATACAGGGGGGAGTTGCATTCCGGACCTTGCTATCTATTAAATGCTATTTGTGTCCTGGGAGCCGACATGCTCTTAGCGGGCTCAGCAAAGGGGGGCCATTAGAAAAGCATAATTCAAGCCTTTAGCGGTATTATTCTAACATATTCTACCATATAACGAGACTGGCTGGCAGCTGTGAAATGATTAAATGCCCTGTGGCTCTACTTCAAGGCTACATTAAGGAGGGCGCCGTGCATTCTTCCTGGCGCTGCCTACGTTTGTGTTTCAGCAAAACTCTTGTTATCCTCTCGGCCCTGTGGCCTTGTCCTTAGCAATGAGCAATGGTTAGAAAACAAAATGGCGATTCTTGTTACATCAAAATGGCCGTTCATTGGAAAACTCGAAAACCTATATTCTGTCGTATCGTGCATGAGACGGTTGGCCCACGGCCACCAAAATGCGTTTGCGGTCTCAAATTGGATTTCTAGACTGACAACACAACTGGTCTTCTTCAGGTTGCGATGTCCAAGGATTCCTCTTCTGGACTCATGAAAACCACTTCTCCGAATGGCAGACACACAAGACTGGCTTACAGTGGACTTCTGATGAGAGTAGCGGACGCACAATGGTCCTAAATGCTCAAGAAGATGTCGTCTAACCAGGTCCTCTCTTGATTCATCCTTGGATCAGATCAGCAATCTTTGGAATCCTTGAAGAAATACAGCTGCAGACTCCTTCCTCAGGCTGGACCCACGATTCAAGCTTCAGGTTTCAGCTTCAGCTTCAGAACAAATTGGTGAGTAAGGGGTAATTAATTATACACATTCGTACAACATTCACCCAGGCTGAGCCAGGCTTAGTCAGCCAATCATACACAAGTGCAGGCATGCAGACAGCCAGCAAATCAGGCTCCTAGGCATTCAGTCCATTCACCCAAACCTGACACTCATGACACAGAATGTCGATTGGAGTAAGCACCCATGCTTTGAGAACACTACACTGCATTCACTCAAGTTTGAGTCACGGCTGGCCCATACATTGTGTCACACAACCAAAACTACACACCCACAACACAGAATGTGAGTTGGCTTCATACTTCATTCCTACAGGCCCCACCCCGAGGGTGTACCCACAACACACAGCGCCTGGGAAGGCTCCATTCAGTCTAACAGGAGGCAGCCCCAGAGCCATATATGGCTTTTCCACTCATCAGCCAGTCAGGGAGAAAGGGACATAGTCAGGGCTTCCCAGGACCTTGGGAAACAAAATGTAAAGGCAAAAGAAACCAACAGGATACAGTGGCAACCTGGCCTTTGTCCAGTAATTCATTTATTCCTATGGCAGGGCTTGAGTGTCGCATAAATGGAGGACACTCAGAGCCACTGTGAAGTTAGCATGTAGTTGCCACCAGCCCATACACTGCTATGTGGGCAACACATAGGTGCCCAAAACACACATAAGAGGTACAAGCGTGTACCCCCACCCATGGGTGGCATAAGTGTATCCCATGTGTGTTGTTCACCAAAAGGAAAAATGAAGAGCTTCACTGCCAGAGGTCCAGGCTGGACCTCAGTGGCAGAAAACATATAGAAAACACACACAGAAAAGTGGTAGGGCAAGGACTAGGAGGCCCTGTGCATCCAAAAGGCATTTCCAGCATCACATTAACACTGGAACTTTCTAAGCCTCTGCCAACTACTGAGCCGTTTACCAGGTCCTAGACATATCAAAGGTTCTAAAATGTGCCAAATGCAACCAGATCACAAACCTCAGATCAAGGGATTCTGTGTCCGCTTCAATTTGGGCTTATGTAGTCACAACTCCCTGTATGCCTTCCTTTTGCTGATAGGAATTATTTTGAGGTATTTTACTTGGCCAAAATTCTGCTGAAAACTCATTGCAAAAAATAGGGGTTGTGGTAAGAGAGCTAAAAGTGGTGGAAGGGGCTTGGGAAGGGCAATTAGTGTAGGGAAAGTGGAGTTTGGGAGGACGCCCTCCAAATGAAAAAAAATCCATGTGAATTGTCGGCAGAATTGCCACTAAGTAAATTACTTTGGCCCTTACTATTTTGGTAGTTGTGATTGTGGGGTTCACAAAGAGAATCTGTTATTGGAAGGGGGAGCACAGCGTTAGGTCACAACTCCCTTGATGACAACAAGCCTGCATCATTCAATGAGCAGTTTATGGGTTCTGAGCTTTTTGTTGCAATCTCTTAGATCTACTCATAATTCGTAACAACCTGTTCCTGATGGTTCGTCTTCCTAGGTTGGTGTCTGTGCCATAGAACAACGTCCTTTATTGCAGTGCTCGCATAGCCTTAGACATCTGTCACTATGTGTTTCCCCTGTCTTACTACTCTCTGGCAGCTTGCCAGACAAACGCCATTACCTCACTCACGGCTGGTGCAGATAGCCAGGGAAGTGTTCGCACGCACAGTCCTTTGCCACGTGCTGCCTTGTTGTATCTCTGATGGAAGTCTGGCCTTTTGCTGTTAGCTGACATTATATAATGTTGTTTTACCTTGATGTCTCTGCAGAGAAGTCTGTCGAGACCCAGTCTGAGGCGGAGTCGTTTGAATGTTGTCCAGCAGACCATGTACATTGAAAGTGCCTAGGGATTCTATGCGGACTACTTGACAATAGCAAACCTTGTCAATGTTATATTGATTGGAAAAGAAGAAAAGGCATCTAAAATGTCCTTCTACTTTCACATCCTACGAACAATTTTAAAACATGGCTTTAAAAGATGTGCGAGTAAGGACGGGGAGAAGAATTTCCTAACAATCGAGTGAGGAAAAAGTACTTTCATCAGAGAAAGCTAAACATTCAGCATCGGCGAGAAAGAGAAACCACACAAAAATGTAGTCACAAACGGTAAAAGCTTGAAACAAATGCCCTCCTTTGGTGATAGCGTATGTGTGCAGCTCGGCCATAACTAAAATGGTTTGCAGCGCCTGTTTACTGCATGCACAGTGTGCACTACACACCTGCAGCCGTGTAATGCAACAATACCCCTAACAATATCTGCAGAGGAGGGATGTGTCAATCTTATAATACATGTAACGTGGCAATAGGCAGAGGGTCTTTTGAAGTGAATGTCATGTACCCATACAGTGCATAGCTTTCAGCATGCACGACATTTAGCATATGTATATACAAATGATAGCCTATATTATTCAGGTTGCTTTTTGTTGGTTAAAGACCTCACTGGATGTATCTATGCATCACCAGCTTTAATGCACAAAGTCTGCTACAGAAAGGAACCTAAGTGATCCATGTTCAATGTATATGTGGTATACATGTGATTTTCCCAACTAATGCTGGCCCTGTTAAGTTGATATGAATGGTTGAGGCAGAGCAGAAGCTATTGCCATGCCCCAATGTGATGTTCAAAACACAGGTCTCTTTACACTGTAAACCATTATTATACACACGTCAGATTGCCTGGAGGCACGACTTTGGCACTAGCTATTAGAGCCGTTAACCTTTGAGCATGCCCGATCTTTACTGTAGGCTTACCTGGTGCCGCATTCACTGTATGTACAATGTACAAGGTTCACAGAGAAGTGATGGCTTTTGGCTTGGTGGATGTATTGGCACCCATGTGAACGTCAGCATCCCCTTATCTGAAGATCCGCGATGCCAATATTTAGCCATTAGATGCCCTGTAATAGCCAACCTTCCAGCAAGTTACTGTCATTCGCACCAGGTAAACGTGCTTAGCCAACCAGGTGGCTGGAAACATGGGTGAGAACACACAGTGTACTGCCCTTGCTTTTCCAGCCACCTGAGGCCCTTCCCATGTGCAGCCTTTATTTGGCACCTGCATTCCCTGCCCCTCCACAACCTACCTCGTCCCCCCTCACTTCCATGTCATTTCCAAGAGCCCACCCAACTCCCGCAAGCCCCCCCAACTCCCCAACGCCAACCCAACTTACCTGCTAGGGCTTCCAGCATGGCTGCTTCTTCATGATACGGCCACCGCAATTAGTAGAAAAGGGATTTGATCATTGATCACTTTTCTATTTTCTGTAGTGGGGCCCATCTTGTATTTTCAATTTTTACGAAAGATTGCGTTCGAGCAATAAACACGGGGTCCTTAAAAAAATATTCACATCCCGGACGAACCCTCGGGTGCATATAGCAATCACCCCCACTTCGGCCTACCTAGGCTCAGGCTGGTGGGCAATTACCTGCCGTGTACACCCCCCATAAGTGGGGCGATTGCTACATTGTATGCTGCAGTACTTTTTTCATTGTTTTATTATGCAAAATAAAAGACTACATAGTTCAGTGATGGTCTTCTTATGATCAGGTATAATCAGATATAATAACGAAGCATCACATGCCAATGCACTTCAGTTCCTGTCCTAGTGCTGTTAGTTTATGCTCTGCAACTGTGGCCATCTGCCAAAAATGTGTTTCTCATTATTTCTATGCATATCAAGGCAACACCCTAGTTAAAATGTGGTTGTCATCTAAAAAGGTGTTATGTCTGCTTCAGTACCAGTTTGGAATTTTCTGGTAACTAGGCTTATGTACCTTTCTTGCACCTGGAAGTCACTTCAAGTTATGACATCAGGAATACATAGGCTGCATTTAAAACATGCATCTCTGTACCAAAACCCTATCATAATTAGTTTACTGTCCCAGTGACAGACCCATCTTTGAATATAAGGCATATCTGAGTTATGGTATGGTGGATGATATCTTCATAATTATTACAGCCACAGCAACTTGATATCACACTTTTGTCAGCCCAGCTCAGCTGTGAAGGGATTGTATGTATTCTCCCCAGTGATGCTGCTGCTGCTAATGCTGGCAGGACTGTGGCCTGAGGGATGGCGTCTCTTTGTTCCTTTGTGATGGAAGGTAAATATACTCCCCAGAGAGATAGCAACTAAACAGGAAGATGTTTTTGTTTTGTGAGAAGGAATCAAGTGGCAACCCATTCAAAAATGGTATGGCCTCACACGAGGGTGCTGCACTCCAAGAGGACCATTGATCCCTGTAAAGAGGAAGGCAACCCAAAACCCAAATGGTAAAAATAATCCAAAAGGCCAAATCATCACTTCACCTCTTTGCACTGGATTTTTTTTTTAATTCCGTTCAAAAAGGTCTCAGATGGTCCTTAGAACCAAACGGGCACTGAGCTTGTCACTTCCCAGGATGTTACAGGTTATATAGCAGTAAACCGCAAAATCTGAATACATAGGTTACAATGTTATCCCACCACCATCATTGGCTACCTCCTATAGAACATGCTAATGGCCCCCTACTGTCCCTGCACTGATTAGCCACACCTTATCACACATTAACTAGGCCCATTCCCCTAGACTGTGGTACACTAAATCGTCACTACTGAATCCAGATACAGGATTGGTTCTTCGAACATACTGACAGATTCATAAATTGTGACCGTCATGTAATGTGCACCGCTCCGTTCTTGACATGTTAAAAGTAAACTGATGAGGCCAAATGTGCTTTGATAAGACAATAGGCCTTCTCATTATACCAGATAGTGTGGCCACACAAGCAGCACCCCGACATTGTACTGAATTTATCTGACATCACCTGTGCTTCTCCTATCCCAAATCATGCAACGTTCCAGACACAGCTCACCCCTTATCTCATTCAGACCCCAGGTGTCATGTTATGATGTTAAAATGCGCCAGCGCTCTTGATTCTGAATTTTAGGGATCTATTTGCTTTAGTTGTGTGTCTACTTGTAATTCAAATGGGAAGACTGCTCCTTAAGTTGGGGCAGAAGTGCACTAAATTGTGACCTGGCCTCTTCGCATCACAAAACTGCATTCCCTAGTCTCATGGAAATTTGTCCTTCAAAGGGTGCATCCATAACTAAACTCCCAACAGCTAACATTCCGTTCCCACTATGCCCAGCCCTTGCATCTGGATATGATTATCTGTCCACAGGAGGTGCCTCTGACCTTGGCTTCTCTCTTGAGAACAGGAAAGGGGATTTGAGCTAAACAGAGATGCAGCTCCACATCAGGGGCTGTGCTCTATTCTTTTTATCGTGTACTAGGCCTTAACATCCAATAAAGAGACACTTCTGCCATGTTAACACGCTGACCTCACTTCTAACACCGTACCTTTCTTACTACAACAACTGAACACAGGGCCTATAATACTGCCCTATACATAACCTCTGTAACCACAGCATTTATATGTTTGTTGCTCCTTCTGTGTTGCTATATGTTGGTATCTAATGTGTGTAAAAACGAACTACAAATGATACATGTGCTTCTTCCATGCCAACCTCATCCTGCTATGTGATTCGTGCTAATAGGTTGTTCTCAACCTGAAGCAAAACAATGTCACGACAGGATGTGAGACATGTGTGGTACATGACATAGGATGATGCACCATGAATGGATGTGTACTGTCACAGGTCCCCTGTACAGGCGCGGGAGTAATTCTCTGGGTCTGGGGGTGGGGGGTTAAAGTACAAATGCTTGCTCTATTTCACCATTGTTGGTTTTATAACCCCGTCCCATCTATCAATCTGGGTGTACTTGTGTTTTGTGAGAGGAGGATCTCTACCCACTGTTATTGACACCGTCCCCATTGCACTTTTCAGCAGGGTCTGTGTACAACATTGCAGGAGCATCTGACACAAACAAACAAACAAAAAATGGTGAGCAAAAAAACACAATGGGAACTTTACAGCTATTTCTAACCATGAAGGGGCCGATGAGAACATTGAATCAAACCAGTCATCAACATTTACTCCTGCTTCTTTTTCCATGGTAATCCTCAAATTATGAAGGGCCTTTATCGAATGGGCCAACAACCCATTATGTGCATCATTTGGGCATGGTATACATGTTGCAAGACAGACCAATGTTCTTGCACACGCCCCCCTCCATATCCGTGAGCAAATGCAGAACTATCTTTTCTCGAGGGTCATACTCCTGATGGCCCGTAATTCAGTCTTCATTGACTTAAGACCCTGTTCTTTTTGGTTTGCAACCAGAGCGTCTCCCAACTGGTGATCTGTATCCACTTGGCATTGGCTGTAGCTTGGATACCTGGCATCAGGAGAGAGGTGAAAAAGTTTCAGTTTTGGTGAATAATTTGCACTGCTCTGGGATCACCTTTAATTTATTGAGGAGTCTTTAGACAGATAATTTGATCTTTTGATCTTTCCTGATGACAAAGCCTTATTGAACAATGAACACACTTGTCAGATGGAGGTTTAGTTGCTTCTGTGGGTGGCACATTTATAACAGTCAAATGGGTGTCATGAACTACCAGAACTACTGAGTGCAATGTCAGGGTTAAGGTTTAGTGTAAGGGACAGTGTTTCCTGTACACAAAAAGACGATAAATAGGACAAAAACTTCCCAGCATTCTTTGAGAGTGCGTAGTTCTGAGGTTTTCGTGCGGCACTCCAGCTGGGCTTAATGAGGAGTTGCTCAAAGTCCGCCACCGCCCGTGCCTCAGGGCAGGTAATTACAGTCAGCACAGGCGGCAGCAGCTGAGGACGCCAGCCGATGAGATTGCATTGGGACGCCAAAGGAATGTGAAGCTTGTCCCCGGGCCGCAACAGTGATTTACGGCATGATATTCAGGAAGGAGAAGGAGCTGGGGCTACGGTGGTGAATCAGCTTTACACTTCGTGTTGGGCAACAGACTTCAGGGTCCGGGTGTCCTTGTGAGTCATTCGGACCGTCAGTTAAGTGAATTACTTCATTTGGCATTGTTTATGAAGTATGTGTTCATGTGGTTGCTTATTTTGTTTCACAAAACTTGCTGAGAGCACTGGAGAAAACATGCCACTAATCTAAGAACTGACAAACATTATGCCTAACTCATTATGCAGTTACAAGGAGAGATTCATCTTTAGTTAATTTGATTTTGAGAACATTACATAGTGTCCCACTGTAGAGGGCACGTGTGTTGTGCAATTTGTTGTGCTTCATTGTTTGTTGCTTCACTGTGCAACGGGCACACTTGTCGGATGGAGGTTTAGTTGTTTCTGCGGGTGGCACATTTATAACAGTCAAATGGGTGTCAGGAACTACCAGAACTACTGAGTGCAATGTCAGGGTTAAGGTTTGGGGTAAGGGACGGTGTTTCCTGTACCCAAAAAGACGATAAATAGGACAAAAACTATATTGCCCAGCATGCTTTGGGAGTGTGTAGTTCAGAGGTTTTCGCGCAGCACTCCAACTAGGCTTAATGAGGAGTTGCTTAAAGTCTGCCGCAACCCGTGCCTCAGCACAGGTAATTACAGTTACGAGCACGGGCGGCAGCAGCTGAGGATGCCAGCAGATGAGATTGCATTGGGACGCCGAAGGACTGTGAAGCTTCTCCCCGAGCCGCGACGGTGATTTACGGCGTGATATGCAGGAAGGAGAAGGAGCCAGGGCCGCGGCGATGAATCAGCTTTACACTTCGTGTTGGGCGACAGACTTCAGGGTCCGGGTGTCCTCGTGAGGCATCCAGACCGTCAGTTAAGTGAATTACTTCATTTGGCATTATTTATGAAGTATGTGTTCATGTGGTTGCTTATTTTGTTTCACAAAACTTGCTGAGAGCGCTGGAGAAAACACGCCACTGATCTAAGAACTGACAAACATTACGCCTGACTCATTATGCAGTTACACAGAGAGATTCATCTCTAGTTAATTTGATTTTGAGAACATTACATAGTGTCCCAATGTAGAGGGCACGTGTGTCGTGTAATTTGTTGTGCTTCATTGTTTGTCGCTTCACTGTGCCCCGTGGGCCATGAGTCTTGTGTTTTCAAGCAGGGCACATCCCTTTTTGTTTGTGCCATCACGCTTATTTGCAAACTTCAATGTGCTGAGTGGAATATTCCACCCTTTGCTTCACTATTGTGTCATGTCTAAGTATTAACCCCATGTTCTTTGTCTGGATAGTGGTGTCTATATGACCAGTATTAGGATATGCTATGCTAGGTACTCTACTGGTATTATCTTGTATGCAGGAAGTTGATTTCAGGTTTTAGGAGGCCAGGTTAGGTGTTCAGGATTAAAAATATCGGTATAGGAGTATTGACTTAGACAGTAGCTATTGTCATGTACTTGCTTGTTATGTTTTCCCCTTCTTTCCTTTGTCATTCCACGCCCTTTCCCTAACTCTGTCTTCCCCCCATTGGCTGCCACGTGGCTTCCTGTGTTATTCATTATCAGGCGCCCGTGGCAACCACGGTGGGAGGGTCGATCTATTCAGCTTCTGTGGTTCGGGAGAGGGGGTTGAGTCCCCTATCCTCCCTTTGTGAGTTTGACATGCAAGATGATCAGTGAACATACGCCCCTCCATAATTGTGGGAGGTGTAGGTATGCGTATTGTCCACACACCAACTAGACATACATTAACATCTGTGCCTTTGCTCAGGTCAAGGATGAAAAGCATTTTATTGTTTGTTCCTACAGGTATAGTGCCATTTCTTTGGCACAAAAGGAATACTCTGCTGGACCCTGTAGGCTTGCTAGTGTATCACTTAACTTGATCCATGTCAATTTTGGCGCATCATTTCCCTATGTCCTGCCACAGTTCTCATTGACACATTCTGAAAACCCCAGTATGTCCCATGATGCACAGCTCACTTCTGTTGCCACCCATCTATCATTGGAAAGCAACACTCCTTCCAACTTCGGCAGTGGTCTTATTTTACAACAGGCTTGTTCTTTCTTTTTTGCACATTCTACATCATCTCTGTCCATTATTACTCATTGCACCTTGCACCCTTGGAAAAGATTTCATTCTCTGCACAGGGCCAGGTGTATGAAATATTGGGATATGAGAGGCAGTGTTTCTTGAGGGATAAACAACTTGGGTGCACCCGTTGCTTTAGGTATCAAAGGGCATACGTAACAGCTCTCGTTTTACCTCTCTCACCCCACTTCACTCATATGATTATATGCCACATGTTTTCTGATTCGGGGTGGTGCATATCCACCACAGTGTCCAGTATTGCTCCTTTTTATTGATTATATTCTATCTATGCCTCAGATGTACTCCTAGTTCTTGTCACCCACAAAGATACATCTATTTTGTTCCTATACCCCACTTTATCCACACTCATATCAAATAAGACACAGAAATGGTACACTTAATCTTAAAAGAAACCAAAATACACAACACACATATTACAAAACACTTGTAAAAAAAAACTGGAATACACACACAATAAACATACTTTTCATCATATTATAAGGTTTCACCAATTGTAGCATCATACCAGATTTTGGCACATAATCCACCCTGTTGGATCTCAAGATTCAACTACTGAGAACAAAGACACTGGCAAAACAGCCTTAGTCTTTCTACTAGACCTATCAGCTGACTTTGATCTGGTAGACCACTATACCTTGTGTCCTCAACTGGCATCAGCAGCACATTTCTCTGCCACAGCCAACTCCTGGACTGCCTCCTTCCTCTCTGATATATCCATGAGAGTGTTCTCCCTCAATATAGCATCCACGCCAGCCCCCGTTATGTGTGGGGTCCCTCAAGGTTCTTGCGTCTCTCTGACCCTTTATAACATTTTTACAAAACCCTAATTTGACCTGTTTGATGACAAATGAATCTCCTAAAACCAATTACGTGGATGACACTTGGGTCCTCCTCCACCCTATTGGCAACTACACCACTGACCCCATCAACATGTACTCAGTCTACACACCATCCATGCATTGATGGCCTCCCACCATCAATGCCTCAATTATGATAAGATTGAGCTGCTCCTTGTTGGCTCGCAAAACTCTCTCAGCAAGCACAACCACTCCTACAGATCATTCACCATTGAGGGTAACACCATTGAGGTGTCCAGCAATGTCAAGACACTCAGAGTCTACCTTGACTCCACCCTGTCCTTATCTAACCAGGTCAATGTGATTGCCTCCTCTGCTGCAAACACATCCAACCTAATCAATCCATGCAGTCCGTTTCTAAATCCTGACAACTGTGTCACCATTTCCAGAGCACTCATTGGGTCTAGGCTGAATTATTGCAATGCCTTATTCGCAACATCCACAATCTCAAAACCATTCAAAACAATTCCCTTAGATCAGCACTCAACATCACAAAGCAGAAACACATATCAGTAGCCAGAAGAAATTCACACTTGCTTTCAAACCTCTCACAATCACTGACAAATGCCTCTCCCACTCAGCACCTAAATTCCTTTTGGAGAATCTATCGAAAAGCCCAATCCTCTCGATCTACATCCATCTACTGGCATCAACTGACCATCCCCCCCGATTCAAATGCCAGAGAGTTGGAGGGTCCAGCTTCCAGTTCATTGACTCCAAGACCTGAAATTCCTTACCCCTGACACTGAGATCTGAGCAATCCTACTGGGTGTTCCAGAAACAACTAAGAATGCTACTTTTTTCCTCAAACCTACCACTTGCCTGATGCAACCCCACTTGCAACTGCTACAAGTGGACTTTCTCAATTGTATGAAACCTGCACCTTATGCTTCTTTGTTTTGTTTTCTCTACTGTATGTAACCAGCACCTTGAGGCCTTAGTGCACTTTTTAAATGCAGAAATAATGAAAGAAAGAAAAAAAGAAAGAAAGAAAGAAAGAAAGAAAGAAAGAAAGAAAGAAAGAAAGAAAGAAAGAAAGAAAGAAAGAAAGAAAGAAAGAAAGAAAGAAAGAAAGAAAGGAAGAAACATGGTGCAAAGTATACTTTAATATTACAGTGATTTGTTCATTCTGGCAAGAAGGTGGAGTGTTGCTGGGTGCTTTCCAAACATTGGATAAGTGGACCCAATAGCGCAACTACTTCAACCAAATCTACAAACGGGGTAGCAAAGGTGATGGTGAAGGGGCCCTCAGAACATTGGTCATTCCAGCACTGGACAAAAATCCTGACATACACCTGATACCCAGGGTATAGTCGTGGCAGCGGCAAGTTCAGTTATTCTGTTGACAACTGTCTCTTCTCTTCTCAGAGTGATCCATTGAGACTAAATCTTTACACATTTTGCTATTGAAATTCCCAAGACACCTGCTGCCATGTGAGCATCTGATGCTGTGCATGTAGGAGTGAGGGCTGTGTGGATTCTTCTCCCCGTCACATCTAGTGAGGAGGCAAGTGATGGTTTTTACTGGGCTGCGTTCTCAGGCTAAACAAAGCCAGTTCCTCTTTAATGTAGTTAATATCTTCGACAGTTTACTCTTCAATAGTCCATTCAGTTTTTCTGCAATTCCATTGGCCTGAGGATGATACATCAGGCCGAAAGAAGCAGACACCTCACACTCCTAATATGTTTTGACATTTATGTGATATTATGTTGGTTCCAATTGATTATTTTACAGATTTTTAGGTGCAGGGGAGATGAAAATCAACCCTGGCATATGGGGTGTGAAAATAGATAAGAGCAAAACAAGTTCCCAATTACGGAACTCCGGACCCCTGCACACTATCCAAATGGCTAAATACAAGCCAAACAATTTAGACTACATTTTTTAGGAACAACTTTAGAAAAATGTTATTTCACAGTTCTATATCATGTATTACACTTCATAAATGGGATATCATTCACATACAATGTATATTAAAACAAATGATTAAGCCCAACACGTTTCAATATAATTCTCTTCTTCATGGGCGGAACATGTTTTTTTCAAGTAAATCTATGGAAAAAATCAAACATAGATTATCATTATTTTGGTATCTTAGTATAACATTAACTAAAGGACTGTGAAACCACTTTTTTTTCTAAAGTTTTGAAAGTTGTTCCTAAAAAAATGATTGGGTAAAAAAATGAATTGGCTTGTATTCAGCCATTTGGATAGTGTGCAGGGGACGGGAGTTCCCTAACTGGGAACATGTTTTGATCTTGATGACATATCAAGCACAGTTTGTGTTGTTTCCATATTAGGGAGGCAATCTCTTTAAACAATTAGTTCAAAAAGTGAGTTCCATTATCAGAATTTAGGACTTCACATACCCTCAGCTAGGAAAGACCTTGCGTTCCAGAAATGTTGCTGCTGATTTTGCAGTGGGTTGTGCGCAAGGACCAGCCTCAATCAAATGGGAGAACAGAAGTACTACAACAATAAGGTAACAGTAATTGATGCACCTGTTTAGCATGTTCACATAATCAATGTGGAGCTCCTGTAAGGGTCCAGTAAGAATGGGCAATGTGCTATGCAGCATCCTGAGAGTCTGCCCAGTGTTTTGTAAAGATGACACATTGTGCAATTTGCGACAAATTGGTCCTCCTGAATATCTGCTGTAATGTGTTGTTTCGAAACATGCTCTGGGTAATGCAGTTGTTCATGAGCAGCCATAAGCAATTCTTGGGACATTACAACTTAACTTGAAACATATTGTCTCCATATCAAATTGGTCAGTGACTGTGAGCATCCACTTTTAACCTACAGCTCTTTTTCTTCCTGGCGTGCCTGCCCTTGTGACTCAATTATTTGCATGAGCAGGGCTGCAGGGTATGGATTTTCTAGCTGTAATTGTTGATTTGCTGCTGCACCATTGCCAAGTGAGACGGGTCTGTATTTTGAATATGGGTAGTGCATTTAACTACTGCCACTAATATTGTGCTGTACAAGGCATACATTAATCTCTCCAACAAGGCTACATGCTGTGCAGGTGTGCCATCTGTCCTTCAAAATCAACCCTTTTTCCACCTGGATAAACCTGCATGTACAGTGGTGGTCTCATACACAAGCATCTTTGGGATGCTTCTAATGGTTCACCGAATGCAATATTTACTGCTGCCTGGTCCGAGTAGTGTGTTGGTAACCTGTTTTTGACCACAACCTCAAATTCCCCATTAGCAAGGTGTACCACTGGGGCACCTGTGTATCTATGGGCAGTCCCATGATCAATTGTCAATGACCCATCAATAAAGAAGACCTCTCCTTCTTCAAGTACATCCTCTCTAGCTCTTATTAAATCATCTTCCTGACCGTCATACATAAAACAATAATGCACTTCCTCACCTTCGTCAACAGATATTGTAATACATGCAGCAGGATTTACTGTGCAACACCTTACAATATGAATTTATTTATTTATGTTTTGTACTTATGTTGTATTTATATTTTTATTTATAATGCTCCGAAAGCCTGCGGTCATCAGGTCTCAACAAGAACACAAGAGGACAACAGAAGAACAGGTCAATGGACAACAAGTAAAGAGCCCAAAAGCAGAAACGCCATCGGATTGCCTGAAAAGGTACGTTTGCAGGGATTTTCTAAAGAGTCTCAGAATAGTGTTAAGAATGATGGCAAGGCACGCACTCTGGTTCCCAGTCAAGTTTTCCTGCTGTAGCAACAAATTGTCTTCTCCTCCAAATGTTTTCTTGACTCCATCAATCATCAGGGAGGCTATGTTTCTTTTCCTTTTGAGGCGTGTCTAATTACATTGGGGCTGCCCACCTAGCTTACTAAGTGCAATTCAGGAACTACACTCTGAGACGTCCATCAGAGTTCGGTTGGACCTGAAAGGCACCTTGTCTGCAAAAATCAAAACATGTAGGGGAGTGAAGCAGGGCTGCCCCCTGGCAGCAACAATATTCAATTTGTTTATATCAGATATGACCGAGATCTTTTGTGGCAACAACATGTTCCCCCCAAAAATACAGGGAGTACCTATCAACTACCTGTTATACGCTGACGACCTGGTCCTAATAGATCAGACGCCTATAGGTCTTCAGCGAAAAATGAACCTGATAAATACCTATATAACATCAAACGGCTTGCAAATCAATAGACTAAAAACCGAAAATTTGATATTGGGAAACCTGCAAGGAACCCTTGGCAAGGGGTCGAAAGAGCATTGGTACATTGCCGGCGAACGCATCAAAATTGCAAAATCCGTGAAATATCTGGGGATGACTATTAGTGCGAGCAGAAATGACGCTCGTTGGACGGAAGTGGCAAAAAGCAAATGTCGGCAATTAGCAAATCAAGCTTGCTTAATTAACAACAAATACGGCAAATTTTCATTGAAGCCGACTATCCTATTTTATCAACAGAAAGTGGTCCCGAGCCTGATCTACGGAGGAGAAAACGCCTTCGGCTGCTCTAATGATTTATGGAACTCATTAGAAAACATCTTCTGGTCTCGCGTACTACATCTACCGAGGGGAACAGCAACTGTTTGTATACGGTATGAGCTTGGCTTAATTTCAATACATGCCAGAGTAATGTGGAATCTGCTAAGCCTATACCGTAAAACGATGCTAAAGATTCCGACACCCCAATTCCAAATCATGCACAGACCGGACAGTGCGAAAGAGTACACAATACTTGCAAAGTGGAATCAGCTTTGTCAAGACCTGCTAGGCGAGTACGATATTACCTGTGCCTTGCTAGTGGAAAACCCAGATGCGGCAAAGCTGAAGATTTGGCGGTTGGATTGGATCAAGACATGTGAGCAAAGAACCAAATGTAAATTAATGCAGGAAGTCCCAGGTGAAGCGAAAGCCTTCAATCAACGCCATTCCTATCTAACCCACTTGCCAAATCAGCATGCCAGAGCCTTGTACTTGAGATTCAGACTAAACGCTCTTAACACAAAAGAGCGATTAGGCTCTTGGCCTAAGTATGCAAATATTGATCGAAGGTGTCGATTCTGTAATTCTGATATGGAATCTCTAAAGCACTTGATCATGTCATGCCCGAGCCTTGGGAAAGAACGAGGACGGCTTTTTTCACCGATTATTCATAATATTAGTTCAAGGAGTCTGGAAAATTGGTGGGAAATGTTCTTTGAAGCCTCCAACCGAACTGTACTGTTCAATTTGATAACCTTCCTCCAGGTCATAAAAACAAGATTGGATTTGAAGGAACTAATCGAAGTGCCTGGAGTCGAATGAGCTCTTGTAGTCCAAACGTCAAGACTCAGGCCACTTGTTTCACTGTGTACAGAACGGCGGTGAGAGAAATGGATTTTAAAAGGACATGTGGTTGATTGGACGTGATTTGTCTGTCAAAAATTTTTTAAAGGTTGAATAAACCGTATAAAAATAAAAAAAAAATTACATTTCCTTTTCAGGTGTTTCAGGTTAATTCACATTGATGTCTCTAAGGATTCTGGTACTTGTATTCTCACACTGTTTTTTCAATTGCAGGTGACTGGGAAACAACTCCCTCCAAAGCACAAATCTTACCCTTGATAGGGGGAGGGGGAAAACCATGTTTATGGCTCACCATAGTAAGGCATGATGGCCCTGGTGCTGCAGCCTCTTGAGCGCGAGACTCCAGGAACATAGTGTTAAGAATGATGGCAAGGCGCGCACTCTGGTTCCCAGTCAAGTTTTCCTGCTGTAGCAACAAATTGTCTTCTCCTCCAAACGTTTTCTTGACTCCATCAATTATCAGGGAGGCTGTGTCTCTTTTCCTTTTCAGGCGTGTCTAGTTACATTTCCTTTTCAGGTGTTTCAGGTTAATTCAGATTGATGTCTCTAAGGATTCTGGTACTTGTATTCTCACACTTTTTTTCAATTGCAGGTGACTGGGAAACAACTCCCTCCAAAGCACAAATCTTTTCCTTGATAGGGGGAGGGGGAAAACCATGTTTATGGCTCACCATAGTAAGGCATGATGGCCCTGGTGCTGCAGCCTCTTGAGCCAGAGACTCCTGGAACATAGTGTTAAGAATGATGGCAAGGCGCGCACTCTGGTTCCCAGTCAAGTTTTCCTGCTATAGCAACAAATTGTCTTCTCTTCCAAACGTTTTCTTGACTCCATCAATCATCAGGAAGGCTGCGTTTCTTTTCCTTTTGAGGCGTGTCTAGTTAAATTTCTTTTTCAGGTGTTTCAGGTTAATTCAGATTGATGTCTCTAAGGATTCTGGTACTTGTATTCTCACACTTTTTTTCAATTGCAGGTAACTGGGAAACAACTCCCTCCAAAGCACAAATCTTTCCCTTGATAGGGGGAGGGGGAAAACCATGTTTATGGCTCACCATAGTAAGGCATGATGGCCCTGGTGCTGCAGCCTCTTGAGCCCGAGGCTCCTGGAACATAGTGTTAAGAATGATGGCAAGGCGCGCACTCTGGTTCCCAGTCAAGTTTTCCTGCTGTAGCAACAAATTGTCTTCTCTTCCAAACGTTTTCTTGACTCCATCAATCATCAGGAAGGCTGTGTTTCTTTTCCTTTTGAGGCGTGTCTAGTTACATTTCTTTTTCAGGTGTTTCAGGTTAATTCTGATTGATGTCTCTAAGGATTCTGGTACTTGTATTTTCACACTTTTTTTCAATTGCAGGTGACTGGGAAACAACTCCCTCCAAAGCACAAATCTTGCCCTTGATAGGGGGAGGGGGAAAATCATGTTTATGGCTCACCATAGTAAGGCATGATGGCCCTGGTGCTGCAGCCACTTGAGCCCGAGACTCCTGGAACATAGTGTTAAGAATGATGGCAAGGCGTGCACTCTGGTTCCCAGTCAAGTGTTCCTGCTGTAGCAACAAATTGTCTTCTCCTCCAAACGTTTTCTTGACTCCATCAATCATCAGGGACGCTGTGTTTCTTTTCCTTTTCAGGCGTGTCTAATTACATTTCCTTTTCAGGTGTTTCAGGTTAATTCACATTGATGTCTCTAAGGATTCTGGTACTTGTATTCTCACACTTTTTTTCAATTGCAGGTGACTGGGAAACAACTCCCTCCAAAGCACAAATCTTTTCCTTGATAGGGGGAGGGGGAAAACCATGTTTATGGCTCACCATAGTAAGGCATGATGGCCCTGGTGCTGCAGCCTCTTGAGCCAGAGACTCCTGGAACATAGTGTTAAGAATGATGGCAAGGCGCGCACTCTGGTTCCCAGTCAAGTTTTCCTGCTATAGCAACAAATTGTCTTCTCTTCCAAACGTTTTCTTGACTCCATCAATCATCAGGAAGGCTGTGTTTCTTTTCCTTTTGAGGCGTGTCTAGTTACATTTCTTTTTCAGGTGTTTCAGGTTAATTCAGATTGATGTCTCTAAGGATTCTGGTACTTGTATTCTCACACTTTTTTTCAATTGCAGGTAACTGGGAAACAACTCCCTCCAAAGCACAAATCTTTCCCTTGATAGGGGGAGGGGGAAAACCATGTTTATGGCTCACCATAGTAAGGCATGATGGCCCTGGTGCTGCAGCCTTAAGAGCCAAAGACTCCTGTAACATAGTATTAAGAATGATGCCAAGGCGCGCACTCTGGTTCCCAGTCAAGTTTTCCTGCTATAGCAACAAATTGTCTTCTCCTCCAAACGTTTTCTTGACTCCATCAATTATCAGGGAGGCTGTGTTTCTTTTCCTTTTCAGGCGTGTCTAGTTACATTTCCTTTTCCGGTGTTTCAGGTTAATTCACATTGATGTCTCTAAGGATTCTGGTACTTGTATTCTCACACTTTTTTTCAATTGCAGGTGACTGGGAAACATCTCCCTCCAAAGCACAAATCTTTCCCTTGATAGGGGGAGGGGGAAAACCATGTTTATGGCTCACCATAGTAAGGCATGATGGCCCTGGTGCTGCAGCCTCTTGAGCCCGAGACTCCTGGAACATAGTGTTAAGAATGATGGCAAGGCGCGCACTCTGGTTCCCAGTCAAGTTTTCCTGCTGTAGCAACAACTTGTCTTCTTCTCCAAACATTTTCTTGACTCAATCAATCATCAGGGATGCTGTGTTTCTTTTCCTTTTCAGGCGTGTCTAGTTACATTTCGTTTTCAGGTGTTTCAGGTTAATTCACATTGATGTCTCTAAGGATTCTGGTACTTGTATTCTCGCACTTTTTTTCAATTGCAGGTGACTGGGAAACAACTCCTTCCAAAGCACAAATCTTACCCTTGATAGGGGGAGGGGGAGAACCATATTTATGCTCACCATAGTAAGGCATGATGGCCCTGGTGCTGCAGCCTCTTGAGCCCGAGACTCCTGGAACATAGTGTTAAGAATGATGGCAAGGCGCGCACTCTGGTTCCCAGTCAAGTTTTCCTGCTGTAGCAACAAATTGTCTTCTCTTCCAAACGTTTTCTTGACTCCATCAATCATCAGGAAGGCTGTGTTTCTTTTCCTTTTGAGGCGTGTCTAGTTACATTTCTTTTTTAGGTGTTTCAGGTTAATTCTGATTGATGTCTCTAAGGATTCTGGTACTTGTATTCTCACACTTTTTTTCAATTGCAGGTGACTGGGAAACAACTCCCTCCAAAGCACAAATCTTTCCCTTGATAGGGGGAGGGGTAAAATCATGTTTATGGCTCACCATAGTAAGGCATGATGGCCCTGGTGCTGCAGCCACTTGAGCCCGAGACTCCTGGAACATAGTGTTAAGAATGATGGCAAGGCGCGCACTCTGGTTCCCAGTCAAGTGTTCCTGCTGTAGCAACAAATTGTCTTCTCCTCCAAACGTTTTCTTGACTCCATCAATCATCAGGGACTCTGTGTTTCTTTTCCTTTTCAGGCGTGTCTAATTACATTTCCTTTTCAGGTGTTTCAGGTTAATTCACATTGATGTCTCTAAGGATTCTGGTACTTGTATTCTCGCAATTTTTTTCAATTTGCAGGTGACTGGGAAACAACTCCCTCCAAAGCACAAATCTTTCCCTTGATAGGGGGAGGGGGAAACCATGTTTATGGCTCACCATAGTAAGGCATGATGGCCCTGGTGCTGTAGCCTCATGAGCCCAAGACTCCTGTAACATAGTGTTAAGAATGATGGCAAGGCGCGCACTCTGGTTCCCAGTCAAGTTTTCCTGCTGTAGCAACAAATTGTCTTCTCCTCCAAACGTTTTCTTGACTCCATCAATCATCAGGGAAGCTGTGTTTCTTTTCCTCTTCAGGCGTGTCTAGTTACATTTCCTTTTCAGGTGTTTCAGGTTAATTCACATTGATGTCTCTAAGGATTCTGGTACTTGTATTCTCACACTGTTTTTTCAATTGCAGGTGACTGGGAAACAACTCCCTCCAAAGCACAAATCTTACCCTTGATAGGGGGAGGGGGAAAACCATGTTTATGGCTCACCATAGTAAGGCATGATGGCCCTGGTGCTGCAGCCTCTTGAGCGCGAGACTCCAGGAACATAGTGTTAAGAATGATGGCAAGGCGCGCACTCTGGTTCCCAGTCAAGTTTTCCTGCTGTAGCAACAAATTGTCTTCTCCTCCAAACGTTTTCTTGACTCCATCAATCATCAGGGAGGCTGTGTTTCTTTTCCTTTTCAGGCGTGTCTAGTTACATTTCTTTTTCAGCTGTTTCAGGTTAATTCAGATTGATGTCTCTAAGGATTCTGGTACTTGTATTCTCACACTTTTTTTCAATTGCAGGTGACTGGGAAACAACTCCCTCCAAAGCACAAATCTTTCCCTTGATAGGGGGAGGGGGAAAACCATGTTTATGGCTCACCATAGTAAGGCATGATGGCCCTGGTGCTGCAGCCTTAAGAGCCCAAGACTCCTGTAACATAGTATTAAGAATGATGGCAAGGTGCGCACTCTGGTTCCCAGTCAAGTTTTCCTGCTATAGCAACAAATTGTCTTCTCCTCCAAACGTTTTCTTGACTCCATCAATTATCAGGGAGGCTGTGTTTCTTTTCCTTTTCAGGCGTGTCTAGTTACATTTCCTTTTCAGGTGTTTCAGGTTAATTCACATTGATGTCTCTAAGGATTCTGGTACTTGTATTCTCGCACTTTTTTTCAATTGCAGGTGACTGGGAAACAACTCCCTCCAAAGCACAAATCTTTCCCTTGATAGGGGGAGGGGGAAAACCATGTTTATGGCTCACCATAGTAAGGCATGATGGCCCTGGTGCTGCAGCCTCTTGAGCCCGAGACTCCTGGAACATAGTGTTAAGAATGATGGCAAGGCGCGCACTCTGGTTCCCAGTCAAGTTTTCCTGCTGTAGCAACAACTTGTCTTCTCCTCCAAACATTTTCTTTACTCAATCAATCATCAGGGATGCTGTGTTTCTTTTCCTTTTCAGGCGTGTCTGGTTACATTTCGTTTTCAGGTGTTTCAGGTTAATTCACATTGATGTCTCTAAGGATTCTGGTACTTGTATTCTCGCACTTTTTTTCAATTGCAGGTGACTGGGAAACAACTCCCTCCAAAGCACAAATCTTACCCTTGATAGGGGGAGGGGGAGAACCATATTTATGGCTCACCATAGTAAGGCATGATGGCCCTGGTGCTGCAGCCTCTTGAGCCCGAGACTCCTGGAACATAGTGTTAAGAATGATGGCAAGGCGCGCACTCTGGTTCCCAGTCAAGTTTTCCTGCTGTAGCAACAAATTGTCTTCTCTTCCAAACGTTTTCTTGACTCCATCAATCATCAGGAAGGCTGTGTTTCTTTTCCTTATGAGGCGTGTCTAGTTACATTTCTTTTTCAGGTGTTTCAGGTTAATTCAGATTGATGTCTCTAAGGATTCTGGTACTTGTATTCTCACACTGTTTTTTCAATTGCAGGTGACTGGGAAACAACTCCCTCCAAAGCACAAATCTTACCCTTGATAGGGGGAGGGGGAAAACCATGTTTATGGCTCACCATAGTAAGGCATGATGGCCCTGGTGCTGCAGCCTCTTGAGCGCGAGACTCCAGGAACATAGTGTTAAGAATGATGGCAAGGCGCGCACTCTGGTTCCCAGTCAAGTTTCCCTGCTGTAGCAACAAATTGTCTTCTCCTCCAAACGTTTTCTTGACTCCATCAATCATCAGGGAGGCTGTGTTTCTTTTCCTTTTCAGGCGTGTCTAATTACATTTCCTTTTCAGGAGTTTCAGGTTAATTCAGATTGATGTCTCTAAGGATTCTGGTACTTGTATTCTCACACTTTTTTTCAATTGCAGGTGACTGGGAAACAACTCCCTCCAAAGCACAAATCTTTTCCTTGATAGGGGTAGGGGTAAAACCATGTTTATGGCTCACCATAGTAAGGCATGATGGCCCTGGTGCTGCAGCCTCTTGAGCCAGAGACTCCTGGAACATAGTGTTAAGAATGATGGCAAGGCGCGCACTCTGGTTCCCAGTCAAGTTTTCCTGCTATAGCAACAAATTGTCTTCTCTTCCAAACGTTTTCTTGACTCCATCAATCATCAGGAAGGCTGTGTTTCTTTTCCTTTTGAGGCGTGTCTAGTTACATTTCTTTTTCAGGTGTTTCAGGTTAATTCAGATTGATGTCTCTAAGGATTCTGGTACTTGTATTCTCACACTTTTTTTCAATTGCAGGTAACTGGGAAACAACTCCCTCCAAAGCACAAATCTTTCCCTTGAGAAGGCGAGGGGGAAAACCATGTTTATGGCTCACCATAGTAAGGCATGATGGCCCTGGTGCTGCAGCCTTATGAGCCAAAGACTCCTGTAACATAGTATTAAGAATGATGGCAAGGCGCGCACTCTGGTTCCCAGTCAAGTTTTCCTGCTATAGCAACAAATTGTCTTCTCCTCCAAAAGTTTTCATCAATTATCAGGGAGGCTGTGTTTCTTTTCCTTTTCAGGCGTGTCTAGTTACATTTCCTTTTCAGGTGTTTCGGGTCAATTCACATTGATGTCTCTAAGGATTCTGGTACTTGTATTCTCACACTTTTTTTCAATTGCAGGTGACTGGGAAACAACTCCCTCCAAAGCACAAATCTTTCCCTTGATAGGGGGAGGGGGAAAACCATGTTTATGGCTCACCATAGTAAGGCATGATGGCCCTGGTGCTGCAGCCTCTTGAGCCAGAGACTCCTGGAACATAGTGTTAAGAATGATGGCAAGGCGCGCACTCTGGTTCCCAGTCAAGTTTTCCTGCTATAGCAACAAATTGTCTTCTCTTCCAAACGTTTTCTTGACTCCATCAATCATCAGGAAGGCTGTGTTTCTTTTCCTTTTGAGGGGTGTCTAGTTACATTTCTTTTTCAGGTGTTTCAGGTTAATTCACATTGATGTCTCTAAGGATTCTGGTACTTGTATTCTCACACTTTTTTTCAATTGCAGGTGACTGGGAAACAACTCCCTCCAAAGCACAAATCTTTTCCTTGATAGGGGGAGGGGGAAAACCATGTTTATGGCTCACCATAGTAAGGCATGATGGCCCTGGTGCTGCAGCCTCTTGAGCCAGAGACTCCTGGAACATAGTGTTAAGAATGATGGCAAGGCGCGCACTCTGGTTCCCAGTCAAGTTTTCCTGCTATAGCAACAAATTGTCTTCTCTTCCAAACGTTTTCTTGACTCCATCAATCATCAGGAAGGCTGTGTTTCTTTTCCTTTTGAGGCGTGTCTAGTTACATTTCTTTTTCAGGTGTTTCAGGTTAATTCAGATTGATGTCTCTAAGGATTCTGGTACTTGTATTCTCACACTTTTTTTCAATTGCAGGTAACTGGGAAACAACTCCCTCCAAAGCACAAATCTTTCCCTTGATAGGGGGAGGGGGAAAACCATGTTTATGGCTCACCATAGTAAGGCATGATGGCCCTGGTGCTGCAGCCTTAAGAGCCAAAGACTCCTGTAACATAGTATTAAGAATGATGCCAAGGCGCGCACTCTGGTTCCCAGTCAAGTTTTCCTGCTATAGCAACAAATTGTCTTCTCCTCCAAACGTTTTCTTGACTCCATCAATTATCAGGGAGGCTGTGTTTCTTTTACTTTTCAGGCGTGTCTAGTTACATTTCCTTTTCAGGTGTTTCAGGTTAATTCACATTGATGTCTCTAAGGATTCTTGTACTTGTATTCTCGCACTTTTTTTCAATTGCAGGTGACTGGGAAACAACTCCCTCCAAAGCACAAATCTTTCCCTTGATAGGGGGAGGGGGAAAACCATGTTTATGGCTCACCATAGTAAGGCATGATGGCCCTGGTGCTGCAGCCTCTTGAGCCCGAGACTCCTGGAACATAGTGTTAAGAATGATGGCAAGGCGCGCACTCTGGTTCCCAGTCAAGTTTTCCTGCTGTAGCAACAAATTGTCTTCTCTTCCAAACGTTTTCTTGACTCCATCAATCATCAGGAAGGCTGTGTTTCTTTTCCTTTTGAGGCGTGTCTAGTTACATTTCTTTTTCAGGTGTTTCAGGTTAATTCTGATTGATGTCTCTAAGGATTCTGGTACTTGTATTCTCACACTTTTTTTCAATTGCAGGTGACTGGGAAACAACTCCCTCCAAAGCACAAATCTTACCCTTGATAGGGGGAGGGGGAGAACCATATTTATGCTCACCATAGTAAGGCATGATGGCCCTGGTGCTGCAGCCTCTTGAGCCCGAGACTCCTGGAACATAGTGTTAAGAATGATGGCAAGGCGCGCACTCTGGTTCCCAGTCAAGTTTTCCTGCTGTAGCAACAAATTGTCTTCTCTTCCAAACGTTTTCTTGACTCCATCAATCATCAGGAAGGCTGTGTTTCTTTTCCTTTTGAGGCGTGTCTAGTTACATTTCTTTTTCAGGTGTTTCAGGTTAATTCTGATTGATGTCTCTAAGGATTCTGGTACTTGTATTCTCACACTTTTTTTCAATTGCAGGTGACTGGGAAACAACTCCCTCCAAAGCACAAATCTTTCCTTTGATAGGGGGAGGGGGAAAATCATGTTTATGGCTCACCATAGTAAGGCATGATGGCCCTGGTGCTGCAGCCACTTGAGCCCGAGACTCCTGGAACATAGTGTTAAGAATGATGGCAAGGCGCGCACTCTGGTTCCCAGTCAAGTGTTCCTGCTGTAGCAACACATTTTCTTCTCCTCCAAACGTTTTCTTGACTCCATCAATCATCAGGGACGCTGTGTTTCTTTTCCTTTTCAGGCGTGTCTAATTACATTTCCTTTTCAGGTGTTTCAGGTTAATTCACATTGATGTCTCTAAGGATTCTGGTACTTGTATTCTCGCACTTTTTTTCAATTGCAGGTGACTGGGAAACAACTCCCTCCAAAGCACAAATCTTTACCTTGATAAGGGGAGGGGGAAAACCATGTTTATGGCTCACCATAGTAAGGCATGATGGCCCTGGTGCTGTAGCCTCATGAGCCCAAGACTCCTGTAACATAGTGTTAAGAATGATGGCAAGGCGCGCACTCTGGTTCCCAGTCAAGTTTTCCTGCTGTAGCAACAAATTGTCTTCTCCTCCAAACGTTTTCTTGACTCCATCAATTATCAGGGAAGCTGTGTTTCTTTTCCTCTTCAGGTGTGTCTAGTTACATTTCCTTTTCAGGTGTTTCAGGTTAATTCACATTGATGTCTCTAAGGATTCTGGTACTTGTATTCTCACACTGTTTTTTCAATTGCAGGTGACTGGGAAACAACTCCCTCCAAAGCACAAATCTTACCCTTGATAGGGGGAGGGGGGAAAACCATGTTTATGGCTCACCATAGTAAGGCATGATGGCCCTGGTGCTGCAGCCTCTTGAGCGCGAGACTCCAGGAACATAGTGTTAAGAATGATGGCAAGGCGCGCACTCTGGTTCCCAGTAAAGTTTTCCTGCTGTAGCAACAAATTGTCTTCTCCTCCAAACGTTTTCTTGACTCCATCAATCATCAGGGAGGCTGTGTTTCTTTTCCTTTTCAGGCGTGTCTAATTACATTTCCTTTTCAGGTGTTTCAGGTTAATTCACATTGATGTCTCTAAGGATTCTGGTACTTGTATTCTCGCACTTTTTTTCAATTGCAGGTGACTGGGAAACAACTCCCTCCAAAGCACAAATCTTACCCTTGATAGGGGGAGAGGGAGAACCATGTTTATGATTCACCATAGCAAGGCATGATGGCCCTGGTGCTGCAGCCTCTTGAGCCAGAGACTCCTGGAACATAGTGTTAAGAATGATGGCAAGGCACGCACTCTGGTTCCCAGTCAAGTTTTCCTGCTATAGCAACAAATTGTCTTCTCTTCCAAACATTTTCTTGACTCCATCAATCATCAGGAAGGCTGTGTTTCTTTTCCTTTTGAGGCGTGTCTAGTTACATTTCTTTTTCAGCTGTTTCAGGATAATTCAGATTGATGTCTCTAAGGATTCTGGTACTTGTATTCTCACACTTTTTTTCAATTGCAGGTGACTGGGAAACAACTCCCTCCAAACCACAAATCTTTCCCTTGATAGGGGGAGGGGGAAAACCATGTTTATGGCTCACCATAGTAAGGCATGATGGCCCTGGTGCTGCAGCCTTAAGAGCCCAAGACTCCTGTAACATAGTATTAAGAATGATGGCAAGGCGCGCACTCTGGTTCCCAGTCAAGTTTTCCTGCTATAGCAACAAATTGTCTTCTCCTCCAAATGTTTTCTTGACTCCATAAATTATCAGGGAGGCTGTGTTTCTTTTCCTTTTCAGGCGTGTCTAGTTACATTTCCTTTTCAGGTGTTTCAGGTTAATTCACATTGATGTCTCTAAGGATTCTGGTACTTGTATTCTCGCACTTTTTTTCGATTGCAGGTGACTGGGAAACAACTCCCTCCAAAGCACAAATCTTACCCTTCATAGGGGGAGGGGGAGAACCATGTTTATGGCTCACCATAGTAAGGCATGATGGCCCTGGTGCTGCAGCCTCTTGAGCCAGAGAGTCCTGGAACATAGTGTTAAGAATGATGGCAAGGCGCGCACTCTGGTTCCCAGTCAAGTTTTCCTGCTATAGCAACAAATTGTCTTCTCTTCCAAAAGTTTTCTTGACTCCATCAATCATCAGGAAGGCTGTGTTTCTTTTCCTTTTGAGGCGTGTCTAGTTACATTTCTTTTTCAGCTGTTTCAGGTTAATTCAGATTGATGTCTCTAAGGATTCTGGTACTTGTATTCTCACACTTTTTTTCAATTGCAGGTGACTGGGAAACAACTCCCTCCAAAGCACAAATCTTTCCCTTGATAGGGGGAGGGGGAAAACCATGTTTATGGCTCACCATAGTAAGGCATGATGGCCCTGGTGCTGCAGCCTTAAGAGCCCAAGACTCCTGTAACATAGTATTAGGAATGATGGCAAGGCGCGCACTCTGGTTCCCAGTCAAGTTTTCCTGCTATAGCAACAAATTGTCTTCTCCTCCAAACGTTTTCTTGACTCCATCAATTATCAGGGAGGCTGTGTTTCTTTTCCTTTTCAGGCGTGTCTAGTTACATTTCGTTTTCAGGTGTTTCAGGTTAATTCACATTGATGTCTCTAAGGATTCTGGTACTTGTATTCTCGCACTTTTTTTCAATTGCAGGTGACTGGGAAACAACTCCCTCCAAAGCACAAATCTTACCCTTGATAGGGGGAGGGGGAGACCATATTTATGGCTCACCATAGTAAGGCATGATGGCCCTGGTGCTGCAGCCTCTTGAGCCCGAGACTCCTGGAACATAGTGTTAAGAATGATGGCAAGGCGCGCACTCTGGTTCCCAGTCAAGTTTTCCTGCTGTAGCAACAAATTGTCTTCTCTTCCAAACGTTTTCTTGACTCCATCAATCATCAGGAAGGCTGTGTTTCTTTTCCTTTTGAGGCGTGTCTAGTTACATTTCTTTTTCAGGTGTTTCAGGTTAATTCAGATTGATGTCTCTAAGGATTCTGGTACTTGTATTCTCACACTTTTTATCAATTGCAGGTGACTGGGAAACAACTCCCTCCAAAGCACAAATCTTTCCCTTGATAGGGGGAGGGGGAAAATCATGTTTATGGCTCACCATAGTAAGGCATGATGGCCCTGGTGCTGCAGCCACTTGAGCCCGAGACTCCTGGAACATAGTGTTAAGAATGATGGCAAGGCGCGCACTCTGGTTCCCAGTCAAATGTTCCTGCTGTAGCAACAAATTGTCTTCTCCTCCAAACGTTTTCTTGACTCCATCAATCATCAGGGAGGATGTGTTTCTTTTCCTTTTCAGACGTGTCTAATTACATTTCCTTTTCAGGTGTTTAAGGTTAATTCACATTGATGTCTCTAAGGATTCTGGTACTTGTATTCTCACACTTTTTTCAATTGCAGGTGACTGGGAAACAACTCCCTCCAAAGCACAAATCTTTCCCTTGATAGGGGGAGGGGGAAAACCATGTTTATGGCTCACCATAGTAAAGCATGATGGCCCTGGTGCTGCAGCCTCATGAGCCCAAGACTCCTGTAACATAGTGTTAAGAATGATGGCAAGGCGCGCACTCTGGTTCCAAGTCAAGTTTTCCTGCTGTAGCAACAAATTGTCTTCTCCTCCAAACGTTTTCTTGACTTCATCAATTATCAGGGAGGCTGTGTTTCTTTTCCTTTTCAGGCGTGTCTAGTTACATTTCCTTTTCAGGTGTTTCAGGTTAATTCACATTGATGTCTCTAAGGATTCTGGTACTTGTATTCTCGCACTTTTTTCAATTGCAGGTGACTGTGAAACAACTCCCTCCAAAGCACAAATCTTTCCCTTGATAGGGGGAGGGGGAAAACCATGTTTATGGCTCACCATAGTAAGGCATGATGGCCCTGGTGCTGCAGCCTCTTGAGCCCGAGACTCCTGGAACATAGTGTTAAGAATGATGGCAAGGCGCGCACTCTGGTTCACAGTCAAGTTTTCCTGCTGTAGCAACAACTTGTCTTCTCCTCCAAACGTTTTCTTGACTCCATCAATCATCAGGGATGCTGTGTTTCTTTTCCTTTTCAGGCGTGTCTAGTTACATTTCCTTTTCAGGTGTTTCAGGTTAATTCACATTGATGTCTCTAAGGATTCTGGTACTTGTATTCTCGCACTTTTTTTCAATTGCAGGTGACTGGGAAACAACTCCCTCCAAAGCACAAATCTTACCCTTGATAGGGGGAGGGGGGGAAACCATGTTTATGGCTCACCATAGTAAGGCATGATGGCCCTGGTGCTGCAGCCTCTTGAGCCAGAGACTCCTGGAACATAGTGTTAAGAATGATGGCAAGGCGCGCTCTCTGGTTCCCAGTCAAGTTTTCCTGCTGTAGCAACAAATTGTCTTCTCTTCCAAACGTTTTCTTGGCTCCATCAATCATCAGGAAGGCTGTGTTTCTTTTCCTTTTGAGGCGTGTCTAGTTACATTTCTTTTTCAGGTGTTTCAGGTTAATTCAGATTGATGTCTCTAAGGATTCTGGTACTTGTATTCTCACACTTTTTTTCAATTGCAGGTGACTGGGAAACAACTCCCTCCAAAGCACAAATCTTTCCCTTGATAGGGGGAGGGGGAAAATCATGTTTATGGCTCACCATAGTAAGGCATGATGGCCCTGGTGCTGCAGCCACTTGAGCCCGACACTCCTGGAACATAGTGTACAGAATGATGGCAAGGCGCGCACTCTGGTTCCCAGTCAAGTGTTCCTGCTGTAGCAACAAATTGTCTTCTCCTCCAAACGTTTTCTTGACTCCATCAATCATCAGGGAGGCTGTGTTTCTTTTCCTTTTCAGGCGTGTCTAATTACATTTCCTTTTCAGGTGTTTCAGGTTAATTCACATTGATGTCTCTAAGGATTCTGGTACTTGTATTCTCACACTTTTTTTCAATTGCAGGTGACTGGGAAACAACTCCCTCCAAAGCACAAATCTTTCCCTTGATAGGGGGAGGGGGAAAACTATGTTTATGGCTCACCATAGTAAGGCATGATGGCCCTGGTGCTGCAGCCTCATGAGCCCAAGACTCCTGGAACATAGTGTTCAGAATGATGGCAAGGCGCGCACTCTGGTTCCCAGTCAAGTGTTCCTGCTGTAGCAACAAATTGTCTTCTCCTCCAAACGTTTTCTTGACTCCATCAATCATCAGGGAGGCTGTGTTTCTTTTCCTTTTCAGGCGTGTCTAATTACATTTCCTTTTCAGGTGTTTCAGGTTAATTCACATTGATGTCTCTAAGGATTCTGGTACTTGTATTCTCACACTTTTTTTCAATTGCAGGTGACTGGGAAACAACTCCCTCCAAAGCACAAATCTTACCCTTGATAGGGGGAGGGGGAGAACCATGTTTATGGCTCACCATAGTAAGGCATGATGGCCCTGGTGCTGCAGCCTCTTGAGCCAGAGACTCCTGGAACATAGTGTTAAGAATGATGGCAAGGCGCGCACCTTAGCACTTCACCTTGAGCACTTCTCCATAAGCACTACAGCACCTATCCCTTGCCCCCTCCCTTCTGCACTTGCACATTCTGAACACTCACAAGGCAAAGTAGGTTCATCTCACCTCCCTATTATTTTAATTATTTGTTTGTTTTATTAATTCAATTATTTATCATTTAGCTTTGTTGTATTATTTGTCTACCTTCCCGTTTCCCTAACCGGTTGCTCTGTGGGCACTTTGAAACAGTTTTGCTAATTGTATAAGCACCTAACAAATGACCAATACATACATAAATACATTTTTCTGAGGTGCTGGTGCACAGAAGATCATAGGAAACTTGCTCCCTATTTGGGCAATTATCTAATTATTATGAAATGAAAGTTCATGAATCTTTTTTGAGCGTATGCACGTGGGTGTGTGTGTGCTCCCTTGTACCCAACCCTGTACAGAGGCATCAGCAATGCCTGTGAGAATATAATAGTGGTGAGACTGCTTGTTAGGGTGTGAAAAGTAGATCAGAGGATGGGTGTGTTGGGTGTGAGTAAACACTTCCTGCATTTCAAGTACAGAGCTGCGTGACAATGCTGATAAGTGCTAGTGAAAAGTGGTCCTGGCAGGTCCCAGCATAGAGGAATCATGGCTCTCCATTAGAGTTTAGAGCTTGGAGATAGATGCTGTATAGCACTATAATGAATAATACTACAGACATATCAATAATGTGCAATGCATTGTACCAAACAATTCACAATATGTTATGAAATATAAGGTATTACCTTTTTTCATAAATTTCTCAGATTGTATGTTAAACAGGTGACTCAATCTTGAAAACAATATCAGAGGGGTGTTTGCTGTTAATATACTTGTGTACAGGCGTGCAATAAATGCATATGATATCGTATCATATCAACGCTTGTCTGCCTATTGAGGCTTGCATACATGAAACTGTTTGAGATCTAACTCCTTTGCAAGAGATTTAGCTCTCACTCTCTGTCTGAGCTCTGGTTAATGGGCTGCCCAGATATTACAGCCCCTCTAAATTGTAATCTCCATTAAATTGAGTATGTGAGTGAATGTGAGTGTCTCTCTATATGAGTGTTTGTGTGTCTGTGTACAAATGAGTCATTGAGCATATGCAATTGTATGCCTATTTTGCAGAGCAATGCAAACAACCCTTTCATATGCACACAAGTTATTCAAGGAGTCACGTGACTCACTTTTCACACGGCCCTTCTATTGTCAGTCAGTTTGGGTTTTGGGTAGGTGGATGATATGTCTTAATCACTTATCGCACCCAGTTTACCCTACTTACTCGCCACACTGATGTCACTCTCCACACTTACCTCACTTAATATAGTCTACCAATTCAGCTAATTGATTGTGCGAGTAAATGTGTTTTTTTAAAGGAGCAAGTGAGGGACTATAGGTATGAGCATCTTTGGGAAGAGCATGAATACATAACAGAGTCTTTAGAAACTCTGGTTCCATGGATCACTAAATTTGTAAATCTCTCTTTTGATGAGGGTCTGGTGCCGGAACTGTTAAAGTCGGCATGGATCACACCCTTACTGAAAAAGGAGAATCTCGATCCAGCGAATAATGACAACTACAGGCCTATTACCAACATGCCTTATGTTCTCAAAATAATTGATAAATTGGCCTATTTACAGCTACAGGCCCATGTCGAAAAATACAATATCCTGGGCACCCGTCAGTCAGGCTATAGGGCACGTCATGGGACTGAGACAGCTATGCTAGATCTCAAATCGACCTTAGCTAGCATAGCTGATAATAATCAAGCTGCCCTGCTCATGTTACTTGACCTCTCCGCAGCCTTCGACCTAGTTGATCACAGCTTACTGGTGTCAAGGCTCGGAGAGGTCGCCAAGTGCTCCGCAAATGCCTCCAGATGGATTGCCTCGTTTCTGGGTCCCAGAATGGTAAGGGTTTGCGTGGGCGATAGCCAACCTGCTCCAATTACTCAGACATGCGGAGTTCCGCAGGGCTCCTGTCTATCGCCCTTGCTTTTCAATCTATACATTCGTCCTCTTCTTGACCTCTTAAACAAACTAGGCGTGCAATATACGAACTACGCCGATGATACTCAAGTGGTTATACAGCTGAGTGGCCTTTATAGCAGCGATTCTGCAACCATCAACAAAATATACAAAGCTATACAAGACTGGATGGCCTGCAATTCTCTTGCCCTCAATGATAAAAAACTGAAATTCTCATTGTGGCATCTAAAAACACTAGGGCGAAACTAGATCCCGATTATGCTAGCTTCCATGTTGCTGATAACACCATTCTCGTTCAGAAGAAGGTTAAGACATTGGGAGTTGTTCTTGACGAAGATCTCTCAATGAAATTTCACGTCTCCAGCATCAAATCAAGCTGTGGTCTCATAAATAAGAGAATAGGGTATATTCGCCCATTCATATCACAAGAGAACTGCGCTCTTATTTCCACCGCACTAATTAATTCTAGATTGGATTACTGTAACAGCCTCCTAGCGGGCACCACAGCTCTCAACATCCAATCATTACAAGTGGCTCAGAATAATGCTGTGCGCAATATCTTCGTTCAGTCCCGTCGCACACACATTTCCACCTTCAGGAAAAAACTTAATTGGCTCCCCATTAAACACCGGATAACCCATAAGATACTAACCACGACTCATAAATGCCTCAGTCTCAGCAGTCCCACCTACCTGTCAGACCGTATAAGCATTAAGCCAAACATTAGGAACCTTCGGTCATCCTTGGCCATCATTCTCAAACAGCCCAAAATTAGGACAGCTACATTTGGAGGCACAACTCTTGATGCACAGGGACCCCTGCTCTGGAACAAACTTCCAGCCCAGATGCAGCAGATTCAGAACTACTCCGTATTCAAACGCGCCGTAAAAACCCACTTTTTCAACATGGAATAACTCCTTGACCTTGCTCCTTCTCTGCTCTATACAGGCTTCTCTATATGTTTGTCTGTCCTGTTAAGTTTCTATGTGCGCCCTGAGGCCTACGGGCATGTTGGCGCTTTATAAGAATTATATTAATATTTAAAGGAGACTATTACAACATATAACATTTTACTGATCTGGTGCATATGTGTTGGTGTGTACCCCACAATGCTGGTACCTTCCAGTCCTGAAAAAATAGACCCGGTACTTGTTGTTTCTGTTGTAAAAAAGTTTTTTGATTTTTAATAATTTTTTAATCATTAATTCACAAATATAAAAACACTTCTAAAAGTGTTTGGTATGAGTCAAACCCAACCTCACACAGCATGGTAATAACAAAAAAAATACAAATTACAAAATTACACATCCATATATCCACATAAAACGATGAATAAATTACACAGACAGACAATAAATGGATTTAACAATTTTCCAAAGCCTGAGCGTAATGACTCAGGTACAAACAAATCCCGACATGTTTCAGTTCCAGGTTGCTCAAATGCATGAACTTTCTTCAGGGGAATATTTCAATTTCAAATTTTCCACCATGCAATCCAAGGTCCCAATTATGGGTTCTCACGCATTTCCTAAACCAGGAAACAAACACATGGGGCAGACACCACCCATATATACCAGTCAGATAAGCTCAGAAACAAATTCCATGCATCAGTGCAGTTTGTTTAATAAATCACAAAGCACTGATAAAATTAGGACATGATTACACTCAACCTGTCCCCAATAACAAGCTACATGCCTCTTCCATTGGTACCGGTAGCGCCGGTGTAACAACACCACAATTTGGCCAAAGACTTCAACAGGGTGAGTCTTGATTATTTGATAGCTCCTAGTAGCTGAAGGCCCACTTAAAAGCTGCAAACCAAACAATACATACAGTTCATCACAGTCAGACCACCAAAAAGTTTCTCCCTCTACCAGGAAAAACAGCAGTATGTCACCAAGCAGCCCTTATTGCTGCACCAAAGTGTACCACCACCACACAGTGATAATATTCCATGGCCGACATGTGCCCAACACCCCCGTTGGTTTCGTATAAGTATGACACTGCCATAAATTGTTAAATTTAAGATACCGTGATCTCTAGTGTACAGTGCGGTACATCCACTGTGGTCAAAAACAACACATCATACCTCCTTTTTAATACGTACAATGTCAATATCTATCCTGTTCCTCTCAGAAAATGGATAAAAAATCGCTGTATTTCGGTATCCAAGGCTAGGGACCTGTATGGAGAACGAAGCGGAATAGCCTCTGTTGAAATGAAACCACACTGTGTCACTATATTCAATTATTTTTAACACAGCCTAACTACACAACGCTCATCAAATAGTACCCCATGAGACTCAATGCCCCCTTAAAGACATACCTGTGACACGCGTAACGAAAGATATATTCCGAAAGATACCTTTGGCTGGAACAGGCATCGATGGAGAGAGAGAGTCACTCTTAATAGACAATTCCTTTTGAAACTGTGGAATGGCGTTCCGGAACTGTGCCTTTTCTCCATGCATGAATGACCTAGACTATATCCATTTCCCCTATGCAATTACGTCTGGGCATGAATGCTTTGTTGTCAGTAGAAGGGACATTTAGGGAAAATGTATTTAAACTGTTAATGGTAAAACTAATAGACAAAACTCCTTTAAATCTGGGAAAGGTTGGGGGTGGGGGATGATAGGAAAAATGCAGGTTTCAGATGTTGGGAGTTCTTTGACTAAGGCAATCATCGAAGCAGGAGATCCTAAAAGCAGGGTGTGCTCCTCTGCTACCAAGGATCCTGAATAAAGTCTTTCAAAAACTGAATGATAATCCTGTGTTGCTTTAGTAAATAATGATTTGAATGTCCTGAATTGGAACACGAGGGGTTTTGAAGTTTCATCAACAAAAGCACTAGTAATTACATTTTTGGTGCATATGATTTAATACTGCTGCAGGAAACGTGGCCCCAGGTTGAGTTGAGGTTAGATGGATTTACCTTTATCAATCATGATGCTAATAGAGGGATAGTGGGTCGGCCATCAGGTGACCTAATCATCACATCATGTAACTCTAAGATAACATCGATGATCAAAATATCTGTCTCACAGTATGGCATCTTGGCAACAACCCTGGGCTTTTCCCCGAATACTACCTTTAGTGGCATTATAGTGATCAATCTGTACTTTTATCCCTCCTGTTCCACACTGGATGCTTTCTTAGAATCAATTGTGGAGATATTGGCTGATGCTGTTAGTTCGGGTAAGCCAAAAGATACTTATCAAGGGTGATCTGAATTGCCAGTCTCTTAAAGTAATACAAAATAGGAAGGGATTTCACCTTGGCGGGGAAAATAGTAAGAAATGGTGTAAGTTTCAGGAGGATTGGGATCTCCTGATCTGTAATGGGAATGTGAATGTCAATTTTCATGCAGGGCAGACGAGGGTGGGCTCTGGGGCTAAATCAGTAATTGATTAAAGAATTGTATCTAGAGATCTGTTTCAACAATGTTCAGACATGCGGGTTCATTCAACTTTATGAAGTGACCATAATATGCTATCGATCAGGATGGTGGGAGGGGGGATTTCAATTAGGAGGAAAGTCTAGACACTTTGATGAGGTGGTAAACCAAGGAGGAAATCGACTATTCAGGTTTGGGAGAAATGGCAGAGACCGGAATAGAAAGTTAAAAGAACTGGTGGTGTGTAACCCCAAAGAACAGCTATCAGTGAAGTGCCAAATCCAGGGTTAGAGGCACCCTTGGCAAAATGCCTGTCTTTAGACTTAGTAGCTAAACTAATTGAAAAAGCGTCAGGTTCGAGGGTGGCACGGCCTAATGGGCTCTTTAATGATATTCTGAAGGCTGAGGTGGTTGCTTGGTCAGTGGTTCTATTCTCCCCTGGAGATCTGCTGTGGTGATCCATATTTTCAGGAAGGGCGATGGAGCAGAACCTAATAACTTCCGCCTGATCACCCTTCTTGATGCTGATAGTAAGATCTTTGCTGGAACGGAGTTGCTAGAGTTAGACTCTTGGGCAGAGAGCGGTGGGATACTGGATAGGGCTCAAATTGGTTTTAGAAAAGGCCTGTCTACTACTCTGAATGCCTTGGTAGTAAACATGCTAAGAGATGAAGCATGGCAAGCTAGTACCCCGCCATTGTACGCTGCAACGATTGATCTGAGCAAGGCTTTTGACATGGTGAATAGAAGTATCCTTTGGGCAAGGGGTATACCAAGGTGGCTTCTGGCAATTCCGATACATCTACATGACAACACCACGATCCAAATCAGACTGGATAATCAGGGACATCTTACTCAGCCAATATGAACAGACAGGGAGGTGAGGCCTGGGTGCATGCTTGCTCCAGGCCTTTTTATTTTGTATATGGCTATATGGGTAAGGACTTGAATAAGCAGAGATTTGATGGCCCCAAAATTGGTGGGTGAAAAAACAGTTTGGTGGCCAATGCAGACAATGTGCTGCTGCTGGACTTTACTCCCAAAAGCATACAAGATTTGTTGGGGAATAGGAGTAGATATGTAGCCAAAAATGAATTAGTAATTAACCATGCTAAGACCAGAATTTTAAGGTTTGGGACAAGAATAAAGAAGGGGGTGGGGTGAGATGGTCATTGGAGTCCCAGAACATTGATCCAGTGGAGGAGTCTACCTATGTGGGTTTTAGATTAACAGCTTTCCCTAATAAGAAACAGGTAGAGGACAACCTGATAACTAAGATCGATCAGTTGGCCGCCCAGATGAAAAACGTAGAGAGTAGTCTCTGCAGAATCTCGATAATCCCATTGCTTAAGTTTTATACAGGTAATGTTATCCCAACCCTGCCATATGGCATGGATGTGGAATCCCAGGCTTGGGAGGTGGATTGGGACCATCTAGATGGCAGGCTCTGGAAGAAAGTTCTATGACTTCCTTCTTCTCTTCCCTTAGCAGCCCTCCAGTACGAGTTAGTTCTCCACTCCCTCAGGGCTAGCATGGAGTGGAGACATTTACATCTGTAGAGGATGATAACAAATGCCAAAGGGCCGAGTCCCTCTACTTGGATATTCTAATAGAAGAGGATAGACAAACCAACCTTTTCTTGAGAGGGCTGACTCAGAAAGTGAAGTATATCCTGGCAGGCATACCAAGAAAAGTGGAGGACCTGATCCAAGAGCTGATTCAAACTAAATGAAAAAGACTGGATCAAGACAATTGATGAAATGCAATCATCAAAATTGCACTGCAGCTTTTCTTGGTTGGATAAATCAAGTGGGGCCCTGTGGAAGTACCTGATTACATTTCCGGATAGTCAAGGTAGATGGGTTCTCTCAAGGAGTTGGATAAATGTTCTCCACACGGGAGAACTTTTGGCATGTAGATCTAGCATAGGACCTACCAAGGAATGGTGCCCTCTCTGTTTGAATGAAATCATCTCCTCATTGTTTCATATTGTAATTAATTGTCATGGTATGAGACACATAATGAATTTTGCCATTGATCACTTTGTAAATGCTCTGGGGTGTCTGCAGACAGTGGATTTCTGGCATAGACTATCCTCAGGGCATGAGACACCTTTATCTTTGGAACTTATCAACGTTTTGAACTTGTTAGATCTGCATAAAGAATTTCCCAGAGGATAAATTGGAACCGGTGTTTAGCTTAATTAGTATTTTGTTAATAGTTTTCTTATTTAACTATATAGGTTCTGTTGATATATTTATTTATGTAGCAACTGTGAATGAAGAGTTTGTGTTATGTGATATGAAAAGTCAATGTTTTAACTATAACTTATTGATTAAAAAAACTCAAACCACTCCTTTACACACCTTACCGGCATTAACTCATTAGGGTATAGTTAAGCAAATGTTTAAGAATGGCATTACTCATTCACCTATTTCACCTTGCTCTATGTAGTCTTCACAAGTATCTGAGTGCTGAGAAACCTTTGGGTAGCAGCACCTTCAAAGCTACACTTTAAATAGAAACTCTGAGAATTATGTGGTGGAATTATATGGAGCAGAAGCTCTCAGATCAGATCCCAGGTCCCCCTCTAGGATATACTATGGAGATAGAATAGCATTTACTAAGGCAGATATTCATGAAGTCTAAATAAAACTGAAGGACTCTAGAGCTCCCGGCATGGGCAGGCTATAAAACATGGTTATCATAAGTAAGCCAGAGGTATGAACTGTGATATCATATCACCTGTTTAAGCAGCTTGCCCAGGAATGTGTCATACCTAGCTCTTGGAGGCAATCCCTTCTTGTTCCAGTACGTAAAAAGCGGGACCAGAACATCCTGGCTAATTACAAACTATTAGCAAAGGAAGATACTCCTGTGAACATTGTTTTAAATCTTCTCCTTGAACAATTGAACCGATGGGCTAAAGACAAACAATTATTACCTCTCCAACAAACAGGCTTGAGGAAGAATGTGTGCATATATCACAACATATGGGCAATTCAATATCTGATACCCTAAACCGTGTATGATAGAACATTACAGTTGTACATTGCCTTTGTTGACTTCACCAAGGCATTTGACAGGGTAGACAAATCCACATTGTTCAAATTGTTGCGATATAGAAACAGATTTATTAGATTAAATTCAACTTTTGAATACAGCAACATCTGCCGCAGTACAAATTAGTCAAGAATGACACATGATGGACTATGTGGCAATAAGGAATGGTGTGAAACAAGGGTGCATTCTTGCACATGCACTGTTCAACTAATATGTGGCAGATTTAGGTACTAAGCTCGATGCTTGTAACAATCATCGACCAAAAATAGCTATGCTCACCGTAGGTTGGCTCATTTACATTGATGATACAAAACTCAAAGACAGGACCACCATTGGCCATCAGAGGGCCCTGACTGTTCTGAACACATACTCTAAAGAAAATGGTTTAGAGTTCAATTTGGAAAAAAATAAAAGTATAGATATAGGAAATAAGCAGACAGCCAGATATAGTGTATAGAAAAATAGAAAAAGTAAACACCTATGTGTATATATATCTTGGAATACTAATTTCCCCCACCTGCTCGGTCATTTCTAAAAGAGATTAAATAATCTCGAGGACTTTGTGTAATTGTGGGGTGAGTCGCAAACTTGCAATGTCTGAGGGGGCATTCTCCACTGAGAGGCTCTTCCATGTCTATCATGCTAGCCTTATACCGAGCATCTTATACAGCCTTGAGATACAAACTGATAATGAACTTAAGTGGCTCAAATTGCTGAAGTGGAAGATTTGAATATGTTGATTGGGGCTTCCTCTAGGGGTATCTATCGAAGCAATTCGACTTGAACTAGGCTTAGTTTCTTTGTCCACATTCAATGAAATCAAACGAAATATGCTCCTACATCAATAAAATCATTAACAATTTGGGTGTCACTCAATTTGGCTGGTGTAATGTGAATGGTATCAATCTAGCTAGAGACTGTATCCAGATGAGAAAGTAGAATTGTTGCATGTGAAGAATTCCTTAGTGAGATTGAAATGAGTGTTGATTTCACAGATAAACTCTCTTTTGTCAAAGAAAAATTGATGAAAAAGGCCTGTGATTGGGACCAAATTATGAACATCGACTATCTACAGCGAAAGAAAACAGACAGACAGATTATGTGAAGCAAAAAGTCACACATTTTTCACCATTTCCCTATATTTTACCTGGGAGGTTCCATCCCTAAGACATTTTGTCTTGTAATTGATATTTAATTTGTTAACGTCCTTTATGATAAGGGGTGCTAGAATAAGGGGTGCTAGAATTTAGATTCCTCATGAGTTAGGAACATGCAGAATCTGTAAAACTGAATTTCGAACTACAGAACATCAGCTCAATGTCCTAAACTGGAAGAATACTATCAGAAATAAATGCGGGGTGATGGGCAAATCTGGTGGCTATCCTATAGTGATGGGCAGACTTGGTGGCTATCCTGTGAAAGATTTGCTATGGAGATCCATATTTGGAATCACCTCACTGCTTATAAGGTGCGGATTTATTCTATGGGCAAGATTGATTTTATGTCATTGAGTGGGTAGGAATGCAATTGTCAATTTAATAGTTTAGCCGGTAAATATTGCTTCTAAGGTACAACATCATGGAATATATTGGAATTATCAGCAATGTAAGTGTGACTCAATTATGTATAATACTGTTTGTACTGTTCTCTTCGTATTTTAAAGAACTCTAGGGAAATGTAATGATTATGGGAATTTGATAATGCGTTTCTATTATGATAGAATGTGAAATGTTTAAACGATAACCACAACACGAATAAAACAGTCCTAAATAGAAACGGAAATAGAAATTGAAATGACCTTATTTTCCCTTACTCATCTGCGACTACCTCTATTTATTTATTATGGCATGTCCCCTACTAAGTAGTGACTGAATGTGTGATTGATATTCACCCAGGGATCCAGTCATAAAAAATATAAGTGGGGGAAGTCATCAACAAATGCAATGGGATGTGATGTCTCCAGAAATTAGCATATCAAGGTCAATTATGCACATTTCATTAAATTGGCTTTGCATACCCACGCAAATTGCTCCAGACGAATGGCATTTGCCTTTAATAAAATCAACACACACACAAAACCAAGAGCGGATATTTTCTTCTAATAGTGATTTTGAAAACGTTAAAAGGTATGCATGTTTTAAACTCCAAGAACTAATACAAATATTTACCTGGAACTTGCAGTAGCGAAATGGGACATTTCACCTTTAGCTGTATGTTATCTTTCATCAGGTTATATAGTTTAGTGGTGAATTGTCGGGCCTGCAATACTGAAGTCGGCTCTAATTCATACATTCAAGGGATTTTCAGTGTTTCTCACTTTAGCTGGAAGGACTGAGGCAACCCTCTGAAAAAGGTGGGTGGACTCCGTCCACCCGCGTGTACCCGCAACAACTCACTGGCCTACTACTAAGTGCATGTCTCTGTGCACAGGGGCACAAACAAGTAGGAGATGGTGTGTGCATGTGTGTGTTGGAGTGTGTGCGTGCTCGAGTGATTGAACGTGGGAATTCATGAGTGCGTGAATGCGCTTCTTTGTATTTTTGATCAATCAGTAGGTGGTGATGTGCACCATATAATCAAAGTAAATGAGCAGGGCTTTTCCACTCTCCTGCCTATAGTCTATTGTGTATATGTATGCTCTAGCTTTAGCTACCACAATCCTTTTCAAATGGGTTTAGACTATTACCCAAACACTTGCACTGTATGTCCTTGCATAGAAATGTGGACTATAGCCAGAACCGTGTGCAGTTCTGTCCACTAGCCTAAGTCGTTACGGTTTGCGTTACGGCTCCATTGCTGCCATTAAAACGTGAAATAACTAGTGCTCGGAAATAAAGCAATGTGTGAACTGCCAATTTGTATGGGAGTTTTAAAAGAAAAACTCACTTTTACGAGCCCCATTTAACCTTCCCCATGTCTGAACAAGCAGCCCTTATTTCCATAAATACGTTTGGACTGCTATTTTGTGCAGGATAGTGAATGGGTTTGAAATTGAACACCACGAAAATTGAACACCACGAAAAGTCCTGCAATTCATATATATTTTACAATTCACGACAAAACAGAGAGCCGTTTTTGGACACATTATTACAAAGACGGTGTTTGTCTTCTTATGTAAAATCATTAAAATGAGTGTTTTCAGAAAACTGTGCAAGCAACGTGGAAATAAGCGGTGCATTCATTATTTTCAGGTGGAATCTGTTGATACTATTGACTGTTTAATCTTTGACATTTTATCCTAGGTGACCTTGTTTTCTCATTTTTTAAGCATTGATCTCTTTTGGCTTTGCTAACTGTAACATGCATGCCTCGGTTTAAGCCAGCTGATACAAACTCAATGCTATTAGCTGTATGATACATTGGCACTAAGAAGGATTTTGATCTTTAATCTGGATCAGAGCATTTTAAGAAGCTCAGATTGCAGCTTTGGGCTATACATGAGCTAAATGAGATTGAAGGACACACAAATAAATGTTCCTTTCGAAAAGTCACACTGCCTAAGCAAAATATGCATATAGTATTGTTTAATTACATTTGACAACAGGGTTTAAAATAAATTCGAAAATACATCAATGTTTTTGTTATAAAGTCGTAAACAGGGTTAAGGTGGTGCTTTTTTGGGCCCTCAAAGGCATACAATCATTCAAGAAAAAAGGCTAAAGAAGATTCAGAAAACGGTGACCCATTCATCAATATCCATAGCCCCAGAGAATACACTTGAAACTGTTCAAGGTTTAAATTCGCTTCCATATTGAATTGGATAGCGGTTTACCACTTTTACAAGCTGGACTGTCATAATAAGACAATCAATATATTCTTCTCTATTGTTTATTAGCTATGGCATCATAGTTATATTTCATATTTGTACTTGAATAATAGTTTACGAATGATGTGATGATATGTGATAGCAACACACATCAATGTAGGCGGCATAAATGCCACCAAGGTATACTTTTTTTTTTTTAATGGTGTTTGATTGAAACAACCTTTTACAAAAACGAATCACGACTACATACTTCCTTTGAACAGACAAAATATAAAAGAACAATTCAAAAAGCAACAATATCAGAAAGAAAAAAAAAAGGAAAAGAAATACGACATATTAACGCCATCAACATATTGCAAACATATCACTGGTTAACAGATATAAAACCAATCATTATAGAACACTATTTAAAATTGAACAACACTAAACTTAAAAAAGGAAAAACCTTTCCTATAAAATTTTCCATTTGTTCTAAACACTTATAAACCAAATAATGTTACTCTAGCTCCACATGCAACAAACCAAACAATAATAACAGATTTGGAGAACAAAAGAAAGGATAAAAGATCTATGTAACATGTAGGCATACGGAGAGAGAGGTTAGTGAACAATGATGCAGCTGGCAAGCGCATGTACAGCTGCAACTGTTAGTGGATTATGGATGCCAGCTATTAAACTGTCCCAAAACATTTCTGGTATGAAATTAGCACTCAAAAAAACAAATCTAGTAAGCAGTTTAGATCTAAGTTCACCAGTTCCTTGGCAGTCCATTAAGAGATGTTTCAAGGTTTGGGATTTCAGGTTCAAACAGTTTTCACATAGCTTTAAGGCCAGAGCCCCTTGGCATCTTTGTGGCAGGACTTCACTAGTTCTTGCTACATTTAATCGGATTCTGTGGAAATTATTCCTTATTTTCCAGTCCGGAAATTTAACCAAATAGCTTAGAACAAAGCCCAGGTTCTTTCCTTCAACTGTGAATTGATTGGATCTTGTTTTGCCCTGCATCGAGTCGATTGTGGTGATCTAATCCATTTCTGCCATCTTTATTTTAGCCTTGCAGGGATTATGTAGCAGGGTATCCAAATCTGCACTTGCCTTTGACAATTCCTCAATGACCCATTCTTCCAATGTTCTCAAGCTCTCTGAACCACCCCTCTCAAAATGCTCTCTAATGTCCCCATATAGAGAATTCTCCTGTGCAGCAGAATGAGCCTAAAGAGTGACATCAGTTTCCATTCTTCAATGATTTTTAAGGAACTTAACCCTAGTTCAAATCTGAGGAGAATCATTGAGACACAAATAGGAAGATTAAGAACTTTCTTCCACACCATACCCTTCCATTTCTGCCAGTCAGTGTGCCACAGGACGGGTTTGTTTTTGGTTTCGAGCCCATAAAGTATGACTGGTATAACTTTCGCTTTGTAGAATCGAATCAATGGCAGTATAGAGAATTTACAACGTTTTGCAAGAACTTTTTTCATCTTGGCCAATAATTACAAGGTTTTGTTTTGCAGATCCTTTTCCACATTGTAGATGACAGGAGATGCATAAATTGTGAAGCCCAGACAAAGCAGCTCTTCAAATCTCTCGAATTGCTGACCACCTATCTCCTTACTATAAGGAATATTTTTTTCGGCTCTGTCTGAACACCATGATTTTTTGGGGTTAAGGGCTAAGCCATTCTCCCTAGCATAGCTGTCCAGACCACTAAGTAATCTCTGGAGTCCCACAGGAGATCAATCGAGGAGAACCACATCATCGGCGTAGGCCAGCCAGTGAACCCTTGATCTACCGATCACTGGACTGGCTAACGCACAAGGCTTCAAGCAGTCCCCCACGTCTGCCAAATATAAATTGAAAAACATTGAGGCACCCAAACAGCCCTGCCATACCCCCTTTTCCACTTTGATAGGCTCTGACAGATTTGCTTCCTCATCAAGTCGAATTCTTATGGAGTTGTCTTTGTGGAACTCGATCAGCATGGCAAGCAGCCCCTCAGGGATACCCCACGCTCTTAACTTTGCCCACAGTCTACACCTGTCCACCTGATCAAAAGCTCTAGAGAAATCCACCCAGGCCCCATACAACAGATTTCCTCCAGGCTTACCCGACTTCTCTGACATAAGATTAAGAGCGACCCCGTTTAAGGATGCTGAGAGGCCCTTACGAAACCGGTCTGGTACTCAGAGAGGATCTTGCGTTCTTTTACCCATTTCTCCACTTTGCCTAAGAGGATCTTCATAAAGTGCTTTCCCTCTATATCTAAAAGGGTGATTGGGTGATAATTGATCGGAGACATGCGATCTCCCCCTTTGAAAAGTAGAATTATATGGTCAACTTCCAAGTAGGAGAAAGTGCTTTCTTTAGCAAAAAACTAACAATTTGGCCCATCTAGTTGGATTCTCTTTTAACACTGAATATGTGAGCCCATTTGGGCCTGCTTCGTTGGAGGTTGAGCTCTTCTTAATCATTTCCTCCAAGCTCTGAGTGTCTAACGGGAGTTCCCATTTCACACTCTCTGAGACTACAAACGTGGGACTTTTACATGTGCCAACGTGAGAGCGAGATAATCCACCCAAACCTTTTCCGGGATCAAGTTACAAAGTGAACTTTTTGAGCAACCCTCCAATGAGTTTATCACCTTCCAAAAGTGCCCAGAATCTCTATTTGCCACCAACTTTACCATCAGTTCACTGTCTTGTTGGAGACGCAGGGCCTTCCTTTCCAAGGACCATTATTTGTATGACTAACAAAGTGCTTTGGAGTTTTTTTCTCTTCATTCAAACTCAATTTCAAATTTTTTAGACTTCTTATTTCTTGATTCAAACGTTTTTTCATCTGCATTGTAACTTCATCAAAAGTGTGGCAATGCACTTGCATTTTCCCCATCTCCTCCCACACTCGGCGGGAATATGGACCAGAATAATTTAGTAAAACTGGCCGGTGTGCAGTTACGCCTTAATATGAAGTCAAGAGTTTCACTGAGGCACGTAGTCAGACTCTCCCCATCCTCTTATATTTTTGGAGACAAATTCTCCCTTTCCTACTTTCAAACTGCTGTCCATGCCTACATTGCTCTTCAAAGATAGTCTCTGAAAAAGTCAGGGCCAACCTGTAGTGCCACCCCCTTTTGTCTATGATCAATGAGACATTTTGGGAAAAAAGGTTGAGGGACAAAAAGAAGTAGTCTATAATTGAACTTGTTTTTCCTTGTGATCTTGTTGAATTGGCTGGGATGATCCCCGGAAGAGAACCATTCCCACTTTCCTAGTGAAACCTCCCCCTCCTTTGTCGGTCATAGACAATGCGCATTTAGATCACCTCCCAATATGATTTGCACACCCGCATAAAGGAGCTTAATTTTCTCCATTGAAGCGGCCAGCTCCCTAAAGAAAGCATCTTGACTTGAGCGTGCGGGATTCCAATACACATTCACAAAAATCATATCAGACATAATGACCAGACATTTTAATAAGACCTTACAAATTTGAATCCCACCCTCATTTTTTAGGATTAAAACTGGTTCTTTCAATAAGTAGTTTCTAATTGCCACAAGCTGGCCTCCCGATGGTCTTCCTTTCACTTTTTGATTGGCACCTGGGGAGATCACTCTAAAACCTTCAATTTTAATGGGGTTCACTAATCAAATTTCTTGTAGCATTATGATATCCCCCAGATTGAATAGGAGCTCCTTCATTTTCGGTGATGTGAATGTATTGGGACCCCGCGTGTTCCAACAGATAACTTTGAACTCCTTTTGACTAAAGATGCTGGGTCCTTACCCCAGCTTGAGGAGAACCTGGGACATTATTTCTGGCAGTAATGACATAAGCAGATTGTCTCTATTCAGGCAATTGGCCATGATATGATATGATATGGCATTTGTAACGCGCCTATACACAAGTGTTTCAAAGCGCGATGAGGCAGGGAGGGGGGAAAACAAGGGGAAGACAGACAACGATCCTACTAGGCCAGGTGTCATTCAGATTGCGCAAGTGCATTGGTAGGGGGAAGGGAAAAGTGCAAGGGGAAGGGGAGGGGGGAAGTGCAGTAGAAGTTAGTAGAATAAAATAAATAAATAAATAGGGCCAGCTGGTGGCAAGTGCAAAGTAAGTGCAGACAAGTGCTGGGAAGGGGGGGGCTGTAGGGATACAGAGACAGTCCCGCAGTGCAGAGGTTGCCAGGGAGGCAGTGCAAGTGGAGAGTGGCTGGGCCCAGGACTGAGGTCGGTGAGAGTGGCCCAGTTCCAGATTCAGTGCAGTTTCAGTGAAGGATTTAGCAGGGGAGAGGGAGAGAGAAAGCAGAGGCAAAGAGGAAGGTTTTGAGGTGCTTCCGGAACCGGAGATGGTTCTCCTCAAGTTTCATGGAGGCAGGAAGGCTAATCCAGAGGGAGGCCCCTGTCACGGAGAGAGATCTACCCCCAGCTCATTGCTTCGAGAAGCGGCTAACCCTGAGGGAGTTGGAGACGGATGAGCGAAGGGCTCGGGAAGGAAGATATTTAGGAAGAGAGAGTTAAAGGTATTTAGGCCTCAGGCCCCAGAAGGCCTTGTGGACAATGCAGAGGGTTTTGAATGTAATCCTCGCAGCCACTGGGAGCCAGTGTAGAGATTTCAGTCCTGGAGAGATACGGTCCCTGGGCTTGAAGCCAAGGACAAGTCTTGCAGTTCTGTTCTGGATGAGTTGCAGAGGGCGGAGAGTGGAAGCAGGCAGATTAAGATAGAGGCGGTTACAGTAGTCCAGCTTCGAGAGAACCAGGGCTCAGGAGACAGTGAGCTTCTGGGGGAAGGAGAGGAAGGGAAGAATACCTCTGAGGAGGTGCAGCTGGTAGTATGACTTCTTAGAGACGTCAGATATATGAGGAGAGAAGGAGAGTGTGGAGTCGAAGATGACCCTGAGGTTTTTTGCCTTGCAGGTAGGAGCAGGAAGAGGGCCAAGAGAGGCTGGTCAGAGAGCTGCAGGGAAGGATGGAGTGGGTGTGCCAATGAGTAGAATCTCAACCTTACTGGCATTAAGGCGAGGTCATTGGCGGCACACCATTCCTGGATAGCAGACAGACAGTCAGAGATGAGGGAAGGAGAGGAGGAGGCCGAGGGTAGCCTGAAAATGAGCTGGGTATTGTCCACATAGCACTGAAAGTTGGGGCAGAGAGCGGCGATGCGGTGGGCAAGGAGTGCCAGATACTGGTTGAACAGCCAGGGAGAGAGATTAGATCCTGGGGGACACCACAGGTGGAGAAAAAGATGTCAGAGAGGAAGGACCCCAGTTGGACCTGGGAGGGTCGATTGGAAAGGAAAGAGGTCAGCCACGCCAGAGCCTGACCAGTGATACCCAGGTTATCACGGAGATGGTTGAGCAGGATGGCATGGTTGACAGTGTCAAAGGCAGAAGAGAGATCGAGCAGAATGAGAACACACGGAGTGTTAGAGTCGAGGTTCAAGAGCAGGTCCTCACGGATGTTCAGGAGAGCAGTTTCCGTGCTTCTGGCAGCTCTGAAGCCAGATTGATGGTCATGAAGACTACCAACAGATTCAGCATAGAGGTTATGCTGGGAGATGGCCAGTTTCTCCAGGAGCTTGCCCAGGAAGGGAGTGATGGAGATTGGGCGAAAGTTAGCTGGGCAGGAGGGGTCGGAACAGGGTTTCTTAAGAAGAGGGTGCACAAGGGAGTGCTTGAGGGGGTATGGGAAGACTCCAGAGGTGAAGGAGTGGTTGCAAAAGTCAGCCAGGGCAGGAGCCAGGGAGTCAATGTGGTCCTTGATAGTTTTGGAGGAACAGGGGTGAACCTGTTTAGACGAGACTTTCATAGATCGGACTTGTCTGGAATCCTCGTCAGCAGAAAAAAGGGGAAAGGCAGAGAAGGAGGGAGGAGGGGTGGCTGCAGAAGGGCCAGGGGAAGAGCCGGGAAGAGAGGGAGGGAGGTGATAGGAGGAGAGTGAGGACAGGATGTCCTGAGTTTTAGAGATGAAGTGAGAGGCCATTGCAGTCCAGAGGGCCTGGGAGGGGACAGGAGAGGTAGAGACTGCAGCAGGGTTGGCAAGCTCCTTGCAGATTTTAAAGAGTTCGGCCGAGTTGTTAGATGCCGCAGAGATGCGGGCTTGGATAAGGGCTCTCTTCTTGGTGAGAATGGAGAGACAGTATTGCTTTGGAGCAGGCGGCAGGCCAGTTTGTCAGAGGATGAACACGAAGCACACCATTTCCTCTCAGCCACCCTGCACTTGTGTTTTAGGGTGACGAGATCCGAGTCATACCAGGAGTTACATTTGGCTTTGGGCTTCAGGCGGATTCTCATGATGGGGGCAAGGACATCAAGAGTGTCAGATATAGCAGAGTGGAGCATGGAGAGGGCTGTGTCAGGGTGGGAGTCAGCCGAAGGGGAAGGGGGGGTTAGCAGGTGGCAGCGAAAGCCTAAATTGACATGCGCTTCATGGGTCGGATGACCGAGAAGGTGGGTGGCAGTGATGAGGGTGGCTTTGCCTGTGGGGTAGGGAGGGTGAGGTGGGAGGATAGAAGAAAGTGATCACTCCAGGAGAGAGGAGTGGAGAGAGGGACGGAGAGGGGAAGGTCAGAAGAGATCAGAGCATCAAAAGTGTGCCCTGTGGAATGAGTAGGCCCAGAAGGGAGAATAGAGAGAGAGAGATAGTCGCATAGGTCACGAAAGAGTCCAGTGGGGGGACAGGAGGCATCCAGGTGGATGTTGAAGTCACCAAGAAAGAGGAGTTGAGTGGTTGAGGACAGGAGTGAGGAGGAGAGGTCAGCCCACTCAGAGAGGAAGGAGGAAATTTGACCAGGTGGCCGATAGATAGTAGCCACAGTAAGGGAATGGCTAGGAGAGAGAGAGAGTCGGCAGACAAGACATTCAAAAGAGGAGTAGGTCTGCGTAAGAGTGACAGTGGCAGGAATCCACTCAGGGAAGATAAGGGCAACGCCCCCCCCTGCATGGTTGGGCCTGGGCACGGAGAGAATCTTGTAACCGTCAGGTAGGAGTGTGTCAAAGGTGGTGACAGAGCTGGCCGTGAACCATGTCTCAGTGAGACCAAGGACGTCAAGGTCCAGTTCCTCAAGAAGGCGACAGATATCAGAGGAATGCTTGATGGCAGAGCGAGAGTTAAGAGTGGCAATGTGGAGAAGGTTGCGATCCTTGAAGGAATTCCGGGGAGGGGTACAGGTCAGAGGTACTCCCTGCGGAGGTGTAGAAGAAGGAGGTGAAGAAGGAGCACAAGAGGGGGCAGGGAGGGAGGGTAGAGGCAAGGTAGCGGAGGACAGAGGAGGGGGGACAGCAGGAGAGGAAAGGAAGTTGATGAGGCGTGGGAAGCATCTATCAAAGAGGTGAAGGTTGGCCTGAGGGCCTTGGACCAAGACTGTCCCATTAGCATAGACATTAATGATGGCTTTAGAGGAGTGGAAGGAGGCCAAGAGGACATCCCAACGGGTGCCACCTTTAATGGGAGAAGAGGAGAAAGGAGAGAGCACAGAGACCATATGAAGGGTCCATAGGTCAGGCGAAGGCACGAAAAAGAGGATGTCAGTGAGAGTTTCCTTGGAGCAGGCACTAGTGTAGGTGTCAGCGATAGGGAGGCCTGGGTTGGAGACCAAAATGTCCTTTTTAAACTTTTTCCTACCAGATTTAGTGAGGAGAGCAGGATAGTCAATAGAGAAACAGTTAGAGAAGATAGGCGAGATAGAGAGCACCATGGAGTAGGAGGGAGTGAGGGGGGGAAGACAGATGATACGAGAGCACGCAGACAGGAAGTGAGCGGCAAGCCCAAGTTTACCACATTTCAGAAAAACAACAGTAAACAACAGTAAATGCGTGTTAGGTACACAGTGGAGAGGCCACCTAAGTTTGAGAATCCTGCGAGGGGAGAAACCCCTAGTTTACCATGACCCTTGTAGCCGTAGGATGGCCTTCTTGTAATGCTCCAGACCATTTTGTTGCTCTTGATGTCCATTTGGGAGTGTTCTGTTGAGTCTTTTCCAAATCTGTCGGGCAAAAATTTAGCACTTGTATTCCCAGGCCCTCTACTTCCTTCGCTGCTCCTTTTATCGCCCCTTTACATTCTCTTGAGGTCAAACCACCTTCACATGCCACAATGGTATACATGAACAATTACAAAAAAAAGTATTTACTGCCAGATAAAACTGTGTGTTAACCTTAATAAGCAAGCTTCCCTTAAGACAACATATTTGAATCTAAGTCAGCAATGGATGAAATTCATGATAGGTAGGTAAAGAAATATTAAAGATGACTGAAATTGATTAGCATATGAACCTTGTTAATGATTAGCACATTCAAAAATCATAATAATCATTAATTCCAAGAAAAGTCCTGACGAAAAGCATTCTGACAACTGACCGTATCACCTGACAAATATTGATACACTAATAGAACTGTATACAGTGTGAGAGTGTATCAGTATCCGAGCAATACAAGGATGAAAAACAAAAGATGGTGTAGTGTAAAGTGCAGATGCATTAGTTTATTTGCAGAGTGTACTAAATGCTGATAAGCAGATCTTTACAGATGCTTAGTAATGCTTTGGCAGCAGATAGATATCAAGCATAGTGAGATATATTAAACGTGCAAGTCTCTAAGGGGTGGAGTGGTCTTGCAAGGGCAGGACAGAGGACCCAGTTTAGTAGCTAATAGAGGCATGTATTAAGTGCGTGTAGACCTGCAGTATTGAAGCATTATATTGCCTAGATGGCAGGTCTTGTAATATTATGACACTAACTAGCAGAATGCAGGGCCTGCAGAGCTTGCTCACTAGGGGTTAATTGCACACATATGCATCAGTGTCTCCTGGAATATTTGTCTTTCACAAACGTGGCTCTGCCATCCTTCGTAAGCAGGCCCTCATTTGCATGAGAAAAGCAGCTTGACCAGAGCACTTCTGATAAGAGACATACAGGAGAACTTGCAGTTGGGCTCCGAGTTGGAAGGGGTAGGAGTGCCTTGGAGCGTTACCAAGTGGGGTTTTCCACCAGCACAAACATGTTTATGTTTTTTTGCGAAGATTCTAGCAAACTGCGTCATGTTGATTGGCAGAACAATCTTATGAGAATCCATGCCCACATTAACCGTGAGGACTTTCCCGTGGGCTTGTGCTTGTGTAGATGCCCGGGGTTTGATTTGCCCCTATTCAACATTCCTTGCCATGTTGTTCTCACTTAAGGACTGGGAGCAGGAATGTGTAGCGTCTGACCAGAGGGATGACATCTTGAGATGAGAGGCTGGTCATGGCGTCCTAAATGTTGTCTAAAAGGAACGTGAGATGAGACTGTGTTCTAAATATCTGTGATTTTCTTCCCATTTTACAAAAATTGTTGTCTGTTTACTTTGTCTTTCTATCAAATAAATGCTAAGTTTTTATGCTTATAGTGTTATCTCTCTCTAGCATGAGTTCATGGCCATAGCGCAAAGTCAAACCTGGGAGCGGGATTGGGAAGGGGGGTATGATAAGTGGGCTGGTCCCAGAAGTGTGTTTACCCCCGTCCTAAGACAGATGGCCACTGATTCAGCGGCAGGAATGTTTTTGCCAATAGCACATCAGTGCAGCATGCCAACTTACCGACTGAGCTAACTTACTTCGGAAATGGGATTTGCAAATTGCCTTAAATTTCCTTTTAATCTAGTTAATCACATACACTCTCTTGAGCTTCTTCCAACTTCCCTTGTGGTTCGAGATTTACAGGCCACCTCCATGACATTTGAGAGATATCAGCGCCATTCTTGAGGGAGCATAGCCTGGCAGCCAAGCAATATGGTTGCTCAATCATGTAATCCAAGGAAGCACGAGGGGCAAGCAATATGGTTGGTCAATCATGAAATCCAGAGAGGCAACAGGTGCAGCCTCTCCTCTTGCCTTCAATATAAATATTTGGGAAAGAATATTACATTGAATGATGTTTGCAGCTCCTTTCACTGAATAAAACCACAAGCATCTGGGATCCGACATATATGCAAAGGTGAGGTTCTAGCGTGGTAAAAGGTGGGTGGACATAAGGTAGGGGTTATTATTAGTTATTATTTGTATTGTTATTATTATTAGGGTATTTTTTTAGAACAAATCTAACTTCCGTAAGCAACAGAGCACTTTACAATCATAGCGGGAAGAACACAGGGAGGGAAGCAGATAAAAAAGGAGTGCAGAGCTAACAGGGCAGGGCGAGGGTGTGTAATTGGCAGCAAGGGATCTAAAAGAAAACATGGGCCAGCAGTGGGGAGCAGATCACTGAGTCTCATGTAGGGTGGGGAATGCAGGGTGTGTGGACCTTGGTGTTAAGGAGGATAATTAGATATTGCTGTCCATGCTCCTGCAATTTGCAAAGGTTTTAATGTAATTACTCCTGGATTTTGAAAAGGTTTTGTGAATGATTTCCCAGCTGACCAATTGTCAAAATCTCCATGTATCCTGCTTCCGACAAGTGGATATCAGCTGTGGGGCACATTTGTTTGATAGTGACAAGCTTTAATACAAACTTGATGGCTTGTAGTGAAACATTTGGAAAACAGTGTGAGAACACTAATGTCTTAAACCCATTCTGATGGACAGAAATACCTACATTAAATATGTGTGTTTGGTATGAACAAGTAAGTACAAGTAGGAAAAAGGAGAGAATCAAGTGAAAAAGGACAGGATAATAAGGGGGGAAAGAGGGTTGACCCTTCCATGTTTGTGTGTGTGTGTGAGGGGGGAGTGGGTGTGTGTATGTGGGTGTGTTTGTCTAGCACCCATTCCACTTTCTTTTTTGGAATATGCCACCTTTGCAGTGTTGTCAATCAGGGTTACAATATTGTGTGTAATGCTACATTATGCCATGTTTTTGCAATGCCATGGTGCTATGCTACCATATGGTGTATTTGCGCTCATCTGCCTGTTTTGTTATTTCTATGCTTTCTCAGGTTTTTATTATCCAATGCCATGCTATGTTATTCTGTGCAACATCATATTTAAACTTCTGGGGAATGCTTCAAAATGCCGTTCTGTTAGGATCTAAGTGTTTTGCTCCCAAACACATTTTTGCTGGAAATGTAACTTGAAAATGTATTTACACCAATAAGTTGTTTATATGAATGAAGCAACTGAAGCAAACATTCTATATTGAAACCTCCAGACACCAAGAATTAATATTATTAACACATTATACCATTCAAGCCCTCCTGCGGCCCTACCTACCCAAGTCCACAGCAAATTATTTGGGTTTCGAAAAATGTGTGAAACCTTATAGTGTCTGCAACAAAAAGGTCCACAGCTCAACAACAGCTAAACAGTTGCAGAGATTTGACGTTACTGGTGCATACACGTGTTCTGTCATCATGGCCATATAATCCAGAAGTAGTTGTCCTATTTTCGAAAAGTGAGCTCTATCTTTTGGAATGTCAATCTTTCCAATGCCATATAATATGACCGAGTAAACCATCCATTTGCAAAAATATTTCACCTGTCGATTCACCAGAGTTTGTAAAGAGTAATTATCTTCAAATGGCTTGCCTAAGAGAATAACCCCTTGTTACCATGGATAATATGTTCTTGTGATTATTTTACCCAAATGCATAATGTCCTGTCAAAAAGTCTATCCAATGTGTCAAATAATGGCCTGCTAAAAAGGCAGGACATTATTTGACAAATTGGATAGACTGGGTGCCACCTATACAAATTACGCGGATGACACCCAGATCCCCTTTTGGGCAATTTCACCTCAGATACAGCCTTAGTTTGTCAGGAGGGGCCTGAGGGTAGAGGCGTGACCACTAAGCCAAAGGGAGAAAGGCACACAAGAAGCTGGATTACAAGGAGTCCTGTAGACAAGAAAGGATAGGCAACTGAGGCTGTGAGCACAAAGGGGCAGGGAATACAAAGATAACAAACACACTGGGATCCCTCTTGGGGTGTACGCAGAATGGGGAAAGTGTATTCTGCACAGATTGCTATTACAGGGACCCACTCTGAATACTCAGGGCTATGAGCAACAGCAGTGGGTGTCTGTATCTGAACCCTAAGGCACGAACAAGGTAACAGTACTCGCAAGACTGAAACCTGTACAGGTCCGGGGGGGAACCGAACAATGACTGCTTCCTGAAACAGGAACCAGTACACTGTAAGCAATGACACAAAGTACAACACTAAAACGTGACAAGGGAAGGGGCAGAGATTGCCTGCTGGAAATCCAGCAGACAAATTCTGTATATAGGAATTACATAAAACACAAGTGAAGACAAGAACAGAAATATCCAGGCAAAAAGGAACTTAGGGAGGGCAAGGTTCAGGACAGAGAAGCGGAAGAAAGGAAGGGCAGGAAACTAGTATCTAAATGCAGGAAACGGCAACCAGAAAACAGTACACGGGAATCAAGAACGGTTACTCAGGGCTGGAAAGACAAGAGAAAGCTGGCTGAGAGAAATCAAGGAAACAGTACTACTGAAGTGGATGAAAAAAAGGGGAGGACTGAAGACTCAAGGAAGCTAAGGACAGGAATCTTGGGCAGAGGGCGCAGCACACAGCAAGGAGCAAGATAATTGATGGTAGAAAACAAGTGGGTGTAGCCATGGAATAGAGGGCTGCAAACAAGGAAGCAGGGCTACAGTATGGAAGGCACAGAGGTGCAGGCAAAAGGCAGGGGAGAGAGTTTTCAGAAACAGGGCTGCAAGGCAGGAAGCACAGGGATCTGGAACAAGAGCAGGAACTGGAGACCACAGGACACAGCAAATATCCATGGAACAGGGCAACAAAGGGCTGGTAGAAAGCTCAGTGCAAGAGACCTGTGCTTCGTAAATACTGAGCTGCCCTTTACTGAAGTAGGCAAATTAGCAGCACCTGGAGCAGCACACTTGAATGTAATTTGACTCTGCCCTCTCTATTCCTGGGAAAGCGAAAGCTGCACTTTTCTTTAAGGCTTCTGGGGAGTGTAGTGCTAGAACTGCTGCATAGGAATAGCCAGGAAATGGGAACTGCCACAAGGTGCATTATGGGACATGTAGTTTTTATAAGTAAATAAGAAAGTTCCAAAGCCTTGCAAACGGAACGTAAAGACAATAATATGAATAGGTGTTGTCCAGGGAGTATTACGGAAACAAATGAGTCCCAAATAGTCCAGGATGGGTGCCAATTGGTGTGCCAGTGGCACAATCGTGACAGTATACCCCTCTCCAGGCCCCATGTAGTTAGAACAAAAAGAAGATTGAGTCCAAGGCCTGTCTCACTGTAGAAGGGTCTTATACTGTGATAGCACATCATGATGAACCAAACCCTGTTTAAGGCTTCAAGGTGAGAGTCTTTAAAGGAGGACACTTGTACATCCTGTAGAACCTTGGTGTGTAAATCCAGGAAAGGCACGTTTTCCGAGACACAAAACACTGCAATGCATCCATGGACCGAGGAACTGTGAAGCTCTGCTGCATGCTCCATTGCTTCTTCTTTCTTGAAGGAAGAGCTTTTCTGTAGGACTGGCAATGATACAACACTGATAGGTGGAACCAGGGCTACGACTGGATTGGTTGCCTTAGGGGGTTCTTCCAAATCTTCCAGTGTATTGATAGTGTGCATGATTTTCTTATTGGAAGGCACATCAGGCAAGACAGGAAACACATTGCAATGTACAAACAAGGGTGCATCTTTGTGCGTAAATGATTCTTCACTGGCATTCATGTACCTGGAAGGGTTCTTGAAAGGAACAGTATCCACTAGAACAGTATCTGTCTCAACAGCAGGGACATTTGAGGGATGTAGATCAGGATTCCCTTGCAGGTTCATACAGTCTTTGTGAATGGAAGGAAAGGCTTCAAGAAGCATGACACCAATGACTGTGCTTATCAATAGGTATTGGACAACCTTGTTCAAGTTCATGCCTTCCATGCTGGATAGAGTAATATCAGGCAAGGGCAGGCTTTCAGGTGGCTGGCTTTCAAAGTCTTGTGTGCTCCGGTTGACTGATGGATCTGGGGTAATGACTGATGACAGAACTGGACTCCATACGGGTCCTGGGTTAAGTACAGGATGGGTCTCAATTTCTGACTCATGGTCTGGTGCTGGAATGTCCATAGAAGCAGAGTATATATCTGACTGGTCACTTCAGTAGAGGCTGTAAGTGTGAGTAAAGGACTGACATCAAGGGCAAGAACTGGCAAGTACTTAAACTCAGCAGAAACTTCACTCAGAAGGTTTCACTTGGCTTGTGGTGAAATGGCAGCTTGCACTGTTTGACCAACTGGAGGAGTGAATTCTTCACTAGTTTTGCAACAGTCTGAGTTACTTTAGCTGGTAAGGGTATGAGCTGTGTTAAGCTGGAGCTGGTATGCATATGCCAAATTCAGGTCTTCCATCTGCTTTGTGTAGATCTGTATCAGTTTCTGTGTTACCGTTCCAGGCCATACCATGTCGATATTCAAAGACACAATGTCGGGTGTTTGACATAGTGCCACATGGTCTGGTATATTGTGGCCCCTTGCTAGATTCCTGTAGTTCAAGTACACACACTCATCATAGAGGTCTTCAGTTTGTCTTCTAAGGCACACAAGCTGTTTCTCTAACTGGTATGTTCCTGTGACATCTTCCAGACCTACAATATCAGACTCTGGTGTCGCAGAAGAGGAAGGTGTTGAAATGTGAAGACTAACCTTTTTGTTACTGTGATTAGTGCTTCTGTGGAAGCATTAAGAAATCCTATGACCTGTATTGGTCCTTTGTACACAGGACCAGCAGCACTAATATCAGAACACTGAGTATCATGTCCTATTGAATCAGTGTTTTTAGCAATCTGGAAAGACTCTGCAGCTAGCCATGCTGATCTAGAGCAAATTACTTTGGCAACAGGGATCCCATTAACGTATTGCTGTGGTATGCTTTCTGAGGTAAGAGAAGTGCCTGGAGAAGGAGATTCAAGGAGATTCAAATGGGGAGTAGTGTGCTCTGGGAGAGGCTCAGTGGAATGCCGGCTCTGAGAGGTAAGTACGGAATCGGCATAAGGTTTTGACTTGATGTGTGCATTGGCAGCACTAAAGCTATTATGAGAATTTCCCATGGGCTGTGCTATTAATATCTGCAAAAAGTGGTTTTCATCTTGCAATTCCTCTGTAGATAGTAGCTCTGGGTCATAATCACATATGTCATTGTAATCTAACATTGGTGGATCACAGAGCCAGTGTGTGTAATAAGCATCACGCAAAAAGTAATTTTCTTGAATATGTGTCTCCATAAGATTAGCAGTTCTCTTAGCAAAGGTACGTGAACCTACAGTTTTAGGCATGGGTTTCTTTTGCAGGGATTCAGATACCTTAGACTTACATGTGCCTACCCTTACTGGGAAAGCAGAATAATGTCGCTCTTGCATTCTGTCAGGAGGGCCCTGACAGTAGAGGCTTGCCCACTAAGCAAAAGGGAGAAAGGCACACAAGAAGCTGGATTACAAGGAGTCCTGTAGACAAGAAAGGATAGGCAACAGAGGCTGTGAACAAAAAGGGGCAGGGAATACAAAGATAACAAACGCGCTGGGTTCCCTCTTGGGGTGTACGCAGAATGGGGAAAGATTGTTCCACGGAACTTGGGAAACTCCAGCCTTCTGAACAGATTGCTATTACAGGGGCCCACTCTTAATACTTATGGCTAGGAGCAACAGCAGTGGGTGTCTGTATCTGAACCCTAAGGCACGAACAAGGTAACAGTACTCACAAGACTGAGGCCTGTACAGGTCCAGCAGGAACCCAACAATGACTCCTTCCTCAAACAAGAACCAGTACACTGTAAACAATGACACAAGGTACAACACTAAAACGTGCCAAGGGAAGGGGCAGAGATTGCCTGCTGGAAATCCAGCAGCCAAATTCTGTACATAGGAATTACATAAAACACAAGTGAAGACAAGAACATAAATATCCAGGGAAAAAGGAAGTCAGTGAGAGCAAAGTTCAAGACAGAGAAGCGGAAGTAAGGAAGGGCAGAAAACTAGTATCTAAATGCAGGGAACGGCGACCGGAAAACAGTACACGTGAATCAAGAACGGTAACTCAGGGCTGGAAAGACAAGAGAAAGCTAGCAGAGAGAAATCAAGGAACCAGTACTACTGAAGAAGATGAAAAAAGGGGAGGACTGAAGACTCAAGTAAGCTAAGGACAGGAATAATGGGCAGAGGGTGCAGCACATGGCAAGGAACAAGATAATTGATGGTAGAAAGCAAGTGGGTGTAGCCAGGGAACACAGGGATGCAAGCAAGGAAGAGAGCAAGGAAGCTGTAGCCAGGAATCAGAGGGCTTCAAACAAGGAAGAGAGCAAGGGGCTGTAGCCAGGGAATAGAGGGCTGCAAACAAGGAAGCAGGGCTGCAATATGGAAGGCACAGAGGTGCAGGAAAAAGGCAGTGGAGAGAGGGCTGAGAAACAGGGCTGCAAGGCAGGAAGCACGTGGCTCTGGAACAAGAGCAGGAACTGAAGACCACAGGACACAGCAAATATCAATGGAACAGGGCAACACAGGGCTGGTAGAAAGCTCAATGCAAGAGACCTGTGCTCCTGCAGGCAGCTGCTTAAATGCTGAGCTGCCCTGTGCTGAAGTAGGCTAATTAGCAGCACCTGGAGCAGCACACCTGAATGTAATTGGCCTATGCCCTCTCTATTCCTGGGAAAGCGAAAGCTGCACTGTTCTCTAAGGCTTCTGAGGAGTGTAGTGCTAGAACTGCTGGGTAGGAATAGCCAGGAAATGGGAACAGCCACAAGGTGCATTATGGGATATGTAGTTTGTATAAGTAAATAAGAAAGTTCTAGAGCCTTGCAAATGGAAAGTAAAGACAATAATATGAATAGGTGTTGTCCAGGAAGTATTACGGAAAAGAATGAGTCCCAAATAGTCCAAGATGGGTGCCAATTGGTGTGCCAGTGGCACAATCGTGGCATAGTAAACAAAATGTACATCCTCATTCATCCATGGATGGCAAACAATGGCCTCTGCCTGAATGACGATAAAACAGAGATCCTGATCCTTGGCTCGGCTAATAACCTAAAAAAAAACAGATACTAATTAGAGCGCCTTCAACATTGATGGCAACATAGTTACAGTTGCCAAAGGAGTGAAGACACTTGACTTCTATCTGGACTGAACGCTAACTCTACAAAAACAGGTAAACTCCCTGGCCTCATTCACGGCTTGCACTGGCAAACTCATTAGAGCATAATGCCCTCATTTTATCAAAATTGGACTACTGCAACGCATTGTACTCAGAAGCCAATAAATATATCATCAACAAATTACAGACACTACAAAACAATGTGCTCAGAACGGCCCTGAACCTCACCACCAGAGAGCATATATCCAATGCTAGGAGAAACCTTCACTGGTTGAAAATTAGTGATACGATCCTCCTTAAAACGGTGTCACTAACCTTCAAATGTCTTAATAACGCAGCCCCTCCATACCAAAGGAAAGAATAATTAGAAAAACCTCTGTACGACCTTCTAGGACAACCAATTCTTACTGACTTCAAATACCTAGATTCAGACTTAAAAAACAGGAGGCAACAGTTTCCCAGTAAAAGCAGCACAGCAATGGAATGCACTACCAGTTGAGCTCAGAAGGGATCAGTCCTTTTACAGCTTCAGACGCAACACCCTCACCTGGCTACACCTTAACGACCATTAGACGAATGATCTCAGCTGTATGTATATGTGTATGCTTCCTACCTGTACCTCTCTATATTGTAACTAAGCTTCTCAGGACTCTCTGTGCCACTCTATACCAGTAACCAGGATTTAAGTATTCTTGTTACGTTGTGCACCCAGTTACCTATGGGTTTGGTGCCCCCTACAAATCAATAAAAAAAACAAACAAATAAGGATGTAAAACCGCATATGCCTACCATCCATGAAGTAGTGATCCCTTCCTGACACTTTCTTTTTACATAGACCTGAGAAGCCGTATTTGCGTAGCATACAATCTAACCAGATTCATAAAAGTGACAGGGTCCAATTGGGAAAATAGACATGCCCAAGCAGCTAAAATAAAAAAAGTGGCCCACAACAAAGGAAAGGGACCCACACAAACAATGTCACCCACAAACACAAACTCCAGTTGTTAGTGGAATTTTGCAATACACTATTTGGGAAGATGGAGGAGGAGTAGTGCTGAACACTTTGATTTTGATGGGGTTCACATTTTTCTTTATTATGTTGCTGCAACCTGCAGCAGAACAACCAAGTGTAGCGTAGGAGGTTAACACCCCTGCTAAAGAATCAAATATTGTGCCCATTATTGTGTTTTGCTGAATCCACCGTATTGCTTGAAGGCTATCAAGAGAAGGACTAGCTCCAACACCAAAATACAGAAATAGCATGAACACTGATCATCATGATATATGTCTGATGAGCAGAGCAGAGTAGCCGAGCGTCTGACTGCTGAACTGTAAATAGTATGATTGTCATTGATCAGAGATGGCAAGCAAGTTGCCCACCTGTAACCCGTCTATACTACGGTCCATTATGCATTGCTTTGGGCAAAGCTATGTGTCTCATATTCATCTTATAGGATATTCCACGATCAGTATACACTCAAACGCATTTGGTTGTACATCTATGAACAATTTTTCCTGCAACAATGAGTATCTGAGACCAAATAAAAGTTCCACATTATGACTCAATTAAACAGCATTTGAGTATACCATCTGCTCAAGAGTGAATCAGAGGCCTTTGAAATTTGAACTGACGTACCACATGCCATGACTATGATCAGGGCTGGTCCTAGACAGAATGGCATACCAGATTAGAAGAATCCTTGACTGTTCCCCTATCTTGCTTACTATCTGCTGCCCATACTTGCTGTTTTTTCTGTGTGCATTTGGAGCCCATGTCCATGTACATTCAGTTTGACCAGTGTTAAGCTAAGAAATCTTACTCTGTATAAGCTATCATACAAGTGAGGAGACTTGTGCATAGCACAGCATTGAGATTCCAACCACAGCATACACAAGTTAAAACTGAACACTCCTTATTGTATCTGTTTAACAAAGAATATAGTAGTTACTGATTAGGCACTCTCAATATTGCCAAATATGTGGACCTAATCAAGTATGTGATGATTTGCGCAGGAAATCACAACTTTACTCATTTTAGGAAGTTGGTACTGCATGGTAGGTTCCCCGGGTCCAAATTCTGTACCTCCACCTACAACATTTTGACACATAAATGAACGGCCAGAGCAAGTAAATTCAATTACAGCTGTCTGGGACCTGGGTCTGCACTACCTCCAACTCTCTTCCTAAACATCTCCCCTCTTGAGCTCTCTGCTCATCCACCTCAAACTCTCTGAGGGTCAGTCACTTTTTCCAAGCAGAGAGTTGGGGGCAGATTTCTTCCCTCGGCTGAGGTCTCCCTCTGGAACAGCCTCCCTACCTCTATCAAACATTTGCAGAAACCCCTCTGGTTCCACAAGCAACTCAAGACATTCCTCTGCACTTCAGTTTTCTCTCTTCGTCTCCCCTGCTGATGACCCATCTGCTCCATGCTCCGGTCACCTGGCAACCCTCTGAACTTGCTCCCAGGCCCCTGCCTGTCCAGTTGCACCTTGCACTACCTCTTAGCTCCACCAGTTCTTGTGGTCTGTATCTGTAACCATAAAGTCCCTTGTCTCTGCACTTATAAGGCACCCATTGGCTGTACTTTCTGATTACCTGCACTGAGCAACCCACTGGTTGCACGTTTGATTAACTGCACTTCTCCAACCCCACTTCTCCTTGGGACTTCACCCATTCCCTGTTAGGGAGAATTCTCCAAAATTGCTAATTTCCCTTAACTACTGACTCCCTCAGCAGCTTTGCTGGATTTCTAGTATTTATTTTTCTCACCTGGCAAGAGTGTGAGCATTTTTTCTCACTCTTACATGTGTTTTGCTGTGTGTGTTTAAAATGTCTTGTGTTCATAGACTGTTGAGCCTCACCCACTCCACAGGCATCATCTTTTTACTGTGTGTTACACAGCACCTTCAGTGCAGTGACACAGGGTTGTCTTTTAGACTTCCCAACTCAGATTCCATTTTCTGGGACTGACTACAGTCTCCCAGAACATGTAAAGTTGCCGTTGACTTTATTAGTCTCTTAAAAATCCACAGGTCCAGGACAAACTATCTTACATAGAGTACTGGAAAGGGTTAATATTCATCCCTTTTTGTCTGTTTCTCTTGGAACATTGTTTTGCTCCCTTTTCATTAAGACTTGGCTGGTGGCTGTGGTAAGTACCCTATTTTTCCTACCGCAGTTATCTTAAATGGTTCCATGTAATAATGTCGCCACAAAAATCTCGCCATGCAAAAATATCGCCGAAAAATGGCCGTTTTTTGTGGTGACATTATTGCATGGAACATGCGGGGGACATTTTTATTTAAAAAAAAAAAAAAATGTTTTGCCCCTGTCCCCATATATGTGGTCACCTAAATAATATCGCCACAAAATGTTCCCGCCGATATTATTTACGGCGACCATATATATGGCGATATTATTACCTGATACCTCTTAAATAACCTTGGTATTGTTTTAGGCTATCTTGGTAACCTCGAACTTAAACCCACTAGACCATATACATTTTTATACGGTTCTGGCTGGGTTTATTCGCCATTTCTTTTTGAAAATGTCTTTCTCGTGTTTAACTCTGCGCGCCAAATCAGGTTTGGTTCTTTTTTTCACCATCCTTTTCACGGGCTTCTACACAGAAGCCCTACTTAGGCGTCTGTATGTCTGTGGGGGACAGGATGTGAGGGAGTGGTTTAGGACTCCCTGCACAGGGTCTCCTTGGAGACCCATATTGCACTCTGATCTGATTGGTTGTGGTGACTGTCCTGGCAGAACAGCCACCCTGCTGTGTGATTGACAGGCAGGCTGTGTGAATGGGGGAAAACTGCATATAAAGCAGGTCTCTGGGGCTGGAAAGGCAGAGTCGCCATTGGAACGAAAGTACCGAAGAGGAGCTGACAGAAGAGGACCCCTACAACGACTGAACAGCCCCGTGAAGCCCTGCTGCAGGTCCGAATCTTCAGACTTCAATGACAGGGAAGATCTGCAAAAAATCTTCTCCCCTTGAGCTGGTGGAAACAACCAGTTTACCAAACTCCAAGTCAGGCCTCCCTCTTCTGGTCGAATTTGCTGTGCAGAGCTACTGTGAACCGGATAGCCAGGAAGGTCAGCCCCTGCTTGGGTTTTGAGGAGCTCACCTTTTTCTTTGTTGCTTTGCTCTGCTGCTGGTTTCTTCCCTGGGCAGTGCAGGACCCTCCAGTCTTCCTACTTTGGGCCTGATCATGACTTCAGTGGTAACGCCGGCGGAATAACCGCCGGCGGTATAAGCCCTACCGCCGAACTCCCCGGCGCTAATAGCACCGGATCACAAGTTTGGCAGTAATGTTAATCAACATTCCCCATTGCGCCCATTCGGCAATGCCCCATTCCCCATTGTGCTCAATGGGGAAGTTTCACGCTCTTACTGCTGGCGGATTTCCCGCCGGCGGTAATAGCCCGAATTTTCGGCAGATTTCCCCCCAGCTCAGAGTTGGGGCGAAATCCACCGAAGTCCTGATTTGGCAGACCCTTAAATCTGGTGGTAATAGCGCGACCGCTGGATTTAAGGGTTACCGCCAAAGTCGTGATGAGGCCCTTTGTGTCAGTCCGACAGTCGCTTCAGGAACCGTGAGCCTGCAGGACCTGTCAGGAACGTCCGCCTCAGCTACAGCTGCTTCTCCATTTTAAGGTACAGTTTGATTCCGGTTGTTCATTCCGTCCAGCCGCGGTAAAGGTGTGTGAAACCTTTTGCCAATCCGAGGGCTTGTCCTTCTCTGCTCTTTAAACAAACTTTTCTGCCGACCAACCTCGTCCGGAACTCTTGGCAAACACTTAACTGCAAACTACCCTGAACTGTGTGATCTTGAACAAAAGAATGTTGTCCTATTGACTTTGGCCCTAAGCCTTTTTGATTTGATTCCATCACTGTCGTTCCTCTTTCTAGATTGCCCTGCTTACTTACCTGTTGGTGCTTCGTAATTTTTGTCTAACTTTGTCTTTCCCTCCCTTTTAAATTATTGGAGTGCCATTTTGCTCACACTTCGTTGTTTAGCTTAACTTGTCCAGCATCTATTGGGAGTGGTGTGGTGTATTAAGAGTGTGATTTCTAAACTGCTTTACTTTAGTGAAGTGTTTTACAACTGATGTGTAAATAAATGTATATTCTTTTGCTAAGAAACATTGAGTCACTGTTTGTTTGAATCATAGTAATTGATGTCCTTTGTGTAAGTATTGATACTGCTCACTTGCTCTTGCGATAAGTCTGGCTGCTCAGCCATCGCTACCACTTTACTCTGTAGTACGGGTTTGTAGCAATGGTGAATTTGTACTGTCACTTGTACTCTTAATTGTGTGTGGTGTTCCCAAAGGGTACTGCATATAATTCTGCCTAACATTCCCCGCCCCTGCGCGATCTGAATGACACAAGGCTTAGTAAGATCATTGTTTTGTCCTCCCTCTGTTTCCCCATCCTTGTCTTGTCGCACCTAGAAACACTTGTGTACAGGTGCGTTATAACTAACATATCCTATCACCTGTTCGAGGTGGGATAGGTGGTCTTCCCCCATCTGCTGCTGAATACAGAAATGTCGTTGAGGTAGGCAATGCTGAAGTTTCCCAGCTCCTTTAGGACCTGGTTTACCATCATCTGGAAGGTGGCAGGTGCATTCTGTAGTCATAACTTTGATCTTATAATGCCCACCCGGGGTCGAGAATGTAGTCCTCTCTTTTGTAGAATTGGTCCAATTATCTAGCCAATACTCAGTCGCACGGTCTAAGGTACTAATGAACTGGCCATCACCTAACTGGTCGATTAGCTTGTCTGCCCAAAGGATGTGGTAAGCATCTGGCTTCGTGACAGAGTTGAGCCTCTGATAATCCATGCAAAAACAGACCTCAGTCTTCCCACTGCTGGACTTGTTAGTGGCCAGTTCTACCGGGCTAGCCCAGGTGCTGCAGGAAGGCTCAGTAGCCCCGAGGCCACCATTTAGGAGAACCCCCCCTTGATAATGTCTTTGACCTTGTCTGACATCCGGTGAATCCTACTCTTCACTGGCTAACTGGTTCCTATGTCGAAGTCATGGACACACCGACCGATCTTCCCAGGAGTCAAGGGGTACAGGTCAGAGTGGTCTTCCAGCAACCGTTGGCAGTCTTTCCTCTGCTGCTGCGTGAGGTCTGGCAAGAGTTGAACTCCCTCAAAGGACCCGTTGGTGGGCTCTGTGTGTAACAGATCAGGGAGGAGATCCACCTCATTCTTAAACAGAGCCATAACCAAGTCATCCCGGAGGGCAATATGGTTTGAGCTGGTTGACATGAAACACCTGATGTGTCTGCCTCTAAGTCTCAGTATCAATGAAGTTGTTAACCTCACTGATACTTTCAAGCACTACGTAGGGCCCAGTCCACTTGTCATGCAAGGCCCTGGATTGGACGGGTTCATTGATCCAAACCAGCTGGCCTGGTTTATATTACATCATGTTCTCCTTCTGGTTATGCCAGTGCTTCATGAGCTCCAGCTTGGTGCTCAGTCTGTTTTAAATCCCAACCCTGCAGCCAGTGTGACAAATTGGATTCTGCCTCACAGGAGTATAAGGGTGATTAGGGACAAAAAGGCTCGCTCAACCGTTACAATTATACAAACCAAAAAACAACACAATCATAAAGGTAAAACGGGGACAACTAAGCAATATACCCCCTTCACCTTTTGTGGTAATGGAGGTTGAGGGCAGGCTATATTGCTAAGAGGGGTGTGAAGGTGAATGAGTGATGACCCAACAACACAGTATCACAGTTCAAAATAAAGGGTATGTCCAATCAAGGTTCTATAAAAATATAAAGACTTTAATAAAACACACCATATGCAAGTAGAACGTAAAGAGATTACTCTAAAAAAAAAACACCCCAGAGGAAAGAGTGAGGAGATGCGATAGACTGGAGAAAGTACCACTTTGATCTTAGTAGAGGGTTGATAGGTTAGGTACTACCAAAAGGGAAACCATCTCTAGGGCCACAAGTGGACTGGGGGGGTGGGCAGTTTATTCTCACAGTACCTGAATTTGGCTCTTGGTCGGCTGACACATCAGACCGAGGTTGAATGTTGATGCAAGATCAGTCTGAATCAGGCATGTAGGATTGCTTAGGCCCTGGCAGCAAGCAGGTGTTGAGCCGGGGAGAATGCGGGTGCTCAGCGCCATCGAACAGTGGCAGTTCAAGTGCTGTAGGTCACGGTGGTAACAAAATGCTTCAAAGTTGGCCCAACGAAGTCAGGCTTTTGTCGCTGGCAGAGGTTGGCAAGTGATGCTCTGGTGGGTCGAGTCAGTGAGCAGCGGTCGTGAAGTGGTGTTCAAGGGGGCATTAAGGTGCAAGCACTGAGGCAGCAGTTCTTGGGATAGCTGAACCGAGCCGTGTGCTAACCTCCAGTTAGAATCTGCGAGTGACCCTCCAGAGATTTGGTTCAGTTTTCGGCGCTGGGCAGACGCTTCAAGTCTGGAAGTTGATCGGCTCTGCTACGACACAATTCCATGTCCGGCGGATGGAGATGCAATGCAATCATTCAGCTGGATGAAGGAACTCCAATTCCAGCACCAGGGACTTCCCTCTCATTCAGGATGCAGGGAACACGGAGGGACCGGTTCAGTGTGCGTAAACAGAGAGCTTCTGCTGGTTTGGTCCTCCAGGTTGCTGTAAGGCCTTCACAAATGGCTGAAGGATAGGATACTCCACTTCAGGGTCTACTCTTCGGGCAAAAAAGATCCATTGCAGATTGGTTTTTTGGGTCCTGGTCCACGGTGCAGGTCACTCACAATAGTCCCTGTGAGTGGTTAGTGGACAGATCTTCCTTCTGTCTTGGTTGGCTCCTTCTTCAACTCTGGTTCAGTACTTTGGACAGTGCAACTGTCCAAAAGGAAGTGAAGGTTAGAGTCACCAGAAAGTCTCTTCTGCCTTAAACAATTTTTTAGAAACTGCAGCTATTCTGTTGAAGGGGTGCAATACTCCTTCTTTTAATGGCATACGTCCTCAGGTGATTGTTTTAAAACTAGCATGCTTTTGGGGACCAATCCCAGCTTCTGGCAGGAGTGGACTTTGCCATCTTGAACTTGCACTCAAAGTGCTTTGTTCCAGGGGAAGTGGAAGAGACAAAAAAGGGAAAGAGAGACAGTGTGAACCAAGATGGTGGAAGGCTTCTTCCATTGTCCAGAGCACTCCTGCCTATCCTACTTCCAGCCTGTTACCTTCTACTGACAACAAAACACCTTTAGATATGCATCATCCTGTAGTGAGGCTAATCCTGAATGGGTGTGCTCCTTTAATATCTGGGCTCAATGCCACTGCCAGCAGTGTGGCATTCTCTGTGGGAGGGGTTAACAGCCCTCACAAAGAGAATCAAAGCGAGGCTGGGTCTCATACACATTCCCTTCCTTCCTTCCATAGCAGAGCTGTCTCACAGGAGCTGACACATGTGCCATATACGTTGGTTTGTGGTGGCCAGGATCATAAGTATCGCCATGCACTTTGCCTAAACTGAGGCATAGCTTATTTTTAGAGAATACTGTATCACCAGCATGAGGTACTCATGATCTCATTGTAGTTTGGGAACAGGGGAAATATTGTAAATGTCACCCCTGTGCTTCAGTGACTTTACTGTCACTGCTGTGGTTGAGTGGGCATCTTGTGACCTTTGTACCTGCTCTGTGCCATTAGCAGAGTGGGTGATGTGGATCAGGCTACTGATGCAGCAGGATACCACTGTCCTATGCTTTTAGCATGGAGTTGCAAAAAAAGGGAATCTGGTTGGCAATTCCTCAGAGGCATTTATAGTTTTTTATTGTTCTATATTCCTTGTTCCCATTTCCTGCATGCTTGTATGGTTGGTTGAAAGCCATCTGTGAATCATTGACGGAAGAAACCTTGAGGTAGATATGAGAATTTTAACTATTGTAAATAGTGTAGAAAGCAATTTAATGACTATTGTTTCTATGCCACGTGGGTTGCACAGGCAGTTCTCCTTTGACAGCACCATTTACCACTCTGCATCACTTTTTGTGGATTCACCTATTTTTTTGAGTAGCTGCACAGGATCGAGTTGTTAAACGTGAGAAGTTTGACAAATTAGGAAGAATATTTTGTACATGACCCAGTTGAAAATGTACTCAATTTACATATATATATATATATATATATATATATATATATATATATATATATATATATATATATATATTCAGTGAAAAAACGTTGTTAAAGGTACGTTATGGTTAAGTTACGCTGCTAAAAACCAATGAAATTTAGTGAAAAAACTTTGTTAAAGGGACATTATGGTTAAGTTGCGCTGCTAAAAACCTTTCAAATTCAGTGAAAAAACTTTTTTAAAGGGACGTTATGGTTCCAAGTAAAACCGAAAAACCCTTGAAATTCACCAGTTATGGTAATCTAAGCAACCATAATTCGCGCCACCACCGTGCACTGCTAAGCCTAACACCCAGGACATCAAAGATGACATCACAAATGTCATTGATGACATCACATGTTCATTTACCTTTCATGAAAAGTCTGTACAAGGGATTCTTAGTGTAATGTTAATAAAAAAAAAGTGTCAAAGATTATTGGAATAAATATGAAGTGCTAATCAGTGTATTAAGCAATGCATTGATATAAATAGCATTCTATCATGAAGTTCCATCCAGTATACTAAGGTACTCATGTAGAAACATAGGCATTGTGTGCAGCATACACGATGGAGGTGCAATATTCATAAGCTTGCCATGTTGAATAGTGAAATGATAACTGTTTTCATATTACAGTTTTGCGTACAGTGAAACTTGTGATGAGTAGGTAATAAAACCCACTTACTACATAATTGCATTATTATAGACAAATCACAAAGAGACAACACCACATACAAATATGAATATATACAAGGGAATTGAAGTAAGAAAAAAAAACAATAGTAGCATAAAGTGTTCATGACCTAACCTAACATAACATAACCATTTCCCAGTCAATTATCCCCAAACCCTCTCCATAACCCAAAACGTTTTGATGAGACTTCCATCCCTTCTTCACCTAACAACAATCATGTTGAAACCCCTAATTCTCCTGTTTTTGTTTCTGTTTCTGCCTCACCTTCTCTGTCATAAATTATTAATATATGTAAAATAAAGTTTAATTTGTGTATTGTGTTGTAAATAGTTTTTTTTTTTTAAAAACAATGTAGGTGTCCGCGGACAGTGCAGGTTTTCTGAAATGTTCGTAAATAAATGAAAATAGAGGTGTCCTGAAGAACACTATACCTGTTCGTACTGTTCGCTAGCAAGTTCAAACTGTTCTAAGAACACACGTGGTGTCCTGAAATGTTCGTAAAGAAACTAAAATTAAAGTGTTCTAAAGAACACTATATCTGTCCGTAATGTTCGCTATCAACTTGAAACTGTTCTAGGAACACAATTGGTGTCCTCAAATGTTCGTAAATAAACGAAAATGGAGGTGTCCTGAAGAACACTACACCTGTTCGTAGTGTTTGCTAGCAAGATGAAACTATTCTAAGAACACACGCGGTGTCCTGAAGTGTTTGTAAAAAAAAAAAAATTAAAGTGTCCTAAAGAACACTATATCTGTCCGTAGTGTTCGCTATCAAGTTTAAACTGTTCTAAGAACACAATTGGTGTCCTGAAATGTTCGTACGTAAACGAAAATGGAGGTGTCCTGAAGAACACTATACCTGTTCGTAGTGTTCGCTAGCAAGTTCAAACTGTTCTAAGAACACAGCCGGTGTCCTGAATTGTTCGTAATTAAACAAAAATGGAGGTGTCTTAAAGAACACTATACCTGTCCTTACTGTTCGCTAGCAAGTTTAAACTGTTCTAAGAACACACGCAGTGTCCTGAAATGTTCGTTTCACGTGTGACGCATTTTTAATTACTGCAGGACCTGAACAGTGTCCATAGAACATCAACGCGCCTGCGCTAACCAATCTCCGTTCATTTGGTGTCCTGCGGACATGCGCTTCCTTCGCAGACTTGTTCGCGAATGGATCATATGACCGCGCCCACGCTGATAGGGTGTTCTGAATGCGGACACTGTTCGTGTCCCCGAACAATTTAAAAGTACATTTTCAATTAATCCATAATATTTTTCAATACAATCTCACCATGGCACACGTCCCACATAGTAATCCTGAGTTTCTACATACCTTTTGAAACTTTTTGAACTTTTTCTGTGTTCGATCTGTCCACGGACAGCGCGCATGTCTGCGGACCGCGCACAAGCACCCCTATAAAAGACCACGCCCTAGAGCTTATTCTCATTGTGTTTCTGGCTATTCTTCAGAACACAGCGATTTTTGCTGCCACCTGCAGATTACACCATCATCGAGATGGCATCCATGGCTGAACTACTGCCACCTGGTGCTGCACCTGCTTCAGCACCACCCCCACCCCCTCCACCACCACCACCTCCCCAAGGGCCTGAAGAGGGGAACAGGAATGAGGATGCAGAGGAGGAAGAAGAGGATGATGAGAATGAGGTAGAGGAAATCCCTACTACCTGCACTAGGCGTGAGTCTTGGGTGTGGTGGTTATTTACCATTCATGGGAATGGTCCTAAGGCTTGTGCGAACCGTGTTACCTGCAATGAGTGCAAAATGATACTCAGTCGCGGGAAGCACAGTAAGTACAGCTTTGGGACCACTACTATGAAGCGACACCTGAGGTCATTTCACTCTGGGGCTATTCGCAGGGTTGTACCTTGTGAAGAACATAGCAGGTTGATTTCCTCTACTTCATCCTCTGTTTCTGATCCTGTCACCACAATGACCACCTCTGTGGGACAGCGTCTTCCTCAAGCTGCCTCACAGGCCATACAGAATGCTGATGACCCTTACCTTTCGAGGGTCACAGTTGTATGTATGTACTGTGACACAGTACTCTGCAGGGGGGAGCGACTTTGTAGTGCTTTTGAGACTATCGTCTCAGAGCACGAGAAGATCTGCTCACTACCCAAATAAAACCCACTCTACATCTTCCTCTCTCAGCTCGCCCTTTTTTATCCCTGTGGTTGGTGTCCCCCCTTTACCTTCCTTCCCCTCCTCTTCTACTGTGTCGTGTATAAAAATCCCAAAAAAATACAAAATAACAAAAATTAAAAAAAAAGGCTCTTTTCAGAGCCGCCTTTCACAGCTAAAAAATAGAAGTGAAAATAAATGAAGCAGGGCCCTTTGTATTTTTTAGAAGTGCGCGGACAGTTTGCGAACATTTTAAAGATTGGGTTGCTACCCTATCACAAACATTGCAATTTTCTCTGGGAGGAAGTGGTGGCTCTGAAAAGAGCCTTTGGGAGGTGTTTGTATGTCAAAAATTATAAATGCTTAACACCTACTTCAAAATAGATGTTGTAATTCCAAAAAAGGTTGCAATGCATTTTGTACATTTCTCAGAAAAATCTGATTGCCACCATAAGTAAAATGGACTCCATCTCTGCGAAAAAAGTTTGTACTACGAAACAGAATATTTTCATTGTGAAAAGAAGACATGCCAGAATCTTTTAGAAAGGCTTAATTAACATTGCGCCTTGCTTTTTCCATTTGACCATTGGACCAAATGAAGAAGAACAAAGCCACATATGTCCATAACCTTCCCAAGTCCTTCTTTCATAGCAAATTGCAAAAAAATCCCAGTCACATGTCCTAAACTGTTCCCTCCACAATGAATTACAATTATCTCTGGATGTTGCTCTGTCTCCAATGTAGCACAGAGAGGTAGCAAGTCCAACCACTTCATTCCACGTATACCATCCAAGATCTACAGCTACTCCACAGCTTTCTGCATCCACCTTCAACCAATATATCCATGAATCTCCAAAAATCCATACAATCTTTTTCCTAAAACACACAGACATAGCCATCTGTTGTTCTCTCAGCAAACACAGTATATGAGAAACTCTCTTCTGGCACAACACACCCACTAAACTTTCCTGACCAATCCCTTTCAGTACTCATTCTCATTTGCATGACTTCTGAACCCAAAAATCCCCTGATGTAACTCCCGATGTCCGCGAACTACCGCCATGTCCGCGGACATATCGTAACATGAACAGCCCTTCTACCATTTCCACTTCACTCTCTCTGCCATTCCCTCATTGGATGTAGCTAAGAAGTCACATGACCATGCACCAATCACATTCAAGACCACTACATCTAACTGCATCATCATAGATCAGCACTGCAAATGTACTGTGAATCTCTCCGAGTACAAGTGTCATATCATTGGCAAGCACCATCTACCAGAAATACTGTACAAGTCTCCAAGATTTCTACTTGCAGCTCCATGCATATCCATATGCATGAACACAAACTTCAGGTATGCATATTTTCTGTACAGTAGATGAACACATTTTCAAACAGACTTTTACCTTGTGTAATCTGTAAAATGAATTTACTGTATTTTTTTTCAATTTACTAAAATCAACTATCACTTATAAACCTTTATACTATTTACTATCTTTATAGACACACACTCAAATCATGTTAAACTAACATTTTTTAAATGAAATATATAGACTACATATATTCAAACAAAATTGCACGCAAGCACAATCTATGTTTAAATCTTTAAAAAAAATACTTATACAATTTCATATTTTTTGTTTTTATTTATTTATTTACTTAATTACTTTAATTTAGACACGGCATTGAGGCGCTATTACCTAGAACAGCTTAGTTACAGAAATAGTGGTATTCACTAGTATATTATAAATTTCACAAGACATAGTAAAGATATTTTTTTTTGCTACAGTTAGTCATTCAATACAATTTGTTCATTAAGAACATATCATATGTCCTGAACTGATGCAATGTATCTTATGTAAATAAATTAGTTTAATGGTTTTGAAGAAGGCGCTGAGGATTTCAATTAAAAAAATCAATATCTAAATTAAAAACAGCGCTATATACAAACAAAATTACTAATTTGAACCTTTTACAATTGCAGTGAAGACCAGTCTCCTGAAAAGAAGCAGCCAAATTTGAAGAACAAAGAAGAACTAAGAAGTTACCTGTTAATTTAAGAAAAAAAGTAAGTAGAATATCACCATAATTTTTGTATTATTACTCAAACATACTGTAAAGGTAATATAAGCTATTTCTGTGCCTAAAAATAGAGATTGTGTAACATTTTGTCCAAAAATCTCCATGTCTTAAACAGTGATTTACAGCCAGAATGGCCACAAATTCCTATTTTTGGACACACAAATTACCCAACTGAACCGCTACAATGTTCATATTATAGAACAAACAACTGTTTTAATTGTATACATTAGATTTACCATTTGTACTTTTCCACACCACTAGCTTACTTTTTTTTGTCATCTGAACCCCAGTTTAGTAACACATAAATTCAAGAATACCTATCCCTACCAGTTGTAGTTCCCAATGCACAATCACACACCTTTACATACATCTTTATTATCTTACTTAAACACTCATGCACACAGCACACATACATTGCAGAACACCCCAACACATACCTTCTTTATTTTTTTCAACAGACCCTAAAGAATGCCTACCAAAAGTCAAGTCCGTAGAAAGCAACACAGAAGTAGAGCAAATGAAAATGAAAGTGTCCAATAAAAGCATCCATCTCTAGCAGAATTTGTAAAAAAAAGTTGAAACAAAACAGCTAATACAGTCATTTAGTGAAACACAAGAAGTTTCAAGCACAAAAACTTTGCCTCCTCTATCAAAATGTAAAACAAACCAAAAAACAATTAACAGAAAATCAGCTATCACTACAGATAAAACTATTTCTTTAAATTTTAATCTAGTGCAACGTAAGCATACCAAGAAAAGTATTTTAGCCAAAATGTACTGTCACAAATTCCTTCAAAATCTTATAAAAACAGGAGAGAAATCAGGTTCAATGCTTAAAATCTATTGTAGGAAATTAATCTTAGAAGTGTTGATGGACAGTGCAATTCTTCTCAAAAGAAAGTTATTTATTTTACTGTTAAACAAAATGAAACCACTAACAAAACTAATAACTAAATTACAAAAAAGACTTATCAATAAGTGAAATGTCAACCGAAAGAACTTCTTAAGTATCTGCAGAGGTGAATGGAATCAACTACGAGCACAGAACCATATTTTAATGAAGAAGCGTACAAACAAAAGCAAACAAATACAATTGCCATACATAGCAGTGGTCGAGGTTATGAAAAAGTGAATAATACCATAATGGAACAAGAAGTACTCCTTACAAAAATATGCCCTGAAAACTTAGAATTACCCCTCCATTAAACTGAATCAGAACGTTTAGTGTACAAATGGCCATGCACGTCAATGTGTAACATTCCCAAACAATGTTTCAAATCTTTATGCCAATTCCTCAATAAATATGTGAAAAGCAAAGACAAAATCAAAATTAAATTACTGAAAAATATGGATACCTGTCCAGTGCGCAAGTACAAAGGACTACAAGGACATTCATTGGCCTTCATTACAGGACCTACTTGTAAAACCACTTTCCATGATATCAAAAGGATAGCAACACATCATTCAACTATAAGAAATCTAGTCTATAAACTGTACTATGCTAAAAGTCCTGCTTTAGCACTAGCAAATTTAAATATCATCCTTCTACATGGTACAACGAAAAACCTACTTTAAGAAATTGACTATATCCAGAAAAAATATTTTGGAAGTGAAAGCCATTTACAGAATGAAATAGCTTTAAACCAATTAAGCAACAATTCTACACATGGCAACCTTTTGCTAAACTCATACAAAAAAGAAATACTAAAATTTAAAAGTACATCAGCTGAAGTACCAAACCATGTATGTGTATGTTGCCGTAGAACTTTTTATAAAAGTAACACAAAAACTGTAGACCTATCATACAAAATAGAAGACAATGAAGATTCTAAATGGTTTGAATTAGCTCTCTACCTTGTAGCAGAAAACAAATACGAAATAACTGACCCCTTAATACTTTGCAGTTACTGCACTACAAAACCTGACAACAACCAAAGTCCTTCACGTGCTATCACAAATAATTTGGAATTATACCTACTACCAAAACCCCTACAACTTAATTTACATGAGAGCATCATAAGTCAAACAGTACACCCATTTCATGCAATAATACGCATTCAACCAAAAACAGCAAAATTACCTCCTTCTGAATTGGTAAAAGGCATTCATGGAAAAGTAGTTTATTTACCATTAGATCTAAAAGAAAATGTGCATACTCTAGGAGTGCAACATCCAATGCAGCAATCTTTAATTATATTAGTAAATGGAGTACCTACAAAAGACAAAAAAATATGGCAACAGCTGGTAGATTTACATAAAGTTGGACAAGCCTTCCAATATCTTAAAGAGAATAATGAATATTACAAAGAAATTATTGAAGACAACTTGAAAGATACAACTGAAATAATTCAAGAAACACAAGAAGCTGGTCAATTTGAGCTAATAGATCCTGCTACAATATCAAATACTTTAGACCATTATACAATTCATCCTTTGCACTCTAATGACACCATAGAAGATGTACTGGAAACGTACCAAATGCGTCAAACAAAAGGATCGCCAATCAGCATATGGGAAAAAAGTATAGAAGCACGTGCTTTTCCTCTACTCTTTCCTACTGGTAAAGGAGGAAGGTATGATGATAGACCTATTCAAATATCAGCTTCAGAATACCGCTCATTACGGATGTATTCTGAAGATCCCAGATTTAGACAAAATGTGGAATACATATTCCACCTACTCTTTGAAAGTGAACTAGCAATTTTATGTTATGGAGTTGCACACATATTAAAATCAGGATCACATTTTCAAAATATGACAGCTACACAATTATTAGAAAAAGTGCAACAAAAGGATGAGGTTTTACAATCAAATATTACAAATCTATTAGCAAATATGCGTGGTACTAAAGAATACTGGTTTCGACGTCATGGAGATGTACGTTGTATGATCAGAAACCTTGGCCCACCCACTTGGTTTGTTACATTAAGTTGTGCAGAATATGCATGGGAAGATTTACATGAATTCCTACGCGCATCAAATAAAAACAAAAAAAACATAGATATACTAACACCTGGAGAACTTTGTTCTTTGGATCCTGTTAATGTTTCAAGATATTTTCACCATCGCTTCATTGCTATGCTACATTTTATTTGTAATAAAACTGTTCCTCCCCTTGGAGAAGTGCAACACTTCTTTTGGAGAAAAGAATACCAAGCCAGAGGAGCACCACATATCCACATGCTTTTATGGATTAAAGATGCTCCTAAATTTGGTCAAGACAGTGATGCCACTGTTTTACAGTTTATTGAAAAATATGTCACTTTTGAAATTCCATCAGAAGCCACAAATAGTGATCTTCATGCACAAATTTTACAATTTCAAAGACACAAATGTGGAAAATGTTGTCGTTGCAAAGACAAAAACAAAGGGAAATACTACACCAAATGCCGATTTGGTTTCCCTAGACCAGTTACAAATACAGGTCAAGTGAACAACCTCATGTCTTCAGTTAGACATAGTGTTAACGGTAAGTCACCTAAAAATACATATTACATAAAAAGAAAAGAAGAAGAAAAATATATCAATGATTATAATTCAATCATTGCCCACTTATGGAATGCAAACATAGATGTGCAGTACATTGCAGACAATTCTACTGCAGTTGCACGATATGTCACAGCATACTTAACTAAAGCAGAAAAGACAGAGCTCCAAGACCTCTGGAATGACCTGTCATCAGATAAAACAGTGTCTCAGAAATTATACAGCATGGGCATAAAAATGCTCACCCATAGAGAATGTGGATGATATGAAGCAGCTGATTGTATAACTGGTACTGCATTGTATGGTAAATCTGAAAATATAGTATGGCTAAGTCTTGGTCCAGCTAAATCTAGAAAAAGAGTTCTAAAATCACATGAAGATATAGAAACAATAGCCAAACGTGATCCCAACAGCCAAGACATTTAAAAAAAATATTTATTGGACACATACTACCCAAACACAAGTAATACTTTGGAAAACATGTGTCTATACCACATAGCCCAAAACTACACATACAAAAATAATATGAAACCTGATGAAAAAAAAGGTAAATATAGAGTGGCAAACTGTGAAGGCAGCTTAGTTAAACTCACTAAACCAAATTTAATTTATCATATCAAATTGTCATTAAAGACTCCTCAACATAAATAAGTATATTACATGTCCCTGCTACAACTCTTCAAACCATGGAGAAAAGAAGAACACATACTAGATAACTATGACTCATATGAGGATGCTTTCAAAGCAAATGAAAGCACTATAACTGATGTAAACCTTACACAGTACAAAACAATGTTGCACAATGAACAGCAACATGAAGAAGAACTCCAGGCCCAACTAGATAAGGACACTCCTGACAGTAGTCAACCTTCTGTAACAGGAAGCCAAGAACCACTGGGAGAACCACTAATAATAAATGAGGCAGAATTAGCTATGATAGAAGTAGAAAACACCATGTGTCAGTATGAAGATAAAGAAGACTTAACTATACTACAATCAAAAGTAAACAATGAGCAATTTAGCATTTTTCAAGAAGTAACAAAACAAATTGCACATGGTGTAAAACATGAAAATAAAGAATGTTCCTGCCATAATTATAAACCTATACTACTGTACGTCAGTGGTGAAGCTGGTTCTGGCAAAACATTCCTAATCAAAATCATTAGTAAGTTCCTTCAACAATTGACAAACAACAAACTGTCAGCTGTTGTCACTGCCCCCACAGGTTTAGCTGCCTACAACATAGGTGGTGTTACATTACACCGATTACTACTATTACCAGTAGAACACCAGAATAAATTAGACTATTACAAACTTTCTGCAGAAGCTGCAATGGAACTACGCAGAGTATTGAAACAAATGAAAATGCTACTAATAGATGAAGTGAGCATGGTCTCCAACCTGATGTTAGCTTTGATTCACCTCAGATTACGAGAAGTACTCAAAACAGACTATGAAGAGCTCTTTGCAGGAAAACACATTATTGTTTTTGTAGATCTGCTTCAATTAACACCAGTAAAAGGTGAGCCTATTTTTAAAACATTAGGACACAAACTCTGCCGTAAAACTGTTGACAGCATTGGAAATGTAAAGCTTTGGCAACATTTCCAATACAGAGAATTAACAGAAAACATGCGGCAATCTGCAGATCTCATTTATGCCAACATTTTAAAAAGTAACAAAGTTGGTATACTTTCTAAAGAAGCAGAAGCAATATTGAAAACCCGGCACATTAATGCACTTTATGGCGATAATGCATGTGCTACAGATGTTATGGAACAATTAGCCCACAAAAATGTCAATTGTATGGCCTTAATGCCAACTCTTGCAAGCTGTTTCTAATTCAATGAAATCATGCTAAGTAAAGAAATGAAACCAATAATGGAAATTAGCGCCACAGACAAACTAGATGTACATGGTATGACACTACCCATGTGTGACCAATCCAGAACAAGACTAAATAGTTTAGAAAAATCAATCTCAAACACAGCAGGCTTAGAAAAGATATTACAATTATCCTTAAATTGCAGAGTAATGCTTAAACGTAACCTTGTCGTGGACTACGGACTAGTTAATGGAGCACTGGGTACAGTTGTTGGCTTTAAAACATACCCACGCGACAACAAAATTCAGTTTGTCAATATACTCTTTGACAAACTTTCAGAAGTAAAAATGATAGGACGCTCAGCAGCTAGATTCCTTCTCTTCAAAGATATGTATGTACGCAGAGAACAATTTTCTCTAACTCTTGCATACGCAGTCACGATTCATAAATCACAAGGTCTTACCCCAGATAAAGCAATGCTAGATATTTGGTAACACAGTCTTTAAAGAAGGCATGAGCTATGTAGCACTATCACGCTTACGTACACTTGACGGTCTATTTCTAATCAACTTTGATGCAAGTAAAATAAACGCTGATATTCCTTGCATTTTAGAATACAATAGACTTTGCTCACTATACACCCCCCACCTAAACACATATTCTGTTCCACAAAAAGTAAAACGTTATAAAAGAAAAATAAATCAAACAGAAATGCAACAGGATGTCACTGCAAATCCTCCAAAGAGAGTAAAAGAAACTAATACTTCATCAAGTACCACAAGCAAAAAAGAATCAATTACGGAAAGTAAACCAAGTACTTCTTTAAAGAAGGAAGACAAACTCCATAAATAGCAGTTAGATACAGAACTATCTGGACCATTTAAGTTCTCAAATATAGTTGGTGCAAGTTGCTACGCAAATGTAGCAATGAATATTCTATTTCATTTACCACCAATTGTTGACAACATTTACTTACACAGTACAGACCCATTGTGTTTGCAAATGTTAGTACTTCACAGAAATGCAGCAAACAATCCTGACAACACGTATAGTGTTTTTGGTATAAGACAACAATTGGACTACTGTGCTGGAATGGTGAAATTCACTATAAATTCACAGGAAGATCCACAAGAATTTCTAATGTACTTATTACAAGTACTGGAAAACAAATTATACCTATAAATGAAATCTTTCAGATTTCATACATGTGGAAACATACATGCACTCTCTGCAACAATGTGACACACAAGGAAATCCCCAATGAACGCTTCATATATATGTCAATACCAAATTGTGAATCCATTCCATTTCAGCGACTTGTACAAAATGCAAACCATGGTAGATTATGCTCTACCTGCAATTCAGATAATCGCTCCACGTTAGTAATACAAACACATAGTAAATACATAATACTAATGCTCCTACGTTACAATGCAGATGGTACCAACAACAACTGCAAGCTGACTGGATTCACACATGGTCAAATATCACTTGGCAAGAAAACCTTCACAACAATAGGTATAATCTACAACGCAGGAGCCACAACCAATTCAGGGCACTACACTGCACATATAAAAAAGAAATGTTGATGGTTTGAATGTAATGATAGTCCCATTACTCTAAAGCAGAGATTACCAGGAAATCTTACAAACGCTTATTTGATGTTCTTAAAACCAAAATTTGATAACTAAACTGTATTTAAACCCTAAGTAAACTTGTGTTAAAAAAATATAAACTGTTAGAATACTCCAAAAGCTATCTAACTGCTCAACAATTCTACAACAACTAATCAGATAAATGAATACCACTAAATTAGACCAAAAAATACACAGTTAGAATACGCCAATTGGTATCTAACTGTGCCAAAATTTAACAATATCCAAATAGAGAAATCAATACCACTAAAATATATCAAAACAATAGACAATTAGAATACGCCAATTGGTATCTAGCTGCTCCAAAATTTTATAATATCAAAACAAATAAATAATATGTTACTGCTCCAAAAAAATACAACAAGCCAAAGTATTAAGCATTAGCCAGAAACAACAAGTGAACACTGAAAATAAACAAACAAATAAACTGAAGCATAACAGAAAAAGTTTTTTTTTTAATCCAACATGGATTTTTTTTTTCTCCCACATACCCAATGATTTTAGCAACAAATACAGAAACTGAGCAAATTGCACAGTACTCTGATTTGTAATCTACTAAATATGAGGGTCCAAAAACAAAAAAAAGTATATTGATTTTACAATGTAATAAGTCATTACAAAATACTAATACTAACATGCTATTTTCTTTTATCACAGAAATTAACAAGAAAAACATGGACTCCCATTACTAGACCAAACAGTAAGTATATAATAATAAGGAGAACCATAGTAGCATATCACATCCATAGTATCTAATACCTTTGTTCCTTATACATTTGTTTTTCACCCAAAGTTATAAGCAAATATGAATGTGATAAGCTGCGGTGGTTGTTGCCAGGGCATAGAGTCTTGGGTGCATGGCCAAATGGCCATGCACCCAAGACTCTATGCCCTGGCAACAACCACCGCAGAATATCACATCTATTGAGTCAAACATTTCAACTATGGTCTACGGAAACTTTTAATGTCCGTGGACATTATGAGTGTTCTTAGAACACTTTCAACTTGCCCGCGAACAATACAGACAGCATTTTCAGGACACCCCCTACCAACATTTCAGAACAACGCGATAGTTCTTAGAACACTTTCAACTTGACAACGAACAATACGGACAGTGTCCTCAGGACACCCCCATTTTGTTTATTTGCAAACATTTCAGGACACTGGGAAAGTTCTTAGAACACATTCAACTTGCCAGCGAACAATACGGACTACGCCTTCAGGACACCCCATACGAACATTCCAGGACACCGCGTGTGTTCTTAGAAACGTCTTCAGAACACCCCCATTTTGTTTATTTGCGAACATTTCAGGACACCGCGAGTGTTCTTAGAACACATTCAACTTGACAACGAACAATACGGACAGTGTCCTCAGAACACCCCCATTTCGTTTATTTGCGAACATTTCAGGACACCATGAGTGTTCTAAGAACACATTCAACTTGACAGAGGACAATACGGAGAGCTTCCTCAGGACACCCCCATTTTGTTTATTTGTGAACATTTCAGGCCACTGCGAGTGTTCTTAGAACACATTCAACTTGCCAGCGAACAATACGGACTACGCCTTCAGGACTCCCCCATTTTGTTTATTTGCAAACTTTTCAGGACACCACAAGTGTTCTTAGAGGCATCTTCAGAACACCACCATCTTGTTTATTTGCGAACATTTCAGGACACCGCGAGTATTCTTAGAACACATTCAACTTGACAGAGAACAATACGGACAGCGTCCTCAGGACACCCCATTTTGTTTATTTGCGAACATTTCAGGACACCGCAAGTGTTCTTAGAACACATTCAACTTGCCAGCCACAACCCCCCCATTCATATTTGCGAACATTTCAGGACACAGCAAGTGTTCGACAACGTCTTCAGAACACCTCCATTTTGTGTATTTGCAAACATTTCAGGACACTGGGAGTGTTCTTAGAACACATTCAACTTGCCAGCGAACAATACGGACTACGCCTTCAGGACACCCCCTACGAACATTCCAGGACACCGCGAGTGTTCTTAGAAACGTCTTCAGAACACCCCCATTTTGTTTATTTGCGAACATTTCAGGACACCGCGAGTGTTCTTAGAACACATTCAACTTGACAACGAACAATACGGACAGTGTCCTCAGAACACCCCCATTTTGTTTATTTGCGAACATTTCAGGACACCATGAGTGTTCTAAGAACACATTCAACTTGACAGAGGACAATACGGAGAGCTTCCTCAGGACACCCCCATTTTGTTTATTTGCGAACATTTCAGGACACTGTGAGTGTTCTTAGAACACATTCAACTTGCCAGCGAACAATACGGACTACGCCTTCAGGACACCCCCTACGAACATTTCAGGACACCGGGAGTGTTCTTAGAAACGTCTTCAGAACACCCCCATTTTGTTTATTTGCGAACATTTCAGGACACCGCGAGTGTTCTTGGAACATATTCAACTTGACAGAGAACAATACGGACAGCGTCCTCAGGACACCCCCATTGTGTTTATTTGCAAACTTTTCAGGACACCACGAGTGTTCTTAGAGGCATCTTCAGAACACCACCATCTTGTTTATTTGCGAACATTTCAGGACACCGCAAGTATTCTTAGAAAACATTCAACTTGACAGAGAACAATACGGACAGCGTCCTCAGGACACCCCATTTTGTTTATTTGCGAACATTTCAGGACACCGCAAGTGTTCTTAGAACACATTCAACTTGCCAGCCACAACCCCCCCATTCATATTTGCGAACATTTCAGGACACAGCAAGTGTTCGACAACGTCTTCAGAACACCTCCATTTTGTGTATTTGCGAACATTTCAGGACACCGCGATTGTTCTTAGAACACATTCAACTTGACAACGAACAATACGGACAGCGTCCTCAGGACACCCCATTTTGTTTATTTGCGAACATTTCAGGACGCCGCAAGTGTTCTTAGAACAGTTTCAGCTTGCTTGCGAACAAAACGGACACATATTGAGTCCTCAGAACACCCCCCATTCAGTTTATTTATAACATTTCAGAACACCTGTGATATCCGCAGACAAATCTAACACAAAAAGAACGTCTAACACATAAAAAAACACAACTTTCATCCTATCTCATACACTCCCACCCTCCCCAAACACTCCTACACACCAACACACTCTACTAAATACAAATTTTGAACAAAGTTTCACTGCGCTGTCCGCGGACGTCTGCAAATCCAAAATGGCGGGCGCTACCGAAAATCTGACGCGATTCACGCTCCACGTCATCCAATCAGCAAACACGTTGCATGTCCATGGACATCACGCAAACCAATGGACCAATCGGGACACTGTCCGCGGACCGAACAGGGAAGTGTGTCCGCAAAGCGGACACAGATACCACTATTTTTTTTACCTACATTTTGGTCATTTTTATAAAAAAACTACTGGACGGATCTTAACCAAATTTGCAAAAGCACGCTTTCGGGACTAAGCCACTGCTCCTGGTCCAAATTTGGTGAAAATCCGTCAAGCGGTTTCGGCTGTAGACACGAGCAAAATCTTTTTCCCATTCAGTCTATGGGAAAAAAAAAGTTTTGGGACCCCCCCTATAACTTTGCCCCCCCTGGACGAATCCTCACCAAACTTTGCAAAATAATTCAGAGTCACCCAAATACTTTTTTTTCAAAGTTTGGTGAGGATTCGTCCAGGGAGAGCGAAGTTATAAGCTGCCCAAAAAGTGCTCTTCCTATGGAAACACCAACTTAACCGTGGCCATATATATATGTATATTCAATGAAAAAACTTTGTTAAAGGGACGTTATGGTTAAGTTGCGCTACTAAAAACCTATGAAATTCAGTGAAAAAACTTTGTTAAAGGGACGTTATGGTAAAGTTGCGCTACTATAAACCTATGAAATTCAGTGAAAAAACTTTGTCAAAGGAACGTTATGGTTCCAAGTAAAACCGAAAAACCCTTGAAATTCGCCAGTTATGGTAAGCTAAGCAACCATAACTCGCGCCACCACCGTGCACTGCTAAGACTAACACCCAGGACATCAAAGATGACATCACAAATGTCATTGATGACATCACTGATGACATCACATGTGTATGTACTTTTCATGAAATATGTGTACAAGGGATTCTTATTATAATGTTGCGAAAGAAGTGTCAAGGATCATTGCAATAAATATCATACCCTAATTAGTGCATTGAACGATGAATTGATATAAATAGCATTCTATTATGGGGTTCTATCTAGTATACTAAGCTACTGATACAGAAACATAACATAGTGTGCAGTGTACAAGATGAAGGTATAATATTTGTAATGTTAATATGTTGAATAATGAAATGATAATTGTTTTCTTAATAGATTTTTGTGTACTGTGAAATATGTAATACGTAGCTAATAAAACATTACTATAGACAAAACACAAAGACACAAGAACAACTACCAATATGGGTATATACAGGGAAAGTGAAGTTAGCAAAAAAGCACAAGTAGTAGCAGAAACAATTCATAACTTAACTGATTATTTTCATGCAAATAAATGATTGCTCTGTTTCAAAGCTGCTATTCACCCTATGTATATGTATCACTTGATGTGATTGGACCCACAGGGAAAGTACAGCCATAAAAAAAAACAACAGAACTATCAGAAAGTGCTCATAAGTCTATTGATTATCTTTATGCACAAAAAGGATTGCTGTCTTTCAAGATTGTGTCTTCCCGTATGTATATGTTTCATATGATGTGACTGGACTTTAACAGAATTACTGTAAGAACCTACATGAAGGATACGTCTACAAATAAAATAAAATGTTTAGTTTCTGACTGTTACTGAAGAAAACCATGTGGCCTAGATATGTCAGCAAAAGAAAAAAGAGTGAGCCAGACATGTGATGTCATCAGTGATGTCATCAATGACATTTGTGATGTCATCTTTGATGTCCTGGGTGTTAGTCTTAGCAGTGCACGGTGGTGGCGCGAGTTATGGTTGCTTAGCTTACCATAACTGGCGAATTTCAAGGGTTTTTCGGTTTTACTTGGAACCATAACGTTCCTTTGACAACGTTTTTTCACTGAATTTCATAGGTTTTTAGTAGCGCAACTTTACCATAACGTCCCTTAAACAAAGTTTTTTCACTGAATTTCATAGGTTTTTAGTAGCGCAACTTAATCATAGCGTCCCTTTAACAAAGTTTTTTCATTGAATTTCATAGGTTTTTATTAGTGCAAGTTAACCATAACGTCCCTGTAACATTTTTTTGTAATAAATTTTAAAGGTTTTTATTAGTACAACGTGACCATAACATCCTTTTCAATAGATGAAGACCACTAACATCTTATGTCCTCAAAGTGGGAATGCTGGGTGGTAAAAAAAACAAAAAGATTTTCCTTCCTACGCCGGGACGCCTGCGGCGTCTCGGTGTAGGAATGAAAATCTTTTACCAAGATGGCCACCATGGAAAGGGAAGGCGGGGTGTATAAAGAACACAACGGCGCATGATCGGGGTTGGGGGGGCACAGGGGAGACACATGGGCATGAGAGGGAACAGGGTACAAACGGAGCATGAGCAGGGGTTGGGGGGAAAGGAAGGAAACACAGGGCATGAGCGGTGGTGGGGGAACACGAGAGAGACACGGGGCATGAGCAGCGGGTGGGGAGGAACATGAGGGAGACATGGGGTATGAGCAGGGGGTGGGGAGGAACACGAGGGAGACACAGAGCATGAGCGGGGGGGTACAGGGCACATACGGGACATGAGCGGGGGTGGGGAGGAAAGGAGAGAGACAAGGGGCATGAGCAGGGGGTGGGGGGAACACGAGGGAGACACGGAGCATGAGCGGGGGGCGGGGGGTAACACGAGGGAAACACGGGGCATGAGCCAGGGGTGGGGGGAACACGAGGGAGACACGGGGCATGAGCGGGGGGTGGGGGGCAACAGGAGACAGACACGGGGCATGAACAGGGGGTGGGGTCAACAGGAGAGAGACACGGGGCATGAGCGGGGGGTGGGGAGAACAGGAGACAGACACGGGGCATGAGCAGGGGATGGGGGAACAGGAGACAGATACGGGGCATGAGCGGAGGTGGGGAGAACAGGAGACAGACACGGGGACTGAGCGGGGGTGGGGGCAACAGGAGACAGACACAGGGCATGAGCGGGGGGTGTGGGGGGCAACAGGAGAGAGACACGGGGCATGAGCGTGGAGTGGGGGAATGCAGGAGACAGACACGGGGCATGGGTGGGGGCAACAGGAGACAGACACGGGGCATGAGCAGGGGGTGGGGGGAACAGGAGACAGACACGGGGCATGAGCGGGGGGTGGGGGGAACAGAAGACAGACACGGGGCATGAGCGGGGGAGTCAGGGGCAACAAGAAAGTGACATGGGGCATGAGCGTGGGGTGGGGGTATAGGAGACAGACACGGGGCATGAGCGGGGGGTGGAGGGCAACAGGAGAGAGACACGGGACATGAGCGGGTGAGGGGAACCGGAGACAGACACGGGGCATGAGCGGGGGTCAACAGGAGACAGACACAGAGCATGAGCGGGCAGTGGGGGGTACAGGAGACAGACACAGGGCATGAGCAGGGGGTGGGGGGAACAACAGAGACAGACATGGAGCAGGAGCGGGAGATGGAGGGCAACAGGAGACAGACACGGGCAGGAGCGGGGGGCAACAGGAGACAGACACGGGGCATGAGCGGGAGGTGAGGGGCAACAGGAGACAGACACAGGGCATGAGCAGGGGGTGGGGGGCAACAGGAGATAGACACGGGGCATGAGCGGGGGGCAACAGGAGACAGACACGGGGCATGAGCGGGGGGTGAGGGGCAACAGGAAACAGACACGGGGCATGAGCGGGGGTTGGGGGGAACAGGAGACAGACACGGGGCATGAGCGAGGGGTGGGGGGAACAGGAGACAGACACGGGGCATGAGCGGGGGTGGGGGGAACAACAGACACAGGCATGAGCCGGGGGTGGGGAGAACAGACATGGGGCATGGACGGGGCGGTGGGGGGTCAACAGGAGACAGACACGGGGCATGAGCGGGGGGTGGAAGGAACAGGAAAAAGACACGGGGTATGAGCAGGGGGTGGGGAGAACAGGAGACAAACACAGGGCATGAGCGGGGGGGGTGGGGGGCAACAGGAGAGAGACATGGGGCACGATCGGGGGGTGGGGGGTACAGGAGACAGACACAGGGCATGAGCAGGGGGTGGGGGGCAACAGAAGAGAGACACAGGGCATCAGCGGGGGTGGGAGGAACAGGAGACAGACACGGGGCATGAGCGGGGGGTGGGGAGAACAGGAGACAGACACGGGGCATGAGCGAGGGGGTGGGGGGCAACAGGAGACAGACACGGGGCATGAGCGGGGGTGTGGAGGGCAACAGGAGAGAGACACGGGCATGAGCGTGGAGTGGGGGGTACAGGAGACAGACACGGGGCATGGGTGGGAGCAAGAGGAGACAGACACGGAGCATGAGCGGGGGGTGGGGAGTACAGGAGACAGACACGGGGCATGAGCGGGGGGTGGGGGGCAACAGGAGACAGACACAGGGCATGAGCGGGGGTGGGAGGAACAGGAGACAGACACGGGGCATGAGCGGGGGGTGGGGAGAACAGGAGACAGACACGGGGCATGAGCGAGGGGGTGGGGGGCAACAAGAGACAGACACGGGGCATGAGCAGGGGTGTGGGGGGCAACAGGAGAGAGACACGGGGCATGAGCGGGGGGTGGGGGAACAGGAGAAGACAGACACGGGGCATGAGCGAGGGGTGGGGGGAACAGGAGACAGACTAGGGGCATGAGCGGGGGGTGGGGAGAACAGACACGGGACATAAGCGGGGCGGTGGGGGGCAACAGGAGACAGACACGGGGCATGAGCGGGGGTGGGAGGAACAGGAAAAAGACACGGGGCATGAGCAGGGGGTGGGGAGAACAGGAGACAAACACGGGGCATGAGCGCGGGGTGGGGGGCAACAAGAGAGAGACACGTGGCATGAGCGTGTGGGGGGAGCAGGAGACAGACACGGGGCATGAGCGGGTGGGGGGAACAGGAGACAGACACGGGGCATTAGCGGGAGGGGTGGGGGGCAACAGGAGATAGACACGGGGCATGAGCGGGGGATGTGGGGAACAGGACACAGACATGGGGCATGAGCGGGGTGTGGAGAGAACAGGAGACAGTCACGGGGCATGAGCAGGGGGAACAGAAGACAGACACGGGGCATGAGCGGGGGGTGGGTGAAGGGGAGAGAGACACACGGGGCGTGAGTGGGGGTGGGGGGGGTGGGAGGGAGAAAGACACAAGGGGCAAGAGCGGGGGTGGGTGGGAACTAGAAAGACACAAGGGGCAAGAGCGGGGGTGGGCGGGAGGGAGAAGAGGGAAAGAGACACTGGGCAAGAGCGGGGGTGGGCGGGAGGGGGAAGAGGTTAAGAGACACGGGGCAAGAGCGGGGGTGGGCGGGAGGGGGAAAGAGACACGGGGCAAGAGCGGGGGTGGGTGGGAGGGAGGGGAAAGAGACACGGGGCAAGAGCGGGGGTGGGCGGGAGGGGGAAAGAGACACGGGGCAAGAGCGGGGGTGGGCGGGAGGGGGAAAGAGACACGGGGCAAGAGCGGGGGGGGGGGCAGGAGGTGGAAAGAGTGGGGGTTGGAGGGAGGGGGAATGACACGGGGCAAGAGCGGGGGTGGGCGGGAGCTGGGAAAGACACGGGGCAAGAGCAGGGGTGGGTGGGAGGGGGGAAAGACACGGGACAAGAGCGAGGGTGGACGGGAGGGGGGAAAGACACGGGGCAAGAGCGGGGGTGGGCGGGGGGGGGGAAAGACAAGACACGGGGCAAGAGCGGGGGTGGTGGGAGGGGAGTAAGACACAGGGCAAGAGCAGGGGTGGGCGGGAGGGGGGAAAGAAACGGGGCAAGAGCAGGGGTGGGCAGGAGGGGGAAAGAGACACGGGGCAAGATCGCGGGTGGGCGGGAAGACGAAAGAGACACTGGGCAAGAGCGGGGGTGGGCGGGAGGGGGAAAGAGACACGGGGCAAGAGTGGGGGTGGGCGGGAGTCGGAAAGAGACACGGGGCAAGAGCGGGGCAAGAGCGAGGGTGGGCGGGAGGGGGAAAGAGCAGTGGTGGGTGGGAGGGGGCAAGAGTGGGGGTGGGCGGGAGGATGAAACACACGCGGGGCAAGAGCGGGGGTGGGCGGAAGGTTTGAAACACACGCGGTGCAAGAGCGGGGGGTGGGCGGGAGGGGGGAAAGACAGGGGGCAAGAGCGGGGGTGGGCGGGAGGGGGGAAAGACACTGGGCAAGAGCAGGGGTGGGCGGGAGGGGGGAAAGACACGGGGCAAGAGCGGGGGTGGGTGGGAGGGGAGAAAGACACGGGGCAAGAGCGGGGGTGGGCGGGAGCGGGGAAAGACACGGGGCAAGAGCGGGGGTGGGCGGGAGGGTTGGAAAGACACGGGGCAAGAGCGGGGGTGGGCGGGAGGGGGGAAAGACACGGGGCAAGAGCAGGGGTGGGCGGGAGGGGGAAAGAGACACGGGGCAAGAGCGGGGGCGGGCGGGAGGGGGAAAGAGACACGGGGCAAGAGCGGGGGTGGGCGGGAGGGGGAAAGAGACACGGGGCAAGAGCAGGGGTGGGCGGGAGGCGGAAAGATACACGGGGCAAGAGCGGGGCAAGAGCAGGGGTGGGCGGGAGGGGGAAAGACAAGACACGGGGCAAGAGCGGGGGTGGGTGGGAGGGGGGAAAGACACGGGGCAAGAGCAGGGGTGGGCGGGAGGGGGGAAAGACACGGGGCAAGAGCAGGGGTGGGCAGGAGGGGGAAAGAGACACGGGGCAAGAGCAGGGGTGGGCGGGAGGGGGAAAGAGACACTGGGCAAGAGCGGGGGTGGGCGGGAGGGGGAAAGAGACACGGGGCAAGAGTGGGGGTGGGCGGGAGGCGGAAAGAGACACGGGGCAAGAGCGGGGCAAGAGCGAGGGTGGGCGGGAGGGGGAAAGAGCAGTGGTGGGTGGGAGGGGGCAAGAGTGGGGGTGGGCGGGAGGATGAAACACACGCGGGGAAAGAGCGGGGGTGGGTGGAAGGTTTGAAACACACGCGGTGCAAGAGCGGGGGGTGGGCGGGAGGTCGGAAAGACAGGGGGCAAGAGCGGGGGTGGGCGGGAGGGGGGAAAGACACGGGGCAAGAGCAGGGGTGGGCGGGAGGGGGGAAAGACACGGGGCAAGAGCCGGGGTGGGTGGGAGGGGAGAAAGACATGGGGCAAGAGCGGGGGTGGGCGGGAGCGGGGAAAGACACGGGGCAAGAGCGGGGGTGGGCGGGAGGGGGAAAGACACGGGGCAAGAGCGGGGGTGGGCGGGAGGGGGGAAAGACACTGGGCAAGAGCGGGGGTGGGCGGGAGGGGGAAAGAGACACGGGTCAAGAGCGGGGGCGGGCGGGAGGGGGAAAGAGACACGGGGCAAGAGCGGGGGTGGGCGGGAGGGGGAAAGAGACACGGGGCAAGAGCAGGGGTGGGCGGGAGGCGGAAAGATACACGGGGCAAGAGCGGGGCAAGAGTAGGGGTGGGCGGGAGGGGGAAAGAGCGGTGGTGGGCGGGAGGGGGCAAGCGCGGGGGTGGGCGGGAGGGTGAAACACATGCAGGGCAAGAGTAGGGGTGGGCGGAAGGGTGAAACACACGCGGGGCAAGAGCGGGGGTGGGTGGGAGTTTGAAACACACGCGGGGCAAGATCGTGGGTGGGTGGGAGATTTAAAGACACTGGGCAAGAGCGGGGGTGTGGGGCAAGAGCGGGGGTGGGCATGAGGGGGAAAGAGACACGGGGCAAGAGCGGGGGTGGGCGGGAGAGGGAAAGAGACACGGGGCAAGAGCGGGGGTGGCGGGAGGTGGAAAGAGACATGGGGCAAGACCGGGGGTTGGCAGGAGGGGGAAAGAGACATGGGGCAAGAGCAGGGGTGGGAGGGAGGGGGAAAGAGACGGGGCAAGAGCAGGGGTGGGAGGGGGGGGAAAGACACGGGGCAAGAGCGGGGGTGGGTGGGAGGGGGCAAGAGCGGGGGTGGGCGGGAGGGGGAAAGACATGGGGCAAGAGCGGGGGTGGGCGGGAGGGGGAAAGACACGGGGCAAGAGTGGGGGTGGGCGGGAGGGGGAAAGACACGGGGCAAGAGCGGGGGTGCGGTGCAAGAGCGGGGGTGGGGGAGAGGGTGAAAGACACGCGGGGCAAGAGCGGGGGTGGGCGGGAGGGTGAAAGACACGCGGGGCAAGAGCGGGGGTGGGCGGGAGGGTGAAACACGCGGGGCAAGTGCGGTGGTGGGCGGGAGGGTGAAACACGTGGGGCAAGAGCGGGGGTGGGCGGGAGGGGGAAAGACACGGGGCAAGAGAGGGGGGGCGGGAGGGGGAAAGAGACACGGGGCAAGAGCAGGGGTGGGCGGGAGGGGGAAAGAGACATGGGGCAAGAGCGGGGGTGGCCGGGAGGGGGAAAGAGACACAGGGCAAGAGAATGGTGGTGGGCGGGAGGGGGAAAGAGACACGGGGCAAGAGCGGGGGTGGGCGGGAGGGGGAAAGAGACACAGGGCAAGAGTGGGGTGGGCGGGAGGGGGAAAGAGACATGGGGCAAGAGCGGGGATGGGCGGGAGGGGGAAAGAGGGGGAGAGACATGTGGGGCATGAGCGGGGGGGAGGGAGAGAGACACACGGGGCATGAGTGGGGGGTGGGGTTAAGGAGAGAGAGACACATGGGGCATGAGCGGGGGGTGGGTGGGAGAGACAAACGGGGCATGAGCGGGGGTGGGCGGCAGGTGGGGAGAGACACACGGACATGAGCGGGGGGTGGTAGAGACACACGGGGGTGGTAGAGACATGCGGGGCAAGAGCGGGGGGTGGCCGGTTGGGAGAGATGAGCGGGGCACGAGCGGGGCATGAGCGGGGGGTGGGCGGGAGGGAGAAAGACACACAGCATTCGTGTGCAGGCAGCAGATCCCGCTCCTCGGCCCTCCGCTGGCCACCGTGTGCCGATGGCGTGAGCGGGGGGCTGGAGGAAAAGGGAAGACACTTAGCATGAGTGGGGGGGTGTGGGAGGAACAGGAGACAGACACGGGCATGAGCGGAGGTGGTGGACTTACTGTGCAGGAGGGATACCAAGCCTCTCATGCGAGGAACAAAGATGGCGGGCATTTCTGAAGCCAGACGCACTGCACGCTTCCACGCATCCAATGAGAGAGCACGTCAGATGTCCGCGGACATCACGCAAGCTGCTTGCCCAATCACCGTCCTGTCCGCGGAGCGAACAGGGAAGTGTGTCCGCGAAGCGAACACATATATCACTAATTTTTTTGTCATTTTTTTAAAAACTACTGGACGGATTTACACCAAATAAAGCAAAGCACGCTTTCGGGACCAAGCCGCCGCTCCTGCTTCTAATTTGGTGTAAATCCGTCCAGCGGTTTGGGCTGTAGGCGTGAGCAAAGTTTTTTCCCATTATGTCTATGGGGAAAAAAAAAGTTTTGGGACCCCCCCTATAACTTTGCCCCCCCTGGACGAATCCTCACCAAACTTTGCAGAACAAATCAGAGTGACTGAACTACTTTTTTTGCAAAGTTTGGTGAGGATCTGTCCAGGGAGAGCGAAGTTATAAGCCACCCAAAAAGTGCTCTTCCTATGGAAACAGCAACTTAACCATAACTACATGGCCACTACCGTGGCCATGTAATATATATGTTTCCAATAGATCCCAGTATACAAAAATGTTTGGGTGAGTTAGTGACCTTTTTCATCTATTTCTCTTTTTTCTTCATCTTATTTCATTTCTTTGTGACTACGTATGGATTCGAATTTCACCAGGTGTAACACACTTTAACAGTTTAAGGGTGAGGGTAAGGGCTTTATGACACTTACATTAAGTTATCATGTTCCATGTTGGTTAAATTTTGGTCACTATTACGACAAGGATTTGGCCTTTGTAAATCATGTGTACCTCATCACCCAGGCATGGATGGCCTCTCATGGTCTATGCCTGAATGATGACAAGACTGAACTCCTCATCTTAGGCACTACACCTAACCTCAACAAATTGGGCCAAAACTATTCCTCTTTTGTCATAGACAATAACATCATTACCGTAGCTAAGGAGGTCACAACCTTAGGATTTTATTTAGACTCTACACTCAAATTCAAAAAACAAGTCAATGCCATGGCCTCCGCTAAATCGTATACCTGTAAACTCATTAGAGCATCTAAACCATTCCTCTCACCAAACAACTGCTTAACTATAACCAGAGCATTGATCCTATCCAAGTTGGATAATTGCAATGCGCTTTACATAGGCAGCAATAAATACATTACAAACAAAATTCAAATCCTACAGAACAATGCCTTAAGAGCAGCCCTAAGCCTCCCGAGGAAAACACGCATCTCAGAGACGAGAAAATCGTATAACTGGCACTCTACAAAAGACAAAATCTTCCTTAAATCGGTCTCCTTGACCCATAAATGCTTACACCAAGCGGACCCACAGTATTAAATAACAAGATTTACCAGACCGACTTCCTGCCACCCCCCTAGAAGGGCTAACTCAAATCTCCCCACCGTCCCAAGATTCAAACGCACTTTGGCTGGAGGGAATAGCTTTCCTGTTAAAGCAGCACAATTTTGGAATTCCTTACCACCACCACTAAGGGAAGACCTTCCCTACCCACAATTCAGATCCAATACCATCCGCTGGATCAAGGAACACGATACCCAATAAGATATTTAACCACATCCACTGCGCCACCCATTGTAAATTGTGTATAAATCCCATATCTTCTCATTTTTATGCTTAGATTTATCTATAAATTGTAAATTATGTATATTCACTTGTTAATTATACTTTGTTGTCTTGACCCAAATGTCCGATGCTCCCAACACTGTAACCCATACAGGATCCATCTACTGTGTATTCTGTAACCTAAGCTGTATACTCCTCTTGTTGCTTGCGCCCTGCTACCCACGGGTGAGGTGCGCCTTACAAATAATAAAAACAAAAAAACAAACAAACTATTTTGCTATGTGGTGCTTGGAGATGGCAATGCGCTAGGATTCACTTGAAGTAGTGTAATCTGATTAATTGGCTTTGTTGTTGTGACAGGAAGTTTTTGAAAACCGTTCAAAGTGCTAATTGACTTTATCAGATCTTTTCCTTATCTCCCCTGCCTCTCAAACCCGACTACAATGGACTGTTATAATTGGTATGTTATTTTATATTCTATCTTATAACTCATGTCTATTGTTGTTTTTGAATGTCACATACTTATTATATGTCTGATATCAATTCAACAGCCTTGAGAACGACCATCAGGTCGAAACACGTGTCAGCTGTATCAATTAAACAGAATCAACCTATATAAACATAATTTTTGGACAATTTTGTATACATTTGTGTCTGTTTCTAACATTGGGTCTATGCGCAAAAGCAGCACCAGTTGTAACGTTTTGTCTTGGTCTTGCTATTTTGACATCGTTGTTTTACATGTAACGTTTGAGTAATAGTTGTTCCTGCACCTGCAACATTGGTGATCAGAGAACAGTTGCAAAATAGGCATATATTACTTCACGCTCTTGTGAGCCAAACATCCAACCCGCACAGCGCATGTTAACCAATTACTCCACCAAATGGTGATGCTGGTAGACACCATTTAACTCTATGGCTGTATAAAGGTAACTGATGACTCTGTCACTGTGGAGGCCATTCTGCTGTCAGGGACCTTGTACTTAGTTGATATTTCTACATCTCGATTTGTTCTCATTTAAACCCAACGCTAAAATTGCTACCAATACAACAGGAGTATATTTTTGGATCTAGGAGTGAGGTCTGTTCTCCACATTGTCATTGGGACTAGGCTGGCCATACCCACACAGAACATTACACAATGGGCCTGATCCATGGATTTTTTTGCACGTTGCAAAGCGACTTTTCACTGGTGCAAAGCGACTTTGCACTGCCAACAAACACCCTGTTTCATGGAACAGTTCAAACTGTCTTTTTGCCGTGCAAAGTCACTATGCACTGCAAAAACACACTTTACACTTCTCCGCCCAAATTCATGGCCTAGTTTCTGTTATCATGAGCCAACTCAAGTTATTCAATAAATCGATTTGATTTATTCAACATGAGTCATAAAAGCTGCAACATGAAAATATGAAATACACAAAAGACAACATCACTAAAATATCATCATACAAGTTTTAAAGTCTAAAATGTACAGATTAAAAATACATCTAATTACTGTCACCTTATCCCAATCACTGTCTCATATACCAGATTATTAACATCCAATGCAAGGTAAAGCCTTACATTCATAATATAGCCAACACATGTAAGGAGGAGCTGTGGCAAGTGTGTAGAATCCCTGGCTTTTTTGGATTTTTATTAGTAATACAACAATTCAGGTAATTATATCTGAGAAAGGGTGGCCTGTTAAGCAGGCCCCCTTTCAGCAAACTCCATGTCAAAAGCATTGTGTACCTTTGGGCCCTGCTAAACCAGTATCCTGTTCTGAAGTGCCTGCACTCTAGTGGCACGGAGCAGGTTCATAGGCGACAGGTTCCTTCTTGGCAGCTACGGTGACAGCCAAGCCACTTCAACACAGGGGCTAAATTGAACATATGATCCTCTTTTTTCAAACTGCATAATTATGAGAGTTACTAACCTGGAGGCAGTTGTAAACTTTAAATATAAGCCATACCTGAGTTTAAGGTATGTTGTCTAGTTTTTATACTAATTACTAAAGCCACATCACATTGACATCATGTTGATGCCAGCCCTGTGAGGTCAGCCATGAACAGGCTTTGTGTATTCTGGCTGTTTTGCTGGACCCAGTGGGAACTGCTTCTACTTTGATCCTTTGTGAGGGCAGGTATCACCTTTCTCCAGCAAGACAGCGCTTCAGCAGGAACTGCCCTGGAAACAGAAATCATATTAGAGACTCTTCATGAAAGGACTACTCTCACACCAGGGTGTTGCACACCAAAGGGCCTATGATGCTGCGTACAAGGAAAGGGGAAGGGGGATTTTAGACACTGTGAACACTGCATAGTTGGAGGAGGGTTCCACCATCTCGTTTCTCTCTGTGCCTTTCTTTCCTTCCTTGGGTATGATGTCAGATGGCAAACACCAGTTGTCTCAAGGACAGAATTGGACCCCTTAAAGCAGGCTTGCTTTTGCCCAGTCACATATGAACTTTTGTATATAAATAAAGGGGTTCCCCAAGCCTTATTTGATTTATCCCTTGGCTTCAACCCTTCATAAAGAATGTGTTTGACACTTCTGGGAGAGCAGTCCTTTCCAATATCCACCAATTTTGGGGTGAAGGTAGACGATCCAAGGCAGAGACTACCATTGCTCCTTAAATTCCCCAGGGCATATTGGGGTGTCCTGCTGCTGGAGCAAGACCTGCCATTCTGCTACCTGAACCGGTACCCAGGACCTCAGTAATGTTGTGACAGACCCCTGAAGTTGTGTGCAAGCCTCTACTGTGTTTGGGAGAACCAGAACAAGGGTATCTCATGTCCCTGAGCACGTGGATTCTGACTCATAGCAATCTGAGAGCCAGGTCACCCTCGATCCCTGTGTCTTTCTCCATCAAAAGGCTTTTGTCACATTTCAAGTCTGTTCAAGAATAATGGACCACCAGTACGGTTTTGGCTTGCACACCACCATTAAGCCTCATCCGCACTGTTGAATTGCCAAGAACAGAGAAAAGGTGTTATTGACTACCAACTGCCCCATGGACCAACGTTTCACTGTATTGACTGGCTAGGTCCCTTTTTCAATTCCTTTTCCCCACAAAACCATATCCTTCTATGAATATTGTTGTTATTGATTGCCTTTCACCACTTTTCCATGCATCTGTCTGTCTTTTCATAGTCTGTGTTCTTTCCACACAGGTAGGTTTTTGTAGTGTATTTTATTTAGTTTTTTGTGTGCATATGGTGTGTTTAATTAAACAATATGGGACTCATTATGAGTTTGGCGGTGTGGCCAAAAATGGTGTTAATGCAGTGGCAATGGAGTTACCACTGCAATACCGCTGCATAACTGCAACGCCAAACTATGGCTTTGGAGGTAAGATGATGGAAAAACTCCAGCAAAATTAAGGAGGGAATGCTGCCACCTTAGTGCCAAAAAGCACCCATTTCGGTTGAATAGCTAGTGGTAATTCTGCAGAAATACTCATGTAGTCCTATGGACTCCATAAATGGGAACTAGCACTTGTTATCTGGCGGTAATTCTGTTGGACCAAATGACGGTAATGGTAAATCCATTTGGTAGTATCTTGGTGGATTTACCAACGATATACCGCCAAACCTACAATGATGCCCTATATATTTTATACAACCTTGATTGGACATTCCTTTATTATTGACTGTTGAACTATTTTGATTTTTTGGTTGCTACTGTTTCACACTCATACCACTCTTGAGAGTGTATATTTCCCTCTGCCAACATCCCACAAAAGGAGAAGGAGATATATCTCTTGACTGTGCCTGTTTCAACTTTATGATTGGGATCACTACAGTTTTGTAGAAGTGTGACCCCTGACTAGGGAGTTTAACTACTACTCATCCTTGTACACCTTTGGGGCAGAAGTAATTTAATCACAGCAGCTTTGTGTTTTATTGCTGCTGTCCTATGGCAAACATAGGATCAAATACAAATTAACACTACATTCCTTCACCCAGATGCACGCAATACATAATGTACGCCTTGACATGTGCTCCCTACCAAACCCTCAGTCAACTGTGGCTACCCATGCCCCATACTTACCTCAATAGACATTATGGATAGATAGGTCTGGCTCCTGGCACCAAGAAACTGGTTTGCTGCAACTTCACATCTTCCCCTTCCTTCTGCTTTTACCTCTACTCGTCTTAGACATTTTAAAATATAAACTGTAATAAGCACAGGTCTTTATTTCGATGGGATTAATGATCAAAGGGCTCAAATATTGAACATGATTTTTTTTTTAAGTTCTTCATATGCTCCCACATAGTCAACATTAAGCCTTGCAACCTATACTCTCCACCTAATGTATTATTTGTTTCACAATTGAACACATGTTGTCTGCAATGGCATAATACAACAACATGCACTTACATGTGTAATGAGAGAGGTAAGCATATCCGTTAAGTTTCTTGATTTGTTATTTCACCAGGCAATTTGATAATATAGGGCCAGTCCCCAAAAGATGTATTGATTAACCTGGACATATAATTCAGATCTACTAACATTTAATTATAACCGTGTTTGTTATAATTAAATTGGGAACATAATGAGGCATCTCTTGTTAAGAAGTTATTTTGGAGATTTCCCCTGTGAGTTGAGTGCCTGTTTCCTAACAACATCTGCAGTGGAAGTATTTTGATATGGCAAAATCAATGTTTGGGTTTCATTAATAAATCATGTACTGCACTTTTCTGATTCATAATCTTGAGTATTATTTATAGAGAGCCAGGCTACTGCTACCGTGTAAAATAAACTGTACATTTTAGAAACAACAATCAACTAATGCACATGCTCTAGAAAAGGATCCACTCACATGCAAATGATTATTTAACTAAATGGGTTATATAATGATTCAAAGATACTATTACTATGATCAGTTTTCTTTCTGTTTGATAGACGCAGTTTCATCATTGTATTAATAATAATTATATTCTTAAATATGCAATTAACCTTTAAATTAATGCACAAGGAATGCTAATTTGAACAGAAGTTTCTCAATTCATAGCGGAGTTTGTCCTTGAGAAAGGAACAGAGTTTGCAAACGGAGGCGATCACTCATTCGTTTATGTAATCCTTTCAACAGCAAGGACAGTATCAATCAAACACCTACATTTCAAATAAAAAAACATGTTAGTAGGTTTTTTAACATGGACATTTCATGTAAAAAAGTCTGAAACCTATTTCGCAAGTCTCTGATCCTACTCACACCAATCCTTCCAGTGTCTTTGCTGGTTTCATCAAATATGAAATGTTTCCCTTCTTGTGAATTTCAAAGGGGGTGTTTGGTGTATTGATTGCAAAAATTTATCACATGCGAGATGTCCAAGGTGCGTTGTGCAATGATTTACAAAGAGTGTCTGCATATGGTATGCCTGTGCACCCAATATCCTTTGCTTGTGGCCTTTTTCTTATTTTTCTTTGTGTTCAAGAGATCATAAGCAACATAGAACTCTATGCGTACGGGATTATGTATTGCGGGAGTGGCATTGATGGTTAGCAATTTAGGGGCCCAGTTAGTGCACACTGAGCTTCAAATATCAGGCATTTCTCCTACCATTATCTCAGCACAGTCACAGTGCATAAGGCACAGCTTGGATGTGCACCCTGCCAGACTAAGACTAGCTGTACTTACCTCCATAGTGGTCATGTATCCACAGATCTGGTTCATAGTATCTTCAGCGACTTTCTGCATTTTCCTTGATTTGTGGTGGCTCTGAGATCCCTGGATGAGAAGTCTCAAGGACAGTACCTGTGTAAAGGGAGAACCAAGGGTGGCATCATGCATTCCGGATAAACCCCAACTAAAGGCTTGGTTTCATCCTCCCTATTCCTTCAAACATTTAATAACCTGAAAAAAGCATGCATCCTATGTCTTTCAATGAGATTTATGATTATTAGTATAAGCATTATTATTATTGTATTATTGAGAGTTGACCTAGCTTTGAGAAGCAACAGAGTGCTTTACAGAGGTATACAACAATGCAGATACACAATGGAGTACTTTACAGAGGTATCAAGAGAACAGACATAGAGTGTGGGTAGGATACAGAGGGGCACAGAGGAGGGGTACAGTTGTACAGGGTGGTGGGACAGAGAGTGGTGGACGGGGTCTAGCAAGTTAGGTGGAGAAGGTGTAAAGTGAATGCCTACGTGTTGCAGCAGAATGACTAAATGAAGAGGTGTGTCTTGAGTTCTTTTCTGAATTGTAGGAGCGTGGGAGCGAGTCTGATGCTGATGGGGAAGAGGTTTCATAGTCTAGGGGTGTAGGCAGAGAAGATTTGTGTTCTGGTCCTTTCCTTTTTGCAGCAGCGGATTTCAAGTCTGCACATATCCTGGCTTCTGATGAAGCTCTGTCGACTGGAGATGCTGAGTTTCTCTGCGAGGTAGATGGGTGACTTCAGGGCAACTGCCTTATAGGTGACGTAAAAAGACTGGAAGGTGATTGGTGCGTGCAGTGGGACCCAGTGAAGGTCGATGAGGGCTGTGCTGATTTGGTCGAATCTGCATAGAACCTTGATGAGGCATGCTGCCACGTGTAGGACACGGCTCAGGGTCACAAATGAGGACGGCAGGAGGTTCAAATACTAAAATTGCTTAAAACACATTATCTCCCTCACCATATTCAGCATGAAGGGCCAATTAATGGAAATTATTGCACGGTTGAAAGTGACTTTACACTGCTGAAAGGTGACTTTGCACTGCCGACACAAACCCTGATTCATGCAACTGTGCAAAGTGTATTTTTGCAGTGCAATGTCGGTCCAAAGTCATTTTGCACTGCAAAAATACACTTTGCACAGTTGCATGAATCAGGGTTTGTGTCGGCAGTGCAAAGTCAATTTTCACCAGTGCAAAGTCACTTTGAACCGTGCACAAAATTCCATGAAACGGGCCCTAAACCTTCAAACCCACACTCCCTGCCCATTGTATTGTTTAAATCTCCTTTGAAGTTGTGTTGTCTGTAATGACTCAACACAGAAACATGCCCGAACTTTACCAGTGAAATTAGTAATATATTACGTATTCATCTTCGTTTTTTTTTACCAGGTTATTTGATGAAGGCTACGAGACCCCAAAACATGCAGGACATTACTCACAATGGTGCTTTACAATGGTGAAATCCCATTGGAAACCACTGTGTAAATATCTTAATCAGAGAAAAGAATGCAGACCTATTAAAATACACTAATAACTATATATTTTCGAATTACATTGAAACCATAATCAGCCATTTCATGTAAATACGTTATTTCTAAGATTGCCCCTGTGAAGTAAATGCAGGTTTATAGGTAGACCGAAATGTTTGTTTCATATCCGCAAATGAATCCGGACTCTGTAACACAATCTAGAGTGTAAGCATTGTGTCCTGGGAAAATCAATGTAGGGGTTTCAATAATAAAACCTAGACTATACTTTCTGATACGTAATCTTGGGGATCGTCACAGAGAATAGTGCATCTGATAAAGAGTAAATACATTTTAATTTTAGAACCTACAATCAAGGTCATTAGATGCTCTAGTACGCTAATCATTCATTTGCAAAGTATTTCTTTTTCAAAAAAGGTGTGCATGATTATTTCAAAATGCTGTCACTATGGTCATTTTTCATTATGTTTTTAGACACAGTTCTATCGTATTAATATTAATTAAATTCCCACATATGCAATTAACCTTTAAATTAATCCACAAAATGTGTTAATTTCATGAAAAGTTTCTCAATTCCTGGAGTAGAACGTGTTTGTCTTTGAGAAAGGATATAGCATTAGAAACCAGAGACGATAGTTTCTTCCTTCATTTAATACTTCATATGCTAAGAAATCATTTTACAAACAACTACATTTCCAAGAAAATAGTAGCCATTTTAATATCATTAGGGCCTGATTTACAAAAGAATTTTCCAATGGCGCAATCCCATTGAAAAACGCTTTGTAAATCAGGCACATAGTTCAAGCCCTATTTATCTTTCGTATGACCTTATTTACAATAATCCTTCATGTTGCTTTGCTACTTTCAGAATATATGAGAAGTATTCTCAAAGTTCAACCTTTTCTGTCTTGTGAATTTTAAAGGGGTGTTTGTTTTCGTCCACTATCACAAGCGAGATAACTGCCATGCTTTGCAGAGTGAGTTACAAAGTGCGTCTGCATGTGTTAAGTTCTTGGACAAACTCCTTTGCATGTGACCATCTCTCTATTTTGCTTAGTGCCGCAGGAGATAATGAGACACACAGAACTCTTTGTGGACCTGGATGATCTATTACAGGGGTGGCATTGATGGTTTCCAATTTAGGGGGACTGTTAGTGTGTGCTAAGCTTCAATGAGAAAGACTCCTCCTCCCATTAACTCACCACTTTTCACCCTGCATAAGCAAACAGTTATGCCATTGTTTACAGACTGCTCCTTCCCCCTAAACTGTGAACTCACAGATGCTTGTTTTGTTGAACATGGGGTACAATGCATCCATGAGGGAGAGAACAAGGCTGAGAGATACTGAGACAGAGAGAGAGAGAGAGAGAGAGAGAGAGAGACTGAGAGAGAGAAACTGAGAGAGAGACTGACTGAGAGAGGAACGAGCTGACTGAGAGAGGCTGATTGACAACATGACTGACTGCCTAAATGACTGAGAGATTAAGAGAGAGTGACTGACAGAGGGAGAGACTGACTGAGAGTGGCTGACTGACTAACAAACACTGACAGTATGCAGTAGGCCAGTGGTGAGAGTTTAAGGTTGCAAGTTGTTTTGCCTTGTAAGATCTACTCTCCCATTCACCTGACTAATGGTCTCCCTTCCAATATCTCCTACCGCCTTACATTTCATGCACACACACCCAAAGACAGGCATCACAGGTCTGAATGTTATCACATCAATACTAACTGAGCGACAGCTAGGCTGCCATCTTTAGCTCTGCAATACATTCCCACATCAGCGGCTAACCAGACCAAAACACTATTATATTAGATCTTGGGCTCTACCTTGCTGATAACATACTCCCAAGTTTCTTTCCCAAACCCATAGAAAGCAGATTGGCACTCAGGAACTGGGTACATCTGACCTGCATCCATCATCACCACAGGCTTTGCATCTGAATTCCCACACTCCCATTAATTAAACCCACCAACCTCTTTTCTTACAGAGCCACGTGAAGTGAGGTCACAAATGGCACTATACAAGACCACATACATTGCATTACATTTTCAAAAGGACTATCTCTAAATGTTCTGAACAGGGGGAGAGTGATCAAGGGGGCTTCCCTGGTATTTTGTAGTATTTTTGCAATGAATTATGAATGGGTCCTAGTTAATTCAGTGAACTCAAACATATGCCAGGCTCCTTTGAACACCATGAGGCTACTCTTAAACAGGCTGGAGTAATTAGAGGCCCATTAGAAATGTTGCATGTGGGCAGCATCATCATGAGCACAGAATGAATGCTATAGATCAAGGTGTAAGGAATTAGGTTTGAAGAGATCGGCTATTTCTACCTTGAAGGACTATATTTTACTTGAGTAAATAACAGGTTTATCCCTTTATTTTTTGTTAGCAGGATTTGTGTTGAACAGGGATACGTAAAATCAAAGACACAACCAACACATGCTACCCTCTCCTCCTTCTTCCATTTTCATTTCAAACAGTTACCTCATAAGCCTTGTATCTTTTTGAAACTCTCTCACTAAATAGGGGACTCCACATAGCTGTAAGAAAAATATGTAGATCCAAATTTTATGATTTTTTCTGGAACTTACAGATAACTTTTTTCTCCTTTGACCAGTTTATCATAAAAGCACAATACATAAATTACAATATTTCTAATGTGTGTAGCATGGGGTTAGTAAGTGTGCTTCATTCACAGTTTTCCAATACTTGAAGTTAACAATTCAAAAAAGAGGTATATTTATTTGTCAAACAATCTTTTTTATGAACCAACATTTTTAGTAAATTTTGATAATGTGTTGAGCCTGATTCATGGAACATTTTCCTATGGGATTGACACCATTATAAAACACTTCCATGAATCAGGCCCTTTTTGCGGTCATATTTTCGGAAATGTCAGGACATTGCAGTGGGGAAAAAGTATGGAAAACATTTTGGGTTATTTGGTGGACAAAAGAGAGCCTGGAAAGGGTGGGGGTGTAGAATAGAGATGACATGGGACTGTTTCTGTAGGTGAAAAGTGGGTTTGCAAATGCTGCGGAATCAGTGGTCAATTTTGATGTCCGTGGACATTATTTGAATTGGTAGGGGGTTCTGGGCGAGTTTTTTTATTTGAAGATGTATTGTATGTATTGTATGTATTATATGGTTTAATTATGTTGTGGTGGTTGTGGGCAGTGGCCGGATTCTTGGGGACATAGCTATAGGCCCTGACCGCAAGAATCTGGCCACTGGCCATAACCATTATAGGCCATGCCCCCAAAAATATGACCACTGACCATAACCATTATAGTAATATGCGTATAGTAATTATAGGTATTGTAGGGGGACTATACAGTATTTGTAATACGGCCATGCCCCCAAGAATCTGATCACTGGCCATAACCATTTCAGTAATATGTGTATAGTAACTATAGGTACTGTAGGGGGAGTATACTGTATTTGTAATATGGTGGAATAATACAATTGAAGTGTAAATAGCATTTATGATTGCAGGACAATTGAGGGTAGTGTGTATCAAATTTGGATTTGTCTCTCTGTAAAGTGAACAAATAGGATTACATTTGGTAGGGTGGCTTAGTTGCAGACAGTAAGGAAGGTGGAATCTCTGGTGCTTTCTCTGTGAAGAAAACAAAGTATAATATGTTAAGCCGGATAGTTTAACATTTTTAATTGCATACAATTTCAAATATCAATGTACTTTTTAGACCCTCATAATCAGTACATACTATGTACTATGTTTGGTACAACATTAGTGTGTGGTGCACATTTGTTGCATTGATGTTTCATAATCATTGGATCATTGGGAAAAAAAAATCCATAGAGGATTAAATAACCTATTACATTTATGTGAGTGTAAGTGTGACCGTATGTTTGTTTGAAGTGTGTGTTTAATTAAGGGAATGTTTAAAGTAGTTAGATGCCTGTTGGCATGTTCTAACTGTATTAGATGTAAAAAGAAGTTTTGTAGTAAAGAATACCAGTATTCTTTTGTACCATGCACTTTTGCCAAGAGATCTGTGATACTTGACTACAAAACTTAATCTTTGTATTTTATCTTTTGAAGCAGTGGAATAGCGGACATGTTTAAAAAATGAGAGCCTATTTTTAATGTGTTTGCAACTCCATAACAGAGAGTTGCTAGTTCACTTTCGAACAGGGGGTGCAAAATGGATTCTACATTTTCTCTGAATCTGGGGTCTTCAGAATACATTTGTAAAGAGCCATATTCTGATGCTGTTATTTTTGTGGATCTTTCATCATATCTTCCTCCTTTTCCGGTAGACAAGAGTAGAGGAAAGGAAAGTGATTCTACCCAATTCTCCCATATACTTATTGGAGATCATTCGACTTGACGCATTTGACATGTTTTTTATGCATCTTCTATGGTATCTTTGGAGTGTAGTGGGTGAATTGTATACTGGTCCAAAATGTTGGCTACAGTAATAGGACCTACATGTTAAAATTGGCTGGTTGGTGAATTCTGAATTATGTGGGTGGTTTCACTTAAGGTCTCCTCTATTTTTATATCTTTGTAGTATTCATTGTTTTCGTTTAGATATTTTAGGGCTTGCCTCACCTTGTTGAAGTCGATTAGTTGTTGCCAAATTTGTTTGTCTTTTGTAGTATAATCAAGGATTGATTTATTGGCCATTGTGCTCCTAGAGTTTCTACATTTTCTTCAAGAACTAATTGAAAATATACTACTTTGCCAGAAATGCCTTTTAGTAATTCAGAAGTAGGAAACATGGCTGTTTTGGGTTGAAGGTGTATTATAGCTTGAAATGGGTATATTGTTTGGATTATAATGCTCTCATGCAAGTTGAGTTGTTGGCGAGCCTTTGGAAGTGGAACTATTTCTAAGTTATTAGTGACAGCACATGATGACATTTGGTTATTGTTAAGCTTTGCATTGCAGTACGTGCAAGCTATTGGGGGGTCAGTTTATTTTGTATTTATTTTCTGTTGTTAGATATAAAGCTGATTGGAACCATTGCGATTCCTCATTGTCCTCTATTTTGTTGGACATATCTACTATTTGTGTTCTCTTTTTATAAACAGTTCTGCGACAACAGACAAATACTTGGTCTGCTATTTCAGAAGATGTGTTTTGAAACTTTGTTATTTCTTTTTTGTATTTGATTGTTAGCAGGTTGGTGTTTTTAAGGTATTCACTACTGTTGTCTGAAGTTACTGAATTTTCTAAGTGATCTTCAGTTCCAAAACATTTACTTTGGATGTGCTCTATTTCTTGAAGGAGTTCTTTTACTGTTCCAGTTAGGAGAATGTTATTTAAATGTTGCAGTTGTACAGCATGGTTCTTTGCATAGCACAGTCTATGCACAAGATTCCATATAGTGGAATGGTGTATTGCTAACATTTTGATGTGGTAGAATGTGTTTTTGCAAGCAGTTCCCGAAATGCAAGCTAATGAATGTCCTCACAGACCAGTGTGGCTGCGCACTGGACAGGAGTCCATGGTTTGTAAAGTTTGTATTCTACTTTTGTCTTTTAGTTTCACAAAGTGATTGAGAAATTGTCGTAAATATTTGAAGGATTGTTGGCATAAGTTACACATTGAGCTGCATGTCCATGTGTACACTGGATGGATTGTTTGTGTGAAAGGAACCGTTGGTTGAAAGTTTGTTGGAGAAGTTTTTTCTATGATGGTTTCTTTTGCCATAATGGTGTATCCTACAATTTCATACCCTCGTCCATTACTGTCTTTGGCAATTGTTTTATTTTTTGTTCTTGTTTATAAGCCTCTTCATTGAAATATGCTTCTGTGCTTCTTGTGTGAATCCATTCACCATCATAGAAGTTTGAAAAGGTATCTATATTGATGTTGCACATGTTTAGAAGTACTTTTTGTAATTTAGTGATTTATTTAGTTCGTGGTTTCATTTTGTTTAAAATTAATATAAACAACTTTATTTTTTGTAGAAATGCAATGTCAATTAGACCTTTGAGGATTAGTCTTCTGCTGTACTTTTGAAGGGTAGAGCGTGATTTTTCAGCTGTCTTCTTTAGATTGTGAAGAATCCACAGTGGAACATTTTTTGGCCAGTTTTTTTTATTTTTTTTTAATGCTTTACTGTGGCTATTTTAACATTGGTAGATATAGTTTGTTTGTTTGTTTGTTTATTTTATCAATATAGCGCACCAGACCCTGGAGTAAAAGGGTGCTTACAGACAAGTTACAGAAGGCACAGTATATGTAGAATTTACAGTTATACAATAAGTGGAGGTAATGTACAATATATACAGTCAGTGTCATTAAGGTATACATTGAGGCAATCGAGTAGTATGTACAGTATATACAGTATGCGTGGGCTTAGTCGGACTGAGGATTAGTTTATTGTATGTCCAGTAGCCAACCAATGACTAGCTTCCTGAACATATGGAATGAGAGGGCAGACTTGATGTTCAGCGGTAGGGAGTTCCAAAGTTGAGGGGCGAGGACCGAGAAGCTTAAGCCACCAGCTCTTTTAGAGGAGAACCTAGGCACCATGAGGCAGAAGGAGTTGGCGGATCTGGTAATTCTGGTGTTAGGTTTCAAGGAGAGTTTGTTGGTAAGATAAGGGGGGGCAAGGTGGTTTAAGGCTTTGTAAGTGAGGCAAAGAGTTTTTAAGTCAATTTTTTGTTGAATGGAAAGCCATTTGCAGGCGATTCTGATGGGGGAGATGTGCTCTCTCCTCGGGATGTCTAATGCTGCGCGCAGCGCGTTGTTTTGGAGAACTTGGAGTTTATTAACTATGGCTTGGTTAGCCCCTAGGTAAAGGCTGTTACAGTAGTCAAGCTTAGATTGTATAAGCGCTCTCGCCAGTATGAGGCAGCTTATCGTGGATAGAAAAGGTCTGCAAGCTCTGATTAGTTCCCCGGTGTAGGCGGGAGTAGAGGCAGTCATGTTGACTTGTTTTGACAGGTTGGTGTTGGCGTCAAGATAGAAGCCTAAGCTTTTGACGTCTTTGGCAACGGGGATGGTGCTGCCATCACTGGTGATGTTGGAATAAGCAGGGCTGAGTTTCTGTAGATTCTTGGGAGAGCCGACCATGAGTGTTATGTTCATTAGTAGGTTTTCTTTTGTTAGTACATTTCTTCTTTTTTACTTTTAGTGTTTGGACTTGGAGCCTTACTTTTTTTAGTGGGTGATGGTTTCTTTTAATGAGTGAAGTTATTGGCAGTTTTGTTTAAATTTTTTTGATTCATTGTTGTAGATGTTGATGACTGTATGGCTTGCTTTTATTCTTATCTGCTTTATGTTTTCTTTGTTTTCTGCAGAGTTGCTATTTAGTAGGCATTATGTTCTTTCTGTTGGAAAAAAAGAAAGTGCAGGTTTGAAAGTTATGGAATGTATATGGATGTAATGTGAATGGTTGTGTGAATGCGATGGAAGAGATGAATAGAGGGCTGTGTGATTTTGCAGTGGGATGATAGTTGTGGATGGGAAGGTTGTAAGAGTAAATGTGGGTGTGGAAGTGTGAGTTAGTGAGTAAGAGATTGGTGGTGTAAATGAATAAGTAGAGAATTTATGATGTTTCGAGGAGAACATTGGGTGTTATAATGATGGTGTTTAGATGAGAATGGAAAGCGTGTGCATGTTGAAATATAATGAGTGAAATAAATGTTGTTGATATGAAAGTAATACTGTAGACTAATGTACAGCAATACAACAGTGTTACAATAATAGAGTGATTAATACTATGGTAATGTACTTACTTTGTAGGATGTGAAGAGTATTCTTCTTCTGGTTGGTGTCTTCGGGAATTTTCTTCTTTTGTTTAATTGTAAAAGAAGTTTATTGGGTATATATGGCAATGGTGAAGTACGTTTAGTAAGACTGGTTATCGTTTATGAAGGTAGGAGGAGTTGTTGGGAAAAAGATTTAATAGAGTTGTGTTATGCATGGTGTACTAAAGTATGTTAAGTATGTTCTTAGAAGAAATGGAGTATGAGTAGCGAAAGCACGACCCTGAATGCTCAAACCAGAGAGAATACAACCTGCTAGGCAAGAACGGCCCTAGTCAATCTTGTAAGGATCAAAAGTTTAATCTCCCATGCAGATGAGAGCAACAGAAAAGAACTCTGCTGCTAAGAATGTTCTGCCCAAAAAATAGTTCAAACAGAATCTTATAAAACAAAACATCATCATAAAACTTGCACAGCTAATTGGATGGACCCTATATGTGTACTAACTTTATCCATAATGGATGGCAGATTATTGGTCCTGGTCCGTCCATCTTCCTTCACGTGGGTGCTGCACTGCTCATCCTCTTCTCACTTCGAAGATCAGAAAACAAATTAATAATACTCCTACTATACAGCTTGTTTATCACTCATACTTTGCACTTGGCAGGTCTAAAGATGGACACACATGAGGTTCTGGGGCACTGTAACCTTCACACGCACATTTTACTCACTGTCATGATCTCTGCTTCCAAAAGATCAGGACTTGCCCGACTCCCTTGGAAGCAGACCCATAACCCCGGTTCCGAGTGCCAGCCAGTCCCAATTGGGACGTTTTGGACCCTGTCCTGGCGCCAGCGGCACCAGGCTCATAAAGAAGCCCAGTCCCAGCGCTGGAAGCGCCGGGCTCATAATGCTTGGGTGGACTTACCTGCAGCAGACCATGCTGCTTACTTACCTGCCAGTTGAACCCCTGATCCTCTTCTGTTTGGGACTACTTTTCCTGTTGGGTGGGGCAGGAGCCACTCCCTAGGTTCAGAACACTGAAACTCTTCTGGAAAGCAGGAACTCTTTTCTTACCTAGGCGTGGCTGTGGAAGGAGACACCTAAGCACTACAGGAGGCTATTTAAACCACACCCGATGGATGAATCTTGCTTTGCGTTATTCTGCATTCTCTGCAGCAGAACGCTCATCGTGTTTTCTGCTTCTGATCCTGGGCCAAGGGAACAAAGGCTTACCATCCTGGAATCCAGTCTTCAGCAGCACCTGTAAAGACAAAGAAAGAACAGGTTAGCACTACGGTCTTCAGTGGCAGCGCATCTCTTACCTGGTCCATCGGCTGTCACCAACGCCTCGCGCTGCATTCCGGCATCTGAAAGACAAAGGCTTACCTACTCTTCGCATGCTCCGGAGGTCTTCGCACTGCATTCCGGCATCTGAAAGACAAAAGCTTACCAGCTCTTCGCACGCTCCGGAGGCCTTCAGCGCTTCATCCCGCATCTGAAAGACAAAAGAAGGTGCGTTTAAAGACATTGGGCAACTTTATTACTCACGTGCCATTACTCCTTCCCACGCCGAATCCAGTGGGTATTCCAGCACCCTTCAGCTTCTCTAAAGCTCCGAACTTGTACCTGCAAGATAAAAGGGACAGTTAGTGCGCATCGTGAAGCAGTCTACAAGCGCTTACTTACGTGCTTCCAGGCGCTTCTATTCGTCACGCGGGTTCGATCCTCAACTCTCATCAGCCCGCCATCCGCCATCGCCGGAACCCTGCAAAACAAGAGATATCATTACAAAAGACTTTTAAGACATTTGAAGTGCCCAAAACTTACCGTTCGTGCAGTTAACGATGGACAGCAGTCCTCTGAGGTCTCGGCGTTCACTTACCTAAGACATCTTACTCTTCGAGTCAGACATACAGTGCACAGAGGTCCAGCCCAAAGAGCCAACCGTGTGTTAGACATCACCTTTGAAGATACGGCATTCACCCAGTCAAGACCGGCGCCTCTGCGGGAATCAGGTGAGCGTTACACTCACTCCCTCTGTGCTATCCAGTAGCAAGGTCTCCTCCCTCCTTTTGAACTATAATTTATCCCTCCCAGCACCTCGCAATACAAACAACACAATTGCTGTTTCAATGATGTGCCCTGTCCATCCTCTTTAAGCATTTCAGGACTTATTACGTTGGGGTTGGTGATCAAAAGACACGTGGTGCCATGGAATTTGGGGATCTTAGGGATTAGTCAGTTATATGGGCTATAACTCGTGGTCACCCGGGAATGGGCTGGGTCAGGTTTTGGCCAATGTGAAATAACATGCACACCAGTCGGCGGTCTATGATCATGGCCTTGTAGTGCACTTTCCTCTTGGGTGAAAAACACATCTTTGCAATACCTTTGGAACACTGAATAGACGGTGTGGTGGGTGGGGGTGTGAACTGTCTTCATGGAAGCTCGGCATGACTGGAGATTTCTGTGTCCTCATGGATTTAGGCCTAGTGCATGCAATTCTGCCTTTACTTTGCAGGCTTTTCCTTCTACCTAAGATTACTAATACATACGCAAAATAGCAATGCCGCCTACGCCTTGGGCCACACCATGTAGTTAAACTATAATTGATTATATTAACATGGAGTTCTGCTGGACTTGAAGGTGTCTCTCTCACTGTTCCCCCTCCCCCCTGGCTCATCACAGTGCCTTTAATGCATCTCGCCTTACTTTTTTATTTATTTTATTTTTGCATTTGTAAAGCGCCTGCAGCCATCGAGGCAATGTTTCAAGAAAATGTCTTAGTTGCGCGAAAAGAAGGCAGTGCTAGGTTACATGGAGCATGAGCATTACAGATAAACATTAGTATATATATTGAATACAGTTTGATTTGATTCCGCTCATGATCATGGAAACATGCATAACCATGTGTTTAGCAAATTGTCATAACACAAACAGCAGTGTTTTAATTGCTTTCCTGAATGCAGTGTGTGACTCGATGCCTCTCAGTGCGGGGGAAAGCGAGTTCCAGTTGGTGACAGCAATTACTGAGAAACTTGAGCTCCCTGCTTGTGCCCTAACACTTTTGGGGATGGCTTCACGGTTGGTGTAGGCAGTTCTAGTGGGCCTGTCGCAGTGCTGTAGGTTAAATCTTTGAGAAAGGTAGCGGGGTGCTGAATTATGTAGACCTTTGTGCGTAAATGCGAGAGTCTTGAAGATGATCCTCTCCTTAATAGGGAGCCAGTGAACAGATTTTCTGGTGTCCGAGATGTGGTCTCTTCTAGAGATGCTTGTGGCTGCTCTGAGGGCATTGCTTTGGACTGTGTGCAATTTCCTGATGTTTTTTGCTGAAATGCCTAGCAGAAGTGCATTGCAATAGTCGAATCTGGACCAAATAATTTCTGAGATCGTGAGGCAGTTCTGTTGCATCAGAAAGGGTCTGGCTGCAGTGATTAGTTTTGTAAGATAGGCCGATGTGGATGAGATGGCGTTAACCTACCTAACCATTAAGAGGTTTGAGTCTAGGTAGACTCAAGGGTTTTAACTACCTGTGATACTGTGATAGTGGTGTTGTCGATCACGAAGGAGTTGTATTTGGCGTCTAGTTTTTTGATTATGTCCGGTGAGCTGATGAGTAGGAGTTCTGTTTTTTCACTATTTAGGCACAACCAGTTCTCGGCCATCCAGGTTTGGATTGTGGCGTAGATACTTTAAAGCGCCTAGGGGGGCTTCCTTCTTCCCAACAGTAGTGGTGTTTGGGGGTTTAGAAAGAATAGAGCAGAAATGGGTGTAAGGAAAAAGGGCCATGTGTAGGTTACTTTAGTGCTGCTGATTTCAACGAAAGAAGTGTTGTGTTTGTGGAGAATATATTTGTAATGTGGTGCAGTGTTTTTTAAGAAAAGGGAAAGTGTGGCCTAGTGGTAATGCAGTGATGGATTGTAGTTGCAGCATTGTTTGGTGTATTGTAGTACAGATTGGAAAAGAAGAGTACTTTCAGGGTAATTCATGGAATCAAGCGCAGAGGTGGCTTGGCTGCTGCACAGAGGGAGTGTGTGCCAGCTTGCGCCAGCTGCATGCGCCAAAACCCATTTTGACGCACCACATATTCATGGATTTAAACATCCATAACCAGCCGTGGTGCAGCGTGGTGCAGTGACCCTGCAGCAGTGCCACTTACACCCGCAACCCGCTCCGTGCACCAAAAACATCTGCACATATCCCCTACATGGCACAACGGCAAGTGGAACAGCATACAGCCCCCCAACAATAAAATCACGCTAAAAATGCCCCTCAGTCCTCACACGACAACCCAATCATGTGTAAAACTCCCTTCGCACCCCTCGGAATATGCGTACCTCACTCGTGCCAGCCCAATCGTGCATAAAACTCCCAGCGCAACCCCTTGGAATACACATACCCCGCTCGCACCAGCGGGAATCGTGTGTAAAACTCCCCACGCACCCCTCGGAATACGCATACCCCAATCATGCCAGCCCAATCACATGTAAAACTCCCTGCGCACTCCTCGGAATATGCGTACCCTGCTCGCACCATGCAAATTGCATGGAAAACTTCTTGCACACCCCTCAGAATATGTGTACCTTACTCGCGCCAGCCCAATCGCGTGTAAAACTCCCTGTGCACCCCTCGAAATACACGTACCCCGCTCGTGCCAGGCAAATTGCATGGAAAAAGTCCCCCCTGTGGTGTGGGCTGGCTGTGGGTCATGGTCAGGGGTGTTGGGTGGTCACCTATGGTGTGGGCTGCCTGCGGGGCATGGCCAGGGGTGTTGTTTGGTCCCCTGTGGTGATGGGCTGCCTACAGGGCATGGTCAGGGGTAATGGGCTGCCTCTGGGGCATGGCCAGGGCTGTTGGGTGGTCCCCTGTGGTGATGGGCTTCCTGCGGGGCATGGCCAGCGGTGATGGGCTGCCTGTGGGTCATGGTCAGGGGTGATGGGCTGGCTGTGGGGCATGGCCAGGGGTGTTGGGTGGTCCCCTGTGGTGATGGGCTGCCTGCAGGTCATGGTCAGGGGTGATGGGCTGCCTACGGAGCATGGTGAGGGTGGATGAGCTGCCTGTGGTTCATGGTCAGGGTGGATGGGCTGCCTGCGGGATGTCAGGGGTGATGGGCTGCCTGCGGGGTATGGGGAGGGTGGATGGGCTGCCTGCGGGTCATGGTCAAGGTTGATGGGCTGCCTGCGGGGATGGTCAGGGGTGATGGGCTGCCTGCGGGGCATGACCAGGGGTGTTGGGTGGTCCCCTGTGGTGTGGGCTGCCTGCAGGGAGTGGACACAGCTCCTCACCATGCAGGTGTGCAATTCAGGGGGTACTTGAGTATGTTTTTCATGTGATTTGGCTGGTGCGTGCGCGATACGTGTATTCTGGGGTACGCAAGTGCGCTTTTCATGCGATTTGGCTGTGGGGTGGGCCCTCTCCCCCTCCCCATGCCCCGCAGGCAGCCCATCACCCCTGACCATGACCTGCAGGCAGCCCATCAACACAGGGGACCACCCAACACTCCTGGCCATGCCCTGCAGGCAGCCCACATGGCACCATGCACATGCAAGCCCTGACTCATGCCCCTCACCAGTGATGGGCACCTGCCAACATGCCCAACTCATTCCCCCCCACCAGTGACGGGCACCTGACAGCAGGCCACGACTCATGTCCACCCAACCAACACATTGTCACAACATACATGCATGTAGCAAATGTCCACCCAAATGCCACCCCATGCTGCTCCCCCTCCCCCACAGTGCAACTCCACACCCATCCATTGTCCCCACTTCCCAGTACAGGCCCCATGGCATGTCATTCACAGAAGCACACATGCATGCACCCATAGACATGCCCAACATGGCCACACAGCAGCGACACATGACTGAGGCAATGACGGCTGACACATGCACCAAACTAATGAGAGCAGAACACACAAATATGTGAACTGATGAAAATGTATTAAACAATTTAATCAACCAAAAAAAAGCAACCATGCCAAGGACAAATAAATGAATGTGAACATAGATGAAATGCAAAATCCATAAAAACGGTGATCCCAAGAAAAAGCAAATCCTCAAAGTGGTCCATGTCCACAAACAATCAGAATCCAAAAGATAAATTAAAAAAAACATTCCATCATGGGTGTGAAAAACATAAAAGAAAAAAATCCTCACTTCCAGTACTATTGACAATGAAAGTTCTTACGGTCCATGACCCCAAAACCAAATGAAACCTAGTAAAAACCCTACAAAATACAACTATGTCCAAAAAGTTGTTCAATGTCCATCGACCTAAGCCTAATAACCTATATACAATGGTGGTGGGCTAGTCCTATGACTCACCATTCTTACCAAGAGCCTTGCCCAGGGCATCATCGAACTCCGATTCTATGTCCCGGAGCCGGGACTGGGCTCTGTCCTCAAGGGCTCGCAGGGATACCGACATGCTCTCCACCAACTCCCTGCCAGTCTCCTCGAGAAACTGTGCCCGGCTCAATGCCCACCCCATGGATATCTCTGCCCTGACCATGGTGAGCTGTGCCCTCTCTGCCCGCCGCTGCTCTGCATCCATTTGCTGGCTCATCCGCTGCCACACGGAAGACACACATAGTCCAGGGTCCTGCCCTTCGGCAGATGCCTGCCCCTGTGATGTTGTATGCCCCAAGTCCAGATGCCTCCTATGTCGAGCCTGGTGCTGCTACCTTGATGTCATCTGCCTGTGCCACCACAACTGGCTCCGGGATGCTGACGACCCCTGGGGCTGTTGTGGATGTGCCCTGCTGGAAGTTGCCTGTACATCCTCCATTGCCAGGGAACGTGTTGCTTGGGTGACCACCTCTGCTGAACCTCCGACTCCCGACTGTGGCAGGGATGTGATCTCCACCAGCCTGGCCATGGTGGATGAGGCAGTCCACAGGGTGCCCTGGTGGCATCTGGGCCAGAAGACGGTGTCGGGGGGAAATTCTGCCAGGGGCGGCCGGGCCGTCCGCAGACCTCCGGGCAGGGAGGCCCCAACTCCTCCCGTATATCCCAAAAGAGATAGAGTATGAGACACACGCAAGAAGCAAGGTGATTCTGCTGTTTATTAGACAAAAACGGCAGGGATGGGTCAAGGATCGTACGCGTCCGTCCTGACACACACACAATCGTGGGGCTCGCAGGCCCTTTTTACCTTAGTATGACGCGCTACTTGCGTCACCTTAGAAAGTTTAGCAAAAAACCTATCTCCACTCTGGATTGGTTACTCGAGTGGTAGGGTTAGTATAGCATACGTATAGAGAACGGTGTTAGTGGTTGAGGGTTAGTCAGGTGATATACTTGGGTTGTCCCTTCAGTTTGATACATGAAAATTGTTACATGAAGACCCCTGAGGATTGGTCAATGCTAATGGCGTCAGTGATAAGAGCCCCATGTTCTGATTGGTCCGCTCGCGAGCCTCCCAGTCTGGGACCATCGCTGTTCCCAGCTCGCGGTGTACCTGTCATTTGCAACAATGTTTCACTATGGGTAGGTGCAGACAATGTGAGGATTTATTCATATGCTGGAAGGCCGACTACTCCCACTGTCGCAGATGTCCATTGAGTCTTTTAATTGTATCTGCCTGTGTCTTGAAACGTGGGATTCAGGCGTCTCCTTTCCCCTGGCCTTGGCATCCTGTCAGGTTTGGCTTGGTCACGTGAGGTGGGACCGTGTTTGAGGCAGAATTCTGCACAATTAATATTGTTTTTTCCACTGTGTGCCTGGTTTAATTTGCAGGTGCGACCTTGACGTCGGCTTGCGGCGTGCGAGATTGCAACATTGTACCCTTGGCTGTGTGCTTTCGCCGGGCTCATTCTGCAGGGTCAGCAACCAAGCTCTTGCTTATTTAATGTTCATGGAAGCTTTTGCTTGCGGCCTACTTGGGCCTAGTGCATAGGTGGAACCATTGGTGCACTGCGCTTTAGGTTACAGTATCATATTGCTCTATCCCCAGTATCGTGTCTTCGTTATATTCTTCATTATGGTACATGGTTTTAGAAAAAGCGTGAGCAATCCTTTTTAGATAAGTTCATTATGCGTCTTGCGTTTCTGCATTTTGAGAGCCTATGTGGAAAATAATAAAGATGCACGTCCGTGGGTGTGTCCGTCGCCTACGTCATAGCACTGAGTATGTTCTTCGTGTGGATTGGTGTGGGAGTGTCCGGTGTGTATGTTTTGCACAGGTGTGCTGACCATTGGCTAGGTCGTCATGGCATCTCTAACGATGTGTTGGCTTAGTCGAGTTGATCTATGCCGCAGGTGTCGGCATGGGCAGGTCGGGCTGCTGGGCAGGTGGGTGGGCACATCCGTATGTTCCTGTACCAGGGTATTTGGTCGTCTGGTAGATAGGCAAACTCCTCTCGTGGCGGGTGTCTAGGCCGTGATCCTCTAGGCCAAGCGCGAGAGGGGATTGGCGGGAGCCTGTTCTTCCATTCTCCCACTTCAGTCCCCCCTCTGGTCGACTTGTCGACCACAAACATATCCTTTTCTTTATCTCCTCTCACTCTCCATATTTTAGTTATTCCTCCCAAATGTCCATAGTGGTTAACATGGTCTTCAAATGACCAGTACATATATGCACAGGTTCCTCCAGGAGTGCAGTATACCCACTTCCCTATGTAGCTCCTTGGGTTTCTTGGGTTTTCGAGCTTCACAGATGGTGGGTCCAGGTGGTTGGTGATGATCTGGTTGCGCAACTTCTCTCTCTCTTTTATGATTGTGCCTGTGTGTTGGCCGTCATCTGTTGGCATCAAGGGGTGCATACCAACCATTTCGATCATCTCGTCTGTGGTGCGTGCTTTCCGGGCCTTCCAAAATCTTATTATGATCAGTGTAGCTCCAGCCAAAATAGTACATCCAACTATAATCTTCAGTCCATCCGACAGCCAAGATGGCATCCATGACCATAATATTGAAAACCAGCTCTCATCCTTTTTCACACCTTTACTTTCATCCATCATTTTGGAGTGCATCTGGGCCAATTGTGAAACGGCTTCTGTCAGTGTACCATTGTCAGCATCGTTGGCAGGGATGAATGTGCAGCATGATTGTCCTATCTTTGCGCAAACTCCTCCTTCCATTGCTGTGAGGAGGTCCAGTACATATCTGTTCTGAAGTGCTACCATCCTCACAGCTCGTAGTTCCTCTTTTATTGCGTTGAATCCATTTACTGTAGAATTAATAGTCATCATTAGTTCCCATCAAGTTATCTGGAGCCACTTTGCGTTTGCGTAAGCCTGCAGTCCTGGATGTATTATTGAGGAGAAGAACATTGCTGCTCTGCTGAATAGTCTGTGTTCTGGCGGAATTGAAGTGAGTGCTGTTTCCGACCTTTCCCATAGGTAATTTCCTGTCAGAGGTTCTCCTTGTCTTTTCTTTCTATTCAGGACAGTATTATTGCCGTTGTTTTTGTTCTCTGGCCCCTTCTGAGGTTGTACAGATCTCTTCTTCCTCTTGTTTCCTTCATCCATTTTGGGGAAGTTCGCCACATTGACATGTTTCTGGGGTACCAGTAGTGATGGTACATTAATGTGCACCATTGTGCATATACCATTCCACAGAGGGGGCAGTGTGTGGTATGCTTTTTCTCCACAGGCCCAGTAATGGTCCATTATTACTTCTGTTCCTGCTCCCCCCTCAGGTAATTCCATCACGCTTGCACAGTTGGTGTATCCTACGTCCACCTCTCCTTTATGTTGGTAGCATACCTTAGGCGCAGTTAGCGGCAGTATTGTTATTGGGTCTTCATCCTTCTCTATCCACGTGAGCAGGGGTACGTACTTGACCCAAGTAATCCAACACCTATGGTTGTGTCTATCAATAGTTGAAATATTTTCTCTTGTTACCATGCTGCTGCCAACCACTCCTATGTCCCATTTGTTGTCCATGTACACCTTCCCTGTTATTGTCACCAGTGGTCTTTCCCAACATCCTTGTTTACCAGGAACTTCAGTGGCGTACCAATCACATGGTAGGTACTGTAGTGTTACTTTCCTTGTTTCTCCTTTTTCGGGACCACTTGTTATGTATCTGAATGCTTCAGCATGTAAACTGCTCTTGTGGTAACTCAAATAAGTCTGTGCTGCGTTTAACTCTATTTCCCTTGTGTGGGATTTTACTAGTACCACCTGACGTAACACCTGCTGGGGGTGGGGGTGCATTAGGTTTGGGTACAGCAATAATATTGATAGCATAGCTGTACTGCCATACAGAGGCAGCCAAGAACCCGGTGATCATTAAAATCCCTATCAACTTTATTACATATGCTAATTTCACCGGCATTTTGCTCTTACCTTGCTGCAGTCCGGCAGCTTATTCTTGTGACGTTAAAGTTGCCCGCCTGAAAATTCTCAATATGCTTGTTATTAGTGTTAGTTGTTGTTTTTTAAGCTCTCCCTATCAAATAGTCATTCAGTGCCCAGGCGAAGAGCTGTTCCCACGCCAATCTAAGTGATCTATCTCTTAGGGCAGGCAAGTATGGTTGGAGGTGGGGCATTGAATGTTCTATGGCCAAGAGGAATGTTGTGTAGTAGACACGTACCCTCCTTCTTTTCAGGTACGTTGGCCTTTTTATTTCATATACAAATTGGTTTGACAATTCTTCCGGGTAGTTATCATCTGAGGGTACCATCTACTCCTGGGCAGTGAATTTGTTATTTATCTACTTTCTTAGCAGTACAATAATACGCTGTACCTGCATGTGCGAGAGAAAAGAAAGAGAACATTCAAGTGTTTACATGTGTATATGTGCAAGACAATGTCCTTCAGTTCAGTTATTACTGCAGTGGGTAGGGGGTCAATGGGGAGAGGGTTTGGGCTCAACTGGCGGAAGTCTCTTTACTCTTTGATCGTGTGACCATGGGGTGGGCGGTATGGGGATTACCCCTTTCTTTTCTGGTAGTTGTCTCTGGGGAATCTGGGGGGTGGCAGGGTATGGGGACACTTTGGCCGTTAGTTGTGGTAGAAGTCTCTTCCTCCGTTGGTGACGCTGTTGTTGTTCTTCCAGTGGCCCTATCGGTGGCGCTGGGGCGGGTCTGGAGTTTGTAGATCTTTACGTCATGTAGGTGATTCCAGGCACGTTTGTCTTGTAGCTTTACTGCTCTTGTTGATACCTCCTCTACCAGATGAGGGCCAGTGAAGCGTGGGCTGTTCCACTTTCTGTTGAAATTGCGTAGTAGTACGTGGTCACCTTTAGCAACTTTGCACAGTCTTTCCTTTTCCAGTTCTTTGTCCGCGTCTTCTCGTTGATCGCTGTTAGACCCGCCCCGCGTGCGCTCGAGCTGTTGAGACACAAACACTACACTAGTAATCAAAGAAGACACATATTGGTACATTTCATCACCAAGAACAGTTGCGGTATTCTCGTGATCGGTGAATGCTCTTGATGTTGGCGTTAGGGGAAGGCGCATTTGACATCCGGTAATCACCTCGTGAGGAGTGAGGTGGTGGTCGGAACCTGGTCTATTCCTTAGCTCAAATAGGGCTAGCGGAAGGCAATACAACCAACTCTTCTTTGTTGTTTGCTGTATTTTTGCAATTGCCTCCTTTAGTAGGCCATTCAGGCGTTCGCATATACCGTTGGCCTGTGGGTGGTATGCACATGCAAATTTATGTTTGATGTTCAGTAAGGATGTGATGTGCTGGAACATTTCGTTTGCGAAATGCGGGCCATTATCTGACCGCAGTACCTCGCACACTCCCCACCTGGGGAAGACCTCCCTCACTAGGAATTTAGCTGCTCTGAATGCATCTGGGTGTGAACATGGCCCTGCTTCAATCCACCTCGAGAATGGGCATACTACTACAATCATATACCTATTTCCTTGACATACGTTGATCATATCAACATAGTCAATATGGAGATGTCGGAAGGGTCCCTCTGGCCGGGGTATAGTACCTTTTATCACCTTCAGCGTGTGACCGGCCGTGAACTGTTGGCATGTGAGACAATTGCTGATAAAATTTGACACATGGAAATTTAACTCGGGGCAGAACCAATCTTTTCTAATTCGTGCTGCAATTACTTCCTTGCCTGTGTGGGCTGGGTGGTGTAGGTGGCTCAGGGCGGTGTTCAATAGTGCCAGTGGCATTACAATCTTTCCAGTGTTACCCTGGCACTATAGTGCGTCAGTTGGTGACATTGTGCATCCTCTTTTTACCCATGTTTCTTTTTCTGCCATTGGTGCAGCCGCTTGTAGCTCCATTATCTGTGTGGCTGGGAGATGGGTGTACCCTTCTCTTATCAACATCTCCTTAGCCATTCCCCTCCCTCTCCCTCTCTCTGACTCTGGGGGGTTCCATATCTCACCAAAATATGCAGCATAATTCGCATGTGCGTCTGCTGCTGCATTCCCTCTCGAAATGTGGTCTTCACCATTAGTGTGTGCGGTACCTTTGACCAAAGCTAATTCTTGGGGGTCATTTATTACTTCAATTAGTTCAGCCAATAAGAGAGCATGTTGCACTGGAGTGCCGTCAGCTCTCCTAAACCCTCTTCTTCTCCATTTCGACAGCCCTGAGTGGACAGTGGACGTAACATATGCGCTGTAAGAATATATGGTCACTCGTTTGTCAAAGCTTTCCTTCAACGCCAAGATCAGTGCGACCAACTCCGCTGCTTGGGCAGAGTAATGCTGTGGTAGTTGTACACATTTCATTGCCACACACACCGGTACCTCCATCATTTTTACCACCGCTGCCCCAGTCCTCCTTATGCCATCCCTTTGGTCAATTGTTGATGACCCATCAATGAACAGTAGCTCACCACCCTCTAGTGCGTTCTCTTCAACCTTTCTAGTACATGAGTACATTTCAGTTATTTGTGTACAATCGTGTGCATAATCTCCTTCCTCAATTACTTCTGCTAAAAACCTTGCAGGGTTGACCGTGCTACATCTAACAATTGATAGTTCAGCTCTAGATAAGATGATCTCATAGCCTGATGCCCTCTGCGTGGTTAGGGTGGACTTAGGTTTATTCAATATAGCAAATAGTGCATGTTCCACAAATAGCGTGGTTGGGCACCCCATGGTGATTGCTGACGCTTTCTCTACCGCAAAAGCAGCTGCGGCGAGACCTTGTTCGCAAGGGAAATGACCTAACATCACAGGATCTAAGTGGCCGCTGTAAAATGCAACTGGTTTGTAGCCCATGCTTGTTTTTTGAGCCAACACTGCTTTCATTACTGCTGAGTCGCAATGTGAAAATATAAAGAATTGTCGCTCATAGTCTGTGGTTGCCAGTACCGGAGCAGTTGATATCGCATCTTTTAGTTCATCAAAAGCCTCTTCCATTTCCATTGTCCACCCCAACTTTTTCTTCCCTGTGTTAGCTTCCTTTAACGCCTCAAGCAGGGGTCCTATGTATGAGCTGTAATCAAATACCCATGCTCTACAGTAGTTACACAACCCTAGGAATTGCTGCAGTTCCCTCACTGTTTGTGGCACTGGTGTTTTTGAAATGGCCTGTGCCCTTTGTGGTGCAATCTTTCTTCCATGTTGGGATATCAGCTGACCAATGTAAAGTACCTGTTCCTGAGAGTACTGTAACTTTTCCATGTCTACCTTGTAACCTTTTTCAGCCAATATTGTCAGCATCTTTAATGAGTCCTCTCTGCATGTTTTTTCGTTTGTGCTGCAAATTATTATGTCGTTGACATACTGCAACACTGTGCTTTCCACTTCAATGTTACCCAAATCCATCTGTATTACTCTGTTGAATATTGAGGGTGATTCGCAGTACCCTTGTGGCAATCTGGTGTGTTTCCACTTTGTGTTTCTGTAAGTAAAGCTTGTCAGATCTTGTGAGTCTGGGTGCAATGGTATTGAGAAAAAAGCATTTTTAAGGTCGATCACTGTAAATCGTGATGCTTCTGCTGGAATGCCACACAATATTGTGGCCGGGTTTGCGGCTAAGGGGTATTCTGCTTCCACTATGTTGTTTAAGGGCCTGAGGTCCTGTATGAAGCGCCAAGACCCTCCTTTAGCCTTGCGCACTGGGTATACAGCCGTGTTACATGGTGATTCTGAGGGGACCAATATGCCATTATTTATAAGGGCCATTATTGTTTCATATATACCCTCATCTGCCTCTTTTGATAGTGGGTACTGTTTCACTCTGGGGAGTATTGCACCTTTTTTAAATGTTATCCTTACTCCCCCTATACTTTTATGCACCCCACGTTGTAGGGGCTGGTAGTCCATAATGATGTGGATACTTTTGACATATCCTCCTTAAAGAAGGGAACTGGGGTGGAAGTGGGTGCCTCAAGTGCCATTGCCATTTTCTGTGCCACTTGTTTGTACGCTACTCTTAGCCATATTTCCACACTCATCATAAACACCATTTCACCTTCCTCCTTTTCTTCTGAGAACAGCTCCTCATCTGACACCTGGGTGAGTCTACATCCCTCTGCTAGTGCTATCACTGCCCTACATGCTCTTCCTTCTCTGTCCTGGGCATGCACCGCAATGTAATCAGCTGTTGCTATAATGCTTTCTATGTCCACTGAAATCACCTTTCCTTCTGGTTCATTTGCTGGTGTTTCTGGTCTGAACAAATAGGCTGCTGGCCTCCTCCAGATCTTTCCTTCTATCCCAGGCATCCATGCAAATGCCATGTCTGTCCCGTACTGGAATAGTTCACCATCTACTGGCTCAGCCCCAATCGCTCTCTGTCCGCAGTATGCTTGTATAATCTGTCGTGCTGTGAGCATGTTAATTCCTGGAGTAGAGCAAATTATGCCGTCCTCCGTAAAGGAGATCGTCATATTCAACCTGTTCATGATGTCTCTCCCCAGTATATTTACTGGTGAGGCACTAGAACATAAAAGTGGGACTGACATGTCGTAATCCCCTATTGATAAGGGAATGTTATCAGTAAAGGGAACCAACCCCCTAGCCCCAGAGAATCCTTGGGTGTTCATGGCTTCGCCTCACATCTTAAATTTACCTTCCCTTATACAAGACCGGGTCGCCCCGGTGTCAACAAGGAAAGATAATTTTTTGTCACCTATCGTTACCTCTATGCGTGGTTCCTCCGCACTATTAGGTGTTACTGCCAGGATGGGACACACCAAGGCCGTCTGTGGGCTGTCCTATTGAGGGTACAACGATTGACCATTTCCTGTGTAAGGGTTATGTCCCAGGACCGTCACCCTTCCCAGTTGTGTTTGTTGTGCTTGGGGTTGTTGTGTTATCGCTACCTGTTGTTGTGGCAGTGAATATGTCTGTGGCTGTTGTTGTGTTACTAGTTGTTGCTGTTCATTTCCCTGTTGCAACGTCTGCTATTGCTGTATGCCCTGCTGTTCCTGTGTTGGCCTTAGTTGTCCCTGTTCGCTCCATGATGGTGTTCCTGGTCTTACCCTACACGTGCGTGACATGTGCCCTACTAATCCACAACTCCAACACACCGGTGGTTCCCTACTCTGCCATGGGAAGCCTCCTGTGTTGTCCTGGTATACTGGTTGCCTGGTGGGGTAGGAATTTCTAAGTCCTCCCACCTGCTGTTGTGTTTTATATCCGTACCCTCCCCCTCTCATTATTCCTCCTCTTCCCCTGTTGTAATTATAATACCCAGCTCCTGGCATTGAGTATCCTCCTCCCATGTTGGTTGTGTATGGTTGGAGTGGCGGCACCTGTGGTGTTATAATCTGTGAGGATGGTACTTGGGAGGGATCTTGTGCAGCCACTACTTGTGTGGGGCTTTGGGTCATTGTTGTAGGTGTAGTTATTAGTGCCCCTTCCATTGTGTATTTAGTACGTTTTTTCTGTACTAGTTTAGCCTCTTCCGTTTTCCTGTCCTCTTCCTTTTGTTTCATTTTTCCTTGCCATGTCCTACAATGATGCACTATTGTCAGTTGTATTTCTGGCCATGCTTTTGCTTCCATTCCCACTACTTTCTTCAGTTGTTTTTGAACTCCTTCTGGGAGCCCTTGTACTAGTAGATGATAGAATATTGCTGGTGTTTTGTCCCATTGTTCTCTAGTTTCCATGCGCCACTTCTCTTGGATTTCCTGGATATAATCAACAGGATCTTCGTTCTCACGCATCTTGCGTGAGGTAATTGCTCCTATGTCTGATGTGCCTGGGTACTGTACCCTCAGTGCCTGCCATAGTGCATGTCTGCAGTTTGCGAATGGTGCCCCATCATGCGATGTGTTTGTTATTGTTACCCCAGTGAATCCCGCTCTCTTCCAAATGTCATCCGCTGCATCCCCTAATATGGATATTAGAAGGCCCTTTACATCTCCCACTGCCAGTTTCTGTCCTGCGGTGTGTTCTTCCATTTCATATATCCATTTACCCGCACCTCCACTTAATGATGGGAGCCTGCACTTTATATTTTCTTTGTCTGTATGCTTCCAAGGGACGTATTGTGGTCTAACCCCTCCCCTCTCCAGAAGTGGCATTACATTGTGTCTCGTGTTACCCCTTGGGTTCCATACAATCGAGTCCCCACACCCCTCCTCTTCTTCCGTCTCTCCTACATCGTCAATTTCGTCCGTGTTTCCCCTGCTCGTAACTCTTTCTTCTCCATCTTTTCCCCTTCTTTCATCATTTCCTGTATTTAGTGGGGGCTTGTGTATTCGTCCTTCCTGCCTGCGTCTAGGGAGGTCTCTGCATAGGGTGTAAATTAGTTTGTAAAGGGCGCGAGTTTGGTTGTACGTAATGGGCGTGAGGTGGTTGAGCATGTAGGGTGGGATGGTGACGGTGTGGGTTCATGTGTCTGTCTTTCCGCTATTCCTTGCTCTTCCTCCTCACTTCTCTCCAGTTCATCCTTTCTCCTACAAACCCATGGTGAGTCTATATTGGTCCGGGTGGTGTATAGTTTATCTAGACTTTCTCTTTCACTATTTCTTCCTTCCTTTTCCATTCCTTCTTCTTCCTCACTACAAAAGTCAATTGTAAATGGCGGCCCCCACTCTGTCTTTTTCCCCTTGATCGTTACCGTTTTTAAGTCTATTAGGTCCGGTTCTCCCTTTTCTTCTTTACCAACCGCTCCCCTTTGCGCTGACGTTGTTGCCACTTCTGTGTCTCTATATACATACCTTCTTACTTCACTCTCCCCTCTCCTATCTTCTCTTTCCCCTTCATTTCTCTCCATCTTTCTACCAATTTCCTCCCTTTTTAATTCCTCCATTACTTCACTACTCATCTTTTCCAATATCCTTTCATCCTCTTTCTTCCTTTCCCATCTCACCCTCTCCCGTTCTAATATACTCTCTATCACCCTCCCTTCTTCATATTTCCTAGTGGTTTCTGATAGTAATCTCTTCTTCCACATTGCCATTTCTTTTTCTTTCTCTTCTTCTTCCTTTTTCCTCTCTCGTAGTACTGCTCTTGATACCCTTTCTGCTGCTGCTTTTACCGTTTCGGCTTCTCTCCTTTGCTCCTCAGTTCGTTCCCTTATCTTTTCCAACTCGTTCTTACCTTCCTTCCTTGCCCTCGCCCTCTCTCTTTCCTCCCTCTCGAGCTGTTTGATCAGTTCATTTTGCTCATTCCTTAAGTCTGCTAGTCGCTCCTCCAAAATCTCTTCCTTTTGTCGTAACAGCTCTTCCCCTTTCATTTCACTCTCCCTGGTATTATCCTCGTCCACTTTCCTTACTACCTCTTTCTCTTCTCCCGTTAATGAACCTAGTAACTTTAATAGTATCTGCGCAGCTACCCACTCATCATGTCCTATTTCTGCAGTTTGCTCTTCTCCAGTCCTCCCCTCCCCTGCTGGCATCTTCCTATGAGCTGCATATGGTGGCGGGCTGTATGCCGGGTTCGAATACCCCTCAGCCATCCTTAACTGTTCTCTTTCTATTTCTCCTAGTTCTCTTAAAGGGTACAACCCCCCTCCCTCTGTTTTCACTACCTTCGCTAGGGGTATATCGTCACCCTGTTCCTTTTTTATTTCATTTTCTTTTGAGTTATTATTCTTTTCTCCTCCCTCTTGTCCGTTCTCCGTGTTCTTTGGGCCTTCACCCTCCTTTTCCCCATTCTCTCCTTCCTCCTTGATCTCTTTTTCTTCCGGTGTTTCCCCCACAGTGAACATTCCATTTGGTCCTGGTCGGGACCCCTGGAACATCCTCCATAAGTTAAACACCTCCACGTGGTGTGTCAACTTCTCCCCCTTGTATGTGTTATGCAGATGGTTTAATAGTGAATGTTGGGTATATGGATCGAAGCTACCATTAGGCGGCCATGGTGTTATCATTTTGTTGTCCGTCCCCTGTGTCCATTCTATGCTATATTTGATCAGTTTCTCCCTATGGGGTGACAGTGTTTTACATATGTGTTGTAGTGGGGTAGTGAAGGTGTTCCCCCACCCTCCCGATCCTGCCCCGTATGACATAGTAGCGCTCCACTTGTTATCCTTCCCCTATCTGGTAGCTATTACTTTACTAACACTTACGATACACAGCCTTATACCTTTTCCTGGCCCCGTAAGTTTGGGGACTTGCGATAGTCCGCTGAGGAAAATTATTAAAATATAGTATTTACATTTGTATATTCTTTTCTTTCTTTTCTTCCTTTACAGAACACCCTTACGGCCCCCTGCGGCCGAGGCGCACGTAGCCCCCAGCGGCTGCGTACCCCTTGTGACGTTTTTATATAGCCGTCCTATTTTCATTTGCTCCTCCTCCCTCTTCTACACTTGCCGTGGCCGGCGTTCTCCGTGCGCAGCCACGTCCCCCGTTTCGCCTTCCCCCGATCAACTCATTACCGTTTATCTCCGTTTCCACTCCCTTACCACAATTCTCTTCCCCACCACTCTCAGAAAGAAAGATGCCTTGTGCTCGGGATATCCTATGAAAGCCCTACTGGTGACGTCACCGATCTCTTCAAAACTACTGATAAGTTCTTAATACACTTGCAATCTACCCCCGTTAACCCCACCACTGTCTTCCTGTCTCGCCTGGAACAAGGTAATCAATAATATAATCGGACTGCGCACACTGCGTCGCCTCGCGTGTGATACGCCCCTCGACAGGAGGGCTTAACCAGCCAATTATCTTCCGTATTGGGCAACTAGCTAGCTACCGCCTACAGGGAAACGTCATCTACCTATCGAGTTTCTTGCTCGCACAATAGGGATCCTCATCTACTCATTGATCAATAAATGCCAAATCATAGGAAACCACACACACACCCTTACACGTAGTCGCGACCTAGGCCAATCAGTGTCTACGAGCGGCCGCACGTGATGTTTTCGTGCTCCGCCCCCCTCTCTCGCGTAACGTAGCCGACTGCTCTAACACTCGTTCGGCTACCATTCATTTCATTGCCAACACTAAATTGTCAAACCTTCGCCGCGCACCTGTGCAACACCTCCCACCTCCCGTATTTAATTCCTCCCCCCTCCCTCACAATTTCACATTGCTTGTTGTGCGTGGCATGCTCACCAAGTTCTTTTGATGCGGGGCCGCTCGACTGAGTGCACCCCTCCAAGCGGCTCGCCACCTCCCCTCATCTGGACCACGTCTGGACACTCGCCAACCGCGGGCGGGATACTTCTCAACCGGCTCCCGAAGGCCAATATCCGGATTGCGCTGTCCGGTCTTCTCGCAGTTCCGCGATGGTCCTGTAGTCCTCAGAAGGGGGCAGGGGCAGAGGGGGCCGCGCCGCCGGGCCTCCTCGCAACGGGAGTACCTGGAAAAATAAAAATAAAAAGCAGATCTTAAACAGATCTCAGCAGTGCCTCCAACTTGTCGGGGGGAAATTCTGCCGGGGTCGGCCGGGCTGTCCACAGACCTCCAGGCAGGGAGGCCCCAACTCCTCCCGTATATCCCAAAAGAGATATGAGACACACGCAAGAAGCAAGGTGATTCTGCTGTTTATTAGACAAAAACGGCAGGGATGGGTCAAGGATCGTACGCGTCCGTCCTGACACACACACAATCGTGGGGCTCGCAGGCCCTTTTTACCTTAGTATGACGCGCTACTTGCGTCACCTTAGAAAGTTTAGCAAAAAACCTATCTCCACTCTGGATTGGTTACTCGAGTGGTAGGGTTAGTATATCATACGTATAGAGAACGGTGTTAGTGGTTGAGGGTTAGTCAGGTGATATACTTGGGTTGTCCCTTCAGTTTGATACATGAAAATTGTTACATGAAGACCCCTGAGGATTGGTCAATGCTAATGGCGTCAGTGATAAGAGCCCCATGTTCTGATTGGTCCGCTCGCGAGCCTCCCAGTCTGGGACCATCGCTGTTCCCAGCTCGCGGTGTACCTGTCATTTGCAACAATGTTTCACTATGGGTAGGTGCAGACAATGTGAGGATTTATTCATATGCTGGAAGGCCGACTACTCCCACTGTCGCAGATGTCCATTGAGTCTTTTAATTGTATCTGCCTGTGTCTTGAAACGTGGGATTCAGGCGTCTCCTTTCCCCTGGCCTTGGCATCCTGTCAGGTTTGGCTTGGTCACGTGAGGTGGGACCGTGTTTGAGGCAGAATTCTGCACAATTAATATTGTTTTTTCCACTGTGTGCCTGGTTTAATTTGCAGGTGCGACCTTGACATCGGCTTGCGGCGTGCGAGATTGCAACATTGTACCCTTGGCTGTGTGCTTTCACCGGGCTCATTCTGCAGGGTCAGCAACCGAGCTCTTGCTTATTTAATGTTCATGGAAGCTTTTGCTTGCGGCCTACTTGGGCCTAGTGCATAGGTGGAACCGTTGGTGCACTGCGCTTTAGGTTACGGTATCATATTGCTCTATCCCCAGTATCGTGTCTTCGTTATATTCTTCATTATGGTACATGGTTTTAGAAGAAGCGTGAGCAAGCCTTTTTAGATAAGTTCATTATGCGTCTTGCGTTTCTGCATTTTGAGAGCCTATGTGGAAAATAATAAAGATGCACATCCGTGGGTGTGTCCGTCGCCTACGTCATAGCACTGAGTATATTCTTCGTGTGGATTGGTGTGGGAGTGTCCGGTGTGTATGTTTTGCACAGGTGTGCTGACTGTTGGCTAGGTCGTCATGGCATCTCTAACGATGTGTTGGTTTAGTCGAGTTGATCTATGCCGCAGGTGTCGGCATGGGCAGGTCGGGCTGCTGGGCAGGTGGGTGGGCACATCCGTATGTTCCTATACCAGGGTATTTGGTCGTCTGGTAGATAGGCAAACTCCTCTCGTGGCGGGTGTCTAGGCCGTGATCCTCTAGGCCAAGCACGAGAGGGGATTGGCGGGAGCCTGTTCTTCCATTCTCCCACTTCAACGGCATGGAGGATGACTGGCACATAGTGGGTGCAGAGGAGGAGAGGGTCAGTCACAAGAGCGGCCAGCACATGGAGGAACCCTGCGACAATGAGTCGTCCTAGCCAGTTCAAGATGGCACACAGCTGTTCATGATGATGTGCGTTGTCCTTCCTGGAATCATGCACATCATCACAAATCATGCGTGTGCGCATCGAGACACCAACTAGGACGGGCTCAACCCTGTCACGGATTGCCTCGTCTGAAGGTAGAGGAAGGTTAGTTCATGTGGACACATTCTCTACCTGAGGACGGGCCTGGAATGAGGCATCCCTGCTGGTGCAGAGAGATGCAGTCACAGAATCAGGAACAGGATTACGCACAGGCACCTCCGCGGCAACCTGTAATACCTCCTGCCCCGGCCCCTGGACTGCATCACTTGTACCAGACCAGTGTAATCACCCCCACCAGGCCCCATGTGTGGATCTAATGCGGCCTCCTCCTCCTCACCAACCACCGACCTGGATGCCTCTGCACCGTCTTCCGCATTTTCTTGCCCCTGTGGGTTCTCACCTGCCCCTTCCGCTGCCAAGGAGCCCACTCCCAACCTTGGACTCTTGGGCCTCCCCTTGGCAGCTGCGGCTATAGTGGTGGACGTAGCACCAGTCCCCTCGCTCCCAGGAAGATGCTATAACCTGGGAGGGTGACTGGGGCTTGCGTCTCCGGCCGCTGGTGGTATACCCGCTGCTCTGCTCCACTGCGCTGTCTCCGCCCTCTTGTTCACTCACTGCTGTGGAAAGAGAGACATTGAACACAAGCATCAGGTTACTGAACGCAAGTCTGTTAGACACAAAGCAAATGCACATGAGTGGCACGGTCGTATGTCATAGCCATCATCACCTTCCACAACACACAGGTCGTTGCAAGCAACACACATGCACATACACCACCGCACAGTCATGCATCCATCCGTGTCCACCTCCCATCACAGTGCAATCATGGACAGCAAGGCCACAGCAGTCAAAGCATGCATCGAGATGTGCATGTGTCATGCATCCATGGCATTTCCCAGTCACACACTCACCACTCAGTAACACGCAGATGTACACCATGCATGTCCATGAGAGTGACATCAGCATCCATGATTCACACAACAGACATGGCCAGGGACAGACACAGGCATGCAATCATGTGTGCGTCGTCACATGCAGGTGCACATCATGCATAGCTACACACACACCATTGTTGTTGCACGTGTTTGACCGGACTCACATGCTTCACTGTCATGTCCATGCACACAGACATCCATACATGAGGCATGCCAGACATACGTCCAAGGTGCACGCACCTGACACACCTCAACATGCACTACACTGGAGATGAACACATGGACACTTACCACTCGACTCCGGACGGGTCTGCATCTCGAGGACCTGGTGGTGAAGCGCTCGGTTAAAGCGCTCCAGGACCCTCATCTGGATGTTGGTCAGCTGGTCCCAGCACCCCACTTGTCCACGAGCAGCAACGAGACGCCGGGCCTTTCTGAGGGCCCTGGACCTGAAGTCCTCCCACCACTTCAGGACACGGTCATAGTTGTGGGATGCCACCCCCTGCGCGTTGATGGCATCCACGATGTCCTTCCAGATCCTACTCCGTCCGTTCCTGACGAGGCGCGAACTTGAGAAAAGGGCATCATAATTCCCCAGGACTTGCTCCACCAGGATGCCAACTTCATTTTCAGTGAAGCTGACAGCCCTCTGCCTCTCTGACTGGGGGTTGTCACTGGCCCCAGATGGTGTAGAGTCGGACATGGCAACCTCAGAGGCAGTTGTGGGTGGGCAACTTGGTCCCGGGGCTGGGCTGTGGAGCGATGGTACACCAGTTGGGAGTCTTCTGGGTCAGCAGATGTGGTCTTAGGTACAGGATCCCTGGCTATGGCTTCTGTGCAGGCACCAAATAGCAGGGCACGTTGGCAGCAGGCAAGCTGGCAGCAGCAGATTGGTCATAAGAGGCTGCTCAGGGTTCTGGGGGGCAGGTAAATGGCCTTCTGGGTGGGAGCATGGTCTTCCGTGTGTTGTCGCATGGCCAGCTCAATGCAGAGTTATTTAGCATGTGAAAAAACAGCATGTCAGCATGTAATCTGAGGAAAGTGCCTTAGTGCATAAGTGCTTAAGTGATGTAATGCGCGCTGGCATTTCCCTCTGCATGTGTAAATGGTCCACGTGGGACTGCAGAGTGCTGTACGTGCTTTCCTTGGAGACCGAAGCATGTGTTTTTCCTACTTTGGGGTTCACACTCGATTACTTCATAGCTGTTACAGTGGCTACGCATATTTCATTTCATCGCAAGACAGATGGTGAGTCGTCCACGCTATTGCACGCTATTCTTCCCACTGCGGGTGCCCCTGTTTGTCACGTACCCCATCTATTGAGGTCATAGTAGCCTGTGTGTTAATCACATATGCTTTTTTGTGTTCCTGGGTGCCACAGCGAACTTCGTGAGTTTTTTTTTACATGCACGTGGGCTACAGGGATTTTGTATATGTTTTTCTTGTATTTTTGGAGTGCCTCAGCGTTGCGTGACCGTATTTATCCCCAGGGTCCACAGGCAGCCTTGCTGGAGCACAGGGGTGTGTCTACCATCACATACCCTGCCCTCTTCAACCCAATTGCCCAGGACAATTGTTCAGTGCATTTCCCATTGGCATTAGTACATCCGTTCCATGGTTGGGAGGCCACCAAGGCTAAGGGGGGTCAGCTGGGCGTCCTGCCAGTGTTTGGAGTAGTTGGGGACATGGGCGGGATGACCAGGGAGCACGTGGAGTCCAGGATGGCCGCACAGGGGGAAGAGGCAGGGGTGCACCACAAGGGCAGGATGTCCAGCCACTTGCTGGTGCAGCCATGCCAACACCCCCTGTGGCTCCAGGTGATGCTGCTGTTGCATCCAACCCTGGCGCCCTTGCGACCCAACAGTCAGTTACATGTGCTGACACAGGCCCACTGGTAGTGGTAGCTGCAAGTGCAGCTGTGGTGACCACAACACAGCCCGCAAGGTCTGCCCTTGCGGGCCATCAGGCACCCACCAGGGGTACTCGTAATATGGCGGTATGGTGTGAACAGTGCCAGTGATGTACCGGCACCGTCCATGGTGTACCGCCATACTCATGATGACCCCCCTTGTATGTGTGGGAGATGTCTCGTGCCTGTTTTACAACCAGTGAAAGATTAACCTATTTTTAAAACCTTAGGACACAAACTCTCCCGTAAAACTGTTGGCAGCATAGGAAATGTCAACCTTTGGCAACGTTTCCAATACAGAGAATTAACAGAAAACATGCGCCAATCTGCAGACCTCACTTACGCCAACATTTTAAAAAGTATTAGAGTCAGTGTACTATCTCAAGAAGCACAATCAATATTAAAAACCCGGCACATCCATGCACTTTATGGCCATAACTCATGTGCTACTGATTTTATGGAACAATTAGTGCACAACAATGTCAATTGTATGTCCTTAATGCCAACTCTTGCAAGCTGTTTCAATTTCAATGAAACATGTTGAAAAAAGAAATGCAAAAAGAATTTGCTCCACAGACAAACTGGACATACATGGTATGACACTACCCATGTGTCAACAAGCCACAGCAAGACTAAATACCTGAGAACATTCTATCTCCAACACAGCTGGTTTGGAGAAAATATTTAAATTATCCTTAAATTGTAAAGTAATGCTTAAACGTAACCTTGACGTCGAGCAAGGACTAGTTAATGGAGCACTGGGTATAGTTGTTGGCTTTCAAACTTACCCACGTGACAACAACATTCAGTTTGTCAATATTGTCTTTGACAAACTTTCGGAAGTAAAAAGGATAGGGCGTTCAACAGCTCGATTCCTTTTCTTCAAAGACATGTATGTACGCAGAGAACAATTTTCTCTAATTCTAGCATATGCAGTCACCATTCATAAAGCACAAGGTCTTACTCTAGAGAAAGCATTGGTAGATATTATAACACAGTCTTTAAAGAAGTCATGAGCTACGTAGCTCTATCACGCTTACGTACACTTCACGGTCTATTTCTAATCAACTTTGATGCAAGTAAAGTAAACGCTGATATTCCTTGCATTTTAGAATACAATAGACTATGTTCACTATGCACCCCCCATCTAAAAACATATCCTGTTCCACAAAAACGAAATTGTTGTAAAAGAAAACTAAACTAATTCAAACAGAAATGCAACAGGATCTGACTGCAAATCCTCCAAAGTGAGTAAAAGAAGCTAATACTTCATCAATTACCACAACCAAAGAAGAACATATTACTCAAAGTAACTCAGGTACTTCTTCAAAGAAGCAACACACACTCCGAAAAAATTACTTGGACACAGAACTATCTGGTCCATTCAAATTTTCAAATATAACTGGTGTAAGTTGCTACGCAAATGTAGCAATGAATATTCTATTTCAATTGCCACCAATTGTTGACAACATTTACTTACACAGTACATACCAATTGTGTTTGCAAATGTTAGTACTTCATAGAAACGCAACAAACAATCCTGACAACACATATAGTGTTCATGGAATAAGACAAGAATTGGACTACTGTGCTGGAATGGTGAAATTCACTATAAACTCTCAGGAAGATCCACAATAATTTCTAATGTACTTACTACAGGTACTGGAAAACAAAAGCATACCTATACATGAAATCTTCCAGATTTAATACATGTGGAAACATACATACACTCTGCAACAATGTGACACAGGAACAAATCCCTAATGAGTGCTTTGTGTATGTATCCATACCTAATTGTGAATCTGTTCCATTTCAGCAGCTTACACAAAATGCAAACAATGGTAGATTATGTACTACCTGCAATTCAGATAATCGCTCCACCTTACTAATACAAACACATAGTAAATACGTAATACTAATGCTTCTACTTTGCAATGCAGACGGTACCAAAAACAACTGCAAGTTGACTGGATTCACACATGATCAAGTATCACTTGGTAAGAAAACCTTCACAACAATAGGTATAATCTACCACGCAGGAGCCATAACCAATGCAGGTCACTACACTCCATATATAAAAAATAAATGTGGATGTTTCGAATGTAATGATAGTACCATTAATCTAAAGCAGAGATTACCAGCAAATCTTACAAATGCTTATTTAATCTTCTTAAAACCAAAATTTAATAACTGATCTGTACTTAAACATTAACAAAACTTCAATTAAAAAACTATAAACTGTTAGAATAAGCCAACAGGTATCTAACTGCCCCAAGATTCTATAACAACCAAACAGATAAATCAATACCACTATATTATAATAAGAAATAAACAGTTAGAATACGCCAACAGGTATCTAACTGCCCCAAGATTTTGCAACAACCAAACAGATAAATCAATACCACTAAATTATAACAAAAAATAGACAGTTAGAATATGCCAACAGGTATCTAACTGCCCCGAAAATCTGCAACAAGCCAACAGATAGAGCATTAGCCAGAAACAACAAGTGAACACTGAAAACAAACAACCAAATAGACTGTAGAATAACAATGAAAGTTTTTTTTTTTAATCCGACATGGATTTTTTTTCCCATAGACCCAATGATTTGAAAAACAAACACAGAAACTGAGCAAATTGCACAGTACACTGGTTTGTAAACTACTAAATATGAGGGTCGAAAAAAAACCTGAAATGTCTATTATGCAATGTAATAAGTCTTTATAAAATACATACACTAACATGCTCTTTTCTTTTATCACAGAAATTGAAAAAGAATATGTGCTCCGATTACCCAACTCATGAAAAAATAAATCCAATCTCAAAAAATCAAACAGTAAGTATATTCTAATAGAACGCACAAATACTGCTGCATAACAGAACCATTGAAGCAAACAGCTAACCATACACCACAATACAAAATGTTCACTTCCATTGATATGTTATACTACAGTGCTTGTTACCAAACTCTACAATCTTAATGACATGACGTAGCCAAAACTTCACATGCAAACTATACAAATCAAACAGTACACAAACTGTAGATTTGCAAACATTTGATAGATATTCAATTCTATGGGTGTGATCTATGGGTGTGATATGCTGCAGTGGTTGTGGCCAGGGCCTAGAGTCTTGGGTGCATGACCTGCTGCGGTGGTTGTGGCCAGGGCCTAGAGTCTTGGGTGTATGGCCTACGGCCTATGGCCTGCAGCCATGCACCCAAGACTCTAGGCCCTGGCCACATACCGCAGCATATCACACCCATAGAATCAAACATTTTAATTGTGGCATATGGTCCATTTTCATGTCTGCTGACACCGCGCGTGTCCTTAGAACAGTTTCAACTTTCCTGCAGACAGCACGGACGGGAATACTATCCTTAGGACACCCCTCATTTTCACTAATTACGAACATCCCGGACAGCGCGGGCATGGCTTATACATCAGTAGCACCTGACACCTAAACCAATACAGTATTTGACCCATCTCTTACTCCCCAAACCTCCCCAAGCACTCTTGCACATCAAAACACTCCCCAAAACTGCATTTTGCCTCTGTTCGCCACTGCGCTGTCAGCGGATCCAAGATGGCGGGTGCATCAGAACAATCTGACGCACATCACGCCTCACTCCAGCCAATCGGTGGACATGTTGCGTGTCCATGGACATGACGTGAGCCGATTAGCCAATCGGTGTCCTGCCCGCGGAGGGAACACGGAAGTGTGTCCGCGGAGCGGACATAGATATCACTAATTTATTGAGACCTACTTTTTGATAGTTTTAAAAAAAACTCCTGGATGGATTTTCACCAAATTTACAAAAGCACACTTTCGGGAAAAAGCCGCTGCTCCTGCCGAAAATGTGGTCTAAATCCATCCAGCGGTTTGGGCTGTAGGCGTGCGCAAAGATCTTTCCGCATCCGCAGACATGCAACGTGTTCACCGATTTGTAGGGTGAAGCATGAGGCGCATCACATTGTTTCAATGCACCTGCCATCTTGGATCCGTCAACAGCGCGGTGGCGGACAGAGGTAAAATGCAGCTTTGGGGAGTGTGCTGGTGTGCAGGAGTGATTGGGGAGGGTTGAGTAGTAAGATATGGGTCAAATACTGTATTTGTTTAGGTAGCAGGTGCCCTTGATGTGTTCACCATGCCCGCAGTCGTAGCGGCTGTCCACGGACATAATGAATGCACTACTAGCTAATTTACTTTAGTATGATGTTGGTTTTGAGTTGTTAGTACAGCGATGATTATTATTAATATGATCTATAATCAGCCCACATACCACAGTCAAAATATTTGGTAGTGGCCGAAGACCACAGGCCGTAGGCTATGCACCGAAGACTCTAGGCCCTGGCCACAACCACCGCAGCATAACACACCCATAGAATCAAACACCCATCAAATAGACACAACCCAAAACTGTGCGTACTGTTTCATTTGAAGAGTTTGTATGTAAGGTTTTGGCTAGGTCATGCAGTTAAGATTGTAGAGTTTGTAACAAGGAGTGCAGTGTTTCTGAGTTTATTTATTGGATACTTACTGGTTGAGTTTTTTGTGGTTGTATGCAGTTTTTTCATGACATGGGTAACTGGACCAGACATGTTTTTTCGATCTCTGTGATGAAAGAAAAGATCATAAATTCGAGTAGGTAGTTCATAATGAGTTATTACATTGCATGGTAGACATTTCTGTTTTTTTACCCTCATATTTTGTACAAACCAGTGTACTGAGCAATTTTCTCTCTTTCTGTGTTTGTTTTCTAAATCATTAGGTCTGTGGGATAAAAATCCATGCTGGATTAAAAAAACCTTCTATGTTGTGGTACAATATATTTCTTTCATTGTTTTACTGTTTATTTCTTGTTTCTTGCTAATCTTCTATCTGCTGGCTTGTTGCAGATTTTTGGGGCAATTAGATACCTGTTGGCGTATTCTAATTGTTTATTTTTACTTTTATGCTATTCATCTATCTTTTGGGTTGTTGCAGAGTTTTTGGGGCAGTTAAGTACCTGTTGGCATAGTCTAACTGTATATTTCTTGTTTAATTTTAGTAGTATTTGTTTATCTGTTTGCTTGTGGCCGATTTTTGGGGCAGTTAGATACGTGTTGCTGTATTCTTGCTGTATATTCCGCATTAGATTTTAGTGGTATTTATGTATGTGTTTGTTTGTTGCAGAATCTTGGGGCAGTTAGATACATGTTGGTGTACTCTAACTGTGCACAGTTTGGAAGTTGAAGTTTTGCTTATTTTCATACACAGATTACGTATTAAATGTTGGTTTTAAGAATACTAAGTAAGCATTTACAAGATGTTCTGGCGATCTCTGCTTTAGAGTAATGGTACTATCATTACATTTGAACCATCCACAATTCTTTTTTATATATGCAGTGTAGTGACCTGCATTGGTTGTGGCTCCTGCTTGGTAGTGTATACCTACTGTTGTGAAGGTTTTCTTACCAAGTGATACTTGACCATGTGTGATTCCAGTCAGCTTACAGTTGTTTTTGGTACCATCTGCATTGTAACGTAAAAACATTACTATTACATATTTACTATGTGACTGTATGTGTAAGGTGGAGCGATTATCTGAATTGCAGGTAGTACATAATCTGCCATGGTTTGCATTTTATACAAGTTGCTGAAATCGAATCGATTCACAGTTAGGTATGCAAACATACACAACGCATTCATTAGGGACTTCTTCCTGTGCCACATGGTTGCAGAGAGTGCATGTATTTTTCCACATGTATGAAATCTGAAAGATTTTATTTATAGGTATGTTTTTGTTTTCCAGTACTTGTAGTAAGTACATTAGAAATACTTGTGGATCTTCTTGTGAGTTTATAGTGAATTTGACCATTCCGGCACACTTGTCCTATTCTGGTTGTATTCCATGAACACTGTAAGTGTTGTCAGGTTTGTTGGTTGCATTTCTATGAAGCACTAACATTTGCAAACACAATTGGTCTGTACTGTGTAAGAAAATGTTCTCAATAATTGATGGCAATTGGAATAGAATATGTATTGCTACATTTGCGTAGTAATTTACAGCAGTTACATTTGAACATTTGAATGGACCTGATAGTTCTGTGTTGAAGTCATTTGTTTGGAGTGTGTGTTGCTTCTTTGAAGAAGTAGTTGAGTTACTTTGACCACTAGATTCTTGTTTGATTGTGGTACTTGATATAGTATTAGTTTATTTTTCTTTTCTTTGGAGGAATTGTAGTGATATCCTCTAGTGTTTCAATTTGAAGTAGTTTTATTTTACAACATTTTTCTTGTTGTGGAACAGGATAGGTTTTCAGATGGGGGTGTGGAGTGAACACAGCCTATTGTATTCTAGAATGCAAGGAATATCAGCATTTACTTTACTTGCATCAAAGTTGATTAGAAACAGCCTGTCAAGTGTACGTAAGTGTGATAATGCTACGTAGCTCATGTCTTCTTTAAAGACTGTGCTACCAATATCTCTCAATGCTTTATCTAGGGTAAGACCTTGTGATTTGTGAATGGTGACTGCGTATGCTAGAGTTAGTGAAAATTGTTCTCTGCGTACATACATATCTTTGAAAAGAAGGAAACAGTCTGTTCAGCATCCTATCCTTTTAACTTCTGATAGTTTGTCAAAGAGAATATTGACAAATTGAATGTTGTTGTCATGTGGGTATGTTTGAAAGCCAAAAACTGTACCAAGAGCTCCATTAATTAGTCCTTGCTCCATGTCAAGGTTATGTTTAAGCATTACTCTACAGTTTAAAGATAATTTTAATATTTTCTCCAAACCAGCTGCCTTGTTGTGGCTTGTTGACACGTGGGTAGTGTCATCCCATGTACGTCCAGTTTATCTGTGGAGCAAATATCAATTATTGGTCGCATCAATAGCACATGATTTATGGCCACAGAGTGTATGGATATGCCTTGTTTTTAATATTGATTGTGCTTCTTGAGGTAGTACACCAACTCTAATACTTTTCAAAATGTTGGTGTGTGTGAGGTCTGCAGACTGGCACATGTTTTCAGTTAATTCTCTGTATTGGAAATGTTCTAATGGTTGACATTTCCTATGCAGCCAAGAGTTTAACGGCACAGTTCGTGCCCTAAGGTTTTAAAAATAGGTTCACCTTTTACTTGTGTCAATTGAGAAGATCTCTGAAAACAATATGTGTTTTCCTCCAAAGAGCTGGTTGTAGTCTGTTTTGAGGACCTCTTATAATCTGAGGTGAAGTAAAGCCAACATTAGGTTGGAGACAATGTTCACCTCATCTATTACCAGCATTTTCATTTGTTTGAAAACTGTTAGTAGTTCCATTACAGCTTCTGTGCAAAGTTTGTAATAGTCTAATTTGTTTTGGTGTTCTACTGGAAGGAGTAGTATTCAGTGTAAAGTGACACTGTCTATATTGTAGGCAGCTAAACCTGTGGGGGCAGTTACAACAGCTGACAGTTTGTTGTTTGTCAATTGTTGAAGGAACTTGCTGATGATTTTGATTAAGAATGTTTGCCTGAACCACCTTCACCACTCACATATAGAAGTATAGGTTTGTAGTCTTGGCAGGTACAGTTTTTATTTTCATTTTCCACACCATGTGTCAATTCGTTTTGTTATTTCTTGTAAAATGCTATGCTGCTCATTGTTCATTTGTGATTTCAGTACAGCAAAGTCTTCTGTAGCTTGTTCATACTGACACATGGTGTTTTCTACTTTTGTCACAGCTAATTCTGCCTCATTTGCTATTAGTGGCTGTCCAAGTGGTTCTTGGCTTCCTGTTACAGAAGGATGACTACTGTCGGGAGTGTCCACTTGTAGTTGGGCATGTAGTTCTTCTTTGTGTTGCTGTTCATTGTGCAACATTGTTTGGTACTCTATACAGTTTATGTCTGTTATAGTGCTTTCATTTGCTTTGAAAGCGTCTTCATAGGAGTCATATGTATGCTAACTCTTCTTCTTTTCTCCATGGTTTAAAAAGTTGTAGCAGGGACATGTAATACAGTTCTTTATGTTGAGGCGTATTTAATAACTATTTGATATGATTAATTAAGCTGTGTTTGGTAAGTTTCACTAAGCTGCCTTCAAAATTTACCACTCTGTATCTACCTTTCTTTTCATCTGGTTTAACATTATTTTTGTATGTGAAGTTTTGGGCTACGTGGTAGAGACACATGTTTTACAAAGTGGTTCTCCTGTTTGGGTAGAGTGTGTCTAGTAAATTGTTTTTCAAAATGTCTTGTCTGTTGGGATCATTTTTGGCTATTGTTTCTATGTCCTCATATGATTTGAGAACTCTTTTTCTAGATTAAGCAGGACCAAGACTTAGCCATACTATATTGTCAGATTTTCCATACAAGGCAGTACCGGTTAAACGGTCTGCAGCTTCATAGCTGCCACATTCTCTATGAGAGAGCATTTTTATGCCTAAGCTGTATAATTTCTGTGATAGTGTTTTGTCAGATGATATGTCATCCCAGAGGTCCTGAAGCTCTGTTTTCTCTGCTTTGGTTAAGTAGGCTGTGACATATTGTTCAACTGCTGTGGAATTTTCTGCAATGTACTGCACATCTATGTTTGCATTCCATAGGAGGGAAATGATTGTATTGTAATCATTGATGTTTTTTGATTCTTCTGTTCTTTTTATGTAATATGTGTACTTAGGAGATTTGCCTTTGACACTATGTCTGACTGAAGACATGAAGTTATTTACTTGACCTATGCTGTAACTGGACTAGGGAAACCAAAGCCACATTTGCTGTAGTATGTCCCTTTTTTATTTTTGCGATGGCAATATTACCCACATTTGTGTCTTTGAAATTGTAATATTTGTGCATGAAGGTCACTATGTGTTGTTTGTGAAGGGATTTTACAAGTGACATATTTTTGGATGAACTGCAAAACAGTGGCTGTCCTGACCAAATTTAAGAGCATCTTTAATCCATAATAGCATATGGATGTGTGGTGCTCCTCTGGCTTGGTATTCTTCTCCAAAAGAAGTGTTGAACTTCTCAGAGGGGAGGACCAGTCTTATTACAAATAAAGTGTAGAATAACAATGAAGCGATGATGGAAATATCATGATACATTTACAGGATCTAGAGAGCAGAGTTTCCTGGTGTTTTTATATGTATGATTGTTTTATTTTTGTTTGCTCTGCGTAGGAAATTGTGTAAATATTCCCATGCATATTCTGCACAACTTAATGTTAATAACCAAGTGGGTGGGCCAAGGTTTCTTATCATACAGCGTACATCTCCGTGATGTGGGAACCAGTATTCTTTTGTACCACGCATGTTTGCTAAAAGATGTGTAATACTTGACTGTAAAACCTCATCTTTTTCCTGCACTTTTTTGTAATAATTGCATAACTGACATATTTTGAAAATGGGTACCTGATTTTAATTTGTGTGCAACTCGGTAGCATAGAGTTGCTAGTTCACTTTCAAAGAGAAGGTGGAATATGTACTCCACGTTTTGTCTGAATCTGGGATCATCAGAATACATTCCTAGAGAGCAATATTCTGATGCTGTTATCTGTGTGGGTCTATAATCGTACCTTCCTCCTTTTCCAGTAGGAAAGAGTAGCTGAAAGGCCTGTGCTTCTATACTTTTTTCCCATATGCTCATTGGATATCCCTTGGCTTGTCGCATGTGGTATGTTTCAAGTGCATCATCTACAGCGTCTTTAGAGTATAAAGGATGAATTGTATAATGGTCTAAAATATTGGATTCTATAGTTGGATTTAGAAGTTCAAATTTACCAGTTTCTGGTGACTCTTGAATTATTCAATGGTTTCTCTCAGGTTTTCTCCAATATTAATTTATTTGTAGTATTCATTGTAGTTTTTTAGATATTGCAGGTCTTGTCTAACTTTATATAAATCCACGAGTTGTTGCCAAATTGTTTGTCTTTTGTAGGTACGCTATTTACTAAGACAATTAAAGATTGATCTATTGGCCATTGCACTCTTAGAGTGTGTACATTTTCTGTGAGATCTAATGGTAGATAAACTACTTTGCCACAAATGCCTTTGACTAATTCAGACCGAGGTCATTTTGCTGCTTTTGGTTGGAGGTGTGTTATTGCTTGAAATTGGTGCACTGTTTGAATTATGATGCTATCTAAATCTAAATCTAAAGCATGTTCAGTAGATCAGCAAACCTCAAAAGCTCCGCCTCTGTCAGCAAACCAAAAACGTGTGACTGTAGGCCTTAAGCGCCCAGCGGTTCATGCATTGACACTTAGTTGCATGCCTGCTCCAGCCAAACAATATAATCTCAATTGTGCCTCTGTTCTCGCAATTTTTGGTGAGATTCCTGAACTCGATGACATAGGCACCATTGATATCGAGCTTGTGGAATTAATTAATCAATCAAATCGCACTTCTGTAAATCTGTGGATCAATTTGAGAATTGTGGTAAACACAATTTGGGCTGTAAAATCACAACTTTCTGAATTGGGTTTCACCCTCCACACTATGTCTGAGTCATCAGACTCTTTAGTAAATTGTCAACAGGTTTCTCACCTAAACCAACCAATAAATAAAAGACAAGAATCGATCTCCCAATACATGCATTTGTGATCCCAAAAGTAGTCAATGTTAGCATCATGAATCTGTAAAATGTGCGTTGTCTTTCATCAGTTGGAATTCCAGAGGAAATAGACATTTGCTGAATAATAGGAATGTGCTGCTATTGGATCATGATGTCATTATGTTGCAAGAATCCTGGTTTATTAGTGTCCCATCATGGAACAACTATGATGTCCTCTTGACACCAGCAGTGAAAGGTTCTTGGGGGCGCCCTATATCTGGTTTGTTGACTGCTGTTAAACAGTCTTCATCCCTAAAAATCGAACCATGTTATTCCCCAAGTGACTTCTTACAAATGACAAAAATCTTAGGGGAAAATTTCTCTTGTGCTGCTATAAATGGTTTATAGTGATAAAATCGAAAAAGAAAATCTCGAAAAAAAAGGTCGAAGAAAAAGGTTGAAAAAAAAAGTCGCATTTTTTTATGCCGTTTTTATTCAAAATGGGGGGGTTCCCCCCAACCCCCCCTTTTTTTAACCCATTTTTTTTAATCCCGGACCCCAAAATAAATATATAATTAAAAAAAAGAGTAATTCGACTTTTTTTTTCGAGATTTCTTTTTTGACCTTTTTTTTCGAGATTTTGACCGACCACCGCTATAAATATCTATAGGAATCCTTTGGGTATCTCTGATGATTGTTTCCTCGATTCTGTGACCAAGGCCTTTGATATTGTTATGCTTGAGGGCCATACTGATCTCATCCTCCTAGCTGGTGACTTAAATTTGCACTGTTTGGGTCCACCATGTCAATCTGAAAGAATTCGCATTCAGAAGTGGACAAGTTTCGTCGATTCTCGAAACCTGTTCATGTTAAATGGAGCCTTTCCTCAGGATATTCCACCTAGATCTACCTGACATCGTGGTAGGAGCGAAGGAACTATTGATTTTATGTATGCAAATGCACACATGTTAAACAATGTCACAGCATTTAAAATAATTGACACAGAAGTTAGCGACCATAATATCTTACATATGACCTGGACCTCAAACTCTTTTGTTGCCCAAGTAAAATCCATCTCTATTATGGGCTCCTTTAAGGTAAATCCTGCCAGGAACAGATTAAGATGGACTGAGACATCCCTGGCAGCCTTCAGGAATTGCTATTATGCGGAATTGAATAGTGGAAAAGAGGGCCTTTGCCCTGCGGATGTAGTATATCATGATTTAATGCAACTGTTCCAACCAGGTTCAATTGTACAAAAAAAGAAACAAATACCTCATTTGCATATATCCGATCATGACATCAGATCCAGAAAATCCACGCTTCTCTTAAACTCCCACAAGATATGCGAGCAGCCGCCCTCTCTCATATCAAAACCAAGTACAGAAACTGGGTAAGAGGCATGAGGGCCAAGCTTTATCAAACTGATTGTAATATTATGTTAAATTCCTTGGCCTCTAAGAACACAGCTCAGTCATGGAACATAATAAACCAAGTAACAGCAGGTTATCAGGTGGCTGTTCAAACGAATGACGTGACAGAGGCGATGTGGATCGAGCATTATTCCGCATTATTTGCAGCACCCCCATCACGTTCAAGTTTATTTATGTCAGAGTCTCTGCCTCCTTTCCATATATGTTTTGACAGAGATGATATTTTATATTTCATAAAACAAGCAAGTAATTCTAGAGCACCTGGGCCGGATGGCTTGGCCAATATACATCTTAAACAATTCCCGGACATCTGGGCGGATATACTCCGCCTCATATTTGAGTCTATTAATGTTTCTCATAGGATCCCGATGTCCTGGAAACAGTCCATTGTCATCCCTATCTACAAGAAGGGTGATCGGGCCAATCCAACCAGTTATCGTCCCATCTCCCTCCTTGATGTGCCTGGGAAGATTTGCTCTCGTTTAATTCTGAGACAGTTGAAAAAGTGGTCAAAAAAACACTCTAAGACAGATCCTCTACAATCAGGCTTTGCTTGTGGCCTTGGAACACTCCCTAACATGATTACATTAAACATGCTCAAGTCACAATATGTGGCCAGGAAACAATCCTTATATTTTGCTTTTATTGATTTTCGTTCAGCTTTCGACTCTATAAATCGTTATCTGTTATTCCACAAGTTAAATTCTCTTGGTTGCCCTTCCTCATTGCTGTCATTAATTATTCAGTTACACACGGAGACTTCAATGCGTGTTAGGCACTCTTTAGAAGGCCTTTTATCATCATCTTTCGCCACATCTTTGGGACTTAAACAGGGGTGTATTCTGGCATCCATGTTGTTCAATCTGTTTATTTTTGATATTGGGCTCTCTTTTCATCGTATACTGTCGGATGCCCCTGAATTGGGTGGCCAGCGTAAACCATGGTTGCTCTACGCGGACGACCTTGTATTAGTATCCCAAACCCCAAAGGGTCTCCAGAATCTGTTATCTGCCTTGTCTGATTATGCCTTGGAGAACCAATTAATAGTAAATCTGGAAAAATCGCAGATCCTGGTTTGTAGACCCAGAGGGAGATCCAAGATTCAAAATGCAGTCTTGCGTCTGCAACAAGAACCAATGGAAATAGTCTCAGAATATAAATACTTGGGTCTATTTATTCAAAATAGTGTTGGTGACTCTAAATATTCGATTACGTTGCAGTCAAAACTTTTGAATTTGATGTCTCAGGCCAAAATACTTGTTTATAAGTATGGTAAATTTACTTTAAAGCATCTGTTCATGTTTTATGAACAAAAGGTTATCCCTATTCTTCTATATGGTGCCGAATCAAAGTTGTATTCTAATGATCAATCATGGGATAAACTGGAGGCTGCTTTTTGGAGAAAGGTGTTACATCTACCACACTGTCTGCCCATACTGCGCTTCGAATTGGGTTTGAACTCATTATCGAGCAGGGTTAAATGGAGAATGTGCTCCTTTTTTCGTAAATGTTTGCTTGGTGTGACTAATAACAATATACTGAGTACGGTTGCCCGCTACTTGTCCTCCTCCACTCTGGCCTTCCCTTCAAAATGGCGAAGTCTTGTCCTAAATACTTTAGTGGAAGCTGACATCTCCCTACAGTTTCTAATTGATAACCCATTAAGTGCTAAAGCAAAATATTATCAATGGGACTGGATTCAGAACTATGATCTTTGCTCAAATTATAGAGATTTTAGCACGAGAATTTTTGGTATCAAGCGTATGGGTCAAGTGGCTGACTATCTTTTGAAATGTCCTTCGGCAAAAATTCGGAATCAATTCTTACGTCTAAGGATGAATTTATGGCCTACGAGGGAAGTGCTGGTGAGGCGTAAAATTGTTCCTTCTGATGTAAACTTTTGTCGGTTCTGTGAATCACATAGTGTAAGGAAAACGTTGCAACATGTGATATTATCGTGTCCTAAGTTGAAGGACATTCGAGCTAAATATTTTACAAACTTGTTGAATTTGTACATGGAACAGGATGAAATTGAGACATGGAGCATTTTATTTAATAGCTCCAGATTTTCGGTCATAAAGGCACTGGTGCATTTTTTGGACATTATTTTACCTACTGAAATCTATTTATAATTTATTTATAATCAATTAGAACCATGATTATATTTGTAAATATCTGTTGCTATCTACCTGGGAAATTATTTGATTAGATCTCAGGCTTTTTATGGATTGTTTATATGTATATGTTTTTTTCTTTTATTTTTTAAATTGCTCCTTTGTCTCTCGTTATGTTCCTAATTGTAATTGTTATTTTCTAATGCTTGTAATTATGTATTTTTGAATAGTTGATTGATTTCAGCTGTATCAAAAAAAAAAAAAAAAAAAGATGCTATCATATACATTTTGTTGTTGCAGGGGTTTTGGTAGTGGGAATAATTCCAAGTTATTTGTGATAGCATGTGAAGGCGTTTGGTTGTTGTCAAGTTTTGCAGTGCAGTCATTTCAAAGTATTAATGGGTCAGTAATGTTTTCTGCTATAAGGTGGAGATCTAATTGGAATCATTTCAAATCTTCATTGTCTTCTATTTTGTACGTTATGTCTATAGTTTTTGTGGTACTTTTATAAGAGGTCCTGCGGCAACACACGCAGACATGGTTTGGTACTTCAGCAGAGGTACTTTTAAACTTTAGTATTTCTTTTTTGTTTGTGTTTAGTAGAAGGTTGCTATTTGTACAGTAGTTGCTAGTTTGTTGTACATCTATTTCATTTTGTAAGTGGCTTTCAATTCCAAAATATTTTCTCTGGATATTGTCTATTTCTTTGAGTAGTTGTTTGGCTGTATCATATAGAAGATTGTTATTTAAGTTGGCTAGTGCTAAAGCAGGCTTTTAGCATAGTAGAGTTTTTGGACTAGATTTCTTATAGTTGAATGATGTGTTGATATCATTTTGATATGATGGAAGGTGCTTTTGCAAATAGGTCCTGAAATGCAGGCTAATTAATGCCCTTGTAGTCCTGTGTATTTGCGCCCTGGACAGGCATCTATATTTTGTAGTAGTTTCATTTTGAATTTGTCTTTGCTCTTAGCATACTGATTGAGGAACTGGGGAAAGATTTGAATGATGTTTTGGCAATGTTACACATTGATGTGCACGGCCATTTGTAGACTGGACGTTTTGGTTCAGTAGTTTGGGGAGGTGATCCTGAATTTTCTGGGGATATTTTTGTGAGCAGAGTATCTTGTTCCATAATGGTGTTATTAAGTTTTCCATACCCTCATCCACTGCTATGTATGGCAATTAGGTTTGTTTGCTTTCGTTTATATGCTTCTTCATTAAAATATGGTTCTCTGGTCGTGGTGTGACGCCATTTACCTCCATAGATGTTTAAGAAGCTATTTTTGGTGACATTGCGTTTATTGGGAAGTCTTTTTTGTAGTTTAGTAGTTAGTTTTGTGAGTGGTTTCATCCTGTTTAAAACTAAAATAAATAACTTCCTTTTGAGAAGGATTGCACTGTCTACAAGAGCTTCTAGAATACTTTTTATACAGTAGGTTTTAAGGCTTGCCCATGATTTCTCTCCTGTTTTTAAAAGGTTCTGAAGGAATCTGTGGTGGAACATTTTTGTAAAATATTTTTTTTGGTATGGTTACTACATCAAGATTCATAGGTCCAGTGTTAGCAGTACTGGTAGTTGAAGTTTTATTAATCACTTTCTGTTTTTTTTACATTTTGATAGAGGAGGGAACGTTTCTGTACTGGAAGCTTGTTTTGTTTCGCTTAATGACTGTATTAGCTGTTTTGTTTGAACTTTTTCTACAAAATCTGCTCGAGATGGATGCTTATTTTGGACACTTTTATTTTGATTTGCTCTACTTCTGTGTTGCTTTCTACGGAGTTGCTTTTTGATAGATATTCTTTGGGGTGTGCTGGAGAAAAAAAAGAAAGTGTGGTTTGGGCTGTTGTGCAGTGTATGCGTGCTTCATGCATGAGTGTCTTCTGAGTATGATGGTAAGTATAATTGTGGAGGTGTATGATTGTGCAATGGGCAGGTACATCACATTGGGAAGGCTATTCTTGTATTTGTGTATTACTATACTGGGCTTCAAATGACAATATAAAGTATGTAGCTGGCAAGGGGAAGCACTAATACTACATCTAATGGTATACGGTTAATATATTTGTTTCTTCTACAACACTAAAATGCTAGTGAGTTTGAGTAACAGTTAGAACATTATGTTAGTTTTGTACTTACTTTTTTGTATGGCAAGAGTAGGTTTCCTCAAAGTCCTTGTTCGTACTTCAAACGCTGCTGCTTTTCAGGAGACTTGTTTTCACATAAAGTGTAAAAGAAAGAAGTTAGTGCATATGTGTGTTTATAGCACTTTTGTTAATGAAGACATTGGGCCTCATTACAACTGACCCGGTATGGAAACAATGGTGGCGGTAAACCCGCCGTCTCCGTAGTTTCCATGCCGTGTGATCACAACTCCTGCAGGCGGAGGCGTCAAACCCACCAGGTCTGACCTGGCGGGTTTAACACCGCCCGCCTGCAGGTGGACGAGGAAACACTGGCACCGTCATGAGATGGTGCCGGTGTTTCCATGATCCCAGTTCCCATTGAGTCCTGTGGGACTCAATGGGAATGGGGATTAATACCATTCCGCCTCTGGAATTTCCGGGTCGCAGGGGTTGTGATGCCCCGGTAATTCCGGGAATAACGGAGGCGGAATGTTAATACGAGTCCGGCGGTAACCAGGCGGTTTTACCGCCTCGGTTACCGCCGGACTCGTAATGAGGCCCATTGTTTTGCACTTTTCTTTGCCTATGTGCATCCTGTATATTTTATTTAGAATCTGTTAGTTGAATATGTTTTTTGAATGAGTATAATAGTAAACATATAGAACACACTTGTTTTTAATGTTATGTTAATGGATGTTACGAGATAGAAGAATTATTCATATGCATTTTGTGCTATTTTTACAGGGTAAATGGCAGAGATTATACATAAAAGCATTCAATGTATGCCTTTGTGAAGGTGTGGGTAATACAGCAGAAGGATTTGATATAGAGGCAGTGGTCTTGTTTGATCTGGGAGCCTTTCTAATGATATTGTCTGTGTGTGTGCTTGAATGAAGATGTATGTACTCATCTTGGCTGCATGTAAACTTAAAAACACACTGGAGAGTCTTTTTCATAATTATACTGTTATTTTTCACATTTTATAATATGAAACAATATTTATATAGATATGTGTGTGTGTGTAAAGTAAAATTTGGAGAGCTGAAAGGTTTGGAAGTTACACTTCATCATAGCAGATGGGAGAAATGACAGTAAATTCATTTTAAAGTTTATATAGGGTCAGTGGCATTTACTCTGTTAATATGTGTATTTATTTTATTTTACATTTTTAAAGTGCTTACACAGCCCATGGACATCGAGGCGCTGATACAGGAATTGTTTGTTTTTTAGTTGCGTAATTATTTTGTCTTAGTTGCGTATTTATAACGCGCTTAAACACCCATAGGTTTCTAAGCGCAGACCCACGGATCAAATCCGTGTTGCTTAGTGTCGTATTGCTTTCCAGGCGCGCACGTTGCCACTGAGCTGTGCTCCCAGGATGTATTATATTTCTAGAAGAGTTGTACATGTACTGTGCAGAAAATATTCATACCTGTAGTCTGTGTTCTTGCATGTTCTTGCATGTAGATGTGCTTGAATCTGCAAGTGAAAATCTTGAGAAGTTTTATAATAGTTGTTGCTAAAGGTCTTTTGCAGTGACAGCTGAATTGTACTGAGAGTGATCAATAGTACATCTAAAGTGCTGATCTGTGATGACAGAGTTAGATGTCGAGTTCTTGGATGTGGTTGGTGGATGATTGTGTGACTGCTTAACAGTAGCCAATGAGGAAATGGTGCAGACAGTGCAGTAGAAAGGGTATAAGGGCTGCCGTTAGTATACTTACGCGCTCCATGGACAGGGCGGCTGTACGCAGACAGGACATGCTGCATCCAGGGTTTCCGAGCATGAAGTGGGAGTGTATTTGTGAGGATTAGCCAATCAGGTGTGAGGTTCTGATTCGTATTGAGAGAGGCTGTGTGTAGTGAAGTTGGCAGAGGTGCAGAAAGTCAGGTGTTGGTGGTTGGAGATATGTTTGTGAATGGTTTGGAGCAGTATGCAAAATCTAGGAATGTGGCTAACCATTTTGACACAAAAGGAGTTGATGTAGTGTGGAGCACTGTGCCTGATTTGAATTTGCAGGCAATTCTAGTAGTTTGTCAGGATGTGGCTAGGTTTTATAGTCCACATGTAGTTGTCCTACACTGTGGTGCTGTCCATTTGGGCTATGCTAGTGGCCCTACTTTGTTGCAAGATCTGCAAAATTTGGTTCAGGCAATAATGAAAGTCCTTCCAAATGCCAAGGTTATTTTTTCTGGGTTGACACCTAGCGCAATATGGGACAATAGTACTGTTTTTTGTCCTCAGCAAAATGTTGCTCAGTGCTTAGTGAACAGAGGAATGATTGGTTTTATGACTAGAATGGGCATTTTGTTTTGCATCAATGACATTGAGTCTGGTAATGTGGATTACTTTAATGAAGATGGCATTTCTTTATCTTTCATAGGAAATGCCATGCTGTTTTGGAACATAAGGGTTGCTAGGGGAAGCTAATGTGAAGATTTTTGGAGGAAAATAAGAAAAAAATAGAAAATAAAAGGTGTTTCTGAAGCATTTGCCAAAAAAAACAAAAAAAAAGCTCTTTTCAGAGCCAACTTCACAGGGGAAATGGGGCACACTATTTAATTCTTGGATCCCCCAGGCTCAGATATTTCTATTTGCCCGTGGACAGCACGGTTGTCTGCAGACAGCGCAAATTACATACGCGCATTTTGTGGTTGAGTGGCATGCAAATGAAACTGAACAGACCAAGGGATTGGTCAATAAGGTTTACTGGGTGTGTCGTGTAAGGAGAGAGTTTGTCAGTAGGTTTATTTCCTGATAGAAGAGCAGATAACTATGGCTGTGTGTTTCAGAAAGCAGATTGTTTGGATTTTGGGATATTTGTGGATACATTGGTTGGAGGTGCATGCAGATTGCTGTGGAGTGGCTGCCCATATTGGATTCTCTCATGTGGAAGTGCACTGGCATGAAGTGCGTGGAATGAAGTGGGTGGATTTGGTACCTCTCTTTGCTTCTTTGGTGACACAGCATCATCCAGACATTATTATTATTCATTGTGGAGGGAACAGTTTAGGATATGTGTCTGGAATCTCTTTGCAATTTGCAATGAAAGAATGACTTGGGAAAGTCATGGACATGTATTCAAACTCCAGAGTAATTTTTTCCCGTATTGCACAGAGACAAATGTGGCTGCATTCTTTTTCATTTGGTCCACAAATGGAGAGAGTAAGGCACAATGTTAACAAGGCTGTGTGTGCCTTTTTGAGAGATGTTGGTATGTCCTCTTTTCAGAATTAAAACATTATGTTTTGTAGCACACACATTTTTCGCAGAGATGGAATACATCTTACTTATGCCGGCAAACAGATTTTTCTGCAAAATATACAAAATGCATTGGGACCTTTTTTGGAATTAGAGCAATCCATTTTGCAGTAAGTGTTGACCAGTTTTCGTAACACAAAAAAACACCACAAAAAGGCTGTTTTCAGAGCCGCCACTTCCTCCCAGAGAAAAGTGCAATGGTTGTGCAGGGCAGCACTGCACAGATTTTAAATATCCGCGGACTTCTAAAAAATGCAAAGGGCCCTGCACTATTTATTTGTCACTTCTGTTTTGAAACTGTGAAAGGTGGCTCTGAAAAGAGCCTTCATTTTTTTTTTGTTTTTGTTGTTTTATTTTTTGGGGTTTTTTAAACACGACACACAAGGAAAGGAGGGGAATGGAGGGTAAGGAAGGGACACAATCCACAGGGATAAGAAAGGGCAGGTGGAGAGAGGAAGATGTAGGGTGGGCCTTATTCAGGTAGGTAGCAGACCTTCTCATGCTCCATGACTGCAGTCTCGAAAGCAGTCTGAAGGTTCTCCCCTCTGCAGAGTACTGCATTGCAGTACATGCACAATATTGTGACCCTCGAAAGGTAAGGGTCAACAGCATCATGAATGGCCTGTGAGGCAGCTGGATGGATGCCCTGTCCCACAGGAGTGTCTTTTGTGGTGACGAGAGTGGAAACAGAGGATGCTGCGGAGGAACCCAAGCTACTACATTTATCACAAGGTACTACCTTATGAATAGCCCCAACATGGAATGACTTTAGGTGTCACTTCATTGATGTAGTACCAAAGCTATACGAACCAGGCTTGCCATGACTCAGCACCATGTGGCACTGAGTGCAGATCACCTTGTTCGCCTGAGCTTTTGACTTTCCATCAACGGTGGTAAATAACTGCCTCACCCAAGACTCACAATGAGTGCTAGTAGTAGGGACTTCCACTCCCTCATCCTCTTCATCCTCTTCATCCTCTTCATCCGTCTCCTCTGCATCCTCATGTCTGTTCCCCTCTGCAGGCCCTTGGGGACGTGGTGCTGGTGGGGGGGGTGAGGGTGGTGATGCCGAATCAGCAGCAGCAGAAGCAATTTGGGATGCCATCTGGAAGGTTAATAACCAGGAACTAGGAACTAGGAACCAAGAACAGCAACTTGCACAATTGTCCTGTTGTAAATCTTGGAAATCCAAAAGCAGAATGAGGATCAGCTCTGGGGTGTGCCCTTTTATAGGGGTGCTGGGGTGCGCTTTGCGGACACCCACGCCGTCCCTGAACACTTTGAACGCGAAGAACAGGCTCAAAAAGTTCCAAACCGTATGTAGATCGGTTGGGACATTGTCTGGGACATGTGCAATGATGTACTTTTACTGTAAAACACCTTGGATTGCTCAAAAAGCACTTTTTTAAATGTCCGGAGACCCAGCAGTGTCCGCAAATAAGGACAAATGCTCAGCGTGGGTGCGGTCACATGATGACATCGCAGACACATTTGCAAATGGAACGGCTGTCCACAGGACACCAAATGTGCAGTGGCAGTTGTGCGCATGCGTGCGGTTGTTCTTCGGACAGTGTTCGGGTCCCCAAACTAATTAAAAGTGCAACATACGTGCAGCGGAGAGTTGCGGAGAGGCACGATGTTCGTAGGACCCATGTGTGTGATGCGCATGTGTGCGGGTGTTCTACGAACAATGTTGAACTCCCCGAATAAAAAAAATGTGCATCAAAAGTTTGCGGACAGGCAGACGGGATATCTGTTCTACGGATATAGTCATTCTGGTTGCAGACATTACGAACAGTGGGGGTGTTATTAGGACACCCCTATTTTGGGTGATTGCGGAGAGGCAGACATCTTGTGTGTTCTAAGGACACCTCCATTTTAATTACGGACAGTACAAACAGGTACTATGTCCTTAGGACACCCCCATGTTGATTGATTGAGAACACCCCAGACAGCCGGGCTCTCCGCAGACACCCTGAGTGCCTTTAAAAAATAAATAAGATGCAGTCATATACTAAGAACACATTTAAAATGTTATTATTGTTAACCGTAGAAACATTCGGAACGAGAGGGGGAAGAAGAAACTGAAACACATAACGCAGAATTAAGGGTTTGTACATGATATATGGGAGAGGAGCAAGGGATGGAAGTTTCATCATACCGTTTTTCTTGGTGGGGAGGGTTTGGGGATAGTTGGCTGCTGGGACATGGAGAGGGGGAACATGTACATGTGGGACAGTGGTATTTAATGTTTTCTTTAAGTTGATTGAAGTGTTCTAGTAATAAATCCATTTTCAGTTCCATTCGTTTGAGAGGATCTTCTATTATCTCTTTTGGTATATTAGTTTTATTGGTTGTCTGGTCTGTTAAAAAAAATGTGTTAGGTACATATAAAGTAATGGTTATTAATTGGCTTACATAGAGAAATGTTGTGTCTACCATTATTATCACTCTCTTCAATCATTTCATCTCATGTGAAATTCTCTTCCAGCCATTCCAAAATACTGAACATTTCTGTGTTAAAGAAAAATAAATATTAGTTTTAGTGTACATAATGAAGAAAATGTACAAGTATATGAAATAAATGTAGTGTACTTACTACTTTTTTGCAAATGTTTGCTGTTACTGGTGTGTTAGTATGTTCTTGCTTCTTGCTGTGCAGTTTTTGTGAGGTAATTCAGTTGGCGGCATATTTCTTTTGTTTTGGTATATTCCATTATATTGGAAATGGGACTTCAGTGGATGGTTGGTGTCTTACATATACAGTTTCACTTCTTATTTATTATTAAATGTAATGTATTTATGTGGTGCTTTTTGAATATGTTTGTGTGTTTTTATTGTATGATATAATAATGGAAAATACCCTGTAAGTTTTTGGATAGTGCTGATGATGACCACGTGCGTCTGCGGACATGCGCATGGTCCGCGGACATCAAAATCACTAGCGGGGCTGAGGGTTTATTATTTTCTATATTACATTAATGTAAGATAAGGGAGTCTTAGTAAAGATTTGTCACATTTCCATTATCTATAATTATATTCAGTGAAAAAGACTTTGTTAACACGTTATGGTTAAGTTGTGCTACTAAACACATATGAAATTCAGTGAAAAAAAAGTTGTTAAAGGGACGTTATGGTTAAGTTGCGCTACTAAAAACCTATGAAAATCAGTAAAAAAAAATAAAGGGACATCAGAAACTAAAAAATGTTTGGTTTGACTTCGAACCACAAAGTCCCTTTAACAAAGTTTTTTTTACTGATTTTCATAGGTTTTTAGTAGCGCAACTTAACCATAACGTCCCTTTAACAAAGTTTTTTTCACTGAATTTCATAGGCTTTTAGGAGCACAACTTAACCATAACATCCCTTTAACAAAGTTTTTTCACTGAATATATATATATGTATGTGTCAGAGTGTCGGGTGTGCCGAGGAGACTGTGACATTATTTTGGGACTGCCATTTGAAACTGCTGCTGGAAGCCGCTTTTGCAGTTTTTGCAGCCAAGGAAAACTATGTGGAGTCTACTTTCACTTTGCAGACACAGGAGTCTGCTTTCACTTGCCTTTTCACCTGCCTGCACTGACGCTCCACCTCCCTACGCCCGCTTGCTTTCAAAAGCCGGAAACTAAGCGAAGCGTAGCCGAGTGTGTCAGAGTGTCTAGTGTCAGGTGGCGGGTGGAGTGTGGAGTGCAAGACCCCAGTGCCGGCAAAGAACTTCAGAACACAAAAGAAGGTAAGCCTTACCTGCACGGGCCATTTGGACTAACAGAAGGGGAGCAAGGGCACAAAATGCTCCTAAGGAGAGATGACAAACAGACTGGAGAGTTAGAGGGCATAGTGGGGGACTGGGAGGTGACCTGCTCCACTCCCTCTTGGGCAGTGGAGGCAGAGCCACAGCTGGTGGCCCCCGACCTCCAACCTAATCAAAGTCTTTGCCCCTTTAACATACAAGTGAAAATCGGAGCAAGCACAGCGCAATATATAGACAACAGGCAGGGAGCCCCGAATATTGGGGAAACACCCAAAGTCACGGAAGCCACAATGGATGAAATTGAAATTGCAGCAGGAAGCCTACAGATGGACGCAGAGCATCCGAAAAAACAGGCTACTCAAAAAATCATAGACAAGCCAGCGGAAGCACAAATGCAAAACCTGGTCAGTTCGCCAAATCCAACAGTATTGAACGTCTCTACCATTGAGCATTGGGTAAGCCCAAAGGACGTGAGAACAGTTCACAACGAAAGTCAAGCACCTATATTTAGTGGGACAGAAAAACCGAAGCTACCAACAACAGGGGAGTGTCACATACTGAATATCCTGAAAAGAAAAAACTCAAACTCCGAGGTAGAGGAGGAAAGGCTGGGGAAGGAGCCAGCAAAGTCGGAAGACCGTGAGGGGGCAAATCCAAGGATTCAGTTCAGCCCCCCAGCTAGATATACAGTTAAAAGGATGAAATATCTGAACAACCAAAAGGAGGGTGCACCTAGAAGCATCATATGGAAACCATTCATGGCAGGACCACTGCCAACAAATTTAACAACAGGGGGGCCCAAAACTCCAAATACCACAAACGGAGGAACCACAGTAACACCAGTAAACGCTGGGCACATACCAAACTTCAGCTTTGGCAGTTGGAGCACCGCCAGTTTCAACCAGACAAAGAAAACGACAGGAGTTGAAATATCAGACGCAGTCATGTTGGAGACGTCAACATGGAGAACGCATTAAGCGAAAAGATCACAGGAACCAAACACATTGACAAAGAAAGAGTAACGACAAAGTTACCATCGAAGATAAATCGATGCAGATGTCGCCATCAAACCAAGTGGGAAACGAAGACCAGGTAAAACTGGGTCGAACAACGGAAGACAACTTCCTAATGGTCGCAACTTTGTCAGGAATACTAGCACCTTTCATGAAACTGTATGAGGATATTGGGGTCACATTAAGAGATCATTCTACTATACTTGCAATGGTTCATACCAAAACAATATTTGTAGAGGGCTTCATCTCAGCAATCCAAAACAATTTGGACAATAGCACCGCCAACGTCACTCAACTACTACATGACATAATTGAACCTTTATCAAAGGAGTGAAAATTAGGGAGGTCAAATCTAAGAGGCAAGGACTCTACAAGAACAGATTCTGGAACAATGACGGTACAAGAGGCTACTTCAGGCGTAGAAAAACAAAACAATACTGGATCTAACGAGCAAGAAAATAAAGGCGAAAAGATTCCGGTAATACCAGTAATTTTAGAAGAGGACACAGAAACCCAAATTGTGACCAACAAAAGAACGCGAAAAGCGAAAAGCAAAGAGAAGGGGGAGGTAAAACAAAATGAAGACAGCCCCCCCCGACTGAGGACAACACTGGTAAAATTCTGTTGAGAGAAAAACCAAAGAGCCAATCTCCTGACCCAGGTACAACAAAGGAGTCAATGAAATCATCAGAGACTGAGATAGAAGAAAGTCCCCTCAATAGAAGCACTAGTGAAGGGCAAAGCAACCCAATAGAAACAGTGGAGGCTATTTCTAGCAAAAGACGGTTAACAAGGCCTGAAGACCTCATCATTACGGACAAGTGTCTGGAAAAATGAAAGAAAAAGGGGGATGTGTGTGAGATCTTCAAAACAAGAGACATAAACACAGAAGATAAAAAACTAGATAGCCAAACAAAAATGAAAAACAATGGGACAGCAGAAAACAAACTAGGGGGGCACCATAAGAACACTGGACCCACTAAAAAACAAAAAAATCAACCACCAGTAAAAACTTCAAGCAGTAGTAAATGCTGGGCATTCATTAAAAAATTGACAATACCAAAAGAACAACCGAGTATAATTGACCAGCTAAGAAACAACAAGAAAAAGGTCAGACCAGAACAAAAGATTGAAGAACAAAAGATCTTAGAAATCAAAGAAGAAGTTTGTTCTGAAGATGACCTGTTGGATCTCTCTATATGCCCGGTCTCAGATGATGAAGATAAACAGGGAACAAGAGGCCACGACGAGGCAAACACAGAGACTGATGATTCCGTGAGTGAGGAGCATACAGACTACAGTGAGAGTGACACCTCATCAATAATGTCAACACAGACTGGAAACGAGATACAGAGAGAAAATAAAAGAGTACCAAATACTCATACAGAAAAGGAGGTATCGAGGAAAAATCGGGAAACAAGTGAAAAAGTTCAGAAGAGCGAACGTCAAGGTCGAGAAAAGGAACGTGGGATGGTCTGGGACCACGAACTATGGAATCCGTCGGGAGAGTGAAACAAGATACAGTAACAAGCGAACCGAGATGGAGGAAAGAAGAGACCGGCAGTATACAAAAGAGGAAGAAAGAGATCTACAGCACCAATCAATACGCAAAACAAGTGCTGTCGACCGTTATAAGCAACCAGGGCTTGTCCTGGAACGTATCCTTCATTATGAGGATCGACTAATCCTCAACGGAACCAACATAATAAGACTCCTCCATCATATACCGGCACTAAGACTAATTACCACAGACAACTTGGCGATCGTGGAATTTGTCGAGGAAGATCGTACCGATAAGGTAATTTTGCACACAAGATCAAATTTGGTGAGACAACTACTACTGGAAGAAGCTCCGCAATTAAGACCAATGGGTTTCGATTTACAAGAAAGTGACGAAGTTCTAAAAACCCAAGAGAGAGTAAAGAAACACCTGGTGAGACAGATCAACAGAAAAGACAGAGAGGCCAGTTGTGCTAAGACAAATAGAACAACATCAGAGAGAAGGAGCAATCAGAACACACAAAGCTCAAACAACAGAACTCAACAACAAGGAGAAGAAGACGAAGCAGCAAGGTGGAAATGGTTAAAAAACATGATCGATGATAAAACAAACACCCAATAATATAAAATAGTAAAAAGTGTGGGTTCATGAAGCCTGGGAAGTTGGAATACAAGAGACTCTAACCACCTTTTTACTAACGGAACGCTGCAAAAAGAGAACTTTAGTGTGTTGTGCCTACAGGAAACATGGCTGTTGCAACCACCGACATTGGAAGGATATGTGGTTTTGCTAAACCCAGCAGTCAAAGGCCCAAAAGGTAGACCTATGTCTGGCCTACTGGTAGCCATCAAAAACGATCTGGACTGGCAAGTATTGGAGGAGATAAATCCAAATGTATTCATCCAGATGGTAGTGATACAGCCGGATAAAAAAGCCAGCAAAGTACTAATATTGATCAATATATACTGGAATCCAGCAAACTCATTACATGGAAACCTACCAGATGAAATAGCAGAACTAATTGATGATCAGAGAGAAAAGTGGACATACCCAATGTTCATACTGGTAGGAGATTTAAACTGTTCATGCCTGAACAAGGACAACCAATCAGAGCATGACATAACAACAGCTTCAACAAAGGAAAAAAGAGGAACAATGTGGAATCGAATGGTGCAATCAAGAGATTGTGTCGTACTAAATGGAAAGGTGAAGGGGGACCAACCAGCAAAACCAACTTGGAAGGGAACACAATCAGTAGAGATCCTGGATTATATCTGCATTTCAAGTAATTTGTCAGATAACATCCATACCTTGGAAGTAATTCAAACAAAAGAAAGTGACCACAACCTGTTAAAATTGACATGTAAAAACATCAGCAACAACAAGGTCAGAACTTACAACCAGAAGTTGGTCACAGACCAAAGAGGTACCAAACTAAGGATTAGACCAGAGAAAATAAGAGAACTAAACCATAATTTTAAACAAATGATCTCTACGCTTGAAAACGAACAAGGCCAAAAAAGGATTCACTACACCCCGCTTTTCAGAGCATTTGTTATAGAAAGGAAGTCTGGAAGTAACCATCAGACAGTGACACACCAACACCAGTATGACAGTCGCATACGAGAAAAGAAAAAAGTATTAAGGAGAGACATTAGATGACTAAAAAAGATCAAATTTGACAACTGGAGTAAAGAGATACACAAGTTAAAACAAAAGTACAGAAACTGGCTACACTTACATAAGAAGACCTTGTTAAATCAGGATGCGGAAAGAATGTTGGGAAAAATAAAAACTAAACACACAGCAGAAATCTTGGCAATCATCAATGAAGTAGAGAAGCCTCAAGCAATAAGTCAAATGAACCCAATAAGTGCTTCATCTTGCTGCAAGGGGAAATTTACATCGAACCCAAGCGGAAATCATTGACAAACAAAAAAGAGGCAATAATAGACATTAGTACTGAGGCAATCTTAAACATCTTAAAAAAACGGAAAGATTCGAGAGCCCCAGGGCCCGACGGGTTGACGAATGCAATATTGAAAAGCAATTCAGGTGAATGGGCAAAATTTCTACATCTTTTTATTTAAATACATATTAACAACAGAAAAAAATTCCGGATTCCTGGCGAAAAGCAGTAGTGGTGCCCATCTTCAAAAAGGGGCTCAGAACATTAGCAGACAATTATAGACCGATAGCATTACTGGATGTGGTGGGGAAGGTCTTTGCATCTACCCTACTGAAAGCATTAGACCACCGGGTACAGCAAAGTGGCCGACGTGGTCCTTGGCAATCGGGTTTTGTGAAAGGGAGAGGCACAGCACTCAATATCTTCCTGATTAACTTAATGAAAGCTAGAACACAAAGGAACAAAAACCAAGGAATCTACATTGCGTTTGTAGATTTGTCGAAAGCTTTCGATACCATAAAAAGAGGCAAACTATGGAAGAAAATGGAAAGCTAGGAATGTCCACAGTCATTGGTGGAGAACATCAGAGACTTGTATATGGATACAAGCATCAGAGTGAGATTGGACACAGCGGGTACATTAACAGACAAAATTCAGACAACAACGGGCTTAAAACAAGGATGCCCGCTGGCACCGGAATTGTACAACCTGTTCACATCAGACCTTGAGGATTCATTTGAGTTCACCCGCTGCTTTCCACCAAAAATAGCAGGAATGCCGTTTGGGGGACTGCTTTACGCAGACGACATCGTCCTAATGGACCAGACCCAAATCGGCTTGCAAAGACAGCTTACAACATTACAATCGTACGTGGACTCAAATGATCTGGTAATAAATCCAGAAAAATCGAGAATTCTGAAGTTATGCCAAGGAGGCAATAAAAATAGAGGGAAAAAACTAGGATGGTCATTGAAAAACAAAAAAATCTTGGAAGTGGAAGCATTCAGGTACTTGGGAGCCTGTATAGACAATACGAAAAACAACATGCCAAGAATAGTGGGGCTAAAAAGGAAAGCAATCAATCTAGCTGACCAAGGGAGAATTCTGCGTAAAAGATACTGCAGATTCACCTTATTACCCCTATTATCCTTTTATAGGATGAAAGTGGTGCCAATATTAACATATGGGGTAGAATCACCAACTCCCCTACAAGCCCAAACATGGTCAATCCTGGAGGGCCTCTTTTGGCGGAAAGCGTTACAGCTGCCTAAATCAGTTCCAATACAGCAAATAAGGAGAGAGCTGGCATTGACATCACTTAAAACAATAGTGACATGGAAATGCTAAGCTTCTATCTAAAATGTCTTGAGGAAAACACCACGGGAGGATTTAGGGTGCTGAAAAAAGCCCTAAAAGACCAATCTGATATAATCCTAACAGAATGGCAAAAGATTTGTCAAGGGATCCTAGCAAACCTCAATGAGTCAGAGGATGACTTATGGATCAATCCAGACAAAACTAAAAAGAAACTATACAGGGCAGATTGGATAGAAACCCAAGAAGACAACTGCAAATATAAAGGCTATGAAGACTTCTGGGCCCAGCCACGAAAACTGAATCAGATCCCGATCTACCTTACCTTATTCCCCAACTGGTACTTCCGTGACCTTTTTCTGAGATTCAGATTGAACATTTTACCGATGGGAGAAATTTTACAAAGAAGGAAAAGGTTGGATATCCGTGAAGGCTGCAGAATGTGTAAAATTGAAAGACCAAGAGCAGTGCTTGGGGGACATCATTAGAAGCCATATGACAAGGAATGTTGATGAGTGGTGGAGGACACTTGTAGAAGGAGAAAAAATGAAAACGACATTAGCACTCATAAGACTAGTGATTTCAATCCTTAAGAAACTAGAGGCGATCAACAACACGACCCAGCCATCATAAGGTGATACCAAGTACTGCAAGTAGGACATCGCTCACTAAATTGGAGATATACTATGGAAGAAGGGATATGTTCAGGTTAAAGGTTTCAAATATGGAAACCATATAATCTGTATAAATAAATAAAAAAAAAAATATATATATATATATATATATATATATGTCAGAAAAGACTGTTTTCTCTGCAGTCCATGGAAAGCACTCCCCCATTCATAAAATATTGCTCCAGGAAGCCGGTGTTTTGTGCCCAAACAAATGTTCTTTATTGATTAAAATTGCGCAGCATATGGCTCATAAAAATCCACAAACATTGTGGTCCTCCCAAAATGCGTGGCCCTTGCATAGCAGAAATGACGCGTTTCGCGGTTTCCTCACGGCTTGTTCACAACAGGTGATCCATGTTACCAGTGCTCTAAAATAGTTCATGTGGCATGGTTTTAGGCAAAGAAAGAGGACTCATTTTGGCGTGTAGTTGTAAATTTTCGGCCATCTTTGCATAGTCAAGTCCCAAACATAGACATCAAAGAGGGACTAATTCGCTGTAATTGCAACTCTTTAAACAGTCAGCCCCTATCTGTTTTGATGGAACCTCTGAAACAATTATAATTAGCGTTGGTTTCCCCAAACATACATAGTGATGGCTCAGTGCCTATATAGTTGTTACTTTGGGGAATGCAATATGCAGACATGTATAAAGACAATATATTGTCGTTCACATTACTACATGCTTTTTGTTTATTTCTCAGTCGTATCGTCTATGGCCTTTATATGTTTTTGCAATTGGTATGCTTTTGGCTTCATTTACGAAGTAAGGTGCATAGTGCAATTCCATTAAAGTGCAAAGTGCCTTCAAGCTGCCACATTCCGATCTGGTATTAGACATTCCTATGTATACATGTTAAAGTGCATAGTGCTTTAAATATTCCTATGTCCATGAATTAAGGTGCCTCGTGCTAGTAGCCATAGGTCACAATTGTGCTTAGACATATCATTCACATAAGACATTAGTTGTTTCTAACACCGATCTGGTGTTAGACATTCCTATGTATACATGTCAAAGTGCATAGTGCTTCAAATATTCCTATGTCCATGAATTAAGGTGCCTCGTGCTAGTAGCCATAGGTCACAATTGTGCTTAGACATATCATTCACATAAGACATTAGTTGTTTCTTTGATTTGGATAATAGTAAAATGCCTGCAATAAAGCTTTTAATATATACAAAACATTTTACACCCCAATTTTTAAAAAAACAGAGGTTTCATAGTTTAGGGGCCTGGCAATTCCAGTGAGAAGAATTAGGAGAAATTGCTAAAAATATATATCCACGCTTCTCCTCATCCTAACCTATCTTCACCATGCACATGTATAAATTCACCAAAACTATTAAATGCAAAATCACCAAGGTGTACTGCTCTAAAATTTAAAACCCCAAATCGGTTACTAAAAACACCAAAATACCAAGATTAGCACCATGTTTCCTTACCCTAACTAAAACTAGGGAAGTTCTGACCAGGTCACACCCTTAGAAAAAATGACCAATAGAAATTTGGAGGTTTAGGGGAAGAGGGAAATAGATCGTTTTCTCATTTGTGTAGAAAATGAGATTAAAGTTTAATTTGTTTATGACCATGCCACTCTTGTCATTTCATTTTCAATGAGTGTGTCAGCCTAAAAAAGTATGCATCTCTTCATCTATATTATGTCCTTTAAGATACTTGGTCTCAAAGTCTATAATGCAACATGTCTCTTTCTGACGGAGTGTCTTTTCTCTGTCTCCGCCTCTCACATTTTGTTCAATTTTGTGAATGCCAAAGAAGTTGAATTCCTCAAGGTTACAGTGATGATAGTCATAAAAATGTTTGGCCATTGGATAGTTCGAATCTTGATGTAGAATGGCCCTCACATGTTGCTGGATTCTTATTTTAAGTTTGCATTTGGTGCTGCCTATGTACCATTTTTGACAGGTACATGAGAGTATGTACACCACATATTCAGTCTCACATGTGATTGTATCTGTAATCTTGATTGAGTCACCTAAAATCGGGTGTATGTAGTTCTAACAACTCTTGGCATATTTGCAAATGTTGCATTTAGTGCATTTATAGAAACCTTGCTTCTGTTTGGTCAGCCAGGTCTCTTTTGTAGATTTTGTTTCTTGTGCTAGGAAACTCTGGACCAGTGAGTCTTTAAGTGAGCAATTGCGTCTGAGACTAATTTCTGGATAAGTTTTCAAAATGGGTGCAAGGTCTTTGTCCGCTCGTAAGATCTTCCAATGTCTCTGTAAAATGCGTTTGATTTCAGAAGTTTCATTATTAAATGTAAGAATTAATCTTGTGGCATCGTTATCTTTATTGGACTCATTTGTTGAGCGAGTTCCTGTCAGCAGGTCAGATCTCACTTTCTTCCTCGCTTTTATATATGCTTTCGAAATAACCTTCTTAGGGTAACATTGACTCAGGAAACCCTTCGCTGCAACTTTACTTTCATTATCGTAGGCCTTCAAAGTTGAACAATTCCTCCGAATCCTTATAAATTCACCATATGGAATGCTCCATATTAGATTTTTGGAGTGGCCACTAGTTGCATGTAGGGGTGTGTTTGTACCAGTCGGTTTCCTGTGTAGTTCCGTGGTCAAGGTTTCATCCACATTTCTGAGATTCACATCCAGAAAAGTTAGGAAGGTTTTACTATGTGTTTCGGTGAACCTCAGGTTGTGGTCATTGTTGTTTAAAAACTTCACAAATGTTACCCATGCTTTCTCCGATCCTTTCCATATTATAAAAAGGTCGTCAATGTACCTGAGCCACAAAACGATGTTATCAGTAAATATATAATTTTCTTCTGTCCATACATCTGAAGCCTCCCATGCTCCCATGGTCAGATTCGCATAAGCGGGGGCAAACGTTGTGCCCATTGCTGTGCCTTGCACTTGTCTGTAGTACTCATTATTAAATATGAAAACATTATTCGTCAGACACAAATCGATCATCTGAAGAATCATTTTAGTGTGTTCCAAGAAATTTAGAGATCTAGTGTTTAGAAAACTTTCACAGGCCTTTTTTCCATACTCGTGCCCTATCGATGTATATAAGGAAACAACATCCATGGTGGCCATTACGTAGTTAGTCTGCCAGGGTATATGTTCTATGTGTGTCAAAAAATCTGTTGTATCCTTAATGTATGATGGAAGAGAGGACACAAAAGGGAAGAGTGTTTTGTCTATGAATTTTGACATATTTTCGAGGGCGGAGCCCATTGAGGAAACTATCGGTCTGCCTGGAGGTTTCTCAATGTCCTTATGAATTTTCGGAAGAAAGTATATTGTCGGAATCACTGAGTTTGTTGTTCTGAGGAACTTGCAATTATACTCAGTAAGGATCCCTCTTTCTTCCCATATTTCGAGGAAGTCTCTTAATTTATTTTCTAGGGTTTTGGTTGGATTACCCTCAATTTTCTCATAACATTTTTTGTCATGTAGTTGTTTGTAAGCACTCTTAATGTAGTCTTCTCTGTTCATCAGGACGATGTTCCGACCTTTATCCGAGGGCTTTATAATACAGTTACTGAGAGTCTGTAGTTCTTTTATTGCCGTTCTTTCGCACATTGTTAGATTATCTTTGTATCTAGCTTTCTTTTTCCTACGATACTGCTTGTGATCTTCGATGACCAATGTCTGGAAGGCTTCAATGTTGTTACCTAGGTTGTTGAAAGGGTTAAATTTGGACTTAGATTTAAGTTTGCTTTTCGCTGTCCAATCAGTTCTGATATCATAGTCTCCAAGGTCCACTGCATTGGTCACCTCTGTGGCGTCTGAATGAGCCTCTTGTTCTAGTTCTGCTAGATCTGTTAGAGCTTCTAGATCATTGATGGTTATTGCTGTTTTTCCGCTTTCTTTAGGTGTGCGTCTGTTGGCACGTTCGGTGGTGGCAAAAAACTTTCTGAGGCGTAGCTTGCGTACAAAGTGGTCAAAGTCAATGCGGGTTTCTACATAGTTGAAATGGGCGGTCGGGCAGAAGTTCAACCCAAGGCTCAAAACCTTCTCTTGATGTTTGTTAAGGATATGGGTAGATAAATTGATGATTTTCAGACCTTCATCTTTGGGCATATCATCTATTTCCCAGAGCGCAGCAATCTGTCCGGGATATTGCTGGCCGTATTGGCTGCCCCTCTGCCCCCTCCTCGTTTTGCCCGGCCGCCTCTGCTTTGTCCCCGACCTTGTTTTCCTCCTCTTGGTTGGTTTTGTTTGCCATCTTGGCGTAGCAGTCTCATCTCGTCTAAAAAATTAAGGCGTATAGTTGGTTTGTCGCTCTCACTTATTGTAGCATCTGACTCTGATTCGGACGACTCCAGGTTAACTCCTTTCCCACTGGCTTCCTCAGATGTTACTGTTTTCTTCATAGAATTCTGTCTTAGTTGATCGAACCTTCGGGCAAACGTATACACACTTCCTCTTTCATAATCTTCCTTGTCTCGTAGGAATTTGCACTGTTTGCGTTGTTTGATTTCTTCCTCATATGCCAACAAATTTTTTTCAATATTTTTCTTCAATTTCTTTCCCTCTTCGCTTTCGGGTAACTCAGTCAGGTTCTTCTCTACTTCTTCGATTTTTTTCAATATTATCTTGCGATCGGTTCCTGCATATTTGATTAGAAGTCGTAGAAAGGTTTTAGAGCAGAGGTTGGTAGCTTCACTCCACTCATTAAGCATTTCTGGGTTTTGCTCTTCATAGGATGGGATGGTCAATATTCTTAAACCCCTCGGAATCCTCCCTACTTCAATGTAGTTCTTTAGGGAGTGCTCCTCCCACCATTTACTCACTTCTTTTCTTTGGAGTTTTTCTAACTCCTTTAAAAGGCCAATCTCCCCATCAGCCTCTGTTAGTTTTGCAGTACTTTGAGCCGACTTGGTCTGTTGCAATGTTTCGTTGAAAAGGGTAATTGCCTGTGCTTTCCGTGCTGCTTCTTTGTTGGCCAGGGAGTTGGCCATATCTGCGCAAATGAATACCGTCACACGCTTTCCTTATATGCCACTACTGTGGGCATATATGTGTAAAGTACGATGACTTCGGGTACTTGTACTTAGATGGGGACGCCTGTGTGCATGGGCTAATACCTTGCACGCGTTGCGTTTGGAGAAAGATTGCTATAATGTTGAAAGTAAAACATAAAATAATCGCTGTAAAGTTCAAATAAAAGCTGCAGCCACTCACTCACCCGGCTTCGTGTCAGCGTCTGTTGTAACGCAGGCGTTTTCACTTTTCCGAGCAGCGTTCAGCCGCAGCTCCAATTTCCACCATAAGTCAGCAAAAAAGTTCAAAGCACTCCAAGCAGCTACGGGATAAATATCTTTTCTTGACGATCCACCGTGCGCTTTACTCTCTTTTAATCCACTGGTGCATTTCCTACGTTGTCGCAAGGCAACGTTAAAATATGTCAGAAAAGACTGTTTTCTCTGCAGTCCATGGAAAGCACTCCCCCATTCATAAAATATTGCTCCAGGAAGCCGGTGTTTTGTGCCCAAACAAATGTTCTTTATTGATTAAAATTGCGCAGCATATGGCTCATAAAAATCCACCAGCATTGTGGTCCTCCCAAAATGTGTGGCCCTTGCATAGCAGAAATGACGCGTTTCGCGGTTTCCTCACCGCTTGTTCACAACAGGTGATCCATGTTACCAGTGCTCTAAAATAGTTCATGTGGCATGGTTTTAGGCAAAGAAAGAGGACTCATTTTGGCGTGTAGTTGTAAATTTTCGGCCATCTTTGCATAGTCAAGTCCCAAACATAGACATCAAAGAGGGACTAATTGGCTGTAATTGCAACTCTTTAAACAGTCAGCCCCTATCTGTTTTGATGGAACCTCTGAAACAATTATAATTAGCGTTGGTTTCCCCAAACATACATAGTTCGAATCAGAAAAAATACTACAAAATGAACATTGGTATTGGTATTCGAAATTGGGCCTTTGAATAAGATATATCGATGATATATTTGGAATATGGAAAGACACAGAGGAAGAGTTGCTTAATTTCTTTGCATATTTGAATAGCATAGATGCCCGTATACAATTCACTCATGAATACTCGCTTACAAATATCCATTTCTTGGATGTAGACATCAAGATTACCACCTTGGGATATCAAACCACTATCTTTCGGAAACCAACAGATCGGAATAACCTCCTACAACGCCTCAGCTTCCATCAACCGAGCCTCATAAAAAACCTTCCATATAGTCAAATGTTGAGGGTAAAAAGACTGGTAAGTGACCCAGAATATTACCAAATGGCTATCCAAGAAATGGGCAAAAAGTTCTTGGACAGAGGATATTCAGAGGAGGAAATAACCACAGCTCAATCTCGTGTAGCCACCCAGAGCAGAGAAGATTTACTTAAGATCAATACCAAACAAGAACAGGCTCCACCACTCGTCTTTGTGTCCAAATACTCTCGTCAAAGTAATCGCATTAAGTGCATCATCAAAAAACATTGGAACACACTCCTATGGATCATCGAGTGGAACACTTGTTTAAAGAAGCTCCCACATTCGCTTACCAGCGGAGTCAGAATTTAAAGGACAGATTAGTTCAAACAAAACCAGCCCTGAAAAAGAAACTCACAGCTAAGATCGGTACATTCCTTTGCTTGAATTGCAGCAATTGTTGCTATGTCATAAAAGGAGAGACGATTAAGCATCCCTATACAGGGGAGACAATCAAACTTAAGAACTTTGCTACATGTGACTCCCACGATGTAATCTATGCCATAAAATGCCCATGTGGTTTGTACTATGTGGGTCAGACACTCAGAATAACCAAGACTAGATTGTATGAGCATAGATCATGCATACGGAACCACAATGCTAACTCAGCGGTATCAAGACATTGGGACGAGAGAAAACACAACCTAGCCCAAATCCGTTTTGTAATTCTGGAAGTGGTCTTCAGAAGAGATACCCATGAGAATTTTCAAAGGAAGATGGACCAAAGAGAAACCTTTTGGATTGACCATCTTAGCTCCCTTACTCCAAAGGGGCTGAATGAAGAAATAAACTACATGTGCTTTTTGTATTACAAATCGGAGAAACTGAACCAACAGATGTTACCAGATTTAGATTTTTTGCATGTAAATGTGGACCCTCTGCTCCTTGTCTCTATGGCTCCCTACTAGAAGACTTGAGTGTATTTACAAATACTTTGTTGCAATTTCTTCACTCTTAGATTTAACCTTGCTGCCTCCCTTTTAGTGGTGGAGCCCATCGAACACAGCATGTTTCTTTATATATATATTTTTCCTATAGATCCTGAATTTAAAGTTGACCTTGTCGGTCTCACGTTTAGCTTATAGCTTTAGTGTCTTTTCGTTATTTTGCTTATCCAGATCCAACTTGTTTGCATATGAACATGTTTCACAGTGACATACCCTTCATAAGTCTACTTTGGACCCTATGTACTAATCTGCATTACAACTTATAGTTATGTGAACTTATAGACATCCGCAATCCCCTTTTTTTTAACACTCATTAGACCTAACGTGATTTTTGTCAGGCAACCGTACATCTTCTAGTAACTTTCACTATACCTAATGCGATCTCTGTCAAATAGGCAGCACTGGCGCTACTGTGCAGTGCTAGATCGCATCGGTAAAGCAATACCAACATTAGCTCACATACTGCATTACATCCATATGCACTTCTCTTTGCAATGCGCTACTTTTCAAAACGTGCTTTTGTCCTTTAAGTTTGGGCATGCACTGCAATCACGTTCAGACACATTCCGAGTGTCCATCACCATGGAGACATCCCCGCCCCATGGCTTGTGCCAGGGGGTGGGGCGCGAGGCGTACGTGCTCTGCACAGACCACGACGCCTCGCCCCGTCTCCATGGTTACATTTAAAACAAAGTCATTTCCACCGCGAGCGCGTTGGAAGCTGCACACACGGCTGACACGTCTTACAAGCGTTCGGGTAAGCACGGTTACATCCAGCTATACTGATACTCTACCCTCTGCATATTTTGTGAGGATTACTCACAGTGATACTTAACTTCTATTTTTTGTAGATCCTCCAGTTGTGCTCACGCACAACGATATGATCCATGCAATCTTTGACTTGAATAAAGTATGACTTGCCTTAATGGCGGATACACTGATAGAAGATACATAACCATTGCAGAAAACTATTTGAAATGCTTTTTGTTTCTTGTTTCTTTTTTATTTTCTACCAAAACGGATGTGGTTCACAAATGGGTATGTGCTTTTATAAACATTTTTGATAATATTTGCTATGCATGTTTTGCAATGCATCTTGTGAACATTGTTAGAACAACAGTTATGAGATATCATTTATTGCAATAATACCGCCCTGATGAAGGTTTCATCCAAAATGCATTGGCACCAGAGTATTATGGGCAATTTCAGATGAATACTCAATGTGTAATTCACACAGATGAACTTTACCAGAAAACCTTTCAGAAATGCACATTAAACATTTTCTGTTATGGAGACTCATGACTTCCAGAACTTCTTTGGAATAACATTTGGATACTTTTTACAGTAGACTATATATGAGCAACCTAACTGGGGCTAACTGTGAAGCGCCTTTCCTAGCAAAGTGGAGTCACTTTGTTTTTTTGGAGATTATAGACACAATGATGTACGCATATGCTGTACAGGTATGTTACAAACGACGCATTCCAGTAGCATGTTAAAGGTAAAAGAGCAAGTGACTCTTTAACACGTAATTGTGCAAATGTATGCAGTGCAAATCCAACTCATCCATGCATGTCAGAAAAATACTAAAGGCTATACATTCATAAAGTGTTAATGCAAATTCTGTTCAAATGGATGCTTTGCAAATACGCTACATTAGGTTGATGGTATGCTAATGCATGTTGGATATTGGCAGACACAATAATATATGTATAAGCTGTACATGTATGTCACAATAAAATGTGTTTCAGTACCATGTTAAAGATGAAACAACAGGTGCCCATATAACATGGCATTGTGCAAATATATGCAATGCAAATCCATTATATATTGCAGAAACACTTTTAAAATTATAAGCCTACCTGTACTATGTATTACTAGATGCAGATGTTGAATCTGGAAATAGAAATGTAGAGTTTCACAGTAGATTTTGATGCAGATGACTGTGATTAACAGGAGATATGTACTCTCAGAGTTTAAGTTTACATCTGAAGTGTATAACTGAGATGACAGGTTTAGGTGTAAAGATTTTGCATGTGAATGGTGGATGGATGGGTCACTGTTTGAAAGCAACCAATGAGGGAGTGTTGAGAACATGAAAGTGGAAAGGGTAGAAGGGCTGCCTCTGTGTTACGGGGTCTGAGGACACTGCGGTGGTCCGCGGATGACAGATGACACATCGGGGTCTTTTAAGGATGCCAGGCATGTAAAGGATGCTGTGGGGATTAGCCAATGAGGTGTTCTAGTTGTGGTTTACAGGAATAGAGGGTAGTAGGTGTTTTGATTGTTCTGTGCAGTTGAAGACAGCCATGGTTATGGCTTTGAGGAAGCAGAGGGTGTGGATTTTGGTTTTTTTTTCAATTCAATCATTGAAGGTGTATGCTGAAAACCATGGCATCTTTGAAAGTATTGGATTGGCAGGTGTGGAAGGTTTGTGGCATGCAGTTTGTTGCTCAAACTGGGCAAGCTTGTTTTCATTTTGTCAGAGTATGGCTCACTGTAAATGTGCAGACATCGTAATTGTGCATTGTGGATGGGATGCTGTCATGGCCACCAGACTGAGACCCCAGTTCTCATCCCCTAAAGGGTCCAGCTGGACCCAGTCCTGGTGCCTTTGGCTCATAAGAAAGTGTGTTCTGCACACCTTTTCCCCTGGGCACGTGCTACTCCATCTCATCTCAGTCAGCCACTCGAAACTGAGTCGGCGTGGCCATAGGAATCCACGAAGCAGCACGTGCAGAAGCACTTGGGAATGGCAGGGTGGAACCATCTAGCAGAGCAATGGGGGCGTGGCTGAGACCGGGTTATTTAAGCCTGAACCCCACCTACAGGCCTACGCTTTGTGTTATTCAGCCCAAGCAGCGTAATGCTCACCGCCGCCTTAGAAGCACCTTACCTATGTTCCAGTGCAACCACCTCGGGAAGCATCTTGCCTGTTCTCCAACGACCAATCTTAGAGAAACCACTTACCTGCAGACCAGCAAAACCATCACAGAGAAGCATCTTACCTGTAGGCCAGCAAAATCACGGCGGAGAAGCATCTTACCTGCAGAGACAGCAAAACCATTGCGGAGAAGCATCTTACCTGCAGAGTCAACAAAACCATCGCGGAGGCGCACTTACCCAGAAATCGCCATCAGAACCAGCTGAATCATCGCTGAAGCGCTTCTTACCTGCTCGTAGTGACTCCATCCTCGACCGGCCAGTGCGCACTTACCTGGCTTGCGGAGCTCAACCACCGACTGCGCATCCTACCTGACGCTCGGCGGAAGCACTGACTCACCGCTCAGCTTCATCGCGGTCACAGGTTTCTTTCGTCCACTGCAAGGCCGCGCACCGCAACGCTTCTCAGGATGCCGCCAGATCAGCCCTGTAAGAGAGAAGAAGAAATAAGGTTAGAAATCCGATTGGAACATTATTTAAAGACGCGCGCCATCACATCTCGTGCTTACCTTCTTGGGGAACACTTTGCAGTCCTGCACCAGCATAAAGGCTCCGCTGAGTCGCCGTCACCTGTAGGAGAGAAAGAGATATTATAAAGAGAACAAACTTAAATCATGTGACAAGGCATTAATACTCATATGAACACTAATTAACACAAAATCTCTTATCTTCAAAGTGGTTCGGTCACCGCTGGTCTGGGCCACCACATCTATGGACCAGTGAAGCAACTGGGCCATCAGGAAGCACCCCTGCTGATAAAAAGCAGGACAGATAACTCGCTTCACTAAATACCAGGTGAGACTATATGGGTAAACGCTTACTCACCTCATTATGGGATGAAAGATCCGAAGAGAGTCACGATACCTCCACTCCATTCTTCTTACCTCTCATCTTCCCGCAGGGACAGTATCAGCATCTGAAACAGTGTACTGGGTAGCAGCTGGGGGTGAGAACCGATCCTGGGGAGCCGAATCCAGGGAGGTCTCCAACAGTGCCCCAACGTCCCCGCAGAGACCAGGTGAGCATAACAGACAGTTTGATTTATGTTACTCCAATGTAATTGAAGGACTTCTTGAAAAGCCTAATGCAACTGTTTCCTGCTCCAAAGATTATTTTTTTCTGAAAAAATTACAGGCAATCATGGAGATGGACAAACATTTTCAGTCCAGAAATGGAAGAATCTAGGCAGCTTGTCAATATGCTGTATCTGCTTTTTTTATATTCTGCAGGAATGTCATCTTTTGAGAATGGCAATATAATGTCTGATGCTGTCAATTGTTTTGGTGAAGATGGAGTTCATTTTACTGATGCCGGAAATGTGATTTTTCTTTACAACATTAGGAATGCATTGAAAAAGTTTTTGTAAGAAAATTGTAAGGGAAGATGCAAAGTGTATAGTTTTACTGTACATAAAAGCAAAAAAAAAAGAAAAATGTTGTTTGGCTATGTCTTTGAAGAAGCAGAGAGTATGGATTTTGGGGGACTCATGGATCCACTGGGTGAAGGTGTATATTGAACACTGTGGATAGGGTGAACATCTTGGATTCCATGAATTTGAAATGTCATGTTATGGAGAACGAGGAATGAAGTGGGCAGACGTGGTTCACTTGAAACATCCGGACATCATCGTTCTTCATTTTGGGGGGAACAGTATGCGGTACGTCACTGGAATTTCATTGCAGTTTGCAATTAAGAAGACATTTAGAAAGTTGATGGAAATGTTTCCATCTTCTAAAAGTATCTTTTCTCGGATAGCTCAGAGACAAATGTGGATGCATTCAACTTTATTTTGTCAGCAAATGGAAGAAGCAAGGTGCAACATGAATAAAGCTGTGTGTGCTTTTTTGAGAGATGTTGGCATGACATCTTTTTATAATGAGAACAATATATTTGATTTTGTCAACATTTTTCGAAGAGATGGAGTGCATCTAACTGATGTGGGCAATCAGATTTTCCTTGAAAAAACATTAAAAATGCAATGAAGCAGTTTTTGTGAACACATGATACATACGTTGAGTAGAATCTTTGTAAATTTAGTATATAAAACAAAATTATCAAAACAATAATTAAAAGTCAAAAAGACAAAAAAAGGTTCTTTTAAGAGCCACCATTTGTGTGTGAAAAACAATTTAAACGATGTTCATTCCCCCACCGCATAGCTGGAATTTCCTAGATGTCCACGGACTACCACCATGGACTATACAGGATGCAAAGTGGCCTGTGACTTTTTTATCACTTCTATTTTTTAACTGGGAAAGGTGGCTCCTAAAGGAACTGTTTTTTTGTGTGTTTTGTTTTTAATTTCTTTTGACTTTTTTTGTGGGTTTTTTGCAGGAGAGGTAAGGTAAGGCGGGGAAGGAGGGAGGAGTGCCAACCACAGACACAAAGGGGAAGGTGGACAGAGGAATATGTTGGGTGGACCTTAATCAAGGTAGATGGCAGTGCTTCTTGTGCTCCTTGACCGTGGCCTAGAAAGCACTCTGAAACTGCTCCCCCCTACAGATCTGTGCTTCACAGTACACACATAGCACTGTGGCACTTGAAAGGTAAGGGTCAACATCATTCTGTATGGTCTGTGATGCTGCTGCTGGGATCCTCTGCATCAAAGGTGTATCCTTTGTGGTAACAGGAGTGTTTGAAGAAAAAGGGGTAATGGGAGCGAAAACCTACTTTTCCATGAGAAAGTTACTGCCTTCCTCAGAGCACCAGGGTGGTTGGACTTGGTGTGGTGCTGCATGGATGTGGTGCCGTAGGTTTTGGTTTTCCATGACTGGGTACAATTTTGCACTCAGTTCATCGAACCTCGGCTGCACGAGCCTTCAGCACATTTCCAATGGTGGTGAAAAATCACCACACCAATGAATCACTCCGGGTACTGGAAACTTCCTCCACCTCATCTTCATCTTCCGCTTGATCCTCATTATCTTTATCACTGTGCCTGTTCCCCTGTCCATGCCCTCCAGATGGTGATGGTGGATGTGGTGGTAGTGGTGGTTGGAGAGGGGGAATGGTCATAGCAGATGACATTGATACAGTATTTCAGGTAATCTGTAAAGCAGGCGCTGCAAGATGCTCTGTCCAGATTGATAATGACGAACAATGGAGTCGCACATAGGGCTTGGAAAGTTGTAAGAAGTTGCTATGTCAATCAAGAATGGGTCTGGGAGCTGTGGAAGGGTAAAGTTTCACCTTGAAACACCTTAGATTGGTGCAAAATGCACTTTTAAACTGTCCGCAGCTGCAGACACCTTTTGTGGACACACCATCACGCCACACGTGGCAGTCACATTATGACATCTGGGGACGTCCAGGGCCCTGATGGTGGTCGGCAAACACCCATCGGGCAGAACTCGCATGGTGCATGTGAGTGGATGTCCATAGAAAAGGTGCAATGTCCACAAACTAATTAAAAGTGTTTCATGAGAAACTGGACATCGCGCCTGTCCGGTGGTACCTCCCTTTTGACTTCTGACACCCTAGACAATCATATTGTCCATGGAGTCATAATGGGGCAGTTAAAACAAAAACATTTCACACATCAATATACAACACATTTATGGTATCAAAAATACATTTCTTTATGAAAGGGATGGTGTATCGGAATGGGAAACATAAATGGGACAATTAGGAATTTCTGTACAATAATGATCAGGGGAGGAAGGGAGTGAGGTTTCATCAAAGTGTCTTTGGTTTAAATTTTGAGAATTTACTATAGATGATTGCTAGGAGCAAAGGGTTCAGGTGCAAGAAGGACAGTGATAGGGAATATTTTTAATGACATGATTTTTGACATATTGTAAAAGTTCCTTATAATCATTACTTAGTTCATCCAATTTTGCAGACAAGTTCATGATTTGATTTTGTACAATTGGGGATAAGGTTTCTCTTTGGGATTTTTGGCATTGTGTATGATTTCATGAAAACTATGTACTGTAGGAAAAAAAGAAATTATTATTTTAGTGAGGTCTGTACAAATTACATTAATTGTTTACATTAAAAGATGTATTTTATACCATTAGAGATGTTATCATCACTCATTTATTCTATTGGGAAGTTCTCCTCTAACCACTCAAGTTTGTTTGCCATTTCTGCCAAAATGAAAAAAATTGTGATTTTCCTTTATAATACATGTTTACACAATGAAGGCTAACAATAAAGAAATAAATACAGTGCACTTACTGTTCGGTGAGAGATTGTTTTCCAATAAGTACCTGTTGTTTGTGAATGTGTATGTAGAGTTCTACTGAAGTGATAATATGTGGTGTGCAGTTACAGTTTCTCATTGGCATTCCATTATGTTGTGCGCTAAATGAAAACATAATGTTTACCTTTTGTAGTAATCATTGGTACATAAATGTACATTTGCATGTTGTTAATATAATTTATGCTGTTTATGTATATTTGTTTTGTGGTTGATGGGTAAAACATCTTTTGTTCTCCCCTTTGCTTCTGGGCATTGTGAATGCTACTTGATGTCGCAAACTACTGCACTGTCCGCTGACTCTTCAGGTGCTACATTGGGGTTAGTATATCATAAGGAGTTTTTAGCAGAATAAGGGTCAACTTATGAAATTCACTGAAAAAACGTTTTTAAAGAGACGTTATGGTAAACTTACTCTAATAAAAACATGGCATTTAGTGAAAACTCATTGTTAAAGGGACATTATGGTTACAAGTAAAACCAAAACACTCTTGAAATTCACCAGTTATTGCAAGTTAAGCAACCATAACTTGCACCACAGTTGTGCACTGCTAAGACTAACAACCAGGACATGAAAGATGACATCACTGATAAAAGATTAAAGTGTTGTGGATTCGATATATGTGCTGTGCGCTCTTGACCACTCTTTTATTAGGTAAGCAAAGTGAAGAATTGGCACAATAGGCTATGTCAGAACTGGCAGCGACTCAACTTCACCCTCCAGTTCATCCACCAAAGCTGGAAAAAAGTGACAATCAAAAAGGTTAAGGTGGGTGAGAGAGACGCGCTCAAGTTAAACAGTGAATCATTCAGTAATTGATAGGAGTTGTCTAAATATAAGAATTTCCACAGGTGTAATAGTCTTGAATAATGATATTTATTCAACAGGTTGGACAGCCGACACACGTTTTGACCAATGGGTCGTTTTCAAGGCTGTATGAGTTTCATAATACACATGTTGACCTATCAAATAATATCCATTGTTAAGGTGCACCATATAATTGAATGCAAATCAATACAAATTTCACATAAAAGGTATTAGTTCAAAGGAACAAAATAAGGGACTAAAATGATATGAAAAAGTGAAAAAATAATAAAATAACATGTGTTACCCATAATAATGCAAAAGGTGAGCATCAATAATTATCAAAACAAACATACCACATTCTGATTGTAGGAGGGTGGGTTCAAGCAAATGATGAACATGAAATTTAGAAAAAGATACAAGATGAGCCAAAGTAAAACTGAAGATCAATATGAAATTCACAATTGTCAAGTCCCATTTCACCAACAGTGATTTTTGAAATTATGAATCGGGTGCAATGTCAGTTTAAAATTTGGCATTCTACTGTGGAATTAATTGTGTTAAATTCTGCTACATGACCAAAAAAGGATTGTGCCCAACTCAGCTTGCCACCACAAATACCCTGATTCAATGTGCGGTACAATTAGGAATGTTAAAGAGCATGCCAGTGCCCAGAGTAGTGGAGAGGGACACCTCTTCCTATCATTTATAAAGCAAAAAGTGAGCCATACTGTTGTGATTCAAAGGTGATTATTACTCCCTATAGTCACATAACAGAAAAAGTCAATTTTACCCAAATGCTTTATCCTGTGCAAATAGTCACTGTAAGTAAAATAAGAGGAAGATAATAATGTAACACATAGTGTGTGTCCATTGCCAATATATAAGACAAATAATGCATGCTGGAAGCATACCTGATGGTGGATAGAATTCCAGATTTCCAAAATGAGCATTGAATTGAATCTGCATAATGCGTAACTTTAATCGTGTTGTAAGGATGGTATAACCATGTATCGTTTCTGCTTCATATCAGTGGCTTAGTGGAACATATATACCTGAAACAAAGTAAGGTGTAACCAGTGTAAGCCTCCAGAAGCGAGATACCCATGTCACTAAAAAGGGGCAGTGGCATTTGTGATGCAGCATTATGTTACAATTAGGAGATGCCGTAATTGAAATTGGCGTCCTTTCCTACACAAATGTCCTTGATTGTAGTTGTTACAGCCAAAAATCTCAAATGGGTGACAATCCCCAATATAAGGCTAGATAATATGGCTAAATTGGTGTTCTGTTCAAAATATTTTGCAAGTTAAAGCTTACCCGACAATCGGAGTAACCAGGAAATGTAGGGGCTGGATCCCTGTGAGTAGCGTTAGAAAGCACAGACCGCCATTCCGTGTTGTGGATATTACTGCTACGTCACGTAAGGGATGAAGGAGACGTGATGACATCATACATACATGACGTCTGACGTCATTAATGTAAACAAGCAAATTGACAAGGGGGGTCCTGGGAGTCTCTCTGCCAGACATTAGTCCTGGTTACGAGAGACTTACCCAGAGTCTTTAGCTCACTATCTTTCACAGAGAAGAAATATCCCAAACATATCATTCTTTGTCCTGCCCTGGGGCAGTCCAGCACCGAAATGCTAGGCAATTCTTCTCTGAACAAGAGTACCAACAGCATCCCCAGACACGTGTTTCGGTCTGGTTGGACCTTGTCAGTAGGGAGGAGCTGTGCCTCTCTACGAATAGTGAGCAAGGGGTCCACGTCTGGATTCCCCTAGTAATTTAGGGTGAGACCCAAAGTTACTTAAATATGCAAATTGACTAATGTCTGGCAGAGGGACTCCCAGGACCCCTCTTGTTAATCTGCATATTTAAGTAACTTTGGGTCTCACCCTAAGTTACTAGGGGAATCCAGGCGTGGATCCCTTGCTCACCATTCTTAGAGAGGCACAGATCCACCCTACTGATGAGGTCCAACCAGACTGAAACACGTGTCTGGGGTTTCTGTTGGTACTCTTGTTCAGAGGAGAATTGCCTAGCATTTCGGTGCTGGACTGCCCCAGGGCAGGACAAAGACTGATATGTTTGGGATATTTCTTCTTTGTGAAAGATAGTGAGCTAAAGACTCTGGGTAAGTCTCTCGTAACCAGGACTAATGTCTGGCAGAGGGACTCCCAGGACCCCCCTTGTTAATCTGCATTTTTAAGTAACTTTGGATCTCACCCTAAGTTACTAGGGGAATCTAGACGTGGACCCCTTGCTCACTATTCTTAGAGAGGCACAGATCCACCCTACTGATGAGGTCCAACCAGACCGAAACACGTGTCTGGGGTTTCTGTTGGTACTCTTGTTCAGAGGAGAATTGCCTAGCATTTCGGTGCTGGACTGCCCCAGGGCAGGACAAAGACTGATATGTTTGGGATATTTCTTCTTTGTGAAAGATAGTGAGCTAAAGACTCTGGGTAAGTCTCTCGTAACCAGGACTAATGTCTGGCAGAGGGACTCCCAGGACCCCCTCTTGTTAATCTGCATATTTAAGTAACTTTGGGTCTCACCCTAAGTTACTAGGGGAATCCAGACGTGGACCCCTTGCTCACTATTCTTAGAGAGGCACAGATCCACCCTAATGATGAGGTCCTTCCAGACCGAAACACATGTTTGGGGTTTCTGTTGGTACTCTTGTTCAGAGGAGAATTGCCTAGCATTTCGGTACTGGACTGCCCCAGGGCTTGACAAAGACTGATATGTTTGGGATATTTCTTCTTTGTGAAAGATAGTGAGCTAAAGACTCTGGGTAAGTCTCTCGTAACCAGGACTAATGTCTGGCAGAGGGACTCACAGGACCCCCCTTGTTAATCTGCATTAATGTAAACAAGACAGCCTGAATGGCTTTCAAGAAGATGAGAATTAACTAAGTATTATGGACATAGTTAAAAAAAAACACTTGTGCGGAACAAGTGTATAATGATGGCAAAGGGATTTGGCCCTAATAATTCATCTATCTCTTCTGAAAATAACCCTGGGATTGGGTGGCAAGCCTCATTGGACCAAATTGATTGAAGACATTGTTTTATTGAAAACTGAATTTGTATTGATTTGCATTCAATTATATGGTGCATCTTAACCATGGATATTATTTGATTTGTTAACATGTGTATTATGGGACTCATACAGCCTTGAAAATGACCCATTGGTCGAAACACGTGTCGGCTGCCCAACCTGTTGAATAAATATCATCATTCAAGACTGTTATACCTGTGGAAATTCTTATATTTAGACAACACCTATTGATTACTGAATGATTCACTGTTTAACTAGAGCGCATCTCTCTCACCCACCTCAACCCTTTTGATTGACATCACTGATAACATCACATATGCAAGCAACTTGTTTTTATTCACTTACATAATCAGGCCTGGTGGTTTTCAAAAATTCAGTGCAAAAACGTTGTTAAAGGGATGTTATAGTTACTTTGGACTAATAACAATCCATCCATATTGTGATGTCATCTTTAATGTCCTGGGTGTTAGTGTTAGCAGTAAGAAAGATATATAGAACCTAGAGGCACACCTGTTTATGATATTTTATCTCTTTAAATTAAATTAGAGAAAGTAAGGTGGTTGAAGATAAATTTGAGGTGCAGGGGGAGAAAGGCTCAACCTTGGCATCTAGGTTGGACAAAATAGACAAAGTGTGGTTGTTCCCAAAGAAACTTTGGGAACTCCCGTCCCCTGCACACTATCGAATATCTGAAAACAATCAGAAAAATAACTCAAGAGAGTTTATGGATTTTGTTTACACCTAATATTTTAGGTAATATTTAGAAAAACAGAAATTTTGACAAACACTTTTCATGATACATAAATCAATTTCCTTAAACAGGTAAGAACATATTTTGTAAAAACAAAGATTTTGGTGAAAGTATCCTTTTCTTTATTGTACAAAGCATATGGTGGTGCCCAACGTGTTTCGAGTACAACTCTTCTTCAGGGGCAATGGCACAATTTTTTCATTTTTCTACGAAGTGAAGAGATGACATGAGTCAAATTATCTTAGCACATTATAGACAGTACATATAATTTATCTCTGTTTTTAGCTCAGTTTAACCCAAATGGCGTAAAAGTCATCCGTTAAACATAAAGTGACAAATGTAAACAAGTATTCACAATTTGGGGAAGGTTGGCAAACATACATTGATTCAAAACCCCATTCCTGGAAACCATATAGTAGTGTACTTATTTTACACAAAATAAAGAAGAAAAAATGCTGCTTATATTCAGCTAGATAAGTCTGCTTATGATCCAATCATACATTCTTGAACAAAAATTATGTAGTTACATTTGTACATGGAACTATTTACCAGAAAAGATAAGAACAAAAACGTTTTACAAAGTGGAAACAAGGTTATCGATATAGTAATTTCTAGGTGAAAGTAAATGGAGTGAAAACTTACATGTCTTTAGAAAAAGATCGATAAAATGAAGTGAATGCAAAGTGCATCTAGTGGCTGTCATCCAGCATGGACAAATTGCAGCAAAAGGTTCAAAGTCTGCAAACTACTATTTAACTGAAAGGAGAAAGACGAAGATAAGTATCTCAAATAGACTATATCTAATCTAGAAAGAAACCTGATGGCTACAAGTACTTACATGGAATTTTTTGGTAGAAGGCGCTACAAGAATGGTCGCATCTGCCGGTCTGGAGATGCGTCCACCCTGTTCAGCGTCTCCTTATATACTAACGGTGATGCTCTTTGTTAGCAAAATGACATGCGCGGTGAGTAGCCGAAGTGCGCATGTGTAGATAAAGCTCGTCATGTCTACTGACATATTCAGGAGAAAGAAGAGTTGCGCATGTGTAGAACAGAACTCGTCATGTTAACTGACGTATCCAGAATCAAGTGGTTGTGTGATGTACGTCAGCCGCGTGACGTACCATCCACACCTTTCATAGAAAAGGAAACAAAATAATGAAACTTAGGGAAGGCGAGACAAAGAGTGCTCGGAAAAGACTCAATGCGTAATGTTGTATACCTGATGTTTAAAAGGTTATAAAAACAGCAGTAACGTCGGGAAAACATACTCTGATGTTGATTTAAATACAGGCAGAAATGTTTACCAAAGATGGTGTGGTATTCTGTACACTGGCCGCATGGGAAGTTTAATGTGGAGAAAGATACTATAAACAATAAGAAGATGGTTCAGGTACATGTGACAATAAGGAAACATCTGTATTGAATGCATAATGATATGTACAAACAAAAACATTGATCCAAACATAAAAAGATTCCATATTAGTGTACAAACTAATCAGTCTGCGCAACATCAGCAGACGGTTGGTATCAAATCACATTTATTTCTGCTCCTAATGGATGAACATTCTAATTCTGGAGACTGTAGCATGGTACCCAGGTTTTTCTAAAATTGGCATAATTTTTTTAAAAAAAATAGAGAGAGAATATAACAACAATGTATCAGAGAATGCTAAATTATAAGTAAGGACCTAGGTAATACTCTTCGTTGATCCCTAACGGGGTAAGAGAATCAAGGCAGTGTATCAAATATAATTCTCTTTGTGACAAGATTTTTTGTAGATCACCACCTCTTGGAAGAGGGTGCACAATTTCGAGAATCACAACTCTCATTTGGGCCACAGTATGTTTGTGGTCTCTAAAGTGTCTATATACTGGGGATTTTGTATTTTTGGTACGGATGTTAGATTTGTGCTCCGTCCAACGCTCTTTCGCTTTTCTGGCTGTTTTACCCACATAGTACAGTCCACAGGGACAGCGTAGAGCATAAATGACATTCTTTGAGTCACAGGTGGCATATTGTTTTAATAGTATTTTTTTACCTGTGTTAGCATGTCTAATGTGATCTCCCTTTATTACATTCGAACAGTGCTGGCAATTCAGACAAGGGAAGGTACCATTTTTTGGTTTGTTTAAAAAGGTCTGATTGGACATTTTCCTTTTTTCGGCTTTTATTAATTTGTCTCGAAAGTTTCTGCCCCTTTTAGTGTTAGCAGTGCACAGTGGTGGTGCAAGTTATGGTTGCTTAGCCTACCACAACTAGCTAATTTCTGCGTTTTTTTTGTTTCACTTGTAACCATAATATGGATAGATTGTTATTAGTCCAAAGTAACTATAACGTCCCTTTAACAAAGTTTTTCACTGATTTTGATAGATTTTTATTACAGCAACTGAACCATAATGTCCCTTTAACAATGTTTTTTCACTGAATTTGATAGGTTTTTGCTAGCACGATTTAACCATAACGTCACTTTAGCAAAGTTATTTCACTGAATTTGATAGGTTTTTAGTAGCGCAACTTAAGCATAATGTCCCTTTAACAACGTTTTTTTCACTGAATTTCATAGGTTTTTAGTAGCACAACTTAACCATAACATCCCTTTACCAAAGTTTTTTTCACTGAATTTCATAGGTTTTTAACAGGAAAACCTTAGGTTGTCTAGATGTACCATACAGCATACTGAACCCCCTAGCCCCATGCAGATGGCTACAGGATTTGTGCACTATGCGACTGTCTGCAGACCTTGGGTAACATCCACACTTCCCAAAAGCTCAGGGGGTATCTCACATTGTTGTAGCATACATCAAAGACACTGAACATGTTGAAAGAGCAGCACATTAGTAAATTACAAACAAAAATATATTAGGTCTACAAACTGTACACTTGAGAAACCAACTGTGCACATCCATAGGATATACAACATAATGGAATACACCAAAAACAAAAATAGCCTATGCCTCCAGCAGAATTACCTCACTGCTACTTTATACAAAAACTGCAAACCAACTGTCAACAGCACACCTTTCAAAGCACTAACAGCACATCTGAACAACAAACTGGTAAGTCCACTACATGTATTCCTACAGCAACACACTTTGTTCAGTATGCTACATTAAAAAATAATTTCAATTTTTTTACACAGAAATGGCTTGTACACTGGAGTGGCTTGAAGAACAAAGTGCAGTTTCCAAACTAAGCCAATTAATACACATTGTTTCAGATGTACATGACACATATTTATTTCTTTAACAGTACATACAGAAAATAACGCCAATGCACCAGAAACAATACATCAAGTACAACTGCAAGACCATATGGAACAACAAAGTGACACTGTGCAAAATCATATAGAGCATGTGGAAGAAAAAATGTATCAATTCATTAACACTTTTGCTGATTTGAAAGACTTTGTACAAAGACATATCATGGAGAAAATTCAATATCACTGCCCCACCTGCACCTGTACCCCTTCTCCCTGTCCCAGCCAATCATCCCCACAAATTCCCCATCACCAAAAATGTTACGATGAGGCCTCAATCCCTTCCTCCCCGAAAACCCCAATTCCCCTTTATATGTCTCTATTTCTGCTACGCCCTCTCTTTCGTAATTTGTTTATGTATGTGTATAAATAAAGTTATATGTATAATGTTCCTTTCTGTGTCTGTGTTTTATTTTTAAAAAGCCCTGTTAGGAGTCGGCGGACAGCAGGACTGTCCGTAATGTCCGTAATTAACCTGTCTGCCCTGTCCGCAATCACAGTGGAGGTGTCCATAGAACACCTAGCCTGTCCACATGACCGCAAAGTTGTGACACAACTTTAATTAGTTTTGCAGCCCTGTACGTTGGGCACCTAGACACATGTGCATCCCACCTTCAGGGTCTTACGAACATTGTGCCTGTCCGGAACTGTCTGCCGCACATGTGTCACACTTTTAATTAGTCTGGGAGCCCAACCCTGTCCATAGAACACCTATGCGCATGCGTACAACCTCTCCTGCACAATAGGTGTCCTACAGACACCTGTCCCATTCGCGAAGGTCCGCGATGTCACCATGTGACCGCAGCCAAGCTCAGCATAGGCCCTTGTCTGCGGACAGTGTCCGGGCCCCTGGACACCAAACAATTGTTTTTTTTAGCAATCCAAGATGTTTTACTATGAAACATCACCCTTGCACTGGTCCCAGACCATGCCCCTGGCCATCTGGAAACCTTTTGAAGCTTTTTGAACTCTCTTTGGTATTCAAAGTGTCCACAGAGCGTGTGGCTGTCTGTGGAGCACTCCCCGCTACCCATATAAAAGGGCTCACCCCAGAGCTGCTCCTCATTCTGATTTTGGATTTCCAGGACAGACACTGCTCCACATTGCTGAATTGCTGGACTACTTCTCTACATTGCTTCATTCCTGGATTGCTGAATTGCTGAGTTCCTGGATTAGAGAATGACATCCATGGCTAACTCTGCTGCTGCACCACCCTAAGCCCCTCCACCACTACCACCTTTCAAAGGGCCTGGAGAGGGGAACAGGTATGGAGATGTAGAGAGGTATAAGGAGGAGGACAAGGATGAGGTAGTGGAAGTCCTTACTACTGCCAGCCAGCATGAGTCTTGGGTGTGGAGGCCCTTTACCACCGTTGGAGGGGTACCCAAGGCAAGTGCAACTAAGTGCGCTGCACTGAGTGCAAAATTGTGCTCAGTCATGGCAAACTGGGGCTGTACAGCTACGGAACCACCTCCAAGCCGGACACCTGAGGTCGAGCCACAAGGCGGCAGTTTGGAGGGTCATCCCCTTTGAACAAAGTAGTAGGTTGAGTTGCTTTACAACATCTTCTGTATCTGCTCCTGCCACCACAAGAGACACTCCTGTGGGGAAGCACATCCCTGAACCAGCCTTGCAGGCCATACTCGACGCACCAGACCATTACCTTTCGAGGGTCACTGTATTGTGCATGTACTGTGATTCAGTACTCTGCAGGGGGGAAGAATTTTGGAGTGCTTTTGAGGCTTCGGTCTGGGAGCATGAGAAAGAGTGCCCCCTACCCAAGTGAGGCCCACCCAACATCTTCCTCTCTCCACTTGGCCATTCTTATCCATGTGCTTTGTGCCCCTGCCCCACCCTCGCTTCCCTTACTTTCCTTATGTGTCATGTATAAAAAAACACAAAAAATGACCCCTTTCACAGTTTAAAAATAGAAGTGCCAATGAAATGGTATAGGGCGCTGGGCATTCTGAAAAGTCGGCTAACTGTCTGCGGGGTTGGCACTTTGAAAAACATTGCACTCTTTTCCAGTGGAGAGTGGTGGCTCTGAAAAGAGACTTTTCGTGGCGTTTGTTTCTTTTTAGAAGGGTAGAAGAAGCCAAAACCCAATGGAAAAATGCTTCCTGCACTTGCAAAAAGGGCTGCAATGCATTTTTAATATTTCGCAGAAAAAGCTGTTTACCAGCATCAGTAAAATGGACTCCATCTCTGTTTAAAACATTCGTGCTACGAAATGTAGCATTTTCATTGCGGAAGGATGACATGCCAACATCTCTCAAAAAAGTGCCAACAGCCTTGTTAAAATTTCGCCTCCCTTTCTCCATTTGTGGACCAAATAAAGAAGAGCACAACCACGTCTGTCTCTGCGCAATGCGAGAATAAATTACTCGGGAGTCTGGAAACATGTCCACGGCTTTCCCAAGTGCCTCCTTCATTGCAAACTGCAGTGAGATGCTGGTAACATGTCCTAAACTGTTCCCTCTACAATGAATAATCATAATGTCTGGATGATGATGCGTCACCAAAGCGGCACAAAGAGAAACCAAATCCAGCCACTTCATTTGCATGCACTCCAAACCACTGCACATACACATGATGGAATCCAAAATGTGCAACCACTCCACAATGCTTTGTATACACCTGCAACCAATGTATCCAATAATCTCCCAAAATCCAGACCCTCTGCCTCCTGAAAGACACAGCCATAGCCATAGCCAACTGCATTCCTCTCAGCAAACAGACCTTCTGCCACAGTCTTTCCTTGCACACCACAACCAAGAAAATGTATTGACCAATCCCCTGTCCTCCACATTCCCATGTCCATGCCGGCCAGCCTCAAAAGCCCCAGATGTGGCACGTGCACTCCGTGGACTACCACGAAGCCCGCAACATATCGTGCAATTTGTAAGGGTGGGGACAGAAATTGCAACCACGGTAGCACAATTCCTCTTTGGTGGTGGCTCTGAGAAGAGCCTCTTTTTTTTTAGCAGGGGGCTTTTCAGATGCTACATGACTTTACAACAACCTGCTGATTGTATTTTGAATATTACTAAGAAAGATTTAATTCCCACAATCCGTCAAAGTAATGGCATCACAAAAATAAGAACTTGCACCATCCTCCAAAATGTTCTCATTTGGGAATGATGCCATTCCAACAGCACACATAAAACAAGATCTCCCTTGGGTAAAAAGATGCCTTCCTATGTCTTGTTGATGATTAAAGACACTACAACAGAGCCATGCAGCCCTAGGTGGTATTTGGGAAAAACTAACCTTTGCACATGGAAAGAGGTGCATTCGTTCCTTCAGCAACTGCTTCAGTTCACCCTGCAAGTTATTGCACTCACATACCCCAAATGCATTCCTCGACAATTAATCACAAGGACATCAGGACTGATGAAAACAACCATATTTTGTACAAAGTGTAAGCACACCTTTCAAATTTCTCCCTGACACACCACACCACAAAGCCTCCACTCCCTGCAATCCAAGGTTTTCTGAAATGCCACATATCTCTGCATACTTCTGCATATTAGTAATAATACAATCTCGCACCATCCACACACTCAGGCTCTCCATCTCTCCAACCACAGCCATCTTCACTACACACAATGAAAAAAAGGATTACCTCTCTCTGTATAAATGACACCCTAAACACCTGATTGGCTAATCCCCTCAGTCCAATTTCCATGCCAGGCATGCTGACAAGACCGGGTGTGGCACGCCCTGTCCACGGACTACTGCGATGTTCACAAACACTGTAACACAGGGGCAGCCCTTCTTCCCTTTCCACATCACTCTCTGCACCACTCCATCATTGGCTACACAAAAACAGTCACACAAGCATCCACCAATCACATCCAACACCTCTACATCTACCTCTGTGATCACACTTCAGCACTTTAGATCTACTGTTGAACACTCTGGCTACAAGTCTGCTGTGATTGCAAAGCACCTCCAGAGCAAAGTACTGTACAGCTCTCCAACATATTTGCTTCCAGATTCATCCTCATCTGCATCCATCAACACAATCTATGGGTAAGTATATATTTTGAAGAGTACATTTGAAACTGTTTTATAAATGCCTGTGAACAGGATACCTGCCACTAAGCCTGCATAACCCACTCCATAAGCATATTGTCATTTCTCCCATCTCCTACTATCAAGTGGCACTTACAATGCTGTGTGCTTTGACATTTTTCTTTTACCCATATCACCCATTGTAATGTGCAAACTGTTATTCTCTTCATTCCTACTGCCATTTTTACAACCACTTCCCTCATTAACACACCTGCTATAAAATGTCAACAATGCACACAGAAAAAGAAAACTGCATGTATCTTACCAAAGCATGCCAAGTACATAGATTGCATGCATTGGAACACGGTACCTGCCACTTACCTTGCATAACATACTAAATAATAATACTGTCATTTCTCTCATCTCCTAACATCAAGTGGCATTTAGTTACAATGCTGTGTGCTTACAAACTTTTCTTTGAATACCCACTTACATAACGGCTTCACACTTCATATTTCCATGTTATCACCACTCTCTCTGATGTATTTGAAAATGAAAAAAAGAAAACCACATTGGAAACACTTTTACAGCAGGTTGAAAAGGCAGGTCCTATGTGAAATGCCCAGAATGCACATAGAAAAGAGAAACTGCATGTATGTTCACAAAGCATGGCAATTACGTACTTTGCACAGTTGAAAGAACACATCATTGCTTCAAAAGCAAACAAATATGTGTGTACATTGGGAACAGCCCCATTTTTAAATGTGGATAAATAAATCAAACAACATAAAAGATTTCTGCACTCATGTAGCTAGTATCTATGTACAGGAAGGTTAATGGAATTCCACACACAGAAACATAATCCTTTCCAATCTGTACATCTTTCTGAATCATTTTCACACCCTACTACAACTTGCACTAATCCATTTCCAAAGTAAATAGTACAACAGCAATGCTGTGTCAAAGTGAACCTCATAGGTCACACTTATAATACACCACTGCCCCCCATAGCAATCATGCTGACGCTCTCAAGTTAGCATTCATATACAAAGTTATGCAATTTAACACACACACTAACTATTCCTACCAAGAAATCCTTCACTAACTTTAAAAAATGTGTTCTCCAAGTGCAGTTACTTTGCCATTAACACACATATGTACTAACGTCCTTCTTTCACAATTACAGTGAAGAGCACTCACCTGAAAGCCAGTGGTGTTTGAATTGGAACATATAACCCAGAAGAAACCTATTGTTCACATCCAACAAAGTAAGTACAATACTGTTGTAGTGTTCTGCCTATTACTCAGACAATGCAACCCAACAGCATTTGCTTCACTCTTATTCATTGCAACTCAGCAGGCGCACACTCTGTATTGTCATCTCAACACCAGCATAGTAACATATCAATACCAGTACAGCCTTCCCAACCTGAAGTAACAGGCCATTTGCTCCTCTACGTCTAACTCCCGCTGAGTCAGTTGTTTCTCAAAGGAACAAGCTGGGGTCAGATCTCTGTCTTCGGCTGGGGCCTCCCTTTGACAGTCCTACGACCTTGAAACTTGAGGCAAACCATCTCCGGTTCCGGAAGCACCTCAAGACCTTCCTCTTCATTTCTGTCTCTGCCCTCTTCTTCTCTGCAAATCTGTTTTCTCTTCTCAGGCACCATGCACCTACTTCGGGCCCAGGTACCTGATCACCTTCCCACCCTCCTGCGCTGCCTCCGGGCCACCTTTTGTACTGGGGTCTTTATCTATATCCATACAGTCCCCTCACCCATTTTTCTTCTGCACTTATCACATTTTACTCTATCCACTTAATCTAGCACTTGCCACTTGCTAGCTGTACTGCCCCTTTTTATCACCTTTATGTATTTATTTATTTCACTTACTATTTATTCTGTCGCCTCTCTATTTCCCACTTTACACTTCTCCTCTCTTTATGCATTTTCCCCTTTTTCCTTTTCCCATGCGCCTGCGAGATATTTATGTCACTGGGCATATTAAGATCATTGTTTTGTTCTCCTCTGTTCCCCTTCCTTTGTCTAGTCGCGCTCTGAAACACTTGTGTATGAGCACGATATAAATAAAATATCTTTTCATTTAATAAAAAAATCACACACCTCTATATGTATGCATACCGTCATATTCAGACACTCATGTACATTGCACACATATACATTGTACAACCTCAACCAACCAACACTTTCCTCTCTTCTCTAACAGACACTGAAGAATGCCTACCAAAAAGCAACTCTGTAGAAATCAACGCAGAAATAGAGCAGATCAAACTAAAGGCATACAAAATAGCCATCCGCCTCTAGCAGAATTGCTACAAAAAGTTCTAACAAAACAGCTAATACAGTCACTAAGCAAAACAGAAGCAGCTTACACGAAAGAAACTGTGACTCCTCTTTCAAAATGTAAAACTAAAAAGAAATGTATCAAGAAGATTGCAACTACCACTAGTGCTAAAACTGCACCTATACATTTTGATGTAGCTACAAGTAAGCATACCAAAAAAAAGAATTTTACAAAAAAAACACACCAGAGAGTCCTTCAGAACCTTTAAAAATCAGGGCCCAAATCACGCTCAACCCTTAAAACCTACCGTAGAAAACGAATCCTGGAAGCTCTCATCAACAGTGCAATCCTTCTCAAAAGGAAATTATTTATATTAGTTTTAAACAGAATGAAACCATTAACAAAATTAATAACTAAACTACATAAAGTACTTTGCAACAGACTGAATATCAACATAAATAGCTTTGCAAACATCTGTGCAAGTAAATGGTGTCACACCACCAGCACAGAGCCATATTTCAATGAGGGCACATACAAACAAAAGCAAACAAACCCAATTGCCATACATAGCAGTGGACGAGGGTATGAAAAGGATGACAATACGATTATGATACAAGAAACGCTGCTCACAAAAATATCCCCAGCAAACTTACAATCAACTCTCCATTCCACCATACCAAGACATCCAGTCTACAAATGGCAGTGCATATCAATGTATAACGTGAGCATAAAATCTTCCACATCTTTATGTAGTTTCGCAATCAGTAAGTGAAAGGCAAAAATAAATTAAAAAGTAAAATATTACTTTTGGACCTACTTGCAAAAGGACCTTCCACCATATCAAAATGTTAGCAACACACCATTCAAATGTACAAAATCGTGTTCATAAACTGTACTATGCAAAAAGTCCTTCTTTAGCACCGGGCCATTTAAATAACATTCTCCTAAATGGTACTGCCAAAGAACTACTCAAAGAAATAGACCACATCCAAAGCAAATATTATGTAACTGAAGCCCACTTAGAAAATCCAGTACCTTTAGAAAAGAATAGCAACAACCTTTCAGATGTCAATGCACTGTAACACACATACAAAAAAGAAATACTAATGTTTAAAAGCACATCTGCTGAAGTACCAAACCATATATGTGTGTGTAGCCACAGACATTTTTATAAAAAGAGCACCAAAACTGCAGACATAATATACAAAATAGAAGACAATGAGGAATCACAGTGGTTCCAATTAGCTCTCTATCTTACAGCAGAAAACAAATACAAAATTACTAAACCCTCAATACTTTGCAAATACGGGACTGCAAAACCTGACAACAACCAAATAACTTCATGGGCTATAACTTATAACTTAGAAATATTCCCACTGCCAAAACTACTCCAACAAATTTACTTTTATGAGAGCATTATGATCCAAACAGTGCATTAATTTCAAGCAATAATATGGATTCAACAAATAACAGCAAAACTGCTTCCCTCTGAATTACTGAAAGGCATTTGTGGCAAAGTAGTTTATTTGTCATTAGATCTGAAAATAATGTAGACACTCTCAGAGTGCAACGGCCAATATATCAATCTTTGATAATCCTAGTTAATGGCGTACCAACAAAAGACCAAAAAATGTGGCAGCAGCTAGTCGACTTACATAAAGTTAGGGAAGCCCTGCAACACCTAAAAGACAACTATTAATACTACAACAACATAAACATTGACGGAAACCTAAGGGAAACATCCAAAATAATTCAGGATTCCTCAGGGACAGGCCAATTTGAACTTCTAGATCCTACTACAGCCTATAATATTTAAGACCACTATACAACTCACCCGCTGCGCTCCAAAGACACCATAGATGATGCACTAGAAACATATGAAATGCGGAAAGCCAAAGGATCAGCATATGGGAAAAAAATGTAGAAGCACAAGACTTTCCTCTACGTTTTCTCACCTGAAAAGGTGGAAGATATGATTAAAGATCCCCACAAATAACAGCGTTAGAATACTGCTCTTTATGAATGTATTCTGAAGACACCAGATTCAGACAGAACGTTGAATACATATTCCACCTCCTCTTTGAATGTGAACTAGCAACTCTATGTTACGGAGTTGCACACACATTAAATACAGGTTCCAATTTTCAAAATATGTCTGCTACGCGGCTATTTCAAAAGGTGCAAGAGAAAAATGAAGATTTACAGTCAAGTATTACAACTCTTTTAGCAAGCATGTGTGGTACGAAAGAATACTGGTTCCGACGTCACGCAGATGTACGTTGTATGATACACAACCTTGGCTTGCCCACATGGTTTGTGACTTTAAGTTGTGCAGAGTACGCATGGGAAGACTTGCACGATTTCCTACGTATAGCAAACGAAAAAAAAAAAAACGTAGACATAAAAACACCAGGAGAACTCTGATCTCTTGATCCTGAACATGTATCAAGGTACCTCCATCATTGCTTTATTGCCATGCTGCACTTCATTTGTAATAAAACAGTTCCTCCCCTCGGAGAAGTGGAACACTTATTTTGGAGAAAAGAAAATCAAGCCAGAGGAGCACCACACATCGACATGCTTTTGTGGATTAAAGATGCTCCTAAATTTGGTCAGGGCAATGATGCCACTGTTTTGCTGTTCATTCAAAAAAATGTCATTAGTGAAATCACTTCAAAAAGTACACATAGCGAACTGCATGCAGACATTTTGTAGTTTCAAAGACACCAGTGTGAAAAGTATTGTCGGCACAAATATAAAGGCAAATCACCTAAGAACACATACTGCAAAAAAAGAACAGGAGCATCAAAGGACATCAACGATTAAAATGCAATCATTGCCCTCCTATGGAATGCAAATACAGATGTGCAGTACATTGCAGACGGTTCGACTGCAGTTGCATGATATGTCACAGCCGACTTAACCAAAGCAGAGAAAACAAAGCTGAACGACCTCTGGGAGGACATATCATCTGAGAAAACACTGTCACAGAAATTGTACAGCTTTGCATAAAAATGCTCTCCCATAGAGAATGCGGCTGCTACGAAATCACAGACCAGTTAACTGCCTTGTATAGGAAATCTCAAGACATACTCTAGCTAAGCCTTGTGCTGCTGAATCCAGAAAAAAGTGTTCTCAAATTATACCAAGACATTGAAACCATTGCCAAAAATGCTCCCAACAGCCAGGACTTTTTGAAAAACAACTTACTGGACACATATTACCCAAACAGGAATACTGCTTTGGGTACCATGTTCCTATTATTTTTTATTTTTTATTTTATTTGTTTGGCTGAATAGTTCGATCTTTCAAATTCCATTCAAAACATAAAATGATTTCATTTACATTACCTTATTCATTTTTACAATTTTCACTTGTGCATGTCCATATTAAAACAAATTAAAACAGATTCTAAGCAGGGAGACAAACAAACTGAGGCCAACATACTACCAGCTAGACGTATATCACATTATTAAATCATTGTTATTAATTACACTCTTTACTCAGTAATATTCATAAAGTCAGGGAGCCTGATGACACAGTTTAACCCTAATTCAATGTAGTTAAGAAAGTGTACAAGAGAAATCTTAACTGACATTCTAGATGTTGAAAATAGGGCTTGCCATATTTTGTCACAAGACAGAGGGGAGTGCAACTCCATAGTATTCTTAAAAAAACATTTCTTGTTCTGTCTTCAGCGCAGAGCACTCTACTACCAGATGTTGTAGCGTTTCTTTATGTAAAGTTTCTTAGCAGATACAGAAAAAATGCAAAACCTTAGGAATTAGACCTCGCTTGCCTCAGATCTCATTAATTGGCCACAGATGATTCTTAATCTCAGATATTGGTTACGAATATAAGGAGATGGACAACGCACTAGATAGTCAGCCATTTGTCAAAACTATTTTATTCCCAAACATTAACACATTGAAATCAGCATACTTAATACACTTCTCTTGCTTGCATACCCATTCATATCTGTATATTTTAAGCTTTGTTTTTCCCGGATTAAATATCAGTTTTTCAACGGATAAATCTGCAGAAGTCATAATGTCCATAACATTATTCCTCCATGTGAGCAGAAATGTGTCTGTTGCTGTTAACAGACAATGGGCCACAGTGCTCAGTACATTATTTGAATCAGTACCCAGCAAACATTTTCTAAAAAATCAACACATTTTCCAAGTAACCTGAATATGCAATGATAAGGAGCCCAAATCAAACCTGATTAACGCCATTGGAACACATTATACTTTGACGATTCAGGTCATATTGTTAAAATGGGGCAGCATTGCTTCTGCTCCTTGAGTGACAACTGGGACCACTTTTTGTTGGAAAAAGTAGTTTGGTATCAACACTTGTTTGAAAGGAGGTACACGTATCAATGCCACTGAACATAACTCCCAAATATTTGGATTGATCCAACAGCAGAAGTTTCAACTGTTGCAATAGCCACGGATATTCCCCACATTTTTCCCACATATGACAATTTGTGTTTTCTCAGTGTTAATAAGCAGGTTATTGTCATTTGCAAATTCTTCCAATTTACGTAGCAAATTTTGTAACCCCATGGTGTCTGTGATAACAAAACCAAATCATCTTCATACAGCAGCCAACTCATCCTTTGAAGGCCTAATTTGGGAGCGTCAGTTACAGCATCTACAAACTTCCATCCCATATCCCGGATAAATAGATTAAATAATGTAGAGGCCAAAATACATCCCAGTAAGTACCAAATGTGGCAGATAACAAACCATCAAGAGTCAGGTGAACCACCTGCATTGTGGTATTTGTGTGTAATAATTTTAGCAGCATTAGTAATGAGGGGAGGGGGCATTTTTATGCATTCAATTTAGCAAACAGTAGTTGGCGATCAATTGAATCTAAGGCCACATGGAACTCAACGAAAGCCACATATAGTGGCTGCTTCCGCGTTAGCCCTTGAGATCTCAACATATTCAATGCTATTATATTGGGAATAGTGCCGAGTCCCGGGACAAAGACCGACTGAAATGAGCCCCTGTTATTCATTGTCAAAGACCAGTGATTAGGTTGTTCAACATAATGCGGCTAAAAAAGTTCCTAGGTGCATGGAGTAGAGCTATTGGCCTGTAGCTCTCAGGATTTAAATGATCACCCTTTTTGTAAATGGGTATCACAAATGAGTGCCTCCAAGACTGAGGTAATTGTTGCAAGATGTTTATATGTGTGAAGATCTTAAACAAAATGGAAGCCCAGAGTTCAAGATGCTGCTTCAAGATGTTATTCGATAGTCCATCTCGACCCAGGGTTCTAGATTGACTCACCTTATGTTTGTAAAATACAATCTCATCCTTGTCAAAACATGATGAAATGGTATCATCTTTGAGTCTTCCATTATCATAACCGCACTTGCTGGCAGAGCATAACATTTTGTAAAATGTGATACCCATTCAAATTCGAACACACCATTTGACTGCAAAATAACTTGTGGGCCGGCGAGCCCTTGGTTCAATACTGGCCAAGTCTGCTCTGTATTTTTGGCCTGGATTAGTTTTAGCATTGTTTCCCCGTCTTTCTGAAAGAGGTAAGAATTTTGTGCCCTCATCCAATTTTAGTGGTTTGTTTTGATCTTGATTAGGGCAGAAGCCCTTAGATTTAGGGACAAATTCATCGCTTCCTGTTTTCGTAATTGAAACATGGTCTTCCTGGCTTGAACTTCAGGATTAAAAGTGTGTAATGTCTTTAATCTCCGTGGATTTGAGGATTTTGTAGTGCAATGTAGTTGCATCAGATTGAAATAATTTACAGTGTGGTCAAAGGTGCCATTAGCAGATTTACACAATGCAGACTTTAGCTTGAAGTTAAAGTTAGCCAGAGATTGTTCTATCCACCTTATAGGATTCAGTGTGTTATTTATTCCCATATGCCCCATACCTTGTAACAGTTGTAAGGGATGCTGGCAATTTTTAACAGATCATTTCAGCATCAGCATGTCATGGAATCACTTGAAACTGAATCATTCGGAACAACAGCAAAAAATCAACATATATGAAATCAATTATAGCTTTCGATTTTGCTTTTTTCCATATATTTTGAGGCGTAATATCATCGGCACATGCTCCATTCACCATATATAGATTACAAGATTTTGTAAAGTGATTCCATTGCAATATTATCGACATGTCCTGAGTGTAATTGGGATTCAGGCAGTGCAGATTTAGATCACCAGCTACTATTATATGTGAGATGTCTATAGACAAAGCTCTTAGGTCAAAGATATCTTTAAGACCTTGAAAGAAAACCTCATCAGGGATCGCCAACGGGTTCCAATACAAATTAACTAGTGCATAGAAGGTTGTATCATCTTGTATTTTTGTTAATTGAATATGTGCATTAGGCGCAGCCCAAGCTTTCATGGTAATGTTTGAACTGATTATGATACCAGCAAGTAACCCATAAATTGGATGCCCTTTCGTGCTTTTAAGAGCAGTAACCAATTACAAGTCATGATCATCCCACAGGGGTACAACACTTAACCAAGTTTCTTGTAGAACCACCATGTCAAATTGTTCAAGACCATTATTTGCATTATTTGCAAAATGAACAAAACCACATGTGTTCCAACAGGCTAACGATAGGACTCTTTGGTCTACCTGCGAATCTAGTTATCTTATGTTATCATCGTACTTACACACACAAGTCTTCTGGATAAAAACATTCTTAGTTAAAGGAAGTCTCATGTTTACCATCGATCGATCAGGAATGTTTTGGGATAATTTAGGAAGTTGAGTGCCATTTGCAAAAGCAGGGCCTGCAATAATAACAAATCCCATATCAAACAGCTGTTCCTTTGCTCTCCAGATGATGTTCAGCACCACCTGTGATCTCATCCACAGTCTAACTAGGGTCAGTACTTTTTTGTTTAGAAATTTGACCTGATCAATGTCAGTAGTCCCTATGTCTTCTAATAATGGGACATCAGAGAATAATTCCATTATACTTTGACGATTCAGGTCACATTGCGAAAATGGGGACGGTCTACACCCATTTATAATAGAGAAGGGACTGTTAGTCTGCACATTACCTCAGATGGGGTGCACTGTGTTACTGCAAAATTGCTATGCTGGGGGCACACACAACAAACAAACCAAACACTAGAAATGACATGGAATGAGATAACATAGACATAAAGAAAACACACAAGTCGGTTCAGTTAATAACAATGGAAACACTTTATTCATGTATAGCATTTGCATGATAACATCACTATCAGTACTATAAACAAGCAAACAAATGTGCAACCCAAGCAAGCCTAACACCATTAGCCCAAAACCTCTTTGAGTGTGTGTGCCAATTCCCTGTGCACGTGTCTTAACAAAACAACTTTCTTATCAGCATGCCTCATTCAAAATGACTTAAAGCGCTACATAAATTCAGTAAACATAAACATAATAATAAAGGTAAAATACTCCCCTCTGTATGTGGCAAAGTGCGTGCAAACCGGGCCTCTCTCTCTCCAAGATCAAGCATGTGCTAACAGGCATCTCCCTCTCATCTCAGCCAGGCCTCACTGCTCTCCCCGAATGTGCCTCATCTCTGCCAGACAGGTCTGCTCCCAGCAAGACTCAAACCGAACCTCTCTCTCTGCTCCCTGCAAGCCCCCACCGATCTGCTCTCCCCGTGCATCAAGCCTCTTTGCCAACTGCTCTCGAACTGCCTCTTCAAAACCGATCTCAAGCTGATCCCTCAATTGCTCTGCCAAACCAATCTCTCCCAAGCTGCTCATGCTGACTGCAAAACCTCACTCATGGATATACTCTGCAATGACGCTAGTCATCACTAATGCTACATGTACAAATACTGCATATCTCTACTAGCTAAGCGTTCTCTAAAAGCAAGCCCCATTGTGTCTGGTTGCGTAGGTGGACATAAGTTCCCTGTGACATAAAGGACAGGACTGCATGTCGTGTCTTTCTGTTCATGGCATGGAGGCATCTCATTTCACTAAATCATACCACTTCTCAGCCTACAGCTAAGGACTTTCTACTGCACAGCTGTCACTCCATAACCCTCCCACCTTCCTGCTGTCTGCAGACAAGGCAAGGCCTGATAAGCTTCCATCTCATTTGCTTCTACTCAGGCAAAGGCAAGGCTGATCTGTGTTTACATTCCCAAACTCACATTAGACCATAAACAAACTCTTCTGCGGAAAGCGGCTCTTCTCAGTGTGGCTCAGACAGAGCAGCTCATTTCTCTAGTGCCTAGCAAGCATTTCAAGCAATAAATAAAATGGACAATAACATTCTAAATGCATGCACATGCATGGCCTCTGCAAAAATGGAACCATCATAGCATTGCAAACCCTTCAGCATGACAGGGCCTCTATCTCTGGAAAATGCATGGCAAAATGTGGCAACATAATGTGGATTAAATGTGGCTCTTGTGGATTAATCTAATGTGGATTAATTATATGCATGATAACATAACAGCAAACATAGAATCTGGCTTTACAGCACAGGTACCAGTTTTAATATTATTTTTTGCATTAACAGGCTCTTTAGACTTCTGCAACACGGTAGCTTCAGCAACCAAGTTTAAGATTTGTTTGGAGTTAGCTTCTGTAAGAGACTGTATTATAATGTCCACATCCCTAGTCACAGCTTGAGCATACCCCCCCCAGCAGTCAATCTATTGGTCTGGTATTCTTTTGAGGTGCTAACTCTTGCTAGAGTACTCAGAATGGCAGTTATCCCATCTGCTATCTGTCCTGAGCCGTAGTAGCCAATATTACCTTTCGGAGCATCAGCTCTCCCTGTTTGGGAAGATATATCCTGTGCACTTCTGGACTTTATTGATGGAATTTTTGGATCTTGAAGTTGATCACGAGTCTCCTCTTGGGATTTCTTAATTTTGCACTGAAAATCGATACCCTTTGGTGTGATTACTGGGACATTTGCAAGTACCCGGGGCCTAAGATCAGCTATATAAGCATCTATTCTTTACGAATCTCTTGGTGACGTGCATCAAGAGCTACACACTCCATATCAGTGATTGCCGAGATTCTCATATTGGGGATCAGTTTGTCACCTGATTGTATAGACTCGGCTTTAGATCTGAATTGCAGGTGATTTGCTACCTCAAGAAGATCGTCCAAAGGGGAATATGCTGGTATTGATGACTGAGACTCAGCAAGAGTTTTGTTTTTGCAAGCAATATCCAATGCAGAATATTTCTTTGTCTCTGCAGTTGAGGTCAATATTATATCTTTTTTAGGTAGCCTCACAGCTTTAAAAAACTATTTGATAGCTGAGTTGGTGACAGTTTTAACAGCTCTCATATTCTTTGTTTTCTTCTCTTTTGAGGAGTCATTTGGATTCCTTGTAGTTTGTGTTTGCAAATTACTACAGTTTGTTTTGGTGAAAATGGTGAATGCCCATTTGTCTAATGAGATGGGTAAAGGTAAAGGTTTTAGAGGCAACTGTTAGTGATAACCTTATCAATCATTGGTAAAAAAAAAGTAGCATAATCAGCTTGTACAGCAATGAATTTCATTAACAGCTTGCATTTCATAGAATCTTTCATAGCTGAGTTCGGGTCACAACCAACACTAGGCGGGTGACACGAACCTGAGTCCACTGTTTCCACTCCTGAACTAGGTCTAATACGTAGTTCGTGATTAGTTTGCCAAGCCAAAATGAGAGCTAATTGCGAGGCCTGATGTGACATTTTAGCCTCAAGTGACTCGAATAATTTGACTAAGGTGTTTATCGTCATGTTCAGTGCATTCAATGTAATTTCAATATGTTTAGTAGAGCAATCGTGTGTTTTTGGTTCAACAGGACATTCCTGTTTGCGAGGAATTGGAGCAACATGTGAAACTGCCAGGTGTGAAACAACCTGACTTATATCAGGGAATAAATCTGGAGAACATGATAGCTTTTCAGAGGTATGTTATATAGAGAAGTCGGATTCATTGGAGTCAAGCTCGATCACCGCTAAGTCATTGGAGACATTGCCACAGCAGGCTTTATCAAGATAAGAAACATTAATAGGTCTTAAAGAATCTCCTTGTAACACTGTGTTATCAGATAGAGACACGTTCACTAACACTTTAAGAGGAGGAGCTAAATCAACATTAAAGGATTTTATACATGGATTAGCTGCCACCCGCTGTAAATCGCTCTGGGCACCAACATCCTTATTGGCAACATGAACATTTTCTCTTGACACAGTATTAACACTCTCTGCTGGTCCACTTACAACGTTTGATGATTTCTCCGCAGGCATCTCAGCCATATTTTTGTTGGATGCCATAGGGTTAGAATTTGCATGCTGTAGAGTAATTACTTTTTGTTTCTTGCCAGAATAGGCGTATATCCGAGTTCATTGCTGTTTTCCCTTTATCCGCTGCCTTAAGTGTAGCATATCGGGATAGGGGTGTAGAGACATTTTCTGCTGGCTATTCGGGGACTCAGTGAGCTTTTGCTTGGTACTAATTTGTTGCCCCAATCCAGTCACCGGCATATCTGATTGCAGCGTGTATATGCCGCGCTTCATAAAAAAGAGCAAGCTAAGTGGAAAAGGACAAAGTTCATTCATTGCCCTGAGTAGAAAGCACTAGCGAGACACCAACACCGCGCGACCGCTGCGACGCAGTGAAGCGGCAAAACAGTGCTTTAAGGTGCTTCGCTAGGTGCGTGCGGTGGTGCGCGCACGCTTGTGTTCTTAAAGGCTGCTTTACACGAGGGCGGCTCTTCCTTCAAATAAGCCCAAACACTGATCTAAATGTAACGAAATGGATACAATTAGAAAGTGGTCCTAATATATAATAAGTCCACAGTGATAAAACGTCTCTGGAGGATGTACATATACCAGTATAATGAATAACAGGCAAGGGCTCCAAAAGTCTGAATGAACAGCAGCAAGGAGAAGCAGAGATACAGCAAAGCAGTGCTTCAAGGTGCTTTGCTAGGTGCTCCACACGCGGGTGTGTGCAACGTTCACGTTCTTAAAGGCTCCTTTACATGAGTGCGAAGCGTCCTTCAAATTAGCCCAAACACTGATCAGTATAATGAATAACAGGAAAAGGCTCCAAAAGTCTGAACAAACAGCAGCAAGGAGAAGCAGAGATTGCAGCAAAGTGGTTGTCAGGCATCCGGTCCGGGTCACTTCTAAAGAATTACACGTGCCTTCAGTAACTAGTAATGCTCTTCGTGGCCGTGCCCGCTCCTCCCTCCCTGTTCCATGTACAGCTCTCACTCTAAATACATCACGGTTATTGCGAGGTTTACGCAAGAGCTCTCTAGCGCCTCCCCGTTATTTCTGACAATGCTGGGGGTTACCACGGAGACGTTGGTTGTCGATACACTGTTGTCAAGGGTTACGGCACACCCAACGTCATGCTGCTCTCTACCGGTCAGGTGACAACAATTTAAACCCTGCACAACGTCGGCAGTGTTGCTTCTGAATCTTCGTTCATTCAAGCTCTCACTTTCTACGCTTTGTTTGTTGCTACAGTTTTTGACACATTTCTGCTAATGGAATTTCTTTCTGCTCAACCCTTGTCACGGCGCCTGGCGTTCTAGTAGACACATTGTTGCTCTGATCTCGGAACTTTGCTAAGACCTGCCTTTTGCCTATTGTCACTTGCCAACATTCAAACAGTACTCTATTGACCATGAAACGCTTTGGCAACTGCTTTTTTCTTCACACCTTGGTTACCTGGATTTCTGGGAACCCTGCTGACCCTGGAACATATCTTGGAATTGTCCATGTTTCTCGTCTTTCTGTCACTATGAACCTTGGATTTTGGGCATCATAAGGATCAACTAGTGTGCTTGGACTAAAGACTGCCATACAAGCACCTTTTAGGCGTCCTCGTGCCGATGGTGTTAGGTTTGTTTCGTTGTGAGACTTCTATTGGATTTTGACCATCGTCTGGAACTACTTTTGGGATTTCTATTGACTTGTAACTTGGTTCATTATACGTCGACCTGAACTCCTTTAGGTAAGACTTTTGGTACCTCATTTACTATTTTCTGATGAGATGTTGTCAAGTTCTTCCTTGTTCTAAACACAGTATCATTTGTCTAAAGGATCCCACCCCACTTATTGAGTCATTAGACCATTTAAAGACATACACTACATGTGAGTTAAAATTGGTACCTTTATTGAATTGTTCTCTCGTTGTAGCCACTGTGAACACTGATTGCACATCTTTCTATGCAGCCAGCTGTCTACCAGGGTGATATTCCATCTTTCAGGATATCCACTTTCCCAGATAGTCCTATACTACTATTGGGAGTTGTATTGTAGGGACGAATTCCTCACCTACACTATGTGGTCAACTGCCTATAGGCAAGAATCATTGAGGTCCTTGTGAGGGTCCTAACAGCGGTGCTTCAAGGTGCTTTGCTAGGTACCACATAGTCCAAAACTTCACATACAAAAATAATATTAAACCAGATGAGAAAAACAAAAATACATAGTCAAAGGTAGTGAGGACAGCCTGGGTAAACGTACCAAACGCAGCCTGATTAATCATATGAAACAATCATTAAACACTCATCAACATAAAGAACTGTATTACAAGGCCCTACTGCAACTTTTTAAACCAAGGAGAAAAGAAGATGTATTAGTCACCGTTGCCTCCTATGAAGATGATTTAAATGCAAGTAAAATCACTATAACAGATATAGATTTTACGCAGTACAAAAATATGTTGGACAATGAATGCCAACAAAAAGAACAACTCCAGGAACAACTAAATATAGAATGTCCTGACAGCAGTCAACCTTCTCTAACAGGAAGCCAAGAACCACTTGGACAGCCACTCATAGCAAACGAGGCAGAATTATCTATGACTGAAGTAGACAACACCATATTTCAGTATGAGCAATCTACAGAACACTTTGCTCTCCTCAAATCACAATTAAACAATGAGCAGCATAACATTTTCCTAGAACTAACTAAAGAAATTGACCATGGTGTGCAGCACAACTCTAAATCTTGTACCTGTCAAGACTATACACCTATACTGCTGTATGTAATTGGTCAAGCTGGTTCAGGCAAAATCATCTTAATAAAAATTGTCAGCAAGTTCCTCCAACAATTGACAAACAACAAGCTTTCAGCTGTTGTAAGTGCCCCCACAGGTTTAGCTGCCTACAACATATGTGGTGTCACTTTACACCGATTGCTACTCCGTCCAGCAGAACAGTAGAACACCAAAACAAATTAGACTATTACAAACTTTCAGCAGAGAGTTTTGAAACAAATGAACATGCTGTTAATAGATGAAGTGAGAATGGTCTCCAACCTAATGTTGGTTTTGATTCACCTCAGATTGCAAGAGGTCTTTAAAATAGACTACGAAGAACTCTTTGGAGGAAAACATGTTATTGTTTTCGGAGATCTTCTTCAATTAACACCAGTGAAAGGTGAACCTATTTTTAATACTTTAGGACACAAACTGTGCCGTAAAATTCTTGGCAGCATAGGAAATGTAAATCGTTGGCAACATTTCAAATACAAAGAACTAACTGAAAACATACATCAGTCTGCAGACCTCACCTACATCAACATTTTGAAGAGTCTTTGGATTGGTGTACTTTGTAAGTAAACACAGTCTATATTAAATACCAGACGCCCTTAATGCCAACTCTTGCAAGATGCGCACAATTCAATGAAACAATGCTGAAAACAGAAATGCAACCACTAGTTCAAATTTACTCCACAGACAAACTGGATGTGCACGGTATGGCGCTACCAAAGTGTCAATAACCCACAGCACTACTAAATACCTTAGAAAACTCTATTTGTAACACTCAGCCTCCAGCCATGCACCCAAGACTCTAGGCCCTGGTCACAACCACCCCAGCATAATACAGCCATGCATGCAAACACCTGCCCACTTACCACAACCCAAAAACATAACACAGCCACCCCAGGCCCTATCCACTTCACTTGACACACTATTACAGTACTTGCAGCCAATGCACACACTTTCAATGCATGCCCTCTCCACCCAATACTCTACTAACTACTCAAAAACAATACATCATAATATAGTAAAACACCCAACAATCTGCCCAGTGGCCATAACCTAAACACATGAGGCATCCGCTTGAAGCACTGCCTATTACAGTGCACAAAGAATTCAAGTACATGAAATTAGTCAAAACACTCGTCAGACCAATAAGCCAGCCATCTGAGGCCTGCCACATGTTTCCACATCTTCCATTACAGTACTGGACTTTTCAGTGCATCACCTCTACCCATGCACCCAAGTCTGTAATAGCTGGTCACAATGAACACAGCATAACACACCTTTGCACCCAACAATCTATACACTAACCACAACCTACACACATAATCCAGCCACTTGAAGCCCTCTCCACTTCTGTACCATTCCTTATATCATCTACATTCCACTCTCCCAACCTAATAAATCCTACCTGCAGCCACCACATAAACTGTTCTCCTGAGTTTCTGTCTGTGGACTACTGTGGTGTCTGCAGACACTGCGATCACAGCACAGCCTTCTTCCACTTAACAAATACATCATTTGACCCATCTTTCACTCCTCCACTCTCTCCAGTCCCTCTTCCCCTCAGCACACTCCCCAAAATAGTTTTTCGGCTCTGTTCGCCGCCACGCTATCCGCGGATATCCTCAGATCCAACATGGTGGGTGCATCTGGTAAATGTGATGCACCTCACGCTTTCTTCTAGCCAATCAGTGAGCACGTCATATGTCTGTGGACTGTACGTTGCCTTTTTAGTCAATTGGAGTCCTGTACAGGGAAGTGAGTCCACGGAGCAAAGCCAGATATTTAGCCTGTTTTAAAAATTTACAAAACCAAACCGCTGCTCCTGCCACAAATCTGGTGAAAATCTGTCCAGCGGGTTGGGCTGTAGGCATGAGCAAAGTTTTTTCCATTCAGTCCATGGGACACCCCATGTAACCTGGCTCCCCGTGAACGAATCCTTACCAAACTTTGCAATAAAAGTATATGGCCCACTTTGAATTTTTTTGGTGAGGTTTCGCCGAGAGGGCGCAAAGTTATATAATTGTTTTTCCATAGACATAATAGAGCAACATTTTGCTCCTGCCTACAGCCCAAACCGCTAGATGGATTTTCACAGAATTTGCGCCAGGAGTGGCGGCCTGGTCCCGAAAGCATGTTTTTGTAAATATTCTGTAAATCCGTCCATTCATTTTTTTTTAAACAACAAAATAGTAGGTAAAAACAAATAGTGATATATGGCTCTGCAGACCCATTTCCCTGTTCGGTCCGCGGATAGACATTCAATTAGCCTAGAAGGTGCCGTGATGTCTGTGGACATCAGACACACCCACTGATTGGATGGTGAAAAGCGTGAAGTGTGTCACATTTTTGGAAATGCCCACCATGTTGGATTTGTGGCCGGCCACCGGTGTCTACGAACACTGCAGTAAAAACATTTAAAAAAACACATCATTGCACTTGCCACACTTATCAAACAATCTCTGGGGATGTGAGGGGTGATAAGGATGGGATGGGATATGACTGTAAGAAGCCAAAAAAAACTGGTGTTTTTCATCCCTGAAGTCCACAAACAGTCTGGATGTTCGAGGACGGTCCTGTGAAGTTCACAGGCACTTCAGATGTTCAGGGACATCTATGCCTATTTCTGTATTACAGGGTTGGTAAAAAGCAGTTCTTAGATGGCTTATAAATTTGACGCCACTCAATGAAACTGCATTAAATTTTGAAATTCTATTCTAGACTTGATTCTCAATGGTTTAGGAAAGTATGGAGCTGTTTTGTCAAGAGGGAACAAATCTAGAGGGGTTCCCAAGATATTATAAAGGCTTATAAATGTGGTGTCATTTGTACAACCATTTTAAATCTAGATATAAATGTTTTTGTAATGTTTGGTGGGATTTTCTCAAGAGGGGGGCTAAATTAGAGGGAGGTCTCAAAATGTTTAGATGGCTTATAACTTTGTTGCCGTTTTGACGAATGTGACCAAAAGTTTCCAGAAAGATTATAGACCCAACCATCAATGTTTGTGTAAAGACTGAATGGATTTTGTCAAGTGAGGGCTCAGTTATGTTACTTTTGTATCCACATACAGTTTGACACTTTTGAAAAAATAAAACATATGCAGATTTCAAGCACACTCGTGTAAGGAGCATTGGCAAGGATCATAAAGCATGGTTTTGCAAATGTGCCTGTGTTTTGTTTTTTTGACAAGTGTCATAACGTAGGTACAAAAAATAGTGATATACCTTTGGTGACTGAAGTATAGCCTGTGGCCCTAGGCAGTGGCCAGATTGTCTGGGTCATGGTATAAGGTAATGACCCAGACAACCTGGCTACTGATGGTGAGGGACAAAACATGGTATTAAAGTGCCCATGTTCACCTGGGACTGGCTATTTGGTAAAGTTATTTGAAAGTAGGACAGGTTTGAAGGGAAAAGAAATGGTGCTTGTGGTAATATGGTCATAGGGTTCTGACTTCGCCTTCTGCAGGCTACCATGGAAAGGGAATAGGGGCGCTGTATGGAGCCCCACCTTCTCTTTCCATGATGGCCACATACCCGTGGTTATCTGTAGTCATCTGAAACCTCAGTTATACGGCAAATATCAGCAAAACAGCTGAAAAACTAAAATACTACCCAGCCCTCCAGGCGTTCACCAAGTGCCCCTTCATCTGTGCCAGCTTCCCCCACTCTCCAGACAGCCTCCTCACCTCCTCTGCCCTCTCCCTTTCTCCCCAGAGCACACGCTGCTTCTTTCAGATGTCGGCTATAGCTAAGGCTACAGAAATCTTCGGCCCTGCAACTCCCAAATTTCACTCAGTGCTTTCTAGCCATTTATTGTGTTTCATTTTCCCATAAGCTCAGCTATAGCCTCGAATCCCATCAAGAGAAAAACAAGATGACATTCATTTAATTTCTGAAAACCATGATCCTGCAATGCACCATGGGAGAAATAACTATAATGTTTGGAGAATGGGGCACCACAGTATGGAAAACCCCCAAACAACGCATGGTGTGTAATGCATGGTATGTTAATCAACGCTTCATGCCCAAGATGTTTCAGACCGGATCCAAATCCACCCAATGGTGTGGGCTATGCGCTTTGGAAAAAATGTATCTTTTTTGTCCATGGGAAAATTAATGGGAAGTAGGCTGCACTTTTGAAAAAATTATGTTTTTGACGCTTAATTACTTTTTGGATTTTTTAAGAATTTTTTAATGAAACTTTGTAGTCAGGGGGTGTGGGTGGCGTAGACTTTTAATCACTTTCGTAATTTCAGCCAAATCCGAACTCAAATCAAAAGTTATTATCAATAGAATATTGAGGGGCTCCTATGTGTCTCTGACTCACCTTAACTATAGGGAGGCTATCACCACCCTATAATATATATATATATATATATATATATATATATATATATATATATATATATATATATATATATATATATATATATATATATATATATTACATGGACGCGGTAGCGTCCATGTAGTTATGGTTAAGTTGGTGTTTCTATAGGAAGAGCACTTTTTGGGTGGCTTATAACTTTGCTCCCTCTGGACAAATCCTCACCAAACTTTGCAAAGAAAGTATATGGCCCACACTGATTTTTTTTGTGCAAAGTTTGGAGAGGTTTGGTCCAGGGTGGGCAAAGTTATAGGGGGTGTTCCACGACTTTAGTTTTTTCCTATAGACATAATGGGAAAAAACTTTGCGCACGGCTACAGCCCAAACCGCTGGACGGATTTACACCAAATTACAGAAAGCGTGCTTTTGCAAATTTGGTGTAAATCCGTCCAGTAGTTTTTAAAAAAATGACCAAAATGTAAGGCAAAAAAATGAGTGATATCTGTATTTGCTTCGCGGACAGACTTCCCTGTTCGCTCTGCGGACAGCACCCCGATTGGCTCATGGGCTTGCGTCATGTCCGCGGACATGCGACGTGTTCGCTGATTGGACGGCGTGGGGCGTGGAGCGCGTCAGATTTTTGTGGCGCCCGCCATCTTGTATTCGCCATCGACCGCGGACAGCACAGTGAAACTTGGATTAAGAATTGTATTTAGTGGAGTGTGTTGGTGTGTAAGAGTGTTTGGGGAGGGTGGGGGAGTATGAGATAGGTTCAATCTTTTGTTTTTTTATGTGCTATACGCTTTTGTTGTGTTTGATTTGTCCGCGGAGAACACGGCTGTTCTGACATTTTGTAAATAAACTAAATGGTGGGGTGTTCAGAGGACGGAGTATGTGTCCTTTTTGTTCGCAAGGAAGGTAAAATTGAGCTAAAAACACTTGCGGTGTATTTAAATGTTCATAAATACACAAACTGGGGGTTTCCAGAGGACGCTGTCCGTATTGTAATCTGTCAAGTTGAATGTGTTCTAAGAACACTCGCGGTGTCCCCAAATGGTTGCAATTACACAAAATGGGGGTGTTCTGAGAACCTTGTTTGTATTGTTCATTGTCAGGTTGAAAGTGTTCTACGAACCCTCCTTTTGTCCGCTGATAGTACAATTTCCTATGGGCCTCAGCTGACTTTTTGTCCACTAAAGAAACGATAAATCAGGCTGGTGTGCGCCGACATTATGTGATAATCCTATGACTGGCGCTATTGACCTGGCTGACTTGCTTTTGCGATACTAAATCATATCTCCCGCCCCTAAGCCTGACATTATGAAAGCATTCATATTCCCCGCCTCTCTCCGTGACGTTACAGGGTGCGTCATCAAACGCGCCCAGTCATCTCCAGTCCTACGCAACTTTACACAGAACCCGGAAGACAACACACATTATGCCACAACACAGCGCGCCACAATTCGGAATACGAAACTGTGATTTAAAAGCAAACAGCAAGATTGTAAATTTTGTAAAGTACATTTATTTGACATCAAATGTTTAGAGAATATTCAGCGATTTGCATTTGTCTTTGTTGTCGATCCTCAAAAGTTCATGTTGAGCCACGCGATGTTCCTTTGTGGTACAGAGGGTGTTAGATCAGCTTAGAACATAGTGCGCCACAATTCAGAATATGAAACTGTGGTTTAAAAGTAAACAGCAGGAGTGTACATTTGGTAAAGTACATTTATTTCACATGAAATGTTTAGTGAATATTCAGCGATTTGCAATTGTCTCTGCTGTAGATCAGCAAAAGTTTATTTTGAGCCGCGCGCTGTTCCTTTGCGGTAGATAGGCTGTTGGTTTATGATAAAAGCACTAAATGGTCGCACTGATAATCGGAAGGTTGGTCCAACAATGAGGCATTAGACCACCACAATGGTTGGCATGTTGCTTCTAGCCGCTAATACTGCGTAAGGGCATATTGGTCCTTGGCAATTTTCCCATAAAATGGTGAGGGTCATGAAGTTGCTTACATGGAGCTGCACCTGGCAGTTGAACAATCCATCCGCTGGAGTCTGAAAATCGTAACATTGGCAAAATGGGGCAACATACCTGTTTTAAAAAACATAAATTAGTCTCACCAGCCGATCTTTATTAAAAATATTCATTTTATTTATTAGGGCGTGAAACTATTTGCTAGCGAAGATAGTGCAACAGAGTATGTTAATAATAAAATAATAATATTTTTGCATTTATATAGCGTTAAGAACCGTCAGGTATCTCAGCGCTGTTTATTATTACCCACGGTGTGCGGTGCTCATTTATCGACCACAGAAGGATGAAAGGCTGAGTTTGGCCATGCTGGGATTCAAACCTGCGTTAGCAAGCTGTGCACGGATGTCAAAGCAAGCGCTCTACTCACTGTGCCACTTGACCGGCTACAGTGAAGTGGCACAGCGAGTAGAGCACTTGACCAGCTACAGACCGGTTAAATTATTTCTATTAACCCATCTTGTGTCGTCTGCCTTTTTCAGAGCCCTCTAAACGACAGGGGATCAATTCGGCGGTGATAGTGCGCGGTAGAAAACAATATGCCACATTGAACGAACAAGTACAACTTGACCGGGCTTTAATGCCAAGCTATTGTTATTATATTCCGGTATAAAATAATCTAAAGGGTTACTTACATTATAATTGCATTTTCCATTGTCCAAGTGTAGTGCAGTCCCAAAATACGACTCCGCGTGTGCCAACGATCTTTCTCAAAGTGTTATAATATACAAAAGTGGTTTCGTTTCAGAAATTTCATCTTTATCGTGTCTTACGTTTTTGCTACACTTCTTCAAAAGAAGTCTTTCATCACAATCTCTGTCTGTCAAGGTAAAAAAAAAATAGAACCTTATACTGGGAGTCGTGGGCCTCTCCGGGCTGCGAGAAAAAAATGGAAGCAGCTGACCTTTACTGTGAACGAGCATAAATACTTACTTTGCAACATTCTGTGTAAAGCCATCTGTGAGAACTTGCTGTTTACACTACATCTTTGTATATTGTTTGCGTGCTAATAAAAAAAGTTTGTTTAAGGGACGTTATGGTTCCAAGTACAGCCAAAAAAACCCTGAAATTCGCCAGTTATGGTAAGCTAAGCAACCATAACTCGCGCCACCACCGTGCACTGCTAAGACTAACACCCAGGAGATCAAAGATGACATCGGGAATGTCATTGATGACATCACTGATGACATCACATGTGCATTTACTTTTCATGAAATTTGTGTACTATGGATTTTTATTATAATGTTGCGAAAAAAGTGTCAAAGATCATTGCAATAAATATCATACCGTAATTAGTGCTTTGAACGATGCATTGATATAAATAGCATTGTATTATGGGGTTCTATCTAGTATACTGAGCTACTAATGGAGAAACATAGCATTGTGTGCAGCGTCCAAGATGAAAGTATAATATTTGTAATGTTAATATGTTGAATAATGAAATGATAATTGTCCTGAAATGTTCGAAAATAAACAAAATGGGGGTGTTCTGAGGACGTTCTTCGTATTGTGTGAATGCTTAGCTGTATGCAATGAGGGAATGGCACAGAGAGTAAAGTGGAAATGGTAGAAGGGGTGTCGAAGAGTTACGCGGTCCGCGGACACCGCAGCTGTCCGTGGACAGGGCGTGCTACATCCGGGGTTTTCTAGCAAATCCAACATGGAAAGAAGACTCTACGGATTAGCCAATCAGATGTCGAGGTTGTGGATTTGTGTTGAAAGAGACTGCGTGTGGTGAAGATGGCAGAAGTGGAGAAAGTCAGGGTGTTGGTGCTTGGAGATATGTTTGTGCATGGTTTACAACAGTGCGCTCGATGCAGGCATGTTGAAAAGAACTTTGATGTGAAAGGAGTGGAGGTGGTGTGGAGCACTGTGCCTGATTGCAATGTACAGGGAAATGTACGAGTTTGTGAGGATATGGCCACGGTGAACAGTCCGCATGTGGTAGTTTTGCACTATGGTGCTTTCCATTTGGGCAACGTCAGTGGCCCTACTTTGTTGGCTGATTTGGAATGCTTGGTTCAAGCTGTAATGCAGATCCTTCCAAATGCGAAAGTAATTTTTTCTGGATTACTACCTAGGGCAATATGGGACAATAGTTCAGTTTTTTGTCCTCAGCAAAACATTGCTAGGTGTGTCATCAACCGAGGCATGTGTGCCTTCATGCTTAGAGCTGGTATGTTCTTCTGTAATAATGAGAATATTGATGCCAGTAATACTGTTAATTTTAAAGAAGATGGCATCTCTTTATCTTTTACGGGAAATGCCTTTCTATTTTGGAACGTAAGGGTTGCTTTGGAAAAGGTTATGTGAAGATTTTAGGAGTAAAGTAAGAAAAAAAAAGAAAAAAAATACAAAATAAGAGGTGTCTGTCAAGCATCTGTAAAAAAAACAAAAAAAACGACTCTTTTCAGAGCCAACTTCAAAGGGGAAATGGGGCACACTATTTAAATTTACATTCACCACGCTCAGATTCTCGATATGTCCGCGGACATGGCAGTAGACCGCGGACATCAAAATCACTACGTGGGGGTTCAGTATGTTCTATGTTACATGTATACTAGGTCAGGGATATTATGGTTAAGTTGTGCTACTAAAAACCTATGAAATTCAGTGAAAAAACTTTGTTAAAGGGACCTTATGGTTAAGTTGTGCTACGAAAAACCTATGAAATTCAGTGAAAAAACTTTGTTAAAGGGACATTATGGTTAAGTTGGGCTACTAAAAACCTATGAAATTCAGTGAAGTAACTTTGTTAAAGGGACGTTATGGTTAAGTTGTACTACAAAAAACCTATGAAATTCAGTAAAAAACGTTGTTAAAGGGATGTTATGGTTCAAAGTAAAACCGAAAAACCCCTGAAATTCAGCAGTTATGGTAAGATAAGCAACCATGACTCGCGCCACCATGCACTGCTAACAGTAACACCCAGGACATAAAAGATGACATCACAAATGTCATTGATGACATCACATGTCTGGCTCTCCCTTTTTTCCCTTTATTGACATATCTAGGCCACATAGTTTTCTTCAGTAACAGTCAGGAAGTAAAAATTGAAAAGGTACTATATTTGTATACTTAGGGTCAAGTCACATCATATGAAACATATACATAGTGGAAGACAAAGGCTTGAAAGAGAGCAATCCTTTCTGTGCATGAAGATAATCATTAGGGTTATCAGCACTTTCTTATAGTTTTATTTTTATTGCTCTACCTTCCCTGTATATGCTCATATTTGTATACATTGTACTCACTCTCCTTTCCTTTGGGTGCAGTCACATCATGTGATACACATACATATGGTAAGTAGCAGCTTTGAAACAGAGCAATAGTTTCTCTGCATAAAGACAATCAGTTAGGTTATGAACTCGTTCTGCTACTACTTCTGCTTTTTTGTTTACTTCACTATCCCTGTATATACTCATATTTGTATGTGTTGTTGTCTCTTTGTGTTTTGTCTGTAATAATTATGTATTAAGTGGGTTTTATTATCTACTTATTACATGTTTCACAGTACGCAAAACTCTAATAAGAAAGCAGTTATCATTTCACTATTCAACATGACAAGATTATGAATATTGCACCTTCATCATGTATGCTGCACACACTGCCTATATTTCTGCTTGAGTAGTTTAGTATACTGTATAGAACTTCATAACAGAATGCTATTTATATCAATGCATTGCTTAATGCACTAATTAGCTCATGATATTTATCCCAATGATCCTTGACAGTTTTTGGTCAGCATTATAATAATCCCTTGTACAGAGTTTTCATGAAAAGTAAATGCACATGTGATGTCATCAGTGATGTCATCAATGACATTTGTGATGTCATCTTTGATGTCCTGGGTGTTAGTGTTAGCAGTGCACGGTGGCGCGAGTTATGGTTGCATATCTTACCATAACTGCGGAATTTCAGGGGTTTTTCGGTTTTACTTTGAACCATAACTTCCCTTTAACAACGTTATTTTACTGAATTTCATAGGTTTTTCGTAGTGCAACTTAACCATAACGTCCCTTTAACAAAGTGTTTTCACTGAATATATATATATATATATATATATATATATATATATATATATATATATATATATATATAAGTTGCCTTAACAAAAACATGTACACTTCACTAGAAAAATACTTTCCACCTCCCCTTTATGCTTCATATTAAAACCGAAAAACCCCTGAAATTCGACAGTTATGGTAAACTAAGCCCCCAAATCTGCCACCGCCCCTGTGCACTGCTAACACTAACACCAAGACCATGAAAGATGTTATCTCAAATGTCAATGACAATTACGGGATGTATCAGAGTTTTCTTAGGAACAAGAAGGGAGGAGAGCAGTGAGTTCAGGCTGGGCTGAGAAGACTGACAGAGTTCAAAGGGGTAGAGCGCTAAATAAACTGGCGCACCCCGCACAAGCTTGCTGAAGAATTTTGAGCTGACACTGGGTCTGCAATTGCGAACATAGCAAGGTTATGGGCGGGACTTCAAAGAAATACCAATCTTTGTAAGATAAGTGCTAAGTGAGAACCATGTGAAATGCTGTGTGTGTGACTAAGATGTATTGCAGTGTAGGGAAGTTAGGAAATAAATGGATGTTTATTTTTCTTCAATTTCAGAATGTGTGAACATTACCCATGTTTCAAAAATACCTGCTTGTTCTGCTTTATTCTCTTATATTACAGATGGTGCTGTAAATTAACCCATGCTAAGAGGTGGTGACTTGTAAATAAGATAAAATACTTTTTGTATTTATAAAAACCAATGAGATTTTGTGTCATTCATGCATTTGTTTATTTACATATGTGATGTATAAAGTGGAGGCTCATATTGGTGCAGTAGTGCATTTGCCAGTTTACAAATGCAAGTAAAATAGCAAGCAAGAAAAGCTAGCAATAAACAGTTATAAAGCAGAGGGTTGTGTGCAGTGTAATGAATGTTCCCTTCCTTGCATGCTGAGGTGGAAGGTATCTATTCTGATACATAGATTACTGGATGTAAATAAACCAATAATGTCTTATGGCACATAGATTACTGGATGTACATAAGCCAGTAGTACCAGCACAAACTGTAGGTGGCACCCTGAATAAAATCATTGGGTTCGGACAGTGCATAAGTCTGGGGCTCTCTACAGACAACTAGGAAGTATTCTAATAGAAAGGAAAGGTTTGTTTTATGATGGGGTTATATTATAAAAATAAAACCATGCTCACCGCTATACCACAGGTATAAATACCGTAAACCAAGATACCACTAAAATTACCACCAATATAAGCTAGCAAGGTATGATCACTAAAATAGTATGATACCAAACCCAAGACTAATTTACCACCAAATTACTGCCAATATTTTTACAGTAAGAAAATACCGCCAAATCCCAAATTCACCCCAATAGAACAAAATATCTTACAAATAATAGTGTGTTGGCCGGGAAAGTGACTGTAGAGCACCTACTGGGCTTGGCCAGTGTGTATACCACTACCATGCATGCATTAAAGGGAACCCATTTTATGAGAGCAGTGTAACACCGGAATGAATCTCAAAATGTCTCAAATGAAGGCCACATTCCCAGAGTTAGTACAATATCTGGAGGCAAAGTTATATGCACATGGGACATGGTCATCAAATAATGCCACAAAGTGGCATGGCCGTATCTATGGTGAAGTGCAGAAAGAACCATTGGACAATATTTTTGCAGAAGGTAGCATAATTCAGGTCTGTCTTTTGAGATTATTAAATGCTGCTGATAAACATATAGCAAAACATTGTCTGATACAGCTATGTGCCAAGACATGGTTCAATTTAAATAGGTCTCTGCGAATGCAAGAAAATGATGCAAAGCTGATTAGCAGATTAAAAATTGAACTAGATGGAGCTCGTGAACAGGAGGACAAGTTAAGAGCAGAACTGGAGGTATGTCAAAAGGACATGCAGTCAAAGTTTAAAGATCTCGACACTCAATTGTCCAAAAGAAAGAAACAGTTTGAGAATAGTGAGCAAGAATTAAAACACTTGAAATGATTGGTATATCATATTAGACAAGATAAAGACAAGGTTATTTTGGAAATGCAGATTTTACAAAAAGAACATTTTGAGAAAGAAAGTGATCTACAAAATGCTGAACAAGAGATAGTTAAAATGTTTCAAGAAAAAAACAAACGAGACAAAGAGTTCACTGAATGTCAAATGCAAATGAGCGATATGCAAAATGTGATTATTAAGATGGGTGATGAAAACAATTACTTGCGTAAGGAGGCAGATTGGCTCCTTAAAAAGTGCAAGGATTTGGAACAGCAAATATGCACTTCCAGGTCCCAGGACAAACGACAGGGCATCACATTCAATGGAATTGAGGTGAATTCTATTTCTACATGGAGAGATAGTGCCCCAGTGGATGTGCCGGTATCTGAACTTGGTTGGAGCACCCTTGGGGGATTTGACACACCCATTGGGGGCCGCCACCAATCCCATATGCCTGCAAACAAGGATTGAAACACAAAGTAGTGCAATCCCAAGCATAACAATAAGTAGCCCTATCAAAATAATGAAATCAATCAAGGCCCTATTCAAACCATTCAAAAAAGGAGGGCAGTGCTGCACAGAAAACCATTTAGAAGCGGTGCACGACATATTTAAAGCACCCCAGATACCTAAGGAACAATACAGACAATACTTTCACTAAACTCTGGACGATCCCACAGCCAGTATCATTAGAGGATTAAATGAACAGCAGCACCTGACATGGGCAGAGTTTGAAAAAGAGATTAGATGTAATTTTTCTCCATTCCAGTCATTACAGGAGGCAAAGAAAGTTGTATACACGATTATGGCTGGGCCAAATACGTCCCCTCGCCAATTTTTGCAAGACTTAAAAAAAGCTTTTTTTGCTTTGATATATCTTTTGATCCCAATTCCAATGAGTTTAAAACTGCCTATTTCTATGGGTTTCAGAAAGACATTGGGGGTCATTACGAGATTGGAGGTAGCCATGGCGCTATTAGCACCATGGCTGCCTCCAAACCCGGGTCCGGTGTCACTGAATGGGGACTTACCGGGACATTCTGACCCATGCGGACCCGGTAAGACCCCATTCATTAAACCATTCCCCATTCCCATGTGAGCCCCCATAGGTTCCTCCTGGGACCCGCTAAGGGACCTCGGAATAGGGCAGTAAGGGTTTACCAGCACCAGCATCCTTACCGGTGCCGGTAAACCCTTACCGCCCAACTCGTAATGACCCCCATTATTCACAGTTAGTCCGCAAATATGATCGTGACAAGTCCTTTGAGTGGATTGTGCACCAAAGTACAAAACTATATGAAGTGCTATACTGTCAGGGTAGAGAGAGTGATAAAATGAAAGATACTAGACCAAAATCTAAAGAACCCTTGGCAACAGTAATGGAAATCATGTCAGCTAAAATGTCCCTTGAGTCTGCTCAAAATCCAGGCAAAAATAATGTGACACCCGAACAGAGGGGTAATCGACAGAGGTTGCCGCTCTCTGCACCGATGTTTCAGTCACATGATCCTAGTAATAGGGAAAACTACATAAGCCCTAGGTACTTAGTAGACAGGCCCCGGTCAGGATATCGGCCTGATATGTCAGGTATGAACAATAATCAGAGACAAAATCAAGACCAAAGAAATAATGGTCCCTACCAGGCATTGGGGAAACAGAGCAGATTTGACCCCCAACACCATGATATATGGTAATCAGGATATGTGGATCGATTTACTGAAAATGGGAATCAGCATAGGTGACAATACTCACAAAATGAGAGACAGGACATGAGGCAGAGTATGAATTATGTCCCACATCAATACAATCAATCACCGCCACCAGGGGACTACAACAAAAGGATAGGTACAACCTGCTCCCTGCCCCACATGAATCAAGAGTTCAGAAACAACCCCAGTAGGAATCACTCTCCTGAGAGATATCAGAATAGATTGAACCAGGGGGAAAACAACCAACATCAGCATAGGCTGCAGAAAGAAGATTCTAGAGAGATGGAAAGATTCCAGTGTCTCGAGGCCCAAGTGAAAATGTTGGCTGACCAAATAGGAATGCTCTGTATGGCCCAAAAACAGTCATCAAAAGAGGGGGCAGAAGGCCATAGTAGTGACCGGTTGGCTTCCGATAATAAGTGACTAAATCTTCATGATACCTGCAATGCTAAAAAGACAGATTGCCCTGTTCTGGTTTTGCATAATGACTCTGAGATGCTTAATGATTTAAAAATGAAAATATTTGCAAATGAACGTGTGACAGAAATTGCAAATACATATAAAAAAAAAGTTTGGTTTAACCTGGAGTTAAATCAAACGGTGGAGATGTGCACACATGAACAAGGAAAACATGAAATTCCAAAAGAACAAAGAGACAGATTTAAGAAAGACAACTCATGAATGGGTAATATAATTGATCAGGGAGTTCGTGTGGATGTTAGAATGCTCTCCCTAGACAATCAAGACACTAATAAAATACAGGCAGGAAGAATAAGTACTCAAAAGGAGGGTACAGATCAGTCAACTGAAGAGTTCTTTGAGCCACAGATTTTTGAGGAAATTAAAAAGATTGAGACCATGCCAAATACTGACAAATGCCCAGAATTAGAAAAATTATCAGGTGATGTTTCTACGCATATTCAGTTGTAGGATTGTAGTGTGAACTCTGATGATCCCTGGATGGGGGCGAACAGTGGCCACACTCCAAAGGACCCCTGAATATGGAGAGATGAGTAAGGTTTCTGAAACGGAAATGGACAGAAAGAAGGGAAAAATGTCCTTTCATTTACCAATGTGCTTAGCCAAAAGTGAGAAGGGTCTGAGAAAAGTGAATCCTGAAATCAGTAAGAATTCACACTTTTTGTGTGTGTTAGAGGGATTTGAAGACAGATATTATGCTCCCATTACTGTTGAAGAGAAATGCAATACATTTGCAATGGTTGACACAGGCGCACAGGCCACAATTATGTCCAAAGAATTGGTAAAAAGTATCAATAAAGGGAGATCTCCACACAATCAGATCACAGTGAGACAGAGTGAAGGCCCAGTGCATAACTTTAACGGTGAGGAGGTGCCTATCGTGGGTGTTACCGAGGTTGACATTAAGATAGGAAAACACAGAATGAAACAGGAAGTATGGATCACATCAATTTGTGAAATTCCATTTTTGATGGGGACAGATTGCTTAAAAAGATTGTCTCCTCTCATAGATCGGGTAAATGGGGTACTGTGGTCTTTAACCAAAAAAACACTAAGACCTAAGAAAATAAAGTCCCAAAACTACAGTGTAAATAAATGCCATACGGTAGCCAAATCAAATGATGCAGTGGAGGTGTACCTACATAATAGCTGTGTGTCTAGTGTGACTGTCATTTTGATGTGTCAGGACAAAATGCAAAGTGAAAAAGAAAAACAATCTGTGCAGATTTATTTGAATCCTAGGAAGAAATGGCAAACTGAAATAGATGAACACACATTGCGCTTCTATTTGAAAGAGATGAAATGCAAACAGAACACTATTCCTAAAGCAGACACAGAAAAACACATCACCACCTTTGCTCAAATACACAGGGAAGATGAGCAGCCATGGATTCACATTGGTATAAATGACCATTTTAAAGTAAAAGCCACTTTGGCGCTTGAACAGAAAAGGAGTTTTATTAATGAGAAACTACTGCAGAGAATAATGGAGAGGGAGGAGATCCCAAAATTTAGAATTAAAAACCAATATGTCTCTGGTTTGGACACTCCAGATTTTGAAAATCGAATTGTAGGAGGTGCATGCTAAAGATTAATATTGGACAAAAAACCATCTACCACAATGTGTGGATAGTGGGTGGAACACAAAATGATTTTTATGTGGGCAATGATATCAATGTACAGAATCACAACTAGGTGGGCCTGCGCCTGAATTTGAAGACAAGAGAAAGGCTTATCATTGTGCACAATTGGTACCGTATGCAATTGAATTACAGGTGAAGAAGGACATTACTATTCCTGCATTCACCAAGCAGGTTGCTATAACACTAAAGTGCAAGAATGGGCAGCAAATTAAAGATTCTGATACATTTGTGTGCTTGAATGAATCCATGAAACAGCAAGGTCTGGATGATGAATATACCCCATTGATAGATGTTGGGTAGGGGTCTGTCAAAATGATGGTGAATAATAAAGGGTGTCAGGATATGCATTTAGAAGAGAATTCTTTATTAGGAATGGCCATACAAAAATCACATTATACTGCAGATTTCAATAACATGGTGATTGGAGAGATATGAAGATGCACAGGGTGTATTGCCAGAATATCTGGATTCTCAACCCAAAGGGATCTTTAAAATTCAATCTGTGTAACCGTATGATTCCAATGAGACAGTGTGCTGTCAGCAAGAGAATTGTATAGTATTTGATTTAAATGAAAAAGAAACAGAAAATCAGCACATGGAAGTGCAAGCTGATATGCCAAAATATTTAAAAGTGGCAGCTTTGCAAAGAGATACAGCCACACAGTTAGAAGAGAGCACAGACGTTTCTCCACTGGAGGATTTCCCAGAATTTTCAAAAAAGGTAGAGGAACAGATTCTGTTAGCAGATGCATGTGATAGCGAAGAGGATAAGAATGAATTGAGAAAAATATTTATGGAGTTTAAAGACGTTTTTGCCAAAGATGCATATGATTTTGGCCTACCTAACTTACATGTTGCCACATTACCCGAGGGGTGTGGTAGAAATCCAGTATTTGTGCGGCAATATCGATTGCCACTGGCATGCTTAGAGTCATTGGAAGAGATAATTAAAAACGTGGATTCTAGGGGAATTATCAGGCTTATTCATGGTACCTCCAACTCTCCTATTTTGGGTGTGTTAAAGCCAAATGGTCAATGGCATCTGTGTGCAGACCTGAGGGAATTAAATAAAAGAGTGCCAGTGTCTCCATGGCCACTGCCATTCATTGTTCAAGGTCTTGCTCAAGTTCATGGGTCAAAGATGTTTACCACATTAGATCTTACATCTGGATGCTGGTGTGTGCCATTGGCAGAGGACATTCAGAGTTTATTTTCATTTTCATTTGATAAAACGCAATATGCTTGGCTAGAACACCATTCAGGTATGTCAATAGTGGGAGTGAATTTGCCATATTTTTGAGAAAAGTTATGCCAGATGCGGCGGAAAGAAAAACTATAGTTTATGTGGATGATGTCCTGATAAAAAATGAAAAGCCATTTTGATGAAATTAGACTTGTACTTGACCAATTGCAAAAGGCGGGTGCCAAGGTATCTTTGCAGAAAGCACAATGGTGCAAGAAAAAGGTGAATTTCCTAGGCCATGAGGTAACTAAACATGGGCTAAATCCACAAAAGAAAAAGGTGGAGGCCATACAGAAATTGAAAGATCCTAGAAATGTGAAAGGTTCAAAAAGTTTATTAGGAATGACGGGATATAACAGGACGTTTATTGAAAATTATGCTGAAATTACTCAACTATTGACTAAGCTATTGAAGCTGATGACGCCCTGGAAATGGGAAAAGGATCAATCTGAGGAAGTTGCTAAATTGAAGGAATGTCTCATAAAGACACCATGCTTAGCATATCTCATGAAAAACAGAGATTTCTTTATAGAAATAGGTTTCACTGAACATTGTATATCAGCAGTGTTATCTCAAAAATGTGATTTGAATCACAAAACCATTGCAAAGGTATTTTCCCAGGTTGAGATTAATTTAAGTGAATGTGAAAAGGCCCTTTTGACCACTCTGTGGGCATTGCAACATTTCCGCCCCATTGTTCAAGGGGAAAAGCTAATCATTGAGACAAATGATCAATCATTACAGTTTTTACAGAGCAAAAGAATTAGGTCAGGCAACCTAGCACAGTCCAAAATGACTTCATGGACATTGTCATTGCAAGGCTTTCCTGTAGAAGTGAGGTATGGCCAGAATAAAAAGAGCCCAGTTGCTCAAGGATTAGCAGATTTACATGACTGTGCAGCTGAATGTGTATCAGAAGAAGTAGAGGTAGAATCTAGTTTGCAGAAGTTTGAACAATCACAACACAAAGCTTTTGCTGAAAATACATGTACAAATTTACCAACTGTATATGTTGACGGATGTGCCTTTAACATTGAAAATGACAGCAATAAACAGTTGGTATCAGGGATAGGAATTGTCTGGTTGAAATGTGAGGACATTCCTAGTATAGGAATGAAATTTGGGGCTAGGAGTAGCCAGGTAGCAGAGTTGGCAGCCATTTATAAAGTAATAACTACTGCAGTTGATAATAAATTCAGTGATATTGTCCTGGTGACTGATTCTGATTATGCACAAAATAGCTTTGTAGAATATTTGCCTGGCTGGAAACCAAGAGGCATGATCACATATAATAAAAGCCCCTCAATCATGGGAAAATGATACAATCGATAGACAAATTAGTATTAGAGAATGATTTAACAGTATGATGTAGGAAAATGTGTGGACATTTGAAAACTCCAGGAGAAGATAAGGAAGGAAATGATAAAGCAGATCAATTAGCCACAATTGGGGCTGTCATGGGAGAGTTGTTAACCATTGAACACTTAATCAGTGCAATACAAAGAGGTGCAGTTACACAGTCTAAGACTCCAAAAGAGGTAGAACAACCAGTAGTGTAATGGAGTCATGATACTCCAGACCAAGATCTGATTAAGGCACAAAAAGATGATCCGATATTGGGGATCTATTATAATCATTTGAAGGACCCAAAACAAAATCCTTTAACTGAAAATGATTCTACAGGGAAAGAAAAGTTGAGGGTGTTATTATGGAATAAAAAACACATTAGACTACAGGATGGACTTATGATCAGGGAATCCATAACAGGACAGATACAGTGGGTGGTACCCCTTTCATTCAGAGGGCTAATGCTAAACCATCCACGTGATGCAATAGCTGCAGGACACAGAGGTTCACAAAAGACTGTACAGATACTCAAGGATTATGCTTACTGGCCACATATGTCCCAAGATGTGGAATTATACACTAGGGGGTGCCTGGTATGTGCCCAATTTAAACCCGCTTCACCAATGCATAGAACTCCATTGATGAAAAGAGGCTTGACTCTTCCATGGTCAGATTCCTGCACCAGATTGTAGTGCGCAAACCACAGCTACATTACTGGTAAGTCATATATTTTCAAGATTTGGATTACCAAAAAGAATAAAGTCAGACAGAGGGAGTCATTTCACAAGCACCTTAATGAGTAAGGTGTGGCAGATATTGGGGGTGAAAAGGAAACTGCATATTGCGTACCAGCCCGCCTCTTCTGGGAATATTGTATGTTGCAACAGATTTGTTGTGGAGATATTAAAGAAGTTTGTAGCGGAAGCAGGTTCCAGTTGGGATTTACGATTACCTCTGGTATTGATGGCAATCAGATCGACTCCTGCTAAAGCAACTGGTATCAGTCCTCATGAAGTGTTAACAGGAAGGAAGATGGTACTACCACAACATTTATTATACAGGACACATCAGCAGACACGTGTGAGTGCATCTACAGTTCATGAATATGTGGAAGAATTGAGGAAGCATTTACAACATGCATTTTCATTAGTGCAGCAAAATTTGGAAAGAGCTGCTGACAGTGTAAAGTCATATTATGATAAAAAGACGTCTGTGAAAGAGTATGATGTAGGGGATCAGGTATATAAATTTCACTATGGAAAAGGCAGTCATAAAAATTCTAAATTTCTTGCGTCCTGGCAGGGGCCATTTCGAATAGTGGATAAGGTGTCCAAAGTAGTTTACAAAATATTAAAGACAGAGTGTGAAATGGTGACAGAACAATTTTTTCATGTTAACCAAATTAAGCCCTGTTGCCCCAAACAAGAAATCAGGAGACTTAAGCAAGTAGAGATAGTTTAAGTGTCCTGAGTACATGAAGAGAAAGATATAGTGACTGTCTTCATAGTGTCCCACGCCATAAAAATAAAAATAGATACAATAATTATGGTGGAGATAAATGCAGATGTAAATACCACATTTAAGAAAGGTGCAGTGATAAAATTGATAGAAGGTGCTGAATTAGGTTGAATTACTATGGTACAATGCTGAAATATTTTACATTAAAATTGTTTTTATGTATGATGATGTCATATGTATGTGATTGTTTCTCTCTAACATGTGCTTAATTACAGAAATCGGAAGAGTTAATTGGAATATTTTGGACTGCATTTTTTTTTGTGTGGTAGAAAGGGTAAAATTGGTATTGTGCTACATACTTAATCTGTCTTTTCTATTTAATTTAGACAAATTAACTGGTCTTTGATTGGGGTCGGAGGTCGCAGGAACAGAGGACACGAGAGATGACGGTGTCCTGGAGTCAGCGGGAGGAAATTCCAAAAAAGTCTGCAGGACGGATGACACTGATGATGGCACCAGCAGCATGGATGATGATTCTTATGGTTGCACGGAATCTTAAAGACATAGAAGCACAGGTTATCATTGAGCCCGGACCAGCATCTGGTCCAAACTGCAATTTCTCAATTAATTTAAGGATATATACTGTTATATTTTGTTTCGCAAGATATTGTTCATCAGATGATGGAGAGGATCACAAAAAGGAAAATCGAAATGATGCAGGTGAAAGTTGCATTTGAAATGGGCAGTGCAATGGCACTATATGTGAATTTGGAAAGAATGGAAATCGGGTTTTTGCTGTGCACCCGATATATAGCCCCTGAACTTATTTACCAAACTAAGTGGGTACGTAACGTGCGATTTTGGCAAGAAGGGACATACATAAAAATTAAAACTCCAGAGGTGGTGGCATTTCAGTCAAGGGAGCCTGAGGTTTACTTGATTCCAAACCTGGAAACATGTATAAGGTTTAAAGAACAAAATTACGTGTGTCCAGGTAAACCATTTGTTCCTGATGCTACAGATGCTATCTGTGGTTTAAAATCTGACCCATGTGTATCAGGAGGATGTGAAGTGGTCATTAGAAATTTGGATGGTGAGGAGTTAGCACAAGGCAAACTGATTAAAAATAGATGGTTTGTCAGCACCTCTATGAAGAATTATACTGTTACACATTTAAATCATGGAACGTTTGTTGTTAAGTAATTAAAATATAATGTATTTTACTTGCAGGTTCCAAAAGATACAACCGTCTTGGTTGGGGGTCTAACATTATTCCATATTGCAAATGATATTTGGGAAAGACAAGTGGAAAATATTGAGTTTTTTCAAAGGGATGCATTTCCTATAGACCCGGATGTAGAATTTTTATTTAGATGAATTTGAGAAAGAACAACATTACAGTTAGTAGTCTGGCTGCATTGGAGGTGGATGTGTTTAATTGGGGCACCTGGGTGGAACGCACTATGGTGGGTTTAGCAGTAGTAGTGTTAGTGATGGGAGGATGGTTGATTATTTGTCTATAAAGATGAACATGTTACTTATGATATTGGCAACAATGCAAAATGAAAGATGTCCCAATGCACATACATTCTAAGGTAATGGAAAAAGAAAGAAGAACTATTTTGGTTTCCTCCAGTTGTGGATTTGGTTAGCCAGAACTGTCGAAAAAAGGAGGGTATATGTAAGGATGAATATAGCATACTTACAACATTCTTTTTGCCATTTTTATAGCATTTTGTTTTGCCAGTATAACATAGCATTATTGGTAGTATGCAAAGTCCAGGATTTACAACACAGCCAAGCCCAATTTGAAACCACAGATATTCAGAACACGCATAGAAGATTAGTGTGCTGCCAGGTTCAAATAATGAAGTGCACTACGTATTTTTGGATACTTCATGTAAGGAAACTGCATTATAATATATAACAGACTAACATTATTAACATTAATACAATACTAATTCTAACTTCTCTAATATTAAAAAGCAGTTTAATATGCAAAATGAGGTGAAATCCATGTTTTGGTGGCACTGCTGAGATTCATTTTAAACGCACACTGGCGTTTTCTTCAGCTTGTGGAGAGCAGAAAGAATGCAAGCAGCAGGAAGCAGATTGAAACAGTAACAGGGAGGCCTAAAGCTTTCAATGTTCTGAAAATGAGGGCTGATACAGAGCACAATTGTTTTACTATGATTGGGGGAAATTATAGGCAGACAAGCCACGTCAATAAGGGGATGGATCAGAGTTTTCTTAGGAATAAGAACAGAGGAAAGCAGTGAGTTCAGGCTGGGCTGAGAAGACTGGCCGAGTTCAAAGGGGCCGAGTCCTAGCTGTGGAACATTGATAAACTGGCGCTCCCCACACAAGCTTGCTGAAGAATTTTGTGCTGACACTGGGTCTGCAATTGCAAACATAGCAAGGCCGTGTGGGGGACTTCAAAGAAATACCAATCTTGGTAAGATAAGTGCTAAGTGAGGACCATGTGAAATGCTGTGTGTGTGACTAAGATGTATTGCAGTTTAGGGAAGTTAGGAAATAAATGGATTTTTATTTTTCTTCAATTTTATCCATGTTTCAAAAATACCTGCTTGTTCTGTTTTATTCTCTTATATTACAGATGGTGCGGTAAATTAACCCATGCTAAGAGGTGGTGACTTGTAAATAAGATAAAATACTTTTTGTATTTATAAAAACCAATGGGATTTTGTGTCATTCATGCATTTGTTTATTTACACATGTGATGTATAAAGTGGAGGCTCATATTGGTGCAGTAGTGCATTTGCCAGTTTATCAATGCAAGTAAAATAGCAAACAAGAAAAGCTAGCAATAAACAGTTATAAAGCAGAGGTGTGTGTGCAGTGTAATGATTGTTCCCTTCCTTGCATGCTGAGGGGAAGGTATCTAATCTGATACATAGATTACTGGATATAAATAAACCAGTAATGTTTTATGGCACATAGATTACTGGATGTACATAAGCCAGTAGTACCAGCACAAACTGTATTTGGCGCTCTGAATAAAATCATTGGGTTCGAACAGTGCATAAATCTGGGGCTCTCTACAGACAACTTGGAAGTATTCTAATAGAAAGGAAAGGTTTGTTTTATGATGGGGTTATATTATAAAAATAAAACCATGCTCACCGCTATACCACAGGTATAAATACCACAAACCAAGATACCACTAAAATGACCACCAATATAAGCTAACAAGGTATGATCACTAAAATAGTATGATACCAAACCCAATGCAAATGCAAGACTAATTTACCACCAAATTACTGCCAATATTTTTACAGTAAGAAAATACCGCCAAATCCCAAATTCACCCCAATAGAACAAAATATTTTACAAATAATAGTGTGTTGGCTGGGAAAGTGACTGTAGAGCACCTACTGGGCGTGGCCAGTGTGTATACCACTACCATGCCTGCATTAAAGGAAACCCATTTTATGAGAGCAGTGTAACACCGGAATGAATCGCAAAATGTCTCAAATGAAGGCCACATTCCCAGAGTTAGTACAATATCTGGAGGCAAAGTTATATGCACATGGGACATGGTCATCAAATAATGCCACAGAGTGGCATGACCGTATCTATTGTGAAGTGCAGAAAGAACCATTGGACAATATTTTTGCAGAAGGTAGCATAGTTCAGTTCTGTCTTTTGAGATTATTAAATGCTGCTGATAAACATGTAGCGAAAGATTGTCTGATACAGCTATGTGCCAAGACATGGTTCAATTTAAATAGGTCTCTGCGAATGCAAGAAAATGATGCAAAGCTGATTAGCAGATTAAAAATTGAACTAGATGGAGCTTGTGAACAGGAGGACAAGTTAAGAGGAGAACTGGAGGTATGTCAAAAGGACATGCAGTCAAAGTTTAAAGATCTCGACACTCAATTGTCCAAAAGAAAGAAACAGTTTGAGAATAGTGAGCAAGAATTAAAACACTTGAAAGGATTGGTAGATCATATTAGACAAGATAAAGACAAGGTTATTTTGGAAATGCAGATTTTACAAAAAGAACATTTTGAGAAAGAAAGTGATCTACAAAATGCTGAACAAGAGATAGTTAAAATGTTTCAAGAAAAAAACAAACGAGACAAAGAGTTCACTGAATGCCAAATGCAAACGAGCGATATGCAAAATGTGATTATTAAGATGGGTGATGAAAACAATTACTTGCGTAAGAAGGCAGATCGGCTCCTTAAAAAGTGCAAGGATTTGGAACAGCAAATATGCACTTCCAGGTCCCAGGACAAACGACAGGGCACCACATTCAATGGAATTGGCGTGAATTCTATTTCTACATGGAGAGATAGTGCCCCAGCGGCTGTGCCGGTGTCTGAACTTGGTTGGAGCGCCCTTGGGGGATTTGACACACCCATTGGGGGCCGCCACCAATCCCATATGCCTGCAAACAAGGATTGAATCACAAAGTAGTGCAATCCCAAGCATAGCAATAAGTAGCCCTATCAAAATAATGAAATCAATCAAGGCCCTATTCAAACCATTCAAAAAAGGAGGGGAGTGCTGAACAGAAAACCATTTAGAAGCGGTGCATGATATATTTAAAGCACCCCAGATACCTAAGGAACAATACAGACAATACTTTCACTTAACTCTGGACAATCCCACAGCCAGTATCATTAGAGGATTAAATGAATAGCAGCACCTGACATGGGCAGAGTTTGGAAAAAAAAAAGATGTCATTTTTCTCCATTCCAGTCATTACAGGAGGCAAAGAAAGTTGCATACATGATTATGGCTGGGCCAAATACGTCCCCTCGCCAGTTTTTGCAAGACTTAAAAAGAGCTTTTTTTTGCTTTGATATATCTTTTGATCCCAATTCCAATGAGTTTAAAACTGCCTATTTCTATGGGTTGCAGAAAGACATTGGGGGTCATTACGAGGTTGGAGGTAGCCATGGCGCTATTAGCACCATGGCTGCCTCCAAACCGGGTCCGGTGTCACTGAATGGGGACTTACCGCGACATTCTGACCTGTGCGGACCCGGTAAGTCCCCATTCAATAACCATTCCCCATTCCCATGTGAGCCCCCATATGTCCCTCCGGGGACCCGCTAAGGGACCTCTGAATAGGGCAGTAAGGTTTTACCAGCACCAGCATCCTTAACGGTGCCGGTAAACCCTTACTGCCCAACTCGTAATGACCCCCATTATTCACAGTTAGTCCGCGAATTTGATTGTGAAAAGTCCCTTGAGTGGATTGTGCACCAAAGTACAAAACTATATGAAGTGCTATACTGTCAGGGTAGAGAGAGTGATAAAATGAAAGATACTAGACCAAAATCTAAAGAACCCTCGGCAACAGTAATGGAAATCATGTCAGCTAAAATGTCACTTGAGTCCGCTCAAAATCAGGCAAAAATAATGTGACACCCGAACAGAGGGGTAATCGACAGAGGTTGCCGCTCTCTGCACCGATGTTTCAGTCAATGATCCTAGTAATAGGGAGAGCTACATTAGCCCTAGGTAGACAGGCCCTGGTCAGGATATCCACCTGATATGTCAGGTATGAACAATAATCAGAGACAAAATCAAGACCGAAGAAATAATGGTCCCTACCAGACATTGGGGACACAGAGCAGATTTGACCCCCAACACCATGATATATGGTAATCAGGATAGACTCCGGTATGTGGATCGATTTACTGAAAATGGGAATCAGCATAGGTGACAATACTCACAAAATGAGAGACAGGACATGAGGCAGAGTATGAATTATGCCCCACATCAATACAATCAATCACCGCCACCAGGGGACTACAACAAAAGGATAGGTACATGAATCAAGAGTTCGGAAACAACCCCAGTAGGAATCACTCTCCTGAGAGATATCAGAATAGATTGAACCAGGGGGAAAACAACCAACATCGGCATAGGCCGCAGAAAGAAGATTCTAGAGAGATGGAAAGATTCCAGTGTCACGAGGCCCAAGTGAAAATGTTGGCTGAACAAATAGGAACGCTCTGTATGGCCCAAAAACAGTCATCAAAAGAGGGGGCAGAAGGCCATAGTAGTGACCGGTTGGCTTCCGATAATAAGTGACTAAATCTTCATGATACCTGCAATGCTAAAAAGACAGATTGCCCTGTTCTGGTTTTGCATAATGACTCTGAGATGCTTAATGATTTAAAAATGAAAATATTTGGGGGCGCTGTTGCGCACAGCTAAAATGGCCGCCTAGGTGAAGAGCTCCGGCTCGATCGAAATCCTTCAACTTATAAATCCTTCCAGGTTTGCGCTGGCCGTCGTGCTGCCACAGAATATTGCGGGGGAAGGTCCTCGGAAGACACCCTGTGAAGGCAGTGCGCGAGGACCCTGGGACGGCAGAGATGTCAACGTCTGCAGCGCATGTTGAGACACGGCTCGGCTGCCAGTGGGCTCCAGGCGATTCTCACTTGAGCCCGGGGATCGCAGCGGCGGATAGGCCTGGTGGGGGAGGGGCAGCCCGCCGAAACACAAGTGCTGCCCAGGGGCAGCGACGCTCCGCTTCTTCTCCTTTTTGTCTGTACGGAAGCAGGAGTGCAGACTTCCCCACACCGGGCTTCAGACTGCAGGAGAAGCCCGACGGAGATACGCCGCAACGACAACGCCTGCCCCCTCGGACCCTGGTCCCCCCCGCGGCTAAGCCCAGCTAGGACTAAGCTGATGAAGTAAGTGAGCCGATCGGGGTGGTGGAGATACCGGGGGCCAGCACCCTGTACAAGATACACCCGTGCTACCGGAGTGGGGCGAGCGGTACAGATTTGGGGGCGAGGCCCTACTATAGACTGAGGCTGCCGCGGCTGCATCAGTGAGGGACGTCGGAGCTCTGCAAGAAAGAGCACAACCCGACACCGGGAATCGCTCGGAGGGCCGCCAAACTCCTTCCCTAATACCCGCTTACCCCTGCACGGAAGACGACAGTGTGGGTGACGGTGACACTGCGTCAAACCCCAGCTGAGGAGCGCAGCTGACACACTGGGAGCTGCGGGATAGAAACGCTCCCGGCAGCGGCCTAACACAACACCCCTGGGGTGAGATTGTACACCCGCAGAAAGGCAGTGCTTACCCCATACCTACATCGCGGTGCGTTAACAACGTACAGCATAACTGCTGCGGGCAGTCATTGACGGCCAGCAACACACATACGTGGGAAAGCACAGTCCACCCTGGAAGTTGCGACGCCGCCTAATGGGCCGCACTGAGAAGAAAGCTGCAGGGGTAAGAAAGACTAGCCCAATGGATTCCTACACAAGCTCCCAACAACAGGAGACACCAGGAGGGGCAACACAAACTTCCGAAGGCCAAAACACAGACCCCTTAGACCGCTTGGCAACAATTGTGCAAAATGGGTTCCTGGCCGTCAACGTGAAACTAGATGACATAGTGGCGACGATTGGCTCCTTGAAAGCGCGAGTGGAAAAGGAAAGTGCACGCATCTCCGAGGCAGAAAACAGGATAGGTGTAAATGAAGACGTGCTTACACAACACAGTAGAGATATAGCCCTACTCCAGACGGAGCTCTGTAAAATGCAAAATAAGTGCGAGGATCTTGAATCCAGGTCCTGTAGGAATAATATACGCATTGTTGGAGTGGCTGAGTCATTTGGCAAGGGCTCCGTGGAAAGGAGAATGGAAGAAGTATTGAAATCCGTATTAGGGGAAGACTCCCTGTCCAACCACTTCCTTGTTGAAAGGGCTCATCGCACCCTGGCACCAACCCCCAAGCTGGGCGCTCCACCCCGAACCATCATTGCACGTCTCCTGAATTATAGGGAGAGACACGATCCTTCGACTAGCAAGAGAAAAGGGGACACTACACCATGAAGACAACAGGATACATATATATCCGGACTTTTCTGCAAGTATACAAGCACAGCGCAGAACCTACAAAATGGTCAAAACACAGTTACGACTCCGCAATACACCCTATGCCTTGATTTTCCCTGCAAAAATGAGAATCCAGCATGGGGGCAGGGCCCACTTTTTTGAAAACCCTGCAGAGGCAATGGCATATATTGAGGCCTCTATTCCGCTTCCCCCCAGAGATCGTGCAAGAGACCCAAATGCAAGACCCTGCCCGGGTGAAGGCAGAGGCGATCCGGTGGACGGATGAGGCATCCCCCCTGCTAGCTGAAACATGTTCTCTTAGCTGTGCAGTCGACACAGCTAAACTGGACCAAAATCCGATGTAACCGGGCCGTAGAGTCTCCCACGTGGGCGGCCAGACGGCTGGGCATTGCTCTGCGACAAAGCACCCTCAGGAACGTTCTAATCAGTTGCTTGGGTTCATCGTCAAGTTGGGGCAGATGATGTGGGTGGCGGGCGGGAAAGGGCAAAAGGGGACGTTTTCTTGTTGTGATCACCGCCCAGACGAGTATAAGTCTCGGAGGAGAGTTTGCGCAGTTGAAGGTTGTAGGTTTGTTGGAAAAAGGTCTCACAGATGCAGCCACCATTCCAGTTCTGATTGCACATGCATCTATAGTTGTCACAATACAATACAATACATATACGTAGGAAATGGGTGATGGGTTAAAGGTTAAACTAATGACATGGAATGTCCGAGGCCTAAACAATCCAATGAAAGCCAGAAAGGTGGGCAATTACGTTAGCAGGCAGGGGCCCCAAATTTCAATGCTACAGGAAACGCATGCGCAGGGCTCGATTAATGATCAAATACTGGTGAAATGGGGCAAGCAGCGCTATTACACAAATTACTCCTCACAATCTAGGGGGGCAAGCATTCTGATTCACAAATCGCTAGGGTTCATCGAGAAAGGCCACCTGGTGGACTCGATGGGCAGATATGTGCTTGTTTGGGGGGAAATTGCTGGAGAACAGACGACCCTGGTAAATACCTATGGTCCTAACCTTGAAGACCCAGACTTTTACTTACACATATTTGAAATCCTTGCTAAACATGAAGAGACAACCATACTATGGGGGGGACTTTAATGTGGTGCTAGACCAGACCCTTGACAGGTCCGCCAAGACACCTAGGCCACCGTCTAGGACGGCACTTGCTCTGAAGCAGATAACACAACAGCTGTCCCTGCTGGATGCCTGGACAGTGCTCCACCCAACAAGCAAGCGTTACACGTTCTACTCCTCCGTACATGACAGCGAGTCATGTATAGACTATTGGTTTGTCCCCTCAAATACTACACACGCCCTACAGAGTTGCAAAATCCTCCCCCATACATTATCTGTTCACTCCCCTGTGACCATGGAAATTACCCTTAGGGACGTCCCTAAGCCGGCTAGAAGGTGGAGAATGCCTATTGGTATATTAAAAGACCCAAACGTAGCGGAAGACCTACACACAGACATCGCCAATTTCCTCGCAGACAGCATAGGGTCTGTTGACCATATCTCGTCAGTCTGGGAAACATTCAAGGTGTGGGCAAGAGGGGTCCTAATATCTAAAACAACGGGTCTCCTAAGGGAGGTACGCCGGGACATGGAGAGGGTGGAGAGGGAACTGAACGTACTGGAGGAGACAAACGGCCGGACACACGGTGGAGACACCCTTGCTGAAATACATAAATCTCTCAGCGAATTTGACAAACTGGCGGTAAGGGAAGTACATTATATAGCATTCCCTTCCAGGGCTTGGAGAATCAGGTGAGGTGAATAAGGCAGGGAAAATGCTGGCCAATCTGGTTAAGCAGGAAAATCATGTGGCCCTGATTGCATCGATCCATACGGCGCAAAATGTGATGGTAGCAAGCAAACAGGGAATAAACAATGAATTTGCAGTATTCTATAAAACACTATATGCGAACAAAGATAGGAAATCCCCTGATGAGATCAAAGCTTATTTGGCCACCTTGGAGCTCCCCAAACTCACAGAAGAAAATAGGCTGATATTGGAGCAACCTGTCACGGCAGAGGAGCTCACTGAGGCAATCAAGGGGCTCGCGTCCGGTAAGGCGCTGGGCTCGGACGGCCTGGGAGTGGAATTTTACACGGAATTCCGGGATGAACTGGTCCCTGTTCTGCTGGAGGTATGGGGGTAGGCCCTGGGTAAACAAACAATGCCACAAACAATGCGCAAGGCCATAATCACGGTGTTGCCCAAACCTCGGCGCCCGCCGCAAGATATGTCATCCTATAGACCCCTGTCCCTGATAAATGTGGACGCAAAAATCTTTGCGAAAGTGCTGGCAAACCGCATGCTACCCATCACGCCATTATTAGTACACACAGATCAAAGCAGATTTATTCCCCAAAGGTCCACCGCCCTAAATTTGCGTAGGCTATTTGGCATAATGTCACAGATTCACCCGAACAAACAAGCAGTGGCAATCTCCCTTGACGCCGAGAAAGCATTTGATTCGGTTTCCTGGGAGTACTTGTTCTTGGTGTTGGAGGCATTTGGGGTTGGCCCATATTTCATTCAATATGTCAAACTGCTTTATACAGCCCCATGTGCGAAAGTATACACGAATAGAACTGTGTCTCAAATGTTTGAACTGGGCAGAGGTACCAGACAGGGAAGCCCCTTCTCCCCTATCCTTTTTGCTTTGACAGTTGAACCCATGGCAGCGGCGATACGGTTGAGACACGGCAACAGGGGCATAACGCTGAAGGCAGCCACCCAAATAATATCATTATATGCGGATGACACGCTACTCTATGTTCGAGAACCCGATAAAAACATTGTTCCCATCATGACAGACATCAACGAATTTGCAGAATACTCAGGATACACGGTCAACAGCTCCAAATCAGAAGTGTTCCCGCTCACCCCTTCCACAAAATGTGTGGCCTTCAATGATCTGAACACCACATCAGATACCTTGGGGTGCTGGTCTCTCGCAACAAACAAACATTATACATTGATAATCATGACCAGGAGCTGCATATACTTAACATTAAATTGCAGGTCTGGAGGCGTCTCCCAATTTCATTACACAGTAGAATTGCCATTCTTAAAATGATTGTACTTCCGAAACTATTATACCTATTTGTAAATATCCCTATATGGCCGGGGAGAGAATTCTTCTCTAGACTTCGAACCATGGTGGTGTCCTTCCTGTGGAATGGGAAGACGGCCAGAATCAGCTGGGAGAAGATGACAGAGCCATATGAGAAGGGGGGAATTGCTGCACCAGACTTTGAGCTCTATTATACTGTGTCACAAGCACAATTTGCAAAGTACTGGTACGACGAATGTGACAACTCCCCTCATACGCAAATAGAAGAATACACCACCGAGCCCACGAACATTAGGTCAGTGATTTTTAATACTAGACATAAAGACTCTTGCAAATTCGACCCTGTGAGTTGCACGGTGAAAGCCTGGGGAGCAATATACAAAAGACTGAAAATAGAAATCCCGTATAACCCCGATACACCTGTGGAAATACCCTGGCCTCCCCCACGTTTGATACCGACAAACAGGAAACCTGGGACCCTGGCATGGAGATGAAAATAGGTGACATGTACATAGAGGGGAAGTTTGCGACCCTTGCGGTGTTCACTAGGGGCATGGGAGGTGGGCAGCTCAAGACACTGCAGTTTTATCGAATGAGATCTGCATATCAAAGGCGCTGCCCGTCATTTCCAGACGAACCCCCTTCTCACCTGTGTGTGCGGCTGGCCACTACACAGGGCGGGCTGGGAATTTCCAAGTTTTATAAAACAATACAGAATCACTCTGTTGTGGTAAACCAGGTGAGGAAGAAATGGGAAACTGACATGAAAATGCCAATACCAGAAGAAAAGTGGGCAAGATACTGTGCGCTTACGAAAAGAGTCTCTCTCAACGCCGGGCTTCGTCAAATACAGTTTAAAATTCTATACAGACTGCACTATACCCCTGCTAGGATAGCTACATTCACGCCTGACGACCCAGGCAAGTGTCCCAAGTGTGGGTCCCCGTCAGCGGGGTCCTATCATATGTAGTGGGAGTGTCCAGCCGTGGCGCAGTTCTGGGAAGGAGTTGCGAATATGCTAAATGAAGTCACACAGATCCCCCCCACACTTGACCCCACAAAAATACTTATTTGGTGACATTGGTAAATGTTCCGAAAAACTCAGAAGGCTGTTTAATGTGTCATGTGTCATAGCTAAAAGATGTATATGATAGGTTATTTATAATGCGCTTTATACCCAGAGGTTTCTAAGCGCGGACCCAGGGATCGAACCTGTGTTGCTCTGTGTCATTTTGTTTCCAAGTCGAGCACGCTGCCGCTGAGCTATCCTCCTGAGACAAATCAGACAAATGTATATTGAAGGCATGGAAGAGCCAGGCCGCCCCCACCATGGACGCCTTCCTACGGGAGTTAACCTACATAAACGAATGCGAGGAGCAATATGTACTGACCCAACCGAGCATGAGTAGGCCAAAAGACATCTGGGGCCCATTCAGGGCATACCTCTGTGACATGCTTTCAGATACTGAAACGACTATTTAAATGACAACTGTTAATCATTTAACGAAGATATTGTTATGTATGCGATTGTATATTGTGTTCACTGCGCGCTAATGAAACTGTTGAGACCATCAATAAAAATATGTTTAAAAAAAAAAAATGAAAATATTTGCAAATGAACGTGTGACAGAAATTGCAAATACATATAAAAAAAAAGTTTGGTTTAACCTGGAGTTAAATCAAACGGTGGAGATGTGCACAAATGAAAAAGGAAAACATGGAATTCCAAAAGAACAAAGAGACAGATTTACGAAAGACAACTCATGAATGGGTAATATAATTGATCAGGGAGTTCGTGTGGATGTTAGAATGCTCTCCCTAGACAATCAAGACACTAATAAAATACAGGCAGGAAGAATAAGTACTCAAAAGGAGGGTACAGATCAGTCAACTGAAGAGTTCTTTGAGCCACAGATTTTTGAGGAAATTAAAAAGATTGAGACCATGCCAAATACTGACAAATGCCCAGAATTAGAAAATGACAAATTATCAGGTGATGTTTCTACGCATATTCAGTTGTAGGATTGTAGTGTGAACTCTGATGATCCCTGGATGGGGGCGAACAGTGGCCACACTCCAAAGGACCCCTGAATATGGGGAGATGAGTAAGGTTTCTGAAACGGAAATGGACAGATAGAAGGGAAAAATGTCCTTTCATTTACCAATGTGCTTAGCCAAAAGTGAGAAGGGTCTGAGAAAAGTGAATCCTGAAATCAGTAAGAATTCACACTTTTTGTGTGTGTTAGAGGGATTTGAAGACAGATATTATGCTCCCATTACTGTGGAAGAGAAATGCAATAAATTTGCAATGGTTGACACAGGCGCACAGGCCACAATTATGTCCAAAGAATTGTTAAAAAGTATCAATAAAGGGAGATCTCCACACAATCAGATCACAGTGAGACAGAGTGAAGGCCCAGTGCATAACTTTAACGGTGAGGAGGTGCCTATCATGGGTGTTACCGAGGTTGACATAAAGATAGGAAAACACAGAATGAAACAGGAAGTATCGATCACATCAATTTGTGAAATTCCATTTTTGATGGGGACAGATTGCTTAAAAAGATTGTCTCCTCTCATAGATCGGGTAAATGGGGTACTGTGGTCTTTAACCAAAAAACACTAAGGCCCTCATTACGACCCTGGCGGAAAGTGACTGACCGGACCGCCACAGCGTAAATAGCGTTTCCGCCATTGCACGAAGGAGCAAAGTGCGGCCCATTCCGACCCATCGGGCACGAGCACCACGGCATGGCGGAAGTGCAAAGTCCGCGATGGCGGAAATGACCCCAAAACGGCCCACACCGCCGCCGTATGGCGCCCTAGGTGCAACACCGCCACCCATCACAGCGGACACCGCAGTGTGCGCCTACCGGAAAATACGGTGACCGGAAATATACGGAAACGGAAGTAAAAACATGGGCCCGGAACGGGAAACATCCCGCCGTACACCTATAAAACCACAAAAACCACACAACCACCAAAAACACTACCCTGAGACACACCCCAACCCGTCATCCACCCTAGCGAAACCAAGAAAAATGGGAAAAGTAGCGAAGAAAGCGTGCGACCGCAAGCGGCAGGTCCACTTCTCCCGTGAGGAACTCACCGTGCTAACAGAGACCCTCCAGGAGAATGCAGCCGTCGTCTTCTCCACGCAAATGACCAGGACGTCACTTGCGAACAAGAAGGCCATATGGGCTCTGGTGGCACAGCGGGTAAGTGCGGTGGGGACCGCACCCCGCAACCCACAGCAATGCAGAAAGCGATGGGACGACCTGCGGATACGCGTCCGCAGCATACTCTCTGCCAACCGCAACATTGCCACAGCCACCGGGGGAGGTCCTGAATCACCCATCAAGTTGACCCCCTGGGAAGAAATCTGTGCCTCCACCATCGGAATGGAGAGCATAGAGGGAGTCGGAGGGATGGAGAAAGGAGTGCAGACATCCGAAGATTCAGGTAGGTGGGCCAGATAAAACAATGCTAAATCCACAATGTCCAATCATGCGAAGTACCATGTGTCCACATAGTGCAACAGAAACACATGTCCAGGAGAACGTCCACACACATCGGCCTGATAGCGCACGTTAAAACCCACAATAAATACATAATTAATTAAAAACCCCTAAAACACGCACTACACATGCAGCAGGCACACCCTAACTGCAGGCTGCCAAACAACTGCACCCTCACTCCACACACAAATGAAAGCACCTCCAAGGCCCCGACCCAAATCACCCTCAGGTACCACCCCAATGCATGTGATACAATGCCATTCCAATTTCCACAGACCCATTAATAACCCTCGCCCTCCTTTACTCCACCACAGGGTCCGATCCAAACGACGAGCATCAGGACACCCTACCAGCACACCTGCAAAGAGGGCCAAGACCAACGGCCAAAGACCCTCCACCTCAGCTGCACGCATCAAGACACGGCAGCAGCACAAATCAGGTGGCAGCACAGAGGAGGGAACATCAACAGGCACCCCAGCAACCAGCATGCCCACACCACCACCACCATAGGTCCCCCCAACGGATGCCACAGAAGGCACTGCCTCTGGTGGCAGCAGCACCATAGGTGACACCCCATTGATGGCAGCATGCTCGGACACAGAAAACGGGGATGTCGAAGTCAGATCCATCCATGACCTGTCCCAATCCCCCTGTCTGTCCCATCCCGTACAACATGAGGATACCACGCAGGGGCACCCACAAGACGACGACTGGCCATCCCCCACAAGCCCTGTGGCAAGGCAACATGAGGTCAACAGCCCCTCTGTGACACCCCCGCAAATGGCTATGGCCCAGCAGAGGCAACAGTCCCTCGACCAGTTAATCGTGCAACAGCAGCGACTGGCCACGCTCCTCAAGGACCATGCCGATGAATGTGGGGGCACTAAGGCAGACATAGAAACATCAACTGAGACACTTAGGGCAGAAATGGAGAGAGGTACAGAGACACTAAGGGCACAAATGGAGAGTAGCACCGAGAGCCTGAGAGTCCATATGGAGAGTAGCACCGAGAGCCTGAGAGTCCAAATGGAGAGTAGCACCGAGAGCCTGAGAGTCCAAATGGAGAGAAGCACCGAGAGCCTGAGGGGGGAACTGCATGCGACGTCCAAAGACGTATGTGCCGAACTTGCCGCAGTGCGCCGTGTGCTCACTGAGCTCTCACAAACCCTTAGGGACATGCATGGACGTGAGCAGGCAGAGACATCATCCGTTGCAAGTTCCGTCCAGGGCAGCCCCCAACGTAGATCTGGGAGGAACCTGCGCTCCACAGGCAGGGGTGCCCCTGATACCCGCAGAGGGGGCTTGCAATAGCGACAGCCCACTGACAATGAGCATCTTTGGACACTGGTGTTCGGGGGGGAGGTAGGAGGGTGGAGGGGGTGTGTTGGGCTCACTTGGGTGGCGGGTTGATAGGGTGTTCAACATGATATCACATATGCCATAAACAGTGCACGATCAACCAATGAGATGTGTGGACATTGATCTTTGTGTACTAGGCCATCATAGGCGTACAGTCCATATTGTGCATGTCCCAGACACACACAGTGCCACGAGTCCCGTGTCCATGTATCAGCCACCAGGCGTGAGTGCTAGAAGCATGCATCAATGAGATGCTGACGAATGTCACGGCCCTCCGGTGCCTCGCAGACTCCTTGAGGTGCTGCCACATCCCCACCCTCATCATGACCATCATCAGGTGCTTGCAGTTCTGCGTCGGGGGGCATGGGCACATTTCTACGTACGCACATGTTGTGGAGCATGACACATGCCATGACCATCTTTGCAACCTTCTCATGGCGGTACAGGAGTGCCCCGCCAGACCTGCTGAGGCAGCGGAAACGAGTCTTCAGTAGGCCGAATGCCTGTTCAATGACTACACGGGTACGTGAGTGGGCATGGTTGTAGTCCTCCTCATGCTGGTCCCGTGGTTTCCGGACTGGTGTGAGGAGCCATCTCTTCAGTGGATACCCAGCATCACCTGTATGTGGACGAGAAACGTATGATGTGGAATGCCATTGCTACGTACGCACACCCCCCCCCCTTCCTGCCAGGTCATTGCCGCATCACATACCCCACATCATCATGCATGAAATGAGACTCACCGAGTAGCCAGGATCTGTTCCCTGCGTGTCGCTCCATGTAGCGTGGTATAGTAGAGTTCCTCAAGACCATAGAATCATGGGTTGATCCAGGGAATCTGGCACAACAATGTGTAATGATCCTGTTGGAGTCACACACCATTTGTACATTCAGGGAATGAAATTGTTTTCGGTTGCGGTACTGGGCCTCCATGGCATGTGGGACGACCAATTCCACATGGGTGCAGTCGATGGCACCAATGCAACCCGGTATGCCGGCAAGTGCATGGAATCCCACTTTTGTGTTGGTAATTTCCTGCTCCGAGCGTGGTAGAGAGATGTAGTCGTCTGCGTGCTTCAGGAGGGCATCGAGCACTTGCAGTAGTGTCCGTGAGAACAGTGGCTGTGATATGCCATGCAACTGTCCGACTGTGTGCTGGTAGGTGCCTGTGGCCAGGAAGTGGAGTACAGACACCACCTTCAGTAGGGGTGGGATGGCGGTTGGGCTATCTATCATGCTGACAAGGTCAGCCTGTGTCATGTCCACAATGGCGGCTATGGTGTCCCGGTCCAAATGGTAGAGGGTGTGGATCTGCTCATCAGTGAGGTTGAACGGATGTGCTCGGAGGCGTGGGATTGCAGGCTGCCTGCGTGGTGGTAGTGGCTGTGCTGGCGGCCCTTGCTGGCCCTGCCTTGGCCTCCTCCTCCTGCGTCTCCTCCGTGCGGCCGGTTGTAGTTGGTGTTCGTCTTCTTCTTGGAGTTGGAGTACTTGCAGTGCTATCAGGTCCCCCAGGGCCAACATCGCGAGTCCTGCCGGTAGCATTTCGGAGTGGGTGTGGTTGTGGGAGGAGACTGGGTGTGCAATTTATGTGTTTTCAGGCTGTATGGCCTCCACCTGTGGTGATTCGTTCCACCTGTGCAAACTGCTCTCCCCTTTGGCCGAGCACGTCCCGCACACAACGCTGCAATTCGAGGAATGGCATCTTGCTATTGCAATCATGTATTTGTACCCGATGGCCGTGTAACATTGGTTGATATGTTCATTCTGCTGTGGTCCCATTGTTTCACATACTATCTGTGCAGTCGCGAACAGACTTGTGAAGGGTCAGTGGAACGTAGTACTCGAGTAACGGTGGGCCCTCATGCATCACTGTACCGAGTTGCAACGACGGGCGGGGCGTCCCATTTGTGGGTGAAGGCAGTTGCCATTTTCACACACAGCCGCACTAGATGGATTAATTAGTGATTTCAAACGGCCACAGATGCCTCTTCGACGTGATGTTGCAAATGAGGAATTCGAAGGGCGGCGCTTTCGATTTTCAGCTAGCGGCGAGGAGATGTCCACAGGTCTGACTGCAAATATAACGTTCTATTGTTCAATGTCCTTGAGACAGGGGCCATGGCGAGGATGCAATGATTGATATGAATAGTTTGGGATGCGCAATAGCGACGTGGGCGATGAGGCCGGACCTTCCAAAATACACGTTACTTCACAACACTGGAATTACGGGCTGGGGCACTGTGGATTTTGCAGGCTGCATAACGCACAGACTCAATGGTATTTCTAATGTTATGTGAGTAAATATTCAGGCGTTTTCATACCGGGATGAGGGAATGATGAATGGATGCATGGGCAGGTGATTTGATACAGAGTTTGCCATGTACAGGGCTTCTTGGAATCTATCCGCCTCCCCTGCGCTATGTGATGCAGGGCTGCCATAGTGGGACCATCGTCTATCTGGCCTTGTTGAGCCCTCCCTGTCTCGACGCGCCTTCAGCCACTTGTGTCCATGCACGTTAACATTCCCATCTGATGGATTCTGTTTTGACAGACGCATGCACAGGTACACTCGTTTGTGATGGTGTTTACACCTCGATATAGATGGTTATGAGTCGCAAGTGGTTTTGGGGTGGTGATGATCCTTTGGAGTGGGCTAGCATGCATATGGCTGTGGATTTAGTGTGATCATTGAAGTGAGTTGTTCGGATGTAGTTCTGATTGCCATTCTGTTCTTTTTCTTTTCTTTTGGTTGACAGGTATCTCCTCCCCTTTTGCCACTGCCATCTGTATGCCACTCCTGCAGATGGCTTTTACTCCCGACACCTGCTGCTTCGTGTTAATCAGTGGAGCAGCATTACGATCTTATGGGACGATCGCCAATGGGCCACATGCCCTTACGCAGTACTGGTGGCTCGGAGCAACATTTCGGCCTTTCAGCTGGACTAGTGCCTCCCCATTGGGACGGCCCTGCGGTTCTGTGCGCTTCCATGTTGCCTTTTCGTACGTGGATGTGGCTCTGTGTACCATGATGGAACAGGGCGTCACACAAGTAGTGGCTGGTAATTTCTTGCGGATGCAGCCCACAATGGTGAAATGTGTTTTGGAGTTCATGGCCTAATGGCTGTATGGGCTTGGTGATTTTGTTGTGCATTAAATTTCTATTCTGATTTGGCCCGTGTAGCGTTCTTCTTTGCAAGTGATGTGGCATATTCCTATTTGGGGAGCGATGTATTGGGTGGAGATCTGCATTGGGTTCCAGCTTCGGAGTTTAGTTGCGTGGTACTGTACTGGGCGCGTTTACCTACGAAGCCCAGTGAGGTCAGGGATGGGGGCTGCCAATATGACTGTTTGAATGTTGTCATGCTCAGGAGCGGGGGATTGGGTTTTGTGTAACAGATGCCGGTCAGCCAGGTGGACTGGTGGAATGATGTGATTTTCGAAATATTGCTGGTCACATGTGCCTGTGTTTGCGTGCGTTTCGGGGGGGGGGGGACTGTGGTCATGTCCATTGGATTGGCTTCTGTATTCGTGACATCTGTGCCCTGCAGCTCCCATTGGCCCCTCTTGTGTTTCTTTTGTTCGTTGGCATGCATGGGTGACTTGTACATTTCACTGGTTGCATTGTGACTTCATTGCACCTACGGGGAGTTGTACTTTGTGGGCAGGGAGCGGTGTACAGGCACTCAGTGGGGCCGTTTACGGTTGATTCGCGATGCCGTACTTCTCACCATGGCGGAATGGTACATTCCGCCATGCTTGATAGCATTAGGTACATGTCCGCTAGGGTCGGAATTAGCGTACCCTTGCGCCATGGTGGTATTTACGGTTTGGCATGGCGCGCGCGCGCGTGCTTGGTGCAGTTAGCGTTGGCGTTCACTACGGTGTCGCTAATGGCTTCGTACTTTGCGGTGACGGGTCATAGTCGCACCGAGCGCTATTCGATGGCGGTATTGCATTTCCGCCATCGTTTTCCGATTTCCGCCAGGGTCGTAATGAGGGCCTAAGACCTAAGAAAACAACAGTGTAAATAAATGCCATACGGTAGCCAAATCAAATGATGCAGTGGAGGTGTACCTACATAATAGCTGTGTGCCTAGTGTGACTGTCATTTTGATGTGTCAGGACAAAATGCAAAGTGAAAAAGAAAAACAATCTGTGCAGATTTAAGAAAGACAAGAGAAAGGCTTATCATTCTGCACAATTGGTACCGTATGCAATTGAATTATAGGTGAAGAAGGATATTACTATTCCTGCATTCACCAAGCAGGTTGCTATAACACTAAAGTGCAAGAATGGGCAGAAAATGAAAGATTCTGATACATTTGTGTGCTTGAATGAATCCATGAAACAGCAAGGTCTGGATTATGAATATACCCCATTGATAGATGTTTGGTAGGGGTCTGTCAAAATGATGGTGAATAATAAAGAGTGTCAGGATATGCATTTAGAAGAGAATTCTTTATTAGGAATGGCCATACAAAAATCACATTATACTGCAGATTTCAATAACATGGTGATTGGAGAGATATGAAGATGCACAGGGTGTATTGCCAGAATATCTGGATTCTCAACCCAAAGGGATCTTTAAAATTCAATCTGTGTAACCTTATGATTCCAATGAGACAGTGTGCTGTCAGCAAGAGAATTGTATAGTATTTGATTTAAATGAAAAAGAAACAGAAAATCAGCACATTGAAGTGCAAGCTGATATGCCAAAATATTTAAAAGTGGCAGCTTTGCAAAGAGATACAGCCACACAGTTAGAAGAGAGCACAGAGGTTCCTCCACTGGAGGATTTCCCAGAATTTCCAAAAAAGGTAGAGGAACAGATTCTGTTAGCAGATGCATGTGATAGCGAAGAGGATAAGAATGAATTGAGAAAAATATTTATGAAGTTTAAAGACGTTTTTGCCAAAGATGCATATGATTTTGGCCTACCTAATTTACATGTTGCCACATTACCCGAGGGGTGTGGTAGAAATCCAATACTTGTGCGGTAATAACGATTGCCACTGGCATGCTTAGAGTCATTGGCAGAAATAATTAAAAACGTGGAGTCTAGGGGAATTATCAGGCCAATTCATAGTACCTCCAACACTCCTATTTTGGGTGTGTTAAAGCCAAATGGTCAATGGCATCTGTGTGCAGACCTGAGGGAATTAAATAAAAGAGTGCCAGTGTCTCCATGGCCACTTCCATTCATTGTTCAAGATCTTGCTTAAGTTCATGGGTCAACTGGTGTGTGCCATTGGCAGAGGACATTCAGAATTTATTTTCATTTTCATTTGATAAAACGTAATATGCTTGGCTAGAACACCATTCGGGTATGTCAATAGTGGGAGTGAATTTGACATATTTTTGAGAAAAGGTATGCCAGATGCGGCTGAAAGAGAAACTATAGTTTATGTGGATGATGTCCTGATAAAAAATGAAAACTTGAAAAGCCATTTTGATGAAATTAGACATGTACTTGACCAATTGCAAAAGGCGGGTGCCAAAGTATCTTTGCAGAAAGCACAATGGTGCAAGAAAAAGGTGAATTTCCTAGGCCATGAGGTATCTGAACATGGGCTAAATCCACAAAAGAAAAAGGTGGAGGCCATACAGAAATTGAAAGATCCTAGAAATGTGAAAGGTTCAAAAAGTTTATTAGGAATGACGGGATATAACAGGACGTTTATTGAACATTATGCTGAAATTACTCAACTATTGACTAAGCTATTGAAGCTGAATACGCCCTGGAAATGGGAAAAGGAGCAATCTGAGGAAGTTGCTAAATTGAAGGAATGTCTCATAAAGACACCATGCTTAGCATATCTCATGAAAAACAGAGATTTCTTTATGGAAATAGGTTTCACTGAACATTGTATATCAGCAGTGTTATCTCAAAAACGTGATTTGAATCACAAAACCATTGCAAAGGCATTTTCCCAGGTTGAGATTAATTTAAGTGAATGTGAAAAGGCCCTTTTGACCACTCTGTGGGCATTGCAACATTTCTGCCCCATTGTTCAAGGGGAAAAGGTAATCATTGAGACAAATTATCAATCATTACAGTTTTTACAGAGCAAAAGAATTAGGTCAGGCAACCTAGCACAGTCCAGAATGACTTCATGGACATTGTCATTGCAAGGCTTTCCTGTAGAAGTGAGTTATGGCCAGAATAAAAACAGACCAGTTGCTCAAGGATTAGCAGATTTACATGCCTGTGCAAGTGAATGTGTGTCAGAAGAAGTAGAGGTAGAATCTAGTTTGCAGGAGTTTAAACAATCACCACACAAAGCTTTTGCTGAAAATACATGTAAAAATGTACCAACTGTATATGTTGACGGATGTGCCTTTAACATTGAAAATGACAGCAATAAACAGTTGGTATCAGGGATAGGAATTGTCTGGTTGAAATGTGAGGACATTCCTAGTGTAGGATTGAGAATTGGGGCTAGGAGTAGCCAGGTAGCAGAGTTGGCAGCCATTTATAAAGTAATAACTACTGCAGTTGATAATAAATTCAGTGATATTGTCCTGGTGACTGATTCTGATTATGCACAAAATAGCTTTGTAGAATATTTGCCTGGCTGGAAAGCAAGAGGCATGATCACATATAATAAAAGCCCCTCAATCATGGGAAAATGATACAATCTATAGACAAATTAGTGTTAGAGAATGATTTAACAGTATGATGTAGGAAAATGTGTGGACATTTGAAAACTCCAGGAGAAGATAAGGAAGGAAATGATAAAGCAGATCAATTAGCCAAGATTGGGGCTGTCATGGGAGAGTTGTTACCCATTGAACACTTAATCAGTGAAATACAAATAGATGCAGTTACACAGTCTAAGACTCCAAAAGAGGTAGAACAATCAGTAGTGTAATGGAGTCATGATACTCCAGACCAAGATCTGATTTAGGCACAAAAAGATGATCCGATATTGGGGATCTATTATAATCATTTGATGGACCCCAAACAAAATCCTTTAACTGAAAATGATTCTACAGGGAAAGAAAAGTTGAGGGTGTTATTATGGAATAAAAAACAAATTAGACTACAGGATGGACTTATGATCAGGGAATCCATAACAGGACAGATACAGTGGGTGGTACCCCTTTCATTCAGAGGGCTAATGCTACACCATCCACATGATGCAATAGCTGCAGGACACAGAGGTTCACAAAAGACTTTAGAGATACTCAAGGATTATGCTTACTGGCCACATATGTCCCACGATGTGGAATTATACACTAGGGGGTGCCTGGTATGTGCCCAATTTAAACCCGCTTCACCAATGCATAGAACTCCATTGATGAAAAGAGGCTTGACTCTTCCATGGTCAGATCCCTGCACCAGATTGTAGTGCGCAAACAGCAGCTACATTACTGGTAAATCATATATTTTCAAGATTTGGATTTCCAAAAAGAATAGAGTCAGACAGAGGGAGTCATTTCACAAGCACCTTAATGAGTAAGGTGTGGCAGATATTGGGGGTGAAAAGGAAACTGCATATTGCGTACCAGCCCGCCTCTTCTGGGAATATTGTACGTTGCAACAGATTTGTTGTGGAGATATTAAAGAAGTTTGTAGCGTAAGCAGGTTCCAGTTGGGATTTACGATTACCTCTGGTTTTGATGGCAATCAGATCGACTCCTGCTAAAGCAACAGGTATCAGTCCTCATGAAGTGTTAACAGGAAGGAAGATGGTACTGCCACAACATTTATTATACAGGACACATGAGCAGACACTTGTGAGTGCATCTACAGTTCTTGAATATGTGGAAGAATTGAGGAAGCATTTACAACATGCATTTTCATTTGTGCAGCGAAATTTGGAAAGAGCTGCTGACAGTGTAAAGTCATATTATGATAAAAAGACGTCTGTGAAAGAGTATAATGTAGGGGATCAGGTATATAAATTTCACTATGGAAAAGGCAGACATAACAATTCTAAATTTCTTGCAGCCTTGCAGGGGCCATTTCGAATAGTGGATAAGGTGTCCAAAGTAGTTTACAAAATATTAAAGACAGAGTGTGAAATGGTGACAGAACAATTTGTTCATGTTAACCAAATTAAGCCCTGTTGCCCCAAACAAGAAATCAGGAGACTTAAGCAAGTAGAGATAGTTTAAGGGGTCGATTCATTGAATTAATGTGCACCGAAAATTCCCGCGCAGAGGTGCCAAAACGTGCGAATCGCAGTGCAAGTTCGAAAATCGCAGTGCAAGTTCGAAAATCGCAGGGAAACCAGCGCACATCGATTCATGGAAGTCCGTGCGCGAGAAAAACATTGGATGTGCACTGAAAATGTGCGCCGCGCATGCCGGCGCACAGGTCATCGAACAGCGTGCGCCACGGCAACTACGAAATCGCACATAGCGCGACGCACATCACAAAAGTAGGCGGAACACGGGGCGTAACACTCGGAATGGGGAACAACGCATGAAAATATGGGCGTCACGGGGGAAGTACAGGGGGCAAGTGCGCGGAACGCCCACATGCTCGCCTACAACCCGTATTCATGGAATCGAATAGGGCAAACCAGCGCACGGTCAAAGACGCGCACAGGGCAAAACAAGTACGCCACAAGAAAGCAGGCGGTAGCGCCCCTGCGCCTGAAAAAAATGTGTGCCAAAATGTGCAATAACAAAAATCACTCATATACAGCCATGATGAATGATCCATACAGTGGCCCTCTAGGACAAATGAGGTGCAAAGGGGTACCGACAAACACGGACACCCGCTGTGTGAAAAATAGCGTGTGCGTGTGTACCTGGGTGCACAGGAAGTCCCACACGCTATTGGCCTGGGTACGTGTACTTCGGGGTGCGCGGGAAGTTCCACACGCGATTGGCTTGGGTACGTGTACTTCGGGGTGCGCGGGAAGCCCCACATGCGATTACCCTGGGTACGCGTACTACGGGGTGCGCAGGAATTTCCACACGCGATTTGCCTGGGTACGTGTACTTCGGGATGCACGGAAAGTTCCACACGCTATTGGCCTGGGTACGTGTATTTCGGGGTGCACGGGAAGTCCCACACGCGATTAGCCTGGGTACGTGTACTACGGGGTGCGCGGGAAGTTCCACACGTGATTGGCCTGGGTATGTGTACTTTGGGATGCGCGGGAAGTTCCACACGCGATTGGCCTGTGTACGTGTACTTCGGGGTGCGCGGGAAGTCCCACACGCGATTGGCCTGGGTACGTGTACTATGGGGTGCACGGGAAGTTCCACACGTGATTGGCATTGGTACATGTACTTTGGGATGCGCGGGAAGTTCCACACACGATTGGCCTGGGTACGTGTACTTCGGGGTGTGCGGGAAGTCCCACACGCGATTAGCCTGGGTACGTGTACTACAGGTGCGCAGGAAGTTCCACACGCGATTAGCCTGGGTACGTGTGTTTCGGGGTGCGTGGGAAGTTCCACACGCGATTAGCCTGGGTACGTGTACTTCGGGGTGCGCGGGAAGTTCCACACGCGATTGGCCTGGGTACGTGTACTTCGGGATGCGCGGAAAGTTCCACACGCTATTGGCCTGGGTACGTGTACTTCGGGGTGCACGGGAAGTCCCACACGCGATTAGCCTGGGTACGTGTACTACGGGGTGCGCGGGAAGTTCCACACGCGATTAGCCTGGGTACGTGTGCTTCGGGTTGCGCGGGAAGTTCCACACACGATTGGCCTGGGTACGTGTACTTCGGGGTGCGCGGGAAGTTCCACACGCGATTGGCCTGGGTACGTGTACTTCGGGATGCGCGGGAAGTTCCACACGCGATTGGCCTGGGTACGTGTATTCCGAGGTGCACGGGAAGATTCACACGCGATTTCAGCAGGGTACGTGTATTTAGGTGGTGCCGGGGAATGCTACACGTGACTTGGGCGTGTGGGTCTCCCAGGTGTTCCCTCTACACCCTCCATGGCCCCTTCAGGCGGCACACCACAGGGGACTACCATGCACCCCTGCTCATGTCCCACAGGCAACCCATCCACCATGGCCATGCCCCCCAGCCAACCGACATGTCACCTTGCACTACAGATCACCAACACATGTCTCCCTGCACCCCCACCCCCCAGCCACCAGGGGCACCCTCCACCAGGCCCCCACCCATGTCTACCACCACGCCCACCCCCCAGCAGTGCAGGGGCAGCCTCCACCAGGCCCCCACTCATGTCCCCCTGCACCCCCGCCCCCCAGCCACCAGGGGCAGCCTCCACCAGGCCCCCACCCATGTCCAACTCATGTCTCCCACCACCCCCACACCCCAGCCACCAGGGGCAGCTTCCACCAGGCCCCCACTCATGTCCCCTATCACCCCCACCCCCCAGCCACCAGGGGCAGCCTCCACCAGGCCCCCACTCATGTCCCCTATCACCCCCACCCCCCAGCAGTGCTGGGGCAGCCTCCACCAGGCCCCCACCCATGTCCAACTCATGTCTCCCACCACCCCCACCCCCCAGCCACCAGGGGCAGCCTCCACCAGGCCCCCACTCATGTCCCCTACCACTGCCACCCCCCAGCCACCAGGGGCAGCCTCCACCAGGCCCCCACTCATGTCCCCTATCACCCCCACCCCCCAGCAGTGCAGGGGCAGCCTCCACCAGGCCCCCACTCATGTCTCCCACCACCCCCAGCCACCAGGGGCAGCCTCCCCCAGGCCCCCACTCATGTCCCCTATCACCCCCACCCCCCAGCAGTGGAGGGGCAGCTTCCACCAGGCACCCACTCATGTCTACCACCATCCCACCCCCAGCAGTGCAGGGGCAGCCTCCACCAGGCCCCCACCCATGTCCCCTGTCACCCCCACCCCCCAGCAGTGCAGGGGCAGCCTCCACCAGGCCCCCACCCATGTCCAACTCATGTCTCCCACCACCCCCACCCCCCAGCCACCAGGGGCAGCCTCCACAAGGCCCCCACTCATGTCCCCTATCACCCCCACCCCCCAGCCACCAGGGGCAGCCTCCACCAGGCCCCCACTCATGTCCCCTATCACCCCCACCCCCCAGCAGTGCAGGGGCAGCCTCCACCAGGCCCCCACCTATGTCCAACTCATGTCTCCCACCACCCCCACACCCCCGGGATACCAGGGGCAGCCTCCACCAGGCCCCCACGCATGTCCCCTATCACCCCAACCCCCCAGCAGTGCAGGGGCAGCCTCCACCAGTCCCCCAACCGTGTCTACCACCACCCCCACCCCCCAGCCACCAGGGGCAGCCTCCACCAGGCCCCCACTCATGTCCCCTATCACCCCCCAGCAGTGCAGGGGCAGCCTCCACCAGGCCCCCACTCATGTCTAAAACCACCCCCACCCCCCAGCAGTGCAGGGGCAGCCTCCACCAGGCCCCCACCCAAGTCTCCTATCACCCCCACCCCCCAGCCACCAGGGGCAGCCTCCACAAGGCCCCCACTCATGTCCCCTATCACCCCCACCCCCCAGCCACCAGCGGCAGCCTCCACCAGGCCCCCACCTATGTCCAACTCATGTCTCCCACCACCCCCACCCCCCAGCCACCAGGGGCAGCCTCCACCAGGCCCCCACTCATGTCCCCTATCACCCCCACCCCCAGCCACCAGGGGCAGCCTCCACCAGGCCCCCACTCATGTCCCCTATCACCCCCACCCCCCAGCAGTGCAGGGGCAGCCTCCACCAGGCCCCCACCCATGTTCAACTCATGTCTCCCACCACCCCCACCCCCCAGCCAATAGGGGCAGCCTCCACCAGGCCCCCACTCATGTGTACCACCTCCCCCACCCCCCAGCAGTGCAGGGGCAGCCTCCACCAGGCCCCCACCCATGTCCCCTATCACCCCCACCCCCCAGCAGTGCAGGGGCAGCCTCCACCAGGCCCCCACTCATGTCTTCCACCACCCCCACCCCCCAGCAGTGCAGGGGCAGCCTCCACCAGGCCCCCACCCATGTCCCCTATTACCCCCACCCCCCAGCCACAATCGCGTGTGAAACTTCCCGCGCACCCCGAAACACACGTACCCAGGGTAATCGCGTGTGGAACTTCCCGCTCACCCCGAAACACATGTACCCTGGCTAATCGCGTGTGGAACTTCCCTCGAACCCCGAAACACACATACCCAGGCTAATCGCGTGTGGAACTTCCCGCGCACCCCGAAACACACATACCCAGGCTAATCGCGTGTGGAACTTCCCGCGCACCCCGAAGTACACGTACCCAGGCCAATCGCGTGTACACTCACTTCCCTCCGATTACACGCGATGACACTCGGACGTGCAGTTTTACCACGTGTGCTCTGTCATCACGTGTTATGAGGGAAACACTCGCGCGCGTCACGTCACAGACGCGCTCACGCGCTAAGGGCCTTTGGTCCAATGAAATCGCATATGCGTGCTGACATGCATACGCGCTAAGGGCCTTTCCTCGATTTACACGCAGACGTTCAGGATTTTCACGTGCCAAATCACTCCGTATCAAGCTGGCCACGCGTAAGCACATGGAAGACCACGCTCCTGCCCACAAGGCCGAATTACTGCCCCCCAGAGCCCCGAGCACGCTCCCACCTGCCATCTGCTGCTGCCTGACTGCCTGCTGCCCACGTGCCCTGCCATTTGCTGCCTGCACATCTGCCAGGGGTGCTGTTGCTGTGACCACCCCTGCTGGAACCGAAGACTCCCGACTGCGATTCCATGGCCCCACAGCCCAGCCCCAGGACCCAGTTGCCCACCCACTCCTTCCTCTGGGTTTGTCATGTCGGGCACTGCAACATCTGGCACCACTGACAACCCCCGGCCAGAGAGGCAGAGGGGCACCAGCTTCAGTGCCAGGAAAGTTGGTGTCCTGGTGTAGCAAGTCCTGGGGCAGTATGATGTCCTCTACGGAAGGGTGCGCGCCGACAAGGAAGGACAGACTCGGATCTGGACCGACATCGTGACTGGCATCAACGTGGAGGGGTTGGCAGTCCGCGACTTCCAACATGTCAATAAGCGCTGGGAGGACTTCAGGTCCGGGACCCTGAGCAAGGCCCGGCACCTCTTGAAGGCAGTGGATGCTAAGTGGCGCCAGGGCCACTTGTCGGAAGATCAGATGAGGGTCCTGGAACGCATATCCCCAGTGCTCCACGTCCAGGTCCTTGAGAGGCAGACCCGTCTGGAGTCGAGCGGTAAGTGTACATGCATCATGATTGTAAGCTGTGCGTGTGGTGATGTGCCAGTAGTGTGCCGGTTGCACATTTGTTTGTATGGGGCCGAGTATGGGTGGGGGTGTACAGGACCGTGAGGCTAACACATGCGAGGGCTGTCATGTGTGAGACATGGATGGTGCTTGTGTGTGTCGGCTTGCATGCCAAATGCAGTTGCATGGGCACACATGTTTGGATGAATGTGTATGTAAGTGGGCATGTTCATGATGTCACGCATGTATGTGTTTTCAGCTGCATGTATCAGCACTGTGTACATGTGCATGTGTGTGTATTTGACAAGAGTGCAACAGTGATGCAACATGGATGCATGTGACAGCGGATTGTGGAAGCATGATTGGCAGATGTGACATGGATGCCCATCGGAACACTGCGACAGTTGGCTGAGGTGTACACATGCATGCAAGTGTGGTGGTGTGCGTGCATGTGTAGTGCACTCCCTGTGTTGCATGTGATGTCTGGCTCACCTTTGCCTGCTCATGCTGTTGTATGTGTATGGATGGTGCTGGCAGTTGCAATGTGGCTGTGGTATGGCTCATGTGTGCAAGTTGAAATGACATGTGTGTTGCCGATTGTGATGCCATGTCTGAGGTTTGCCAATGCCACTCATTTGCAACTGTAATGTGTGTATGTGTCCATTGTACAGTGCCCCGATGCCTGTGTTTTATTTCTCCCTGTCTGCAGCGTCAACTGATGAAGAGAGCGGAGAAGGTGCTGTGGAGCACAGCGGCGGGGATCGCACCGCCAGCCGGAGACGCAAGGCCCGGCTCCCCTCCCAGGTTGTGATCTCGTCAGGGAGTGAGGAGTCCGGTGCCGCGTCCCAGGCCGCAGCTGCCGCGGGGAGGTCCAAGAGGCAGAGGTCGGAGTTGGACTCCTCGGCAGCAGAAGGGGCAGCTGGGACCCCACAGGGCCCAACGGGGTAAGATGGCACCGAGTCATCCAGGTTGGTGGGGGGTTTGGTGGAGGAGGAGGCCGTGCAAGCAACAGAGACGGGGTCTGGAGGTGGGGATCCCACTGGTGCTAGTGGTGCAGTGCAGGACCAGGGACAGGAGGCAGCACAGGTCGCCGCGGAGGTGCCTGTGTGCAATCCTGTCCCTAATCCTGTCACTGCATCATTTTGCACCAGCAGGGATGCCTACGTCCAGACCCGTTTTCAGGCAGGGGATGAGCTCACGACAACTGGCCTTCCTCTGCCTGCGGACGTGGCTATCCGGGTCCGGGTTGAGCCTGTCCTGACTGGTGTGGCGTTGCGTCAACGGGCCATGCGAGGTGACCTGCAGTCTTTTCATGAGGAGACTGCACGTCATCTCGAATGGCTCGTTGACCGCGTCGGCCTACTGGGACAGGTCACCCAGGCCGGATTCCTCCGTTTGATGGGGCTTGCTACGACCCCCTCCTCAACTGAACCCCCTATGTGCCAGTCGTCCTCCGTGCCATCTTCCCACCCATCAGTCACGTGGGTGCCCTGTGGAGCTGCCTCTGACCCTGCGGCCATGCTGGTGGAGGACACATCCCTGCCACAGTCGGGAGTCGGAAGTCCAGCAGGGGTGGCCACATCAACAACTGCACCTTAGCCGGAGGAGGATGTGCAGACAGCAAGAGCCAGGGCACAGGCAAAGGCACAGCAGCAGCAACGTGGTGGGAGCCATGATGGCTCGGGGCCTTCGTCATCGGAGGGGCAGGCATCGGCCGGAGGGCAGGAGGACCCAGGACGGGAAGTGTCTTCCGTGTGGCAGCGGTTGGGCCACGCCATAGATGCAGAGCGGCAGCGGGCAGAAGAGGCATGGCTCACGATGTTCAGGGCGGAGAACTCCATGCGGAGGGCCCTGAGGCAACTCGCAGGGAGTTGGAACAGGCCATGAGTGCCTCCCTGCGAGACCTCGGGGCCAGGACAGAGGACCGCCTCCAGGACTTTGAGCAGGAGTTTGATGAGGCCCTGGCCCGGGACATCCAAAAGTGAGCCGTCGGACTAGCCTGCTGCCATTGTAAATAGTTTTTAGAATTAGGTTTCCTTTTCGTTTTCCTTTTATTTGTGGTCAATGGACAATGCCACACACATTTGTATATAGTTATATTTTTAGGTAGTTTCTTAGGTAGGTTTCATTTGTTTAGTTGTATAGTTGGGCTCATGGACCCCTTACATCGTTGGAGATTTTTGCACATGGATTAATGGATTTTTATTTTGGACAATGGATTGTATATAGTTACATCATGGATTCATTTGGATTTGTTTTTTCATTATGGACATGGAGTAATGGTTTTGTTTTTCATGACAATGTATTGTAAATAGTTGGACTATGGATTGCTTTCGCATTTTTATTCATCATTATGAACATGAAACAATGGATATGTTTTTTTTAACCTTTTTTTGGATTTGCGTTGGTTGGTGGAGGGAGAGTTTGGACTGTTTTTCTTTCAGATTTTTTTCCATTGCTTATCATTTTCATTCTTTCATCTTTTTCACATGCTTTTCATTTCATGTTTGATATTTTGGTATGCTTTCATTTCATTTATTTATTTATGTACATAATACATTCACATATTTTAGTTCCATGTGTGGGATTTACTCATTGGGTTGATGCATGTGAAATTGTGGGTTTACACAGGCAATGTCAGCCAGTGTATGTGTGTGATGGACATGTGTTGATGTACATAGTTGAGTTTTGGTTTATGTCTTGAGATAGGCATGTCAGTGTGGGGTGGATTGGGAAATCATTGCGTCTGAAGAATGGGGTGGCGTGATGTGGTATTTTTTGGTGTAGAAGTGGGCCATGACTGTGCATCTTTATTTCGTCTAGGGGGGACATGAGTGGGACATGAGTGGGGGCCTGCTGGCAGGTGCCCTGAACTGCTGGGGGGTCGGGGTGCAAGGGGACATGAGTGGGTGATCAGTAGTGCAAGCTGACATGTGGCTTGGCTGGGGGGGCATGCATGCCCATGGTAGATGGGCTGCCTGCGGGACATGACTAGGGGTGCAGGGTAGTCCCCTGTGGTGTGGGCTGCCTGCAGGGGCCGTGGGGGGTGTAGAGGGAACACCTGGGAGGACCCACACTGGCAATTCACGTGTAGGACTCCCCGCGCACCCCCGAAATTCAGTACACCACTCTGACAGCAAAATCGCGTATGAAACTTCCCGCGCACCCCCGATATACACGTACAATGCTCGCACAGGGCCCTTTCGCGTGTAAAACTTCACGCGAACCCCAGGAATACACGTACCCCGCTCGCACAGGGCCCTTTCACGTGTAAAACTTCATGCAAACCCCAGGAATACACGTACCCCGCGCTCACAGGGCCCTTTCGCGTGTGAGACTTCCCGTGAACCCCAGGAATACACATACCCCACTCGCACAGGGCCAATATTCCTGGGGTTCACGTGAAGTTTTACACGCGAAAGGGCCCTGTGCGAGTGGGGTACGTGTATTACTGGGGTTCGTGGGAAGTCTCACGCGATTTCAGCAGGGTACGTGTATGTCAGCTTGCACTACTGATCACCAACGCATGACCCCCTGCACCCCCCAGCAGTGCAGGGCACCTGCCAGCAGGCCCCCACTCATGTCCCCTTGCACCCCCAACCCCCAGCAGTGCAGGGCACCTTCCAGCAGGCCCCCACTCATGTCCCACTCATGTCCCCCTGCACCCCCACCCCCCAGCAGTGCAGGGCACCTGACAGCAGGCCCCCACTCATGTCCCACTCATGTCCCCCTGAACCCCCACCTCCCAGCAGTGCAGGGCACCTGCCAGCAGGCCCCCACTCATGTCCTCCTGCACCCCCACCCCCAGCAGTGCAGGGCACCTGCCAGCAGGCCCCCACTCATGTCCCACTCATGTCCCCCTGCTCCCCCACCTCCCAGCAGTGCAGGGCACCTGCCAGCAGGCCCCCACTCATGTCCAGCTGCACCCCCACCCCCCAGCAGTGCAGGGCACCTGCCAGCAAGCCCCCACTCATGTCCCACTCATGTCCCCCTGCACCCCACCCCCCAGCAGTGCAGGGCACCTGCCAGCAGGCCCCCACTCATGTACCCCTGCATCTCCACCCCCCAGCAGTGCAGGGCACCTGCCAGCAGGCCCCCACTCATGTCCCACTGATGTCCCCCTGCCCACAGGTCATGACGATCCTCAATCATGGCCCTTATGGCCAGCCCCCCCAGCCCAAAGACCCAACCATGTATTGCATCCACCCACATAGAAAAGGCAATTACATGATACAACCCCAATGGCAAGTATGTAAATGGACACACGTCCGTCACACACACACAATGGGTGTAAGTGAATGTGAAAACCCATATCATGACATGCATGAAACCAATGAGATAATACCACACATCGAAGTATGAAGAAAAATGTATTAAACACAACATGAATGTAATCAAAATCCAACACACAACAATGGGAATAATAAAAGAAAAGCTGCATGTCCGTAAAAGAATAAAAAACAAGAAATCATAATCCAAAGAAATCCAAAAGAAATGGTGTCCAAAGTCACAGTCCAACAAAGCAAATCCAAGGGAAAAAAGAAAGTGAAAACCATTGCTCCATGGTGAAAATAAAAAAAAGAGAACAATCCAATGGTGAACTATGTACAGATGAACAATCCAGGGTCCATGGCCCAACTGATGAAGTGAAACCTATCAAAAATACTACCTAATAAAAAACTAGATACAAAAACGTGGTGCATTGTCCAGCGCAACCAAAATAAAGAAAAAACAAAAGGAAACCTAACACTATCTAACTATATACAATGGTGGCGGGTAAGTCCAGCGGCTCACTCTTTGGTGTCCCGGGCCAGGGCATCATCGAACTCCATGTCTATTTGCTGGAGGCGGGCCTCTGTCCTGGCCCCGAGGTCTCGCAGGGAGGCACTCATGGCCTGTTCCAACTCCCTGCGAGTTGCCTCGAGGCACTCTGCCCGCCTCAAAGCCCGATGCATGGATAACTCCGCCCTGATTATGGTGAACTGTGCCTCTTCTGCCCGCCGCCGCTCTGCACCTATCTGCTGGCCCAACCGGTGCCACACGGAAGACACTCCCATTCCTGGGTCCTCCTGCCCTCTGGCCAATGCCTGCCCCTCCGATGTTGATGGCGCCGAGCGATCATTGCTCCCACCTAGAACCTGCTCCTGCTGCTGCTGCTGCTGTCCATGTGCCGTGTCTGATGGCCTGCACATCCTCCATCAGCTGGTCTCAAGTTGTGGTGTCCACCCCTGCTGGGCCGCCGACTCACGACTGTGGCAGGGATGTGAGCTCCACCAAGCTGGCTGTGTTGGTCGGGCCAGGTCCACAGGGGGTCCTGGTGGAATCTGGGCTGGAAGACGGTGTGGAGAACGACTGGCGCATAGTCTCCACAGAGGAGGAGAGGTCCGCCAGAGTGTGCGACACATGTAGGAACCCACCAACCAGGGCCCCTCCCAGCAGTGCCATGTCACGACGCTGCTCTCGTGATGGCGTGCGTTCTCCGCCCAGGAAGAACACACGTCATCACGAATGACACGCGTGCGCAACGCGACACCAACCAGGACAGAGCCCATACGTTTGTGGGACCCCTCGTCCACAGGTAGTGGAGAGGCAGATGACATGGCACTCTCCCCTACCTGCGGACGGACCTGGGACGGGGCCTCCCTGCTGGTGCATGGTGGTGCAGTCACAGGGTCAGGGACAGCGACATGAATAGGCCTCTCCGCGGTGACCTGTGCTGCCCCCTGACCCTGGCCCTGGACTGCACCACTTGCACCAGTGGTACTACCCCCACCAGGCCCCATGTGCGGCTCAGTAGCGGGCTCCTGCTCCTCTATGGAGACCACCAACCTGGATGTCTCCACACTGTCTTCCGCCATTGGAAGCCCCTGTGGGGGCTCACCTGGCCCTTCCTCCACAGCATTGTGGCAGACGCAGCACCAGCCCCTCGCTCCCGGATGATGGTAATTCCTGGGAGGGTGGCTGGGCCTTGCATCGCCGCCCAGTGGAGGCATCCCCGCCGCTTGGCTCCACAGCGCCGTCTCCGCCCTCTTCTTCACTTGACGCTGCGTAGAGGGAGACATAGAACACAAGCATCAGGGTACAGTACAAAATACCCTAGACAGGAAGCAATAACACATGAGTGGCACTGTCAAATGTCACTTCCATCCTGTCATTCCACAACACATGGGTGAATGCACACAACACACATGCAGAAACAGTCCTGGAGCCTGCAATCAACATCAACATTCATGTAGAAGGGCCCCTGTAAACCAAGATGTTGCCTTCAAAGTCACATGCATCCATGGCGTTTCTAAGTCACACACACACTTCTCAGGCACACACACACATGTGCACCATACATGTACATGACATCAGCACCCATTCCTCACCCCCCCTTCATGTCCAGGAACAGAGACAGCCATGCTTTCATGTGTGCATTCCGCATAGAGTTCCCCATGTTGCATTAAAACACATGCACCAACCATGTGGTTCACACATAACTGGTCTCACATGCATGACCATGATGTCCCTGCACACACACACATCCATACATGGCCTATGTCACACATACAGGCAAGCATCAGACTACCAGCACACTGCAACATGCCCTGTCTCAAACAGCAATGCTTGCCCACTTACCGCTCAACTCCAGACGGGTCTGCCTCCGAAGGATCTGGGCATGGAGCGCTGGGCCTACGTGTTCCAGGACCCTCATCTGGATGTTACTCATGCGTGCCCGGCCCCCCTCCGCGAGGCGCCAGGCCTTGTGGAGGGTCCTGGACCTGAAGTCCTCCCAGCGCTTCTTGATGTGCTTGATGTCGCGGGTTACCACCCCCTCCGCGTTGATGGCAACCACTACGTCGTCCCAGATCCTCTCCCGTCCTTCCTTGTTGGCGCGTGATGTTCCGAAGAGGGCATCATAATGCCCCAGGACATGCTCCACCAGGACACCAACTTCGGGGGCAGTGAAGCTGGTGGCCCTCTGCCTCTTTGGCTGGGGGTTGCCAGTGGTGCCAGATGGAGATGTGCCCGACATGGCAACCCCAGAGGCAGGAGTGGGTGGGCAACTGGGTCCTGGGGCTGGGCTGTGGAGCGATGGTATCCCAGTCGGGAGTCTTCTGTTCCAGCAGGCGTGGACACAGCAACTGGACCCCTGCAGATGGCTGATGTGCAGGCACCAAATAGCAGGGCACGTGGGCAGCAGACAGTCAGGCAGCAGCAGATGGCAGGTGGGAGTGTGCGCAGGGCTCTGGGGGGCAGGAAAATGGCCTTCAGGGCAGGAGTGTGGTCTTCCGTGTGTGTATGCGTGGCCAGCTTGATACGGAGTGATTTGGCACATGAAAAAATTGCACGTCAGCATGTAATTCGAGGAAAGGCCCTTAGCACGTAAGCGGGTCAGCACACGTACGCGATTTCATTGGACCAATGGCCCTTAGCGCGTAAGCGTGTCTGTGACGTATCGCACACGGGCGTTGCCCTTTCACTGTAAAACTTCACGCAAACCCCAGGAATACACGTACCCCACTCGCACAGGGCCCTTTCGCATGTAAAACTTCACGCGAACCCCAGGAATACACGTACCCCACTCGCACAGGCCCTTTCGTGTGCAAAACTTCCCGCTCACCCCTGTAATAAACGTACTCTGCTGAAATCGCGTGTGAGACTTCTCGCGAACCCCAGTTATACACGTACCCCACTCGCACAGGCCCTTTCACGTGTGAAACTTCCAGCGAACACCGTAATACACGTACTGTGCACCAATCGCGTGTGAAACTTCCCGCAAACCCCAGTAATATACGTACCCCACTCGCACAGTGCCTATCGCATGTGAAACTTCCCGTGAACCCCAGTTATACACATACCCCACTCGCACAGGCCCTTTCGCGTGTGAAACTTCCCGCGCACCCCTGAAATACACGTACCCGGATCCAATTGCATGTGAGACTTCCTGCAAACCCCCGTAATACACGTACCCTGCTCCAATCGCGTGTGAAACTTCCTGCGAACCCCAGTTATACACGTACCCCACTCGCACAGGCCCTTTCACGTGTGAAACTTCCCGCAAACCCCGTAATACACGTACCCTGCTCCAATCTCGTGTGAAACTTCATGCGAACACCAGTTATACACGTACCCCACTCGCACAGGCCCTTTCGCTTGTGAAACTTCCCGCGAACCCCGTAATACACGTACCCTGCTCCAATCACGTGTGAAACTTCACGCGAACCCCAGTTATACACGTACCCCACTCGCACAGGCCCTTTCGTGTGTGAAACTTCACACAAACCCCAGTAATACACGTTCCCCGCTTGGCGTTTGCTGTTTGGCAGCCCTGTAAACTGGTCCAGGGTTAGCACAGCCCTTTGCGCTGGATTGGGGATTTTGATGGCTTTACCTTGCGCGAGGGCGTTCTTGGGGCGTAACTGGCGCTGCTGCAGGGTCGCTGCGCCACTCTGCGCCACGGCTGGTTTTGGAGGCTAAAATCCATGAATACTATGTGCGCGGAAATCGATTTTAGTGCACGCGGCTGGCGCAGACATTCGCACACGCACACTGTGCGCCAGCCGCGTGAGCCAGTTGTGCGCAAAATACTATGAATTACCCCCTTAGTGTATTATAAAATTACACACAGCCAGGATACGTTCATGCATCTTTATACACTCACACAGATAGCCACTCGCATTGAAATATCCCAGCTGAAATAACACCACTGCCTGTACATCACATCCTTCTGCTTTCTTACTCACACCTTCACAAACACATACATTCTATGCTTTTTTATACAGTTTCTGCCATTTACCTTACAAAAATGGCAAAACAAGTATATATCATTATTTCTTCTATCTCCTAACATGCAATAACACAGCCTTAAGAAACCAAGTGAGTTTCATATGCTTAGTATTCTACTCATTTGCAAAGCATGTAGAGCTAACATATTGTAAGTAAAATATAAAGGCTACATATAGTCAAAGGAAACTGCATGCACACACTATGTTCAGTTATCAAACAACAATACTACTACAAAAACATAAAAATCAATGTCTAAATTAACATCAGTGCTATAAACACACAATATTACTAACTTCTTTCTTTTACAATTGCAATGAAGACCACTCTCCTGAAAAGCAACAGCATCTGAAGTACAAACAACAACTCAGAAGAAACCTGCTCATTCCAAACAAAAAAGTAAGTACAGTGCTACCATAATATTCTTACTGTTACTGAAACACACTGTGGGGTTGATTCCTGGAATGCGTGCTCTGAAAAACGGGGATTTGTGCATCATTCTGCCCACAAATCCCCATTTGTTAAACAGGGATTTGCAGGCAGATTGGCACACACATCCCCATTTTTCGGCGAACAAATTCCATAAATCAGCCCCTAGAATGTTAGAATTGTAGAAAAAAGAACTGTTTTAATTCTATACCATTAGATTTAGTATTAGTGCTTCTCCTCACCATTAGCTTACTTTCTACTGTCATCTGAACCCCATTATAGTAACACACAAATACAAGAATAGCCTTCCCAACTAGTTGTAGCTGCCGAATGCACAATCACACACCACCACATACATCCTTACCATCATACTCAGACACCCATGCACACAGCACACATACATTGCAGAACAGCCCAACCCAGACCTTCTTTTTGTTTCAACAGACCCCAAATAATGCCTACCAAAAACAAGTTCGTAGAAAGCAACACAGAAGTAGAGCAAAGGAAAATAAAAGTGTCCAAAGTAAGCATCCATCTTTAGCAGAATTTGTACAAAAAGTGCAAACAAAAGATCTAATAGAGTCATTAAGTGAAACAAAACAAGGTTCCAGTACAGAAACTTTGTCTCCTCTTTCAAAATGTAAAACTAAAAAGAAAGTGATTAACAAGAATTCAGCTACCACTACTGCTAACACTGCTCCTATAAATCTTGATGTAGTGGCAAGTACCATGCCAAAAAAAGTATTTTTATTTTTACAAAAAATGTTCCGCCACAGAGTCCTTCAGAATCTTATAAAAACATCATGCACAACCCTTAAAACCTACCATAGAAATTAATCTTAGAAGCTTTCATAGACAGTGCAATCCTTCTCAAAAGGAAGTTATTTATTTTAGTGTTAAACAGAATGAAACCACTAACAAAACTAACTACCAAATTACAAAAAAGACTTCTCAATAAACAGAATGTCAACAAAAATAACTTCTTAAATATATGTGGAGGTGAATGGAGTCACACCACGAGTACAGAACCATATTTCAATGAAGAAGCATACAAACAAAAGCAAACAAACACAATTGCCATACATAGCAGCGGACAAGGGTATGAAAAACATAATACCATTATGGAACGAAAAACGCTGCTCACAAAACTATCCCCAGAAAACTCAGTATCACCTCTCCATCAGACTGAACCAAAACGTCCAGTATACAAATGGTTGTGCAGGTCAATGTGTAACATTGACACAAAATCTTCCAAATCTTTATGTCAGTTCCTCAAGCAATATGTAAAAGGCAAAGACACATTGAAAATGAAACTTCTACAAAATATGGATACCTGTCCAGTGCGCAAACAACCAGGACTACAAGGACATTCCTTAGCCTGCATTTCAGGACCTAATTGCAAAAGCAGCTTCCATCATATCAAAATGATATCAACACATCATTAAACTATAAGAATTCTAGTCCATAAACTGTACTATGCTAAAATTCCAGCTTTAGCATTAGACAATTTAAATAACAATCTTCTACATGGTACAGCCAAAGACCAATCAAAGAAATAGAGCCTATCCAGAGAAGATATTTTGGAAGTGAAAGCCACTTACAAAATGCAATAGCTTTACAACAGACTATGAACAATTCTACAAATGGCAACCTTATACTACACACATACAAAAAAGAAATACTAACATTTAAAAGTACATCCACTGAAGTACCAAACCATGTGTGGGTGTGGTGCCGCAGAACGTTTTATAAAAGTAGCACAAAAACTGTAGACATATCATACAAAATGGAACACAATGAAGATTCCAAATGGTTTGAATTATGTCTCTACCTTATAGCAGAAAACAAGTACAAAATAAATGACCCCTTAATACTTTGCAGTTACTGCACTGCAAAACTTGACAACAACCAAACTCCTTCACGTGCTATCACAAATAACTTAGAATTATTCCCACTACCAAAACCCTTGCAACAACTCAATTTATATGAAAGCATCATAACTCAAACAGTCCATCCATTTCAAGCAATAATATGCCTTCAACAAAAAAACAGCAAAATTGCCTCCCTCAGAATTAGTGAAAGGCATTTGTGGCAAAGTAGTTTATTTACCATTAGATTTGAAAGAAAATGTACACACTCTAGGAGTGCAATGTCCAATAGAGCAATCTTTAATTGTCTGTAAATGGTGTACCTACAAAAGACAACAAAATTTGGCAACAACTTGTATACTTTAATAAATTTAGACACGCCTTGCAATATCTAAAAGACAACAATGAATACGACAAAGAAATGAATATTGAAGAAAACCTGAATATCCAATATTTTAGACCATTATACGAATCATCCATTACACTCTAAAGACACCATAGATGATGCACTAGAAACATACCAAATGCAACAAACCAAAGGATAACCAATCATCATATGGGAAAAAGTATAGAAGCACATGCTTTTCCTCTATGCTTTCCTACTGGGAAAGGGGGAAGGTACGATGATAGACCCACTCAGATAACAGCTTCAGAATACCGCTTGTTACAAATGTATTCTGAAGATCCCAGATTTAGACAAAATGTGGAATACATATTCCACCTACTATCTGAAAGTGAACTAGCAACTTTATGCTACGGAGTTGCACACACATTGAAATCAGGTACCCATTTTAAAAAATATGTCAGCTACGCAAGTACTACTAAAAGTGAAAGAAAAAGATGAGGTTTTACAATCAAGTATCATAAATCTGTTAGGAAACATGCATGGTACTAAAGAGTACTGGTTCCGTTGTCACGGAGATGTACGTTGTATGAAAAGAAACCTTGGCCCACCCACTTTGTTTGTTACATTAAGTTGTGCAGAATATGCATGGGAAGATTTACATGATTTCCTACTCATATCAAATAAAAACAAAACAAACATAGATATGCTAACACCTGGAGAACTTTGCTCTCTAGATCCTGTTAATGTTTCAAGATATTTCCATCATCGCTTCATTGCTTTGCTACACTTTAAATTTAACCAAACTGTTCCTACTCAGTCAAGTGCAACACTTCTTTTGGAGAAAAGAATACCAAGACAGAGGAGCACCACATATCCACATGCTTTTATGGATTAATGATGCTCCTAAATTTGGTCAAGACAGTGATGCCACTGTTTTACAGTTTATCGAAAAATATGTCACATGTGAAATTCCATCAGAAGCATCAACTAGTGATCTTCATGCACAAATTTTACAATTTCAAAGAAACACATGTGGGAAATATTGTTGTCGCAAATACAAAAACAAAGGGACATACTACACCAAATGCCACTTTGGTTTCCCTAGACCGGTTTCAGGAACAGGTCAAGTAAACAACTTCATGTCTTCAGTTAGACATAGTGTTAAAGGTAAATCACCTAAGAACACATATTACATAAAAAGAACAGAAGAAGCAAAATATATCAATGATTACAATGCAATCAATGCCCTCTTATGGAATGCAACCATAGATGTGCATTACATTGTAGACAATTCCACTGCAGTTGCACAATATGTTACAGACTACTTAACCAAAGCAGAACAAACAGAGCTTCAATACCTCTGGGATGACCTATCATCGGACAAAACACTGTCTCAGAAATTGTACAGCTTAGGCATAAACATGCTCTCTCATAGAGAATGTGGCTGCTATGAAGCTGCAGATTGTTTAACCGGTATTGCTTTGTATGGAAAATCAGAAAATATAGTATGGCTAAGTCTTGGTCCTGCTAAATCTAGAAAAAGAGTTCTCAAATCATACGAGGACATAGAAACAATAGCCGAAAATGATCCCAACAGCGAATACATTTTGAAAAACAATTTACTAGACACATCCTACCCAAACAGGAGTACCACTTTGGAAACCATGTGTCTATACCACGAAGCCCAAAACTTCACATACAAAAATAATATATAACCAGATGAAAATAAAGATAGATACAGAGTGACAAATTGTGAAGGCAGTTTAGTGAAACTTAGCAAACAAAGCTTTATTAAACATATCAAATTGTCATTTAAAACCCCTCAACATAAATAATTATATTACATGTCCCTGCTATAACTTTTTAAACCATGGAGATAAGAAGAGGAGTTACTAACTATCTATGACTCCTATGAAGACGCTTTCAAAGCCAAGGAAAGCACTATAACCGATGTAAACGTTACACAGTACAAAACAATGCTGCACAATGAACAGCAACACGAAGAAGAATGCCAGGCCCAACTAGATAAAGACACTCCCGACAGTAGTCAACCTTCTATAACAGGAAGCCAAGAACCACTGGGAGAAACACTAATAATACATGAGGTAGAATTAGCTATGACAGAAGTTGAAAACACCATGGGCCTCATTACAGGTCGGGCGGTCCGGAAATAACAGTGGCAGTAAAACCCGCCGCCACTGTTAATTCCGGACCACCCTATCCCGAGCACTGCAGGCGGGAGGTGATGTTCCTGCCAGGTCTGACCTGGCGGGTATAATACCGCCCGTCTGCAGGCAGATGTTGAAACACCAGCACCATCATGAGATGGTGCCGGTGTTTCCACTTCCCCATTCCCATTGGGAATGGGGATTTACCGAATTCTGCCTCCGGAATTCCCGGGACACTAGGGTTTTAATGCCCTGGTATTTCTGGGAGTCACAGAGGCGGAATTGTAATACGAGTCTGGTGCTAACCAGGCGGTTTTACCGCCTCGGTTCCCGCCGGACTCGTAATGAGGCCCCATGTGTCACTATGAAGAAGATACAGAAGACTTAACTGTACTGCAATCGAAACTGACCAATGAGCAGTGTAGCATTTTTCAAGAAGTAACAAAAGAATGTGCACATGGTGTACACCATGAAAATAAATAACGTACCTGCCAAAATTATAAACCTTTACTACTATACCTCAGTGGTCAAGCTGGTTCAGGCCAAACTTTCTTAATCAAAATCATCAGCAAGTTCCTTCAACAATTGGAAAACAACAAACTGTCAGCTGTTGTAACTGCCCCCACAGGTTTAGCTGCCTACAACACATAGGTGGTGTCACTTTACACCGATTACTACTCCTTCCAGTAGAACATCAAAACATATTAGAATGTTACAAACTTTCTACAGAAGCTGCAATGGAACTACGCAGAGAGTTAAAACAAATTAAAATGCTACTAATAGATGAAGTGAGCTTGGTCTCCAACCTAATATTGGCTTTGATTCACCTCAGATTACATGAAGTACTCAAAACAAACTACAAAGAGCTCTTTGGAGGAAAACACATTATTGTTTTCGGAGATCTTCTTCAATTGACACCAGTGAAAGGTGAACCTATTTTTAAAACCTTAGGACACAAACTCTGCCATAAAACTGTTGCCAGCATAGGAAATGTTAACCTTTGGCAACATTTCCAATACAGAGAATTAACAGAAAACATGGGCCAGTCTGCAGACCGCACATAGGCCAACGTTTCAAAAAGTATTAGAGTTGGTGTACTACATCAAGAATCACAATCAATATTAAAAACCCAGCACATCCATGCACTGTATGGCCATAACTCATGTGCTACTGATGTCATGGAAAAATGAGCACACCAAAATGTCAATTTTATGTCCTTGATGCCAACTCTTGCAAGCTGTTCAAAATTCAATGAAACAATGTTGAAAAAAGAAATGCAACCAATAGTTGAAATTTGCTCCACAGAAAACTGGACGTACATGGTATGACACTACCCATGTGTCAACAAGCCACAACAAGACTAAATATCTTAGAAAACTCTATCTCCAACACAGCTGGTTTGGAGAAAATATTAAAATTATCTGTAGAGTAATGCTTAAACATAACTTTGAAGTGGAGCAAGGACTAGATAATGGAGCACTTGGTACAGTTGTTGGCTTATCAAACATACCCGCGTGACCACAACATTCAGTTTGTCAATATTCTCTTTGACACACTATCAGAAGTAAAAAGGATAGGATGCTCAACAGCTCGATTATTTCTTTTCAAAGACATGTATGTACGCAGAGAGCCATTTTCTCTAACTCTAGCATATGCAGTCACCATTCGCAAATCACAAGGTCTTACCCTAGATAAAGCAGTGATAGATACTGGGAACACAATCTTTAAAGAAGGGATGAGCTACGTAGCACTATCACGCTTATGTACACTTGACAATCTATTTCTAATCAACTTTGATGCAAGTAGAGTAAAAACTGATATTCCTTGCATTTTAGAATACAATAGACTATGTTCACTGTACACCCCATCTAAAAACCTATCCTGTTCCACAAAAAGCAAAGCGTTGGAAAATTAAACTACTTCAAACAGAAATGCAACAGGATCTCACTGCAAATCCTCCAAAGAGAGTAAAAGAAGCTAATACTTCATCAATTACTACAACCAAACAAGAATATATTACTCAAAGTAACTCAGGTACTTCTTAAAAGAAGCAACACACACTCCGAAGAAATGACATGGGCACAGAACTATCTGGTCCATTCAAATTTTCAAATATAACTGATATAATTTGCTACGCAAATGTAGCAATACATATTATATTCCAATTGCCACCAATTGTTGACAAGATTTACCTACACAATACAGACCAATTGTGTATGCAAATGTTAGTCCTTCATAGAAATGCAAGCAACAATCCTGACAACACATACAGTGTTCATGGAATAAGACAAACATTGGACTACTGTGCTGGAATGGTGAATTTCACTATAAAATCAAAGAAAATCCACAATAATTTCTAATGTACTTACTGCAAGTACTGGAAAACAAAAACATACCTATAAATGATATCTTCCAGATGTCATACATGTGGAAACATACATGCATTCTCTGCAACAATGTGGCACATGAACTAATACCTAATGAATGATTTGTGTATGTATCCATACCTAACTGTGAAGCCATTCCATTTCAGCAACTTGTACAAAATCCAAACCATGGCAGACTATGTACTACCTGCAATTCAGATAATCGCTCCACCTTACAAATTCAAACGTATAGTAAATACGTAATACTAATGCTTTTATGTTACAATGCAGATGGTACCAAAAACAACTGCAATCTGACTGGATTCACACATGGTCAAGTATCACTTGGTAAGAAAACCTTCACAACAATAGGTATAATCTACCATGCAGGAGCCACAACCAATGCAGGTCGCTACACTGCATATATAAAAAAAGAATTGTGGATGGTTCGGATGTAATGATAGCACCATTACTCTAAAGCAGAGATTACCAGCAAATATTATAAATGCGTACTTAATATTCTTAAAACCCAAATTTAATAACTAATCTGTGCATAAAAATTAATAAAACTTCAATTAGAAAACTATAAACAGTTAGAATACGCCAACAGGTATCTAACTGCCCCAAGATTCTGCAACAACCAAACAGATAAATCAATACCACTAAAATATAACAAGAAATAAACAGTTAGAATATACCAACAGGTATCTAACTGCCCCAAAAATCTGAAACAACCCATTAGATAGATCAGTAACTTGAACATATAATAAAAAACTATAACCAGTTAGAATTCGCCAACAGGTATCTAACAATCTGCAACAAGCCAACAGATAGAACATTAGCCATAAACAACAAATAAACACTGAAAACAAAGAAAGAAATGTATTGTACCATAACAAAAAAAGTTTTTTTTAATTCAACACAGATTTTTTTTTTCCCACAGACCCAATGATTTAAGAAACAAACACAGAAACTGAGCAAATTGCACAGTACACTGGTTTGTAAACTACTAAATATGAGGGTCGAAATAATGCAGAAAGGTCTATTATGCAACTCTATATAAACTACCTAAACTAACATGATATTTTTCTTTATCCCAAAAAATCAAACAGTAAGTATATTATAATTCAACTCAAATACTGCTCCATAACACAACCATTGAAGCAAACATCTAACCATACACCACAATCCAAAATGTTTACTTCCATGGATATGTTATACTGCAGTGCTTGTTACCAAACTTTACAATCTTAATTACATGACATAGCCAAAACTTCACATACAAACTATACCAATCAAACAGTACACAAACTGTTGATTTGCAGATATCTGATAGATGTTTGATTCTATGGGTGTGTTATGCTGCGGTGGTTGTGGCCAGGGCTTAGAATCTTGGGTGCATGGCCTACAGCCTTCGGCCATGCACCCAAGACTCTAGGCCCAGCCAAAATAAATGTTCGCCCTCCCCATTATGGTTCAAAATAAAACCGAAAACCCCCTGAAATTCGCCAGTTATGGTAAACTAAGCCCCAACCCTGCCACCACCCCTGTGCACTGCTACCACTAAACCCAGACCATGAAAGATGTCATCTCAAATGTCAATGCTGACATCAATGATGACATCACTTGTTTAGCCCCTTTCTTTTCCTTCCCTGCCATACATATATATGTACAATCAGTGAAAAAATTTCACGAAAGGAATGTTATACTTCACAGTGCAACCAAACACCACTGCACATTCCCCCATTATAGTAAGCTAAGCAACCATAACTTGCACCATCTATGTGCATTGCTAAGACTAACACCCAGGACATCAAAGATGACATCACAAATATCATTGATTAAGGTAGGCTCTGAAAAGAGCCGTTTTTATTTTTATTTTTGGCCACATATCGTACAGACATGTGGTATTTTATGTGGTATTTTATGTATTTTTTTGTATTTCTTGTCCTTGCTTTACTCTTGCAAACATTACAGAACCTTCTCTAAAGCAAGCCTTATGTTCCAAAAGAACATTGCATTTCCCAAAGAGGATAGCGTAACACCATCTCCATCAAAGTAATGCGCATTGCTTGGAGCAATGTTATCGTGGCTACAAAAAAACATACCAACTCGTAGCATGAAGGCACGCATGCCGCGATTGATGATGTACCTCCCGATGCTGTGTTGTTCCATTGTAGTCTCGGGAGTAAAGCTGAAAAAATAACTTTCGATGTTGGGAAGATGGTCATGAGTGCTTCAAACAACTGTGCCAAATCTGCAGTGGCAAGCACCGTAGTGCAAAATTACCACATCAGGAGTGGTCATTCTACGCATGTCTCTGCAAACTTGCAGAATTGTCGCAGCATTGGCATCAGTTTCAGCGCTCCACACCACCTCCACTCCTCGCACATCGAAATGGTGTGCCACATGCCTACTCTCGGCATAGTGTTGTAAGCCTTGCACAAAAATGTCTCCACGCAGCAAAACCCTGACCATCTGCACCTCTGCCATTTTCAGTGTGTGCACCGTCTTTTGACACAAAAGAGTAATGGGAACATCTGATTGGCTGATGCTTACAGTCGTCTTTCCATGCAGGATTTGCTGTAGAAACCCGTACCCCCTACCAGTGGACAAGCGTTGCCTACGTGCGGCACGTAACTCTTTCCCCATTCTTTCCACCCTTTCTACAGCGGTACGAAAGCGAGTCCCTCATTGGACACAACTAAGCAGGCACACAATAATCCACCAATCACAAAGAACATTGCTTATTTTAACTCTGTCATCAACATTGCGCACTTCAAAATTACTGTCGATGATTCTTAATGGAAATCGCATACCAATGCAAAGCACCTACTTCACAAGCTACTCTGCAAGGATTGCAAATTTCTACGTACAGCTCCAGGCATGTCCACATGCATCAGTATAGAGTACAGGTATGTGCATTTTAATCAGAGTACATGTGGAAGCCTTATAATTTAAAATAGACAAAATAATGGCAGTAAATTTCCATAGGGAACACATAACAACGTGACCCCTTTTAAAGTGGAAGATTGACGATTTGTCATTAACAAATGGCATGACTGCTTACTGTCGTCTGCATAACCTGTACATACTTTGTAAACATGCTTATTTAGGCATAGCTCTCAACCATTTTTGTCTGAAAGGCGGGTGAAATCAGCCGATTTTGTTTTTGGCGGGTCAGACGCCCATTGGAATGAATGGCCGTGCAGGAGGCTTGGCGGGTGAGTCTGCCTTTTACAAGGCGGGTGACACCCGCCAAAAGCGTGTGAGTTGAGCAGTATAATTTAGGGCAGACCTCAATTTTGTATGTAAAAATGTCAGAGTTCTGTACTCTGTACTGCCAACAGTAATGCTACTTGCAATGTGATCGTATGAGAATAGTAATCGCTCCCGATTGTGGTGCTGACATGTCCTTTGGAGGGTCTCCCGATTTTTGGACATTGTGCTTTTCATTAAGAAGTACAAAATGTTTGCCCATCTACTGCTTTGCCCTATCGCTTACAAACCTCTCTCCTATGCATACTATACATTGTAAAGAACAAGGCATTTGTAAACCCTTAAAAAATGTAGTTATTTTGAAGGACTTTCAAGTACCATATTGAAAGTAGTCTGCACAGAGAGAAGTGAAATGTGCACATGGACTGGGTTGAAATATGAAAGTTGAATCCTCTGACGAAAGAAGTACAAGTAAAGTCTGCAGTATCATGACGGCTGCAAACACACAAAGTAATTGATATTGTTTTTTTAATTCACAGTGAACACTACTCTCCTGAGAATCAACAGCATCTATGCTGCAGACGACATATCCGAAGAAACCTAGTCATCTTTCACAAAAAAGTAAGTACAGTACAACCTTCATATTGTAACTACTCCTTAAAGAGGCTGCATGGGTTATTTGTTTATTTTAGGCACCAAAGGAAGCATTCATTTGTAAACCATTCTTCTTACAAATATCCATTTATTGAACAAAGAATAACAGGTGGAATGGCTACCAAATCCCTGTGTGTTTGGTAATGAAATAACATAGGAAATCCTTAGAAGGTTAGATTGTGAAAATAAGTTGCGGTAGCAAGTTTTTGGCATTTTGGTTATTAATAATGGTTCTCGTCACAAGTAGGGCACTTTGTACTCTCATCTAAAGCACTTTGTACTAGTATACAAACAGTAAAGTAGCCTTACCACATGATAGTTAGAGGTCACTGTGCGTTGACACACCATTCCAAAGAGCGTCCCCATCACACTTATGCACACATGCCCACATCACACATACATTGGACAACAGACCAAAGTATACTTTTTTTTCTTAACAGACACCAAAGAATGCCTACCAAAAAGCAGCTCCATAGAAAGGAACGCAGAATAAGAGCAAATAAAAATAAAGGTGCCCAATGTAAGCATCCACCTGTTGTAGAGTTAGTGGAGAATCTTGGTACAAACCACCTAATGCAGTTGGGTAACATAATAAAAGAAGTCTCAACTACTGAAACTGTACCTCCTCCATTAAAAAGTGTCACAAAACACAGAAATGTTGTAAAGAAAATGGCTGCCAGTACAGCTAACAATGTTCCTAATAATCCTGATAGTGTAAGAAGAATCCAAAGTAAAAAAAGTCCTTCAGAATCTACTAAGAAGAGGACCAAAACCATACTCCAAAACGTACCGTAGAAAGTTAATTCTACAAGCACTTGTGGCAGTGCAATCCTTCTCAAAAGGAAGTTGTTCATATTAGTGTTAAAAAGGATGAAAGCACTAACAAAACTAAGTACCAAACTACAAATGAAACTCAGCAATAAACGGAATGTGAACAAAACATTTTTTTTCCATGTTTGTGGTGGTGAATGGAGTCACACAACAAACACAGAGCCATATTTTAATGAAGAAGCATACAAACAAAATCAAACATACACAATTGCCATCCATAGCAGTGGACGAGGGTATGAGAAAATCAATACTACCATCATGGAACAAGAAACACTGCTTACAAAACTATCTTCTGAAAACTCAGAATTACCTCTCGATTCAGCAGAGCCAAACCGTCCAGTATACAAATGGCCGTGTACATCAATGTGTGCCATTCCAAACAAAGCTTTCAAATCTTTACGTCTGTTCCTCAATCAGTATGTAAAAGGATAAGACAAAAGTAAAATGAAAGTGCTGCAAAATATGGATATTTGTGTAGTGCGGAAACACACAGGACTAAAAGGACATTCATTAGCCTGCATTTCTGGGTCTATTTGCAAAAGTACCTTCCATGATATCAAAAGAATATCAGTACATCATTCCAAAGTAAGAAATTTAGTGTATAAAGTATACTGTACAAAAAGTCCAGCTTCAGAATTAGGCAATTTAAATACCACTCTTCTGCATGGTACACCAAAATACTTACAAGAAGAAATGGACCATATTCAGAAAAAGTATTTTGGAAGTGAGAGCCATGTAGAAAATGGAACAGTTTTAGAGCACAGTAGCAACAATTCTGCACATAGCAACCTTCTATTACGCACATACTTAAAAGAAATACTAAAATTTAAGAGGTCATCGGCTGAAGTACCAAACCAAGTGTGGGAACGTTTTACAAAAGGAACACAAAAAATGTGGACATAGCATACACAATAGAAAACAATGAAGACTCTAAATGATTTGAATTAGCTTTGTACCTTTTAGCTGAAAGCAAATATGAAATAACTGAATGCCTAATATGTTGCAGTTACTGTACTGCAAAATTAGACAACAACCACACTCCTTCATGTGCAATTACAAATAATTTGGAATTGTTTCCATTACCAAAAATCCTGCAACAGCTCAATTTGTATGAAAGCATAATAATTCAAACTGTTCACCCATTTCAAGCAATTATACGCCTTCATCCAAAAACAGCAAATGTACCTTCCTCTGAATTGGTGAAAGGCATTTGTGGCAAAGTAGTTTACTTGCCATTAGATCTAACGGAAAATGTGCACACTCTAGGAGTGGAACGTTCAATAGAGCATTCTTTAATATTCTTGGTAAATGGAGTACCAACAAAGGACAAAAAAGTTTGGCAACAATTAGTAGACTTACAAAAGATACGCAAGCATTGCAATATCTAAAAGACAACAATGAGTACTACAAGGAAATAAATATTGATGAAAGCTTAAGGCAAACAACGGAAATAATTCAAGAGCCATCAGAAACTGGACAATTCGAACTTCTGGATCCAGCTACAGTATCCATCGACTCTTTTGGACCATTACACAATTCATCCATTGCATTCCAATGAAAGTATAGATGATGCACTAGAAACTTACCAAATGCGACAAACCAAAGGATCACCAATGAGTGTTTGGGAAAAAAGTATAGAAGCACATGATTTTCCACTGCTATTTCCTATTGGCAAAGGTGGGAGATACGATGATAGACCCACTCAGATTGGGGCATCAGAATACCACTCATTATGAATGTATTCGCAAGATCCCAGATTTAGACAAAATGTGGAATATGTATAACACCTACTCTATGAAAGTGAATTAGCAACACTATGTTATGGAGTTGCACACATTCTTAAATGTGGAACGCACTTTCAAAATATGTCAGCTATGCAGTTAATACAAAAAGTAGTACATGAAATAGATGAGGTTTTACAATCAAGTATAACAAATTTGTTTTCAAACATGCGTGGTACGAAGGAATACTGGTTTAGACGGCACAGAGACGTGCGTTGCATGATCAGAAGCCTTGGACCACCAACTTAGTTTGTTACGCTAAGTTGTGCAGAATATGCATGGGAAGATTTACATGAGTTCCTACGCATAGCAAACAGCAACTAAAACAACATAGATATATTAACACCTGGAGAACTTTGCTCTCTAGATCCAGTTAATCTCTCAAGATATTTCCATCATCGTTTCATTGCAATGCTACACTTAATTTGCAATAAAACTGTTCCTCCCCTTGGAGAAGTGCAACACTTCTTTTGGAGAAAAGAATATCAAGCGAGAGGAGCACCACATATTCACATGCTGTTATGGATCAAAGGTGCACCGAAATTTGGGCACGACAGTGATAGCACTGTTTTGCAGTTTATCCAAAAATATGTCACATGTGAAATCCTTTCACAACAAACACATAGTGAGCTGCATGGACAGATTTTACAATTTCAAAGACACAAATGTGGCAAATATTGTCGCCTTAAATACAAAAATAAAGATAAATACTACACCAAATGCCGCTTTGGTTTCCCTAGACCAGTTACAGAAACAGGTGATGTAAACAACTTCATGTCTTCGGTTCGACATAGTGTTAAAGATAAATCACCTAAAAACACGTATTACATAAAAAGAAGGGAAGAGTCAAAATATGTCAATGATTATAATGCAATCATTGCCCTATTATAGAATGCAAACATAAATTTGCAGTACATTGAAGACAATTCAACTGCTGTTGCACAATATGTTACAGCCTACTTAACAAAATCAGAATAAACAGAGCTTCAAGACCTCTGGGATGAGCTAGCATCACACAAAACATTATCACAGAAAGTGTACAGCCTAGGCATAAAAATGCTCTCTCATAGAGAATGTGGGGCCTATGAAGCAGCAGATCATTTAACCGGCACTGCTTTGTATGGAAAATCAAACAACATAGTATGGCTCAGTCTTGGTCCTGCAAAATCTAGAAAAAGAGTGCTAAAATCATATGAGGACATAGAAACAATTGCCAGAAATGATCCCAACAGCCAAGACATTCTAAAAAACAATTTACTGGACACATACTATCCGAACAGGAGTACCACTCTGGAAAGCATGTGTCTATACCACATAGCTCAAAACTTTGCATACAGGAATAATGTAAAAGACGATGAAAGCAAACGTAGATATAGAGTGACCGATTTTGAAGGGAGCTTAGTGAAACTTAACAAACGAAGCTTAATTAATCATGTGAAATTGTCATTATAAACTCCTTAACAGAAAGAAGTATATTACATGTCTCTGTTACAACTTTTCAAACCATGGAGAAAAGAGGAAGACATACTAGATAATTATGAGTGCTATGAAGATGTTTACAAAGCAAATGAAAGCACTATCACTGATGTTAACTTTACCCAGTACAAAACAATGTTACACAATGAGCAGCAACAGGCCCAACTAGATAAAGACTCTTCCGACTGTAGTCAACCTTCTGTAACAGGAAGTCAAGAACCATTTGGACAACCACTAATAGCAAATGAGGCTGAGGTTGCTATGGCAGAAGTAGAAAACACCATGTATCAGTATCAAGAAGATACACAGGGCTTAACTATACAACAAGGAAAACTTAACAACGATCAGCGCACCATTTTTGAACATGTAACAAAATAAATTGTGCATGGCGTACAACATGAAAATAAAGAATGAACCTGCCAAAATTACAAACCTATACTTCTGTATGTCAGTGGTGAAGCTGGATCAGGAAAAACATTCTTAATCAAAATTATCAGCAAGTTCCTTCAACAATTCACAAACAACAAACTGTCAGCTGTTATAACAGCCCCCACAGGTTTAGCTGCCTACAACATAGGCGGTGTGACTTTACACCGATTACTACTGCTTCCAGTAGAGCATCAAAACAAATTAGACTACTACAAACTTTCTGCAGAAGCTGCAATGGAATTATGCAGAGTATTGAAACAAATGAAAATGCTACTAATAGATGAAGTGAGCATGGTCTCCAATCTAATGTTGGGTTTGATTCATCTTAGATTGCAAGAAGTACTTAAAAGTAATAACGAAGAACTCTTTGCAAGGAAGCACATTATCGTTTTCGGAGATCTTCTACAATTAACACCAGTAAAAGGTGAACCGACTTTTAAAACCTTAGGCCACAAACTCTGCCGGAAAACTGTTGGTAGCATAGGTAATGTTAACCTTTGGCAACATTTCCAATACAGAGAGTTAACTGAGAACATGCGGCAATCTGCAGATCTCACTTATGCCAACATCTTAAAAAGTAATAGAGTTGGTGTATGATCGCAAGAAGCACAAGCTGTATTGAAAACGCGGCCTATACATGCACTTTATGGCGATAATGCATGTGCAACTGATGTTATGGATCAAATAGCATGCAAAAATGTCAATTGTATGGCCTTAATGCCAACTCTTGCAAGCTGTTTAAAATTCAATGAAACAATGTTAATGAAAGAATTGCAAGCAATAATAGAAATTAGCGCCACAGACAAACTAGACGTACATGGTTTGACAGTACCCATGTGTGAGCAAGCCACAATAAGACTAAATAGTTTAGAAAATTCAATCTCCAACACAGCTGGGTTGGAAAAAGTATTGAAATTATCATTAAATTGTAGAGTAATGCTTAAACGTAACCTTGACGTAGAGCGTGGGCTAGTTAATGGAGCACTGGGCACAGTTGTTGGCTTTCAATCATACCCACGTGATAGCAGCATTCAGTTTGTAAATATTTGCTTTGATAACGTTTCAGAAGTGAAAAGGATAGGGTGTGCAATGGCTCGATTTCTTCTCTTTAAAGACATGTATGTACGTAGCGGGCAATTTTCTCTAACTCTTGCATATGCAGTTACCATTCATAAATCCCAAGGTCTCACCCTAGAGAAAGCATTGATAGATATAGGAAAGACAGTGTTTAAGGAAGGCATGAGCTACGTACATTATCACGCTTACGTACACTTGACGGTCTATTGCTAATAAACTTTGATTCAAGTAAAGTCAAAGCTGATATTCCTTGAATTCTAGAGTACAATAGATTGCGTTCACTGTACACCCCTCATCTGAAAAAATACCCTGGTCCAGATAAAGTGAAATGTGGTAAAAGAAAAGTAAATGAAGCAGAAATGCAACAGAATGCAACAGGAAATTCCGCAAAAAATAGAAAAGAAGCAAAAGTTTCATCAATTGCAGCAAACAGAGAAGAACCTATTAGGGAATGTAAACCAGGCACGTCGGCAAAGAAGCAACAGAAAAACTGAAAAATGCACTCACATACAGAACTTGCTGGCCCATTCAAATTTACAAATGAAAGTGCAGTAAGTTGCTATGCAAATGTAGCAATGAATATTCTATTTCAATTGCCACCAATTGTTAACAATATTTACCTGCACAGCACCGACCAATTGTGTTTGCAAATGTTAGTGCTGCATAGAAAGTCAACAAGCAATCCTGACAACACATACAGTGTTAATGGAGTAAGGCAACAATTGGACGACTGTGCTGGAATGGTGAGATTCACTATGCACTCACAAGAAGATCCACAAGAATGTCTAATGTACATATTATTAGTATTGGAAAACAAAAGCATACCTGTAAATGAAATCTTCCAAATTTCGTACATGTGGAAACATACATTCACTCTCTGTAACAAACTGATACAGGAAGAAATCCCAAATGAGCGATTTGTGTATGTTTCCATACCAAATTGTGAGAGCATTCCATTTCAGCAACTTGTACAAAATGCAAACCATGGCAAATTATGTAGTATTTGCAATTCAGACAATCGCTCTACCTTACTGATACAATCACATAATGCCTACATAATACTTATGCTTCTACGTTATAATGCAGATGGCACCAAAAACAACTGCAAACTAACTGGATTTACACACGGTCAAGTGTCACTTGGAAAGAAAACCTTTACAACAGTAGGAATAATCTACCATGCAGGAGCTAGAACCAATGCAGGTCACTACACTGCATACATTAAAAAGAATTCTGTATGGTTTGAATGTAATGATAGCACCATTACTCTAAAGCAGAGGTTGCCAGCTAACCTAACAAATGCACATTTAATGTTCTTGAAGCCAAAATTTACGAAATAATGTGTACTTCAGAATTGTCAACAAAGTAAGTGAAAGACTACAAACAGTTAGAATACGCCCACAGGTATCTAATTACCCAACAGGATGGAAGAATGACACAAATACATGATTATCACAGATTGTTGGAAACAAATGCACAGGCAGAATATGCCTATGCATATCTAACTGTTGTTAAAAATCGGCAGGAAGGCAACAAAGAAAAAATAATGGGAAAGATGAAGGAAACAGGATGTAACAACAACACAAATGAATGAGTATCAAAAATCTGTAGGAACAAATGCACAGTTAGAATACGCCTACAGGTATCTAATTGTTGTTAAAAATGGGCAGGAAGGCAACAAACATAAGTTTGATCAGAAAAATGAAGAAAACACTGAAAGGATAAAATGAAGTACTTAGCTGCATAAGAAATTAAGGTTTTTTTTTAATCCGACAAGGATTTTTTTCCCCAGACTCAAGGATTAGAAAAGCAAACACAGAAACGGAGCGCAATGCACAGTACACTGGTTTGTAAACTAAATATGAGGGTCTAAAAAAAAAGTTAACTGTCTATTATGCAATGTGGTAAATGTGGAAAAACTGCAAACATTAACACACCTTTTTCTTTCATCACAGAAATGGAAAAGGTGATACTTCCGCCAAGTACAAAAACCAATTGGAAAAAAAGTTTATGGATTCTGAACAAAGTAAGGAGTAAATATATTGGCAGGCATTTTCTACACATGGGAATCTACTCGTCTAATCTATGGTAGTAATATGCTGCAGTGCCTGTAGACTGGCCTTTCGTCTGCGGTGAGTAAACTACCACCTATGCCTTACAACCAAGTTTCAAGGAGTACAATTCCTATCCACAACCATCGCTCCTTATGTAAAACATGGTCCTTGTAAAATAGCTACTTATAAATTTACTTTTCGGACCATCGTCTACAGCCATGAAGTGAAGAAACCAGGGCATCAAAACAATGACCACAATCCACCACACCCATATTAACTTGTAGCTCCACTGCTTATGACTTCAGTCTTGCATGCATGGGCTTTAGCCATGCACCCAAGACTGCAGGGTCTCCCCAAAACCACCTCAATGATGTGTGGTAGTGGGGGTTATTCTATAGGTGTGTTATCCTTCAGTACCTCTGCCCAGAGGCTTCCCTCCTAGGTGTATGTCTATAGATCTTACATGGGATGGGTGTGCAGTGTTTTACAACTCTAGTACTTACCACTTTGTTCTATAACACACTAGAAAGCCTTCTCCCACAATTATACTGTTATTTCTCCCAGCTTTCAACATGAAATGACACTTTGTTAGACAGCTGTGGAAGTTCAAATGATAGCATGTATGTTAAATATGCAGAATGTATAGAAAGGAAATTGTATGTACATCCTATGCACTATAATGCATTAAATGCTATTATGGTTGAAATGTGGATAAATAGGTGGCAGTCTTTACACAAATTATGGAATGAATGAAGAAAATAACAGTTTTCAGATTACAGTTAGTAATATGGGTAAATAACAATTTGGAGAGCAGACAGCTTTGCAAGTGACACTTGATCATAGCAGATGGGAGAAATGACAGTAAGCTTTTTTTACAGGTTGTACAGGGTAGGTGGCAGTTACTCTGCTCATATGCATTAATGCAAGAGCTGTACATCTACTGTGCAGGAAATATGCATACCTGTAGTTTGTGTTCATGCATGTGGATGTGTATGAATCTGCAAATAGAAATATTGGAGAGTTTTGTAGTAGTTGATGTAGGTGCTTTACAATCACAGCCCAATTGTACTCAGAGTGATCAACAGTACATCTAAAGTGCTGAAATGTGATGATTGAGTTAGATGTAGAGTTCTTGGATGTGATTGGTGAATGGTTGTGTGACTGTTTAACAGTAGCCACTGAGGGAATGTTGCAGATAGTGAAGTGGAAATGGTAGAAGGGCTGCCCCAGTGTTAGGTGCCTCGTTTGGGGCTTCTCAGCATATCTGGCATGGAAATAGGACTAGGGGAATTAGCCAATCAAGTGCTGAAGTTCTGCGTTGTATTGAGAGAGATTGTGCGTAGTGAAGATGGCAGAGGTGGAGAAAGTCAGGGTGTTGGTGGTTGGAGATGTGTTTGTGAATGGTTTGGAGCAGTATGCTAAATCTAAGAATGTGGCTTACAATTTTGACATGAAATGAGTGGATGTAGTGTGGTGCAATGTGCATGGTTTTAATTTGCAGGCAATGATAGAAGTTTGTCAGGATATGGCTAGGTTTAATAGCCCACATGTAGTGGTCCTGCACTGTGGTTCTTTGCATTTCAGCTATGTCAGTGCCCCAACTTTGTTGCAAGATCTGGAAAACTTGGTTCAGGCAGTCATGAAAGAACTTCCAAACGCCAAGGTTTTTTTTCCGCTTTGGTACCTAGGACAGTATGGGACAATAGTTCTGTTTTTGTCCTCAGCAAAATGTTGCTAGGTGTATAATTAACCAAGGCATGTTTGCTTTTATGATTAGAGCTGGCATGTTCTTTTGCAATAATAACAACATTGATTCTGGTAATGTTGTTTACTTTAAAGAAGATGGCATGTCTTTATCTTTTATGGGAAATTTTTTAATGTGAAGATATTTGGAGGAAAATAAGAAAAAAAATAATGTATGAAATAAAAGTGTTTCTGAAACATCTTAAAAAAAGAAAAAAAAGGCTATTTTCAGAGCCATCCTCAAAGGGGAAACGGGGCACATGATTTATATTATCATTCCCCACTCTCAGATTTTACAATTTGTCCGCGGACAGCGCTTATTACATACAGGGATTCTGATGTTGAGAGGCATGCAAATGAGACTTAGCAGAGCAAGGCATTGGTCAATAAGGTTTACTGGGTGTGATGTGTAAGGAGAGACTTTGTCAGAAAGTCTTTTTACTGAGAGGAGAGCAGATAGCTATGGTTGTTTGGTTCAGAAAGCAGAATGTCTAGATTTTGAAAGACTCATGGATAAAATGGTTGGAGGTGCATGCAGATCGCTGTGGAGTGGCTGCACATCTTGAATTCCCTCATGTGGAAGTGCACTCGAATGGATTGTGTGGAATGAAGTGGCTGGATTTGGTACCTCTTTGTGCTACTTTGGTGACACAGCATCATCCAGACATTATTATTATTCATTGTGGAGGGAACAGTTTAGTACATGTCTCTGGAATCTCTCTACAATTTGCAATGAACGAAGGACTTGGGAAAGTCATGGACCTGTTTCCAAACGCTGAGTAATTTTTTCTCGTACTGAGTTAAGACAAATGTGGCTGCGTTCTTCTTCATTTCGTCCACAAATGGAGAACCTGAGGCGCAATGTCAACAAGGATTTTTGTGCCTTTTTTAGAGATGTTGGCATGTGTCCTCTTTTCACAATGAAAATATTATGTTTCGTAGTGCACATTTTACGCAGAGATGGAGTACATCTTACTTCTGCTGGCAATCAGATTTTTTGTGAAATATACAAAATGCATTGCGACCCTTTTTGGAATTATAGCAATCCATTTTTGGTAGGTGTTGACCATTTGAAGTTTTCAAAGCACAAAAAAACCCACATAAAGGCTCTTTTCAGAGCCACCACTTCCTCCAGAGAAAAGTGCAATGGTTCTGATAGGGCAACACCCCAAAAATGTACTGTCTGTGGACTTCTAAAAATACATAAGGGCCTACACTATTTATTTACCACTTCTATTTTTGAACTGTGAAAGACAGCTATGAAAAGAGACTTTTTTGGGGGGAGGGGTTTGTTGTTTTATATTTTTTGGGTTTTTTAAACAAGACACACAAGGAAAGGAAGGAAAAGGATGGTAAGGAAGGGGCACCGACCATGGGGATAAGAAAGGGCAGGTGGAGAGAGAATGTCCCTGGAGATCTACATACTTTTTGGAACTTTTTGAGCCCTTTTTTGGTGTTTGAAGTGTTGGCGCACAGCGCGGGTGTCCATGAAGTGCGCCCCAGCACCCCTATAAAAGGCCACACCCCAGAGCTGATCCTCATTCTGTCTTTCTGTCTAAGACACAGCACTACTGGAGATTGATCCTTGCTGGACCTGCTTTTTCTATTCCTCATTCCTGACAGCTGTCCTGATGGCATCCATGGCTGCTGCTGGTTCTACTGCTGTCTCAGCATGACCCCCACACCCTCCACCACCACCACAGGGCCTGCAGAGGGGAACAGGTGTGAGGATGCAGAGTAGAGTGATGAAGAGGATGACGAGGATGAGGTAGTGCAAGTCCCTACTACTAGGTCTCACTGTGAATCTTGGGTGTGGAGGTTGTTTGCCACTCTTGATGGAGTACCAAAAGCTTGTGCAAACAAGGTGCGCTGCACTCAGTGCCAGTTGGTACGGAGTCGTGGCAAACCGTGTTTGTACAGCTATGATACTACCTCAATGAAGCGACACCTAAGGTTGTTCCATGGTGGGGCTATTTGTAAGGTTGTACCTTGCAATAAACGTAGTAGGTTGAGTTCCCCTGCAGCATCCTCCGATTCCGCTCCTGCCACCACAAGAGACACACCTGTGGGGCAGCACATCCCTCTAGCTGCCTCGCAGGCCATACGTCATGCTGTTGACCCTTACCTTTCGAGGGTCACAGTATTGTGCATGTACTGTGACACAGTTCTCTGCAGGGGGAACCTTTTAAGTGCTTTCGAGGGGAGCATGAGAAGAACTGCCCACTACCTGATTAAGGCCTAACCAACATCTTCCTCTCTCCACCTGCCCTTTCTTATCCATGCGGTTGGTGCCCTTTCCTTACCATGCTTTCCCTTCCTTTCCTTGTGTGTCTTGTTAATAAAACACAAAAAATATAAAACAACAACCCCCCCCAAAATAAAGGCTTTTTTCGGAGCTGCCTTTCACAGTTTAAAAATAGAAGTGGTAAATAAATAGTGCCGGGCCTTATGTATTTTTAGAAGTCCGCAGACATTACATTTTTGGGGTGCTGCCCTCTCAGAACCATTGCACTTTTCTCTGGGAGGAAGTGGTGGCTCTGAAAAGAGCCTTTGTGTGGGTTTGTTTGTGTTTTGAAAACTTTAAATGGTCAACACCTACTGCAAAATGGATTGCTATAATTCGAAAAAGGGTTGCAATGCATTTTGTATATTTCACAAAAAATATGATTGCCAGCATAAGTAAGATGTACTCCATCTCTGCGTAAAATCTGTGTACTACAAAACTGACAGGGTAATTCATAGAAATTCACACAAAAATGGTGCACGCGGCTGGTGCACAGTGTCCCCGTGCGATACACTGCGCCAGCCGCATGCGAAAAAATCCTTTTCATCGCACAGCGTATTCATGGATTTTAGCCTCCGAAACCAGCCGTGGCGCAGTGGCGCAGCGACCCTGCAGCAGCGCCAGTTACGCCCCCAAGAACGCCCTGGCGCAAGGAAAAGCCTTCAAAATCCCCAAATCATCGCAAAGGGCTGCGCTAACCCTGGACCAGTTCACAGGGTTGCCAAACAGCAAACGCCAAGCGGGGAACGTGTATTTCAGTGGTTCGTGGGAAGTTCCACACGTGATTGTCCTGGGTACGTGTACATCAGGGGTGCTAGGGAAGTAACACACGCGATTCCATCAGGGCATGTGTATTCCAGGGGTGCGTGGGAAGTATCACACGCAAAAACAGCAGGGTACGTGTATTCCAGGGGTGTGTGGGAAGTATCACACACAAAAGCAGCAGGGTACGTGTATTTCTGGGGTGCGCGGGAAGTATCACACGCGATTCCATCAGGGTACGTGTATTCCAGGGGTGCGCAGGAAGTATCACACGCAAAAGCAGCAGGGTACGTGTATTCCAGGGGTGCGCGGGAAGTATCACACGCAAAAGCAGCAGGGTACGTGTATTCCAGGGGTGCGCAGGAAGTATCACACGCAATTCCATCAGGGTATGTGTATTCCAGGGGTGCGCGGGGAGCACCACATGTGAATTGCACGTGTGGGTCCTCCCAGGTGTTCGCTCTACACCCTCCACGGCCCCTGTAGGTGGCTCACACCACAGGGGCCTACCCTGCACATGTCCCGCAGGCACCCCATCCACCATGGCCAAGCCCCCCAGCCAACCCACATGTCACCTTGCACTACTGCCCACCAACGCATGTCCCCCTGCACACCCAGCCACCAGGGGCACCCTCCACCAGGCCCCCACTCATGTCTCCCACCACCCCCACCCCCCAGCATCCAGGGGCACCCTCCACCAGGCCCCCACTCATGTCTCCCACCACCCCCATCCCCCAGCATCCAGGGCCAGCCTCCACCAGGCCCCCACTCATGTCCCCTATCACCCCCACCCCCCAGCAGTGCAGGGGCAGCCTCCACCAGGCCCCCACTCATGTCCCCCTGCACCCCCACCCCCCAGCATCCAGGGGCACCCTCCACCAGGCCCCCACTCATGTCTACCATCACACCCACCCCCCAGCAGTGCAGGGGCAGCCTCCACCAGGCCCCCACTCATGTCTCCCATCACCCCCACCCCTAGCAGTGCAGGGGCAGCCTCCACCAGGCCCCCACTCATGTCTACCACCACCCCCACCCACCAGCCACCAGGGGCACTCTCCACCAGGCCCCCACTCATGTCTCCCACCACCCCCACCCCCCAGAAGTGCAGGGGCAGCCTCCACCAGGCCCCCACTCATGTCTCCCACCACCCCCACCCACCAGCATCCAGGGGCACCCTCCACCAGGCCCCCACTCATGTCTACCACCACCCCCACCCCCAGCATCCAGGGGAACCCTCCACCAGGCCCCCACTCATGTCTCCCACCACCCCCACCCCCCAGAATCCAGGGGCAGCTTCCATCAGGCCCCCATTCATGTCCCCTATCACCCCCACCCCCCAACAGTGCAGGGGCAGCCTTCACCAGGCCCCCATTCATGTCCCCCTGCACCCCCCCCCAGCATCCAGGGGCACCCTCCAACAGGCCCCCACTCATGTCTCCCACCACCCCCACCACCCAGCAGTGCAGGGGCAGCCTCCACCAGGCCCCCACTCATGTCTACCATCACCCCCACCCCCCAGCAGTGCAGGGGCAGGCTCCACCAGGCCCCCACTCATGTCTACCATCACCCCCACCCCCCAGCAGTGCAGGGGCAGGCTCCACCAGGCCCCCACTCATGTCCAACTCATGTCTCCCTGCACCCCCACCCCCCAGCAGTGCAGGGGCAGCCTCCACCAGGCCCCCACTCATGTCTCCCATCACCCCCACCCCCTAGCAGTGCAGGGGCAGCCTCCACCAGGCCCCCACTCATGTCTACCACCACCCCCACCCACCAGCCACCAGGGGCACTCTCCACCAGGCCCCCACTCATGTCTCCCACCACCCCCACCCCCTAGAAGTGCAGGGGCAGCCTCCACCAGGCCCCCACTCATGTCTCCCATCACCCCCACCCACCAGCATCCAGGGGCACCCTCCGCCAGGCCCCCACTCATGTCTACCATCACCCCCACCCCCCAGCATCCAGGGGCACCCTCCACCAGGCCCCCACTCATGTCTACCACCACCCCCACCCCCAGCATCCAGGGGAACCCTCCACCAGGCCCCCACTCATGTCTCCCACCACCCCCACCCCCCAGCATCCAGGGGCAGCTTCCACCAGGCCCCCATTCATGTCCCCTATCACCCCCACCCCCCAGCAGTGCAGGGGCAGCCTCCACCAGGCCCCCATTCATGTCCCCCTCCACCCCCACCCCCCAGCATCCAGGGGCACCCTCCAACAGGCCCCCACTCATGTCTCCCACCACCCCCACCACCCAGCAGTGCAGGGGCAGCCTCCACCAGGCCCCCACTCATGTCTACCATCACCCCCACCCCCCAGCAGTGCAGGGGCAGGCTCCACCAGGCCCCCACTCATGTCTACCATCACCCCCACCCCCCAGCAGTGCAGGGGCAGGCTCCACCAGGCCACCACTCATGTCCAACTCATGTCTCCCCGCACCCCCACCCCCCAGCAGTGCAGGGGCACCCTCCGCCAGGCCCCCACTCATGTCTACCATCACCCCCACCCCCAGCATCCAGGGGCACCCTCCACCAGGCCCCCACTCATGTCTCCCACCACCCCCACCCCCCAGCATCCAGGGGCACCCTCCACCAGGCCCCCACTCATGTCTCCCACCACCCCCACCCCCCAGCATCCAGGGGCAGACTCCACCAGGCCCCCACTCATGTCCCCTATTACCCCCACCCCCAGCCACCAGGTGCACCCTCCACCAGGCCCCACTCATGTCTACCATCACCCCCACCCCCCAGCAGTGCAGGGGCAGCTTCCACCAGGCCCTCACTCATGTCTCCCATCACCCCCACCCCCCAGCAGTGCAGGAGCAGCCTCCACCAGGCACCCACTCATGTCTACCACCACCCCCACCCCCCAGCCACCAGGGGCACCCTCGACCAGGCCCCCACTCATGTCTCCCACCACCCCCACCCCCCAGCAGTGCAGGGGCAGCCTCCACCAGGCCCCCACTCATGTCTCCCACCACCCCCACCCCCCAGCATCCAGGGGCAGCCTCCACCAGGCCCCCACTCGTGTCCCCCTGCACCCCACCCCCCAGCATCCAGGGGCACCCTCCAACAGGCCCCCACTCATGTCTACCACCCTCATCCCCCAGCAGTGCAGGGGCAGCCTCCACCAGGCCCCCACTCATGTCTACCATCACCCCCACCCCCCAGCAGTGCAGGGGCAGGCTCCACCAGGCCCCCACTCATGTCCAACTCATGTCTCCCTGGACCCCCACCCCCCAGCATTGCAGGGGCAGCCTCCACCAGGCTCCCACTCATGTCTCCCATCACCCCCACCCCCCAGCAGTGCAGGGGCAGCCTCCACCAGGCCCCCACTTATGTCCCCCAGTGGGTGTCAGTGAATGTCAAAACCCATGTCATGATAAGCATGAAACCAATGAGATGATACTACACATTGAAGTTTGAAGAAAAAATATGTATTAAAAGCAACATAAATTGAATCAAAAATAAACAAACAATAATGGAAATTTTAAAAAAAATAAACCAGCAGGTACATGAAATAATGCAAAACCACAAATCATAATGCAAAGGAAAGGTGTCCAAAGTCGCAGTCCACAAAAGTAAATCCAATGGAAAATTAAAATCGAAAACCATTGCTCCATGGGGAAATCATAAAAAAAATGAAAATCCAAAAGTCAACTATATACAGATAAACAATCCAGGGTCCATGATCCCAACCGAAGAAATGAAACCTATCTAATAACACTACCTAAAAAAAACAAAATATATACAAAAATGTGGCCCATTGTCCAAAAGGTCCAAAAAAAATGCAAAACCAAAGGAAACCTAACACTAACTACAGAACTATTTACAAGGGCAGCGGGCCAGTCGGACGGCTCACTTCGGGATGTTCCGGGCCAGGGCATCATCGAACTCCTGCTCAATGTCCCAGAGGCGGTCCTCCTCCATGGCCCCGAGGGTCCGCAGGGCCGTCCACATGTTCACCCCAAACTCCCTGCGGATTGCCTCGAGGCACTCAGCCCACCTCAGGGCCCTCTGCATGGAGTTCTCCGCCCTGACCATCATGAGCCGTGCCTCTTCTGCCCGCTGCTGCTCCGCATCTATGGCGTAGCCCAACCGCTGACACACGGAAGACACTTCCCGTCCTGGGTCCTCCTGCCCTCCGGCCGATGCCTGCCCCTCCGATGTCGAAGGCCCCAAGCCATCATGGCTCCCACCACGTTGCTGCTGCGCCTCTGCCCGTGCACTGCCTCCTGCTGCCTGCACATCCTCCGCTGGCTGGGGTGCAGTCATTGATGTGGCCACCCCTGCTGGACGTCCGACTCCTGACTGTGGCAGGGATGCCTCTTCCACCAGCCTGGCCGCACCGTCAGAGGCAGCTCCACAGGGCACCCAGGTGACTGATGGGTGGGAAGATGGCATGGAGGTTCAGTTGAGGAGGGGGTCTGAGCAAGCCCCATCAAACGGAGGAATCCGGCCTGGGTGACCTGTCCCAGTAAGCCAACGCGGTCAATGAGCCATTCCAGATGACGTGCAGTCTCCTCATGAAAAGACTGCAGGTCACCTCACATGGCCCGTTGACGCAACGCCACACCAGTCAGGACAGGCTCAACCCGGACCCGGATAGCCACGTCCGCAGGCAGAGGAAGGCCAGTTGACGTGAGCTCATCCCCTGCCTGAAAACGGGTCTGGACGTAGGCATCCCTGCTGGTGCAAGATGATGCAGTGACAGGATCAGGGACAGGATTGCACACAGGCACCTCCGCGGCGACCTGTGCTGCCTCTTGTCCCTGGTCCTGCACTGCACCACTAGCACCAGTGGAATCCCTACCTCCAGACCCCGTCTCTGTTGCTTGCACGGCCTCCTCCTTCACCAAACCCCCCACCAACCTGGATGACTCTGTGCCATCTTCCCCTTGTGGGCCCTGTGAGTTCCCAGCTGCCCCTTCTGCTGCCGAGGAGTCCAACTCCGACCTCCGCCTCTTGGACCTCCCCCCGGCAGTTGCGGCCTGGGACGCGGCTCTGGACTCCTCACTCCCCGACGAGATCACAACCTGGGAGGGGAGCCAGGCCTTGCGTCTCCGGCTGGCGGTGCGATCCCCGCCGCTGTGCTCCACAGCACCTTCTCCGCCCTCTTCATCAGTTGACGCTGCAGACAGGGAGAAATAAAACACAGGCATCAGGGCACTGTACAATGGACACATACACACATGACAGTTGCACATGAGTGGCATTGGCAAACCTCAGACATGGCATCACAATTGGCAACACACATGTCATTTCAACATGCACACATGAGCCATACCACAGCCACATCGCAACTGCCAGCACCATCCATACACAAACAACAGCATGAGCAGGCAAAGGTGAGCCAAACATCACATGCAACACAGGGAGTGCACTACACATGCACGCACACCACCACACTTGCATGCATGTGTACACCTCAGCCAACTGTCGCAGTGTTCCGATGGGCATCCATCTCACATCTGCCAATCAGGCTTCCACATCACGCTGTCACATGCATCCATGTTGCATCACTGTTGCACTCTTGTCAAATACACACACATGCACATGTACACAGTGCTGATACATGCAGCTGAAAAAAACATACATGCGTGACATCACGAACATGCCTACTTACATACACATTCATCCAAACATGTGTGCCCAGACAACTGCATTTGGCATGCAAGCCTACACACACAAGCACCATCCATGTCTCACACATGACAGCCCTCGCATGTGTTAGCCTCATGGTCCTGTACACCGCCACCCGTACTCGGCCCCATACAAACAGATGTGCAACCGGCACACTACTGGCACATCACCACACGCACAGCTTACAATCATGATGCATGTACACTTACCGCTCGACTCCAGACGGGTCTGCCTCTCAAGGACCTGGACGTGGAGCGCTGGGGATATGCGTTCCAGGACCCTCATCTGATCTTCCGACAAGTGGCCCCGGTGCCCCTTAGCATCCGCTGCCTTCAAGAGGCGCCGGGCCTTGTTCAGGGTAATGGACCTGAAGTCCTCCCAGCGCTTCTTGACATGTTGGAAGTCGCGGACTGCCACCCCCTCCACGTTGATGGCAGTCACGATGTCCGTCCAGATCTGAGTCCGTCCTTCCTTGTCGGCGCGCACACTTCCGTAGAGGGCATCATACTGCCCCAGGACTTGCTCCACCAGGACATCAACTTCCCTGGCACTGAAGCTGGTGCCCCTCTGCCTCTCTGGCCGGGGGTTGTCAGTGGTGCCAGATGTTGCAGTGCCCGACATGACAACCCCAGAGGCAGGAGTGGGTGGGCAACTGGGTCCTGGGGCTGGGCTGTGGAGCGATGGAATCCCATTAGGGAGTCTTCGGTTCCAGCAGGGGAGGTCACAGCAACAGCACCCCTGGCTGATGTGCAGGCAGCAAATGGCAGGGCACGTGGGCAGCAGGCAGTCAGGCAGCAGCAGATGGCATGTGGGAGCGTGCTCGGGGCTCTGGGGGGCAGTAAATCGGCTTTCTGGGCAGGAGCGTGGTCTTCCGTGTGCTTACGCGTGGCCAGCTTGATACGGAGTGATTTGGCACGTGAAAAGTCCTGCACGTCTGCGTGTAATTCGAGGAAAGGCCCTTAGCGCGTAAGCGCGTCTGCACGCATACGCGATTTCATTGGCCCACAGGCCCCCATGCGCAGCTATGACGTCACGCGCATGGCCGTAGAGAATGGCACGTGTAAAAAAAAGATACACGTCCGAGTGTCAAAGCGTGTAATTGGTGGAAAAGGTCCTCATCGCGTATGCGCGTCTGTGACGTGTGTATAAAAGGTACGTGTAGAACGCCATTTCCTTGTACGTGCTTTTCGTGGAGAGAGAGTGGGTGAAATCTGTACTTCTTGTCGGTTCACACGCGATTTACTTCACGGCGTTTCAAATTCGTACTCCCTGTTACCTCTGACAGCTTTTTCTCTTTTCCTCTTTTTCCTGGGCCTGTTTCCTCAAACAGCGTTCCCTTCTACTGTTGTCCTGTCTCCTCAGACAGCGTAGAATTCTTCTTTTGGCGGGGGTGTTGCCAACGCGCACACGCGCATATTTTTTTCGCTTTTGTTCCTGGCAGAAGGTGAGTCGCGCACGTATTTAACATCTGTGCTTGCCCCGTGTGTCGCGTACCCCTTCAGAGGTCATTCTAGGCTGTGTGTGACACGCATACGTTCATTCTTGTGTTTCTGGTGCCACAGTTAGTGCAGGTTTATTTTTCAACGCACGTGGTCTAGGAGGGGTTGCGTGCACCTTACTTCCCTTTTTTGGTGTCCCTGTGCATTGCGTGACCCGTCATCTTTCCCCAGGGGTGACATAAAGCCTTGCTAGAGCACTAGGGTACGATTACCATCTGGTACCCAACCCCTTTGACCCCCAATTGCCCAGGACAATATTTCACATCAACTCCCATACGCACAATAACATCAGTGCTATGGCTGGGAGGCGAACAAGCCGTAAGGGTGGCAAAGGTGGCCGAGCCCCAAGTGGTGGCCGTGGTGGATCCAGTAGGGGACGTGGCCGCGACTTGCATTGTGCCCCTAGCCCCCCCATGTGTGGAGGAGCAGTCAGGGACACCCATGCCCCCCCCCTGTTGAGGTTAACGTGGCTAACACCATCCATGCTGAGCCCTTGTTGGACCAGCCCACTGTGGAACCAGACCTGGCACAGGGTGACTCCATGGCTGACTTCCAGGTCAGCAGGTCTAGGCCACGTGCGCCGGTAAACGTTGGTGTCATCAGGCCTTGTGGATCAGGGGCAGCTAGGTCATCTGCCTCCCCGCGTAGGCAGGCTGGGGAGGCTGCAGGGGCAGCTGCGGCTCCATCCAACCCGCCTCTCACACACCCAGCCAGGACAGTGTCGGTCCAAGTCCATCATGCTGACATTCCCCCTGACACATCACACTTGAGCTAATGCCTGCACCAACTCCCATGCTGAGTGTGCAATCCCACACTCCTAGTACAGAGTCCACCGGGGCTCATGCCCCTAGTGTCCAGAGCGGCATAGGACACTCAGGATCCCCACCACCTTCCAAGCGGAAGAGGAAGCGTGCTCGGCCAGTAGAGGCTGATGCCCCAGACACGGCTACACAGTCTGGCCCGTCAAGGAAGCCCAGCTTCAATGAGGCCGAACTGAATGCACTTGTAGAGTATGTGTCCGCACATGACCGCAAAATGGTGATTGTTGCAGGATCCAAGACCACACCTGCACAACGTCAGGCACACTGACAGACCATTGCGGACATCATAAGAGCCCTTGGAATCATGAGGCGCACAGCTACTGAATGCTACAAGCGCTGGAATGACCTGAAGCGCAGGGCAAAGAATAAGCTGGCCTCAAGTCATGCCGCAACTCTAGTGACTGGAGGTGGGTCTCCAGCAGAGGACATAGAACTCACTCCACATGAGCAGGTTGCTGGGACCTACGTCACAGAGGAACAGATCCAAGGCGTGGGAGAACCGGCAGATTACGAGGCATTGTCCGGTGAGTGCACATGCATGTGTGTGTCATCCATGTGCATGGTGTGTGTGGGAGGGCTTCTGTTTGGGTGCCAGGTGAGGGTGTGTGTGCCTGAGTGGTTTGGGTCACCCATGTGTCTCATCCTATACATTCTGGGTGCCTGAATGGGGGCCTGGTGGAGGGTGCCCCTGGATTCTGGGGGGGTGGGGGTGGTGGGAGACATGTGTGGGGGCCTGGTGGAGGCTGCCCCTGCACTGCTAGGGGGTGGGGGTGGTGGGAGACACAAGTGGGGGCCTAGTGGAGGCTGCCCCTGCAATGCTGGGGGTTGGGGGTGGTGGGAGACATGAATGGGGGCCTGGTTGAGGGTGCCCCTGGATGCTGGGGGGTGGGGGTGGTGGTAGACATGAGTGGGGGCCTAGTAGAGGCTGCCCCTGCACTGCTGGGGGGTGGGGGTGGTGGGAGACATGAGTGGGGGCCTGGTGGAGGCTGCCCCTGCACTGCTGGGGGGTGGGGGTGGTGGGAGACATGAGTGGGGGCCTGGTGGAGGGTGCCCCTGGATCCAGGGGGCTGGGGGTGCAGGGAGACATGAGTGGGGGCCTGGTGGAGGATGCCCCTGCACTGCTGGGGGGTGGGGGTGCAGGGAGACATGAGTGGGGGCCTGGTGGAGGCTGCCCCTGTACTGCTGGGGGGTGGGGGTAGTGGGGGACATGAGTGGGGGCCTGGTGGAGGCTGCCCATGCACTGCTGGGGGGTGGGGGTGCATGGGGACATGAGTGGGGGCCTGGTGGAGGATGCCCCTGGATGCTGGGGGGTGGGGGTGGTGGCAGACATGAGTGGGGGCCTGGTGGAGGGTGCCCCTGGATGCTGGGGGTTGGGGGTGGTGGGAGACATGAGTGGGGGCCTAGTGGAGGGTGCCCCTGGATGCTGGGGGGTGGGGGTAATAGGGGACATGAGTGGGGGCCTGGTGGAGGCTGCCCCTGCACTGCTGGGGGGTGGGGGTGGTGGGAAATATGAGTGGGGGCCTGGTGGAGGCCGCCCCTGCACTGCTGGGGGGTGGGGGTGGTGGGAGACATGAGTGTGGGCCTGGTGGAGGGTGCCCCTGGATGCTGAGGGGTGGGGGTGATAGGGGACATGAGTGGGGGCCTGATGGAGGCTGCCCCTGCACTGCTGGGGGTGGGGGTGGTGGTAGACATGAGTGGGGGCCTGGTGGAGGCTGCCCCTGCACTGCTGGGGGGTGGGGGTGATGGGAGACATGAGTGGGGGCCTGGTGGAGGCTGCCCCTGCACTGCTGGGGGGTGGGGGTGGTGGGAGACATGAGTGGGGGCCTGGTGGAGGGTGCCCCTGGATGCTGGGGGGTGGGGGTGATAGGGGACATGAGTGGGGGCCTGGTGGAGGCTGCCCCTGCACTGCTGGGGGGTGGGGGTGGTGGGAGACATGAGTGGGGGCCTGGTGGAGGCTGCCCCTGCACTGCTGGGGGGTGGGGGTGGTGGGAGACATGAGTGGGGGCCTGGTGGAGGGTGCCCCTGGATGCTGGGGGGTGGGGGTGATAGGGGACATGAGTGGGGGCCTGGTGGAGGCTGCCCCTGCACTGCTGGGGGTGGAGGTGGTGGTAGACATGAGTGGGGGCCTGGTGGAGGCTGCCCCTGCACTGCTGGGGGGTGGGGGTGGTGGGAGACATGAGTGGGGGCCTGGTGGAGGCTGCCCCTGGTGGCTGGGGGGTGAGGGTGGTGGTAGACATGAGTGGGGGCCTGTTGGAGGCTGCCCCTGCACTGCTTGGGTGGGGGTGGTAGGAGACATGAATAGGGGCCTGGTGGAGGGTGCCCCTGGATGCTGGGGGTTGGGGTGCAGGGAGACATGAGTGGGGGCCTGGTGGAGGGTGCCCCTGGTGGCTGGGGGGTGGGGGTGGTGGTAGACATGAGTGGGTGTCTGGTGGAGGCTGCCCCTGCACTGCTGGGGGGTGGGGGTGGTGGGAGACATGAGTGGGGGCCTGGTGGAGGCTGCCCCTGCACTGCTGGGGCATGGGTGTGCAGGGAGACATGAGTGGGGGCCTGGTGGAGGCTGCCCCTGCACTGATGGGGGTGGGGGTGCAGGGAAACATGAGTGGGGGCCTGGTGTAGGGTGCCGCAGGATTCTGGGGGTGGGGGTGGTGGGAGACATGTGTTGGTGATCAGTAGTGCAAGGTGACATGTGGGTTGGCTGGTGGGCATGGCCATGGTGGATGGGTTGCCTCTGGGACATGAGCAGGGGTGCAGGGTAGTCCCCTGTGGTGTGGGCTGCCTGCAGGGGTCGTGGAGGGTGTAGAGGGAACACCTGGGAGGACCCATAGGGCCAAAACATGTGTAGCATTCCCCGGCAACACCGAAATACACGTACCCTGCTGAAATTGCATGCGAATCTTCCCGCGCACCTCGGAATACACGTACCCAGGCCAATCGCGTGTGGAACTTCCCACGCACCCGAAGTACACGTACCCAGGACAATAGCGTGTGGACCTTCACACACATCCCGAAGTACACGTAACCTGGCCAATCGCGTGTGGAACTTCCAGCGCACCCCGAAGTACACGAACCCAGGCCAATCGCGTGTGGAACTTCCCGCGCACCCCAAAGTACACGTACCCAGGCCAATCGCGTGTGGAACTTCCCGCGCACCCTGAAACACACGTACCCGGGCTAATCGCGTGTGGAACTTCCCACGCACCCCGAAATACACGTACCCAGGCTAATCACGTGTGGAACTTCCCGTGCACCCCTTAGTACACGTACCCAGGCTAATCACGTGTGGAACTTCCCGCGCACCCCGAAGTACACATACCCAGGCCAATCGCATGTGGAACTTCCCGCGCACCCAGGAACACACGCACACGCTATTTTTCACACAGCGGGTGTCTGTGTTTGTCGGTACCCCTTTGCACCTCATTTGTCCTAGGGGGCCACTGTATGGACCATTCATCATGGCTGTATACGTGTGCTTTTTGTTAGCGCACATTTTGGCGCACATTTTTTTCAGGCACAGGGGCACTACCGCCTGCTTTCTTGTGGCGTACTTGTTTGGCCCTGTGCGCGTCTTTGACTGTGCGCTGGTTTGCCCTATTCGATTCCATGAATACGGGTTGTAGGCGAGCGTGTGGGCGTTCCGCGCACTTGCCTCCTGTACTTCCCCCGTGATGCCCATATTTTCACGCGTTGTTCCCCATTCCGAGTGTTACGCCATGTGTTCTGCCTACTTTTGTGATGTGCGCCGCGCTATGTGCGATTTCGCAGTGGCCGTGGCGCGCGATGTTGGATGACCTGTGCACCGGCGTGCGCGGCGCACATTTTTAGCGCACAACCAATGTTTTTCTCGCGCACGGACTTCCATGAATCGATGTGCGCTGGTTTCCCTGCGATTTTCGTACTTGCACTGCGATTTTCGCACTTTTACAGCGAATCGCACGTTTTGGCAGCTCTGCGCAGGAATTTTCAGCGTACATTAATTCCATGAATCGACCCCATAATATTTTCATTGTGAAAAGAGGACGTGCCAACATCTCTCAAAAAGGCACAAAAAGCCTTGTTGACATTGCTCCTCATGTTCTCCATTTGTGGACGAAATGAAGAAGAACGCAGCCACATTTGTCTTAGCGCAGTACAAGAAAAAATTACTCGGGGGTTTGGAAACATGTTGTGATGCTGGAAATGCATCAGAGGGACAAGGCCTCTGAATCCTTGTCCTTTTCTGCCTTTTATCGTGTGTTCTGTCGTGTTTTCTGCCCAGGAGTCCATGTGGGACTCCTGGCAGTGCAGCTCTCTCTTTTGGTTTGGTGAACAGACCCATGGGATACCCTTATGGCACCCATGGGTGGGGGTACAACCCTGTGCCTCTAGTGTATGTTTTTGGGCACCTGTGGGTGGCCCACAGAGCAGGGTATGGGCTGGTGGCAGCTCCATGCTGAATTTGACAGGTGCTCTGGGTGTCCTCCATTTTGGGATACCCAGGCCCTGCCATTGGGATCAGTTGATTCCTGATGGAACACAAGATGACCCCTGTGGCCTCTTGCTTTCTATTGCCTCTTACCTTGTTTTCCCAAAGTCCTGGGAAGCCCTGACTCTGTCACTTCCCCCTGACTGGCTGTTGGGTGGAAGTTCCATATATGGTGTTGTTGTGAAGGCCCAGCTAGACTGACTGGAGCCTTCCCAGTGACTGTATGTTGTGGGTACCTCCTGTGGGTGGGACCTGGGTGAAGGGAGTGGGTGACCAATATACACTCCTTGTTGTGGTTGTCTGGTTTCTGGCATGTGAGACAAAGACTGAGACAGCCCTGCCCGAAACTGGCCTGAATGCAGTGTGTAGTGTTGAATGGCTGGGTACTTGTCCCAATCCACATTCCTTGTTGTGAGTGTCTGAAAGGGAGGAGTGTGGCCTGAATGCACTGTGTGCCTGATTGGCTGACTGACTGCATGAATGCCCTTCTGTGTGATTGGCTGCTGTGTGTGTGCCAGCAGTGTGGATGAGAGACAGAATAGTATATCTGGGGACCTCTCACTACTGGAAATTGTTCAGAAGCGTTCAGAAGCTGAGTCTCCACTCAAGAGTAACTGGATTTGCTGACCCTCGACGCCCAGCTGGAAGAAGAAGCCTTGCTGTTGCTTTTGCTTCGACCGATCCGAAGGCTGCCGTGTTTGTCGAGGACTGACCCGAGAGAGGACCTGGCTAGGCGCCCTCTTCCCGTGCTCCGAGGGACCATCGAGCACCGCTGAATCTTCGCCGAAGCGCCCTGGAAGTCAGACCCTCGAAAGGCTGCCGACCCGAGACGGGACCGCCGAGGAGATCGAAGTGAAGCACCCGGACATCGACGCTGTCGAAGTCCATTGCCGTCGACCAGGGTTCGCAGGTCTGTGTAACCGCTGGAGGCCCGTCGAAGTTGTGTTGCCCAGCCGTGGGAACCACTTGACGCCGTGCCGCCGACGACCGGAGCCGTCCGCTCCTTGCCTAAGAACATTTGAATCGAAGGACTCCCTCGTCCGCATCGTCGACCGCTTTTGTCCTGCCGGAGAAAGTCGAGGACGACCAACGCACCGAGGAGAATCCGCCGGTGGGTTTCCCGCCACCTCACGACCCCAAAGACTCGAGCGACTCGACGCCCTTGCTGGGCCACCGTCATTCACAATCTTTGCGGTCCAGAACTAGTGTCGCCGAGGTGCCCCGCACGCCTCTTCCTCGTAGGACGCCGACGTCTCGACGCCGACGAGCACCGCTCGGATCGAAGCCTGCCGCCTCATCGACGCCGTTCTACCTTGTTTGTTGTCGGACGTTCGACGCCCCGTGTCTCCCGCTTGAAAGGGAAGGCATTCAAGAAGGGCCGTCGATTCCCCGACACCGAACACCGAGTTCCTCGACGCTTCTCAACGCCTCTCGACGATCCCTGACTCCTGCTTTAAAGGGGGTCACTTAAGAAGGATCTGTCGACGCCTCTTCGAAGAACTCGACTCCACCAGGTACATTGGGGGGGTAAAAACATTGTAGGAGAGAATAAGACTATTGAACAATATATGGACTGGGCTTGTGTGATATCTATTTCTTTACAGGTTGCCCAGGTGGGGGGATCTCCACACAGAACTGTGTCCAGTGGTAGGGGCCAGTATTCTGCCTATTGTTTCAACCATCTGTTATCTCTCCTCTCTCTATTGCTGGTTTCCTTCCTATTGATCTGTGTGCCACTTTGACAGTATTGTAAATGCACTTTAATGAGGTCTAATATTAGTGGTACCACTTTAGAATTGTAGATATTTACCATTATTGATTTTCCTGAGTACAAAGTGCGTTATTGTGATAAGTGTACATAACCCTTGAATATTAATTATATAAAGACTGTGTTTTCAGTAATACAGTGTGTGGACATTCCTTTGTGGGGGCTTGGGGATACACTGTACTTAAGAACCAGCCTGCATCACCTCCTGAGAAGCTAGGCCTTGATTGCTCGTCCATCGTTACCATATTAGAGAATCTTGGCTGGGGTCCTCTGTGCCTCTCCTCTACCATATAGAGAGCGGAAGTACAGACCCCCCCACCGGTCTTTACAAAGCTGGTGGCAGCGGTGGGATGCTTATGGTTTTAAGACTCAGTGTATAACCGTGCCACTTACAAAATATCCGCACTTTGTTAGATTAAGGTTCGGGTGTGTTCCAAATAACTGCATTACAAGCAATGGAGTCCATTGCGAATGGTAAATTGACTAGGATGAGCTTAGAGGCTCTCCAGAGTGCTTGTGAAGCCAGGGAGTTAGACTTTGTGGATAAGTCTAGGGCTGAGCTGATAGCTGCCCTGGTGGACTACCAGACTGATGGTGAAACTCTTGATGAAGGGGGGGATGCAACCAGTGAGGACTCTGCCCCTGGGGTTGTCGCTGAATCTGTTTCTGGGAATGCCGCCATTCCTGCTGCCTCTGTTCCGAACCCCAGCAATTCCATGGAACTTGAGTTATTAAGGATGAAGTTAGCCTTTGAATATCGCAAGTTGGAAATAGAAGCTGAGCTTAAGAAAGAGGAGCTGGCACAGCAAGTGGAACTCAAGAATAGGGATCTTGCGCTCAAAGACAAGGACACTGAATGTCAGAGAATCCAGTTAGAGAAAGCTCGAGTGGAGACTTCAGCGAGACCAATTGAGAGTGGCAGGTCCCCAGCCACCAAGTTTATGAAAGATTTGGTTGGTGTGTTTTTGGAGGGTTCAGATATCCTCCAATGGATTGAAGCGTTTGAAATGGCTTGTGCAATTCATGATGTGGATAAAAGAGATTGGGCTAAGTGTTTGTTAAGCAGAGTGCCTCAAACTGGATATGACTGTATTCTGAAGCTAAGTGTGGAGGAAAGGGGTCAGTATGAGTGTATGAAGTCTGCTTTAATTGCCAAGTTTGGCAAGACACCTACCCAATACCTTAAAAGGTTCAGGGATTTTAAGAAAAGAGAGAATACGTCTTGGGTTGACTGGGTGAGTGCTGCGCACATGAACATGATGGGGTGGATTGACGGGTACAAGGTGAAAACCTTTGCTGAATTATCCCACCTGTTGTTTTTTGAGCATTTTTCTGAAGCCTGTTCACCAGAGCTGCGGCAGTATGTTGCTGACCAGAACATTTTGGACCCCTTTAAGCTGGCTAGGTTGGCTGACAAGTGGGTCTCCCACCGGGTGTCCCCTAAGGACTCCAGTGGGAAGGACAAGGACAAAGAAAAGGGGACCTCTCAGAAAGCTGAGGAGTCCCAAAAGCCATCACAGTCGGGTAAACCAAAACCTTCCTCTCCTAACACCCAAAAACCTAGTGGGGATAAGTCATCTGTGGGTGGGAATAAGAGTAGTGGTCCACCTGCTGCAAAGCAGGCTCCCAGTGGTTCCAGTACCGTACCCCGCACTCCTGGCACTTGTTGGGATTGTGGGGCTCTGGACCACAGAAGGGGTGACTCCAAGTGTAAAGGTAAGGCACTTGGAGTACAGGCTGTCAGCCTGAGCTACCCTTACCCCATGTCTGAGGTGGAGGCCACTGTCCTCCCCTCCTCTACCGGAATCACCTTTGGTGCTCCCGTAGAGATTTCCTTAGTGTCCCTTGGGGCCTGGGACCAGTACGCAGAAGTACTGGCGACTATCCCGCAGAACACCCATAGGTTTTTGAGAAGTGTCCTCTTGAATGGCCAGCCTTCTACTGGTTTGAGAGACACTGGGGCAAGCATGACAGTGGTGGACAGGACCCTGCTCAAGCCAGAGGACTATGTAAGTGCTCCTCTGAGAACCACCAGGTTAGCTGGTGGGCCTCCCAAATTATCGCCTGTAGCCTTAGTCACACTCATGATTGGAGACAAGACAGCAAAGCTTCCTGTCCTGGTTCAGGACAATGTCCCTGCTAACATTCTGTTAGGTAATGATCTAGTAGAGTTGGGGTTGATCTCGGATGGTCTTCCCCTGACTGCTGCTGCGGTCACTAGGTCACAGGTGACACCGGGTCTGGCTGTGAGTCAGGTACCCGAGCCAAAGGCGAGGCCTAAGGCAAGAAGAAGGAAGACCAAGAAGGCCACCTCTGTGGAGGGAACACCTTCTCTTCCTGCTGTTCCGACAGCACCCATTGGGATCCATGCTCCGGACGGGCTGGGTCCAGTGGAAAACCCGAACTCAACTCCTGTGGGAGAAGAGACAGAAGACTCTCCTATGGGAGAGGTTCTCAACCCGGAGGATCATCCCGACCTTCAATGCTTGTTAGCTGAAGGGGGACCCTCCCGGGCAGACTTCTGTAAAGGACAGAGAGAGTGCCACTCTCTCGAGGGTCTGAGGAAACAGGCCCTGTCCCAGGCACAAGGTGAAGTGCCTAGGACATTCAAGATTTATTGGGAGGGTGAGCTCCTTGTTAGTGAGCCCACTACGCCTGAACCTGGTGCCCTCAAGAGGTTGGTGGTACCCCAGGTTTACAGGCCCTTCCTGCTGCAGTTGGCGCATGAGGTGCCCTTGGCTGGTCATCTTGATACCAAGAAGACTAAGCAGAGGCTCTCTGCCCACTTCTACTGGCCCCGGATGGGAGTAGAAGTGGAGTCCCACTGCAGGACCTGCCCAACTTGTCAGTTGTCTGGCAAGACTGGAGGCAGAGTCATTGCCCCACTGCAGCCATTGCCAGTGGTTGGCACACCGTTTGAGAGGGTGGGCATCGACATTGTCGGTCCCCTGGACCCTCCCACTTCCGGTGGACATCGGTTCATCCTGGTCTTGGTTGATCATGCCACCAGGGACCCTGAGGCTATACCCCTTCGGACTATTACTGCCAAGGTGGTTGCCCGGGCTCTCCTGGGCATTTTTACCCGTGTTGGATTCCCCAAGGAGGTTGTCTCTGACAGAGGATCCAACTTCATGTCTAGTTACATGAAGACCATGTGGAAAGAGTGCGGGGTAACCTACAAGTTCTCCACCTCTTACCACCCCCAGACCAATGGTCTGGTTGAGAGATTTAACAAAACTCTCAAGGGCATGCTAGGTGCTTTGGAAGAGCCCCTAAGGAGGAAATGGGATCTCCTCCTGCCATGCCTGCTGTTTGCTTACAGAGAGGTACCTCAAGAGGGTGTTGGTTTCAGCCCCTTTGAGTTACTCTTTGGACATCCCGTGAGGGGGCCCCTCGCCTTGATCCGAGAAGGCTTGGAAGCCACCCCTCCAGGTCCCGCCAAGCAAGTGGGGGACTATGTGTTAGGCCTCAGGCAGAGGATGACACAAATGATGGGTCAGGCAACAGCGAATCTCAAGGCCAGCCAGGAATTGAATAAGTACTGGCATGACCTTAAAGCCTCGCAAGTGGATTGGACTCCGGGACAGGAAATCCTTGTGATGGAACCTACCAAGCCTAGAGCTTTGGCAGACAAGTGGACTGGACCCTTCAGGATAATCTCCAAGATGGGCGAAGTCAATTATCTGGTTGACATGGGTGCCTCTGGGGTAGCCCCTCAGGTATTCCATGTCAACAGGCTCAAGCCTTTCCACAGGCGAGCAGAGGTCTCATGTCTCTTGTTAGCTTCAGGGCAAGAAGAGGATGAGAGTGAGCCCCTTCCTGATTTGCTGCACAACAACCCTCAGGATGGCTCAGTGGAGGGAGTACATCTCTCTCCAGATTTGACAACAGAGCAGCAGAGGGCCTGCAGGGCTTTGCTCCAGCAGTATGCCTCTCTGTTTTCACTGACACCGGGCCTTACACCGTGGTGTAAGCACGAAATTGACACTGGTGACAGTGTGCCTGTCAAAAGCAGGTGCTACCGTATGTCAGATACCGTCAAGAACCACATCCAGGCTGAGGTCGCCAAGATGTTGGATCTGGGTGTTATTGAACCCTCCACCAGTCCCTGGTCCAGTCCAGTGGTCCTTGTCCCCAAGGCAAGTTCCCAGGCGGGTACCAAGGATTGGAGGTTCTGTGTGGACTACCGAGGAGTCAATGCCGTCACCAAAACTGACGCGCACCCATTGCCCAGGGCTGATGAGCTCGTGGACACCATAGGTGCTGCCCAATTTGTGAGCACCTTTGACCTTACCTCAGGCTATTGGCAAATAGCTCTGACGGACCATGCCAAGGAAAAGACGGCATTCTCCACACCTGAGGGACTCTACCAGTTTAGGGTCATGCCTTTTGGGTTGAAGAATGCCCCTGCCACCTTCCAGAGATTGGTCAACCATGCGCTCAGTGGGCTGGAAGCCTTTTGTGGGGCTTACTTAGACGACATTGCCGTCTACAGTTCCACCTGGGAAGAGCATTTGACACATCTGGATAAGGTGTTGCAGGCCTTGAAAAGGGCTAACCTCACTATCAAGGCCACCAAGTGCCAGATAGCTCAGGGAAAAGTTACCTATCTTGGTCATGAGGTAGGAGGGGTCAAATCCAGCCTCTTTCCAGTAAGGTACAGGACGTACAGAACTGGGAGACTCCCACTACTCAAACCCAGGTGAGAGCCTTTTTGGGCCTCACTGGGTACTATCGCAATTTCATGGCAGACTATGGAACCATAGCTGCACCCCTGACAGCTCTGACTTCGCCCAAACAGCCTAGGAAGGTTAATTGGACCGAAGACTCTCAGAGGGCCTTTGATGGCTTGAAAGAAAGTCTGTGTAGGGCACCTGTGTTGTGTGCGCCTGACTACAGCCGACCCTTTATCGTCCAGACGGATGCCTGCGACACCGGAATTGGAGCTGTCTTGTCCCAGTTAGATGACAAAGGGAGAGAACATCCTATCATATTCATCAGTAGACAACTCAAGGGTAGAGAACTTAGGTGGGCTACTGTTGAAAAGGAGTGTTTTAGCATAGTTTGGAGCCTTAGGCGTTTTAGGCCCTACCTTACGGGGTCCACCTTCAAGGGAAAACAGATCATAAGCCCCTGAAGTGGCTTATGCAGATGAAGGGTGAGAATCCGAAATTGCTCAGGTGGTCCATTAGCCTGCAAGGGCTAGACTTCACCATAGAGCACAGACCAGGGAAGAGTCACGATAATGCAGATGGCCTTTCCAGAAGGTATGTTGACCGTCTGGATAAAGGTGTCTATCCCGTGGGAGATTAGACACCCTCCACCTCAGTCTGGGGGGGCGACTGTGATGCTGGAAATGCATCAGAGGGACAAGGCCTCTGAATCCTTGTCCTTTTCTGCCTTTTATCGTGTGTTCTGTCGTGTTTTCTGCCCAGGAGTCCATGTGGGACTCCTGGCAGTGCAGCTCTCTCTTTTGGTTTGGTGAACAGACCCATGGGATACCCTTATGGCACCCATGGGTGGGGGTACAACCCTGTGCCTCTAGTGTATGTTTTTGGGCACCTGTGGGTGGCCCACAGAGCAGGGTATGGGCTGGTGGCAGCTCCATGCTGAATTTGACAGGTGCTCTGGGTGTCCTCCATTTTGGGATACCCAGGCCCTGCCATTGGGATCAGTTGATTCCTGATGGAACACAAGATGGCCCCTGTGGCCTCTTGCTTTCTATTGCCTCTTACCTTGTTTTCCCAAAGTCCTGGGAAGCCCTGACTCTGTCCCTTCCCCCTGACTGGCTGTTGGGTGGAAGTTCCATATATGGTGTTGTTGTGAAGGCCCAGCTAGACTGACTGGAGCCTTCCCAGTGACTGTATGTTGTGGGTACCTCCTGTGGGTGGGACCTGGGTGAAGGGATTGGGTGACCAATATACACTCCTTGTTGTGGTTGTCTGGTTTCTGGCATGTGAGACAAAGACTGAGACAGCCCTGCCCGAAACTGGCCTGAATGCAGTGTGTAGTGTTGAATGGCTGGGTACTTGTCCCAATCCACATTCCTTGTTGTGAGTGTCTGAAAGGGAGGAGTGTGGCCTGAATGCACTGTGTGCCTGATTGGCTGACTGACTGCATGAATGCCCTTCTGTGTGATTGGCTGCTGTGTGTGTGCCAGCAGTGTGGATGAGAGACAGAATAGTATATCTGGGGACCTCTCACTACTGGAAATTGTTCAGAAGCGTTCAGAAGCTGAGTCTCCACTCAAGAGTAACGATTTGCTGACCCTCGACGCCCAGCTGGAAGAAGAAGCCTTGCTGTTGCTTTTGCTTCGACCGATCCGAAGGCTGCCGTGTTTGTCGAGGACTGACCCGAGAGAGGACCTGGCTAGGCGCCCTCTTCCCGTGCTCCGAGGGACCATCGAGCACCGCTGAATCTTCGCCGAAGCGCCCTGGAAGTCAGACCCTCGAAAGGCTGCCGACCCGAGACGGGACCGCCGAGGAGATCGAAGTGAAGCACCCGGACATCGACACTGTCGAAGTCCATTGCCGTCGACCAGGGTTCGCAGGTCTGTGTAACCGCTGGAGGCCCGTCGAAGTTGTGTTGCCCAGCCGTGGGAACCACTTGACGCCGTGCCGCCGACGACCGGAGCCGTCCGCTCCTTGCCTAAGAACATTTGAATCGAAGGACTCCCTCGTCCGCATCGTCGACCGCTTTTGTCCTGCCGGAGAAAGTCGAGGACGACCAACGCACCGAGGAGAATCCGCCGGTGGGTTTCCCGCCACCTCACGACCCCAAAGACTCGAGCGACTCGACGCCCTTGCTGGGCCACCGTCATTCACAATCTTTGCGGTCCAGAACTAGTGTCGCCGAGGTGCCCCGCACGCCTCTTCCTCGCAGGACGCCGACGAGCACCGCTCGGATCGAAGCCTGCCGCCTCATCGACGCCGTTCTACCTTGTTTGTTGTCGGATGTTCGACGCCCCGTGTCTCCCGCTTGAAAGGGAAGGCATTCAAGAAGGGCCGTCGATTCCCCGACACCGAACACCGAGTTCCTCAACGCTTCTCGACGCCTCTCGACGATCCGTGACTCCTGCTTTAAAGGGGGTCACTTAAGAAGGATCTGTCGACGCCTCTTCGAAGAACTCGACTCCACCAGGTACATTGTGGGGGTAAAAACATTGTAGGAGAGAATAAGACTATTGAACAATATATGGACTGGGCTTGTGTGATATCTATTTCTTTACAGGTTGCCCAGGTGGGGGGATCTCCACACAGAACTGTGTCCAGTGGTAGGGGCCAGTATTCTGCCTATTGTTTCAACCATCTGTTATCTCTCCTCTCTCTATTGCTGGTTTCCTTCCTATTGATCTGTGTGCCACTTTGACAGTATTGTAAATGCACTTTAATGAGGTCTAATATTAGTGGTACCACTTTAGAATTGTAGATATTTACCATTATTGATTTTCCTGAGTACAAAGTGCGTTATTGTGATAAGTGTACATAACCCTTGAATATTAATTATATAAAGACTGTGTTTTCAGTAATACAGTGTGTGGACATTCCTTTGTGGGGGCTTGGGGATACACTGTACTTAAGAACCAGTCTGCATCACGTCCTGAGAAGCTAGGCCTTGATTGCTCGTCCATCGTTACCATATTAGAGAATCTTGGCTGGGGTCCTCTGTGCCTCTCCTCTACCATATAGAGAGCGGAAGTACAGACCCCCCCACCGGTCTTTACACATGTCCATGACTTTCCCAAGTCCTTTGTTCATTGCAAATTGTAAAGAGATTCCAGAGACATTTCCTAAACTGTTCCCTCCACAATGAATAATAATAATGTCTGGATGACGCTGTGTCACCAAAGTAGCACAAAGAGGTACCAAATCCAGCCACTTCATTCCACACACTCCATGCCAGTGCACTTCCACATGAGGGAATTCAAGATGTGCAGCCACTCCACAATGATCTGCATGCACCCCCAACCAATTTCTCCATGAGTCTTTCAAAATCCAGAAAATCCGCTTTCTGAACCACACAACCATAGCTATCTGCTCTCCTCTCAGTAAAAAGACTTTCTGAAAAAGTCTCTCCTTACACATCACACCCAGTAAACCTTATTGACCAATCCCTTGCTCTGCTAAGTCTCATTTGCATGCCTCTCAACATCAAAATCCCTGTATGTAATACGCGCTGTCCGTGGACAAATTGTAAAATCTGAGAGTGGGGATTGAAAATTTAAATCATGTGCCCCGTTTCCCCTTTGAGGATGGCTATGAAAGTAGCCTTTTTTTTGTTTTTTTAAGATGCTTCAGAAACACTTTTATTTCATACATTATTTTTTTTTCTTATTTTCCTCCAAATATCTTCACATTAAAAAATGTCCCATAAAAGATAAAGACATGCCATCTTCTTTAAAGTAAACAACATTACCAGAATCAATGTTGTCATTGTTGCAAAAGAACATGCCAGCTCTAATCATAAAAGCAAACATGCCTTGGTTAATTAAACACCTAGAAACATTTTGCTGAGGAGAAAAACAGAAATATTGTCCCACACTGCCCTAGGTACCAAAGCGGAAAAAAAAACCTTGGCATTTGGAAGTTCTTTCATGACTGCCTGAACCAAGTTTTCCAGATGTTGCAATAAAGTAGGGGCACTGACATAGCTGAAATGCAAAGAACCACAGTGCAGGACCACTACATGTGGGCTATTAAACCTAGCCATATCCTGACAAACTTCTATCATTGCCTGCAAATTAAAACCATGCACATTGCACCACACCACATCCACTGGTTTCATGTCAAAATTGTAAGCCACATTCTTAGATTTTGCATACTGCTCCAAACCATTCACAAACACATCTCCAACCACCAACACCTTGACTTTCTCCACCTCTGCCATCTTCACTACGCACAACCTCTCTCAATACAAAGCAGAACTTCAGCACCTGATTGGCTAATTCCCCAAGTCCTATTTCCATGCCAGATATGCTGAGAAGCCCCAAACGAGGCACGTAACACTGGGCAGCCCTTCTACCATTTCCACTTCACTCTCTGCACCATTCCCTCATTGGCTACTGTTAAACAGTCACACAACCATTCACCAATCACATACAAGAACTCTACATCTAACTCAATCATCACAGTTCAGCACTTAAGATGTACTGTTGATCACTCTGAGTACAATTGGGCTGTGATTGCAAAGCACCTACATCACCTACTACAAAACTCTCCAATATTTCTATTTGCAGATTCATCCACATCCACATGCATGAACACAAACTACAGGTATGCATATTTCCTGCACAGTAGATGTACAGCTCTTGTATAAATGCATTTAAACAGAGTAACTGCCACCTACCCTGTATAACCTGTAAAAAAAAACTTACTGTCATTTCTCCCAGCAGCAGCGTCTGAACTACGAACCAGAACTCAGAAGAAACCTATGCTTTACATCCAAAAAAGTAAGTGCAATACTGTCATAATGTTCTAACTGTTAATCAAACATTGTAGAATTCTAGTATTGTATTGATTTGTATTTATTAGGTTTATAAATACAATACAATACAATATTAGTATTGTAGAACAAACAATTGTATTCACCCTGCAACACCAGATATGGTATTAATGCTTCCCCTCAGCAGCTGCATACTTTGTATTGATCTGAACACCAGTATAGTAACACGCAATTTGTTTTTTTAATTTATTTGTTGCGTTCAAATTGTAAACAATTTTTTTGCAATGTCATGTAGGTGTGAACTGTGACAAAGAAAGAAAGATAAAAAGAAAAAGAAAAAGAAAACATCAAATAAAAGGGAGAAGTCACAGCTTCATGAAGAACGGTAACAGAACTATTTAAACCAATCGGCTAAATGTTCCAGAGTCAAAAGATAGGCGCTCGAGAAATTGAACCAGGGCTATAATGTACTTGATTTTCGCACCAACCATTAAAAGTGACCACCAAACTTGAGAGTCAGTAGCAATAAAATCTGAAAATAAATGTCTAAAGTAAAATGTGCAAAGATCTTTCAGCCCGGTGCATTTTGTGACAATATAAACCATTGTTTCAACCTCGTCCATTTGTCTACAAAAGAGACACTTATTGTCTTTCAATAGTCCTCAAATAGCCTGAATTTCATGTGTTGAGTACAAGTTCAACCGGGCTCTTAACAAATTGTCTCTTACATTTTTATCCGGGAAGTGTGTCAGATATATGCACACACTATTCAACTTCCAGTTATCCGAGGGCAAGTGCATCACCAATAGACGTTTAGAACCTACTTGCTGAGTTTGAATCCACTCATACCTTTTCAGTTTTTCCTTCACCCTATTAGGGTTAGTCAGAAGTTGCTCTAGATGGCTACCAATAACGTCTAAGCAGCTGGTCATATCCTGGAACAAGCCCTGCAGAGATGGGTTATGTAGTTGTTTTGTCTCGTTGTAAATCAAGTCCAAGATTGGAAGTCTGGGAGAGGTGAACATTTTGCGAAACAAGGCCAGTCTGTACCAGATATCTGAACACCTGAATGACGAGAGGCACAGTTCTCGAAAAAGAATGGCAATCGGAGTGGATTGTGGGACCCCAAGAACACGCTTCCAGAAGAGACCCTTGAGGCGAGACCAAAAAGGGTCTGAGATGGAAAACATGGTCTCCGCCCCATAAACTACTGTTGGAATAACCTTTGCTTTATAGAACCGGATAACTGGTAGAATGGAGAAACTTCAGAATGTCCTGTTTAAAGCACACGCCTATAAGGTCAAGGTTTTATTTTTCCTACCAAGTATGACAACATTGGGGCTTCCGGCATGGAGTTACTTAGCCAAGCCCTGAGGTATTTAAAGGAGTCCACATTCGCAATTTGTTCACCACCGATTTGTCAAGAGAGCTGTTTTTTTCCTTTGGTAGATGTGCTGAAGCTCAAGATTTTGGTCTTGCCGTTGTTGATTTCGAACCCATTCTGTCTGATGTAATTATTAAGGGTGTTGAGTTGCCTCTGTACACCCACCGTTGTTTGTATAATGAGTACTACATCATCAGCGTAGAGAAGACGAGAAAGGTATACCCAACCCACCTTTGGGGGGAATGATTATGTCAGATGAAAGACCTCAGGCATGTCTTCCAGGAAAAAGTTGAAGAAGCCAGGTGTCATCGGGCACACACAAATACGAGAATAGCCTTCCCAACCTGAAATAGCAGCCCATTGCACGATCACACACCTCTACATACATCCTTACCATCATACTCAGACACTCAGGCACAAAGCACACATACACTGCATAACATTCCAACCCACACTTTCTTTTTTTCTCCAACAGACCCCAAAGGATGCCTACCAAAACGTAACTCTGTAGAAAGCAAAGCAGAAGTAGGTAAAATCAAAATAAATGTCTACAACATAAGCATCCACCTCTAGCAGAATTTGTACAAAAAGTTCAAACAAAACAGCTAATACAGGCACTAAGCGACACAAAACTAGCTTCCAGTACAGAAGCTTTGCCTCCTCTTTCAAAATGTAAAATGAAACAGAACGTGATTAACGAGACTGCAACTACCACTAGTGCTAACATGGCACCTATAAATCTTGATATAGCCGCAAATAAACATACCAGAAAACAATATTTTAGAAAAACGTTTTCCGCCACAGGGTCATTCAGAACCTTATTAAAACAGGAGAGAAATCACATACAGCTCTCATAGACAGAGCAATCCTTCTCAAAAGGAAATTATTTATTTTAGTTTTAAACAGAATGAAACCACTAACAAAACTAAGCAATAAACTACAAAAAAACTTCTCAATAAACGGAATATTAACAAAGATAGCTTCACAAACATCTGTGGAGGTGAATGGCGTCACACCACAAACACAGAACCATATTTAAATGAAGAAGCATACAAACAAAAGCAAATAAACCCAATGCCATACATAGCAGTAGACAAGGGTACGAAAAACTTAAAAATACCATTACAGAACCAGAAACACTGCTCACAAAAATATCCCCAGAATACTTAGTATCAACTCTCCATTCCACTGAACCAATAGGTCCACTCTACAAATGGCTGTGCAAATCAATGTGTAACATAGCCAAAAAGTCGTTCAAATGTTTACGCCAGTTCCCCAGTATGTGAAAGGCAAAGACAAATTCAAAATGAAACTACTACAAAATATGGACTCCTGTCCAGTGCACAAATACACAGGAATACAAGGACATTCATTAGCCTGCAGTTCTGGACCTATTTGCAAAAGCACCTTCCTCCATATCAAAATGATATCAACATACCATATAACTATAAGAAATCCGGTTCATAAACTGAACAGGTCAAAAGTCCTGCTTTAGCACTAGCCAATTTAAATAACAATCTTCTACATGATACAGACAAAGAACTACTCGAAGAAATAGAGCATATCCAGAGAAAATATTTTGGAAGTGAAAGCCACTTACAAAATGCAATAGCTTTACAACAAACTAGCAACAACTTTACAGATTGCAACCTTCTACTACTCACATAGAAAAAAGAAATACCAAAGTTTTAAAAGTACATCTGCTGAAGTACCAAACCATGTGTGTGTGTGTTGCAGCAGGACTTTTTATAAAGAAAATGCACAAAAACTGTAGACATAACATACAAAATAGAAGACAATGAAGATTCCAAGTAGTTCCAATTAGCTCACTATCTTATAGCAGAAAACAAATACTATCACAAATAACTTGAAATTATTCCCACTACCAAAACGCCTGCAACAACTTAACTTATATGAGAGCATCATATTTCAAACAATGCACCTATTTCAAGCAATATTATGCCTTCAACCAAAAACAGCAAAATTACCGCCCTCTGAATTAGTGAAAGGCATTTGTGTCAAAGTAGTTTATTTGCCATTAGATCTCAAAGAAAATGTACACACTCTGGGAGTGCAACTTCCAATATTCAATCTTTAATTATCTTAGTAAATGGCGTACCTAAAAAAGACAAAAGAATTTGGCAACAACTCATGACTTACATAAAGTTAGACAAGCACTGCAATATCTAAAAGACAACAATAAATACTACAAAGACATTAATATTGAAGTAAACCTGAGGGAAACCACTGAAATAATTCAAGACTCATAAGAAATTGGTCAATTTCAACTTCTAGATCCTGCTACTGAATCCAATATTTTAGACCATTATACAGTTCACCCATTACACTCTAAAGACATCATAGATGATGCACTGGAAACATACCAAATGCGACAAGCCAAAGGATCTCCAATCAGCATATGGGAAAAAATCTATAGAAGCACAGGTGTATAGACGTATGTGCCTTTCCTCTACTCTTTCCTACTGGAAAAGGAGGAAATTACAACGATAGACACAGACAAATAACAGCATCAGAATACCGCTCTTTATGAATGTATTCTGGAGACCCCAGATTCAGACAAAACGTGGAATACATATTCCAACTTCTCTTTGAAAGTCAACTAGCAACTCTATGCTACGGAGTTGCATACACATTGAAATGAGGTACCCATTTTCAAAATATGTCAGCTACGGAATTACTACAAAAAGTGCAAGAAAAAAATGAGGTTTTACAATCAAGCATTACAAATCTTTTAGCAAATATGTGTGGTACAAAAGAATACTGGTTCCAACGTCACGGAGATGTACGCTGTATGATAAGAAACCTTGGCCCACCCACTTAGTTTGTGATATTAAGTTGTGCAGAATATGCATGGGAAGATTTACACAATTTCCTACAAAAACAAAACAAACATAGATATAAAAACACCAGGAGAATGTATCAAGATATTTCCATCATCGCTTCATTGTTGTGCTACACTTCATTTGTAATAAAACTGTTCCTCCCCTCGGAGAAGTGCAACACTTCTTTTGGCGAAAAGAATACCAAGCCAGAGGAGTACCACACATCCACATGCTTTTGCGGATTAAAGATGCTCCTAAATTTGGTGAGGACAGTGATAGCACTGTTTTGCAGTTCATCCAAAAATATGTCACTTATGAAATCCCTTCAAAAATTACACTTAGTGACCTTCATGCACATATTTTACAATTTCAAAGACACAAATGTGGGAAGTATTGTTGTCACAAATATAAAAACAAAGGGGAATACTACACCAAATGCCGCTTTGGTTTCCCTAGACCAATTTCAACAACAGGTCAAGTAAACAACTTCATGTCTTCAGTTAGACATTGGGCCTCATTGCGACTTTTGCGGAATAGGTTAACGGGCTCCGCTAATGGAGGTGGACCTGTTAAACCCATTCCGCAAAATTACGAGGTCCCCTCGCGGGACCCGGTAAGGACGCCTCGTAAAACCAGGCATCATTACTGGGTCCCGCGAGGGGAAGAGGGAGCTAACAACGGACTGGTCGTAATCGGCCCGTAGTTAGCTCCCTCCCCCATCCCCATTGAGCCCTATGGGGCTCAAATGGCAATGGGGAAGGTCTGGGTACCTGGAAGGAGGAATTACCGGGCCCTCCAAACTCGGAATGGCCCGGTAATTCCCCATTCAGGGAACCTGGACCTGGTTTTGGTGGTAGCCATGCCGCCGATAGCAGCATGACTACCGCCAAAGCCGTAATGAGGCCCATAGTGTCAAAGGTAAATCACCTAAGAACACATTTTACATAAAAAGAACAGAAGAATCAAAATATATCAATGATTACAATGCAATCATTGCCCTCCTATGGAATTCAAATATAGATGTGCAGTACATTGCAGGCAATTCCACTGCAGTTGCACAATATGTCACAGCCTACTTAACCAATGCAGAAAAAACAGAGCTGCAAGACCTCTGGGATGACATATCAACTGACAAAACACTATCACAAATTGTACAGCTTTGGCATAAAAATGCTCCCCCATAGAGAATGTGGCTGCTATGAAGCTGCAGACCGTTTAAGCGGGACTGCCTTGTAGGGACAATCTGAAAATATAGTATGGCTAAGTCCTGGTCCTGCTAAATCTATAAAAAGAGTTCTCAAATCATATGAAGACACAGAAAACTACTTCAGACTCAAACTATGTAGGATCTCACAGCAATTCCTCCAAAGAAAGCAAAAGAAGCTAATACTTCATCAAGGACCACAACTAAAGAAAAATCTACTGCTCAAACTAACTCAACTACCTCTTCAAAGAAACAACGCACACTCTGAACAAATGACTTGGACACAGAACTGTCAGGTCTATTCAAATTTTCAAATACAACTGGTATAAATTGCTACGCAAATGTAGCAATCAATATTCTATTCCGATTGCCACCAATTATTGACATTTACTTACACTAGACAGACCAATTGTGTTTGCAAATGTTACAGTGTTTCTGAAATAAGGCTGGAATTGGACTACTGTGCTGGAATGGTCAAATTCACTATAAAAACACAAGAAGATCCACACAAATGTCTAATGTACTTACTATACTGTACATAGCATCAATGGATTTATCCATTGCCTTTGACATGGTAGATAGGTGCTTACTATGGAAGACACTCTATGAGCTGGGAATTGACAAGGGTCTATTAGAGCTGTTAATAATGCTATATTCTGGTACAGTCATAAGGGTATGTTTAAACAACCGAGGTCTGTTATCTGAGAAAATTAGGACTAACAATGGTTTGCGGCAAGGGTGTAGACTGGCAGCTACTCTCTTCGATCTCTATGTATCCCAGGTTGGCAAAATTCTGGACACTTGTGGTTTAGTTTCCTCAAAAATAGGTATAACAATCATAAAGTTGGTTGCATATGCAGACGACTTTTTGCTGTTTGATGGTACAAAGGTTGGTTTACAGAGAATGATGGCATCATTTGAAGACTTTATTAATGAAGGAAAATTGCTGATAAACCCAACGAAAACAGTGGTATTTCATACTGGTACAAAAACTATAAAAGAAGGTCCCTCAGCAATGTTTTGTGGTGGTATAAAGTTAAAAAATCAATCAATGTTGAAATATTTGGGCTATACTTTTACCAGTGCATATGCACTGGGCTGTACTCTGAATAAACTTAAAGCGAGGGCCTCATGCATTGCTAACCAGATGAAAATTATAGATAGAAAATATGGAAAATTTACATTAAGTCCTTGTATTCAGTTCTATCGTGCCTAAGCAATTCCACGATTATCATATGGGCTTGAGTTTTGCTCTGATGGTCTATTACCTTATCTGAAATCTATTGAAGCATGTGTGTGGAAAAACGTACTAAGGCATATCGCGAAATGTATACCCATGGAAATGATACGCTATGAGTTGGGTTTGACATCTTTAAAAAGTGCTGTAACTTGACAGAAATTATCATTACTGCGTAAGTGTCTTGTTTCTGAAAATAACACATTGTATTATTACTTGGGGGATGATAAGGAAAATGTATTTATGGAAAATTTTAAAAGTGTTTGTGCCAAAAACTTATTTGATCTGGGCCTCTCAATTGAGAGTCTTATTAAAAAATCCATGTAAGGTTAAAGAAGTGATAAAAACATTTGATTGGCTTGAAAACAATGCGGTGATACTAAATTCTCCCCTGTACTAGCAATTGATATCATTTTGGAAATGGAAAATAGCTCCCGATAAATACTTGGAAAAATATCCTTCGAGAGCCTTTCGCAATTCAACAATGAGATTTCGCTTTAATGTAATGAATACCAATGAGATACAAAGCATTCGAGATAAAAATGTATCACACTTTAAATTCTGTAGGTATTGTAAGGTATCTGGAACTAAGGAGTCACTTCTACATTTGTTACTGATATGTCTGAGTTTGTTGAAACAAAGAATGTGTAAATGATATCTCCAGAGTCAACAGAGATAATATTTGGTATGAGATGCTCTATTGTTTTGAAAATACAAGTTAATGAATTTTTGAGGGTTATCTGTGATCTATCATTAACTATTTAAAGATAATTTAATGTAAACTGTTCTGTTTTAATCTGAAAGTTTATAAAGATGTAATGTGTAATTTGTGACATTAGGATTTTGTCCAAGATTTTATAGGATTTTATGAGCTATTTGCATATGATATTTCTTGAGTATTTATTAAGTACTTGTTAATAGCTTGTAATTATTGTTTTATGTGTCTTCGATTTTCTCTCTTCGTAAAGTATTTTCTTTAAGACACATTTTGTAAAGGTTTAAATAAACCAAAAACAATAAAGAATAATAATAATAATAAGTACTAGAAAACAAAAACATACCTATAAATGAAATCTTCCACATTACATACTTGTGTAAACATACATGCACTCTTTGCAGGAATGTAGCAAAAGATGAAGTTCCTAGTGAACGCTTTGTATATGTATCCATACCTAACTGTGAATCCATTCCATTACAGCAACTTGTAAAAATGCAAACCATAGCAGATTATGCACTACCTGCAATTCAGACAATCGCTCCACCTTACAAATACAGACACATAGTAAGTACGTAATAGTAATGCTTTTATGTCACAATGCAGATGGTACCAAAAACAACTGCAAGCTGACTGGATTCACACATGGTCAAGTATCACTTGGTAAGAAAACCTTCACAATAAGTATAATCTACCATGCAGGAGCCACAAACAATGCAGGTCACTACACTGCTTATATAGAAAAAGTATTGTGGATGGTTTGAATGTAATGATACTACCATTACTCTAAAACAGAGATTACCACCAAATCGTGTAAATGCTTACTTAATATTCTTAAAACCAAAATGTAATAACTAATCTGTGTACAGACATAAACAAAACTTCAACATCAAAACTATGAACAGTTAGAATATGCCAACAGATTCTGCAACAAGCAAACAGATTAATGAATACTACTAAAATGAAACAAGAAATAAACAGTTAGAATATGCCAACATGTATCTAACTGCCCCAAAAAGCCAACAGATAGATGAAAACCACTAAAATGGAAAAATAAATAAAAAAAAGAATACACCAACTGCTATCTAATTGCAACAATACTACTGCAACTTACAAATCCAAGAACCATACACCTATTCAATTCAACCTATTGAAATCAATGAAAGAAATATATTGTACCACAACATAGAAAGTTATTTTTTTTTAATCCAGCATGGATTTTTTTTTTCCCCACAGACCCAATGATTTAATAAACAAACACAGGAACTGAGCAAATTGCACAATACACTGTTTTGAACTATAGTACTTCTAAAGTACTAAATATGAGGGTCCACAAAATACAGAAATTTCTACTATGCAATGTATTAACTCATTATAAACTACCTACACTAACATATGATCTTTTCTTTTATCACCCAGATTGAAAAAGAATGTTTGCTCCAATTACCCATGTCATGAAAAAAAACTGCATACAACCACAAAAAGTCAGACAGAAAGTATATAATGATTGGACTCACAAACACCACAGCATAACACACCCATTTAAGCAAACACCTGACCACAGACCACAATCCAACATGTTTGCTTCCATGGGTATCTTATGCTGCAGTGCTTGTTGCCAAACCCTACAATCTTTACTGTATGGCCTGGCCAAAACTCTACATACAGCCTCAACAAAGGAAACAATAAGTATATAATGATTGGACTATCAAACACTGCAATATAACACAACCATGCAAAAGTACACCTCACCAATAAATCCAACCCAAAATGCCTACAGTCTTCAATGCCAACATTCTGGACACAATTCAACAAAGAAACTAACACACACCATCTCATTACCCTATACACACTATTACACTACTGCCAATCAGTACTCACATTTTTTAAAACATATCCCCTAAACAGCCCACATACCACAGTCAAAAAGTTTGTAAACATTGGTGTATTATGCTGCGGTGGTTGTGGCCATTCACCCAAGACTCTAGGCCTTGGCCAGAACCGCCTCAGCATAATACACCCATAGAAACAAACACCTACCGAATGACCACAACCCAAAAACATAACACATCCACCTCAAAACCTATCCACTTCAATTAACATTCTAAAATAATAATTACAATCAACGCACAAACTCTTCAATACATACCCTCTTCACCCAATGCTCTACTAATGACCCAAAACCAACATCATAGTAAAGTAAAATAGCCAGTAGTGTGCCCAGTGTTTAGCATGTCCGTGGACAACCGTGGTGAATGTGGACACTGAAAACACATCACAGCCTTTTCCCAACTAAACAAATACATCATTTGACCCATATCTTACTCCCGCACCCTCTTCAAGCACTCCTACACACCAACACACTCCCCACAATTAGATTTATACTCGTTTCCACGGACATAATATGGTGGGCGTATCGAAACATTGTGACGCACCTCACGCTTCACCCCAACCAGTCAGCGAACACGTTGCATGTCCGCGGACATGACGCAAGCCAATTAACCAATCAGTGTCCTGTCCGCGGAGCGAACAGGGAAGTGTGTCCGCAGAGCAGACATAGATATCACTAATTTTTTTAGACCCACTTTTTGATCATTTAAAAAAAAAGACTGGATGTATTTTCACCAAATTTACAAAAGCACGCTTTCGGACCAAGCCGACGCTCCTGCTGCAAATTTGGTGAAAGTCCATCCAGCGGTTTGGGCTGTAGGCTTGAGCAAAATGTTTTCTCCATTCCATCTATGGTAAAAAAAAGAAATATTGGGACACCCCTATAACTTTGCCTCCCCTGGACCAAACCTCACCAAACTTTGTAATTCAGAGTGGGCCATATACTTTTTTTGCAAAGTTTCATGAGGGGAGTGAAGTTATGAGCTGTCCAAAAAGTGCTCTTCCTATGCGTTCAGCAACTTAACCGTAACTACCGCAAAAAGCAGTGTAAATACAAGATATGAAAATAGGTGCATATACAGGGAAAGTACAGTAATAAAAAAACAACAGAACTATCAGAAAGTGCTGATAACTCTACCGATAATTTTAATGCACAGAAAGGATTGTTGTCTTTCATACTTGTGTCTTCCCCTATGTATATGTTTCATATGATATGACTGGACCCTAAGGGAATTATTGTAAGAACATACTTGAAGGATAAGTCTACAAATATACTACCTTTTCCACTTTTAATTCCTGACTGTTACTGAAGAAAACCATGTGGCCTAGATATGTCAGTAAAGGAAAAAAGGGGGAGCCAGACATGTAATGTCATCAGTGATGTCATCAATGACATTTGTGATGTCCTGGGTGTTAGTCTTAGCAGTGCACGGTGGTGGTGCGAGTTATGGTTGCTTAGCTTACCATAACTGGCGAATTTCAGGTTTTTTTTTGGTTTTACTTTTTAGTAGCGCAACTTAACCATAACGTGCCTTTAACAAAGTTTTTTTACTGAATTTCATAGGTTTTTTGTAGCACAACTTAACCATAACGTCCCTTTAACAAAGTTACTACTTAACAATAATAACTTTGACTTTGTGTACATGTAATATGGAACATACTGAACCCTTTCTACTGAATTTGACTGTCCGCGGACATGTTCGGACAACAGTACCACCACCTAAAAACTCTGGGGGGGTATGTGTAATTGTTTTATCATAACATAGGAACATTTAACAAATTCACAAAGCAGCACACATACATAATATATGTAGTAATACTTAAGAAATGTAACCCATATATGTAACACACTAACCATTCATTTAAATACAATATGTTCTAAAATGGAATATACCAAAAGAAGATAAAGTGGCTTCCAACTATTACCTCACAGACACTCCACAACTAAGAGCAAGACCAGGCGTACAGACTACTCATCACATATCTTACCTGAAACAGTAAGTGCACTTCATTTTACTCATATATTTATAAACTTTCTCTATTAAAAAAAAAATATATATTACTTTTTTGTTTTCTCACAGAAATGTGTAGTACTCTGGAGTGGCTAGAGGAGCATTTCCCACGAGAGGAAATGTCAGAAGATAGTGCACCTAATGGTACACACTTTACTATATAAACCAATTAATAAATATTATTTTGTATACATTTAACATATACTTTTTTTTTTGTACAGACCATACAAAAATTGAAACTACTACAGAAAAAGAAGCGGTGGATAACACTCTGGAACACATAAACGAAAACATGGACCAACTTATGGCAAATTTTACCAATTTAAAAAACTTTGTGGAAGATCACTTAAAACTAACAACAAGATACCATTGTCCCACCTGTACTTGTCCCCTCTCACCATATCCCACTCATTTAACCCCAAACCCTCTCCATGGACCAAAAAGTTTTGATGACATTTCCATCCCTTTCCTGATCCCAATTATGTTGAAATCCCTAATTCTCCTGTTTTTGTTTCCGTTTCTGCCCCACCTTCTCAGTCATAAATTAAAGTTACTTTTTTATATTGTGTTGTAATTAGTTTCAGTTCTTTTTGTTAAAACCAATTTAGGTGTCCACGGACAGCGCGGTTGTTCCTAAATGTTCGTAAATAGACGAAAATGTAAGTGTCCTGAGGACACTATATCTGTCCGTAATGTTCTCATTCAAGTTGAAACTGTTCTAAGAACACTCGTAGTGTCCTGAAATGTTCGTAAAAAAATGAAAATGGAGGTGTCCTTAAGAACACTATGCCTGTTCGTAGTGTTCGCTAGCAAGTTGAAACTGTTCTAAGAACACTCGTGGTGTCCTGAATTGTTCGTAAATAAACGAAAATGGAGGTGTGCTGGGGACGCTATGTCTGTCCGTATTGTTGGCAAGTAAGTTAAACTGTGCTAAGAACAAACGGCTGTCCGTAACTGTTCGTTTTACGTGTGACGCACTTTTAATTAGTTGAGGACCCGAAAACTGTCTGTAGAACATCAACGCGCATGCGCAAAAGCAATGTCCATACATTGCGTGTCCTGCGGACGGCTGCTTCCTTAGCGAACATGCTCACGAAGCAATCATGTGACCGCGCCCACGCTGATCGCGTGTTCTGAATGCGGACACTGATCGTGTCCCCGAACAGTTTAAAAGTACATTTCCAAGTAATCCACAATATTTCTCATTAAAAACTCACCACCACAAATCCCACATACTAATCCTAAATTTCCACATAGTTTTTGTGACTTTTTGGACCTTTTTTGGTGTTCGATCTGTCTTGCGGACGGCGCGCATGTCCGCGAACCGCGAACAAGCACCCCTATAAAAGACCACGCCCTAGAGCTCATTCTCATTGTGTTTCTGGCTATTCCATAGAGCACACTGCATTTTGCTGCATTTTTTGAGATTTCCATCTCCAAGCCGATGACATCCATGGCTCCACTTTTGCCACCTGGTGCTACACCTGCCTCAGCACCACTCCCACCCCCTCCACCACCACCATCTCCCCAAGGGCCTGAAGAGGGGAACAGGAGTGAGGATACAGAGGAGGAAGAAGAGGATGACGAGAATGAGGTAGAGGAAATCCCTACTACCTGCCCTCGGAGTGATTCTTGGGTGTGGCGGTTGTTTACCGTTCATGGGAATGGTCCTAAGGCTCGTGCGAACCGTGTCACCTGCAATGAGTGCAAAATGGTACTCAGTCGCGGGAGGCATGATTCGTACAGCTTTGGGACCACTACCATGAAGCGACACCTCAACTCATTCCACACTGGGGCCATTCGCTATGTTGTACCTTGCGCAGAGTGTAGTAGGTTGATTGCCTCTACTTCATCCTCCGTTTCTAATCCTGTCACCACAAGGAACACCTCTGTGGGACAGCGTCTTCCTCAAGCTGCCTCACAGGCCATACAGAATTCTGATGACCCTTAACTTTCGAGGGTCACAGTTGTATGTATGTACTGTGACACAGTACTCTGCAGGGGGGAGCGACTTCGGAGTGCTTTTGAATCTATCGTCTCACAGCACGAGAAAACCTGCTCACTACCCAAATAAAAGCCACTCTACATTCTCCTCTCTCAGATCGCCCTTTCTTATCCCTGTGGTTGGTGTCCCCCACTTTACCCTCCTTTCCCCTCCTCTCCTAGTGTGTCGTGTATAAAAAACCCAAAAAAATACAAAATAACAAAAATAAAAAAAAATAAGGCTCTTTTCAGAGCCGCCTTTCACAGTAAAAAAATAGAAGTGAAGATAAATAAAGCAGCGCCCTTTGTATTTCTTGAAAGTCCGTGGACAGTTTGCGAACATAAAAATAATTGGGGTACTACCCTATTGTAACCATTGCATTTTTCTCTGGGAGGAAGTGGTGGCTCTGAAAAGAACCTTTGGAGGTATTTGTATGTCAAAAATTATAAATACTTAACACCTACTTCAAAATGGATGCTGTATTTCTAAAAAAGGTACAATGCATTTTGTACATTTCTCAGAAAAATCTGATTGCCAGCATAAGTAAGATGGACTCCATCTCTGCGATAAACGTATGTACTACGAAACATAATATTTTCATTGTGAAAAGAGGACATGCCAAAATCTCTTAGGAAGGCACAAGCAGCCTTATTAACATTACGCCTTGCTTTCTCCATTTGTGGACCACATGAGAAAGAAGGAAGCCACATTTGTCTCTGCGCAATCCGTGAAAAAATTACTTTGGAGTTTGGAAACATGTCCATGATCTTCTGAAGTCCTTCTTTCATTGCAAATTGCAAAGAAATTCCAGACACATGTCCTAAACTCTTCCCTCCACAATGAATTACAATTATGTCTGGATGTTCCTCTATCTTCAAAGTTGCACAGAGAGGTAGCAAGTCCAACCACTTCATTCCACGCACTAGATGCCAGTGCACTTCCACATGTGTGAATCCAAGATCTATAGATACTCCACAGCTTTCTGCATGCACCTTCAACCAATGTATCCACGAGTCTCCCAAAATCCACACAATCTGTTTTTTGAAACACTCAGCCAGAGCTATCTGTTCTTCTCTCAGCAAAAAGAATATCTGAGAAAACCTCTCCTAGCACAACACGCTCACTAAACTTTACTGACCAATCCCTTGCTACATTCAATCTCATTTGCATGCCTCCCCACCCCAAATTCCCCGCATGTAATACGTGGTGTCCTAGAACTACCTCCATTCCGCGAACATATCGTAACATGGACAGCCCTTCTACCATTTCCACTTCACTCTCTGTGCCATTCCCTCATTGGATGTAGCTAAGAAATCACATGACCATCCACCAATCAAATCCAAGACCTCTACATGTAACTACATCATCATAGATCAGCACTGCAAATGTACGGTGAATCTCTCAGAGTATGATATGATATGATATGATATGGCATTTGTAACGCGCCTATACACAAGCACGATCTACGAGAAATACTATACAAGTCTCCAAGATTTCTACTTGCAGCTTCGTCCATATCCATATGCATGAACACAAACTACAGGTATGCATATTTTCTATACAGTACATGAACACATTTTCTAACCGACTTTTACCTTGTATAATCTGTAAAATGAATCTACGATCATTTTTTCATTGTACTAAAATGAACTGTGACTTACAAACCTTTATACCGTTTAATTTCTTCATACACACACACACACGCAAATAATGTTAAACTAACATTTTTGAAATAAAATATATAGACTACATACAATCAAACAAAATTACATGCACACTCAATGATCAAATCTCAAACAATAATATTTGTACAAACACAGAATTGGTTTTAATTGTTTTAATTTATATAATTACTTACATTTATATAGGACAAGCAGGCTATGACATTGGCTCACTATTACGTGGAAAAGCAGGCTATGACATTGACTCTTTTACGTGGAAAAGCTTAGTTACAGGAATAGTGGTATACAGTGGTACATTATGAATTTCACAAGCCATAGTAAAGATATTTTCTTTCCTACAGGTAGTCATAAGATAGTTTTAATGGTTTGGAGGAAGGCGCTGAGCATTTCAATTTAAAAAATCTATGTCTAAATTAAAAACAGTGCTATATACAAACCAAATTACTAATTTCTTTCTTTTACAATTGCAGTGAAGACCATTCTCCTGAAAAGAAGCAGCCGAATTTGAAGTACAAAGAACAACTAAGAAGCAAACTGCCCATTTTAGAAAAAAAATAAGTAGAATGTTACCATAATATTTGAATTATGACTCAAACACACTGTAAGGTTAATTCATGCTATTTCTGTGCCTAAATATAGAGATTCTGCACCATTCTGACCAAAAATCCCCCCGTCTTAAACAGTGATTTACTGGCAGAATGGCCCACAAATTCCTATTTTTCGACACACAAATACCCAACTCAGCAGCTAGAATTTAGATGTTGTAGAACAAACAACTGTTTCAATTGTATAGCTTTAGATATACTATTTATACTTCTCCACACCACTGGCTTACTTTTTTCTGTCATCTGAACCCCAGTTTAGTAACACATTAATTCAAGAATACCCATCCCTAGTAGTTGTACTTCCCAATGCACAATCACACACCATTACATACATCTTTATCATCTTACTCAAACACTCATACACACAACACACATGCATTGCAGAACACCCCAACCCATACCTTCTGTATTTTTTTCAACAGACCATAAAGAATGCCTACCAAAAAGCAACTCCGTAGAAAGGAACGCAGAAGTAGAGCAAATGAAAAGAAAAGTCTCCAACATAAACATCTATCTATAGCAGAATTTGTAAACAAAGTTGAAACACAACAGCTAATACAGTCATGTAGTGAAACAGAAGAAGTTTCTAGTACAAAAACTTTGCCTCCTCTATCAAAAGGTAAAATAACCCAAAAAACAATTAACAGAAAATTAACTATCACTACAAATAAAACTTCTTCTATAAATCTTGATATAGTACAAAGTAAGCATACCAAGAAAAGTATTTTAGCCAAAATGTTCTGTCACAAAGTCCTTCAAAATCTTATAAAAACAGGAGAGAAACCAGGTTCAACACTTCAAACCTATCGTAGGAAAGTAATCTTAGAAGCGTTGAGAGAGAGTGCAATTCTTCTCAAAAGAAAGTTATTTATTTTAGTGTTAAACAGAATGAAACCACTATTAAAACTAATAACTAAATTACAAAAAAGACTTCTCAATAAACGAAATGTCAACAGAAATAACTTCTTAAATATCTGTGGAGGTGAATGGAGTCACACTACAAGCACAGAACCATACTTTAATGAAAAAGCGTACAAACAAAAGCAAACAAATACAATTGCCATACATAGCAGTGGTCGAGGTTATGAAAAAGTTAATAATACCATAATGGAACAAGAAGTACTCCTTACAAAAATATGCCCTGAAAATGTAGATTTACCCCTCCATTCAACTGAATCAGAACATCTAGTGTACAAATGGCCATGCACGTCAATGTGTAACATTCCCAAAAAAATGTTCAAGTCTTTACGCCAATTCCTCAATCAATATGTGAAAAGCAAAGACAAAATCAAAATTAAACTACTGCAAAATATGGATGCTTGGCCAGTACGCAAGTACACAGGACTACAAGGACACATTGGGCTGCATTACAGGACCTACTTGCAAAGCAGTATAAGAAATCCTGCTTTAGCACTAGCCAATTTAAATAACATTCTTCTACATAATACAGCAAAAGACCTATTAGAAGAAATCGACTATATCCAGACAAAATATTTTGGAAGTGAAACCCACTTACAAGATGAATTAGCTGTAAACCAACTTCGTAACAATTCTGCACATGGCAACCTTTCACTACACACATACAAAAAAAGAAATACTAAAATTTGAAAGCACTTCAGCTCAAGTACCAAACCACGTGTGTGTGTGTTGCCGCAGAACTTTTCATAAAAGTAACACAAAAACTGTAGACCTATTATACAAAATAGAAGACAATGAAGATTCTAAATGTTTGAATTAGCTCTCTACCTTATAGCAGAAAACTAATACGAAATAATTGACCCCATAATACTTTGCAGTTACTGCACTACAAAACATGACAACAACCAAACTCCTTCACGTGCTATCACAAATAACTTGGAATTATATCCACTACCAAAACCTCTTCAACAACTTAATTTATATGAGAGCATCATAATTCAAACAGTGCACTCATTTCAAGCAATAATACTCCTTCATCCAAAAACTGCAAAATTACCTCCCTCTGAATTAGTGAAAGGTATTCGTGGAAAAGTAGTGTGTTTACCATTAGATCTAAAAGAAAATGTGCACACTCTAGGAGTGCAACGTCCAATGCAACAATCTTTAATTATCTTGGTAAATGGAGTACCTACAAAAGACAAAAAAAATTGGCAACAACTGGTAGATTTAGATAAAGTTAGAGAAGCCCTAAAATATCTTAAAGAGAATAATGAATATTACAAAGAAATTAATATTGAAGAAAACTTGAAAGATACAACTAAAATAATTCAAGAGACACAAGAAGCTGGTCAATTTGAGCTCCTAGGTCCTGCTACAATATCAAACACTTTAGACCATTATACAATTCATCCATTGCACTCTAATGACACCATAGGAGATGCACTGGAAACATACCCAATGCGTCAAACAAAAGGATCACCAAATATCATATGGGAAAAAAGTATAGAAGCACGTGCTTTTCCTCTACTCTTTCCTACTGGCAAAGGAGGAAGATACGATGATTGACCTATTCAAATATCAGCATCAGAATATCGCTCATTACGAATGTATTCTGAAGATCCCAGATTTCGACAAAATGTGAAATACATATTCCACCTACTCTTTGAAAGTGAACTAGCAACTTTATGTTACAGAGTTACACACATATTAAAATCAGGATCACACTTTCAAAATATGACAGCTACACAATTATTACAAAAAGTGCAACAAAAGGTTGAGGTTTTACAATCAAATATTACAAATCTATTAGCAAATATGCGTGGTACTAAAGAGTACTGGTTTCGACGTCATGGAGATGTACGTTGTATGATCAGAAACCTTGGCCCACCCACTTGGTTTGTTACATTAAGTTGTGCAGAATATGCATGGGAAGATTTACATGCTTTCCTACGCCTATCAAACAAAAACAAAACAAACATAGATATACTAACACCTGGAGAACTTTGTTCTCAGGATCCTGTTAATGTTTCAAGATATTTTCACCATTGCTTCATTGCTATGCTACTTTTTATTTGTAATAAAACTGTTCCTCCCCTTGGAGAAGTGCAACACTTCTTTTGGAGAAAAGAATGCCAAGCCAGAGGAGCACCACATGTCCACATGCTTTTATGGATTAAAGATGCTCCTCAATTTGGTCAAGACAGTGATGCCACTGTTTTACAGTTTATTGAAAAATATGTCACTTGTGAAATTCCATCAGAATCCACAAATAGTGATCTTCATGCAAAAACGTTACAATTCCAAAGACACAAATGTGGCAAATACTGTTGTCGCAAATACAAAAACAAATGTAAATACTACACCAAATGCCGATTTGGTTTCCCTAGACCAGTTACAAATACAGGTCAAGTGAACAACCTCATGTCTTCAGTTAGACATAGTGTTGAAGGTAAGTCACCTAAAAATACATATTGCATAAAAAGAAAAGAAGAAGAAAAATATATCAATGATTACAATACAATCATTGCCCACTTCTGGAATGCAAACATAGATGTGCAGTACATTGCAGACAATTCTACTGCAGTTGCACGATATGTCACAGCATATTTAACCAAATCAGAAAAGACAGAGCTCCAAGACCTCTGGAATGACCTGTCATCAGATAAAACAGTGTCTCAGAATTTATACAGCTTAGGCATAACAATGCTGTCCCATAGAGAATGTGGATCCTATGAAGCAGCTGATCATTTAACTGGTACTGCATTGTATGGTAAATCTGAAAATATAGTATGGCTAAGTCTTGGTCCAGCTAAATCTAGAAAAAGAGTTCTAAAATCATATGAAGATATAGAAACAATAGCCAAACATGATCCCAACAGCCAAGACATTTTTAAAAACAATTTATTGGACACATACTTCCCAAACAGGAGTACCACTTTGGAAACCATGTGTCTATACCACATAGCCCAAAACTACACATACAAAAATAACATAAAACCTGATGAACAAAACCGTAAATACAAAGTGACAAACTGTGAAGGCATCTTAGTAAAACTACTCACCAAAACAAATTTAACTAATCATATCAAATTGTCATTAAAGACTCCTCAACATAAAGAAGTATATTACATGTCCCTGCTACAACTCTTTAAACCATGGAGAAAAGAAGAAGAAATACTAGATAACTATGACTCATATGAAGACGCTTTCAAAGCAAATGAAAGCAGTATAACTGATGTAAACTTTGCACAGTATAAAACAATGTTGCACAATGAACAGCAACACGAAGAAGAACTCCAGGCCCAACTAGATAAGGACACTCCTGACAGTAGTCAGCCTTCTGTCACAGGAAGCCAAGAACCACTGGGAGACTCACTAATAACAAATGAGGCAGAATTAGCTATGATAGAAGTAGAAAACACCATGTGTCAGTATGAAGATAAAGAAGACTTAACTATACTACAATCAAAGCTAAACAATGAGCAACATAGCATTTTTCAAGAAGTAACAAAAGAAATTGCACATGGTGTACAACATGAAAACAAAGAATGCACCTGTCAAAATTACAAACCTATACTATTGTATGTCAGTGGTGAAGCTGGTTCTGGCAAAACATTCCTAATCAAAATCATCAGTAAGTTCCTTCAACAATTGACAAACAACAAACTGTCAGCTCTTGTCACTGCCCCCACAGGTTTAGCTGCCTACAACATAGGTGGTGTCACTTTACACCGATTACTACTCCTGCCAGTAGAACACCTAAACAAATTAGATTATACAAACTTTCTGCAGAATCTGCAATGGAACTATGCAGAGTATTGAAACAAATGAAAATGCTACTAATAGATGAAGTGAGCATGGTGTACAACCTAATATTGGCTTTGATTCACCTCAGATTACAAGAAGTACTCAAAACAAACTATGAAGAGCTCTTTGCAGGAAAACACATTATTGTTTTTGGAGATCTTCTTCAATTGACACCAGTAAAAGGTGAGCCTATTTTTAAAACATTAGGACACAAACTCTGCCGTAAAACTGTTGGCAGCATTGGAAATGTCAACCTTTGGCAACATTTCCAATACAGAGAATTAACAGAAAACATGCGCCAATCTGCAGATCTCACTTATGCCAACATCATAAAAAGTATCAGAGTTGGTATACTTTCTAAAGAAGCAGAAGCAATATTGAAAACCCGGCCCATTCATGCACTTTATGGTGATAATGCATGTGCTACAGATGTTATGGAACAATTAGTCCACAAAAATATCAATTGTATCGCCTTAATGCCAACTCTTGCAAGCTGTTTCAAATTCAATGAAATAATGTTAAGTAAAGAAATGCAACCAATAATGGAAATGAGCGCCACAGACAAACTAGATGTACATGGAATGACACTACCCATGTGTGACCAAGCCACAACAAGATTAAATAGTTTAGAAAAATCAATCTCAAACACAGCAGGCTTGGAAAAGATATTAAAATGATCCTTAAATTGCAGAGTAATGCTGAAACGTAACCTTGACGTGGACCAAGGACTAGTTAATGGAGCACTGGGTACAGTTGTTGGCTTTCAAACATACCCACGTGACAACAAAATTCAGTTTGTCAATATTTTCTTTGACAAACTTTCAGAAGTAAAAAGAATAGGACGCTCAACAGCTCGATTCCTTCTCTTCAAAGACATGTATGTACGCAGAGAACAATTTTCTCTAACTCTTGCATACGCAGTCACCATTCAGAAATCACAAGGTCCTACCCTAGACAAAGCAATGATAGACATTGGTAACACAGTCTTTAAAGAAGGCATGAGCTACGTAGCATTATCACGCTTACATACACTTGACGGTCTATTTCTAATCAACTTTGATGCAAGTAAAATAAACGCTGATATTCCTTGCGTTTTAGAATACAATAGACTTTGTTCACTATACACTCCCCATCTAAACACATATTCTGCTCCACAAAAAGTAAAACATTATAAAAGAAAAATAAATCAAACAGAAAAGCAACAGGATGTCACTGCAAATCCTCCAAAGAGAGTAAAAGAAAGTAATACTTCATCAAGTGCCACAAGCAAAAAAGAATCAATTAGGGAAAGCAAACCAGGTACTTCTTCAAAGAAGGAAGACAAACTCCAAAAAAAGCAGTCAGATACAGAACTACCTGGTCCATTTAAACTCTCAAATATAGTTGGTGTAAGTTGCTACGCAAATGTAGCAATGAATATTCTATTTCAATTACCACCAATTGTTGACAACATTTACTTACACAGTACAGACCCATTGTGTTTGCAAATGTTAGTACTTCACAGAAATGCAGCAAACAATCCTGACAACACGTATAGTGTTTATGGAATAAGGCAACAATTGGACTACTGTGCTGGAATGAAATTCACTATAAACTCACAGGAAGATCCACAAGGATTTCTAATGTACTTACTATTAGTACTGGAAAACAAAAACATACCTATAAATGAAATCTTCCAGATTTCATACATGTGGAAACATACATGCACTCTCTGCAACAATGTGACACAAGAACAAATCCCCAATGAACGCTTTGTGTGTATATCAATACCTAATTGGGAATCCATTCCATTTCAGCACTTTGTACAAAATGCAAACCATGGTAGATTATGTTCGACCTGCAATTCAGATAATCGCTCCACGTTAGTAATACAAACACATAGTAAATCCGTAGTACTAATGCTTCTACGTTACAATGCAGATGGTACCAGAAACAACTGCAAGCTGACTGGATTCACATATGGTCAAATATCACTTGGTAGGAAAACCTTCACAACAATAGGTATAATCTACCACGCAGGAGCCACAACCAAATCAGGGCACTACACTACATATATAAAAAAGAAATGTGAATGGTTTGAATGTAATGATAGTACCATTACTCTTAAGCAGATATTACCAACAAATCTTACAAACGCTTATTTAATGTTCTTAAAACCAAAATTTGATAACTAAACTGTACGTAAACCTTAAGTACACTTGTAGTAAAAAAATATAAACTGTCACAGTATTCCAAAAGCTATCTAACTGCCCAAAGATGCTACAACAACTAATCAGATAAATTAATACCACTCAAATAGAGAAAAAAATAGACAGTTAGAATACGCCAATTGGTATCTAACTGTCCCAAAATTTAGAAATATCCAAACAGATAAATCAATACCACGAAATTATATAAAAATATAAACAGTTAGAATAAGCCTACTGGTATCTAACTGCTCCAAAATTTTACAATATGCAAACAAATACCTAATATCTTACTGCTCCCAAAAACTAGAACAATCCAATGTATAAAGCATTAGCCAGAAACAACAAGTAAACACTGAAATCAAACAAACAAATAAACTGTAGCATAACAGAAAAAGGTTTTTTTTTATCCACTATGGATTTCTTTTCTCCCACAGACTCAATGATTTTAGCAACAAACACAGAAACTGAGCAAATTGCACAGTACTCTCGTTTGTCATCTACTAAATATGAGGGTAAAAAAAAAAGATGAAAATGTTGATTGTACAATGTAATAAGTCTTTATAAAATACCAATACTAACATGCTATTTTCTTTTATCACAGAAATGAACAAGAAAAACATGGACTCCCGTTACTAAACCAAATAGTAAGTATAACATGATAAATACAACCATCGCAGCATATCACAACCATACTGGCTTATAACATTGTTCCTTATAAATTTGTTTTCGACCCAAAGTTATAAGCCACTATGAGTATGATATGCTGCGTGCTTGTGGCAGGGCATAGACTCTTAGGTGCATGGCAAATGAGTGTGATATGCTGCGGTGGTTGTGGCCAGGGCATAGAGTCTTCGGTGAATTCTATACTCTGGCCACAATCACTGCAGCATATCACACCCATAGATTCAAGCATTGCAACCATTTAAATGTCCACGGACACAAGGAAGTTCCTAGAACACATTCAACTTGCCAGAGGACGATACGGACAGCGTCCTCAGGACACCCCCATTTTCTTTATGTACGAACATTTCAGGACACCGCGAGTGTTCTTAGAACACTTTCAGCTTGCCAATGAACAATAGAGACAACGTCTTCAGGACACCCCCTGCGAACATTCCAGGACCCCACGAGTGTTCTTAGAACACTTTCAACTTGACAACAAATCCATTCTGTTTATTTACGAACATTTCCGAACAGCCGTGTTGTCCGCAGACAAATTGAACACAACAAAAGCGTCTAGCTCATAAAGAAATACAACATTGCACATATCTCAAAATCCCCCACCCTCCCCACACACTCTTACACACCAACACACTCCACTAAATACAATTTTTAAACCAAGTTTCACCTCACTGTCCGCGGTCGTCCGCGAATGCAAGAAGGTGGGCGCCACCAAAAATCTGACGCTCTCCATGCCCCACGCCGTCCAATCAGCGAACACGCCGGATGTCCGCGGACATCGCGCAAGCCGCTTGGCCAATCAGGCCACTGTCCGTGGAGCGAACCGGGAAGTCCATCCGCGGAGCGAACGGAGATATCACAATTTTTTTTGCCTTACATTTTGGTCATTTAAAAAAAAACTACTGGACGGATTTACACCAAATTTGCAAAAGCACGCTTTCGGGACCAAGCCCCTGCTCCTGCCGCAAATTTGGTGTAAATCCATCCAGCGGTTTGGGCTGTAGGCGTGCGCAAAGTTTTTTTCCCATTATGTCTATGGCAAAAAACAAAAGTTTTGGGACCCCCCCTATAACTTTGCCCCCCCTGGACCAAACCTCTCCAAACTTTCAGAGTGGGCCATATACTTTTTTTGCAAAGTTTGGTGAGGATTCGTCCAGAGAGAGCGAAGTTATAAGCCACCCAAAAAATGCTCTTCCTATGGAAACACCAACTTAACCATAACTACATTGACGCTACCGCGTCCATACATATATATATATATATATATATATATATATATATATATATATATATATATATATATATTACTGTAGTGGCCGTGTAGTTAAGGTTAAGTTAAGTTGCTGTTTCCATAGGAAGAGCACTTTTTGGACGGCTTATAACTCCGCTCCCACTGGACCAATCCTCACCAAACTTTGCAAGAAAAGTACACGGGCCACTCTGATTTTCTTTGCAAAGTTTGGTGCAGGGGGGGAAGTTATAGGGGGGTCCCAAAACGTTTTTTTTTCTCATAGACTGAATGGGGGAAAAAGTTTGTGCACATCTACAGTCCAAACGGCTGGACGGATTTTCCACAAATTTGCAGCAGGAGCAGGAGCTTGGTCCCGAAAGCATGCTTTTGTAAATTTGGTGCCAATCCGTCCAGTAGTTTTCTTTAAAATGACCAAAAAGTACGTCTGAAAAAATGTGTGACATTTATGTCTGCTCCGCGGACACACTTCCCTGTTCGCTCTGCGGACAAGATACCAATTGGCTAATCCGTAGCGTCATATTCGCGGACATGTGGCACATTCACTGATTGGGTGTTGAACGGCGTGAAGTGCGTCAGATTCTGTCACTGCACCCGCCATGTTTTATTTGTGTTTTAGTGTACGTGAACATCGCTAGTAACACATATAAAACAACACAACAATGCACTTGTTAAACTTATGAAATATTGTATGGGAAGGTGAGGGTTAATGAGACTGGGATGGGATGTGGAGCAGAAAGGCAAAAAGTTGTGTCTTCTTGTCATCTAAGTCATACGGTAAATAGCGTCATAGAGTTTGAAATCTGAGGGAGCCACCTGCAGTGTTTGATGGAAAGATCGGGTTTTGCAAGTTTATGGGAGTACTTCTTCTCATGAATGCATTGAGACATGTTGTTGAAAAGTCAGAATGTATTTGCATTTTGAGCAAAGGTCACTTGCTTTGCTTTTGTGGTTGCGAGCTCAGTAGGCCCACGCATCCAACTGAAACCCATAAGGGTCAATTGTTTTTTTGACCTTGAGCGAAAGTGAAAACATTCAGTAAGAATGCAGGGAGTGCAAGTTTGGGAAAAATACCATTTGATAAGGTTATGGAATCAAAATGTTTGTAAAACACATGTAATATCAGTTGAAGAAGATTCTTTGCTGCAAGTACCTCACTGTCTGGGTTATAACGAAGACAATGGAGATGGTAAATATCATAATATCATGTAAGTTTACTTTTGATGACTCTAAACCGGAACAAGTTTTAATTTGTTATTACCACAACAGTAGTTTTGGCATTATAACTGAGGTGCTATTTTTCTGTGTAGCTGTCAATTTTTTTTTTTTACGTTATGGAGAATGCAGATCCTCGCCGTTTGTAGGCTATTATTAGGTTCACCCATGTGCAATGCTATTGTTTTTTAAAAATGTCATGTATGAGCACATCGATTTGTGTATCACTTTCCACGTTCTTTTTGTCTTTTTTGCAATTGTTTGCTGAAGGTTGGGTATTGATACGTATTTTCTGTTATGTTTTCCAAACAGCTACATTCTGCCATACTGTGATTGCCATGGATTCCAAATGCCAAGTGATGGGTTCTTTGGACGCCAAATGCATGTACTCATGACCGGCTGCCTAACTCTGACTGTATTGTGGGATGACCGAGTCGGCCCCATTAGTCCATACGCTGGAGTGGCCATTAGGAGTAACATAACATCTTTTATGGTGGTGTAGTGCAAAGATCATGCCGACATCTTGGAAATCACTGTGCGACCGAAGCGTTTGCTTCATCGAAAGTGAATACTTTGTGTATGCGAAAAGATCAACGTGTGGCTCACAAAAAACATTTTCAATGACGATGGAACAAACAAAGATACTATTTCCTTGAAAATGGGAATAGTCCGATGGTCTCGGACAGTTTATTGTGAAATTAAAGTACTTTACAAATTCTAAAATTGTTAATGTTTTCCTTTAAAAAACAGTTTATTATTTCAAAATGTAACATGCTATGTTCTATGTCGCTGTGTGTTCATTTGCAGGTTCTGCGTCATGGCACATAGGTGCTTATGGGCGCATTTGGCTATGCCGGAGAGGAACGTCATCCAGAAAGGTGTTGAATATCACTAGGGTTGGTTATGTGACGAGATGTGGGAGTGTTTTCATATTACAAAGGTGTTGAATATCACTAGGGTTGGTCATGTGACTAGATATGGGAGTGTTTTCGTATTACACAGGTTTTATAATGTAGTTAAAAAATGGTGCGGTATACGTTTATTGACTGAGGGGTAGGCTGCAGCCATGGGGACTGGGCAGAATGTCGGGGTCATGGTATAAGGTTATGATGTGCACAATGTGGCTATTGGTCATGACCAGAAGGGAGAAAGCATTTCTTGGGGAGGAGGGATGGCCTTAGCTCATGTTGTTTTCAGATAAATAGTATTTTTGCTAAAAGTATGTACTGTGTGCTACATCGTTAATGGCTCACTACGGATAGGTGTTGGAGCTGTGCAAGGGAAATGTTCAAGGTGGAAGTTCCTACATCAGTAAAAAATGTACTTCCACACTGTCCATGCTGGATATATCTTATGTTAAGTGTGTACATATTCTCGGACACGTCACCGTGCTCTGCGCCGATATATGGTTATGTGCTGGGCCGGCCTTAGGGGCAGCAGCGCCCTGGGCGAATTGGCACCCCCCCTCTCTGCGTGCCCCTGGTCAACAGGGGCGTGGCTACGGAGTGTCGTTTTATTTTTTTAAATCTCCTCGCTCCGGCAAGGAGATCATTCTATTAATAGGGTGCATTAGCACCCTATTGTTCGTAAATGTGCTCCGTTGCCCCGGACGCATTGACCAACAATGAGGCGCCTGCTGCCACTATGCCAGATCGGGGGAGCCATCCAAACACTCCCCTGAGCTGGCATGGGGCTAACGGACCCTTTTCTTGGTTAAGGTGCCTGCGGCAGAGGGGCGCATTTGGTGTCAATCGGGTGCTAATCACCCGATTAACATTGAATGCGCCTGCGTGCTGCGCCTTCTGCAGCTACGCCAGCTTCACCGAGCCATTGAAAGAGTCCCCCGAGCTGGCGTGGCAGGGGGAAAATGGCGCCCTGGGGAGCGCAGCGTCCCTGCCGGTCGGCCGGCTCGCCCCCCCCTAAGGCCGGTGCTGGTCATGTGGCATTCTCCACAAGGTGTGGAATGAAGTCATATGTTCGTTTACATTATGGTTACGTGCCACTACTAAAAACCTATGAAGTTCAGTAAAAAAACTTTGATAATGGGACATTATGGTTAAGTTGCCCTACCAAAAACCTGTGAAATTCAGTAAAACAAACTTTGTTAACGGGACGTTATGGTTCCAAGTAAAACCGAAAAACCGTTGAAATTCGCCAGTTATGGTAACCTAAGCAACCATAACTTGCGCCACCACTGTGCACTGCTAAAACTAACACCCAGGACATCAAAGATGACATCAAGAATGTCATTGACCATTACTACGGGCCTGATTCACAGAGCATTTTCCTATGGTATTGCACCATTATAAAATGTGTCTGTGAATTAGGCCTATACTTTGTTTATTTGTTTATTTGTTTGTTTGTTCATTGATTTGTAATGCGCACCAAAGCCGAGGGTATCTGGGTGCAGAATTCACAAGAGAACAAGTATACGTTAGGCTTATGCTAAAGACAGGAATAGCAGAATTCACAAGAGAACAAGTATACATAAGGCTTACGTTACAGACAGGAATAATAGATATACAGAATTTGACATGTTCAGAATAGGTAGTACAAATAAAAGTCATGGTACACAGTATATACATGAGGGTTGTGGGGCTGCGATGAGGTACGTGTGTATGCAGGGGGGGCAGTGCCCTGTAGGAGCGTGGGCAGTGCAGCTGGGTAGAATTCTGTGTCATTCATGAAGAGAGAGGGGATGAGTCAGGAATCTTTGGAAACAAGCCAGTTGATAGTATTGCACCTGAAGTGCGGGAATGGTTGATCTTCTCTGAGTGACGGAGGGAGGTCGCTCCAGAGTTGTGTTGCCAGGACAGGGAAAATACAAATAGTGTGTTAATATGTGTGTATCAGACACAGTGACACTAGGGTGGTGAGTAGGAACATCAGTGACAGATAGGACCACATTATCAGAGATCAGGAGGGGTGAGGAGAATACTCAGAGAGAGTATGAAGGAGGTTGGGAAATAATTAGTGAAAAGCTCAAGAATAAACTGCCATGCTAGGACAAAATAGGAAGCATGCCTTTGCTTGCTATGCCCTGCCTACTGGGACATCATCCAGTTGCAATCTGAGCAGCACTAATGTTCTTGCAGTCTTGGAAGTAGCTCATGTATTTCTTTTTCAGTCAATAACTAGATATCACTTGGGCTTCTTACATTCATGCATCGAAATCAACTACCACATGTTGTAACTCCATCCATATCCTATATCTCATATCCCATATCTCATATATTACCCTCAATGATATGAAGAGTGCACTGTTTGCTTCCTAGCTATGTTCACACTATACAAAACCCCCACAACAAAGACATCATTGATGGGGAGGAAGAGGTAGAGAAGTACCAGGAGATTTACTGAAAAACTAGTAGGAAAACAAATTTGAATATGTCCGCCAGGGGTAATAATAGATTACTAAGGCAACAACAGTGTGCCAAGTCATATATTCCACCATGTGTGTTAATTGATAAAGAAAGGCATGTCCATGGTGTCAATCAATATGTATGTGCCCTAGAAGTATTAATTCATTTACACCTGGTTCTCCCAGGGTGCCTATAAATGAACATGTCCCCAAGGTGCATACATGGATTAAAATAAGTACTTACAGGATAGAAATACATGGATATTTTCACCAGGGTTATTAATGAAACAACATAGCCCTCCCTAGAATTCCTATCAATACATATGTACCTGTGATGATGCATAGAAATTACGAAAATTGACAATTGGTCAATGTTTGTATATTGTTTATCAAGAAATTAAAATACCAGGTTTGGTTTGGATAAATGTGTATAGGTTTTAGGGAAACATTTTAAATACATAAGAAACTCCTGAATAAACATGTATCAAGGATGGGATAATCTAAAGAGGACATCCCCTTAGCTCCCTGCTCAGCATCATGAGGTCATTTAACATAAAAGTATTGAACCTTTTCTTATAAGACTTTGGCGGTCATTACAAGTTTGCTGGTATCACACCAGAAGTACCGGTGGGATACCAGCAAATGGACCTACCATTACTGGCGACTGATATCCTGGTATTACCAGGATATTACAGGTGCCAGCACCAGCGGTGAATCCCCATTCCATGAAGTACCATGGGATTCCATGGGGGAAATTGATGGTATTTCCATCACCGGTAATACCGGTGCCAGAAATACCAACGTTTTTTGCCAGCTCTGGGCTGGAGGTAAGTCAGTCAAACACAACCCGCGAATTCGGAGTATGCTGGTCCATATACGTGCCGATATATGGAAATACCAGCACATACTCCTAATGACCCCCCTTTGTCCCTCCAGTGACACGCTATTCTAACAACCAAAGTTTAAAGGTAATGGCCAACAGAAAGTTCAAACCTATTCTTTATGAGTCTTTCAGCCTACAGGCTAACCCTAATCTTAACAAAAGAGTTCCCCACATTTGGTTAACAAAAGTCCATTCTCTTGAAAATAATTGAACACCAGAGGCATTCAAAAATAGATCTCTCCCTAAGATGTGCACAATTACATTCTCTTTACAACTCACATGGCCTCATTACGAGGTGGGCGGAATTGGATTAGCGGTGCCGGTAATGTTGCCGGCGCTGTTAATCCCATTCCGCCCTATTACGAGTTCCCTCGCGGGACCCGCTCTGGACGTCTGGTTTAGACATCGAGAGCGGGTCCAGCGAGGGGACCAGGGAGCTAACAAAGGGCCCATTATTAACAGGCCGTTGTTAGCTCCCACCCCATTCCCATTGAGCCCTATGGGGGCTCCAATGGGAATGGGGAAGGACCGGGACCGGGTTCCCTGAAGGAGGAAATACCGGGCCCTCCAAAGTCGGAATGGCCCGGTATTTCCCCATTCAGGGAACCCGGACACAATTTTGGAGGCAGTTAAGGGCATGGCTACCTCCAAAGTCGTAATGAGGCCCACAGTCTTTTCTGCAGAACTTGTGTTCCAATAAGCCTGCCTTCTTCTGCAGATATAATAACATTGTCTGTGAACTTTGATTTAATGGATAATTCTTTTCTCAGCTTGTTGTTCGAATACACATTTCTTAAAAATCTGGATACCATCTACTTCCTAGATGTCTGTTTCAAAACTTTGGTTTATGGTAAGTATGTGAAATCTCTTCAACGATTATCTTTCTCAGCATCAATATCTTAATCCTAATCATGAAATTTCACTAGTTTCCTCCACAACATCAGTATATCTTACAATGATCTTTAGTATTTTCATAGTCTCTAGTGATCTCAGAATTCTCTTGTGTCTATTATCAAGCCTTGGTTTTCTTATAGTTTGCTGCAGTCTTGCAAGAACCTTAGATCCACTCAGACATATATTAGGACTTTCCACATATTTCTCTCAGGTCTTCCCCAGGTCTCTTCACGTCCTTTGATTCACTCCATCTTCTCTCAGGTGTCACCACAATCTTTGTTTCTCAAAGTTTCCTCAGGTCTATCCATGATCTGGGATTCACTCAGACTTCACTCAGGTCTCACTAAATCCTTGGTTTGTCGTAAGTTACTTTGGGCATGTCCATGACCTAGCATACTCTCAAGCTTCTGTCAGGTCTTAGCACAATATTTGTATCTCCCAGATTTGCCTCAGGTCATTCCACAGACTGGGATTCACTCAGGCTTCTCTCAGATCATGCCATGATGTTGCCAGAAATGGGTATTTCTCAATCTCCGTTTTATTCAGGGTCGGTTTCAGGCAAACAATACCCTCAGCCTCCAGTCAGGAAATCCTCTTCTCATGCTTCTTATGCAGTTTGATAAGCATGGCCTATCCAAAGGTCCACCTTTCAGTAATACATCTGCTCTTATGGCACAACATCTGAAATAACCTAAACAGGGCTTAATAACACAGATGATAGTACATTTTCAACCCCTTCCCAGTCAACAGCTTCTATGTGTATCCTGGGAGGAGGTGAAGGCATGTCTGCTTTCTGCCAGTTGTTGCCCCCTCACTGATCTGCTGCAGCCTCTTTTTTAGGGCTGAGCCAGTGGCTGATTACCTAAGGCAGAACAAGATGATTCTCCCATGGGGTGTCTTATTTTACAAATGTTCATTAGACTATTACCTCATTATGTTTAATTTGAAATGTCATTTTGTAATTTTAATGGGTTATTTTAAACTCACTTAATACCCAGAGGTATCTAAGCGCAGACCCGGGGATCAAACTTGTTTTGCTCAGCGTCGTCTTGCTTCCAAGGTGTGCGACATATGCTTCCAAGGTGAAGTGACATCACATGACCCTTGAACTCTGATGACATCACATGAAGTGGTGTTATTTGATCCCGCCTCCAAGTCACATCAAAGGACATGATGACACATGACCTTTCACCCCTTGACAAAACAGGAAGTGGCATCACATAACATTGTTCATCAGTACGCGAAGATAAATATGGTTACAATATCACTGTAATATGATGTACATTTCATACGAGAATAGATCACCATATGTAGTGTTAATATCAGTGTATTTAGGCCCATATTACTGTGAATGTATGCAGACATCCAACACAACAACCTGGACTATTTTACATCACTCGGGCTAAACAGATAGAGCAACTCAAAGAGGCCTATGCCCCAAAGCACAGACATCCAGTGCCTGCCAAGTGTCTGGCCACAGACTGCCAACAGCAACTGACCAACACAAGTCCAACCAGAAAATCGGTGGTCTGGAGGGTTGTCCAGAGATATGCCAGTTGTTATGAATTATTTGTAACCTTCCAGACATCACCTTTCTGTTTTGCTTATTGGTAAGTAACCCATAGTTGTCTTTGTTACCTGGAAGGTAGAGGGGAAGGATGTGCTGCAGGTCACACTAATTGCAGGTTTAAAAAAAAGATTAAAAATTTGAGCAGCAGCTCCACGACATAACCCATAGAACAACCAGCTTAGCCTACAGACCTGGGCTACTGATGATGCCCATTGAGGCTGAAACATGTCTGGGGATGCATGTGGTCTCGTGCAGAAAGGATGTGACCTAGCAGTAGCAGTTTGGGCTGGACTACCCTTTTTGGGGATGGGGACATAGCCAGATTTGCATATGTTTTTTCCCCTCATCTAGTGGCTTGGCAGGCTGAAAGACTATGGTCTGGAGGGTTGCAGAGAGCTGTGCCAATGATTATGAATGATTTGAAACCTTCCAGCCATGACCTTTCTGTTTTGCTTATTTGGCAAGTAACCCACATGTCTTTTTGTTAGATAGGAGACAGTTGGAGGTGTTGGAGGAAGTGTAGCAGGTCACAGTAATTGCATTTTTAAACTTTGTTTAATATGTAGGCAGCAACATCATAACACAGCTCCTAGAAAAGCCTCCTGGACTTAGAGACCTAGGCGACTTTTCACTCAGGATGCCCAGCTAGGCTGGAACATGTCTCGTGGATGTGTGTGGTCTCATGCAGAAGGGATGTGACCCAGCAGTTAGGACTGGATTGCTCCTTTTGGGGAGGGACCAAGCATGATTTGCATATTCTCTTTCCCTTTCTGTAGTGGCCTGGCAGGCAGAAAAACTATGGTCTGGAGGGTTGACCAGAGATGTGCCAGTGGTTATGAATGATTTGAAACCTTCCAGCCATCACCTTTCTGTTTCGCTTATTTGGTAAGTAACCCATCATTTTGTTTTTTACATGGGAGATAGAGGGGAAGGATGTGCATCAGGTCCCAGTAATTGCAGTTGTTCTTTACATTTTAAAATGTAAACAGCAGCATCAGCTCCATGAAATCAGCCCTAGAAAAGGGAAGTTTTATTATTTTCTTTTGTTCTTTAAATCTTGCTTAATGTAACCTCCTCCAGCTTCTGAACACTGAAACAGGAACTGAACCCATGTTGCACTGCATCATCTTGTTTCAAAGGCAAGTGTGTTGCCCCTGAGCAATCATTCCAAATATATATATTTTTTGCTTGAGTAATGGGTTACTTCAAAGGCAGAGGGCCACTTCATGTCAATTATTTTTCTCACCTTGCGACTATCCACAGTGTGCCTGTTATGCCGGTCTGGTAGATCTTGGTCAGGTCGCACAGTGCATAGTCAGGATTGGTGGCAGATGTCACAGGCCCAGTGGCTCACTGGATGTGCAAAGCAGACAGCAGGAAACACTGATGACATTTTGTTCATGTTGTGCTATCACTGAGTACTGCTGGCTGCTCTTACCCATAACCCGCTAGCTAGACCTATCCGCCATACTGTCCCAGTTGCTCTGCCTCTGAACCCAACCATTCATTCTACATTAATGGACTGCCAACATGTTAATGATGGCGGCTAAATTGTTTTCCCAGCATATTTGCTATTTCTTGTCTTCAAGATCTAGATTCCAGGTTAAATAAAAAGTGGCATATTTAGCTGCATTTCCAACCACCTTTTTCAGGTGAAACACAGATATCTTATCTTGACACTGCCTCTTTGCCCTCTTCGTACAGTGGCCCAGAGGTCACAAGGACAGGTCTAGGGACAGAAGAGGGGGATCTAGTGGGAGCAGTTGCTACACCTGGTAACTCCCAAATGACATCCCTCGTACAGGAATAAATTAATTATAAATATATGATTACTTCTTTGTACATCTGGTGACCCAGCATTGATCTATTGAATTCCTCCATGTATTACCCAACAGAACATATTATAAATTGTATGTCTCCTGAACTGGGGCATCCGACCCAGCCCTTTAAGACGAGGTAGCAATACTTAGAGACAGATGGAGATGCAGAATATTACTCAAACATCAATAATCAAAAATGACCCAGGAAGTTGGCAAAGTGCGACTGTTTTAATGTCAATTATCTAAAACAGGGACTTACAATGAACATCAACGCGTTCGATTGATCTTCACACTCAATTCAACACATAAAAAAGCAAGTTATATACTAAAAACTCATCATCATTGTCGTCTACCTACGTTGCAAGCTACAAAAACCTATTTGCAATGGTGATAGGCATACAAGGAACATCTAGGTGTAAGTTCCATACTGGTCAGGGAAGGTGATTGGGTCTCTAACGTCAGGTGGGGCAACTAAGCCCTCCTCTAGTAGAGGTCACTACGAACATCATCAAATACACAACGTCCCATTGGTTATACAAACGATAGGGCTCTCTATTATGTGTCCCTTTATAATTGGTTGGTGCCCTTGTACCCCTCTGTAATATTCCACCTGCACAAGCATCACGCAAGCTGGCACACAGGTGCTGGTGAGTTGGTGATAATCGGAGCTTCCCACCAATTAGCCCTGGCATCCATCATCACAATTGCATCCTACTATTCAATTAAGGCTTTGCACTCAGCCTTGGACATGTTATCTGTGCTGGAGAATATGAGTGAGTATAGTATACTCTGTCTTCTTGGTTTTGATACAGTTCATCATAGTGTCTATGTTCATCTGACCACATGACTCTAGACCATCTTTTTGAGGCCTGCTGCATTTAAAATATTACTATTTGATGAACCTCTGACGTCTTCAATGTTCTTGCCTCTCATTTAAGACAGAAGGTTTGTTCTTTTTCCCCTTTCTGTAATTGTCCATATGCATATCCAGGCCCAAGGTGGCCTTGACTTCTTGTTGTTGATCCAACAAAGCCTTTCTTTGATCCACCGCCATTGTTGAGTTTTCGATTTCTAACTGCGACACACTGAGTCTTTCTGCTTCTGGAATCCAGCTCTGCTAAAGCACGTTGTGGAATCATCCATAGTCCTTTTATTTCCTACATATATACGTTGGTGCATCGCCGCAATCTATTCACTACATAGCCAGCCTTAAAGAATAATTTTTCTCTTGCGTTACTGTGACTCTACACTTGTAGAATTACTTGATAACTTCTTCATTAGTTCTGTAGCATGAACATACTCATTTCAAGCACGAAATGTTGCTCATCTTTAACACCTCCTCTTTAGAGCTTATAGAATCTTTATGTTCTCTCGTACCTTCATCTCTTCTGTGTGCGTCATTTCTGCTCTTCATGACTTCACCAGTCATCCCTTTTGCTCAGTTTTCCCATTTCTTCCAGGATTTCATACAAATGGCCATCATATTGTCGCATATTCATACAGGCTTTCTCAATGGAAATCTTACTTCCAGGATTCTCTTCGGTACAGGTATTCTTACTGGTACTGCACATGTTTCACATTCTGGCTCCCAACATATAGGCAGCATGCGGGAGGAGCTTTGGATGCAGGTACGTGTCTCCATCTCTACACTCCTTAAGTGATTTTTCACATAAATTGATCAGAAAAATACACCACATTAATAAAGCGTTGTCATTGGGAGCACCTATTAGAATACCCCCTTTCTGGTTTCTGCTCCCTTACAATTCTCTGTCCCACATATTACTTTGAGGAAAATAGTAACATGCTGCCAAAGCAATAACTAAAAAGAAAACAGCCACCACTGAAATGGAAGTACTCCCTCAAGATGTCCATGCCCATCCCTGGTTCAAAAGACGGCCCTATGCCACTGGCTTCACCTCCTCCTTCATACTAACACATGCAAAATGTGATCATATTGTGTTGGCATAAACTTCCTCCAACTCCTGTAACCATTTAGTGGAATAAAGTCAACTCATTTTACTATTATCCTATATTGCCCTGAGATTCATTGTTTCTAATCCTTATGTACCCACCACCAACAAGCCTGTTGCCTCAAATGTGCCACTGCACCTTGTCATTTCACTGTATCAATAAAGTTATTCTGGTTCCCAATGGTTGCCAATATAATCCCCGCACACCCTCTTATGCTGCCTTTAAACCAATTTGGTCCCTCTCCCTTCATGTGTACCATGTGATCCCACACATATGTACCTTCAGCACCAGATTAGATCCCCACCAACAACACATAAGTTGCCCAAAATGTGAACCTTCACATTTTCCTTGATAAAGGGTTATGCTTCCATCGCCCCATGGTAACAATAGAAGCTTCAACCCCCTTCATTAGCCTTACATGCATCAGCGTTTACCATCTTGGATCCCCTGCCCACATCCCCCCGCTCCTAGACCACCATGTAGATTCAGCTACGTTTGCGAATAATGCAGTGCCAAACAGAGGGTTGATTGGATACTGATAACTTGCAATTCCTGCATTAGATGCTGTGACTGTTAAAATTTGGTGCACTTGCATAAGGGCCGTGGCTATGGCCTCAGGACTGGAAAGTCATTGTCACATTTTGACAAGGGGGCATGGCTCAAGCTCTGAGCGGACATGTCTACTTGGCATTTAGGAGTATTTTCTGCATGTGGCTTATCTCTCACCATTGTGAAGCATGAGAAACCTAGGGGTGTTCTCACATCTACTCCGCTGGGATCTTCTATGCAGGTGACCAGGGAATAGACATCCTTTTGGATCCTACCCCTGGGGGCAGACAAGTGAGTGAGGATCACCTGGAAAAGGTTATGGGATACTGTTCATCTGGTTACATTGTTTTGGAGAAAGGTAGGAATCCCTATCACACTGGATGTGTTACAAGGAAGAGAAAGGATAGGGATGAAATACATGGAAATACATCTCATTGTACCCCTTAACCTTGGAATAGTCAATCTGATCTTCCCCCAACCTTTATGGGTTTTTATAAAAGTATTCCACTTTCCCCTTTTCATGTGTATAACAATGCTGAGATGAGGAAGAAACAAATAGGGGCTATGAAGATTACCTCCATCGCCTATTCAAGTACTGGGACGAAGAAGAGACCTGAAGGTTAGGCATGTCCCATCGATTTGCTTAATTATGGTCAGGCAAGTCAGGCAAGGCAAACCCTTAACTCGCACCTGCAACCTGTTAGACAATCACAGGTGCATAAAAGGTGGAGTCATCAGCAGCTGACAGACCGGGGAAACCTGAAGAGCAGAAGGACCAGAGTTAAAGCTGTGCTGGAAGAGAAGCTGAGACGCCAGTAAGCCACAAGAAGCCCTGGGAAATCTGTTGTATGGTGAACGCTGACCGAAGGTCCCAAAGAGGGATAAGTGAGCAGCAGGCGCTGCAGGAAGGCAAAGGTGAAACTCTTCATAACAGCTGGCGAGTGCAAAGTGAAGCACCTGTCTATTTGGCTGTCCGTCAGAAGACGAAATCAAAGAGAAGGAGCCGCTGATACTGGGTAAGTGTCTGGGACACTTAAAATACCCTGGATGCTTGAAGGAGACTGAACAAGCAGCAAAGGTCATTTGAATGAAGCCAACTACTTTACTTATATTGAATGCCAAAAATTAAGCAGAAGTCACCTAATGATCAATTGAATGAAGCAAACTATGTATCTTAAATTGAATACCGAACTGAATGAAAAGAAATAAAGTAACATAGTGCATTGAATGAAACATACTGCATTACTTATATAAAATGCTGAACTGAATGAAATAAGCAAAAGTAACTTAGCACATTGAATCAAACAAATAACATTACTTATATTGAAAACCACGCTGAATGAAACAAGTGAAAATAAATTAACATATGGAATGAAACCAACTATATTGCTTCTACTGAATATCTTAATTGAATGAAATAAGTGAAATGAACTTGTGGTGAATACCAGACTGAATGAACTGAACCAAAAGCCACCATTACTGAAAACTGCCTTGAGTGAAAATAACACCTTTAGTAAACTGAAGGAAAGAAACAAAGATGGTAAAGTTGTGAAGCTACACTTTAGGAAATTGTGTGTTGAATCCAATCATGAACTTTGAAAGAAACCTGACAGTTTCTGGTTGCGTGACCTGTAATGGGTGGACTGTGTGGTCTAAAACTGCACCAAGGACAGAGAGCTACTAATGGTGAAACAAAGGATGATGGAAAAGTGAATGCTAAGTTCCTGGTTACATGACCTGTATTGGGTGGACCGTGTGGTCTGAAACTGCGCCTTGACCAGAGAACTTCTTTATGTGAAGAAGGAAGCCTGCTGAAGCGAAAGCAGGAAACCAACTATTAATAAACGTCAGACTTGGGGAAGGTTACCCTGAGTTATGCAATTTCAGTTTTAACTAAAATGTAATCAATTTAACTTAAAGAAATTGTCTTTAGTAATCTTTCTGTGAGCATGTATTATGCTTATGATTTTAAATTGTATTGTATTTATGTAAAACAAATGCATTTTGTTATCTCAAATTGTGATTTTGATTTTAAAAGGTTTTAATGTAAACCATAACATTTTTAAAAAGTAATACAATGAGAGTGTAATGGATAAAGCTCAAACCCGCCACCTACAGCTGCTTGCTTCTCCAGGTGAAGATGACAAAATATTTACTGCCAAAAATATAGATTGATACTCGCACAGCTGTTTCAACCACATATTGGAAAGATTGTGGTGCTGTCTGTTCATGATATTGCTGATTCAGGCGAGAAAAAAGAGCAACATGTACTAATGTTTGACTTTGCTACAGCGTGTAAAAGATTCTCTAGGGATGTCGCTTGCTGCTTTACATTGCAATCCTGCATCCCTGGGGCTTCCAACAATATGGCTGTAAGTAACTCACCAATCCCACTGCAGTTTCCACTTCTCTTCCATCCCAGGCCCTCTGTTTGGCACTCACCTCCCATTTCACAGCTAAAACACAGGACATCTTGCTCTCACTCCCCTCTAACCCCCCTCTCTTCTCCTACACCTGCTCTCAGTCCTTCCTTGCTCCCCCTGACCCCTCTAACTCTCCTCCTTCCTGCCCATAGCACCGGATGAGTTGTCTACATTTGTATACTCTATGAAAATCTACTGCAAACAGGTGCTCCCCTGCTCCTCCAGAACTATCAAGGACAATATTTCCTCTATTGCTCCTGCCTTGGCTGACTTCTGTAACCATTAATTTGCCACTGGCTCCTTCCCACTACCCCTTAAACCATTGCTTGTGCACCCTTGCCTAAAAAAGCTGTCTGATGACCCTTCCATCTCAGCTAACTATCGCCTCTACTCCCTTCCCGGGTAAACTCTTGGAGGAGTTGGTCATCTCCCAATTCATCCACCACACTGAATCTGTTGGCTGCCTCCATGACCACCAGTCTAGTTTCAGAGCATCCAGAGGCACGGAAAATGCTCTTCTGAATACCCGTGAAGACCTGCTCTCAAATCTTGATTCCAACTCTCCTTCTGTTCTCATTCTCCTTGATCTTCCCTCTGCCTTTCTCATGGTCAATCATTCCATCCTCACAACATAGCTCAGTGATACCCTTGGCATCATGTACCTGGCACTGGATTGGCTAACCTCCTTCCTATCTAACTGTCCTTCCCAGGTGCCACTGGGCCCTTTGCTCTCCTCCACCTTACCTTCTACCTGCAATGTTCCTAAGGCCTTTATCCTACCGCCTTGGATCTTGAACATCTATGTTGTCCCTCTGGTCCACTTGATCTCCTCCTTCTCTCCTCACTTCCAGTGTTATGCTGATGACAAAGCTCTCCTTCAAGCTTCTGTTTACTACCGCCTGTTCTCCCTCTCTCTTTCGTGACTGTCTGACTGCTAATCAGGCATAGTGCACAGCTAACAATCTGTTTCTTAATGGGAGTAAGACTGAGATCCTTCTCATTGGTCCCCTGCTCCCTGTTTCCCTCCCACTCTCTGGTCACCCTCATTGGGACCTCTCCCCTCACCATCCTGTGAGGCTGAAAATCTTGGTGACATCTTCAACTCCTCTCTCTACTTCTCCCCTCACATCACAGACCTTGCAAAGAAGGCCCACTTTCAGCATCACATCCTCAGTGGCATTCTCCCCTTCCTCACCTTCCCCCAGACATGCAATGTCTCTAGAGCTGTGGTCCTCTTAAAATCTGGACTAATGCAACAGCCTTTTCCTCAATCTGCCTCGTTCCTCCCTTCGATCCCTTCAACTAATCCAGAATGGGACTGCAAGACTTATCCTTGGCCTCAAGCCCAGGAACATCTGTCCATCCCTAAACTCTCTCCACTGACTTCTGGTAGCAGAGAGGATCAAATTCAAGACCCTCTGCATCATACAGAAGGCTTTTCGGGGCCTGGGTCCCTGCTAAATCCAACCATCTCTCCCTAAATACCTCCCTGCCAGAGCCTTTCAGTCCTCTAGCTCAAACTCTCTGCAGATCAGATGTTTTTCCAAGCAGAGAGTGGGGTGTAGATCTCTCTTCTTGGCAGGTGCCTCCCTCTGTAATGGCCTCCATGACCCTCTCAGACTTCATCCAGACCTCCTTAAATTCCGAAACGTCTCAAGATCCTGCTTTTCTCTACTTCTTTCCGTTTTGACCTCCCTTGCTAATGTCCCCATCTGCCGCTGCAACTGGTGGCCTGGTCCCTTATAAGTCTTACTGGTTACCGTGCCATCCTTGACCTGTCTATACCAGCACTCCCCCAATCCTGCACTGCCCTTCCAGGCCCCCTTCCCTGACTAGCTTGGAGGGTTGGGCATCCCTCCAGATTCCACCCCCATCCTCACACCTAGACGCCCATCCTCTGGCACTTACCGCTTGCCCCCTGAGCTCCCCTCAGCACTTGCCCAGCCCCTGGGCCCATTGTATTGTATGCATCCCCCTATGCACTTCTCATTACTGCACTTGCACGATCCGAATGTCAAAAGGCATAGTACGCTTTTTATTGTTATATCTCTACTGTACTCCAACCCCCCTTTCTGTTACCTGTTACCACGGCCTTGCCATATGTAAAAATGCAGACAAACGTGGTTGAACTTCTTGAGTTCACCAACTGAAGTGCTCTTGTTGTGGTTCAAAGTGTGACTGCTGGTCACATGATGCTTTCCGCAGCAGGGATGTTGAGCAACTCGACTATCCAACCAGCGGCAAAACAAAACAATAATTTCGGCTACATATATCTTGATCTTTGCAAGATTCAGTTTCACCTCCTGCTTCAGAATGAAAGGGCGAGAGTGACAGGTAAATACGCATACTGATTTCGTCTCTTTTTCACTGCACTATACATTTTCCCGTGCATATATTTTAAATTCTAATTTTTCTATTCAAAGATGTGTGAAGTATGGAGTGCAGCAGGTTTTGATTGTTAAACCATGCCTGTGGTAGAACGGGAACAATTGTCCTCCTTATGTGGATGTTATCTGCATGGATAAAGCTGAGCAGTTCAATAAGGGTGCTCAGATTTCTTCCAAGAACACCCATCACTGATGCATAGCGCATGCCACTCAATTTGACCTGCATAATGTGCAGCTCAGTGGGAAGATTTAAAGGTAACAATTGAAAGCAAACAGATTAAAACAAAAGTCAGTTTCAAAGTACTAAATTGTAGTTTGAAGGTCAAGACTTAATGATTGTGTCATTTCTAATGGGATGCAATTTACTCCACATGTTCAGGGACTTTGCTGCACCGTTTCTATTTTCTTCCCCTAATGAGCTCTTAGCTGGATTTTAGTTAAGTCCATATAATTACATTATCAGAGGTGTACTTAAATACCAGACATTTCTTTTATATTCATATAGAAATCACTGCATATTTTTACAAGTCACATTAAACCGGACTTATTAGGCGCACAGAGGACATTTCTGACATGCATGGTGAAGGAAACCAGGTTACCCGAATCACAATAGCTTGTTGCATAATACATCATTGCTGGTTGTTACGTCAAGTGAATGGCACTTTCTAAACAGTGTGTTGTATGCCCACAGTATCCTCCAAGCTGCCTCGGGGCTATAACTAGGGCTGTTTTAATCGACGTATATGATGTGAGCACATGTGGCAAGAATCATATGTGCATTCCAAGATAGTTGAACCCTGCTGTAGCTGTGCAGTTCTGTAACAACTGAAATGGGAAATGTGTCATGATGCATCTATATAGGTTTACATGCCATGCTTAAAATATAAATGTGTGGTAGGTTTGTGGTGGAGGAGCCGAATGGAAAGGCAGAATGGACATTTGAAATGCAACTACTTGGATGAAATACTAGATATTTATCAGCTATTATGGTTTTGTATTATGGTTTTCCTATATTAAACGTTTGGGAATACCGTTCTTGCATTCACACGAGAGTTTTTGCAGAGCCATTCCTGTCACCTGTTACTATGAAACTGACATGCTTTTTTAAAAAAAAAATAATGATGTTGACGTTTCTTCTGTATATGAAGACAAGCCATCACAATTTGAGTTGATTCGATATTTGAGAGAGCCCTAACCTTTTGTAACAACATCAAAGCATCTTGGTAGTAAGAGGGCAAATATGTAATTGTGTCAAGATTGATAAGAACAGTTAAAAAAAGTCAACGACTAAGCAACCATAAAACCGAAACACAATAAAACCCGAGTTACATGTGCATCAGAATGTCCCATTCGATAAAGGAATGGTCCACCAGTATCAAGAACTCAAACAACAGTCTAAAGGAGGTGCCCAAGATCAAACAGAAGCTGGATTCCAGTTAATGGAGCGCAAATCTGTGGATTAATACCTACAAACTGAGGCGTAGACAGGGTAGAGCCTGAGCAGGCAAGGGCCACGCAACCTCTGTATATGCCCACACAGCAACGCTGTGTGGCCATTTTCAGATGTTAATATAACTGTGGTGGGCCAAAATACATTAGCTTCAGGCTCCACATTTTGAACATTCCAGGATGGAGCATCAGATGATCTGGGGGTGAGGTGGGGTGGTTGTGATGGATGCAGCCACAGAAGGCTACAGGCGACATATGTTCCAGGTACATGCCTACACTGAAACAGCAGCTGAAAAATACATTCATGGAAGTGGTAAAAGGATAAGGGGATGGATATAAAGGTGAACTTAGAGAGCTCGATGGACACCCGCCTGCGACATTGGAAAGAACATTGTTCTGTTCAGCAACTGCAAAGCACTTCCATCCAGTGTTCCAATCTTTTTTACCCTGGTAAACAGCCCTCGCATGTGGTTAAGGAATGCATTGATGTGCCATGCAACCCAAAGCCACCAAGACATCTCCTGTACTTCACCACCAACAACTTGGCAGAATCACACCTGCTCCCCCTCACATCATGACGCACTGCCATGCTAAGGTAAACACAGGACATATAAGTGCATGCCCTTTTGTCATGTAAGTGCAATGAGAAATGTCTTTAATTGCAATTTCAATCCCAAAACGATGTAAATGTAGCTATGATAAGGTGCTCCTTGTGCTGATTAGCTAGCCACTAGACTATTCTCATGCCCTGCGGTGTTGTCAGAGTAACAACAGTACATTTTCGCAAGCTACAGACTGTAAAGAAGAAAGAATGTTGGCATTAAGAACATTAAAACCAAAACCCATAACATTTTAGCCCATTGAGAATAATGCTAAAACGTAAGTATTTATATATGTTGTTTTAATCTAGTATTCCTATACATTGTGCAGTGTGAAATAACAGCAAACACAGTCTGGAACCTAATTAAACTGTTGGGCGAAATACTGCCTTGCAACACTTACATTTGGCTGTGTAGAAGTTGGATTGGCACCATACCTAATCCACTATGTTTGTACAAAATTCCAGAGTGAATCCAGAGTTCTATAGCCAGAGGTGAACTAGGAAGCAAAAGCGGCCCTGGAAATAATGTTGAAAGTGCCCCCATGTTACACATTTTCAGCAAGCCCAACCCTTTTCTTAAGGGAAAATTTGAAAATACCACACAAAAGAGGCTCAGGGTGCAGAGGCCCACCGGGAAATCTCCAGAGTTACTATTGGCCTGTCCACCCCTGTCTATAGCCAATCAGGTGGCCAAAAACCATCTCTCACCTTGATCTGCTGAAATGTTATAGGATTTCACAGAGCTACAGCCTGTGGCGCACCCGTGTAAGTCCCGTGAAGTCCTGCTTTGCCGCGGACCCTGTTTCCAGCGTTTCCAGTGCTTCATTGTAGATCCTTGGATTTGTCGACAGTTCAATTACAAGCCCCAGCAGGTGAAAAACAAAGGGAGAACTATTGACTGTGTGAAGGATCAATAAGCTACAAAGCTAAGAACAAGATTTTAATATACTTTTCTCTTTGTTTAGGCTCCTCTGTAATAAGTGCTGGGCGGAGCTATATAAGCTCAGGGGCGCGCGCACCGCGCGCGCACACCCGTGTAAGTCCCGTGAAGTCCCGCTTTGCCGCTTCGCCGCGGTGCCGCGGTTATCGTGAGAGAGCTAGGTTTTAAGCATTTCATGATTAATTATCAATACTGGTTTTAAAGTTTTTAAAAAAGCCAAGCGAGGCATTATATGAAGTAAGAAAGTGTCAACTATGTTCACTCTTAAATCTGGTATGCCTTGTGCGGATCGAGTGCGTGCCTTACTGGAGTCTACCTCAAGAGATAGTCCAACGTTCACCCCTAAATTGACGCGTCCTTTTGTTAAAAGTGCGCCTCTGGATACGCGAATAAAGAAGAAAAGATCACGACTTGACTTTGTTGCAGGTGACCTGAGAAACTACGGATTTGACGTTGGTCGTTCTACACGTCCTGTGGTTCGAACTGCTGAATGTAATAATTTAAGTGTATCAAGTGTTGAGGCGCTCCCTCTCAATAATGAACAAGCGGGTTCGGCTATCCAGCAACCCGCTCTGAGCACTCGATTGACCCAGGTCATAAATGCTGATACTGAGATGGGAGAGCAACATTGTAATATTTCTTTATCGGACTCAATGATGTTGTTGAACGCTCGCTCAGGAGTTGTTAGTTTAGCACCTCTGTCCACGCAGAAGCAAGAGTGTGTTGCTGTTGAAGACAATGCAATTATAGAGTTGGGGTCATCAGACTCTTGTTTTGTGGCCAAGGATGACGAATCCGACCTCTCCAAGTCCCCTGTTTTATTTAAAAATGGAGATATTTCAGAATCAGAAAGCTCCATCTCATTTATTCCACCGACTCCGAGGAGACTAAATAGTAATAGTTCAGCTGCAAGCCCGACTCTGATAATAAAAAAAGCAGCTCCTGTAACATTAGAAGCAATGAATATGGCTTTGATGTCCCTCGCTAAATTATTTGAAATCTTAGACTCAAAGATCAACTCATTGCAAAATAATGTTGAAACTATTTTGAGGTCACAGAAGGCTTTTGGTTTATCTTTGGCCCAGAAACAAGAGTATGATGTTGATCAGATAGAATTCTTCTCTAAACAGTTAGGTGAGTTGGTGTCATCATGTAATAATATTGGTGATCAAGTGGACAGGAAATTGAGCTCATCTAGAGTTGAGAAAAATATGCAAAAGTCTATGACTGCGGTGCCTTTTGTGGAGGGTATTATACGAGAAATAATAGCAGAGGACGTAGGGTTGGTATCTGTGGTGTCACAATCAAGCCCTTATGTGGGAACAGCTAATGTTGCTGGTGAGGACGCAAGGGGTCAAGGGACTGTGAAGCTGACTAAACTGGCTCCTATATTTGACCAGGTGGTGTTATGTGAAGAGGAACCCGAGGTCCCTTATGCTATTGCCCCCAAAACAAGAGACGAGCAGCAGTCTAAAGGGGCATATACAATATTTGCTAAAAATGCTAAAGGGCTAGACCATCAACAGAAGAAAAATCTGAAGAAATCAAAAAATCAGAAGTCTAGGAGAATACCTTCGAGTGGGAAAACAAAACAATTTTTTAAATCCTTGGCTAAACCGGATAGGGGCGCCTTGATAGCTTCTGATGCAATTTTAAAAAAATATCAGATCTTATCTCAAGAGCGTCAACGTGTGAAGAGTGGAGGTTCGGACCCCCTCAATGTGATCCCCGACATGCTCCCCTAAATGAGCTGGTGCAAATAGTGGAAGATTTAGAGAGCGAATCCATAAATGCAACAGATCGGAATTCAGCTTTAAGGGCCCCGAAGAAAAAGCAATCGAAAGATGATAGAGTATCCAACTCAATTATTAACACTCAAGATCTTAGAAAGGCAGTGGATGAGTATATGGCTCAATTTCATCCAGAGCCATCTCTAACTTACCCACTGGCCAAGGTCCTAAGTCCAGCAGTAAAAAAGCTTGAATTAGAGATTGATGGGAAGGTAACTACTGGGAGGGCCTCTGAGAATCAACTATTAACATCATCTGGAAATGTTTTGCCAGTAGCAGATCAGACTTTTGACACTCAAGAAAATGTACAAAATAATATCTTAATCACAATTAAAGACTGTCTAGTTGCCCTGACCTCAGAACAATTGACTCTTAAATCATCTCTGAAGGCAATGAGCTGTAGTCAGGCTGATCTGGCAAAATTTTCTGATGAAATATCTGCCTCTAAGAAGGTTTCATTCAAACTTCCAGTTGAAGAGACCAAATATCATCCGCCCATAGAAACATCTAGTATTCAGAGTCGCTCCGACTCGAAGGGAAGATTAAACAGCAAAATGCCTCCCCAGCTATTTGCCTTGTTTCTCAGCTGTCGTGAGGGCTCTTTCCCTAAGTACATTATGAATAGACAAAGTATAATGCAAATATTCTCGGATGTGCCGAGTTTAGAGGACATCTCTTCCCGGGATGTAGTACAAGTAGAATTTCCGGATGACAACGATCTAACGGTGTCCTGTTTGTGGTTGGGATCCTGTGTCATTTATAACATTATTTGGTCTGCTAAATCTGATCTTTTTGATTTGGGTTTTAACCTAATTCCAATCACAAAAGATCCCCTGGTGTCCGAGACTGCTTTCAAATCTACCAGTCAGGTTATTAGTGATGATGGTAATTTAGCTAGGAGTTGTAGCTGTGGGAAAGCATAACTAAGAACAGGTGAATCTGCTGCGCGAACCCAGAAATTTGTAGTTATGAGCTGGAATACCAGGGGCCATAAACACCTGCTAAATAATATGAGTAGCTGTTTGGAAGAATGCGATTTAGTTTTTATGCAGGAAACATGGCTAACTGCCCCACTATCATGGGACAACCATTATGTCCATTTGGCTCCAGCGATTAAGGGACAAAAAGGTAGATCTATGTCAGGGATGACAATTATCACTAAAACGTCCACGATAAATACAATTTCAGATGGTCCTAACCCAAATCCCTATTTGCAATGTTCCAGAATAATGTTTCATAAATTGGCATTTCTTGTTATAAACATATACTGGAACCCAATTGCAATTACAACATCTACCTTTTTTAATGACTTGAATGCATTGATGGAAAAAACTATGACCACCACAGAGATTGCGCACGTGATACTAGCAGGGGACCTGAATCTACATCTGTTGGAACCAACTAAGAAAAGAAACACGGATAGGGTCTCCCAATGGTTGGTATTTATTGATACCTGGGACTTAATAATGCTAAATGGAGCAGTTAATTCTGACAATCCACCATCTTATATTTGGACTTGTGGGGGCCAAAATGCTACAATTGATTACATGTATGTTGACCGAAAGCTATTTGAAAAAATATCTGAGTTCAAGGTAATTCCGACTACAGTAAGTGATCATTGGATGCTGAGGGCTGAGTTTTTACTCCAGGTTATGATTGAACCTCGTTATCGTCAGTATCAACTGAATGGTCTGGTCATAAATCCTCAACGGAACAGACTATTATGGACAAACGAAGGATTAAACGCTTTTGCGGCCAGTGTAACAAATGACCATCACTGTTTGTTGAAAGGTATTGACTCATCCAATTATCATGATAAAATGCACCTCTTTGCCTCCACTTTGTCTGCAGGTTTTGGTAAGGGTAATAAGTGTCATACCCATGTATTTGACCAGGGAATCAGAGAGAGAAAAGCACAGTATCGAAAAGAGAAAAGGCAGATAGCCCTTTTACCGGTACACTATCGAGAATCTGCGTTACGCAAATTGAAGACTAATTATAGGAATTGGGTCCGGGGCAACAAGGCAGCTTTGTTCCAACATGATGGCGAAAAGTGGTTACAGGTGGTTAAAACCAAAAATACATCGCAAATTTGGAAATTGTTAAATAATGGAGTAGCTGGTACTCAACTAGCAACTCAACTTAATGGTGTGTCGGAGAAGAAGTGGGTTACCTATTTCTCTGACATATATGGTCTTCCAAATAATAAAAAAATCTCACAACCAAACTTGGAATTGAACAATCCATCTTTTCAAATCAAGTTCGATCGAGAAGATGTATTGTTTTATATAAATAAAGCGAGCTCATCTAGAGCTCCCGGGCCAGATGGCCTGTCAAATTTTGTATTAAAACAGAATTCAGAATTATGGGCATCAATTCTATATGATGTTTTTCAAACCGTGCAAATTAAACAAGCAGTTCCTCCTTCATGGTGTAAGGCCATTACGGTACCAGTCTATAAGAAGGGAGATCGAGCAAACCCTGCGAGTTACCGTCCGATTTCCCTTCTTGATGCCCCGGGTAAGATCTTTAGTAGAATTATTCTAAGAGAGCTCAACAACTGGGCGTCAGAAGAGAATCGGAGAGACCCATTTCAAACTGGATTTGTGGCAGGTCTTGGCACCAGTATTAACATAACGACTCTGAATGCAATTAAAGAACTGTATGCATCAAGAAATCAACCAATTTATCTTGCTTATGTTGATTTTCGAGTAGCGTTTGACTCCGTAGATCGGAGCCTGCTATTGGAGAAACTGTTAAAATTTGGGTGTCCTTCTTCACTTGTACATTTAATATTTTTACTCCATTCCAATACTTCAATGAAAGTTAAATTAAATTTAGAAGGACTACTATCTGAAGAGATTCTAACCCAGCGAGGCCTGAAACAAGGATGCATCCTTGCTGCCACACTGTTCAATTTGTTTATTCTAGATCTAGGCAATGAATTCAATATTGTAGTGAATGATGCCCCGAAACTAGGGAACCAGATCATTGCATGGCTTCTGTATGCAGACGATTTAGTCCTAGTCTCGAAAACACCGAGTGGCCTACAAAACATGCTTGATAAATTAGATCAATATGCCACCAAGAATAATCTTACTTTGAACTTGGAAAAAACTCAAGTGATGGAATTGGGGAGACAGAAGTTAAGATTAAGGAAACAGTACCGTTGGTTTCTGAATAAACAAAAGTTGACTGTGGTGAATGAATACAAATACCTGGGCGTTTTATTCAGTAACTCTCCCACAAATAAGCCCCAAAGAGACAGTCTAAATGGTAAACTGACCACATTAATATCACAAGCCAGAATATTGCAATACAAGTATGGTAAGTTCTCATGTAAACATATTCTTACCTTTTATCAGCAAAAGGTACTTCCCATTATTACCTATGGATGTGAGGCTTGGCTACCTATGGAGGCATGCTATTGGAACAAATTCGAGGCAAAATTTTGGAAGAAAGTCTTGAATCTTCCAAACTCTAGTCCAACAGCACTGCTTCGCTTTGAGTTGGGAATTCTATCAGTAAATATACATGCTTCATGGAAGAGATGCTGTTTATTCAGAAAATGTGTGTTGGGTCTGGCGAGTAATGGCATACTTAAGATTCTGGCAGACTATCTTTTACGTTCAGTACACTTATTTCCATCAAGTTGGAGAGCGGCAGTTATGTCCGATTTGACGGAAGCCAATATCTCATTAGACACTCTACTAATTAATCCCTCTAAAGCCAAAATTAAATTATATCAACTTGATTGGCATATAACTCAACAAGATTGTCTAAAATTAAAAGATTTTGATAGAGCTCTGTTTGGGCATAAAAAATTCCGCCAAACCGCGGATTACTTACTAAAATGCCCCTCTCACAAACTCAGAAACCAAATACTGAGGTTTCGCCTGAATCTATGGCCGACCAAACAAATTTTGGTAAGAAGGGGCATCATTAAGTTGGATGATTCATTCTGTCGATTCTGTAATGATAAACTAACCAAAGAAAGTCTGAAACATCTTTTAATAGAATGTACGGCTTTAAAAATGCAGAGAAAAGACATTATTGATAAATTAACAAGACATCACTGTATAAGACGCTCAAATGATGAATTATGGAATGAGCTATTTGCGACTCCAAAGATCACAGTAAGAATAGCCACTATTCAATTCCTAAATAAGCTTCTATGCCCAATCTGTCCAAGTGAGTAATTGATTGCTTTCTTTATTCCGATTATATGATTAATCATGCTAATCACATGTGATAATGTATGATGTTTTTGCCTTTTATTGTATTGAATTGGCATACTTTGCCTTTTATTGTATGTGTTTTGTATAAAAATAATTTTGTTTGAAAGGTTAATTTAATTAGCCATTCCAAACTAAATAAAAAAAAAAAAAAAAAAATAAAGAGCTACAGCCCACCTGCGGTCAACATTCATTCAGTGGCAGAAAACAGGAATGATAACTCTACATGGTCCACTCTGCTGGTTGTGCAGATCTGTGCAACGGTAAGAACTGATTCTACTCTGATTCTGTATATTTCACGTACTCCAGCTAGTGACCCACAAAACTATTCGATTTACTGTGCTTTATTTGTAAATAAACAATCATAAACAAAACATTGGAAAGGCTTTTTTTCGGTAATCATTTACCTGAAAACTATTATCCAGCATTCGTTATTGACAGTGATGGGAATATTCTGGAGCATAATATGCTAGATAACAAACTTTAAAAGTGAGGATACCAGAGCAGGTCGAATTGAAGGGTGCCTCTATCCAGAACATTGTCCCTGCATTATGATCTTTTTACTGGCTCACTGGCATTTTCTAGTCAGAATATATTGTAAACCCACACCCTTTCGACACTGTTGACAGGAAAAAATCAACTTTGACTGTTATTTTGAAAATATGAAAAAGTAGAAAAATATATTCATATTTGAAAGACTGTAGTAGTATTATTTCTTACCATATTTTTGTTTTTTAAGTAAATCCTATATTAATTTGTTGATGAAGATGCAACATATTTATGCCATTAATTGCTTTATTCATTTTCCATTAAAATCAAAAACATGTATGGAATTCAGCACAGCCTTAACCTTGTTTTTTTCCGACATTGTTTCTTTTTTTGTCGCAAATGCTGTATTTCTTTCAAAAAAGATATGCGAATTCTAGCTATGTAATGGAGTACTTTATTAAGTTTTCCTAAAGATAAAAAATAAGCAATGTGTTACCAATAATATCAAGAAGTGAGTGAATACGAATCCAGTGAATGCGAAGCAGGAACAACTCCAATGTCTAAAGCAACGAAGAAACCACTAGTCGCAGAATTCCTCAATATTAGGTGAGAAACAGTGTACACAATTTCTTTCAATTTTGTGAAATATGCACTTTATTTTGTGATTAGTGCAGAGATGGATACACACACACACACACACACTCACACACACACATCCTCATTTTAATGTGGGTGGAACATGTTTAGAATGCATGAAAAGCTTCTTTAAGCCTGTTTTAACATGAACATACAATTATGGATACGATTCCCCACAAAGAGCATACACCATGGTGTGATATCCATTTGTGGCTTCATTTATGATGTTATCAGTGATGCAACAGTTGACAACTTAGTGGTGTCAACAGTGATGGCATGGATGATAGCATTTTCAATATTGTATGTAAGGTCATGGAATTTTCCATGAGCAGTGCAGAAAGGTGCCAAGTTTTGGTTAGTTTAAGAGTATAATTGACATATTTGTGGGATTAGCTGTTTTGTGCTGAAATAATAACATGCCTTTAACAAAGTGTTTTCACTGAACTCCCATGGTTTGTGTAAGCCCAATGTAAAGATAAGCCATCATTACAAGTTTGGCAGTGCAGGAAAAAAGTGTCAGCAATTCCGTTACTCACTATTCTCACAGTGGCTAAACCCACTAAGCGGTAATTTACCTTCCTACTTAGTGGGAATGAATGTATGGGGAAAACCAAAGAAAGGTTCATAAGTAAATGTCACTAATAGTGTCCTCACATAACTCGTGTTACTGCCACTGTTCCTGCACCGCCAAACTACATGTTTGCCGATAGGGGTTGACTGATTTACCTCCAGAGAAGAGCCTGAGGCAAATCAAGCCCTCACTGGCAAAAAACAGCAGTAGTTACATATGTAATCATGCATATTTGTTAAAAAGTGTGGTTATGACATGTTTGCGAAATGCAAGGTAGGAAGGTTCATTCCTGATGGTGGGAGGGAGCGTGTTCCATAGTGTGGGCGCGATGACAGTGAAGCAGGAGCCCCCTGATAATTTTTTGTAAACTCTAGGTGTAGTAAGTGAGATGGAGGAAGTTGAGCGTAAGGTTCGTGGATTGGGTTTCTTGGAGATGCAACGCGTGAGATAGGGGGGTTGTGTTCTAGAGGCAGTGGTGGGTGGTGGAGAGTATTTTAAAGTCAATGGGCCTCATTACGACCCAAGCGGTAAGTTACCGCCTGGGTCGTACCCTTACCCCCATGGTGTAAACTATGTTTACACCATGGTGGATGGCGGATTTACCCCCCCATTCCAAGGTGAGTGGGGCGGTAAATCCCCATTTCCCATTTTACCCTTCCCCATTCCCATTTTTGCCCCATAGGGCATAATGGGAGTGGGGAAGGCGCTAATTACACCACCGTAAATTACGGTGGCGTAATTAGCACCATGGTCCCTTAGCGCCATGGATTTTAACGCCTGAAAAAAGCAGGCGTTAAAATCACCACGGCGCTAAGGGACCTTGTAATCAGGCGTTAAGGGTCGGCGCCGTTTACGGTGCCGTTAACCCCTTAACGCCTGACTCATAATGAGGCTCAATGTGTGCTTTGATGGGAATCGAGTGGGCTTCACGTCTGATTTGGGAGATGTGCTCTGAGCGTTTGAGGCCCCAAACTGCTCTGTGGGTGTTGTTCTGTGTGAGTTGTAGTTTATTGAGATTCTTGTTGGAGGTCCCTGGTAAGATGGCATTGCAGTAGTCAAGTTTGCTACAGACTGTTGCTCTAGCAAGAGTGAGGCAGTTGCTAGGGGTGAGGAATTTTCTGGAGAGATTGAGGAGTTTGGTCGAGTATGCAGCGGAAGAGGTCATTGCTTTCATGTGTTTGTTCAGGTTGAGTTCTGCATCTAGGTAGACTGTGTTTTCACATGAGGGGAGCCAGAGATGCTGTTTCTGTCGATGATGAAGGTGGAGTAGGCAGGATCAAGATGTTTCAGGTGGTGTCGGGATCCGACCATGAGTAGCTCGGTTTTATCATCATTTAAGCAGAGGTGGTGGTTTGCCATCCATGCCTGTATGATGTTGTAGATGTGATTGATGTTTGCACAGTCGTGCCATAGGTGCCAGATAGTTTGAGATGGATCTGGGTGTCGTCAGCAAAATGTGTGTAGTGACAATTTTTCAGCTACAAATGGTTAGAAGGCTAATCTATTAAATTCAACTCAGTTAATGGATTTGGTTAACTTATGTTTGCCCACATTTGAGGTCACCACTCAGACCTGACCATGCCAAGAAAATCTGAATAAGTCATTTGTGTTGTAGAGTGGGTTAGACACCTGTGTTTACACATGTATTGTAACTCTGTGCAAACACTGTTAATATGTGTAATTTAGATATAGTCACCCTTCATTTTGTGGTTGTTGACAGTCTGAAATTTAGCATCACTCACATATGGTCATTGATTTCCAATGCTCATTCTCTTGTAGGGGAAGATTCATCACTCTAGTCACGGAAAGATGACTTTGATGTTTGAAGAATCCAGAGCTGAATTGAATTTGTTTCATTTGGCGAACTCAACCAAAACTGGAATTTGGGTTGCATATCTTAAATTGAACAGTGGTTGTGTTAAACAGATAGCCCCTGATGAATTTCTGTGTACTAGAAAGATCCAAATCTATAGGAAAGACACATGTTGGGTTTCAGTATGTTTTATGAATTAGTATGATGAAAGAAGTATGAATGGTGTGCCTGATGAGTAAAGTTTTAGCAGATTAATTTGTAGGAGGTTTTGCACAGCATTAGACACTGTGTAGAAAGTCTTGGAAGCTTCACTTCGTTTGTTTCCCCTGTACTCTCTGTTTCTCTGCAATATGACAACTTTAAGAAAAGAACTGATGAAGAATATTCAAAGTTTTTTAAATATTATTTGATAATAATAAAATATGCAATTCTTTGAACTTATTGTGCATAGGTTGATTTACCCTTCTGATCCGTTGTGGTAGAACAATCTTCCTCTACAAACAGGTGTTGTTACCCACAAGCACTTTGTTTTTTGGTAATTAAAGGTGATTAACCTGATTGAAGGACCACTTGTGGTTGTTGTTCCCTTATGCCTCTTGTGGTGGTTGTTTGGAGAATACACCTCCAACTAAAAGCGGAAGGTAAATCATCCAATTTAACATAAAATATCATCAGGAATTCAGCAGCGGAATTTCTGCTCAAAGTATTTCTGTAAAAATGTTTATGGAATCCTATGGAACCCTAAATACGATCTACCACCACCATGCTCCTACTTGTAATCGCGTTGCAATTTCACTGGGTGGCAGTAATGTTAACTGAGTTTGCTGTTAAATCCATGGATTCACCACTAAATTACCACCAGACTCATAATGCAAGCTGAGTTTGGTGGTCAGCGCAAAAAGTGGTGGTAACTGAATTCAAGGTGATAAACCCACTAGAGGAATTAGAACCAGAGGAATTACAGAGAAGCATTTTAGATCATTTCTACAGGGCTAATATCACCAGGGGAATCAATGCCAACAGATAAAATGCTAATACCACCATATTACAAGAAGAAAATACTGCAGAAATACCAACAAAACAGGCGCTATGTATGCCAAAAACAAAATGCCTTTACCTCCACACAAGTGATGGAACTGAGGTTTGAGGTGCACCCAATGAACTTGAAATGGTATGTAAGGCCCACAGTATCTCCAAACAACCTTCCAATTAAAATGCAGTCACCAGCAGTAGCACACTTTGAGCTCCAGACTCCTTGCTGTTCATTGAGCTGCAGCGACATCTCCAGAATCAGAGCCACAGAATACACACTTAAAAGGGCAGAGGAGATGGCATATAAGGAGAGCATTAATTCCCCAGGTCAGGGCAACATCTCCAGCTATTAATACTTCACTGTCTTAACAGGGAGACAATAGCTGACCTACTCACTCTGATGCAGGCAGATTTAGAAAGTAGAATCAACATACAAACAACCATCCCACCACTTCTAAAGCTGAAGTATCAGCGCTTCACTTTTTCTCAAGAGGCATTTTCCAGCACTCTGTGGGAAAGCTGCATGGCAGTGACCATGTGGAAGGCAGGGCATGTACCGCAAGAGCTGAATGAGAATTTCTTTTAAGGCCATTGGATAGTATAATAATACATCTTTCTCACCCAATCACAGATGACTCAGCAATCCCAATTTCATATTTATATGTGACTTTATTTTCAACCCATACTACAGCAATGCTCCTGTCAGTTATCTTTCCCTCTGTCCCACCATTGTATTGGATGATGTCACTACTGTATGGCGGTGGCATTGCCTGTCCATCGCCGTAGCCATCTGTCATAATGCACTCTGAACAACATCCTAATGGCCTGTAGGTGTTACTGCTGACACCCCATTATGTTTGAAATGTTCTGCTGGTGCTGCTCATTGTTGTTCATTCTCCTCCAGATCACATCAAGGGTGTACTAGGACTCTCGGCCAGGGATGTAGACAGGTGCCTGTCACCCAACCTACTGGAATCCTTGGGTCCGCATTATCATTCAGCATTATCAATTCCTGTGTCAGTGTACTGATGCTGCTGGTGCTGAATTGGTTAAACAGGTAAGAAGGGGCAGCAGAAGCATGTAGATGATTGGCAGTGTAACACCAGTGGTGACTACTGGAGTGTCCAACAGGTTATTGATCCCCACAGGGACCCAATACTTATGGTGCTGGTCGCAACTGTAGTGGCTGCATCAGGACAGTGTCAGTAGCAGTGGTGTCAATAGCAACAACTGCTGTGGTGGAGACAGCCTGACTTGTGGGTCAAACTTCGTTGCAATTACTGGCAGCAGATGTGTCCTTTGCAGGGGCCCTCAAGCAGGTGTATTTATTTATTTATTTTTACATTTATAAAGCACACTAACGCCAGGGGCATCAAAGAGCTGTTACCAGACCATTTGCACATCAGACAAAGTACATACAAAACATAGCGTAAAATCATTGTCTATTCCAGGCAGGGGAGGCTGTTGCCCCTATGTCTATAGACATAATGCCCAGTTAGGCGTAGGATAGTTATTTGAATAGCAGTGCTTTTAACGACTCGCAAAAGCTCCAACAGGAGTTCTCAGCTCTTATGGTAGGAGGGAGAAGGTTCCAATGTTTGGCAGCCATGGAAGGGAAGCTGGAGCCTCCCACTTTGGCTTGTTTAATTTTAGCCTGGGTGAGACGATGAGCGTACGCAGACCCAGTCGTTCTAGCAGAAACCGATTTTGAGAATTTTTGGGAAAGGTAGGGTGGGGCATCGTTGGAAAGGCATCTTTGTGTGATTGAGAGAATTTTAAAGAAAAGCCACTCACAGATAGGGAGCCAGGTTACATGACTGAGGGGTGCAGGGGTGCTGTTCAATGTTCCTGTGTTTGGTGTTTACAGACTACTAGTCTCTGTGGTAGGTTGTGTTGACCCTGACATAATGGGACATGATTTGCCTTCCTGGTTGGCCTGTGAACACTTTTTGTGGACAAATAGAACATGGTCACTCTACATATAGGCACAGCAAGACAATGCATTTTGGATGATACTGCCAACGGCTTATAGGAGAGGGATGGGTTTACATGCAGGGGGTGTATGACCCTTGGTATAGATGTTCTCTTTTGTGCACGTACCTTGGTGTAAACATGTAACTTTGTGTCTCATAGGTTTTATTGTCACATGCACCATGTGATTTGATCAGAGGAGTCAGCAAGACACTGTACCATCAAGGAGAATGTATTTTTCCATGGGCTTCAAACAGCATTGCAAGGTTGGACTAGGGCAAGGAGTCATTATTTGGGCTGACAGTTATGCCAACACCCATTGACAAATGCATTGTTAAAGTGAATTTTCATGGTTCAGGCCAGTAATTGCCACTGAATTTCAGTGTAGACTCAATGATATCTGGGGCCGTATGGTATGATTGTGGGCACTCAAGGTATCAATGGACCAATCGGCTATGACTGGTCCTACTTTCTGTACTCCAGATTCCATGTGGTGCCATTCCCATAGCTGCAATGGTACATGTGTTGGTACACAGTCGTGTGGACTGGCACTCCATGGGTGACACATGTGTTATGTTCGCCGGAATTACTGCTGTGCCTTTTTGAGCACAGCCTTGCCATCACCATTGTATCTGTTCTGATTCTGCGCCCTGGCCCTTGCCAAGTGTAGCAAGTCAGTGTATGTATACACATCACAGAGAGGACAGACAGTCTTTAACAGGCTCAGTTTGACTGCCATGAGGAGGACACTTCTGACATTTACCTCCTTCCGTGTTATGGTGAATAGCTGAACTTTGCCACCTCATGTGGAAGCTGTTTCCCATGTGAAGCCCCACCCACCTGTCAATCATTGCTAAACTGTTGGTGCCTTTCTGTTTTGCCACCCTTTTTCCCTACTTAAGCAGCCCTTCAGTCTCTTGCCCTTTGCCGTTGGTGAGTAGGTGCAAGTGGATCTAGGTAATGCGGCCTAAGCCTGCCCACCTGTCAATCATTGCTAAACGGTTGGTGCCTTCTGTTTTGCCACCCTTTTTCCAAACTTAAGTAGCCCTCCAGCCTCTTTTCTTTTGCAGTTGGTGAGCACATGCAAGTGGACATAGGTCATATGGCCTAAGCTTCATCCACCTTCTAAGCCCTGCCTCTTCCTTTCTGCTCTTAACTCTTAGATCAATGGCGTCTCTCACCCGGGCCTGTGAAGTGCAGGGCAGACAAAGAAAATGGCAATTCTTGTCTAGACCTGTTTGGACCGAGAGGACCAACGACTTGAATACCTGCTCAGGTAAGAGGTAAGCATGCACTGAAATGTGTTTTCTCTCTCTGCCCAACAAAGGCCACCCCCACCATCACTAGGCAACGCCAACATCAACAACATCACCCCTACTCTAAGGCATGGATTCCACAATGCAGTAACCACACCAACATCAGCCTCAAGCCCATCAGCACCACCTCACTCTCCACAACACCCTGAACAACAGTCAAGTACTCCCAGCAGAAACACATCAGACAAACCTCCAGGTCCTTTAAGAACTTCCTGGTGGAAGCTCTCACGAAAGAGCTCATCAAACTCCACCTCACATGGAGCGAATACCTAAAACAGAACTACAACTCTCTACTGGAAGCACTCAATGCCACCTTCACAGCCTCCATAAACCGACACACGGCTATAAAATAACTCACATGCAAACTGAAACCATCAGCACCCTGATACATGCAAGAACTGAACCTCAGCAAAAGAATAATCAGGAAACAAGAGAAAACCTGGCACAGCTCCAGGAAGTCATCCAACCTAGTGCTCCTCAAGGAATTCCGAGCAACTCGCCGAAAACCAATCAACACAGCCAAGTCCTCCTACTATCAGAACAACATAGCAGAAGCCGACAACAAAATCAGAGCCCTCTTCAAATCGGTCAAGTGCTGCATCAACCAGGTACCCAACTCAGCCATACCACACTCCATCGAAAAATCCACCACCATCATCACCTTCTACATCTACAAAATTTGCAAGATTCAAAGACACCAGCTCAGCATCCACACATGCAACTCACATCCCTCTACTAGGGAAATCTCCACACACTGGACAACATTCATGACACTCTCTACAGAGGACCTGGTAGAAACCCTAGCCACCCTCAAAGCCACATTGTATACAGACAACAACCTCCCAGCATCCATCCTCAATATCCTCCCCACAGAAGCTCTCCTACTCTACCTGGAGAACATCAACAGCTCAAGCCACATTCCCATCTTCCCTAAAGACTGGACAAATCCTCCTTCTACTAAAGAAACCTACTATGAATCCTGACCACCTAGGACTATTGCCCCATCACCGATCTTGCCCTCGTAGGTAAGATCATCGAGAAAATTATGTTATGTTATGTTATGTTAAGGTTTCTTGTAAAGTGCACGATTGCCCGAAGGCATCATGGTGCTGGAAAGAAACGGAGAACCCTGAAACACAGCCATCAGCCAAAATCCACCATAGTTAAAAAGATGATTTTTAAAGCCTTACTAAAGGCCAGATGGTTATCGATCTTTTTCGATTCGACTGGCAGCTTGTTCCACATCTGTGCTGCTGCAACAAAAAAAGCATGGCCACCCAATCGGAAATGTCAAAATGATGGTACACAGAGCAGACCAGCTGACTCGGATCTCAAAGAATGGTTAGGGAAGTAGCGAGAAAATTAGATGCACAAATATTCTGCTCCCTGTCAATGTAGCGCGCAATGCACAATACAAAGTACCTTAAATTCAATACATTTGGCCAACGGTAACCAATGAAGATGGACTGGAACTGAGGAAATATGAGCACCATACAGTGATCCAGTCACTACTCGAGCTGCACCCAAGAAAGTGGTAGCCACGGAACTGCAGCAACACATCAACACCAAAATTCTCCTGCTAACCTACCATTCCGGGTTCAGACCAAGATTCAGCATGGAGACAGCAAAAAAACAGATGGCCGATAACACCCTAAAAATCCTTGCTGATGGCCACTGGTTTTATTCTACCTCTCAGGTGCTTTCAACACAGTAGACCACCAGGCACTCACGGACATCCTGTATTTCCAAGTGCATATTCTACGTACCTACTATGTCCCTCATATGTGATGTAGTTCCCTGTAATAAGAGGTGTAGCTTTTCCAAGTATGTATTCTTTTGCACTATCCCGGCCCTATGTATGCCCCGTCTGCCTACTGCACTTACTGTAACTGTATTCTTAAGTTTAAGCACCTAGATGCCCTTGGGCTTTGTGTGCTATATAAATAAAGAGCAGAACCATGGGGATCAGCAATCTTGTCATATGCTGGTTCAAGTCCTACCTCACCAACCGCCAGCAGTTTGTTCAGATGGACTCCTCTGGATTGCCAGTGCTCCCCGTCACCTGTGGAGTCCTCCAGGGTTCCATCCTCTCGCCAGTGGTCTTCAATCTATACATGGAACTGCTGGGAGCCCTGCTATTCACATACAATATCCACATCCACCAATACTCTGACAACACCTCAAGATCGACTCCATCTAGGCCATCCACAGACTCAAATCCTGCCTCTCGATGATCCACCCTTGGATGTCTAGCTCAACCCCTCCAAGACTGAATTCCTACTCCTCACCAACGACACCGAATACCCAGACATACAGACTTGGCTATCAACTATGAACCCTGAGGGATTCACACCCGAGGTCAACTCCTGAGCCAAGTCCCCCGGTCTCCACATCAACAAACACCTCTTCTTCAAGAGACAAAAAGCTAAGAAAATTCAGACAGCTCGGTATCAGCTCTCCAATATGTAGAAAGTCAAACCCTCCCTAACTACAGACATCTTTAGATCCACCATTTGAACACTGGTCCTATCCCATTTGGATGGGGCAATGCCCTCCTCGAAAGCCTCCCGTTGTCATCCCTTGTGCCCCAGAGAAGTGTCAGCTGCACGCCTCCTTAGGGGTCTATGCAGATACAACCACATGACCCCAGCCCTCATCAGCTTTCACTGGCTCCAATGCATGCACACATCACCAGCAAGTCTTGCTGCATCATCTAAGGCAGTTGCCCTCAAGTCACCCAGCTACCTCACGGAGAAACTCAGCATCTCTTTCATACAGCTCCCCACCAGAAGTCAGGACACATGCATACTTGAAATCCTGTGCTGCAAAAAAGGAAAAGGACCAGAAAACCAATCTTCTCTCCCTACACCCCAAGACTGTGGTACTTCCTCCCCATCAGCATCAGACCTTCCCCCGTGCTCCTACAATTCACAAAAGAACTCAAAACCCACCTTTTCAATGAGTCTCGCCTCAACACATAGGCTATCACTTTGACCCCCGTACCACCTGACTCGCTAGACACCATCTGCCTCTCTCCAATGCCCTGTACAGATGTACCCCTCCTCTGTGTCCCTCTGTAACCTACCCCTGCGGTATATTTGTTCTATTGTTACCTCAGAAAAATACCACAGCATGCATACATACTGTTGTATACCTCTGTAAAGCTGTAATGCACTCAGTTGTGCATCTATATTGTTGTTTACATATGTAAAGCGCTCCATTGATTCTCGAAGCTGGGTCCACAGTAGATTGAAAACCTCCACCTTGCCTTCTGCAATTTCACCTTTTGTGGAAGTCTTCCTTGTCCGGGAGTGCAGTCTTGTCACATATGTACGTCCAGTTGGCATTCTTCCTCTGGACAGCATGGCTGGCTGCCTCTTCAGCAAGGACCTGGAGCTCTACCTAAATTAATTTTAGTTGTATGACTCTCATTTTAGGTACTTTCCCATTGCTTTTCCCCTTAGTGTGCTTGGCACTACTTGAAGGGTTGGATGGCAACAGTACATTGGTCATTTTAAATAGATTGAATTTTCAATGATGGCCACCGCAAATCTTCCCATTTCCAGAATAATGCTATTTCTGGTTGGCACTTAATCTACCGCTAAAATGACTATTCAGTCATTCCTCCACCTTGCTTGCAATAATGCAAATTCTGATTAAAAGTGTGGGATTAACAGCTCAGTATTAGTTTATGGAGCTATTTTCACCAAACAGAACTACCATTACTGCGGGTGGCTGTGACATTCACATGTAGGCCTCATAAATGGGCATTAACTACACTGAACACCCTGGTGACATCAATAATTCCATCCAGCGGAGATGGCACTGCCTATACCACCAAACTCTTAGCGAGGCTCAATGTCCTTTTAGAAAACTTTTTTACGTACCTTCTTCAACCTCTTTTCAGTTTACTGATTTTTGTTTTTGCATGGTCCACTGACCAGTTTTGCAGGCATTAGGAACTCTTCTGTCATCTCAGGATACTGCTGCAAAATGTCAGTAAATTGTCTTTTTAGTCCACAGACTAGTGACTTAGCATTGTGAACATGAACTGGCACACATGAGACAATAATACACAATTATTTTGATTGTAATGAAGGAGGCAGAGCCACAAATTGCTGCGATTTATCCAAATTTCACACATGAAGGTAATGCACATGTTGACCATATTGCTGAGGCCCATATTGCATGAGATTATGAGATTAAATCAATGCATGTCTTCCTTCAATACATTTGGCATTATGCATACAATAAAGAGTCTTCAATATATTGACATTAAAAACCTACAGTCCTGCATTACCTATATTGGCACCATAAGTATTTACAAAAAAAGAATCATTACAGGTGTCTCAAAGAAGTACTTGTTCAAACAGGAGGTATCCCCAAGTATGCTACTTTCTTACTGGATTTCACACAGCAAGAATGCATGGGAAATTAATTTTTTGTTTTAAGATGTCGTCAATGGATAATGACAGGAGGAAAGAGTAGATCAGTTGTGCTCCATGCATCCTCCTAAAGCAGATGTCAAGAAAAAAAGGAATTGTGGGTCTGGATTTTTTTGTGGCATTGCTGCCAAGTGTCCCCAAAGAACGAGCTAACACTGTGAAGTGTTTGGAGTGTCATCACACACTCAGCTGGACGACTCACGGCACGTATTCATTTGAGACAAATGCAATGAGGCACCACATGCGTATGCATCATCCTGCTGTGGTGTCGCCAGTGAAAGTGTATAGCAGAAGGCCTACAATGCTGTCTGTCCCTCCACATAATGGCTACTTGGTTGTTGTCAATGGCGCATGTGCAGAAAAAAAGTGCTTTTGTTTCAGCATCTTTTTGTGGGATGACCAAGATCCTGTGCTCATGCTTCCAGCTCTTGGTGTACATCATTCTGGCTGCCATCAATCTGCACCAGCCTCATTGTCTCATGTTTTTTTCCTTTTTGTTTTATGTTTTATCTCTTGATTATTCTCTTCATCACGTTACCCTTTTTGTGTTGAGGTTTCTATTTGCATCTCCCGAAAGAAGACAATGAAATTAACAAATAAACTAATGCACAAAATGCTATTTCAAAGCCTGCTTTTTGGGTGTTTTCTTTTGCATGCATGTTTAATTGATTTAGAATAATCATAAACTACTACCTGCCCAACCAACTCTGCTTCTACAAAGCATTGAGGGGGGTTGGATGCCCAAATGTATATTGGCAATGGGTCTCCCGTTCCTCTTGGATTCATCACATCTATGCATCTAGGGATGTCGAATTGATTTGTACCTCATTGTGCTGGAAGAGCATTAGCTAAAGTGACCATCTAATACTGCCTTTTTCCCCGAATCATCCGGTTGCATTACACGATTTGCATCTTACCTCGGTTCTGGTTACCATTGACAGATGGGGTTTAACTGTTAAATGGTACACAGCCTTGTGTAGGAAATTCACAGTTGCAATCGAACTGCGGATGTCTGTGGTGACATTGTCTGGGTTTTCAGATGAGCGATTAAATGCAACCATTGTATCCTGTTTGACGACATTCGGGCTGATCACGGGTCTGGTGGTATCCCGGTGGTAATACCGCCGGGATACCGCCAGGACAAATAGCGTTACCTCGACTCGGTCCGCTGCTATTAGCACAGGATCATGAGTAGCAGGGTAAAAGTTATTGACAATCCCACATTGCGTCCAATGGACCTAATGGGGCTGTGGACGCTATTAGCACATATTGCACTGGCGCTAATAGCGTCAAAAATGCCCATTCTACCGGTCCATTTACCTCAATCTCTGAGCTGGGGGTTAAATGTGGCCATACTCAGGATTGGGCTGACCCTTAAATGTGGCAGTAATAGTGTTACCACCGCATTTAAGGGCTACCGCCCAACCCGTGAACAGGCCCAAGAGGCCAGCCTGTTGGTCTCAAAAGGTTTTCCCATTTAATTGATTAAACAATAGCTTGTGCTAAAAAACATAAAAAAAGGAGGTTACTTAAGGAATTGATGCATGATGATACCCTTACTGTCAAAGTTATTATGAAGGAGAAGAAGAACATCTTTCAAGGTTAAAGGAACTACACCAAATTGTTGAAAATCCCAGTACAAAATAGAGATAACCAATAGATGCTTGATAATTTAAAATGTGCAAAACAGCAAAATGTTGGGCTTTGACATTCCATCCTTGACATGTCCGATACAATAGCTAACTTGTGTAGCATATTATTCTGCCTTGTTTGCTAAACCTTTAAACAATCCATCTGTTTATTTCCAGGACAGACATTACACGGACAGTGGGGACATGTTCTGGATGTATGAGGATGTACTATGGGCAATATTGAAATCTAAGGCCTCTAGGGCTCCTGGCCCAGGCAGCCTTTCTACAGCTACTATTAAAACTGATCTACTCTTATGGGCAGGTATGCTTGAGCACCTATTTAAAGAAATACTGGCAACTTCCCTTGTTCCATCGTCTTGGTTGGAGTCTATCATCATTCCAATCTGCAAACAAGGGGAAGTAATCAATCTTTCTAATTAGAGGACTATAGCCCTCCAAGACACTACTTGCAAGATCTTTGTGTCGTTAATACTTAGAGATCTAAATAAATGGGTAACTTGTCTTGCTATCCTTTCTAAGTATCAGGTTGGTTTTAGGCCATGTTTGGACACCTCTCCTAATTTTAAAAGGGAAACATGGGGACATTTTATTTGGCCTTTATGGACACGAGTAGTGCTTTTGACAGAGATAATTGTAACATCTTGTGGAAGAAACTTTTGGCAAGGGGGATTTCCCCTCTCTTGGTTAACATCCTCTCTGTCCTGCATAGTGGTACTACGATAAAGACCAGGCTTACTAAAGAGGGATCCTTGTCCAGAATTATTGAGATCTGTATCGGATTGAAGCAGGGCATGTTCTGGCCCCAACCCTCTTCAATTAATACAATACTGACATTGACAGTTTTTGGTCCCCGGTCATTACTTTTCCCATCAAATTAGGCCATCTCAAATTAAATTGTTTGGCCATCGCAGATGACCCAATATTTTTCAATAAGACACCCATTGTCCTCCAGAAGAAACTGAACAAGAGTTCAAAATATGCAATCAGAAATAACCTCTCTCTTAGTGAATGGTGCAAAATCAAAAATTATAACTTATACAGCTATAAGCAAACCTAAAACCATGGTCTGGACGGGTGGTGAACAAAGTCTGTGAAGGATTTCCTCCATTACATATTTGGAATTTAATTTGTTGAATGCAATGTCTATAGCTGTGACTAAGGGTGAGATAAGTCTAAATTTGTAATGGCCCAACTAAAAAGAATGTATTACAAGGTTTTTAAATACTCTCTTCTCCCCCTAAAGTGGTATTATGTGGCATAGTGGAACCAGTGATTTTGTATGGCCTGATGACTACATTGTTTGACATAGGCCCATATTTAAATAGTCTCCAAGGTACCATCTGCAAGAAAACTTTGTTTGTCATCATCAATTCCAAATGTGGTATTACACCACCAATTTGGACTGACCTCAATACAGGTTTTGTGGGATGTATTGACCCACTCAGCTATCGTATGCGTCATCACTCTGATAGTTATGGTGCAAGAAACAGCAACAATGGTGGCAAAACTCTTGTGTGCGCCAAAAACCTTCAATACCGCGTGTTTAAAAACACAAAAAGATGGATTCACAATCTGCCACCCATGGTGCATATGTGTTGGGATAGAGCACACACTGCAGAAAATGTGCCAGTGAGCTCCATGACCAGCAAACTGAGTGCAGAGAGAGAAGCAGCACTTTGCAATTGAAACTCCAAAATGTGCCTATATATGACATTTGCTTTGTTCCTAAAAACTCCAAAATACTTATACACAACACTTCTCAACATTCAAAATCTTCCATGGCGCTAAAATTCATGTTATCTAATGAAGCATGGCGAATATACAAAGTCCTAAAGTGTAAAGAGCAAAACATTTCCTCAGACAAACTGGATTGTCTGTAAACTGACAACTTCTGTCAAAATATGTGTGCAGTACACTGGGCTACCTGTGAATGACAGCTGTCAGATGAGCTTCTGATGAAACTTCAAAGTATCCAAACTAAAGTCTGCCGGATTAGCAAACATAAAAGGATTGTTGCTAAAAAGAATACAGATCTAAGTTGTTTTTGATCCTACAGGTTTAAAGCTAAGAAAGTAATGTATGCATGTTATTTGATGCAACAAGTTTGGGTTTTGCTGGATTTTAAAGAAATTAAGAATACAATAGCCTGGCTGAGCTGCAAGAAGTGTAAAAAACAGTTTCTCCCAAGGGGAGGGAAATCCTCTCAGCAGAAACTCACTGGTAGATGATAATTGTGGGTTAGGCCAGACTTTTGTCTACAAAAAGAGAATGAACAATGGCAGATCCTCAAGCCCAGGAAACAGACATGTGAAAGGGTTGTAAAGTGCTCCAGGAAGGAATTCCCCAAAGGAGGGGGCCACTCCTGGAATCCAGGGAGAGACAAAGGGGTGGACCGACCATTTGCAGTTAAGAATTAACAATGAACAATCTTTAGAGACTCATAAATTATTATTCAAAGTGGTGAAAAATATAAAAAGGACAGAGTTGTTAATCTATTTTTTGGCTGCCCGTTTTAAGAGGCAGTAGAACTGTGTAACATGTAACATGTTCTGGATAGGAATGGCAATATATGTGGTCTTATGTGAACTGTGTTAAAGCTAGAATTGCGAAAATGTACACACACGTCCCTATGTTAAGTGCACACATTTGTGGAAATTTGGAAAATGTGTTCATGGCGAAAAGGACAAAATTCCGTAGAAAGGTGAAACAAGGTCCCGCAGCTGTGGGATTTTGATGAACAGATGCTACATAACATATGGAGTCTTTGTGTGTGATTTGTGTAGAGGTGACCAATGTAGAAATATGTATTTAGGATAAAATCAGATTTTGACACTAGTGGCTGAGGGGAGGTTTCTAAGGACTGTAAAGCTAAACCATAAATGTGACATCATCCGGCCTTGATCAAATCACTCAGATGAAAGGCGGAGATGAGGTCCTGATCCAATCCCAGTTCTTAGGGGCAGCTTAGTTAAGCCGATCCATACACCCATTTTGTGATGTCATTTAAAAGGATAAATAGAGACAGCTGACAACACATAGGGACTCACTGATTCACTCACTTTCCTGATTCTGGAGAAGCATTTTGTTCCAGCATTCTACATCCAGCTTTAACATCCTTCCAGATTCAGATGCCCAGAACCTTGCCAAGCAGTAGAGAACTATTGACTTTCAGCAAGGCCTAAATTCTCAAATTTATTCTCACAACCCAGTGGAGCGCTGTGGTATGGGAAGGCCTTCTGAACCAGTATCATGAAACTATCTGGCTTGCTACCACAAGACTTGCCTGGTGAATTTTCTATTCAGCTGATTTGAAATACCAAGAAACAAGGAGGGCAGATCCTGTGCAAATCCGGTGACTGTCCTAGCTGATCCAGTCCAGCACCTGATGTGCTGTCCTTTCCTTGATAGACCCCATCCAATGACCAGAAATGACGGTCCAATTTAATAACAAAGGACTGTAAGTATTAATAGGAAGAACAGTGACCCATAAAATATCTGCATTGTATGATCTCAATCTCAAACCCATCCCCTCTTTAACTCGGAACCATAGTATTGCTAGAACTATACTTGCGCTGACTTTTCTCTCATCTGTGTTACTAAACCCTAACTTCTTAGTGATTTGATTAAGAAAAGTAATTCCCAAACCAAATGGAAACTAGAGTATCACGCATGTATGGTTATGAGCGGCCGTGAATAACTGATTCCTCTGTGGCATTCTCCTTTTTGTAGTCCTTAACATAGTATAAGAAAGGAAATCTGTCATTTTTAACCTGAATTTTTGTTTTCCATTCTCGCGCCTATTTTGCAAAAATGATGACTCATACTAAAACCTCTATAACTCCCTCGGTTTTTATGATATAAGCAACATTTCAACTCCTATTTGTACCTAACATCCTTAGCTATCAAAAGAACCCTAAACCGTAGTGTGCAATAGTGTGATTGGCCTGTTATAGCAAAAATCGCACAAGGAAAAGTTTGCCGCAATTTGACATTATGAAAGATTTTACATGTGTGAATTAGCTTTAAATGATTTCCTACTTTGACTTTGAGATTCCAAATGTTTTCGTTTGACTAAATCATTGCTTGTGGTTGTGTGCATCTGGTCAAAGTGGATCCCATAGAAATGTATCATAATTTAAGCATTTTTTGATCACATTTGCTGTTTTTACTCAGACAATTTCAAAGTTGAAAAGTCAACTCTGTTCTTGTTTTGTGTTTAAAAGGGGGAAGGTGGGAGTGATATTCTGTTTGATTTATGTTATTCTTGAATACCTGCTCTCTCCTCACATCTATTTAGATTGCTTATTGGTGGTTTGAGGGGTGTTGCAGGAGGAACCTCTTACCATAGTGCTATCTGTTCCAAACCAACACAACAGTATTCTTTTATGTTCTGCATTTGTGTTTGTGTTCATTATTTGACTCCTAGTGCATTAAAGACATTATTTAGTGTTCTACAACCCCATTGGCGATTGTTGTTACCAATTAAAATATATTGTGATTTAAATTCTAAATACATAAATACATATTTACCTTTTCAAACTAGCCTGATTCCTGTTTCAGTGTGACCAGGACAAGCCTGAGTCTCCCCAAATAGAGGTGTGTCAAAACTCTGTGCTAGATTCTTCCACTCCGACACCATCTCTTGAACCAACTATCCTGGTGTCAGAGTCAGAAATGAGCAAATTGACCATCAAGCTTACCAAGAGCACCCATTACCTTTGCCCCTTGGAGGAAAAAGGAGGTATATTCTACACCTCCATCCAAGTGCAAGGGCAATGTGCAATTCCAAGCCCTGGTGGACACTGGATCACAAGCAACATTGCTGTCAAGGAAGATCTTTGAGCAGCTAAATTCAGGAAGGGGGGAGAGATACCAAATCCCTGTCACCCCTCTTCCTGGACAGCTCCAGAACTTTGACGTGAAGGAAATTCCTGTTGAAGGGTCGGCAGAGCTGGAAATTAAAATTGGGTGACACAACATTACCACCCGGTCCTAGTTGTGGTGCCAGAGGGAACCCCCTGTCTATTAGGGAATGATATCCTCCGTAGGCTGTCTCCCCTCATAGATTGCGTAAACAAGGTCCTCTGGACCCAGGCTCACAGGCCAATTAAATTAAAACAAAGCATCAACCATGTTAGTTTAAATTGCACATGCTACATGGTTGAAGAAAAACCGAACCAAGTCAGGTTTTACTTTCAAATCAATGACACACCTGTCACCGTCATAGCTGTGGGACCACCAAATGTTGATGACAACTCCTCTCCATTTCTGCAAATCAGCCTCCCTTCCTGTCTCAAGTGGCATTCCACCCTGGAGGGAGATACATTGAAATGTTATACTAATGTACAATCCGAAAATCCCAAGTCCATAGCCAAAATTGATATCAAACCAGCACAAAACTTAGCTGGCATTCTGAAAAAGGGTGAACAGCTCTTCCTCCCGATTCAGTTAAATTACGGGAAGGAGTCTGCCCTCACCCGAGTTGACTTGAATAGTGTAGAAAGCTTCTTCAGTGAAGCATTATTAAAAAAAACCCATAAAAGATCAGGCCCTCCCTGCCGTAGAGTCAGTGCAGCAATGGGTACGGGACCTGGGAATGCCCCGCTCCAAACATCCTCTGTTTAGCAGTTGTATGATCTAAATTTCTAGGCATGAAAAAAGCATAATACATACTTGTTGGGTTGTGCAAGGTTTTCCTTCCGCCTTTTATATGAGCCGTGACCTCCTCAGCCAACTTGAGATTAATTTGGACCCTATTTATTGCCAAGCCTGGTCCTAACTGAAGAGTAAATCTCAGGGTCCTGGCAATCCTAAAGGAAGCCTTCCGGTCAGCACTAGTGCTACGGTAGGAAATGGAATTTCAGAAATGGAGGAGAGGTGACCATCCCAGGCCTCATTTACAGAATCCACCTGTCAAGACCATTAGGCAACATAGATGCGGAATATGGCCAATTGTGAAGGAATACAAGTGTCTTTCCCACTACTGATATCCACCGAGGATGTGTGGACACAGTAGTGGGAACATTTCCAAAACCATGCTATGTTCTATTTTCTAACAATGAACTAAGACTCATCCCAAGAATCACCAAGGAGGACCACTCGGGGACCTTGAGGAAAAACCCAAGGAGCCCGGAGTGTCGCTCCATACTCCCAGCCAGAACCAGCAAGGAGAGCGGGTCGCCTCAATCACGGATGGGCAAAGCAAATTAATTTCTCCACATAGACAGAAAAGAACATCCCAATCTCCCGACTTCCCCTTGACTGGAGGTCAAAACCAAGTTGGGAGGGGGATCTGTGTGATGTATTGACCCACTCTGCTATTTTATGTAGATTCACTCTGATAGTTATGATGCAAGAAACAGCAACAATGGCGGCAAAACTCTTTTGTGCGCCAAAACCTTCAATACCGCATGTTTAAACGCACAAAAAGATGGATGCACAACCTGCCACCCATGGTGCATATATGGTGCCAGTGGGCTGCATGACCAGCAAACAAAGTGCAGAGAGAGAAGCAGCACTTTGCAAATGAAACTACAAAATATGCCTATAAATGACATTTGCTTTGTTGCTAAAAACTCAAAAATGCCTATACACAACACTTCTGAACATTCAAAATCTTGCTTGGCGCTAAAATTCATGTAATCTAATGAAACATGGCGAATATACAAAGTCCTAAAGTGTAAAGAGCAAAACATTTCCTCAGACAAACTGGATTGTGTGTAAACTGATAGCTTCTGTCAAAATCTGTGTGCAGTACACTAGGCTACCTGTGAATGACAGCTGTCAGATGAGCTTCTGATGAAACCTCAAAGTATCTAAACTAAAAGTCTCCCGGATTAGCAAACATACAATGATTGTTGCTTAAAAGAATACAGATCTCAGTTGTTTTTGATCCTTCAGGTTTAAAGCTAGGAAAGTAATGTATGTATTTTATTTGATGCAACACGTTTGTTTTTTTCTGGATTTTAAAGAAATTAAGGAGAAATTAGCCTGGCTGAGCTGCAAGAAGTGGAAAAACAGGATTCTCCCAAGGGGAGGGAAATCCTCTCAGCGGAAACTCACTGGTAGATGATAATTGTGGGTCAGGCCAGTCTACAAAAAGAGAATGAACAATGGCAGATCCTCCAGCCCAGGAAACGGATGTGTGAAAGGGTCGTAAACTGCTCCTGGAAGGAATTCCCCAAAGGAGGGGGCTACTCCAGGACTCCAGGGAGAGACAAAGGGGAGGACCATTTGCTGTGAAGAATAAACAATGAACAATTTTTAGAGGCTCATAATTTGTTATTCAAAGAGGTGAAAAATATAAAAAGGACAGAGTTGTTAGTCCAATTTTTGGCTGCACGTTTTAAGAGGCGGTAGAACTGTGTAACATATTCTGGACAGGAATGGCAATATATGTGGTCTAATGTGAACTGTGCTAATGCTAGAATTGTGAAACTGTACACACACGTCCCTATGTTAAATGCACACATTTGTGGAAATTTGCAGACAATTTTTTAAATGTGTTCATGGTGAAAAGGACAACATTCTGTAGAAAGGTGAAACAAGATCCCACAGCTGCAGGATTTTGATGAACAGATGCTATATAAAATATAGAATATTTGTGTGTGATTTGTGTAGGGGTGACCAATGTAGAAATATGTATTTAGGATAAAATCTGATTTTGACACTAGTGGCTCAGGGGAGGTTTCTAAGGACTGCAAAGCTAAACCATAAATGTGACATCATTCGGCCTTGATCCAATCACCCAGATGCAAGGCAGAGATGAGGTCATGTTCCAGTCCCAGTTCACAGGGGCATGCTTAGTTAAGCCGGGCCATACACCCATTTTGTGATGTCTTTTAAAAGGATAATAGAGACAGCTGACAACACATAGGGACTCACTGATTCACTCACGTTCCTGATTCAGTCGAAGCATTTTGTTCCAGCATTCTACATCCAACTTTTACATCCTTCCATATCCAGATGCCCAGAACCTTGCCAAGCAGTAGAGAATGATTGACTTTCAGCAAGGCATAAATCCTCAAATTTATTCTCACAACCCAGTGGAGCGCTGTGGTGTGGGAAGGCTTTCTGAACCAGTCTCCTGAAACTATCTGGCTTGCTACCACAAGGCTTGCCTGGTGAACCCGCTATCCAGCTGGTTTGAGATACCCAAAAACAAGGAGGGCAGATCCTGTGCAAATCCGGTGACTGGCCTAGCTGATCCAGTTTTGCGCCTGATGTGCTGTCCTTTCCTTAATAGACAACATCCAATGACCGGATCTAATGGTCCAATTTAATTACAAAGGACTTTAAGTATTAACAGGACAAACAGTGACCCATAACATATATGCATTGTATGATCTATATCTCAACCCATCCCCTCTTTAACTCAGAACCACAGTATTGCTAGAACTATCCTTGTACTGACTTTTCTCTCCTCTGTGTTACTAAACCCAAACTTCTTAGTGATTTGATTAAGAAAAGTAATTCACAAACTAAACGGAAACTAGAGTATCATACATGATTGGTTATGAGCAGCCGTGAATAACTGATTCCTGTGTGGCATTCTCCTTTTTGTAGTCCTTAACATAGTATAAGAAAAAATATTTGTCATTCTTAACCTAAATTTCTGTTTTCCATTCTCATGCCTATTTTACAAAAACGACTCTTACTAAAACCTCTATAACTCCCTCAGTTTTTATGATAGAAGCGAAACAGTGTGATTGGCCCGTTATAGCGAAAATCGCACAAGGAAAAGTTTGCCGGCATTTGACATTCTGAAAGATTTTACAAGTGTGAATTAGCTTTAAATTATTTCCTACTTTGACTTTAAGATTCCAAATGCTTTCATTTGATTAAATCATTAATTGTGATTGTGCACATCTGTTCAAAGCGGCTCCCATAGAAATGTATCATAATTTAAGCATTTTTACCACATTTGGTGTTTTTGCTCAGACAATTTCAAAGAAATCTGACAGTTGAAAAGTGAACTCTGTTCTTCTCTTATGTTTAAAAGGGGGAAGGTGGGAGTGATATTCTGTTTGATTTGTATTATTCCTGAATACCTGCTCTCTCCTCACATCTATTTAAATTGCCTATTGGCGGGCTGAGGGGTTTTGCAGGGGGAACCTCTAACCATAGTGCTACCTGTTCCAAACCAACGCAACAGTATCTTTTCTGTGCTGCATTTGTTTTTGTGTTCATTATTTGACTCCTAGTGCATTAAAGACTTTATTTAGTGTTCCGTCATCCCATTGGTGATTGTTGTTACCTATTAAAATATATTGTGATTTAAATTCTAAATACATAAATAAATTATACCTTTGCAAACTGCCTTATTCCTGTTTCAGTGTGACCGGTGGGTGGTGGGGGTCTCAAGAGAAGGGTGTGATATGAGTGATATATCGTTCAGAATATTGAACTTATAGATACAATAAATAAGGGTTCCATGTGTGCACTACATGCTGGGCGTGACTTGGGGTTGTGCCTGATTGAAATCACTTACAGTTTTATGGAGGCAATTATCTATCTATGCCAAAATGATCTCTCCTCCGTTAAACTCTATATGTTAACCTGGCAAAAATAGTACATGGGCAGTCTGTACATTCTTTCAACGGTTACAGAGAGTGATTGTCCAGGCTCCTTTACAGAAAATAATCACAAGAAGAGGAACTTATTTGCAATCCAACTAAGGTAAAGTGCAAGTTGTACGAATTGACTGGTGTGAAACAGTGGATTTATTAAATTCATATAGAACGTATACAGAATATGTCCAATATGACAGAAGAAGAGAGGTTGTACCTAATTATACCCTCAATTTTCCCAGTAGCAAGGCAAGAAATGTGTATTTGTTCTCTAGGCTTAACCAATCGCCAACTCTTGAGCATATTGGTTTGTGGAGTTCTTGGGGTGGGCCAGTCTCCTCTTGCAGATTGTGTAAAAAATGATTGAGAATTAGAAACTAATTAACACATTTCCATCTACTGTATGGTTATTAACAACTTGAGACACTTATATTTCAACTCCTATGTTTATGTTCAGTTTACACAGACAGGTGAATTGAATTTTTATGGGCCAGACTTATGCAGGGAAAAGGTATCTCTTTAATCTTAGCATTTTGCAGATTGTTTACTGATGTTTTTGTCCTTTTAAATGAGCAGATTTAACTTGTTTTTGATTGTTTGAAGCCTGATTTCTACATAATGTTGACTTAAGTTTTTATGTATAACTTATCTTTAGATGTTTTTTATGATCTTGCTTTTAATGTTTCCTTTGTATTTATGTGATACCTTTATTCTGTGAAAGGTTTGCTTATGTTTAAACCAAATCACAATTTAAAAAGAAATGTTCAGTGTCTGTAACAGTGTTTATAACTAGCAAATGTTTGTACTGGGTCAATATCCATCTGTAAACCCTCTTGCTATCTTGACCTAAGCACAAGTAGCAACATATATGGGACACTATTCTATTAAAATGTGTGTTGTTCTTGCCAATGTAAGGCTTCCTCATCTGTGTTATTTATAATGTGTATACTTTCTTCAATAATCGATTACATATTTTTCTAATGATGGAATCAGCTCTTATTACTCAGATAGTGTGCTGTTTCCATCAATAATGGCCCGTCCAGCTGAATCATAATGTGATGTTGACCAATGTTCTTTACTCCAGAATGTGAACATTAGTGTAGACTTATCATGCACGTTGTCATGGATGTTATCAAAAACAGTGTCTCATTCTTATGTGTCTAATATTGTGTGTACATTATTCTCAACAAAGCTGTACCCCAATGCCATCTCCTATTCTGTTATGTTATCAACACACAAGGGTTTTAATCGCAACGGTTTACTAATGTTATTGTCTGATTTACTTTCATTTACCACATGGAGCAATATGAGTAGGTTGCTGTTGGTAGTGGTCCATAATGAGCAGTGAGATCCCCTGAAGACAGAACTCATCGGTTAGGACTATGGTGGTTTGTGACCAAGCCCCCCCAGGACGGTGGACCATGCCTTGCTGGCAGCATTCGCAGGGTAAATCACACAACTGCACTGATATCTGACGCCAGCCCCTGAACACTGAGGACTGAATCAGTAATTGTATTGTATGAATCAGTAATTGTATTGTATGAATCAGTACTTATGCTGTTTGACACATGATACAGAAGGCTCAAGGATGGAATTATCATGGCTATTTGAGTTAGCAAATAATAATACGACTCATACATCCAGCGAAAGCACTTCATTATTTAGTATGTTTTCCCCACTCATATTACCAATTTCCCAGCATCTATCACCCCTGTCACCTAGCCAAGTAATCTGAGGTGGTTTGTGATTGAGAATGTTACTCCTGATTCTACCAATATAAACTAGATCAGCATTGGATTGTTCATCTGAACACACAAAACTAAGGGCTAAATTAGCATATTGTCTTGACAGCTTCATTGCCGAAGTGAACAGTGCCTGAGCTAAAGGGGAAAAAGTTCATGGAGCTCAATAACTTTCAGAGTCACAACCAACCCGTTAGTTTTCCAAGGACAGCAGGGCGGGTCTGCCATTTTCTAAAGTAAGCCGATTTGATGCTTTCAATATGGCCGACAGGTCTAGTCCGTGCCTTGCTGTGTTTAGCGGTGCACCAGTGTGTGTCCATCATTATAAACACAGGTGCGAGACTGCAGCTATCAGAAAGCAGCTGAGGAATGTTGGTGTTCACCAAATGGGCCCACTGGCCCACTTTGAAGCCTTAAGACTATACAGTAATTTATCCTATGAAGTGATAAATTATCACTCCATGCACTAAACCTGCGAGTATATTCACAGAGCAGTTTATAATGTAGCAGTGCTATTTTATGTACATACTGACACAAGATTCAGTACATAACGTCCAAGAAACATCTCGATTCTGACGGGTAAGCAGGTGCACAGCCATCTACTATAAGCCCCATTATTAATTTTGTTCCATTAAGATATAGGATGCATTTCTCAAAATACATTCCGTTTATTTTGTTTTGTTCTTATAGCTTTATACATAATTTGTGCAGGTTACAGGACTCAACAGCCACTGGCTATTTTTCGGACGTAAACCCTAGACCGTGGCTACAACTCAAACGGTGAAACTCAAACGAGGTCACACATATACAATTATGGAGCTCAGGAACCCCGTTTCCATATGTATCAGAACGATCATTACTGTTAAATGTTCATTCTAAATCACTTTGAAGGGCAAGCAATACGCCGATGTTTCCAAATAAAATGTTTGTTTTCAATTTTAGAAATGGCCAGTGAAGCACAGTTTTCAAGAGAGGTGTGTCTAACTGCATCACCATCAGTGACGTCATTTCACCAAAATGCCAGGGGTAGCAGAAGTGACATCACATGACTCTTGACCTCGAATGACATCACAGGTAGTGATGTCATTAGACCCACCCCATAATGACATCACGGGAAGCAATGGAACACAGCCATTTACCCCTTGACAAAACAGGAAGTGGCATCACATAGCATTGTTTCTAGGTACACTATGAAAAATATATTTACAATATTACTGTAACGTGATATACATTTCATAGAACAATGAATCACCATATGTATCGTCAGAAAAAAATATGCTATAACTGCAACTTGTTAAAGAAAAATACATAGTCCGAAATGGATGCTTATTCTACTCTAAATGCTTTTTGGAGGATTGTGTCTGCATTGTGAATTTGAGGTGTTTATGAACAGACTGAATCAGTGACTCACCCTTGAAGTGTGCCTGAAATAAACCTTTAATGAATCTAGCAATTATTGCATGGACTTTCAGAAAAAATAAAATAGATCAAATAGCCATGTCGGATTGGCCACAGCCCAGGAGCTACAATTAGTAAAAGAAAAAAAAAATAAGAAAAACGTGTTTTCTTTCTTTTTTTAGGGGTAGCAATGGATACCGCAGGGGTAGCAAGGGAGACCTCAGACCATACTGTTGTATTCACACTTCACTGCACTGTGTCCATCCTGTACGTAGTTTGGCTGAAACCATTGATGCAGATATTGCTGTTGTAATATTTTCAATTTGCTTCATCACTATGTTTTATTGTGCTTTTCACGTTTTTTTTTCAATATTAAAACCTTTTCAATTGGATATTGTCACTTTGGCTCAAATGTTCACATTATGTATGCATGTGTGTTATGTTGTTTAAACACGGGTCCTTCCTTTGTTACACCTATCCAAGCATAACACAAGCAAGTTTTACATGTCCCAACAAAAGTACAGCAACACCTCATACGGGTTTGGCTGTCAACCCAGCACCTCCATATGACAGGGGCCCAGAAATTGCAACATCAGTACATAGGACCATTTGCTATCACCACCATCATAAATCCTGGGGCAGGACGTTTTTGATGGCCATCGCTGCAACACATACATTCAGTGTCCCATGTGCATTATGACAACCTGCTCTGGCCTGGGTGTAAGCACACAGAAACACAACCTGTTCTAGTACAGGGACATCCAGGATATGAAATGTCGCCGATTCTAAATGCACACATCTGGAACAGATTAGATGTCTCTGGTATCTAGTGGATTAGGGAGGTTATGGCTCTGGAGAAAACATCTAGAAACCAGCAGAAAACATACATGCTCCTCGGTGCCTGCAGACCTTTCATGCAAACTATCCTGCCAAACCGAGACCTCGTCCCATTGGTAAGAGGGGAAATACTGTCAGGGACCAAGGAAACACAGTGAAGCTGTACAGATGGCTCACCTACCAGACATTGTGAAGCATAAACAACAGCTAAGACCAGTGGAGTAACTTTGCTGAAAATGTTGGGGGGGGCATGACATCTGAAGAAAAGGTACCCCAGCCAAATGAATGGGGACAAAATGGTGTGCCATGAAAGTTGGGGGGGACCAAACATCCTATGTACCCCCCAAAATTACGCCCATGGCTAAGACACGCACCATGTGGGACCCATATATTCTCCATGAGTAGGCATGCCCGTTTCCAATGAAGATGACCATTGACAATGGAAGGGACACCAAACAGCAAGACACCTCCACAAACTATGTTGAAACTAGTGTTGAAACTGCAAATGGCCACCATCTGGCAATGCCCGAAGAATGAGGAAATGCAGTCACGTTCCTCACACTTCAAAGCTCATTCTGCTTAAGCGTTCTGGCTGAGCCCTGCCATTTCTTGACTCTCCCAAACCATGGGCTTACGAGCGTGGCCACGCCCCTAGGTACTTGCCTTCCTGGCTCTGCACACCAAAGAAATATGTGGTGCTATAAGGGCTGGGGGTTTTGGCAATCTACTTCTTTGTACAACTCGTGTATTTGTTATGTGCTCCAGACAATTTTTCACAAATGCTGGGCTCTTATTCACGTTATGAGTGGCATGGAAGGGAGCAGGGCTTTGAAACAAATAGTGTTCTGATAGTTTCCATTGTTTAATAGGTAAATTGCCATGCTGGGAGCATGATCAAGCCTGCATCACTGAATTCCATCGGCCATTGCTGAACTCAAAAGCTAAGTGCCACAGACTCTAATCTTTCCATGAACCTAATGCAATAACAATAATGCCACTTATGTATGACTTGTCTTATGTAATGTGAGAAACTGTGGGCCTGATTTACAGAGATATGCGCAAATGTAGTGCTAAAAAGTTAGCGGGTGTGTTAGGATTGCGTGGTTCAAACGCATCAAGGGAGTAGGCGATTTACAGAAATAAGTGCAAGCAGGGACCATCTTTGCAAACTATATAGGATTGCACCCAACACACCTATTACACACTCCTAGTGCAAAGAGAGGAGTCACCGAAACAGACCAAATTGTGCACATTACGATCCGTGATACCAGGTGAAGTTGAAAAACGAAAAATAGCATGTCGAGTACCCACAAGCAATGACAACCACCACCTGCACCCATGCCACCCACCAACGACCCCACAAAATACATTAAAAAGCGCATCCCAAATGCAAAGTGGACCTATGCCCACCATTCCTACACCAGGTACACCCAGGGAACAGAGCCACCACATGCGAACTGAACCTACGCCCACTACACCCAAAATCCCCAAAGCTTGTACTCCCAAGAATCACCACATCACACACACACATGTATGCCCCTCAAAGGCCCATCACATACAAGGCGCACCCCAAAACTACACAACACAGCACCCATGCATCCCACTTGAATCAAAACATAGGGCACAAGTCCAAGCCAGATATATGTAATTTGGCTGTCACCATCATCACACAACAGTCGAGGCACACTGGTGGATGAGAACTGTCCATCCCTGCTAGCAGGTGTGTGGTGCAGCATGTGGATGGCCCACCAGCACCTGCATGTGTGCAAAATGAAGGCATTAAGCCAACACCCAACCCCAGGCATGTGTACCCCCAGTGCATGCAATGCCATATTTAACTGAGGAGAAACTGATGCACAAGTGAGACCCAAAGCCGTGGTGATCCATGTGTGTCCCTGCCCTACACAGTGGTACAAGGGGAATAACCAGATGTGCCCTGTGAGGGGGACCATGACACACTCTGCCATCAATCCACAGCACTGGGCACACACCAAGCTCAACAAATTGTCCAGAGTTTAATGTGAGTCACAACTAAGCACATCAGCTGGATGTACAGGCAATGCAAATGTATGGAGGGCCGGACTTTGGCCATGGACAAGGCCACAACAGGCAGTGGCCAAAAACCAAATCAAAGGCATGCCAGTACCCAGCACAATACCACAAAAACCCAACCAGAAGTCACATCACCTCCACTGTGTAACCACAACACCCAACCATAATCTTTCCATGGACATTGAGCAAACCACATCTACAGTACAACATGTGTGCGTCCCCTTACAAATGAGTGTCCACAGTCACTGCTGCAACTTGTACTACCCACCACTAAAACCACTGACAGGTACACTGTATGTCCGTACCAACTACTGGGCCACCATAACACACCTCCTGAGCAAAAACTACACCACATGACCTTCATCAACAAATATGCGTGATGTCCACAACCCGAGGACATGTGCACAGCCACTTCAATGTGTCGCCACAGCATCCCTTGAAGTGTGAGGGATCATTGTGACATCACATCCCCACCCACCCTAGTACACTGGTCGTCCGGATACAAATACTACACAGATGAGCACCACGTGATGTACAGCATGGAGATACAATGGCCACATACATCAGAGGCACATGTGGTGTTGCTGACACGTATACACCCCACACACAGCCACAAACAATCATACGCACACACCTTTCAGACATATAGATGTGGGACTGACGTCTGGTGACTATCACATGCATCAGCAGCCATGTTGCATGAAAACAATCCAACACTGCCCTAAACTTCAAATCTGGCCACACATACATCCCAAATACATGTGATTGCACAACTGTGACCATCACTGGGACCATGAAAATCACAGGCAACACAACCACACACAACACACCCATGACACACATGCGCCACACACAAAGTCTTGACAATCACAGCGCCACCCAAGAGAGAACTTACACATCCGCAACACAATCACAAACACGTATGAGTAGTGTGGTCATATCCATCACCAACACGGCATGCAAGCATGCGTCTACAGCGTGAAATCCATTTGGACAGCAAGGCACAATCATCATCACCACACGTAGCCATAGATAGACCTGTTCAGGCAACACACATGGATACATGACTATTACGCAAATACATGTCACAATCAGATGCTCATGCATCAATCACATGCATGGACTGAGATGGCCACAAAGAATACATTCAAAATTAGAAATACCATGGCGCTGTCTGTAATCATGAAACCTGCATACAGCATACATGTTGCATGCTGGCAAATTGCACTCATTAGGCCAAATCTCACATGCCACATGATGATGTGGTTCGCATTCTCAAAAATAGACCAGTGTGACATGCAGTACAAAAGATGACTGCACACACACATAAGTGATGTAGAAATCGAATAACCAAACTGATTTCATAAGAAGAATGACATGAATACAATAGACTAACAGACCCAACTGTTTTGTATTGCAAATCGCAAAAAATGAAATCACGGGAATATCCGTTCATGAAATAACAATAATGATGCAAACAACCAAAAAGAGGAAACTCATGTGACAATGCCACATTGGAGTCTCCCTTCACCTGCCTCACACGCGCCTCTGTGCTGTCTATGAGGGCCTGCAGGGCCTCACGAGTGGACTGCTCAATTGCCGAACAGCCCTCATGCTCTCCCACAGAAGCTCTGCACATATTCTTTCCAGCCTTACATGTGCCGTAGCCCTGACCCTGGCAGCTGACTCATCCATAGCATGGAACCTTCTGTCCTCCAGCTGCCGCATCTGCTCCCGTTAGGCTGTGCTTGTCACATGGATGCATTGCCTTGCAACGCTCCTCCCCTGCCAGACCCTGCCAGACCAAGAATGACTGCTGCACCCTCCGTGCAAGAAGACACCAGTGCTTCTGCCTCTGTCACGGCAACTGCTCCTGGCAGCCCATCTCTGGCATTGGGCCTCCCTCTGGAGAGACCATCGACTCCTGGAGGGGAGTACATAGACAGCACTTACCTCAAGTACCATGTCCACTTTCATCCCCTGATCGTGGCAGGCAGACATACCCAAGCCCAGTCCCACTGGAAAGAGCTCCATGACCACTTGAAGCTCCACTGACCTTGAGACTGGCCACAGACCAGCAAATGTGTGTAAGTGGGCAGAGGCTCTGGTGGGTGATGACATCATGAAATCCACACCGCTGGATGCCTGGGGCACAATTGCAAAGGAGGAGCTGGGAGTCCCCTGTGATACATGGAACATGCACACCACAGTCAGCAGTGCACCAGCCATTTGCAAGATCATGTGGCCATGGACCACGTCCAGGGACTTCAGTGCAGCCACCTGTTGTACACACCCTGAAATGAGCATGAGCACCATGGCAACCCTAATCACATCCCTGGAATTCACAGCTGGGACAGTCTGTGAGGATGCGTCCACATTTGTGATCAGCCCCGCCGATGATGGCCAAGGGACACTGTGTATAGTGGAATCAAACAATGTGTCCTGCACAACATCCTGTTGCAAGCCCATGTCCCCATCCTGCACATCGGATGATGCCCTCTCACCAGCCACCATGTCCAGGAACACAACTGTGCCCTCCATCTCCCCCACACTGGAACCTTGCACCACAGATGGCAACTTGCACCACAGATGACAACTCTCAGAGGACTCATCCTCCAGGTCCATGGCAATGTCCCACATGTATCCCACAGCACCATCAGAGGAAACAGCCTCAGGTGAGCATGCAATACAAGATGCCAACCACCTCCCACATTGATGCATGTATCTACGGGGAATAATTCAGCACCCCTAGGCAATGACATTCACCATGGACAACTGGGAACATGGGTGGGGCATCATCATTGCACCATTGGCACAAACATCCTAAGCCTCCACTGACCCAGGACCCTCTGCCCGCACATGACCATTTTACATGTGCATGTGCAAGCTGGACATGGCAAACCTAATGCATCCCACCCTACCCTACCAATGCACCATGGCAAGTCAGCAATCCATTACCCACAGCAATCAATGGGCATCCATGCCCCAACACCCTTTACAGCAACATGCAACTGCACAATGGCACAGCGGAATACAAGGACCACCTTGGAACATCCAAGGTCCTCATACCCATGGGACACACATAGAGTGCTACCATGCATGCACCATTAAGTCACACATCATTGTCACGTCCATGCACCATACCAATATGCATAGCCACCACATGGCGTACACATCCTGCCAGATTGGACTGAACATGTAGACTCACCTGACGCCTGGATCTGGTCCTGCAACACGAGGTCCTGACCATGGAGTTCTGGGTTCACCCTCTGCAGGACCCTGAGATGGATCGTGGAAATCCTATGTCGGCCACGCAAATGCCCCCTGAGCAGTTGGTCTGGCCTCAATGGCCGCCCCGGCCTTTTTCTGGCAACGGATTCTTATGTCATCCCATCTCTTTTTTATGGCTTGTGGCGTGCCCACGGCCACACCCTCCACATTGACAGCTTTTGCAGTGTCCAACCAGATCCTCTGGCTACCAACTGCCCCAAGCTGCTGGTCCGGGTGGAACAGTGCATCGTAGTGCTGGAGCACCAGGTCACACACTATGGCAACTTCTTAACCAGAGAAGTTGACTACCATCATGCACGCAACCCTTGAGGTGGAGGACGAGGTAGCAGACATGTTCGTCCAGACGCTGGTGGACCCGCACGTGGACTGGTATGCACCTGTAACAGAGATAGTGGTGTCAGTACATCTAATCTGATGTCTCACCAACAACGAGTCTGTGCCCCAGTGCGTGCATCCACAGTTCATGGTGCCAGGTTTCCTCAAGGGACATCATAACCCTTTCCCTTGCTCAATGTTTATTCAGCCGTCCAATGCAACTCACCCACTGCATATGACAGGACTGACCACTGGCCATAGGCTGCCTCACTCACACAATGTCCAGCTGTACATGTCCCTGCATGTCATCCAACTACGGTTAATCTACCACATTTTCCATCTATCCATCTTCTGAATAATATCTTGTATGTACGAGTACAGGCTAACCACCATTCCCTGCAAAAATAATCAGGCAACAAGTGAATATCATTGCATGTGTGAGCTCACACATGGAACACACTGTGCCCCCCAGCAGTGCCCCCTCCCCATGAATGCCACCATCCTGCCCTCACCTGACAGCATGCATCCACAGAGCCACCACTTGTCCATGTCCCATCCCCCACTCACCTGCAGTGAGTATCAACAGGCAGTGATGTAGCAATGTCACCTTTGCAACGGACTGTGAAAAATACAAGATGCACAGAAAAGATGGTTTGCAGGACTGTCATCAGGCCAAGGTGTGTCTGGAACTGTTGGCAGGATGCTCCTTGTGATCCCAAGCAACTCTGGATGGAAAAGACGATCTGGGTGGCCGCACGTGAGTTACGCGCATCACAGCGTGCAAACTGAGCATGTAAAAGGGAGGAGTCCAATGCCACAACGTGCCAGGGGAAAGGCATAACCACCACATGCTGGGGAAGCACCACTGCCACAGACAAGCACCAGCACAACCACTGAAGGTGGCACTGCTACCCCTACTAGCCAAGGGCCACCAACACTCACTGAGAAGGGGCAGAGCCGGAAGCCCAAATTCACAGACGACGTACTGCAGGTCCTCACAGACTTTCTAGAAGAAAACCAGTCCCAGATGTACCCCATGGCTGGAAGCACAGTGACACAGGCCCACTGCAAGTGTAAGTGGCAGGAGGTGATGAAGCTTGTGAATGCCTGTGGGCTTGAGAAGCACACTGCAAAAGAGGTACATAAAAGCATGGGTGACCTGACCAGGGGTACAAGGAGAAGTTTGCAGAAAATATCCACTCTGCACATGCAACTGGTGGTGGTCCGCCACACATTGAGGAACTCACTCCATAAGTGTGTAAGCTGTTGCAGGGTGAGGTCTCTGCCTGTGTGACGAGATGACGGCTTCAAGGGAGAGTCTACATCTTGAGATGCCTGCCCTGAGGGACACCATTAGTGCACAGATGGATGTGTCACGTGCTGCTATTCAAGCAGACATGGGTGAGACACAGAAGGAGAATCAAAAAGCCCTTGTGGCAATTGGCAAACTGTTGCATGCCTCTGTGTTGCATGTGGCAGCCGCACAGGAGAGCACGGCATCTTCAGTGCATGGCCAGTTTGGCACTCACCATGATGATTCACAGTGTGGATTGTAACATGTTTTTTTCAAGATGTGATATGTTTTGTGTTCCCTGCACTGAGTAGTTTTGTTCACTCTCGACTCAACACGCCCCTTACTCATCAACCCTGCTGACTTTGTGCACAGACATGGATATTATTAATTTTTATTATTTTGATTTGTTGGTCAAGGTGGACTCATCTGATTTGTTTAATGGACATTTCCATCATGCCCCGTGGGCAGCTGGTTCTGACATGGTGGAACTGTCCGATAGATGCAGGAGGTTGCATGGTCTGCCAGGCATGTTCAAAGATGCCAACTGGCATGCTGGTTTCAAAAGTGGCATGATCTGACATACAGGTAAATATGGTTTTGGGCCATGATGTGCATTTTGTGTGGAATAGGTGTGGCAGGTTACATGCACTCTAATGGTCATGTATGTGTTTGCTTTTTAAGTCACTTTGCACTGTCGGCTCCAACACACCCTGTGAATTCTAACAGGACTCTCTCCTTCATTCATATTCCCCATTACCTCTGCTGTACATTGGCTCTCTTGAAACATATGTGGGGGCCCATTGTTAGGTGGAGGTGGTGGGGCTGCACAGCACAACGTCAGTGGAACAAGGTGTGTGGTATCTGTCTGTCATTTGCCTGTTTGTTGGCATATGCATTCCTGTACTGTCCTGATGTGGCACAGGTAAGGTGTTTCCTAAGTGTGCATGTCTGGTGTTGGGTGGATGATTGTCACAGGCAGCTGACATTGGGGTGGTACTGTTTCTATTGATCTGTGCCTTGTTTGGGTATTTTCTGCATGCTTGTAGTAGTCTGCCCACTTGTGGTGTTTAAGTGCTCATGTCTCTGGTGCTGGCACATAACAGTCATCTGGGTATGCACACATGGCTCACTCCTAACTCATGTGTATTTTTTGGGAGGTGACATGCTGCAGAATTTGGCATTCTTGTCAGATGTTGGCATGTTCATGATGGGTGTGTTTTCAACAGGTATGAGGAACACACCACATGGCCACCTTGGCATGCCATTACTTATGTGTTGCTTTTTCTCAGGTAGATGTGCATGGCCCAACTGGACTTGCCATGTTTCATCATCGAAGGCATTCAGGGATGTGGGTATTGTGTGACTTTCACACTGGAGTTTTTTCAAGTGAAGTATGTGTGGAATACCTCAATGTCTGTGTTCTGGCCCCTCACCCTTTGGCCTGCAATTGGTATGGTACTGTCTGTTTCTGTGGGCGCAACCTCTCTATTGATATGCCATGGCGGCTGGCGATATTATGCAAGATGCAACATGCCAATATTAATTTGCATGCCACTGCTGTGCATACAGCAGTACTCCACCTGAATGATCAAGGCAGTGCAATCCTTTTTTAGCACTCAAAATGTCCTCTCAATTATGCCACCGGTTGCAATGTGTGCTGTATTAGCGTGCCTCCACTGGGGTGGTGGGATTTCGGATAGGCATCATCAGGAATGGTGATAGCGGATATTCACTGTCTTTTGTGGATGACAAAAACAGTATTTAGTGATGGTGTTGTTTGGTATGGTGGTTTGTTTTGTGGTTGTGACCGCTCCTTGGTGTGTTCATGTGTGTATGCAGCCTGATAATCATCTAGAGGGACGCTTCTGGAGTGCCCCCTTTGCCTGACTCTTTTCATTTTAGCACTAGGACCTTTCTTAGAAGCAATAAGACAAATGTGATAATATTCTACGAATTCAGTCTGGACACTTACATACCAAAACCGCAGCATATGCTAATGACATGCTCTTATTTCTAAAATATCAAGAACACAGCGCTCAGTTTCTACTAGATATTATTTCAAGGTTTTCCCTAGCATCGGGCTACAAGTCAAAAATTGCTAAGTCTGAAGTTCTTCGCCTCAATGTACATTGTACAATACATCATACCATTACCTTAGGTATGAAATGGTGTCCCAAAGGCTTTAAATACTTGGGTATTCATATATCAGCATCCAGTAAAAATATCTGAAGACAACATTCTGATATTCTACTAGCAAGAATCAATGAACTAGCAACCTTGTGGTCTCCTCTTTACCTATCCTGGTGGGGATGCCTGGAATCTATTAAAATTATGATTTTCCCTGTTATTCTCTATCTCCTTTATATGCTACCAAACCCCATTCTAACTCCTTGTTTAAATTCATTGATTCTTGCCTAACTAAATTCCTATGGGGAAAAAAGAGACATAGAATTTCTCTCAGCAAATAAAAAAAAATACTGCATTCATGGTGGTGTAGGATTCCCTGATTTCAAAAAGTACCACATGGCTTTTGTTCCCGGCAAACGCAGCTATGGTTTACCCACGAAGAACCACGTTTTGCACCTAACTGGGTAGTCTTGGAAAGAGCTATGGTTTCACACATAACCCTTGCAGATGTTTACTTCATCAAAGGTTAAAACAAATATACTAAATACTCCTGTATTCGCCAATCTGCACATTTTCTTAGATTATATATGTTCTCCTCTATTGCAAAACCTTCCTTGTTCCCCTCTCCTTTCATTTGGCTTAATCCCTTAATTAAAATCAAAGGGAAGTCTATCTGTTGGAAACCATGGCTTTCCAGAGGTATCGCATTTTGCAATCAATTAATTCTACAAGCAGTTCCAATTACTTTTAATGAATTTGCCACTAAGTTCCATATGCCTATCTCTTTTTTGAAACAGTATCTGAATATTATCTTTGCAATTGTGGAGAACTATGAGATTTTAATGTATGATTCCAATATTCCTAATGCACAAAGATCACTGCATTTGATTAGCTCTGTCTTTACTGCCTATGTTTTATAAACTCTAGCTCCAACATCTACTACCCCATTTATTGATCACCTTCACAGTGACTGGCAGCAAGACTGTCTACTACCTAATAATCAACTATGCTGCCCCCCACAATGGAAATGTATCTCCAAGATAACTGCTTCTGCCAGCTTAATTTTTTTTTCACCATAGATATTTTATTGCCCCATTTAACTTTTCAAATGTAAAATAGTACTCAATGATAATTGTTGGAGTTGCTTACACTCTCAGGGCTCTTTTAAACACATGTTTATGGTATGTCAGCATGTCAAACCGTTTTGTAATGCCATATGGAATACTATCAAATTTATTTTTAACCTTCATCAAGATTTTAGTTTTGAATTCCTCATCTTTAGTAGCTCTTTTATACATGACACTATTAATAAGAATACCTGTTATTTGTTTTATCTTTTTATGATGATTGCAATCCAAACTGTAACCACCAACTGGAAACATGTAAACCACATTCATTATAATATATGGTGGAACTCCATTTGTAATATCCACAGGATATAAAACTGCAACGCCTCCTCTCTGGATCTACTACATAAACATCAGTTAAAATGGCAGTCCTTTCTATGTTTCCTATCTGATATGAACTCCCATTAAAATTCTGTGAGCATAACTATTTTATGTATGATTCTGCATCTCCCCTACCCTCGTACATGTCCTGTCCCTTTTGTTTGTTTTGTTTTGTATGTCTTTCTGTTCCCCTTTATTCAAAGGTTCTAATCTCCTTCATACAATGGTAGTTTATCTATTCTTGGCTGATATCTACATGATGTTTCTATTGTTAATCCACTTTCTTTGTACACGTTCTATACCTTAAAATATCTGTTGTATTAATTATATGCCTTGTATATCTGTTTCTTCAAATAAAAACCTTTAAACAAACAAAAGGGATGTATACACTGAGTTGTAAACTACTGAAGTAGCTAAACAAGAACTTTAAAAATGTCTTCAAAATGCCTTTTACGCAAAATATCAGCTACTGTTGTCACTGTTAAATTCACTTAAACTTAATAAGGGGGTTAGACCTGTTGGTATCCCATCTTCTTGCTGTAGTAGTAAGTAGTAACTACAGTTACTATATCTGTTATATACTTTGGGGAAAGTGGGGCTTCTTCTCGGACAATGTGGGAGGACAAAATGTTCATCTTGCACGTCAGGTAGTGATCCTGTTTTCCAATGCCCTGCATCTTTCTTAAATGCTGATGGACATTTATACGCAGACACTTTGGTGAGCCACTTGGATCTGATACAACTCAAGAACAGTGGATTGGATCAATGTAGTTTTGTTATGTGGCCCCAAACCTCTACCAAAATAAAGCGGATCATAAATGGTGTGGTCATTGCACAATAAACACATACATAAAATGCTCTGGTAGCTTTAGACACAGCATTGAATCATGTGGAGTGGCCTTACTTTAGAGCAACATTTGAAGATTTTTCTCTCAAGGCGTAGTGTATTATAGTGTTCTTTGCTATTTATGATGCCCCTTCAGCCTTAGTCAACGTAGATGGTGATTACTCCGAGCCCTTGCCACTTACCTGTCACACCACAGAGAGGTGCCGAAGATCCCTGCTGATTTTAGAAATATCAGCCGTGCCTTCGGCAGTGAATATTGGGTGATCAGAGGAAATACAGTACATAAGGCCTGTGGATTGCTGAGGAGCAACGTGTTTGTTTTGGGAACAGCTCTGGCATGCCTATGTTAAGTTGTATAGTATTATTTGAATATAAAACTGCATTTTTTATTGTAGGAAAAATCATTTATTGTCATTCGTGATATCTGTTTAAGTAAGACACTTTCTTACGGTACAGAAATATATTGGAGAAATCTATGTTGGGATTGTAGCTGACGTTTTTACACAAAACCCACTCGTTTTTGGTGGCTGAGATATCCATTTCTATTTAATGCATGTTTAAAAAAGAAACAAAAAGAGTAATAGTAAGAGTAATTCCATATTTGCAGACAATCGAAATAGTGACAACAATGGGACTAGACTGTGACCACAATGCTCTTGTTCCATAATCCGAAAATAAGCCTAGCTATACAAATTAAATGTAAACATTGCCAAAAACTTGTAGGAAAATGGTTTAATAGGTACATTTTTAGTCCCGGTCAGATTAAAATAGTTAAAGTGGATTATTAGCCATTCATTGAAAAGATGTTGAAAAATGACACCGAGGTAGGGTTTCGGAGTGTTGACACTGACTAATGCTCAGTTATTTACTGGTAATCTTCATTACCCGTAGTTTTACTCTAACATGTCCTTGTCCTACTCAACACACCTCTTGCATCAGACATTGAACTGTATTCAGTTGGTTCAGTCAGTTGGATAAAAGCATTCATGTAAGTTTATGTTGTTGCCATCTAAATGGCTTGAATTGGAATTCCATGGGCCTTTGCCCAGGATGCAGCCATTCCAGTGAATGACTTCCACTAAATCCGATAATGAAGGGGCTGTTCTACTACAATTGCCCATATAAGCTATCTGCTTACTGAGGGGATAGTTGCTTTTGTATATTATGATCTACCAAAGATGATGAAGTTGCTGTCTGAAAGCCTAAAGGCTGCTGTTCTGTCCAGATATGTCACAAAGACTCTTTATTTCAAACACATACCCTTTCTCTTTCTCTGTGGGATAATGGTTCTGGAAGGAATCTGAAATCAATACTTCCTGGGATTGATGGAAGTTTGACATAACTTTAGAGATGATCTGTGGATCACATCTAGGAATGAGGGAATGAAAAAAAGGAGCCTTCAACAGTTTCCCCACAATGCATGTGTTAGTGACCACTAGAAGAAAAGAAAATGATGTATTTGCCCAAATCCAGATGCCACAATGAGAAGGGGAACACTATGATCAGGTGGTCTGCCCACAAATGTTATGTTATTTGGCATTTATATAGCGCTCTCTATATATCATTGGTATGACCTCAAATTATCCAATCCCTGGATGTCAATAGCCCTGGGGATAGTAATTTGATTTCAGCCCATTCCCCTAACTCCTCAGCTAAGACGGATCAGAGACTTTTTACTGGACCCCTCTTGTCTTTCCATGTAGGCAATAGCTGAGGTGATATGTGTCCTTACAAACACTGACCTCCCCTGAACCATTGAGGAGAAGACATAGAGGGCCCTGGAGATGGCTGACAACTCCTTCCAATGGGACAATTGTCCTGATATCTGGGCTCTGCTCAAATCCCCGTCCTGGGCCAATTGTGTGTGTCATAATCATGATTGCAGAGGGCAATCTCAACCAGAATCCCCTCAGAAGATCTGCTGTCTGTAACCATCAGTGTAGCTAGTTTTGCAGTTCCTGTCAGATGGGGACCTGTGCCTCAAAGTCTTGAGACTCCAATCTGCCATGTTTGAGGAGATGGTCGAGCAATGATCTCATGTGCAATCTTGCTCACTATAATTAGGCTTGCTGCCATATGATACTGCCTGGAGAACCCTTTTGGCTGAAGCCTAGTCTCCATTCAAGATAACCTTTAATACTGGCTGGGGCTTCACTGTTGAGTCTTCTAAGAGCAAGACAAGATACCAGGATGCCCTCATCTGACCATGATGAACCAAAACCTGGGGTAGGGGCTATGGAAGACTTCCGTTGATATACTAACAGGTACACTATTAACATTAGAAAGGGACACTAATATACCACAAGTTTTATCAACATGCTCTATAAGCTGCTTTGTGTAAGGTGCTTGAAATCAGCCAGTCCTCCAATGTAAAAGTGTGGATTCTCTCTTTGTGTAAGTGGGCTACCACTGGACCCAGTGCTTTGGTAAGAACCAAAGGAGCTTTCTTGGGGCAAAAGGCAAGTACCCTGAACTGGTGATGGAAGCCAATCTTGGCCCTATTCCTGCTCCCACCTGTGAGGCTAAAAACTAGTCATACTACCAGCTGCACAACCTCAGAGGTATTCTTCCTTTCCTCTCCTACCCGAAAAAGCTCACTGTCTCCAGAGCACTGGTTCTCTCTAGGCTGGACTACTGCAACAGCCTCTTTCTGAATCGGCCTGCTTCTACTCTCCGCCCTCTGCAAATCATCCAGAACAGGACTGCAAGAATTGTCCTTGGCCTCAGACCCAGGGATTGTATCTCTCCAGGATTGAAATCTCTGCACTGGCTCCCAGTGGCTGTGAGGATTAAGTTCAAAACCCTCTGCATTGTCCACAAAAACTTCTGGGGCCTGGGGCCTCAATACCTTCAACTCTTTCTTCCGAAATATCTTCCTTTTCGACCTCTTCACTCATCCACCTCCAACTCCCTCTGGGTCAGTCGCTTCTCCAAGCAACAAGTTGGTGGTAGATCGCTTTCTTCGGCTGGGGCCTCCCTCTGTAACAACCTCCCTGCCTCCCTGAAACTTGAGGAGAATCATCTCCGGTTCTGGAAGCACCTCAAAACCGTTATCTTTGCGTCTGCTTTTTCTCCTCCTCTCCCCTGCTGACTTACTGGCTGAAACCGAAACTGCACTGGTTACCTGGTTGCCCTCTGATCTCGGGCCCAGGTCTCCTCCCTTGTCTGTCACACCCCTGCACCGGATTCCTGGCAACCCCCACACTTGGGACTGTTTCTGTATCCATACAGTCCCACTACCTGTACTTCACACCTGCTGTCTGCACTTACCCTTGCACTTGCCACCTGCTGGCCATACTTTTACTTATTGTTATTTATTATCCCATGTACTGCATGGTCTATTGATGCTACAAAAGTCATGATCCCTGGGATTCAGAGCTGCAGACTGTCCATCTTGAAATGCTGAGAAGAAACGTATGTTTTCAGATTCTAGTGCCAGACGGAATTTCCCTTTTGGTTTTGGTTCCAGGAAGATGATGGGAACACAGTGTGTGTGTGAAATTTAAAGTGCTGCCATTGGGTGTTCGGTTATTGCCCCTTTGTAACATGGTACACCTGAAAATGCAGCTCAAAGAAAGAAACAAATTAAAGCTGCTACCGCCCTGCTTTCATCAAATGTGGGCCAATATTTACACACTTTTCAGACTTTTCTTGGGCACAGTATTGTTCATTCAAAGCAAACTGAGGTTTAGCTGTCAATTTTCCAATCACATATATTAACTATTCCACATGCTAATATATTAAATGACCACATGCCAGGGATATGATGTTTTGGTGATGAAGCAGCATGCATTCACAGTAAATAAATATACCAGCTGAAGTTGAGGGAAATGTTTCCTCCATCATGTCCTATTTTCTAATTATTGAGTCATCCTTTCAAAAGTGCTTACCTACTAGGTCCTGAGAAGGCATAACAAAAATAGTGCCTTACACATACCACAACAATTTGTCAGTGGTGTGGCAAACCAGAGGAAGTTGTCGGACTAAGTAGTGACATTTTATGGGTTTTTTATTCATAAAAGAAAAATTCCTATCGCTATCAGGGTAGTTCCCTGCCTAACAAACTAAAACCTCTGTCTGCGGCTCCATTACTCTTGTGCCGGCACCCTGGAAGGAGGGCTGGAGCCCTCCCTCATCCATCCGACGCCAGCGATATTCGTCATGCAACTTCTGCATATCTAATGCTGGTAAGGCACAGTGCGCATCCAAACGCACTGCCCTTCTACCACTTCTCATCTTTACAGTACAATCTTTTTGAGAAGATTTCCTCCCGTTGCCAGCCCGATAGCATTTGGCGTGCATACTATCCTAAGATGTCCGCTGCCCCTTGTGGTGTCCCCGCTGCCAAGCAACTCCATAATTCACCACCTGCTGCTGCAGAGGCCCAGATTGGCTGCCTGCACCTACTTCCCCCTGCCAGAAGCACAACAAGGCGAGAGCCGGCAGCCCATCCCATGAAGACGCGAACCCTAAGGCACAGGAGCTGTCTGCAACTGTCCGCGGATGGACACGCAGATACAAGCTTTGACCTAGCTCTGCAAGGTAACTTTTAACATACCAGGCAATCCGTTCTCATAGCATCACCACTCCTGGCCCATTTGTAAACACTGATAAAAAGAAATCTTCGACATCATTGTGCAAAACTATCCACCGTTGCTCGCCACCTCACATAACTACCCAACACTAACTACAACTATCAGTGACTCAGTCTATGCCCTACAGGCTACGTCCAATCTATTAATTAGAACTATCCGCTCCACTAATTATGTCACTGCCCTAATCTAATATAGTATATCTGGTGCTACAATCGACACAGCCCCCTGAACCAGTGGACTATATAGTCCTTCCTCTTTTCTTCTGCCTTCGCTCCCCCTCGCCACTGCTGATCTGTTATCTCTTGGCACTGTGCACCTGGCCACCCTCTGTCCTTCGGGCCCAGGTACCTGCTCACCCTGTCACCCTCCCGCACTGCCTGTGGATCAGCCCTTGCACTGGGGTCTGTATCTGTACCCATACAGCCCCCCACTTTTTCTTCCTGCACTTATCAGACCTACCCTGTCTGCTGCCTTTAACCTAGCACTTGCAAATTGCTGGCTGCATTACCACTGTTTGTTGCCTTTATTATTTATTTATCTGTTTCTCCTCTGCTTCGCACTTTCCACTTCTCCCTCCTTCCATGCACTTTTCCCCTCCCCCTCTCCCATGCACTTGCGCGTTCTCAATGTCACTGGGCCTAGTAAGATCGCTGTTTTGTTCTCCCCTGTTCCCCTCCCTTTCCTTGTCGCGCTCTGAAACACTTGGGTATGTGCGCGATAGAAATAAAATATCAATCAATCAATACTAAGGACTATCTTATATGTGCTTTCCATTACCTCCACTTCCCACCCAATACGCTTCCTCCACACCCCATTCCACATTGATAAAACACACATTCACTGAGGACTTGTCAACATGACTACCCTACAAGTACCATCACTCCACCAAGAAAGTCATCCTCAATCACCCCCCACTTGTCAACTACAACATGAACACACCATGCAGTATTACAACCAGAAACAAAAGACTCCGATCTAGACTACCCAAACTTTTTGAACCTCTCGCCAGGTCCATAACCAAACCCAAAATGAGAATTCTCCATTCGCTCACAAGCCACTGCCAGAACTCACTACCAAAGCACCCTTTATAAATAAAACTATCAATCTAACCCCATCATCACAACCATTAAGCAAAATAGATCCACATCTTAAGGGCACCTTAATCAACGCCCGTTCCCTGGTGGCACATGCCACAGAAATAGCAGATATTTTACAATCTGAAGACTATGACTTCCTCAACATAACTGAGTCCTGGCTCCACATGGCAGCAGGCCCAACCATCATGTTGGCAGTTCCTGAGAACTATACAATAATCAGAGCTGACAGAACAATGGCCAGAGGTGGAGATTTAGCCATAACAGCAGAAATCAACCTTGATATAAGACTAGCACCTGCGCCCGATGTAAAATCGTGCAAATCTTTAACCGCCAAAATACCCATCACTGGCTCTAACACCCTTACAATCCACCTATTGTACAGGCCCCCGGGCCCTATCGGCTCATTTGAAAATGACCTTGCCACCATTATCTCAAACAACCTAAAGAATTCCTCACAAGTCCTTTTATTAGGTGATTTCAATTTAGGCTTCAATGACACTAAAGACCAGCAGGCAGAACTCATTGCTGGCTCCCTAACTAAACTTGGCTTCAGCCAAAAAGTAACACCACCTATGCGCAACAAAGGGCAAACCCTTGACTGGGTTTCTGACCATAACTGTACAGCCACCATTATATCCCCCAACCCACAATCTTGGACCGACCGCCATCTCATAGCCTTCTCACTAGAAGCCACAATGCCATCCCCCAAAAACAACCCATTGGCCCCCTCTATTCCCACTAGGAATAGAAAAAACATCACAGCTGAAAAATTAACACCTCTTATAGTACCAACTCTCAATTCTCTCCCAGACTCTAACGACCCCTCCACCTTGGTCGAGGAATATACAAAAATAATGACTGCAGCCTTTGACACCATCACCCGCTAAAAATCAGAAAATGCAAACCTAAAAAACACCTCAATACCTGGTTCACCCCACGCCTCAAATCACTAAGATTAGAAAAGAGAAAAAACAAAGCCATATGGAGACACTCCCCTACGGATGACAATAGGGATAATCTATCCAATATATCCACCCTCTACAAGAAGGAATTTGTAATAGCCAAACACAATACCTAAGGCAAAAGAATCTCACAAGCCAATAAAAGAATGATTCACAATTGTCAAAGAGCTTGAATCTCCCATACACAAAACAGACACCTGTGTAAAGGAAAAAAACGGATGCACTAGCATTCAACAACACTCATCATTAAAATAACAAGCTTATAAAACTAAATTGCCAAAAAATCAAAACAACCGCCAGAACCTAGCACAACAACCTAGAAAACCCCAATTCACCCCAAAACCCTCTGATTGCTTCAACTTCACCAAAGTGTCCATCCTGGAGGTTGAGAAAATCATCCTCACGCTCAAGCCATCCAATTGTCCCCTGCCCAGTCCAAATTAAGATGCAACTAGAGATGTATCGCCTTCATCTCCAAGCTCATCAATGCATCATTCGTTACTGGTACCATCCCAAACAATCTCAAAGAATCCTGGGTCCTCCCCTGCTCAAAAAACAATCCTTAGACCCCTCCATACCCACCAATTATAGGCCCATCACCATTGTCCCCTTCCTGCTTAAAATCTTGGATAAGGTAGCATAGCTCCAAATTCAAAAATATCTTGAACAACATCATCTGCTAGCAGTCCACCAGACGGGATTCAGACCACAACATGGGACTGAAACAGCATTGATCGATCTTAAGGCACAGATCAATACCCTCAGAGACAACGGCCAAACCGCCTTATTGCTCATGCTTGATCTGTTTGCTGCCTTCAATTTGGTTGACCACAAAGTCCTCTGTAATCTCTCGGACACGGCCTCACATTTCTCTCAGGACGCCATCAAATGGGTACAATCCTTCTTGAAAGACAGGACCATGCGTGTCTTCTCGCCGTCAGCCTCTGCCAACCCCATTCCCATGACCTGTGGAGTACCTCAGGGCTCCTGTGTGTCACCCACTATGGTCACCATATTCACCAAGCCCCTTTTTGATGATCCTGATGGCCTTGGTATGGCCTACAGTAAATATGCATATGATACTCAGGTCCTCTTACCGTTGATGGGAGATTATTACAAGGATTTGGCCTTGGTTTTTGGCGTGTACCTCATCATCCAGGCATGGATGGCCACCCACGGTCTATGCCTGAATGATGACAAAACACTCATCATCCTTGGTACTGCCACCAACATCAATAAACGCAGCCTCAAATACTCTAGTTTTGACATTGATGGCAATATAATCAAAGTTGCTAAAGAAGTCACAATGCTTGGCTTTTATCTAGACGCCACCTTCTCCCTTTCCAAACAGACCAACTCCCTGGTGTCTACCAGGGCCTACACATGTAAGTTTATCAGAGCTGCTAAACCCTTTCTCTCAACTCCTAGTTGTATCACACTGGCAAGAGCCTTGATCCTGTCAAGCTTAGACTACTGCAATGCCATATATCTGGGCGCCAAAAAACAAATCATCAATAAAATCCAGATACTTCAAAACAACACCTTCAGAGTGGCACTGTGTATCTCTAAAAAAGTTCACATCTCCGAGACAAGGAGACTGAACAACTGGCTCACAGCAAATAACACAATTTGACTAAAGACAGCCTCTCTCACACGTAAATGCCTGAATAACGCCGCCCCACACTACCTCACTGAAAGATTCACAAGGCAATAACTAAACACCCGACAAGACTGGCCAACTCAAACCTCTTAATAATACTTAGATTCAAACAAGCCAAAACAGGGGGGGGTAGCTTCCCAGTCAAAGCAGCCCAACTATGGAACTCCCTACCACCTGCCTTAAGAACAAACCAAACTTACCCTCACTTTTGACAGAACATCATCAATTGGTTTAAAGAAAATGACCATTAACCACTGTTACCCTCACGGACCTCCATGACCAGCCCAACTGTACATATTTAACTTTGGCTTTGGACACACTTACCCTGTCTTTAATGTTGTATGTTATTTTCACCTGTTTATTATTTCTGTATTCCTTCCACCTGCCTACTACTCCCCTGTACATTACTTGCCTTCTTCACTGACTTTTTATATACCTATGACTACTGCCCTGTGTGTATATATGCACAGCACTGTAACCAAGCTAAGAACCCTGCCTGTCTCCACACCCTGATACCCTCGGGTCTGGCGCATACTATACATAATAAAACAAACAAACAAACAAACAAACAAACAAACAAACAAAACTAATGGTGTGCAAATTTAAACAGTATTTGCTCAAAAATCCTAGCCACATAATCTGGCACTACCACTTAGAAAAACGTAACTAAAAAGAGAGTCCGGGGCAATGGCCTCTAACATTGGATTCTGCCTGGTCCAAACACTTGGATGACTAGTCGTTAATTTCACATTTTTAAATATGGTAACATAGTTCACAACTTTCTTGCAGACTCTGGTTCCCTCTTCCTCTGTGGCAGATTCTCCATAAATTATCATACACGTTCACTATGTCCATTGTCTGTAGCCATGTATAATCATCTACACTTTGCGCACACTCCTGGTCTGGCAGATTCAGCTACAACCCAGCAACCCAACATCCCTCTTCACTGCTCTGCTTCCCTTTCTTCTATCCCTACCTTATTTGGTATACCATTACTGTTGTTCTTTTTATAGAATAGATACAGAAGCTACTGCTGCACCCCATATTATTAAAGGGCAAAAAAAAACAAGACTCACTATTATGCAAGATGTTCCTACTAATTGTCACTTTCATGCAAAACGCCTTTTAGTACCCACCTGGAATTTAGCCAATGTATCTATAAAAGCTGCCTCTTCTGTGTAATTTTCAGAGATGGTTCTGACAACTTCTAGGGTGAGTGAACCAAAACCTGAACGATAAACGATCCCAAATACTCGATACACTGTTTACACGGAAAATACAAGGAAAATACAGTTTTATTACATGCAAAAGTATCAGACGGTCCCGTAGAACCAAAGTAACACGGAGCTAGCCCCGCCCAAAGAATTTACATTTTTTATAGCAGTAAACCGCAAATTAACAGAAAAGATTACAACATGACCCCACACTCCCCATTAGCTAACACTATATGCAATTCTAATTATTCCCTATAGTCCATTACCCTATTGGTCACACATTACCTAAACACATTCACCTACTCAAGTGACCTACTACATTATCACTACAAAGCACAGGAATTGATTAACCAACAGGTACATTGTTACCTTAATATTTATATTACGGGGTGCTCAATCAGCTAGCTAGATGAGTACGGGCATTTTTGCTATCAGGACATATTGTTTGGGGTAGGCTGTGTCCTTCCGATCCTGGGAGTATTTAATCTCCAGAGAAATAGAAATCAGCAACTGGAAGAAATGACCAGCACACAGCAGGCGCAGGCGAATGACTCCACCTCCCAATTGGTCCTCCTCTAGACTACATATTGTGGTATTTTAAAATTGGTCACATCCTGATGAAGGCCACAAGTGCTTTGAACATCAGCCATGTTTCTTGAGATGGCCGAAACACAACGTGTTGACTTTCTATGAATTTATAACAGCACTGCAAACAAAGGGCAGGTCACATATATACATAGAAAAGCGCAAATAAAGATGGAAACAACTTTGTATATGGATACTGGATCTATTGGATGATAGGTCCCAAAATTGTAATAATGGATTGTTTTGTCTCTGAAAATTAAATGAGATGTTAATGTGGGTTACACAAATATGTCTAAATGTCTAAATGTGATTGGAAAAATGTGGATATGAGAATGACTTTTAATTGTTTTGTTATGTGAATAAAATTATATTTTGGTTAAATAATCAGAAGTGGCTGAACGTAAACAAACTGAAGCAATAGTGTGTGACATAAAGGACTTGATCACTATGTTTGATATACATTGTTACTGTAATACATTTCTCTAACGAGTAAAATATTCTTGGTCATCACATGATGTGCACCCCTATGTCGGATCCTGATCAAAGTGTAAATAGTGAGGTCATCTCTGCTCTGATAATACAATGGGCCTCCTCATTATACCAGAAACTGTGGCATGCACAACCAGCTCCCTGCCCATGTGGATATCTATTGGCATCATATCTGCTCCTCCCATCCCAAATCACGGTACAGCCCTGGCACATCTCCTCACTTATCTCTCTAGGAAACCCGGTGCCCATGAATGATGTTGTTAGGCAGAATTACATGCAGTACCCTTTGGGAACACTACACATAATTAAGACTACAGGTGTAAGCACAATCTCACCTTTGGTACAAGCCTGTACTACACAGTTATGTGGTAGCAGTGGCTGAGCATCCAGACTTATATCAAGAGGGATGTGAGCAGTACAAGATGTTACACAAAGGACTTGCAATCACAGTAGTTCAAACAAACACTATTCAAGGTTTCTTGGTAAAATTATAAACATACTTTTACACAGTCAGTTGGAAAACATTCCACTAGTAAGTAGCAGCTCAATATCACCATTTAATACACTACAGTACACAACCAATATGTTTCTGAACAAGTTAGGCTCCCCTGAAGTGGGAGCAAAATGGCACTTCAGTAACTTTAAAAAGGGGTAGTGTTAGGCGGAAACCTGTGCAGTTCCCTCTGGGACCACTGCAAAAGATTTAGGACTACAGGCGTTGGCGGTGAACCCACTTGGTAGCAGTCTGCACCACACAGATTCACGTGGTAGCTGTGGCTGAGCAGTCAGACTTCTCTCAAGAAAAGTTGAGCAGTATGTGGAGTATACAAAATAGGGCAATTCTTCACAGCAAGACAAGCAAACACGCAACAAGGCTTAGTGTAAAGATGTTAAGATATTTATTTATAACAGAACGTCTATGAAAAACACTAAGGCAAATCACGGCAACCAAATCAAACACAATTACTCTACGAAGTAGACGATCAATTCCCCTAACAATATCGACAACTCTAGGTTCTACTGGTACCACTTATTTTCAGACTGAGGTGTATACCTCATCCTAGATGACACTCGAATATTAGTTAGGACGGGAGAGAAAAAGATAGGCAGGTTATGAAATCAACACAGTTCGATCCAAGCGGATAAAATGCAAAGCAGGAAGGCAAGAATCACAATAGATCGTAAAGTTCAGAGGCCAGGCCCACTCGGAGAGAGGCAAGGCACGATGTCCCAAAAAGCCTCTAGTGGAGATGCATTCAAGTCTGTATTGCAAATTGTTATCGGTGGATTGAACCAGTTCAGAACAACGAATGAGAAAAGCTTGGAGGCGACCCAACGGAACAGAGAGGATTAAGACACCTCACACGAACCGACCGAAAGGGAAGCAAGGCGGACACGGTACCTTGTTGTGGAGGGCAGCTCCGGCGGGGGCAGTTGTTCCTGGTGGGGGATGCATGTCGGGTCTTTGCCAAGAGTAGAGATGATCTCGTCGTCAAAGAAAATGAAGTCCGGTGCACCACCAGGGAAGAGACCAGCCGCGGAGTGCTCCGTCACAAGGCACCACCTTTAGGTCGTGGTTCAGGGGTAGTGGCTATCCGGTTGCCGAGGTGCTCTGCACGGGCAATTCGACCACTGCGTCCTGAGGCAAATAAAAAGCAAAGGGGACTGGTTGTTCCCACCAGTCAAGGGAAGAGACTCTCCGGCAGGGAGATCTCCTCTGTCGTCGGGAAGTGGTGAGTCGGTTCCGCAGGGCTCCACCGGAGGTGTCGTCGTGCAGGTCGGCTCAGCGCTACCCTCGTCAGATTCTTAGGTCCTGTTGCGACTTCTGAAGATCCAGTCCCAAAAGCCCTGCTTTTATGCAGAAAACCCCCATTCATTCAGCCTAGCTGTCAATCAACACATGCTAAGTGGTGAGCGGGAAGGCTCACCACCTGGGCCAATCACTCCAGAGTGCGACCAGAGTTGGCAAGGCAACTCGGTCCAGGGTGCCTAAACCCCCTCCCACACCCCTGTGGTAACCCAGACAGAATGGCACCACTTTGGAGGGTCTCTGTACAGAGCCCGCCAAAAGTGGAACAAAGGGCACGACCTTTGGTTTAGGAGTCACAGAGACGAACACAGTCGCCATTTTACAAACCGAGTTCTGGCAGAAAATACCACCCGATAAACCTATTTAAGATAAGTAGATCGGTGGTACGTTAGAGATTAAGGAGAAACAGTATCATTCTCCAACAATGGGACGAGTCCCATAGGGTTATGTTCGGGGACGAACATAACAAGTAGTTTCCACTGCCACCAGCCAAAACTCGATGAGGGGGGATGGGACAGTGCACCCTCGAGTAACAGATCCAGGAGTAAACGAATTACCCCTACTAGTACGTCCACAATAAGATGGTTTGTACTAGTTATGTTATTAAATTTAGGTCTAGTAAAGCCAATGGTGACTTTACATGCCCGGGGAGAGAGTAGTCAGTCCCCGGGTATGGAGTCTATGGTGGGGGATCCGCTAGGACGCTCCCGTGTTACGGCACGTAGGGTGCGGTGTAACACACATAGAAAAACATATGAGACCCTGTGGAGTAAAAGACCCCATAGCCCATCGAACACATTGACATTTCAAAGGAATTACACACATACATGTCCAAGAGTGGGAGAAAAGAGTCTCACTCTTGGCAGGATGGAAAAAAACAAACTCCAGAAATCCAGCAAAGCTGCTGGGGGACTCACTAGGTTAGGAAATTCAGCCTAAACAGAGAATTCTCCCTAACAGGTAGAAAGGCGAAGGTTAGAAGAATGAAAGCACAATTACTTGCATAGGCAGGGCACATAGTTTCAGTGCACTACAACTGGCAATTCAATTCAATAGGCCTGGGCCAAAGTCAATGGTTCAGAGTCTTGGATGGGGTAGCACAGTTCTGGCAGTAAACGGTTAAGTCTTTGCCAATGTTCGAAGAAGTAGTTTGCCAGAAAAAGAGTTATATGTCGGATTAGGAGTGAACAAGACTCCAAAGTTGGGAAAGTTTCACAAACTTTCACCACGGCAGAAAGGATTTCCACACCGCGTTTGCACAATACCTTATGAATAAAGAAAAGCTGTATCTGAGGCTGTTGTTCCTGGCAGTTCCTGCAGATCTCGCTGTTCCTGCGCTTCAGTCGTGGGGACAGGAATGAGGACGTCAGGAGGTTCCTGTACTGCCCAGGGAAGATGCCAAAAGCTTGGCAAAGTGTCAGTTTTAAGGTGTGAGTTCCTTAAAGCCCACAAACTGGTATCCTTCTCACTGGCTATCCGGTTTTCAACAGCACTCTGATGAAAATTTGACCAGTATGGAGAGAGTGTCCAGGAGGCTTACGAGTTAGTTGTTCCCACCAGCTCAAGGGAATAAATCGCCCTCAAAGGAGCTTCTCTGTCGATGGAGCTTCAGGCAAGTCGGACCTGCAGCAGGGCTTCATCGGGCAAACCAATGGTCCAGGAGTTGCAGCAGTCATCTTCTTTCAGCTCTTCATTGGTTCTTTCGTTCCAGTGGTCGACTCTGCCTTCCAAGTCCCAGAGACCTGCTTTTAAACAGTTTTCTCCCATTCATTCCAGCCTAGCTGTCAATCACCCAGCAGGGTGGCTGTCCTTGCCGGACAGTCAGACAGTCAGACAGCCAGCCAATCACACCAGAGTGCATTCAGGTCTCCTAGGAGACTAAGCAGAGGGAGTTTCAGGCACCTGCCTCACATCCTGTCCACCATAGACACTCAGGTGCCAGAGGAGAGCTTCAACACTGAAGCCCGCCAAAGGGCATCGAACAAAAGGACCAAATCAGGATTGGCACGCAGAGTTAAACACAAGAAGGACCTTTCCTAAAAGAAACAGCAAAAAAAGATGACCGGGGTCTATTTTTAAAGAGGGGTCCTGGACGCCATATTGAAAAACATGGCTGACCTGAATTTTAGCTACCGGTGTTCGCGGTCGGAAAAAATCATGGTAGTTCATTCTAAAACCACTGCCATCAGCCATTTCAAGAGGAAAGTGTGAACTTTGACTGTTACATGAGTGTTAAGACAGAGGGGATGCTAGGCAATCCCTCCAGCACTCTATAGGAAGATAGTGTGTGCTGCGTCTATGAATTTAAAAAAGTCTAGCAAAGTCAATTTAACTTTACATGCTCTGGGAGACGGTAGTCAGTCCCAGATAAGGTATTTAAACCTTGGGGAGTCTGAAAGACACCCCTGTGCCACTGCACTGAAGGTGCTGCATGACACACAAGAAAAACATGCTGTCTATGGAGTTGTTTTAAAACTCCATATCCAAAGAACACAAACACAGAAAACACATTGAAAATGAAAAGTTCAAAGTCCCAAAATATAGCAAAAGAGCTGGATGGCTCTAAGGTAGAGGGAATTTAGCACTTGGGTGAGAATTCTCCCTAACAGACATGATTGGGGCTCCACTCTTATATTGGAATTCAGAGTATTTATTGATCCCTAGAGTGTGGCTGCTGCAGTTCAGATAGGATCACCACTCTTCGGATGAGGGTACTAGTGCTCTAAATCTTCACCAGGCCTCTTGGCATCACAGAACCTCATGCCCTTGTCAAATGTATTCAACCTTCAAAAGACACATCCCTACACTTTTTTGCTGGACCCAACATTCTTTTCTCAGCTCCTCCGAACTCTGCAGCTCGACTCAATTAATGGTTATCAAGCAGCATGGCTGCCTGTGACCTTGACATCATAACTTCTCTCTGTGGGAAGGAAGGGGAACTTGTCTCAGGAATAACTGGACAGAACCACAGTTTCACTTTGGGCTTGTTTCTCATACTTTCAAATCACATCCTGTAACCTGGCCTAAAATCCAATGGGGCGAAACGCCTGCTACCCCCGGACCATGTCTTTACTACAATCATTCCTTGACTCCATCTCATGCTCCTAGCTATGTCAGCTACCTTAAAACATATCACCCTAAACTACTGCTAAACATGAGATACATCAACCTATGTTTAACCTCTGAAAACTCAACGTGAATACATTGTTTCTCTTTCTGTGTGGCTATATTGTGTTTCTAATATGTGTCAATGCCTAAACTACAAATGGTTACTTACGCATTCTGGTGTGCCCAGTGAGAACTACTTGCACTAGGCCGCCTGCTAATACATTTTGTGCAGTTTGAATATCTTCGCCTGACTGTGACATTGCACTTGCATCCAAAAATATTCTGTGTAACTTGTTGTGAACACTCTTTCCAAATCTCAGCTGCCATTTGTTCCTAATAAGAATACAAGTGTTTATCTCTCAGACATGGTTTAACATTTCTCAGTGTTCTGTTGTCGTTCATGCAAAACATGTATTCTCCCCACTCGGGAAACACAGTTCTATGTACTACAAGTTCAGGGCTCTTGGACTCCCCGAGATCCTACATCCCTCTGGCAGACTGTCTTTATCTTAATCAAGGCAGTGCACTACTCAGGTTTCTCAGGTTCCCATAACCTGTTGTCTTTCTCAACCTTGGTGCAAAGTGTTTCTATCTCCCTCACTCTGGTTCACATAGGGAGCTTGCCTGTTCTGGTTCCTCAGGGTCTCGTAACCTTGTCAGCATTCCCACCCTGTATGTAAAGTATTTGTGACTATTTCAATCTGATTCAAATAGGGTGCTTGCCCATTTGGGTTTCTTATGCTCCCGTTACCTTTTCTGCTTTCCCAGCCTGGATTCAAAGTTTTTGTAACTATTTCGCTCTGATTCACATAGAGAATTTACCAATTCGGGTTTCTGAAAATCCTCTGGCCCTCTTCCAGGTTTACTCAAGCAGGCCCTTGGTATATCATCTGCCTGTTTGGGTTTTCTGGGCTCCCGTAACCCCTGTGGCTTCTCCAGCTGGGACAATTCATTTTGTTTGGCTTCTCATGGCTTCCCAATACCCTTATGCCCATTGAAAAACTTGATGTGTTAATACTCAGATTAATCAGGCACCTGTAACCTCATTGGCTTCCCCATTGTTTATTATCAATGCTTGTACCTTTCAATTGTGTTCTTTCTCTGAGAGCATTTGCTTCTCTTCTGTTGCTTGCCTCAGTGTTAAATGCATTTGTCGTGCAAAGGAAGGTGCTCCGGGCTCCCCTCTGTAGTCTGGTATTGGCATCATTGTTGGGCCCAGGGCTCACCATGGCTTCCTTGTGGTCACTCAACCAGATGAGATGGTTACTTCCCATCTTCACCTCCCTTCTAAACTTGTATTCCTGAACAGTTACAATGCCAGCCTCCATGACGTCTTTCCGTAACAGGATTGGCTCTGCGTAAGATTCCCTCCTCCCACTATGTAGGAGTTTCTCTGACTTTGATTCAAAGTTCATCATGTTTTTATGCACATAAGCACAAACAAAGGGGGGTTGCCTTTCCCTTCTGACTCTGTAGTTCAGGCGAGATCCATCATCACATGGAGGCAAAAAGATAGAAGAAATGTCATGGTTTGGTGGAGTAAAAACAGAAATAACTACCGTCTTTCCAATATTCATATAGGCAGACAATGGTCTTCTTTAACTTTATTTTGGCTATAAGCCATACCTGTGTACACCACACAATTGTAATCATCACATAACAAACACAAATAATCATTGGCATTAATAGTATCATGGTGCAAAGGGTAATCACATTCAAAATTAATACAGTATGAAAGGCTGCATCACCTAAGTGATGCCACAACGACCGCTGTTGGCAATAGGCGGGAGGGACTCCACTGGCATTGCCCTCAGAAGGACTGCATGCACTCCCATCAGGACAGGCCCCAGGGGTGATCTTCGCCAAAGCGATGTGCTCAGTGCGATTGCAATATTTCTCACAGGGTTAGATAACCTACTAAAGTTCAGTACGTCCCTTGACATTTTCGGGTCTCTAAACCTCAGCTCAACAGCGTCAAGAACATTCTCTCCCATCTATGATGACCTGATACAATCCAGGATGTGCTCCCCAGATACAAAATAACACCCCTTCACAAAACAGAGCCAAAGGAGTCATTTATTCTGAAGCGCTTCCCACGATTTGTGACGCTTAGACAGCTGTTTGAGCACTCCATGCATATATATTGGGCCTCATTACGACTCAGGCGGTAAGGGTTTTACGGCGGCATAAACGGCACCAACCCTTACCGCCTGAGTACGAGGTCCCTTAGCGCAATGGAGGTTTTAACACCTGCTTTTAGCAGGTGTTAAAATCCATGGCGCTAAGGGACCATGGAGTTAATTACGCCACCGTAATTTACGGTGGCGTAATTAACGCCTTCCCCACTCCCATTATGCCCTATGGGGCAAAATGGGAATGGGGAAGGGTAAATGGGAAAATGGGGATTTACCGCCCCGCCAAGGTTGGAATGGGGCGGTAAATCCACCAACCACCATGGCGTAAACGTAGTTTACGCCATGGTGTTAAAGTCACGGCCCAGGCGGTAACTTACCGCCTGGGTCGTAATGAGGCCCATTGATCTAGTCTGGAAGGGGCCAATGAACCCACGAGATGGGTTAACAAACCGTTGGGGAAGCAAGTTAGTTGGGTTCACTGGCACCCTGGTGGCTCCCGGAAATCTGCCAATTTTTTCTCCTCGAGTCAGCCCTTTGCGACTTAGGGCATCTGCTTTGTTTAGTTTTGCTCAAAGATCATCATAAAGCCTTTTATCTTCCTTGCTGGGCTCATAAGGTTTTATGCAGGTGACATGTATGTGAGATATTCCTGGCCTGGATTCATTTGGCTTTGTTGGGACCCCACTCATGCCCCCCCACGAGTTGGTCGGAGGTATCGCAATTTCTACTCTCTTACCAACCACTACCATTAAAGTCAGGAGCAGATCTTTTACAGTCACAAGCTCAGCCAGCACTAGGGAACACCTGCAGGAACTTAATTTCAGCCCTGTGTTATCTCCGTGCTATCTTCCCCTTCATCCACACCAGTAACAGCTGCATCACTACTTGTTCCCTTTGTTTTGGGCCGTAGCCTGATTGGTGTGTCAAATAAATCTGCCTCAGTTGATGTTGGAGCACATGTCAATCTTCCCACAGACTCACTGAACACACTTAGTGATGACAGGCAGAGCAGCTGAGTTGGTGTGGCATTGGTAGGTCCTGTAGGTAGTGGCATGGTCTCCCACTCACCGGACAACGGGGCTGTATCCTGGACTAAGATATATTGGTCCTCCTGCCTCTCTGTCATGAATATAGGCTCAGCAGGAGTATTATTTGATTTGAGTCTGTAAGTGTTAGTGGAGAAAGGGGTTGGATTTAGATTGGCCATAGCAGCCTGGGCTTGTGGTACTCACAGGGCTTGCAAAGCCAAACATGCCCTCCCTTACATTGGAAGATCACATCATCAGCGGCACGGGAGATTTAATGGCAGAGCAGTGTCATTTGCGACATTGTCCGTATCAACCTCAGCAATGCCTACCGCCCATGATGTAGGCTGTTTGGTGTATCAGCAATGCCCAGAACCTGCTGAATATCATTAATAAATAGGCTTTCCCAGAGCAAACAGCAGTGTCAAATGAACTAGACATCAGGAGATCAATTTAATTCATGGATGCCAGGATAGCTGGTTAGCGTTCAGGTTTTGCTTAGTCCTCTTTAGGTACAAGATTTTCCATTCGACTCCCGGTTCAAACTCAGGTTCCGGACCGAACACTGGTCCATACAATGGAAGATGAATAGGTTCCTGGATAGTGTCCAGTGTGGGTTCCACATGAGGGGGAGCTGAGGGTACCGCATGGACTGGCATGCTGGTTATAGTTTAAGAATAAAACAAGGAACAGTATTGCAAACAAAATCAGATTCAAGAATTCAACGGGCTGCTTCTGCTTCCAGCGTTACCTGCCTTGCTGTTCCTCACTGGTTTCACGTTGTCGGGTAGAGCCAAAAACGGGACACCAAGAGATGTCAAGAAGCAGGGCCCCTGCTGACTCACAAACATCCCTGTGGGACACCAATACCCTGCACCCTTGCCTCCCACAGGCTTCACCTTTGCAGGGAAGTCAGGGAGTTATGAAAAGTTCTCTGGGTGGGAGGGGGAAGCAAGACCAACGGCAGCAAAGGAGGAAAAGCTCTAGCATTGGTGGCAGTAGCTGACTGATTTGTATATGGCTGGACCCCTTTTGCAATGGTAGAAACAGGCTGAAAAATGGTGGTATGGAAGGTTGCCCAGAGCAATGCCAGTGGTTCAGATTCATTTAAAACCTTCCACCCATCACTTTTGTGGTTATAAAAATATCTCCAACCAGCAATTCTCACAGCTGATCAGTGATAACCCCCTCTGTATTTATTGTTGCCACTGGACTCATCACCAGACAATAATGATGGGAGAATCCATCCTGCTGACTGAGGGAATTGGTGTTTTGTTTGAGGAGCCAAAAAGTGTCACCAAATCTCCCAGCAAGATAGGTGTGCTCTATGAGATTTAGAACCCCTGTAGAAAGACTATATCATGTTCACTTCCTGTTTGTGGTATTTTGTTAAGGAGTACGTGGATTGAGAGCGAGCTGTCTCTTTTTATTTCAAAGGTGTTTATATCGATTTTGGAGTACGTTTTCCCCGCTGTGTCTGTTTTTTGTTTATAATCCGACCTTTTTTAACTTCTCTTTGCAACCATTCGTTCAATCCTAAATAACACCCCAAGAAGTATTCCATGCCCATTCCCATGTCCCTATGCAACTATGTGGGATCCTGAAAAGTTAAAATAATGTATAAAGACTTGTCTGTGTGTTTGTCCTACTGGGCCTTGCATCTTCTTCCATTTTGTTTCCCCTTAACTTCACCTTTAGCTAGAAAAAATAAAATAAACATCCCTTCTGTATTCCTGATTGTTTGCAAAACCTAACATGCTTCTCATTTATTTGTGAACCAGAACACGTTTCCTCTTTTAGGCAACTTTCTTTGTGTGTTGAAAACCGTGTGTGAAATCCTTTGTTTGCCCGACTCAGAAAATTGCCTTTTTGATTATTATCTAGTGTCCATCTTTCTGAAGAAAACAGTGGAAATCATTAAACAAGGCAGGGATTTGGAGGAGGAAGAAAAGGTTGACTTCAACTTCTCATGGGATTGGAGTTGCTAATTTCCAGGTGGCGATTTTGGAAAAGAGTATTGTGTTCCTTACGCTTAATGGCCCAGTAGGTACCAGAGGCTCACAGGTGTTGCCTGAGGTGGGAGATTCATTGCTCAATGGTTCCAGAAAAGTTGAGAAGATAGAGCTGACATCAGTGGTTGAAGTGCACGAAACGAAGTAGTGGAGCTATGGTCCCTGCAAGCCTGCACCCACTCCCCACAAACCCCATCATCACACCGCCTCCCACACACAATACAATCCCCCAAACACATGCACGGTGTCCAGACATTTGGTCGACCTAAAACTAGTCGAATGACATTTGGTCGACGCAATTTGGTCGAAAACCAAATGGTCGAATTTTTTTTTTTAATTATATTTTTATTTTTCGTGTTTTCGTTTTTTACAAAAATGTTTTTTTTGAAAAAAAAGGGGGTTGGGGGGGAACCGCCAAAAAAAAAAAAAAAAGGTGAAAATAAAAAAATAAAAAATTCGACCATTTGGTTTTCGACCAAATTGGTTCGACCACTTGTCTGGTCGACCAATTTTTTTCGACCAAATGTCTGGTAACCCACATGCACCTGTTGTTTAAGGGAACGTTCAGTGTAGTGCACTGAGAGTGCAAGTCTCAACTTCTTCCTACACTGTTATTTTAAAACGAAACCGTTCCGGAACGGTTTCTTTTTAAAATAAAAGTAAAGCAGCTGTAAAACGTAATTTAAAAAAGTAGAGGAGCACCGCTCCCAGCCTCTCCCGCTCACTTCGACCACTGGCTGACATTGGACTATTTGCCAATGCTAGAGAGCAAAGGTGACGGAGGTGGATGAATGAGTGAAAACAACAGATCACTGCGAGCTCCACCAGACCTTAATATTGATAACCCCCTTGGAGACCAGCTACACTCGGGTGGGGGGACCAATGAGGTGTCCTGCTGATAAAAAATGCCCATACAGTTAGATACCTGTCAGTTGGGGAAGCTTGACCACACAGCAGTGGTGTATGTTATGGAGTGGCACATAATCTGGCAGGAACCCACCTCTTTTGGGGATAGAACAGGCATTGGTCAATGGGTAAGAAAGGGGCAGATTGAAAGAAGTACATCAAAGAGTTAAAGATAGTCTCCACTGAATAAAACATTTTGCCATGTACGATTGGGCTCCTGTGAGTTACTTAACATTTTGTCGAGGATAGAAAAACGTACTATGTGCATGGTGGAGATGTATGGATTATGTATACAGATACAATTGAATTTAATGCCTGGGGCTAATGGTGTGTTTTGTAAATAAACTGATCGTACACTTTTCATTTTGGAAAAACACAAAAAGACAGTTCATGCTGTCGAATATAAAGATATACCTCAGCATCTTACTGTGGTCAAAAAGCACATAGGTTTTTTTTTTCCTGTTGTTGTAATCTCATGGCTGGCAGGGACTCGAATACACACACAATGCTAATTTAAAGCTCGAATGTCTATGGGAGGAACGTGGCAAATGGTCAGTTAATCCCACTAAAGGAAGTCACTAGAGCCATTGCACAACAGTGCCAACATTTTCTGTGGGTGCCAATTCGGATGTGGGCGGTATGGCAACTGGCTACTGGTGGAAGAGTTAGAGTACATTCTTTTGGGTTCATCCCAGTCCTGTGCAATGTGTTGTATCATATGGTGCAGCAGATATATGGTACCCAACCTGGTCTCAGATATTCCTGGCCACACATTATCATTGTGGAGACTCCACTTGGTGAGATGCTGCCATTCATTGTCCTGTATTTTCAATAACTTTCACAATTTAGACTTTTTGTTAAAGCAAGATTTATCCTCCTATGATCTTTTTGCTGCAATGGTATATTGTGGAGGTATCAGAACACTTGTTGTCCCACGCTGACATTTTGCAATTTCAGATATCACAGACTATCTTCAAAAGACCTTTGCCAAGACCTTGTATAAAAGTTGAAAAGTAGATTTGTCCTTCCATCCAATAACTGTCATCACAATGATTTGTGGCATTAGTATCCTTCTTCTCTTCCTTTGTATCACTGTGGGTAAAATAATGTTTTGTTCGGATGGGTCACCCCCTTTGTATTGGATGTCATTATTATTATTATTATTATTATTATAGTTATCATCATCAGAGGAAGCAGTCGGTAGCGAAGGAAATCAGGATCATGTCAACTTCAATGCCTCTATACATGCACCACCTGTTGACTCATCAGTGCAGATAATCTGTAATTTCTCTTTGCTGTGCTGCCTTCCCAGAGACAGAGGGTTCAACCTACTCCACGCCCAACGATTGGAACTTTCAAATGCTCTGGTCATGTTGGCACTTAAACCTTTCACTTCCCAATATCTACAAGAACATAGTATGTTGCAGACTCAGTTACCAAAACTGAATATGCACTCTTTGCCTCAAAGGAAGAGTTTGTAATTCCCAACTTTCAAATGAACAAGTATTTGTTCTAGCTACTAAATGGTGGCAAATGCATGTACAACCATTGAATAGAATCTCTTGCTGCGTATTAAGAATAATAATTTGTTTTATATGGTAATATCTTTATGGCAGTAACAGATTATGATCTATTTTGCAGAAACTGAACGTAATCTCCTCCTGCCTGCCAAGAATTATACAACATTTTCTGTGAAAATGAAATGTGGTCCCGCAACTAAGAATTACACTGTAGCTCACAGCCACTGATAAAATTATCCTTTTACTTGCCAACAAATATATGACTAATTATCTGCAAGTAGTAATTTGTCTGGCAACAAAAAGAAGGAGCAGCCACTTACAGTCAATGGGCCTCATTACAACCCTGGCGTTAAGAGGTTAACGGGGCCGTAAAAGGCTGTGGCGCCGTTAAACCCTTAACGCCCGATTCACACTTTAATTCCTGCTTTTTGCAGGTGTTAAAGTCTAACCCGCTAAGGGACCTTGGTGCTAATTACGCCTTCCCCTTTCCCATGGTGCCCTATGGGCCAAAAATGGCAATGGGGAAGGGGCCATGGTGAATGGGGAATTACCGTCCCACCAACCCTGTAATGGGGCGGTAATTCCGCCATCCACCATGGCGGAATCCGGCATGGACCATGGTGCTAACAGCACCATGGTCCAACGCCAGGGTCGTAATGAGGCCCAATGACTATACTCTCCTTCTGCTCCCCAAGAATGCTAATACCTTTTCGCTGCAACCCGTATTTGGTAAAGTCACTAAAATATGCAGTCACTTGCTGCCACTGAATATAATCTTCTGTCTACCCCAAAATTTGACTTTTTTCTGCAACTAGGATTAGCATGTCCATTGAAGGACGACACACACATATACAGTCTTATATAATCCCATGCTACCAAACAAGAAATACGATTTGTTTTCTCTTCTACTAGTGTTTGGTATGTCCAATAAAATGTTGCCCAGTCAGGTACATAGACTGAATATATTCTCCTCCTACTGATAATGTTCTAATTTTCACTCACAAAATTAAAGTCTGTTCCCTGTACAACTTGAGCCAACTCATGACGAAATCAACCCACGCATGCTCTATTTATAGTTTCATAAGGCAAAGCACCCACAACACTTTCACAGAACCACTGAATCATCACAAATGCGTAATATTTGGTTGTTTTGGTTTGTCTCAACACGTTTACCCAGGCTTACAATTGAAAAGCATGGAGTCTAAGGGGTTGATTCATGGAATTAATGTGCGCCGAAAATTCCAGCGCAGAGGTGCCAAAACGTGCGATTCGCAGTAAAAGTGCGGAAATCGCAGTGCAAGTGCGAAAATTGCAGGGAAACCAGCGCACATCGATTCATGGAAGTCTGTGCGCGAGAAAAACATTGGATGTGCGCTGAAAAAGTGCGCCGCGCACGCCGGCGCACAGGTCATCCAACAGCGTGCGCCGCGGCCACTGCGAAATCGCACATAGCTCGGCGCACATCACAAAAGTAGGCGGAACACGGGGCGTAACACTCAGAATGGGGAACAACGCGTGAAAATATGGGCGTCACGGGGGAAGTACAGGAGGCAAGTGCGCGGAACGCCCACACGCTCGCCTACAACCCGTATTCATGGAATCAAATAGGGCAAACCAGCGCACGGTCAAAGACGCGCACAGGGCCAAACATCTACGCCACAAGAAAGCATGTGCGCCAAAATGTGCGCTAACAAAAAGCACCCATATACAGCCATGATGAATGGTCCATACAGTGGCCCTCTAGGACAAATGAGGCGCAAAGGGGTACCGACAAACACGGACACACGCTGTGTGAAAAATAGCGTGTGCATGTGTTCCTGGGTGCGCGGGAAGTTCCACACGCGATTGGCCTGGGTACATGTACTTGGGGGTGCGCGGGAAGTTCCAAACGCAATTGGCCTCGGTACGTGTACTTCGGGGTGCGCGGGAAGTTCCACACGCGATTGGCCTGGGTACGTGTACTTCGGGGTGCGCGGGAAGTTCCACACGCGATTAGCCTGGGTACGTGTACTATGGGGTGCGCGGAAAGTTCCACACGCGATTAGCCTGGGTATGTGTGTTTCGGGGTGCGCGGGACGTTCCACACGCGATTGGCCTGGGTACGTGTACTTCGGGTGCGCGGGAAGTTCCACACGCGATTGGCCTGGGTACGTGTATTCCGAGGTGCGCGGAAAGATTCACACGTGATTTCAGCAGGGTACGTGTATTTCGGTGGTGCTGGGGAATGCTACACGTGATTTGGCCGTGTGGGTCCTCCCAGGTGTTCCCTCTACACCCTCCACGGCCCCTGCAGGCAGCCCACACCACAGGGGACTATCCTGCACCCCTGCTCATGTCCCACAGGCAACCAATCCACCATGGCCATGCCCCCCAGCCAACCCACATGTCACCTTGCACTACTGATCACCAACACATGTCTCCCAGCACCCCCACCCCCCAGCAGTGCAGGGGCAGCCTCCACCAGGCCCCCACTCATGTCTCCCACAAGCCCCACCCCCCAGCAGTGCAGGGCACCCTCCACCAGGCCCCCACACATGTCTCCCACCTCCCCCACCCCCCAGCAGTGCAGGGCACCCTCCACCAGGCCCCCACACCTGTCTCCCACCACCCCCACCCCCCAGCAGTGCAGGGGCAGCCTCCACCAGGCCCCCACTCATGTCTCCCATCACCCCCACCCCCCAGCAGTGCAGGGGAAGCCTCCACCAGTCCCCCACCCATGTCTCCCACCACCCCCCAGCAGTGCAGGGCACCCTCCACCAGGCCCCCACACATGTCTCCTACCACCCCCAACCCCCAGCAGTGTAGGGGCAGCCTCCACCAGGCCCCCACGCATGTCTCCCATCACCCCACCCCCCAGCAGTGCAGGGGCAGCCTCCACCATGCCCCCACTCATGTCTCCCATCACCCCCACCCCCCAGCAGTGCAGGGCACCCTCCACCATGCCCCCACTCATGTCCCCCTGCACCTCCACCCCCCAGCAGTGCAGGGCACCCTCCACCAGGCCCCCACACATGTCTCCCACAACCCCCACCCCCCAGCATCCAGGGGCACACTCCACCAGGCCCCCACTCATGCCTCCCACCACCCCCACCCCCCAGCATCCAGGGGCACCCTCCACCAGGCCCCCACTCATGTCCAACTCATGTCTCCCACCACCCTAACCCCCCAGCAGTGCAGGGGCAGCCTCCACCAGGCCCCCACTCATGTCCAACTCATGTCTCCTACCACCCCCAAACCTCAGCAGTGCAGGGCACCCTCCACCAGGCCCCCACTCATGTCCCCCTGCACCTCCACCCCCCAGCCATGCGAATTGCCTGGGTACGTGTATTCCTGGGGTGCGCGGGTAGTCTCCCATGCAATACCATCAGGGTACATGTATTACGGGTCCGCGTGAAATTCCACACGCGATACTAGCAGGCTACGTGTATTACGGGGTTCGCGGGAAGTTCCACACGCGATTGCCCTGGGTACGTGTATTTCGGGGTGCGCGTGAACTTCCACACGCGACTGGGCCTGTGAGAGTGGGGTACGTGTATTCGAGGGGTGGGCAGGAATATTTACTCGCGACAGGGCCTGGGAGAGCGTGTTACATGTATTCCTGGGGTGGGCGGGAAGATTCACACGTTCGCCTACAACACGCCGAAAAATAAATGTCCAATCCTGAAACACGTACGCCAGCATGAAGCAGGCGTACGTCGACCCGCGCAGCATAAAAGTGCGCGCAAACAACAAACAAGCTCAGACGCCAGGATGAATATACTGTTCCTAGCAGCAGTGGCCGTGGGTTACCAAAGGAGGAGGAGGAGGATAGTGAGGGCCTGAATTTTCACTCCCAGAACCAGCCTTTTTGGGTTGCCTGATGACCAGGTGTATGGGAGGTACAGATTTCCAACACACATAATACTGGACCTGGTCAGTGAGTGGGAGGATGACCTCACATCACCCACCCTGTGCTCCCAAGCACTCAGCCCCCTGGAGAAGGTCCTCAATGTACTACACTTCTTGGCCACAGGATCATTTCAATGGACAAGTGCCATAGTGGGTGGGGTGTCACAGGCCACGCAGTCACGCTGCCTACACCAGGTCTTGAACATCATCACTGCACGCCCATCAGTCCCTAGGCACATATACCTGCCCAGGACACCTGCAGAAAGGCAGGCTGCCGCCCTCGATTTCTACGGTGTGGCACAATTCCCCAAAGTGCTAGGTGCCATTGACTGCACCCATGTGGCACTACGTCCCCCCAGGGCATCTGAGCACATCTATAGGAACCGCAAGCACTGGCATTCCATCAACGTGCAGGTAGTATGTAATGCCAAGGGAATCATCACCTCAATATATGCCAACTATCCAGAGTCCACCCACGACAGCTTCATTTACCGAATGTCTACCCTAAGCCGGGACCTAGAAGCTGGGCGGCATGGTGATACATGGCTGCTTGGTGAGTATGAATGCCACTGCACATGCATGCATGTCAGATGCAGAGTTATGTCACTACCCCACTAATGATACCCATCACCTCCTCACCAGGGGACAGTGCCTACCCTCTGAGCACTCACATGATGATGCCAATTCGGAACCCCATCACGCCCCCCGAGATAAGATACAACACAGCCCATATTGCAACCCGGGGCATAGTGGAGCGCACTTTCGGAGTGCTGAAGTCATGCTGTCGCTCCCTTGACCGTTATGGCGGGCAGCTGTTATATGCGCCCCCAGTAGTGTGCAGGATCATAGTGGCAGCATGTGTCCTGCACATTGTTGCAACACGCCGGGGCCTGGCTGTGGACATGGTGGTGCCCCCACATCCCCAACCACATGCACGCCCGCTGCGCATGGGAGGGCAAAGGGCACGGGGTGAGGCAGCCCGTACGCAGCTGGTGGCTAATTACTTCACATAGAAATCACACCCCTGTGGAGTGCACACAGCCCTGGCACATACCATCTGATAAGCAATGATGACTCGACCTGACAATTATGACGAACAAAGGGACAGTCAACTGTCAGAACCATAGCAGCCTGAGATTGTTCATGTGGAAGTGTCACAATGTGTGCATCCCTACCTACACAAACACCACCAATTCAGTGTCATCAAAAGACACACTTCCATGCTGCAGAAATGAATACCCACTTGCGAAATACTACATGAGAACAGTGCCATGTCACCCAACCCCTCCCCGGCACGGCCACACAACACACCATGGCATGTCATGCAATGTGAGAGCTAAAAAATTAATCCCCACAACATGCCCCAAGTGTCACCAGCTACAGTGTCCCTAATGGAAACATGGGCACACATGAAATGCTCACAGTAATGCAGGACCTACAACACACATTACCAAATACTTACCAAGAATACCAATCACCTACACAACCTCCACCCTACCTTAAACATGACATTACAGACGTAAAAATTTGCTAGCCTCACTACCTGATGATGCCAGCACTTGAAACACTTCCAAGTATACAGTGGTAGCGCCACACAAGAGTGTAGGTGCACTGCTTACAACATGGACTCCAGTTCCAAGGTGGACCACCTTGTGAAGACATGAGAAATGGACCTGCAAATTAGGAGGATGAGATGGATGCAGAGGCACATATCAATACACCATGCAGTGAACAATACAACAACAATATGCACTATGAACGTATACACAGTATTGACTACAGACTGCCCACACATCGAATGGGAGTCCAACGTCACCATGTACGTCAATGTCACTTGGGCACACCCTATGCAAGCCCATGGAAACGGGAAGCAGGAGGGGTGTGTGTCACACAAACCCAAGCATCTGAACCAAATTCATGACAAGCCTGCATGTGCCCAGCCACAATACAGCGTATGCCCACGGGAGCCACACAAGGCAACACACTGTCCAAAATAATAAAAAAAAAATAAAAAAAAAATAAAAAATGGTCATTAATCAGCCCGGGGGTGGGGGAGGCCACCCAGGAGGTCAGAGGACAGGGTGCACACCAAAACCCACCTGTGTGGATCTTGCAAAAAAAAAAACACCTCCATGGGCTCATGGCCTACACGGCTACCCTATTGTGGGAGAATCACTGCTGTTGCTCTCCTCACCCTCTGCAGCTGCATCAGGAGGTGGTGGCACTATGGGAGGCAGCCCACGCAAAGCCCTAGTCTGTTCCTCCATGGCAGCAAGCATGCGGGTGTGGTAGGTCTCGTTCTGGAGGATAATTGTGCGTAGGTCCCCATGCAACAACTCACAGGATGCCCGGACCTCCGCCCTAGTTGCCTGCATCTCAGCTGAGAGCGTACGTGTGAGACGCTCCAGCTGCTGTTCTGTCCTTCTGTTTGTTGAAGCCTCAAGCTCAAGTCGTCCTGAGGTGAAGAAGTTCCACCCTCAGGGCTTCCCTGTGGCCCTGGGACAATATGGAAATGGCTTCCCGCAGAGTCGCCAGTGCCGCCCGCCTGTCTCTGTCAGACGCCAACATGTCCTCCCTGTGTGACTGGCAGATGGAGTCTGTTGCCTGCTGTAGTCGCTCCATCAGCCTTTCGGGGGGGACAATGGAAGTGGCCACCCTATCCATGGCCTGAGCCATCATCTCTGATGATGCTGCCTGTTGGGTTGCCATACCGTATATGGATTGCTCCCATGCGGTATTGCCAGGTGGCGTACGGCCACCACGTCGGCGGGCACCACACCTGTCTGTGGCAAGGCGAACTGCACCTTTCTGTGCCGGCACTGCCTGAGGCTGCAGGACTGCATTCCCCCTCTGATCTGCTGGCCCAGGAACAGGATCAGATGTTGTGGAGTGTGACCCTGCATCTGTAACCACCAAAGGTGTACCTGCCAACACTGACATCCCCATTGAGGGTTCTAACCCTGGTGCAGGTGGGTCGGACAGAACAGAATCCCTCCCAGGAACACTCACCTGCGACGGCACATAGGTCTCATCATCCGAATCGACACCTGAATACAGCTTGGCGGAGGGGCAGCCAGAGACACCCCTTAAGAGCACGACCTGCAGCAGTTGTGGGTTCTCACCCACCACCACACCACGTCCCTCACTGGTGGTCGGTCGGGCCTCAGACCCCTCCTGGGTCTGCAGCATCTCCACAACCCCAGCAGTATCAAGTGCGTCATCCCCTGCAAAGACATAAAAGAAAACAAATGGAAACAGGCATTAGCACTATGGCACACAATTAGGGCTGAGAGGCTACAGAAACAGTACTTGATTGACACATGTCCCACATGACTAAAACCCTCCCATGCATGCACCGTCACTGCATGTGAAGGGTAGGCAGATGGCACACATAGATGACACCAAGATGGAAGATGAACACATTTGCTGCCTGCTGCCTAACAGTGGCATCACACATTGGCCAGTGATTGGCAGGTCAAATACATATGCCATCACACAGATGGCATGTACCCTAGCCATAAAGTGAAGAGGGAGAGGAGGGCACCAATTGTTCATTCAGTCCAGTTTGCTCATGAAATTGATTTTTTCATTGAAATGGTTCAAATGTTTAACCTGGAGCTGCCAGTCCAAAATGGTCCTAAATCACAGGGACATGTCTAAACAAATCATGTCCAGGAAACAAAGCCAGTGCACTGTACCATAGCCATGTCAGACATGTAACAATAGGACTGAGAAATGCCGAATAAAAGTGGTGGTATGCAAACAATCTGCCTGAATAAACAGAGGAAAATAAGCAACAATGTTGTGGCAAGAAGACACTTCAAGGGCAACTGGCGTGCTGTTGGGCTGGATGTCTAATGTTGGCAGAAGGGATACTGCTATACCCAAATGCTGGTGCGCAGAATGTATTGGATGAGGCACATGGGTGACCCAAACCACTCAGGCACACACACCCTCACCTGGCACCCAAACAGAAGCCCTCCCACACACACCATCCACATGGATGACACACACATGCATGTGCACTCACCGGACAATGCCTCGTAATCTGCCAGTTCTCCCACGCCTTGGATCTGTTCCTCCGTGACGTAGGTCCAAGCAACCTGCTCATGTGGAGTGAGTTCTATGTCCTCTGCTGGAGACCCACCTCCAGTCACTAGAGTTGCAGCATGACTTGAGGCCAGCTTATTCTTTGCCCTGCGCTTCAGGTCATTCCAGCGCTTGTAGCATTCAGTAGCTGTGCGCCTCACGATTCCAAGGGCACTTATGATGTCCGCGATGGTCTGCCAGTGTGCCTGACGTTGTGCATGTGTGGTCTTGGATCCTGCAACAATCACCATTTTGAGGTCATGTGCGGACACATACTCTACAAGTGCATTCAGTTCGGCCTCATTGAAGCTTGACTTCCTTGACGGGCCGGACTGTGTAGCCGTGTCTGGGGCATCAGCCTCTACTGGACGAGCAGTCTTCCTCTTCCGCTTGGAAGGTGGTGGGGATCCTGATTGTGGTACGCCCCGGTGGACTCTGTACTAGGAGTGTGGGATTGCACACTCAGCATGGGAGTTGTTGCAGGCATTAGCTCAAGTGTGATGGTGTCAGGGGGAATGTCAGCATGATGGACTTGGACCGACACTGTCCTGGCTGGGTGTGTGAGAGGTGGGGTGGATGGAGCCGCAGCTGCCCCTGCAGCCTCCCCAGCCTGCCTACGTGGGACAGCAGATGACCTAGCTGCCCCTGATCCATGTGGCCTGATGACACCAACGTGCATCGGCGCACGTGGCCTAGACCTGCTGACCTGGAAGTCAGCCATGGAGTCACCCTGTGCCAGGTCTGGTTCCACAGTGGGCTGGTCCAACAAGGGCTGAGCATGGATGGTGCAAGCCACGTTACCCTCAACCAGGGGCGGGGCATGGGTGTCCCTGACTGCTCCTCCACACATGGGGGGCTAGGGGCACCCTGCAAGTCATGGCCACGTCCCCTACCGGATCCACCACGGCCACCACTTGGGGCTCGGCCACCTTTGCCACCCTACGGCTTGTTTGCCTCCCAGCCTTGGCACTGATGTTATTGTGCGTATGGGAGTCGATGTGAACTATTGTCCTGGGCAATTGGGGGTCAAAGGGGTTGGGTACCAGATGGTAATCATACCCTAGTGCTCTAGCAAGGCTGTATGTCACCCCTGGGGAAAGATGATGGGTCACGCAACGCACAGGCACCCCAAAAAAGGGAAGTAAGGTGCACGCAACCCCTCCTAGACCACGTGTGTGGAAAAATAAACCTGCACTATGCTGTGGCACCCAGAAACACAAGAATGAACGTATGCATGTCACACGCAGCCTGGAATGACCTCTGAAGGGGAATGCAACACAAGGGGCAAGCACATATGTTAAATACGTGCGCGACACACCGTCTGCCAGGAACAAAAGCGTGAAAAATATGCGCGTGTGCGCGTTGGCAACACCCCCGCCAAAAGAAGAATTGTACGCTGTCTGAGGAGACAGGACAACAGTAGAAGGGAACGCTGTTTGAGGAAACAGGCCAAGGAAAAAGAAGAAAAGAGAAAAAGCTGTCAGAGGTAACAGTGAGTACGAACTTGAAACGCTGTGAAGTAAATCGCGTGTGAACCGACAAGAAGTACAGATTTCACCCACTCGCTCTCCACGAAAAGCACGTACAAGGAAATGGCGTTCTACATGTACCTTTTATACACACGTCACAGACGCGCATACGCGATGAGGCCATTTCCACCAATTACACGCTTTGACACTCGGACATGTATCTTTTTTTTTACACACGCCATTCTCTACGGCCATGCGCATGACCTCATAGCTGCGCATGGGGGCCTTCGGGCCAATGAAATCACGTATGCGTGCATACGCGCTTACGCGCTAAGGGCCTTTCCTCGAATTACACGCAGACGTGCAGGATTTTCACGTGCCAAATCACTCCGTATCAAGCTGGCCATGCGTAAGCACACGGAAGACCACACTCCTGCCCAGAAAGAGGATTTTCTGCCCCCCAGAGCCCCGAGCACGCTCCCACCTGCCATCTGCTGCTGGCTGACTGCCTGCTGCCCATGTGCCCTGCCATTTGCTGCCTGCACATCAGCCAGGGGTGATGTTGCTGTGACAACCCCTGCTGGAACCGAAGACTCCCGACTGGGATTCCATCGCTCCACAGCCCAGCCACAGGACCCAGTTGCCCACCCACTCTTGCCTCTGTGGTTTTCATGTCGGGCACTGCAACATCTGGCACCACTGACAACCCCCGGCCAGAGAGGCAGAGGGGCACCAGCTTCAGTGCCAGGGAAGTTGGTGTCCTGGTGGAGCAAGTCCTGGGGCAGTATGATGCCCTCTTCGGAAGTGTGCGTGCCGACAAGGAAGGATGGACTCGGATCTGGACGGACATCGTGACTGCCATCAATCTCAGAGGGGGTGGCAGTCCGCGACTTCCAACATGTCAAGAAGCGCTGGGAGGACTTCAGGTCCAGGACCCTGAACAAAGCCCAGCGCCTCTTGAAGGCAGCAGATGCTAAGGGGCGCCGGGACCACTTGTCGGATGATCAGTTGAGGGTCCTGGAACGCATATCCCCAGAGCTCCACGTCCAGGTCCTTGAGAGGCAGACCCATCTGGAGTCGAGCGGTAAGTGTACATGCATCATGATTCTAAGCTGTGCGTGTGGTGATGTGCCAGTAGTGTGCCGGTTGCACATCTGTTTGTATGGGGCCGAGTATGGGTGGGGGGGTACAGGGCCATGAGGCTAACACATGCGAGGGCTGTCATGTGTGAGACATGGATGGTGCTTGTGTGTGTAGGCTTGCATGCCAAATGCAGTTGTGTGGGCACACATGTTTGGATGAATGTGTATGTAAGTAGGCTTGTTCGTGATGTCATGCATGTATGTTTTTTTCAGCTGCATGTATCAGCACTGTGTACATGTGCATGTGTGTGTATTTGACAAGGGTGCAACAGTGATGCAACATGGATGCATATGACAGCAGGATGTGGAAGCCTGATTGGCAGATGTGATATGGATGCCCATCGGAACACTACGACAGTTGGCTGAGGTGTACACATGCATGCAAGTGTGGTGGTGTGCATGCATGTGTAGTGCACTCCCTGTGTTTCATGTGATGTCTGGCTCACCTTTGCCTGCTCATGCTGTTGTATGTGTTTGGATGGTGCTGGCAGTTGCGATGTGGCTGTGGTATGGCTCATGTGTGCAAGTTGAAATGACATGTGTGTTGCCAATTGTGATGCCATGTCTGAGGTTTGCCAATTCCACTCATGTGCAACTGTCATGTGCGTATGTGTCCATTGTACAGTGCCCTGATGCCTGTGTTTTATTTCTCCCTGTCTGCAGCATCAACTGATGAAGAGGGCGGAGAAGGTGCTGTGGAGCACAGCGGCGGGGATCGCACCGCCAGCCGGAGACGCAAGGCCCGGCTCCCCTCCCAGGTTGTGATCTTGTCAGGGAGTGAGGAGTCCGGTCGGCGTCCCAGGCCGCAGCTGCCGGGGGGAGGTCCAAGAGGCGGAGTTCGGAGTTGGACTCCTTGGCAGTAGAAGGGGCAGCTGGGACCCCACAGGGCCCAACGGGGAAGATGGCACGAGTCATCCAGGTTGGTGGGGGGTTTGGTGGAGGAGGAGGCTGTGCAAGCAACAGAGACGGGGTCTGGAGGTGGGGATTCCACTGGAGCTAGTGGTGCAGTGCAGAACCAGGGACAGGAGGCAGCACAGGTCGCCGCGGAGGTGCCTGTGTGCAATCCTGTCCCTGATCCTGTCACTGCATCATCTTGCACCAGCAGGGATGCCTACGTCCAGACCCGTTTTCAGGCAGGGGATGAGCTCACGACAACTGGCCTTCCCCTGCCTGCGGACGTGGCTATCCGGGTCCAGGTTGAGCCTGTCCTGACTGGTGTGGCGTTGCGTCAACGGGCCATGCGAGGTGACCTGCAGTCTTTTCATGAGGAGACTGCACGTCATCTCGAATGGCTCGTTGACCGCGTCGGCCTACTGGGACAGGTCACCCAGGCCGGATTCCTCTGTTTGATGGGGCTTGCTCAGACCCCCTCCTCAACTGAACCCCCTATGTGCCAGTCATCCTCCGTGCCATCTTCCCACCCATCAGTCACCTGGGTGCCCTGTGGAGCTGCCTCTGACGGTGCGGCCAGGCTGGTGGAGGAGGCGTCCCTGCCACAGTCGGGAGTCGGACGTCCAGCAGGGGTGGCCACATCAATGACTGCACCCCAGCCAGCGGAGGATGTGCAGGCATCAGGAGGCAGTACACGGGCAGAGGCGCAGCAGCAGCAGCAACGTGGTGGGAGCCATGATGGCTTGGGGCCTTCGACATCAGAGGGGCAGGCATTGGCCGGAGGGCAGGAGGACCCAGAACAGGAAGTGTCTTCCGTGTGGCAGCGGTTGGGCCACGCCATAGATGCGGAGCGGCAGCGGGCGGAAGAGGCACAGCTCACGATGGTCAGAGCGGAGAACTCCATGCGGCGGGCCGAGTGCCTCGAGGCAATCCGCAGAGAGTTTGGGGTGAACATGTGGACGGCCCTGCGGACCCTCGGGGCCATGGAGTAGGACCGCCTCCGGGACATTGAGCAGGAGTTCGATGATGCCCTGGCCCGGAACGTCCTGAAGTGAGCCTTCGGACTAGCCCGCTGTCCTTGTAAATAGTTCTGTAGTTAGTGTTAGGTTTCCTTTGGTTTAGCATTTTTTTTAGACCTTTTGGACAATGGGCCACATTTTTGTATATAGTTTTTTTTTTAGGTAGTGTTATTAGATAGGTTTCATTTCTTCGGTTGGGATCATGGACCCTGGATTGCTTATCTGTATATAGTTGACTTTTGGATTTTCATTTTTTTTATGATTTCCCCATGGAGCAATGGTTTTCGATTTTAATTTTCCATTGGATTTACTTTTGTGGTCTGTGACTTTGGACACCTTTCCTTTGCATTATGATTTGTGGTTTTGCATTATTTCACGGACCTGCTGTTTTTTTTTTTTTTTTTAATTTCCATTATTGTTTGTTTATTTTTGATTCAATTTATGTTGCTTTTAATACATATTTTTTCTTCAAAGTTCAATGTGTAGTATCATCTCATTGGTTTCATGCATATCATGATATGGGTTTTGACATTCACTGACACCCATTGGGTGTATGTGAGGGACATGTGTTAATTTCCAAACTTGCAATTGGGGTTCTATCATGTTTTTGCCATTTCTAAGTGGGTGGATGTAATACTCAGGTGGGTGTTTGGCATTTGGAGGCTGACCATAAGGGCCAGGGATCTACATTGTGGTGACATGTTGGCTGGGGGACATGAGTGGGGGCCTGGTGGAGGGTGCCCCTGGATGCTGGGGGGTGGGGGTGCAGGGAGACATGAGTGGGGGCCTGGTGGAGGCTGCCCCTGCACTGCTGGGGGGTGGGGGTGATGGTAGACATGAGTTGGGGGCCTGGTGGAGGGTGCCCCTGGATGCTGGGGGGTGGGGGTGATGGGAGACATGAGTGGCCTGGTGGAGGCTGCCCCTGCACTGCTGGGGGGGTGGGGGTGATGGGAGACATGAGTGGGGGCCTGGTGGAGGCTGCCCCTGCATTGCTGGGTGGTGGAGGTGATGGTAGACATGAGTGGGGGCCTGGTGGAAGGTGCCCCTGGATGCTGTGGGGTGGGGGTGCAGGGGGAGATGTGTGGGGGCCTGGTGGAGGGTGCCCCTGGATGCTGGGGGGTGGGGGTGCAGGGGGACATGAGTGGGGGCCTGGTGGAGGCTGCCCCTGCACTGCTGGGGGGTGGGGGTGGTGGGAGACATGGGTGGGGGCCTGGTGGAGGCTGCCCCTGGATGCTGGGGGGTGGGGGTGGTGGGAGACATGAGTGGGGGCCTGGTGGAGGCTGCCTCTGGATGCTGGGGGGTGCAGGTGCAGGGGGACATGAGTGGGGGCCTGGTGGAGGCTGCCCCTGCACTGCTGGGGGGTGGGGGTTGTGGGAGACATGAGTGGGGGCCTGTTGGAGGCTGCCCCTGGATGCTGGGGGGTGGGGGTGGTGGGAGAGATGAGTGGGGGCCTGGTGGAGGCTGCCCCTGCACTGATGGGGGGTGGGGGTGATGCGAGACATGAGTGGGGGCCTTCGTGGAGGCTGCCCCTGCACTGCTGGGGGGGTGGGGGTGATTGGAGACATGAGTGGGGGCCTGGTGGAGGGTGCCCCTGGATGCTGAGGGGTGAGGGTGGTGGTAGACATGAGTGGGGGCCTGGTGGAGGCTGCCCCTGCACTGCTGGGGGTGGGGTGGTGGTAGACAGGAGCTGGACATGAGTGGGGGCCTGGTGGAGGCTGCCCCTGCACTGCTGGGGGGGGTGGGGGTGCAGGGAGACATGAGTTGGACATGAGTGGGGGCCTGGTGGAGGGTGCCCCTGGATGCTGGGGGGTGGGGGTGGTGGGAGACATGAGTGGGGGCTTGGTGGAGGCTGCCCCTGGATGCTGTGGGGTGGGGGTGCAGGGGGACATGTGTGGGGGCCTGGTGGAGGGTGCCCCTGGATGCTGGGGGGTGGGGGTGCAGGGCGACATTAGTGGGGGCCTGGTGGAGGCTGCCCCTGCACTGCTGGGGGATGGGGGTGGTGGGAGACATGAGTGAGGCCTGGTGTAGGCTGCCCCTGCACTGGTGGGGTGTGGGGGTGCAGGAAGACATGATTGGGGGCCTGGTGGAGGGTGTCCCTGAATGCTGGGGGGTGGGGGTGCAGGGGGACATGAGTGGGGGCCTGGTGGAGGCTGCCCCTGCACTGCTGGAGGGTGGGGGTACAGGGAGACATGAGTTGGACATGAGTGGGGGCCTGGTGGAGGGTTCCCCTGGATGCTGGGGGTTGGGGGTGGTGGTAGACATGAGTGGGGGCCTGGTGGAGGGTGCCCCTGGTGGCTGGGGGTGCAGGGGGACATGCGTTGGTGGGCAGTAGTGCAAGGTGACATGAGGGTTGGCTGGGGGGCATGGCCATGGTGGATGGGGTGCCTGCGGGACATGTGCAGGGTAGGCCGCTGAGGTGTGGGCCACCTGCAGGGGCTGTGGAGGGTGTAGAGGGAACACCTGGGAGGACCCACACGCGCAATTCACGTGTGGTGCTCCCCGCGCACCCCTGGAATGCACGTACCCTGATGGAATCGCGTGTGATACTTCCTGGGCACCCCTGAAATACACATTCCCTGCTGCTTTTGCGTGTGATACTTCCCGCGCACCCCTGGAATACACGTACCCTGCTGCTTTTGCGTGTGATACTTCCCGCGCACCCCTGGAATACACATACCCTGATGGAATTGCCTGTGATACTTCCCGCGCACCCCTGAAATACACGTACCCTGCTGCTTTTGCGTGTGATACTTCCCGTGCACCCGTGGAATACACGTACCCTGCTGTTTTTGCGTGTGATACTTCCCGCGCACCCCTGGAATACACGTGCCCTGATGGAATCGCGTGTGTTACTTCCCACGCACCCCTGATGTACACGTACCCAGGACAATCGCGTGTGAAACTTCCCGCGAACCACTGAAATACACGTTCCCCACTTGGCATTTGCTGTTTGGAAGCCTTGTGAACTGGTCCAGGGTTAGCGCAGCCCTTTGCGATGACTTGGGGATTTTGAAGGCTTTTCCTTGCACGAGGGCGTTCTTGGCGGCGTAACTGGCGCTGCTGCAGGGTCGCTGTGCCACTCTGCGCCACGGCTGGTTTCGGAGGCTAAAATCCATGAATACGCTGTGCGATGAAAAGGATTTTTTCGCACGTGGCTGGCGCAGTGTATCGCACGGGGACACTGTGCGCCAGCCGCGTGCGCCACTTTTGTGCGAATTTCTATGAATTACCCTGTAAGTTTCTAGTTATATAAGTGGTATGTGGGCATGTGCAGTCACTCTGATGGCTAATGCAGAATAGAGGGATGTTGCCTATGCATTATGTTTTGTTTGTATGTATATTTCTTACAACAGTACCATCTACTATAACCATTCTGAATTATAATACAAAAGCTATAGAAACTTTTCATTCAACCGTTGAAATAGTTTTTTTAATACAGTATGTGTTACTGAAGTTGATGAACTTTTTTTAGATCCGCAATATTCATACATTTTGTTTAGCATTGTCAAAGTTACATTTCATACAGCTTTAAGGATTCAGCAACACGATACCTGTGCATTCGATTGCATAATTCGTAATATATCGACTAAAGACCCCAGCCCTGATCTCCATCTGTTGGCGAAAACGTAATAATGTATAATAAATCTGCTATTAGTTGCTGACAACAGTAATTAAGATATGGCCATTAAAGGTACCACACACACACACACAGACACACCAACAGTCATTTGATACATTGCGAGCAAACAGAAAGCTAAACCGCTGCACATTATTGTAAACCTTGATTGATTGTCTATCTTTAACTCCTGACCATGTGTGCATCCTAGAAGAACAAAGTTAAACTGGATCATGTATTAAACTACCCAGACCTTTTATGAAGATGTTGGATACTGATACATCCAAACGAAAGACAATGTACTGAAAATAAGTGTGCCTGAAAATAAAGGCCATTATGATCCTTCCCATTAATGCTCCATTCAGAAATAGAATAACATGTGTAAACACATGCATTAGCAATACATTCAATAATTAAAAGTGAAACAATCGACACAGTTCATATTTAAAAAAGCATGTCAAAGGGAAATGCAAGTTTATACGGAAATAATTACTGCCATAGAAAACAATGAGTATGTATTACAAATAAACATGTACTACATTTGATAAATTAAAGCGATATGGACGTACTTATGTACTAACTACAGGCATCATTTTCGCATACTGCACATGCATATTAACTTGTTTTCATTTCTACAGAGGGTCTTATTCCACACTTCTACTGTATTGCCCTATTCTGAGTGGCAGGGAAAGAAGAGGAAATAACTGCAACAATTGGTAACCACACCATTACCTCAAAAGGGTTTTAATATTTAACCAAGAAAGAATTACCCCTCGAAGTAAATGCTCCAAAACCCCAACCAAGTCCTTTGTGTGCCTCCAAGAATGAGTTTTAAAACCTCCACCTTGTCACGTTGGGCCTGATTTGCAAAGCGTTTTTGAATGGTATTTTCAGATAGGAAGATATTTTTGTAAATCGGGGCCTTGTAATCTTACAGAGTGACCGCTTACATGAGCGTCAGTGCTAATATTCGAGTGTGGCACTATTGCATTGTAATGAGGTACAATAATTAATCATTAATTCTATATCTAAGCGTTTAAAGAATCGCTCATATCAAGTGCACAGAGTCCACCATCCTCACCAACTTCTTCCTAAAAATGGGTGTCAACTTTATCTTTCGTGGAAGTTTGCAATAGGACAAAACAAAAACTATTGAATTGCGGAGTCTGTTTTGCCATAATAAGCACACCCACTGGATTAAATGTTATGGCATAGTGAGCTACAAACTAGACGTGGAAACCTTGGGCCATGTTCTCCTCTTCTGCCAGTTTAGACCAGCCTTCCTTCATTGCCTTTTGTTGCCAGACTGCATTATTTTTTGGGGACTGCACGTGTTCATCAAGAGAGCGTTGGGTATATGGGAAAGCATTATGAAGGATGTTGGCAGGACATAGTTAAACCTCTGAAAATATCTGGGTTTATCATTGTTATCTATTCCAAAGTGTTGGTTTCCACGTTTTTTATTCATCTATAACTGCAGATCAAGCATATTTCAATCCGGTGTGCCGTCCTGCTTCTATGGCTTCGACAGTGGCACTTGGAAATATGTTTATCAAGATGAGAGAGACATGATCTGATAGCTTTGAGTGTGGGTTATCTACTGATGAGTGGGTGGCGTTATAGGGCTAAAAAGGAGAACTTTGTCATATCTGATAGGCCTGCATAACCGTGTGTGGGTGATTTGTGTGTAGTGTAAGGTGATAAGAACTTTTAGAGGGGAAGTAGTTGGTCAGAGAGTAGAGGAGGTAGTCATACGAGGACTACATGTACATTATGTAAGTTGTTAGGTGCTATGAGGCAGCAAAGTATTTGATGATGTCCATGGAAGTGAGTATGGTGGTTTGATGGAGGTTTGTGATAATATTTGTTTGAGTTAAATTGAGTTGTGACCCGGATGTGATTATTTTTAGTTAGTCTTAACTTAGATCCCTGATGTGTTCATATAGTTTTAGAGAGTAACATTAATTGGGTCAATATTAATAATTTGCCTTGGATAGGCACTTGTTTGCTTGAGTTTTGCATTGCTTTAATCATGTTGGTATTACTTGAGTAGATTCTGTTTCTCGTTTAATAGTGGTATTAGATATAGTATTCTTCTGTGGACAGGTGTTTGGGCATGGATATCTAGAGTAGTTTTCCTAAGAGCGAGAAGAAACATCATCTGTGCAATTTGTAGTTGATTCCTTTCACCATTACAAGTGCATCATTGGGGGTTGATTGTAGGAAGTGTGCACATTTTATTGTGACATATTTAGGGGGCCTGCCATTGAAGCCACAATAGGTTATACAAAGAGTTTTGAGGTGAATCCTCCTTCTGGTCTCATGTATGATATGGTAGTCTATAGGAAAATGTGAAGAAAATGGTTTGATATGTACCTATCTTTTCAGACTTAGGCATAGACCTGTTGTGGTATTTTCTACTCTGTGAGGTGTGTCAAGTAAATGTACCAGGCATTCAAGGCAAATGCTTTTGTTGTAGTTTAGTCTCAATAGTACAAGTGTTATAACTGTTATGGTCTTGAACATACAGTTCAGGTTGGAGGTGTTGTATCAGGTAGAATGAGTTGGCTGATGCAACTTCTTAAAATGGCTTTGAATTTGGGTTCTAGTGAAGGACTGCTCTCCATCATGATTCCACAGACGTTTGAAGTGGACATGATTTTAATGTGCCTGGTGAGGAGATTGGTGTTGGGTTAGGTGATGTCAGACAAAATAGCAGAAGCTCTATTATGGTCTGTTTGATCTTAAGTCTACTTGCAGTAATCCAAGAGCCCAGATGTGCAAGGAATATATTGAAGTCAGGGGTGCTCATTGCTGAGTCATTTGTCAGTGTTTAAATTATGTGTGTTAGGCAAGATTGTATGCAGTAACCTTTGGATGCACTACAACAACCCTGACCTCCTGGCAATAGGAACCCAACCTTTGGTATAAGTCTGTACTACACAGGTTGGTAGTGTAGTAAAGTAGCCAGGCTTATCTCAAGAGGGGTCAATGTGAGCTGTAGGGGAGTTACACAGAGATTCACTGTGACTTGCCTATGGGAATTGCCTATTCCCATTTTATGCATTTGAATTTTATTTACTTTTTGCACGGCCTATGCCCATTTTATGCATTTGAATATTATTGACTTTTTGTACGGCCCTTGCCCATTTCATGCATTTGAATGTTATGACTCTCTGCATGGCCTACGCTCACTATATGCTTGAGAATGCTTACCTGTTTGTCTGCAACACGTTGCAGTTGCCTCCTAGCTGTTTTGACACTACCTATGCCTATTATCTGTACGAGCGTTTTACTGGCTTGCATTGCCTTTGGTAACTAACTGCACTAGAACATTTTGGTATTGCATGTGCCTAACCATCTCAGTCAAAATTCCTATGCGTGCTCTTGTTACCTTAGCCCACGCAGCTAACTTACCAGCGTTACCACAACAGCTTGTCCAGCTATAGGCCACCCGTCTCAGCATGCTAACCACTAGTCAGCACACTTGCGTCTTTGATCGCCTACTCACAGTTATCAGCTTTTTGAGTCTCGTATGGTTCTGCCCTAATCTCCCCCGAGCTCAACTTAATCCTATTTACGTAAAGGTAGGCAACGTGCCTACCATGTTCCATTTAAACCCCCCCACTGCGAACTTCACCCCTAATTACCTGTGTAATATTGTTATCAGGAACGCTAGATTACATTCAAGACTTACAAAGCGCTATGAACCTACTAATAGATTTACGCACCTTGCCTCCCAGAATACCAACTGTCACGTGAACCCTAAAATTACACGCACTGACCACAACCCTTATAGACTCAGTATGCACACTACCACAACCAAGGTCATGTTGCCCATAGGACTGCCTGCTTAGTACCTTTTTTGAGCCCTAATATTACAGGCGCCCTCATAAACGCCAGATCGCTGGTTGCTCACGCTACTGAGATATCTGACCACCTCCAATCTGAAAACTATGACTTCCTGGCTATTACGGTATCCTGGCTTCATGCTGCCGCAGGCCCTGTCCTCATGCTGGCCATCCCCAATGGCTACACTATCTTAAGAGCTGACAGAAATGAAGTAAGCAGAGGCGGTATACCCCTTATTGCCAAATCTAATCTGTCAATAAGATTAGTCCCCTCCCTTGACATCAACTCATGTGAAAATCATACAGCTAATGCCAGACTATCACCATTCACTTAATCTACAGACCCCCTGGCCCTATTGGAACATTCGTAGAGGATATATCCACCCTCTGTCCAACGACCTAAAAACGACTTCCCAAGTCCTTTTACTAGGGGACTTCAACTTGGGCGTTAATGACCCTAAAGACCCACACGCCTCAAGTGTTGCCAACTTCCTAACTGTCCTTGGCTTTACACAGAGAGTGCTACAGCCCACTCACATCAAAGGGAGAACCATTGATTGGGTGGCAGACCATAATTGTAATGCCTCCATCACATCCATCTCCACTCAAATCTGGACTGACCACCACCTTGTGACATTTTCGCTAGCAACTAAACGACAAACCCTCACCACCACCCAGCTTGCCCCACCTCTACCTATCAGGAACAAAAAGAACATCACCACTGCTAACCTACTCCCTCTGATTCTCCCCACCCTCAACTCGCTACCGGAAAACCTGGGCCCCGAAGCCCTGGTGAATGAATATAATAAAATCATGTTCTCCTCACTAGACTTAATTGCACCTCTTAAAATGCGACCAAGTAAACCTAAAGCCCACCTTAATGTTTGATTTACTCCATACCTGAAAACTTTATGAACTAAAAGGAGACAATGTGAAGTAGCTTGGAGACTATGTCCTTCTGAGGAAAATAAAGCAAACTTCCTCATGACATCTGCCTTATACAAAAGTGAAATAATCACAGCCAAATGTGAAACCTACAATGCTAGAATTGCACAAGCTAATTCAAGTATAAAAAACCTTTTTTGCTATTGTGAAGGAACTAGAAGCCCCCATCCCTGCTCCTGACAATTGTGTCAAGGACAAACGCTGGTGCAAGCACTGGCCAATAAAGTCTCGACCCTACAAACTAAAATAGCCAATAAAAAAACTGCACTACCTATGCTCACCCCCATATAAACCCTACTACAACCCCGATAGCCACTGTTACCCCCCTTTTAAATTCTCTAAAGTCTCCATTATAGAGACAGAAAAAATTGTCCTGCCCAAATGATAAAGGATGCTGCCAGAGATTTGGCCCTCTTTATCACAAAACTGATCAATGCCTCATTCTCATCTGGCACGATACCAAGCAACCTCAAAGAGTCTTGGGTGCTCCCACTGCTTAAAAAACAGACATTAGACCCGGCCATCCCTAAAAATTACCGCCCAATCACTACAGTGCCCTTCCTCCTAAAAATAATAGACAAAATGGCTTATTTAGAAATACAGAAATATCTTGAATCCAACCACTTGCTGGGGGCCTGCCAGTCAGACTTCCGGCCCCAGCACGGGACGGAAACAGCCTTAACAGACTTAAAAGTCCAAAGTGATGAGCTCAGAGATAAAGGGAAGCCAGCCCTCCTCTTGCTTCTGGATTTATCAGCAGCTTTCGTCCTGGTAGATCATGGGGTCATCTGCAGGCACCTGGATTTGGCCGCTCACTTCTCTAAAGAAGCCATACTATGGATTGAATTGTTTTTTAACAACAAGACCATGAGAGTCTTCTCCCCTATTGCAGCCGCAGACCCCATCCCCATTTCCTGCGGAATGCCTCAGGGCTCTTGAGTCTCTCCTACCTGTACAACATACTCACGAAGCCCCTGTTCGATGATCTGGACCTTCTTGGTATCAGCTACACAAACTATTCAAATGATACTCAGATTCTCCTACCACTTACTGGTGATCACAACAAGGATGTGGCCTTGTTGAACAGGGTATACCTCATCATCCAGGCATGGATGGCCACTCATGGACTATGCCTGAATGATGACAAGACTGAGATCATTATCTTGGGCACCTCCTCAACCCTTAAAAAACTAGAACCTAAATACTCCACATTCATTATTGACAACAACTCTATCACAGTCGCTAGTGAAGTCAAAACACTGGGATTCTACCTGGATTCAACCTTCTCCCTTATAAAACAGGTTAATGCAATGGCATCTGCCACAGCACACACGTGCAAATTAATCAGAGCAGGTAAACATTTCCTGTCCAACAAAAGCTGTATAACATTGGCAAGAGCTCTTGTACTGTCAAAGCTGGATTACTGTAATTCTCTCTACTATGGGGCCAACAAGGAAATTATCAATAAAATCCAGCTCCTCCACAACACCGCGCTCAGAGCAGCATTATGCATCTCTAGGAGAGAACATATCTCTGAAATAAGTAAATCCAACAACTGGTTTTCCACACAGAATGAAATCCAGTTGAAAGTGGCCTCTCTCACCTACAAATGTCTAAATAACGTGGCACCCTCGTACCTTACCGAGAGAATCACCAGAAAAACCTCTATTAGACCATCTAGAGTATCGAACACCAATTACCTCTTAGTCCCTAGATTTAAGCTCTCAAGAGTTGGGGGACGTAGCTTCCTGGTTAAGGCAGCCCAACTGTGGAACTCCCTACCTGCTCCCCTACGAGAAGATCAATCCTATACACAATTCCGACGGAATTACATAAGACTGTTGAAAAATCCAAACTGTCATCCTGGCATATGACAACCCCCCACCTTTGTTTTACCCTGCACATAACAAAGCAGCTCTATATTGTACATAGTATTTTGTCTATTTCCCGACTTCCTATCTAGGATGTGCATACCTGTCTCATGTAAATATACCTGTGTAGAAATATGCTTTGTAAGAATGTTATCACAACTGTACATATCTTTCTATGTATAGCCTCTCTACACAATTTATCCTATCGGATTGTATATTCTGTACCTTGTAAATGTATATATGCAAACGTATTTTCTATAACCAAGCAAGCTGTTTTATGCAATGCGCTCTGATACCTTCGGGTCTGGTGCGCACTAGAAGTTAATAAACAAACATAAACAAACAAGTATTCAAATAAACTCTTACACACAATGTTTCTTGATTAAACAATTATTATTTTATTTATCAGTCAGTTAGAATAAACCTTCTTAAGAAGGGAGCTATATATAGCAACACACAAATACACTCCAACAATGCACACTCTTAGTTCTCTAGATCAATAAATACCCATTTGGGTAAACAAACATAAACAAACAAACAAGTATTCAAATAAACTCTTACACACAATGTTTCTTGATTAAACAATTATTATTTTATTTATCAGTCAGTTAGAATAAACCTTCTTAAGAAGGAAGCTATATATAGCAACACACAAATACACTCAAACAGTACACACTCTTAGTTTTTTATATCAATAAATACCCATTTGGCATAACATACAGGCACTACCTACACCCTCAGGTGACTTCAATTGTTAGGGTGCTGTTGACATTAATATATCACTGTTGCAGTTACAATATCCTTGAAAGGAGTGTTCAAGAAAAGAGAGTTCAGCATAAAACAAGTATTCCCACAGTTATCCTTTAAGCAGGTAAGTACTTTCAAAATAACCCCGCCCCCCAATGCAAAGTCAGTTAACCCTTTCCTGGAAGGAAGGTAAAACACATGAGCAAGGGAGAGAAGAGTCATTCAGGGAGCAAGGCCACCCAATGTTAAGTTAGCAAAAGTCAATGTGAACTGAAGCACTTCTTGCAGGTAAGTAGAAAGTATTTCACAATGTTTAAAAAGTCTTTGTAGAATAGAAGAAATCAAAGTACGCCACAAGCCGATTAGGCTTGTGAGGTAGAGAAGCTGCAAGCAACTCTACAAGAGCAACCAAGACAAGTCTCCAACGAGGACCAGCAGGACAGCACAACAAGAGGTAAATTCTCTCAGACATTACTGTACCTTTAGGTTGAAGAAAGGGAGAGCAGGTGACTTATGTTCCTTTATAGCTCTGCAGATCCTGGTGTTCCTGGACCTCAGTCAAGGGGACAAGAGGGAGAATGTCTGGGGACTCCTGCGGTGTAAGGGGATGGTCACTGACCGCAACTGGCAATCTTCAAACAAGTGATACAGCTCCTTGATTCTACCGTAAATAGCACCACCATGGTTCCTGGCTGTCGAGATGGGTTTTTCTTACATCTGGGGTCCCGCACTCTGTTGAGGGGGCTCAGGCTTGGCCATTCATGCTCCCTGGGAGTCTGGAGGATCTTCCTGGAGCTCTTGGCCTGCTTAAAAGCAAAGCACACAATCAGGTGTTCCTCTCCCTGGCTATTCGGTTTCAGCAGCAACTGCAGTGGAATTTCAACCAGCTCCGAGAGGATGTTCAGGTGGCTTACTTTGGAGTTGATTGGTCCCACCAACTCAAAGGGAGAAGTCGTCCTTGCGGGGGCTTCTCTATCAATATGAATTTGGAGTTACAGCACAGCAGCAGGGCTTTACCAGGAAAACCAACGCTCCAGGAATTGCAGCAGGGGCCCTCTTCAACTTCTTCGGATTTGTTTGTCCAGTGGTCGACTCTGCCTTCTAAGCCAAAAAGGCTCACCCTTTATGCAGGTTTCTCCCATTCATTCCAGCGTAGCTGTTAGTCACCCACCAGGGTGGCTGTCCTTACTGGACAGCCAGCCAGACAATCACCTAAAACTGCATTCCTGTCTCATAGGAGACAAAGCACAGGGAGTTTCGGGCACCTCCCTCACCCTCCTGCCCCCCACCAGACACCCTGGAGACTGTTTGTGTTGTCAGCTTCATTAACCTGATTTCAACTAGGAATTTCACTAAGATGTTGTAATCAATGTTAACTTCTGGGGTAAATTGTTTGATGATCTTGATCTAGAGGTTGATGAAACAATTATCTGAAGGCAGCTGTGGATTCTTGAATTTATAGTAGTTCACTGTGCATTGATGTGATGGCTTTAGGTGAGACTTGCCCGCCTGTTGTGGGAGCAGCTAGTTCATTAATTAGATGAAAGATACAGTGTGTTAGTGTCCTCGCTTTAAATAGGCTTACGATGAAGGTGTTCAATGAAGTCCCAAACCTCTTTCACAAATCCTGTGTTAGGGAGAATTCTCTGTTTAGGCTGAATTTCCTAACCTAGTGAGTCCCCCAGCTGCTTTGCTGGATTTCTGGAGTTTTTTTGTTTTTCTCCTGCCAAGAGTGAGACTCTTTTTCTCCCACTCTTGGACATGATTTATGGTGCTCCTTGGACTGTTAATGTGTTTTATGGGCTATGGGGTCCTTTACTCCATAGGGTCTCATGTGTTTTTACTATGTGTGTTACACAGCACCCTCTGTGCAGTGACACAGGGGTGTCATAGTGACACCCCACCATAGACTCCATATCCTGGGACTGACTACTGTCTCCCAGGGCATGTAAAGTCACCATTGGCTTTACTAGTCCCAAATTATGAACAGAAACCAGTACAAACCATCATAGTGTGGATGTACTGGTCAGGGCAATTCGATTGCCCCGGGGTCTGTTAGTCGAGGGGGCATGTCTCCGTCCCCACGATCGAGTTTTGGCTGGTGGCAGTGGATACTACTTTTTATATTCGACCGCAAATATATCCCTATGGGATTTTCCCATTGTTCGAGGCTACCAACTTTAATTATTTAATTCTCATAGCCTCGAACATACCGCTGGTTTATTTATTTAATGTTAATTCGCCGGTTGGTATTTTTTGCCAGGACTCGATTCTAAAATGTTGTTTGTGTTCTCTTCTGTGACTCCAACCCCAGTGGAGCCCTTTGTTCCACTTTTGGCGGGCTTCTTCACAGAAGCCTCCAAAAGTGGTGCCACTCTGTCTGGGTACCAGAGGGGGCGTGGGAGGGGGTTTAGGCACCCTGGACTGAGTTACCTTGGTAACTCAAGCCGCACTCTTGTGTGATTGGCCCAAGTGGTGAGCCGGCCGGCTCACCACTTAGCATGTTTGATTGACAGCTAGGCTGAATGAATGGGGGTGTGCTGCATAAAAGCAGGGCTTTGAGGACTGGAACTTCAGAAGTTGCCACAGGACCTGAGAATCTGACGAGTGAGAAGCTGAGCCGACCTGCTACGACAACACCACTGGTGGAGCCCTGCAGAACCGACTCACCACTCCCCGACGACAGAGAAGATCTCCCTGTTGCGATATGTTTCAATTTATATCCTGCTTTTCTCTCCCTTTTAAAACAAATTATTAGAGTGCCATCTGCGTTAAGCGCTCACCGCTGTCCGAAAATAAGTGGAGCTTTACTTAAGACTTGTCTAATATTCTTTTAAGGGAGTGTATATCTTTTAGTGACCGTGTTTTTGAACTGCTTAATATTAGTGCCTCTGTGTTTTATTAGCAGTGGTTTTAAATAAATAATGATATCTCTTTTACACCAAGCTCTGGTCAGTGTTTGCTTGTTCTACTATGTTCTTTTGACCTATTGTGAATACTCTGTATACTGCCTAACTCTTCTTGAGGGAAGTCTGACTGCTCAGCCACAGCTACCAAGTGAATCTGTGTGGTACAGACTGCTACCAAGTGGGTTTACTGCCAAACACCTGTAGTCTTAAATCTTTTGCAGTGGTCCCAGAGGGAACTGCACAGGTTTCTGCCTAACAACCTGCCTGCCAAATATCACGATGTCCTGAAATATGTGTCCACTTGACCAATGATCTTAAAAGCAAAGAGCCAAACTTTTTACCTTGAACGTCCAACAAACTAATGCGACGATAGTTAGATGGATCAATCCTCATTCCTTTTTTAAAGATTGGGACGATAATTGATGATTTCCCGGAGAGCAGGATTTTTCGATACTTGATGATATACTCGAACATATTAGATAATATGTTAGCCCATGTCTCTTTGTCTAGTTTAAAAATGGAGTTGCTCAGGCCATCCGGACCAGGGGCCCGGTAATAAGATGATTTATTTTTTATATCAAAAACAGCATCCTGATGAACCTCGAAAGCATCCCATTTTGTATCTTGATACTGAGTCAAAGTCATAGGGTTGCTCTCATGTTGTTGATCATAACATTTTCCAAAGTATGTAACTCAAGTTGTCACTGGTATAGAAATTAGTGTGAGGGCCTCCTGAGGGGTATCTGATTGATTAGAGCCCAAGTCACCACCGTATTTCTATATTTTAACTTGCTTAATATTAGTTCTGCATCTTTTCTAAACTGAGTTTTTTTTTGTATAATCTTTTTGTATAATCTCTGCCAATTTTGATATTGCTGGTGGGCCATTCTCTTTAATAGACCCACTTGATACGGGTTTTCCTTAGTGATATCAGCAATATACTTTTTCAGCATCTTCTTTTTTGTGACTACCACTGGATCGTAGATGTGATGATGCTTACATTTTGGTCGATTTGAACACCCCTTTTTTACTTCAAACTCACAGAGAAGGCCTAGATAGTCCATTCTTTTAACCTCAGTATTCCCATTAGATTGGGTAATTAGATGTTTAACTTTCTCCTTTAAGTGTTTTAAATGATGCGCTGCAATTTTCAATATATTGCGCCCTTGTGTAACTTCCAAATCTGGCAAATAAAATTGACCATTATAATGCAGTACCAAAGAAAGGCACAGACTTAGTATATTATTATCACTAGCCGTCATATGTTCAACTTTCATTGTATCCACGAAAGGTGCCATTGTACTCAAGATGCAGATATAATCCAAGATCTGTCCACCATATTTCCCCTTTCTGGTAATGTTCGCTGGTGTATCTCCAGGAGTGTTACCATTAAGGATTATCAGACCTTTCAGTTCCATAATCTGTCTCCATTTCATTCCTTTTTGTTCCTTTGGTTTTGAGTTTTCAGAATCAATGTCCAAATTTACACCATTTTTATCTAGACATGTGCAATTTTGAACCCCACATAGTATGAACCAGGTGTCTCTCCAATTGGTTCGACATCTATCTATCTGTATCACGACCTGAGTTTCAAATTTGAGGCTAGCAATACAGGCAGGGTTCTAATACAGGTTAATCAGAACCAAGGTTTTCACTTCCTTTTGATGTTCCAAGGTCAGTTGACCTACTAGTATTCGGATAAGGGACATTGGCGTAAGTTCTTGCATAACTTTAAATTGGATCTGGTCCTTTAAAGTATTTACAAGCCAGACATTGGTCGGCCCTTTCAACCTTTTACTGCAGGGTTCAGGTAAACAGATAATCCATCAATCAATGGTACAGTCCGTAGCCACATCTCTTGGAGGCAGATAAAATCATGGTCTTTTATTTCAGCCTTCCCATTGGCAAACAAGTGGACATGGCCACTGGTATTCCAGATTGCTGCAGTAAGGGGCCTAGTTACTGGCCTCTTGACAGTCTATGACATTTTGATTTGATCTGCTACCAGTCACATCAGCCACTTCCAATTGTCTTCTGTAACCTTGATTTCTGCTTTTGGGGCATCTTTCCTCATATTAGATATATTATTTTCTTCTCTCTGGGGATTTCGTTCCTCTCCACGTTCCCTCAAGTACTTTCTTTCCAGCCCTCGTTCCTTCGAGTTGGCTCTCTTGTTATAATTGTCAGAGTTCCTGCTGTGGGAATACCTGTTTTTATCACGCTGTTTGGGAGGAGATCTTCTAGGTGATCCTATTGAGGTAATTTGCTCGATCTTCAAATTGTCTCAAGCGACCCACTTCTTCTTTTAAAAGTTGCGCTATCAACTGTGTCATAGGATAAATGGTCACCTTATCAGTTTGAGTGCCATCTGAGAATTTGATTATTGCCAGATCATCTGAAACCAACAATCTTAGAGATGGCACATGGTGGAATAAACTTAGAACGTTAGCTCTATTTAAAATAAAACCATCTTGCGTTCGTATTAGTCTTTCTAACAGAAGACCATCTTGATGATAAATGTTCAACCTTGTAACGGGTGCTTGTTCCCTCTCTTTTCTCTCCATTGTTAACAGACAATGAGTTACTCTTCCAATCGTTTTCTGACTTTGTTATTGTAGGTGGTTTTGTTAATTTGAGAGGCGAGATTGCGTACGATTTTCTTTGTATGTTCGTAGGGGTTTTTTCAACTGCATACAAGATAGGTTGAAACTCTTCTTCATTTACGTATTGTTCTTTTGAGATATCATCAGAATCTGTCCCTTTCTGTTTTCATAGAGTATTAGTTTCTCCTGCTCTTACGCTGGAGGTTATTGCTTCTTTATCCTCATGCTCTAGCTGTCCCTCTATTTGCCATGTTACACATGGATTTTTCTGCTGTACACCCACCGCAGCAGCATTGAGTTTTATAGGCACCACCGGAAGGTGTGTTCTATTATGAGCAGGTGGTTCTATTGCCTTATTTTCCACTCAGATTTTTTATTTATTGTAGGAGTTTCTACTTCATGGTCAGTCTCCAATTCTTGATAGTCTCAATCGTCAGTTTCTTGAGAGTGATCATCATTTCCACACTGATCCGAGATAGATTAGGTAGAGATGTCCTCTAGATTTATTGAGGAATTCTCATCTAGGTCTTCTTCTTGCATTATGGCCACTTGCTCCTTTGTATCTTGATTTGTGTCATTTTTATGTGCAGTTGTTGTTTCAGGTAGACGTTTTCTGGCACCCCCAGAAATCGAACCAGTAGTTTTAAATGGAATCGTGAGGTTTTTAACACATTTCCGCGTTCCTGTTACTTTTTGTTTGACAGGTGGTTTTTTATTTTTTTAAACTTTGAGTCCTGGCATTGATGACATTGAGATTTTAGATTTTTGACTACTCCTGACAGCAGTAGTGTCTTTATCTTTTATCATTGTTTGTGCACTCTTTGGATTGTTAAATATCGGGCATATCTGAGTTGCGCTTTTCTGAGGAATCAGTTCATTTTCCACATTTATGTCATTTGGTTGTGATACGGTTGATTCGTTGGACAGGGTTACCTTATCTGATTCCTCAAGGATTGTTATTTTATCCAAGTCCATGGTGTTTGGACAGATCATGGAATTTGACCTCATAGGCAGATCTGGGTTTTTTCCCAATATTTTTAGTGCACTAGCAGTGTGCGCAAGCCCTGCGTTGACTTTGTTCAATGTTAAAGTGTCAGAGTTTGAAGCTCCCCGTAGACTATTGTCCACTGCATTAATTGCTGACTCTCCATTTCGGGGCTTGCTTATTTTCATCAGCAATGGTGCCTGATTTATAAAATCCTCTGTATCAAATTTTCTTGACGCTCTACGCTTTTACTTTTCGATGATCAAGCGGACTAATATTGTGTGCATTAGGGTTGCAACATTCGCTGTACTGGTGTCTTGGTCCTTCTGTATGGCCGTCACAAATCCCTCGACAAATACAATTTTTGAGTGTAGCAGCGCCATCAGAATAGCCTGGTCTTTGAGATGGTCTTCCATCTGCTCATAGAGCTTGATGAATGGGGCCATAATGGCCATGAGGATTGCAATTATTGAAAAATCTGTCACTCCACTCTTATCTCCTTGGAACTCAGTATCAGTGTTAGTGCACTTATCTGAATATACTATAGGGGGAAAATGTTGCTGTTCATCATTTATGTATTGGTTATATGACCTAAAGTAACCTTCACAGGGTCTTTTATCTGATGCCATAAATCTATAGGCTGTCACTCCACTTTTATGTAAATTCAATTGGCTATCTTGCTTCACATGAGATGCTGCGCGCAATGTGCAATTTATGTGGGGGTTAGTCAATGTTTGATTGAAGGGGTTATTTTGTGTGAAGTGAAAGCTACCTCCTTCCACCTAAAATGCACTTTCCAAAAGTAGTTGGTCCGGAAAGTCTGTTCCACTGCTACCTTGTCGATGTACTTTACCCCTATTATAGAGTGTTGGATCCTGATATGAGAAGTCTGCTGCCCCCGATCCAGTGAGGCCCGACGGTCTCCAAATGTTCCTCTTGTGTTGCATCAGGGCATTAGGTTGATCTTCCTGTGAGCACTGTGTCGACACCTGACATGACTGCACTTTCTTGGTTAGGCTTCTTGGGCTTCTAGGACTTGCTATGGAGTTTTGTGCTGTTCCTGTCCTGTTAGGCCACCAGCAGGCCTGTTGGGTTAATCCTGTTTGCTCCGGACACAAGCCTCTAGGAGATGGGGCAAGTATTTTAGTCACTGGCGTAGGCAAGTTAGTTGTGCTTAACGGATTATCCCCAGGTTTATTCAGGCTTGCTCGACCCTATTTCTTGTCCACGTACATGTCAGTGAGTGTGTTGGAGTTTAAGGGCGATCTGTTATTATTGTCCACAGTTAGCTTTAGATTTCCGTCCAACACAGACCCCACTGGGGTGCGGGAGTCACCTGAAGACTCAGGAGCAAGGCCCACCCCACGTTGTGTCTAGCTCTAATCATTTTTTCACTGTTAGAACTGCGATTAGATTCTTCTGTTTTTTTAAGGCGGTTGGGCTCCATGTCCATACCTCGCGCAAGCAATACCGGAGGATTGGAGGAAGTGCAAGTCCACCCTTTGTTCTGCTTAACAGGCAGATTTGCTCCCTCCACCTCTGCCGCCATATAGGCACCTGTGCTTGCCCCGATCACCACGATCACCTGCAATGGGGCCCTGCGCTATTCACTCACCTCAATCTCCATGTCCTCTCTGTTGTCCCCGGCTCTGATGTCCTCAGTCGTGAGCTCCTCCTCCATGGCCGCATCCAGTGCCTGGTCCGACATCTCACTGGCGATCACAGATAATGTAGGTATCACGCTCGCAGGTATCGCACCCCTTTTCAGCAGCTGCTGAAGGGATGGTATTGATCTTTGTTGGCGACAGGCAGGTTCTGACAGTTATGGTACTCTCCCAATGCTCTCGCAGTCTGCTGACAATGGCTGACGGTCGCACATCACAGCCAAACACTCAGCCAAACACTTCGCCTTGCTTCGCTTGTGGCGGGTGTTTTGGCAGTATTTTTGGCTCCTCCTTCAGCAGTAGACGGAGTAAACAGACTCAGTGGCCAGCAGCTAGGCTCTCAAACGTACGTCCTGGACAGCCAACACTCAGCCAAACACTCCGACACGCTCCGCTTGTGGTGGGAGTTTTGGCTGTTTTGTCGGCTCCTCCTTCGGCAATAGACTGAGTAAACAGACTCAGTGACCAGCAGCTAGGCTCTCAAACAAATGTCCTGGACAGCCAATACTCAGCCAAACACTTCCATATAATGAAACTCAGTCTAATCCAAACAATCTATGCTATTTTGCCATAACGATCTCCTGATTCCTAACAATCCTACTAAAACTCATCATATTCCTGCTAACTCACCACACAGTTAGGAAACACAAACACCCACACATGGGTACCACAACACCAACTCTACAGTCATACAGCAAAATGCACAACTCATTCATCAACTCACTGAATCACAGCATTCTCAAATTTCAACCCTATGCCACAGGCACACAAAACCTACTATTCAGACAAACACACCAGAACACCAACACCAAAGTGGGTTCAGTTTCTGAACAAACTACCAACAGAACAGTAAAATCACTACAGTGCTCTCTCTTTCCTCATACTAACAACCCCCCACTCTTTGTTTTCAGATCTGCCAGTGCTGATGGAGACCATGAAAATCCATTACAATGGCAGTGGTGCACAGTATAAATCATATTAAGCTAAACATAACAGACATAGCAACTAATTTGGATAGGAAACAATACAACCGGCTGGGGGGAAGGGGGTGTCTGAAAAGTGGACACAGTGGCCCACAAATAAAGGGGTCACATAAAATAAAATTCATGCAGGAATTTTAGGATAAATGCTTGGAAGCATGGGTGCAAATTTGGTTGTTCAGGTCTGACGACCTGTGCTGGAGCCAATTGAAGTCTTGGCTGGCAAGGAGCAGTAAGAGAGGTAAGAGAGGCTTGGGGGGCATAGGGGAGTGTACGTGGATGGATGTGGAACAAAGGGGTATGCAAACAAAAAGAATTCAGGTGGAAAATATGGAGTAGGTGTTGGTTGGCAATGATACTCACATAGATTCCTGGAGGCAGTCAGGGGTAGTTGTTACTGGGCCTGCTTTAGAATGTCATTGTTTGAGTCACATGATCCACACTAATCTGAGGTTTAAATGGCAAGTTGGAGTGGCACATGCTTGAGGATGATGGAGTGAAGTGGGAACAGCATGGACAGGAACACAGGGGTGCACAAAAACAAAATGTAGGCAGAACAAGCATAAAAAATGTTGAGCTTCATCTGTTGTATCATGGATCCCTTCAAGTAGAGTGTGGACTACCAGTCTCAGGAGGCCATATCAGTGCCTTCGAGGCCAATCAGCGGCCTTCCAAGCAAGAAGCATAGAGATAATCTGGCATGGTCAGAGACGACTGAGAGACATAGGCATTTAAATAGTCATTGAACACAGTAGTGCATAAAAACATTAATGTATAAAGAACATTCAGTTAGGAAATACAAAGAAAATGCTTGGCATCATATGAGATCCCGGCATCTCTGTAGTTCATATGAGGACTAGTTGGTTGTTGGCTTGCCTTGTAGCTGCCTTTCTTGGGTCATGTGTCCACACCAACATTAAGCAGTGGGAGCATAAATGTATTTGTATTTATTTCACACATTTTTTACCTAACTTATGTTTTTATCACATCTCTTAAATGTGATCCAAAAAATCAAGGAGCACAACTTTACTTAATTTGCATGAGATGTTACTCCAAGGTCACCAATCTTAATTTAACCATATTTGGTTACTGTAACAAACACTTGTATGGGCAGTACATCTGCTAAATTATGAGTATCATTTTAATGGATTTTCATGGTCTCCATCAGCACTGGCAGATCTGAAAAAAAAGAGGGGGGGCGGTTGTTAATATGAGGAAAGAGAGAGCACAGGAGTGATTGTACTGTTCTGTTGGTAGTTTGTTCAGAAACTGAACCCAATTTGGTTGGTTGGTATTCTGTTGTGAGTATCATAAAGGTTGTTGTAGTCCCCATTCATAGAGTCCTATTGGGCTTTGCTGGGTTGTAAAGGAATTATTACACATGGTGAATCCACCTGCAGAACATCTTTGATTACACGGCCCACGGTAGTGGCCGTGTAGTTATGGTTAAGTTGCTAATCCCATAGGAAGAACACTTTTTGGGTGGCTTAAAACTTTGCTCTCCCTGGATGAATTCTCACCAAACTTTGCAAAAAAAAAGTATATGGCCCACTCTGAGGTTTGGTGCAGGGGGGGGAAAAGTTATAGGCGGAGTCCCAAAATAATTTTTTTCCCATAGAGTTAATGGGGAAAAAGGTTTGCTCACGCCTACAGCTCAAACTGCTGGACGGATTTGCACCAATTTGCGGCAGGAGCAGCACCTTGGTCCAGAAAGCGTGCTTTTGTAAATTTGGTGGAAATCCGTCCAGTAGTTTTTAAAAAAAAAAAAAAGTAGGTCTAAAAAATGTGTGATATCTATGTCCACTCCGCGGACACATTTCCCTGTTCACTCCGCGGACAGGACACCGATTGACTAATCAGCTTGAGTCATGTCTGCGGACATGCAACGTGTTCGCTGATTGGCTGGGGTGAAGCGTGAGGTGCGTCACATTATTTTGATGCGTCCGCCAACTTGGATCCGCAGACAGCATAGTGTTGAACGGGGGAAAAATACTATTTTGGGGAGTGTATTGGTGTGTAAGAGTGTTTGGGGAGGGTGGGGGAGTAAGAGATGGATCAAATACTGTATTTGATTAGGTGGCAGGTGCCCCTGATGTGTTTGCCATGTCCGCGGTCTTCAAGACTGTCCGCGGACATAATAAATGCTCTACTGGCTATCTTACTTTAAAATGAAATTGGTTTTGGGTTGTTAGTAGAGCATTGATTGTAATTAATATCCTGTATAAGCAGCCCATATACCACAGTTAAAATGTTTGATTCTATGGGTGTGTTATGCTGTGGTGGTTGTGGCCAGACCCTAGAGTCTTGGGTGCATGGCCGTAGTAGGCCTATGGCCATGCACCCAAGACTCTAGGCACTGGCCAAAACCACCATAGCATAACCCACCCATAGAATCAAACATCCATCAAATATCCCCAAATTAAAAGTTTGTGTACTGTTTGATTTGCAGAGTTTGTATGTGACATTTTGGCTAAATCATGTAATTAAGATTGTAGAGTTTGGTAACAAGCACTGCAGTATAACATATCCATGAAAGTAAACATTTTGGATTGTGGTGTATGGTTAGATGTTTGCTTCAACGGTTGTGTTATGCAGCAGTATTTGTGAGTTGAATTATTATATACTTACTGTTTGACTTTTTGTGATTGGACATATTTTTTTCATGACTTGGGTAACTGGAGCAGATAATCTTTTTCAATTTGTGTGATAAAAGAAAAGATCATATGTTAGTGTAGGTAGTTTATAATGAGTTGTTGCATTACATAATAGACATCTCATTATTTTGACCCCTATATTTAGTACATTAGAAGAACTATATTTCAAACCGGTCTACTGTGCAATTTTTTCAGTTTCTGTGTTTGTTTATGAAATCATTGGGTCTGTGGGAAAAAGAATCCATGCTGGATTAAAAAAAAAAAAACTTTTTTTTGTTCTGGTACAATATATTTCTTTCTTTGTTTTCAGTGTGTATTTGTTGTTTCTGGCTAATCTGTTTGCTTGTTGCAGATTTTTGGGGTAGGTAGATACCTGTTGGCCTATTCTAACTGGTTATAGTTTTTTATTTATACTTTCAAGTTATTCATCTAGCTGTTGGGTTGTTGCAGATTTTTGGGGCAGTTTGATACCTGTTGTCGTCTCCTAACTGTTTGTTTCTTTTCATATTTTAGTGGCATTGATTTATCTGTTTGATTGTTGCAGAATCTTGGGCAGTTAGATACCTGTTGGTGTATTCTATTCATAGTTTTATAATTGAAGTTTTGTTAATGTTTATGGACAGATTAGTTATAGAATTTTGGTTTTAAGAATATTAAATAAGCGTTTATAAGATTTGCTGGTAATCCCTGCTTTAGAGTAATGGTACTATTATTACATTTGAATCATCCACAATTCTTTTTTATATATGCAGTGTAGTGACCTGCAATGGTCGTGGCTCCTGCGTGGTAGATTATACCTATTGTTGTGAAGGTTTTCTTACCAAGTGATACTTGCCCATGTGTGAATCCAGTCAGCTTAAAGTTGTTTTTGGTACCAACTGCATTGTAACATAAAAGCATTACTATTATGTATTCACTATGTGTCTCTATTTGTAAGGTGGAGTGATTATCTGAATTGCAGGTTGTACATAATCCGCCATGGTTTGTATTATGTGCAAGTTGCTGAAATGGAATGGATTCACAGTTAGGTATGGATACATACACAAAGCGTTCATTAGGGATTTGTCCTGTGCCACATGGCTGCAGAGAGTGCCTGTATGTTTCCACATGTATGAAATCAGGAAGATTTAATTTATAGGTATGATTTTGTTGTCCAGTACTTGTAGTAAGTACATTATACATTCTTGTGGATCTTCTTGCGAGTTTATAGTGAATTTGACCATTCCAGCACAGCAGTCCAATTCTTGTCTTATTCCATGGACACTGTAGGTGTTGTCAGGATTGTTGGTTGTATTTCTATGAAGGACTAACATTTTCAAACACAATTGGTCTGTATTGTGTAAGTAAATGTTGTCAATAATTGGTGGCAATTGGAATAGAATATGTATTGCTACATTTGCATAGCAATTTACACCAGTTATATTTGAAAATTTGAATGGACCTGATAGATCTATGTCCAAGTCATTTGTTCGGAGTGTGTGTTGCTTCTTTGAAGAAGTACTTGAGTTACTTTGAGGAGTAGATTCTTCTTTGGTTGTGGTAATTGATGAAGTATTAGCTTCTTTTACTTTCTTTGAAGGAATTGCAGTGAGATCCTGTATCATTTCTGTTTGAAGTCGTTTTCTTTTACGTTTTGCTTTTTGTGGAACAGGATAGGTTGTTAGATGGGGTGTACAGTGAACATAGTCTATTGTATTCTAGAATGCAAGTAATATCAGCATTTACTTTACTTGCATCAAAGTTGATTAGAAATAGTCTGTCAAGTGTACATAAGCGTTATAGTGCTATATAGCTCATGCCTTTTTTAAAGACTGTGCTCCCAATATCTATCAATGCTTTATCTAGGGTAAGTCCTTGTGATTTGTGAATGGTGACTGTGTATGCTAGAGTTAGAGAAAATTGTTCTCTGCGTACAAACATGTCTTTGAAAAGAAGGAATCGGGCTGTTGAGCGTCCTATCCTTTTAACTTCTGATAGTTTGTCAAAGAGAATATTGACAAACTGAATGTTGTTGTCACATGGGTATGTTTGAAAGCCAACAACTTTACCAAGTGCTCCTTTATCTAGTCCTTGCTCCACGTCAAGGTTACATTTAAGCATTACTCTACAGTTTAAAGATAATTTTAATATATTCTCCAAACCAGCTGTGTTGAAGATAGAGTTTTCTAAGATATTTAGTCGTGTTGTGGCTTTTTGACACACGGGTACTGTTATACCATGTACGTCCAGTTTGTCTGTGGAGCAAATTTCAATTATTCGTTGCATTTCTTTTTTCAACATTGTTTCATTGAATTTTGGACAGTTTGCAAGAGGTGGCATCAAGGACATACAATTGACATTTTTGTGTGTTAATTTTTCCATGACATCAGTACCACATGAGTTATGGTCATAAAGTGCATGGATGTACCGGGTTTTTCATATTGCTTGCGCTTCTTGAGATAGTACACCAACTCTAAAAAATGTTGGAGTATGTGAGGTCTGCAGACTGGAGCTTGTTTTCTGTTAGTTATCTGAATTGCAAATGTTGCCAAAGGTTGACATTTCCTATGCTGCCAACAGTTTTACGGCAGAGTTTGTGCTCTAAGGTTTTAAAAATAGGATCACCTTTCACTGGTGTTAATTGAAGAAGAGCTACGAAAACAATAATGTGCTTCCTCCAAAGAGCTCCTCATAGTCTGTTTTGAGTATCTCTTGTAATCTGAGGTGAATCAAACCCAAAATTAGATTGGAGACCACGCTCACTTCATCTATTAGTAGTATTTTAATTTGTTTCAAAACTCTGCGTAGTTCCATTGCAGCTTCTGTAGAAAGTTTGTAATAATCTAATTTGTGTTGGTGTTCTACTGGAAGGTGGAATAATCAGTGTAAAGTGACACTGTCTATGTTGTAGGCAGCTAAAACTGTGGGGGCAGTTACAATAGCTGACAGTTTGTTGTTTGTCAATTGTTGAAGTAACTTGCTGATGATTTTAATTAAGAATGTTTTTACTGAACCAGCTTGACCACTGACGCATAGGAGTATAGGTTTGTAGTTTTGGCAGGTACAGTTTTTATTTTCATGTTGTACACCATGCTCAATTTGATTTGTTACTTCTTGGGAAATGCTATGCTGCTCATTGTTCAGTTTTGATTTCAGTATAGTGAAGTCTTCTGTATCTTGTTCATAGTGACACATAGGGGATAATTCATAGAATCCAGCGCACAAGTGGTGCACGCGGCTGGCGCACAGTGTGCGCGTGTGACGGTCTGCGCCAGCCGAATGCCCCAAAATCCATTTCCGCGCACAGCGTATTCATGGATTTTAACATCCATAACCAGCCGTGGCGCAGAGTGGTGCAGTGACCCTGCAGCAGTGCCAGTTATGCCCCCAACCCCTCCCTGTGTGCCATGCACAGAGCACAAATCCTGTACATGGCGCACACTCCAGTGGACCAGCATACAGCCCCCCCAACCACTAAAACACCTGTAAAACTCCCCGTACACCTCTCCAAATTCATGGGTTTGCGGGGAGTTTCACACGTGATTGGCCCTGTGCGAGTGGGGTATGTGTATTACTGGGGTTCACGGGGAGTTTCACATGTGATTGGCCCTGTGCGAGTGGGGTACGTGTATTACTGGGGTTCACGGGGAGTTTCACACGCGATTGGCCCTGTGCGAGCGGGGTACGTGTATTACTGGGGTTCGCAGGGAGTTTCACATGCGATTGGCCCTGTGCGAGCGGGGTACGTGTATTACTGGAGTTCGCAGGGAGTTTCACATGCGATTGGCCCTGTGCGAGTGGGGTACATGTATTACTGGGGTTTGCGGGGAGTTTCACACGCGATTGGCCCTGTGCGAGCAGGGTATGTGTATTACTGGGGTTTGCGGGGAGTTTCACATGCGATTGGCCCTGGGCGAGCGGGGTACGCGTATTACTGGGGCTCACGGGGAGTTTCACATGCGATTGGCCCTGTGCGAGCGGGGTACGTGTATTACTGGGGTTCGCGGGTAATTTCACACGCGATTGGCCCTGTGCGAGAGGGGTACGTGTATTTCTGGGGTGCACAGGGAGTCCCACACATGAATTGGCAGTGTGGGTCTTCCCACGTGTGCCCTCTACCCCCTCCATGGCCCCTGCAGGCAGCCCACACCACAGCGGACTACCCTGCACCCCTGGTCATGTCCCGCACGCAGCCCATCCACCATGGGCATGCCCCCCAGCCAGCCCACATGTCACCTTGCATTTGTGATCACCAAATCATGTCCCCCAGCACCCCCACCCACCCAGCAGTGAGGCTCAGGCCCTGACTCATGTCCCCCAGAACCCCCACCGACCCAGCATTGACGGGCACCTGCCAGCAGGCCCAACTCATGTCCCCCAGCACCCCCTCCCCCAGCAGTGAGGCTCAGGGCTGACTCATGTCCCCCAGCACCCCCACCAACCCAGCTGTGAGGGGCACCTGCCAGCAGGCCCCGACTCATGTCCCTCAGCACCCCCACCCTCCAGCAGTGAGGCTCAGGCCCTGACTCATGTCCTCAGCAGCCCCACCCACCCAGCATTGACGGGCACCTGCCAGCAGGCCCCGACTCATGTGCCCCCAAAAGGTCATCATGATCCACAATCATGAGCCTCATGGCCTCCCAAATCCCACCGCACGCCACCCCTGTGCAAAGACCCAACCAAGTATCCCATCCACCCCACATTGAAATGCCCATTACATGATACAACCCAAATGGCAAGAACGTACATCAACACATGTCTGTCACACACACACAATGGGTGCTGGTGATTGTGAAAACCTACACCGTGACATGCATGAAACCAATGAGAGAATACAACTCATCAAAGTAATAAACCAAAATGTGTTGAACACAAAATAAATGTATTCAAATGAAAACATGAAAAAAATGTTTGAAAAAAGATGAAATGCAGCATGTCCAAAACACAAAAAGAAAAACATGAAGTCTGAATCCAAATGAATCAAAATGAAAATGTGTCCAAAGTCCCCGGCTACCAAATCAAATCCAAAGGAAACGGAAACAGTAAAATCCATTGTTCAATGGTGAGAAAAACAACCTAATAAAGAGCTATATACAAAAAGGCGGGGCATAGTCCAAGCGCCTCAAATGAATGAAAACGATAAAGGAAACCTAAAACTACAAACTATATACAATGACGGCGGGCTAGTCCGATGGCTCACTTCCTGATTTCCCGGGCCAGGGCATCATCGAACTCCTGCTCGATGTACTGGAGGCAGTCCTCTTCCATGGCCCGAGGGTTCGCAGGGACGATGACATGTTGACCTCCAAATCCCTGCAAATTGCCTAGAGGCACTCGGCCTGCCTCAGTGCCCCCCGCATGGAGTTCTCCGCCCTGACCATTGTGAGCCGTGCGTCTTGCGCCCGCTGCGCTCTGCACCTATGGCCTGGCAGAACCGCTGCCACACAGAAGGCACTTCCAATCCTGGGTCCTCCTGCCCTCTGGCTGATGCCTGCCCCTCAGATTTTGAAGTCCCCGAGCCATCATGGCTCCCACCTTGTTGCTGCTGCTGCTGTGCCTGTGCCCTGGCTCTTGCTACCTGAACATCCTCCTCTGGCAGGGGTGCAGTTGTTGAGGTGGCCACCCCTGCTGGACGTCCGACTCCCGACTGTGGCAGGGATGTGTCCTCCACCAGCCTGGCCGCAGGGTCAGAGGCAGCTCCATAGGGTACCCAGGTGATACATGGGTGGGAAGATGGCATGGAGGACGATTGGCACATAGGGGGTTCAGGTGAGGAAGGGGTTGGAACAAGGTCCAGCACACAGAGGAATCCAGCCCTGAGACATCGAGATGACGTTTAGTGTCTTCACGAAAACACTGCAGGTCACCTTGCATGCCCCGTTGATGCAACGCCATCCCAGACAGGACAGGCTCAACACGGTCCCAGATTGCCACGTCCGCAGGGAGAGGAAGGCCAGTTGTTGTGTGCTCATCCCCTCCCTGAAAACGGGTCTGGGCGTAAGCATCCCTGCTAGTGCAGGATGATGCAGTCATAGGATCGGGGACAGGATTACACACAGGCACCTCCGCGGCAGCCTGTGCTGCCTCCTGTCCCTGCCTCTGCACTGCACCACTAGCACCAGTGGAATCCCCACCTCCAGACCCCATGTGTGTCCCTTCCACGGCCTCCTCCTCCCCCAAACCCCCCAACAACCTGGATGACTCCATGCCATCTTCCTCCATCGGACCCTGTGGGGTCTCAGCTGCCCCTTCTGCTGCCTTGCGTCTCCGGCTGGTGGTGCGATACCTGCCGCTTTGCTCCATAGCACCCTCTCCGCCCTCTTCATCAGTTGACGCTTCATACAGGGAGAGATAGAACACAGGCATCAGGGCACTGTACAATGGACTGATACACACATGACAGTTGCACATGAGTGGCAGTGTAAAACTACAGACATGGTATCACATTCCCCAACACACATGTCATTTCATTTCATACACATGAGCAAATCCACAGGAATATTGCACCAGGCAGCACCGTCCATATACAAACAACAGCACGAGGAGCCGAAGGTGAGCCTGACGTCACATGAAACACAGGGAGTGCACAACACATGCACACATGCCACCAGACTGAAATGCATCTGTACATCTCCACCACTGCAGTGATAATTTCACCATCCATGTCACATCTGGCAATCAGCCTTTTACATGTCAGTGTCACATGCATCCATGTTGCATCACAGTTGCACACTTGTCAAATACACACACATGCACATGTACACAGTGCAGATACATGCAGCAGGAACCACCATCCATGTGTGACACCACAACCATGCCAACGTACATACACAGAAATTCAAACATGTGTGCTCCCACACATGCATTTGGCCAGCATGCTTAGCAACACATACACCATCGATGTGTCTCATACATGAGAGTACTCACATGTGGCAGCCTCACTCCCCTGTACATAAACATCCATACATGGCCCTACAAAAACACATGTGCAACCTGCACACTACTGGCACACCACAACACGCACAGCGTCCAATCAGTATGCATGTACACTTACCGCTCGACTCCAGACGGGTCTGCCTCTCAAGGACCTGGACGTGGAGCGCTGGGCGTATGTGTTCCAGGACCCTCATTTAGTGGCCGGACAGGTGGCGCCGGCGCCCCTCCGCATCCGCTGCCTTCAAGAAGTGCCGGGCCTTTGTTGAGGGTCCTGGACCTGAAGTCCTCCCAGCGCTTTCGGACATGTTTGATGTCGCGGACTGCCACCCCCTCCTCGTTCATGGCAGTCACGATGTCCATCCAGATCCTGGTCCATCCTTCATTGTTGGCGTGCAAACTTCCAAAGAGGGCATCATACTGCCCCAGGACTTGCTCCACCAGGACACCAACTTCTGTGGCACCAAAGCTGGTGGCCTTCTGCCTCATTGGCTTGGGGTTGCCGGTGGTGCCAGATGGTGTTGTGCCCGACATGGCAACCCCAGAGGCAGGTGTGGGTGGGCAACTGGGTCCTGGGGCTGGGCTGTGGAGCGATGGTATCCCAGTTGGGAGTCTTCAGTTCCAGCAGGGGTGGTCACAGCAACTGCACCCCTGGCTGACCTGCAGGGACGAAATAGCAGGGCACGTGGGCAGCAGGCAGGCAGGCAGCAGCAGATGGCAGGTGGGAGCGTGCTCGGGGCTCTGGGGGGCAGTAATTCAGCCTTCTGGGCAGGAGCGTGGTCTTCCGTGTGTTGTTGCGTGGCCAGCTTGGTACCGAGTGATTTGGCACGTGAAAAAATTGTACGTCAGCATGTAATTCCATGTAGGCCCTTAGCGCGAAAGCGCGTCTGTGATGTAGTGCGCACAGGCGTTTCCCTCGTGACGTGGGCATAGTGGTTCAGTGCGTGCGTGAAAAAACTGCACGTCAGTGTGTGAATGCGTGTAATCCAAGGAAAGGGGCTACGCGTGTAAGTGACACGACTCACGCGGGCGTATCTCTCAGCACGGGTTAAAGGTGAGCGGGGCTAGCAGTTCGCTGTACGTGCCTTTCGTGGAGACCGACGTGTGTTGCTACTTCGTGTTGGTTCGCGCGCCATCACAACTTCACAGCGGATCAAGGATGTATCTCTTCTTTTTGCAGGGGTATTGGCTACGCGTGTTTACATTAACACGCAAGTCAGACGGTGAGTCGCGCACGCTATTTTTCCCACTGCGTGTGCCCCTCTGTATCGCAGCCATTTTCGAGGTCATAGCAGCCTACGTGTCCCACGCATACGTGTTTTTCATGTTACTGGATGCCACCGCGTACTGTGGGAGGTTAATTCCATGCATGTAGGTTGCAGGGTTGCGTGCACGGTTTTACTGCAGTTTTGGGGTGCCTGAGCATTGCGTGACCCGTCACTACTTCACCGGGGTCACATACAGCCTTGCAGGTGCAGGGGGCTGTTAACATCTTGCATCCCACCCCCTTCACCCCAATTGCCCAGGACAATTGTGGTGTACACCTCTCATTGGCACTCCTCCATCTGTGCCGGCATTACTCCATCTGTGCCATAGTTGGGAGGCCACCAAAGGTGAGGGGCGCCTCAGCTGGGCATCCTCCTCGTGGCGGGCATGGTCAGGGACGTAGCCGGGGTGACCAGGGGGACTCCAGGGTGTCCAGGGTGGCCGCAGAGGGGGAAGAGGCAGGGGTGCGCCACTTGAGCACAATGTTGTGCCATGTGTCGGTGCAGTCATGCCACCACCCCCTGTGGTTCCGGGAGATGCAGCTTCTGCATCTGGCACTGGTGCCCGTGTGACCCGGCAGTCCGTTTCATCGACTGCCACGGGCCCAAGGGTAGTGGTAGCTGCAGGTGCAGCTGTGGACACAACCACCCAGGCTCAGGGTCTGCCAGCGCAGGCTGCGTTGGCACTTGAAGAGTCCTTGGAAGATTTCCAACAGGCCAGGAGGAAAACCGTAGGTGCACGCAGGGCTGCCCTGACCAAGACATGTGTCCCTGGGGCCGTAATGTCATCTGCTGCCCCGAACAGCCAGGTGTTGGCAAGTGCAGGGGCAGATGCAGCCAACAACACCCTGGTTGTGAGTCTGCCAACAAGGACAGTCGCGGTCAATGACCCTGCTGCAGCGGATGTTGCTGCGCAGGATCCATTAGAGGGCACCCAGCTGCCACTGACGCAAGTCAGGCCTTTGGTCGTCCCTCCACCTGCCACTCCCTTGGCTCAATCCACCGGTGCCACTAGCCATACTGATCAGGGTGGCATTTGCCAGCCAGGGTCTGCGCCACAATCCAAGAGGAGGAAGGTTGCACCTGCAGCACAGGCTGGGACCCCACACACTGCCACGACCTCCTGCATGTCGACAAAGCCTTTCTGCAACCAGGAACTGGACTTCCTCATGGACTACGTGCGGCACCACAGACGTGAGATGCTAGTGGGTCCTAATTGTCAGACTACGGCTGCCCACCGTGATACCCACTAAAAGCAAGTTGCAGAACATGTGAGTGCATTCGGCCATGAGGTGCGCACGGCGCAAGAGTGCAAAAAGCGTTGGAATGACCTCAAACGCAGTGCTATGGCAAAGCGTGCCTCAAATTACAACTTGACTCTGGTGACTGGCAGTGGGCCTGCACCTGAGGAGGAAGACCTCACTCTGCATGAGTCACTCGTTGCAGAGTTCATACCATCTGAATCGGTCGAAGGAGTGGGAGAGATGCCGGACTTTGATGCCCAGTCCAGTGAGTGTTGCTGCGTGTTTGTTGAGGACATGTGTGTTTTACTTGAGTGATGTGTTGTGCATGACTGCCACTACATGTCACATGTACATGGGTCTGATGTGCAAGTAATGCAATGCTTCCCTGATGCATGGCTGCTCTGCTGGATGGTGGACATGTGGAGCGGACGGGGACTGGCCGCATCACCACTATTGCACCCTACTCACATGCTGGTCACCAGGATGCCCCTCCAGTCCATGTTCCAGCTCACTGGCCCTTCTGCATGTAGCATGGTGTGACCTTCCTCTGAGCCCAGGGACTATATCATAGCATGACTAATGTGCATGTGTCCTCTGCCTGCATGCGAGTACTCCATGTAGGCATGCTCCCTTGCCCCTCCATCCCCCGCTCTGCACCCCAATTCCACCTTTGCACTGGTCTACTTCAATATTGCCGTTGAATACTTCCCTGTTCATGCATCCTGTGTACATGCTAACTTCCAGCGGCCAATCTGCCAGACATCTGCTGTGTGGTACATCCTTTGTATTTGATGCAGGGTGTCTCACTTGGACTGTGCAGAGGTCAGATGCCCCGCAGTGATTGCCCATTCATGCTCCATGTGTATTCCACGCATGCCCCTATGTGTCCTTGACTGGATGATCATTGTAGTATGAGTCCAGGGTGACCTACATTGCATGGCATTTCATCAGCCTTCCCCTGTCCACTGTGGCTCAGTCCTGCGTCGCACACATGTTTAGGGTGTGACAGTCTGTGTGGGTCACAGGCCTCAGCCTGTTTAATGGCCAATGACTCTGTCCAACTGGTGGTGTGTCTTCTTCACATGTGGGTGTACTCCAGAGGTTTCATCATGAGTCCTGCTGACTGTCCCATCATCATTTGCTGTGTTGTCACTTGACTCACATGATGCCGTTGATGCTAGTCAACACTGTTTTTAGTATTTCTTTTAGGTATGTGTGTAGTAGAAGGTTGCCATCTGGGCAATTGTTGATAGTCTGTTGTAAAGCTATTGCATTTTGTAAGTGGCTTTCACTTCCAAAATATTTTCTCTGGATATGCTCTATTTCTTCGAGTAGTTCTTTGGCTCTACCATGTAGAAAATTTAAATTGGCTAGTGCTAAAGCAGGACTTTTAGCATAGTGGAGTTTATGGACCAGATTTCTTATAGTTGAATGAGGTATTGATATCATTTTGATATGATGGGAGGTGCTTTTGCAAATAGGTCCTGAAATGCAGGCTAATAAATGTCCTTGTAGTCCCGTGTATTGTGCAGTGGAGAGGTATCCATATTTTGTAGTAGTTTCATTTTGTCTTTGCCTTTCACATACAGTTTGAGGAACTGGCGTAAAGATTTGAAAGTTTTTTTTGGGAATGTTACACATTGACGTGCATGGCCATTTGTACACTGGATGTTTTGGTTCAGTGGAATAGATAGGTAATGATTAGCATCCTGGGGATATTTTTTGTAAGCAGCATTTCTTGTTCCATTATGGTATTATTAAGTTTGTATTACCCTCGTTCACTGCTATGTATGGCAATTGTGTTTTTTTGCTTTTGTTTGCATGCGTCTTCATTAAAATGTGGTTTTATGCTCGTGGTGTGACTCCATTCACCTCCACAGATATTTAAGAAGTTATTTTTGTAGACATTCTGTTTAATGAGAAGTCTTTTTTGTAGTTTAGTAGTTAGTTTTGTTAGTGGTTTCATTTTGTTTAAAACTTAAATAAATAAATTCCTTTTGATAAGGATTGCACTGTCTATGAGATCTTCTAAGATTAATTTTCTACGGTAGGTTTTAAGGGTTGTGCCTGATTTCTCTCCTGTTTTTATAAGATTCTGAAGGATTCTGTGGTGGAACATTTTTTGTAAAATACTTGTTTTGGTATGGTTACTTGCCACTACTTCAAGATTTATAGGAGCAGTGTTAGCAGTAGTGGTAGCTGAATTCTTGTTAATCACTTTCTGTTTTTTGTACATTTTCAAAGAGGAGGCAATGTTTCTGTACTGGAAGCTTGTTTTGTTTCACTTAATGACTGTATTAGCTGTTTTGTTTGAACTTTTTGTACACATTCTGCTACAGATGGATGCTTATTTTGGACACTTTTATTTTCATTTGCTCTACTTCTGCGTTGCTTTCTACAGAGTTGCTTTTTGGTAGGCATTCTTTGGGGTCTGTTGGAAAAAAAAAGAAAGTGTGGGTTGGGCTGTTGTGCAATGTATGTGTGCTGTGTGCATGAGTGTCTGACTATGATGGTAAGGATGCATGTGGAGGTGTGTGATTGCCAATTAGGGAATGGTACAGAGAGTGAAGTGGAAAGGGTAGAAGGGCTGCCCAAGAGTTACGCGCTCCGCAGACACCGCGGCTGTCAGCGAACAGTGCGAGCCACATCTGGGCTTTCTCAGCAAATCCAGTATGGAAAGGGGACTGTAGGGATTAGCCAATCAGGTTTTAGGTTGTGGATTTGTGTTGAAAGTGGCTGTTTGTAGTGAAGATGGCAGAGGTGGAGAACGTCAGGGTGTTGGTGGTTGGAGATATGTTTGTGCATGGTTTAGAGCAGTATGCTAAATGCAGGAATGTGGCAAACAATTTTGATGTTAAAGGAGTGGAGGTGGTGTGGAACACTGTGCCTGATTTTAATGTGCAGGGAATTGTACGAGTTTATGAAGATATGGGCAGGGTGAACAGTCCCCATGTGGTCGTTTTGCACTGTGGTGCTTTGCATTTGGGCTATGTCAGTGCCCCTACTTTGTTGGCAGATTTGGAACACTTTGTCCAAGCAGTCCTTCCAAATGCCAATGTTATTTTTTCTGGTTTAGTACCTTGCGTAATATGGGACAATAGTTCTGTTTTTTGTCCTCAGCAAAACATTGCTGGTGTGCAATTACCCGAGGCATGTTTGCTTCCATGCTTAGAGCTTGTATGTTCTTTTGTAATAATGCGAACATTGATTCTGGTAATGCTGTTTATTTTAAAGAAGATGCCATTTATTTATCTTTATGGGAAATGCCATTCTGTTTTCAAACATAAGGGTTGCTTTGGAGAAGCTAATGAGAAGATTTTAGGAATAATATAAGAAAAAAAGCAAACAAAAAATAGAAAATAAAAGGTGTCTTTCAAGCATCTGCAAAAAAACAAAAAAAGGCTCTTTTCAGAGGCAACCTCAAAGGGGAAATTGGGCACACTATTTAAATTTACATTCATCATGCTCAGATTTTTTGATTTGTCCGCGACACCGAGGATGTCCGTGGACAACACGTATTACATGTTCTGGGGCCTGGGTCCTAAATACCTTCAACTCTCTCTTCCCAAATATCTTCCTCCCCGAGCCCTTCGCTCATCCGCCTCCAACTCCCTCATGGTCAGCCGCTTCTCGAAGCAACGAGCTGGGGGTAGATCTCTCTCCGCGGCAGGGGCCTCCCTCTGGAACAGCCTTCCTGCCTCCCTGAAACTTGAGGAGAACCACCTCCGGTTCTGGAAGCACCTCAAAACCTTCCTCTTTGCTTCTGCTTTCTCTCTCCCTCTCCCCTGCTGAACAGCTAATTAATTCTTCACTAAACTGCACTGATCCTGCAACTGGACCACTCTAAACTGCCTTCGGTCCTGGTCCCAGTCACTGATCCCCTGGAACCCCTCTGCAATACAGGACTGTCTCTGTATCCCTACAGCCCCCCCCTTCCCCAGCACTTGTTCTGCACTTACCTTGCACTTGCCACTAGCTGGCCCTTTTTTATTTATTACTTACGCCACTTACCTTTACTGCACTTCCCCCCCTCCCCTTCCCCTTGCACTTTTCCCCCCTCCCCCACCCCTGCACTTGCGCGATCTGAATGACACCTGGCCTAGTAGGATCTTTGTTTTGTCTCCCCTTGTTCCTCCCCTCCCTGCCTCGTCGCGCCTTGAAACACCTGTGTATAGGCGCGTTACAAATACCATATCATATCATATCACATAAGGGGATTTTGGGATTGAGAGGCATGCAAATGAGACTGAGCAAGGCAATGGTCAATAAGTTTTACTGGGTGTGTTGTGTATGGAGAAAGTTTGTCAGAAAGTCTTTTTCGTAAGAAAAGAACAGATAGCTTTGGCTGTGTGTTTCAGAAAACAGATAATCTAAATTTTGTGAGACTCATGGATAAATTGGTTGGAGGTGCATGCAGAATGCTGTGGAGTGGCTGCACATCTTGGATTCCCTCATGTGGAAGTGCACTGGCATGGAGTGCAAGGAATGAAGTGGCTGGAATTGGTACCTCTGTGTGCTACTTTGGTGACACAGCGTCATCCAGACTTTATTATTATTCATTGTGGAGGGGACAGTTTAGGACATGTGTCTGGAATTTCTTTGCAATTTGCAACGAAAGAAGGACTTGGGAAGGTCATGGACATGTTTCGAAATTGCCAAGTAATTTTTTCCCGTATTGGGCAGAGACAAATGTGGCTGCGTTCTTCTTCATTTGGTCCACAAATGGAGAAAACAAGGCGCAATGTCAATAAGGCTCTTTGTGCCTTTTTAAGAGATATTGGAATGTCCCCTTTTCACAATGAAAATATTATGTTTCGTAGCACATACATTTTTCTCAGAGATGGAGTCCATCTTACTTATGCTGGCAATCAGATTTTTCTGCGAAATATACAAAATGTATTGCAACCTTTTTTGTAATTAAATTAATACATGTTGCAGTAGGTGTTAATCATTTTTTTTTAAACACAAAAATACACCACTTCCTCCAATAGAAAAGTGCAATGGTTCTGATAGGGCAGCACCCCCAAAAAATAAATGTCAACGGACTGTCCGCAGACTTGTAAAAAATGCACAGGGCCCTGAACTATTTATTTGTCACTTCTATTTTTAAACTGTGAAAGGTGGCTCTGAAAAGAGCCTTTTGTGTTTTATTTTTGTTGTTTTATATTTTTTGGGTTTTTTTAAAACACGACACACAAGGAAAGGAGGGTAAGGGACACCAACCACGGGGATAAGAAAGGGCAAGTGGAGAGAGGAAGATGTAGGGTGGGCCTTATTTAGGTAGGTAGCAGACCTTCTCAAGGTCCTTGACCGCAGTCTCGAAAGCATTCCGAAGGTTCTCCCCCTGTAGGGTACTGCGTCGCAGTACATGCACAATAGTGTGACCCTCGAAAGGTAAGGGTCAACAGCGTCATGAATGGCTTGTGAGGCAGCTGGAGGGATGCGCTGTCCCACAGGAGTGTCTCTTGTGGTGGCAGGAGCTGAAATGGAGGATGCTGCAGGGGAGCTCAACCTACTACGTTTATCGTAAGGTACAACCTTACGAATAGCCCCACTGTGGAAAAACCTCAGATGTCACTTCACTGATGTCGTACCATAGCTGTACGAACCAGGCTTTCCATTACTCAGCACCATGCAGCATTGAGTGCAGATCGCCTTATTTGCACAAGCTTTTGCACTCCATCAGAGTGGCAAATAACCGCCACACCCAAGACTCACGGTGAGTGCTGGTACTAGGGACTTCCACTAACTCATCCTCTTCATCCTCTTCATCTGTCTCCTCTGCATCCTCACACCTGTTCCCCTCTGCAGGCCCTTGGGGAGGTGGTGGTCGTGGAGGGGTTGGGGTGGTGATGAAGCTGAAGCAGCCATGGTTGCCATCTGGATAACAGCAGGCAGAAATCACTAGCAATGCAGTCAATGCAGATCTAAAGCAATGCTCTGTCAGGTAGCCAGAAGCACAATGAGCAGCAATTCTAGGGTGTGGCCTTTTATAGGGCTGTCCGCGGACAGATCGAACACCAAAAACATGGCTCAAAAAGTTCTAAAAAGTATGTAGATCACCAGGAACATTGTCTGGGACATGTGCAATGGTGAACTTTTACTGTAAAATACCTTGGATTGTCAAAAAAGGATGTTTAAAATGTTCAGGGACCTGGACAGTGTCCGCAAATAAGGACACACACTCAGTGTGGGTGCGGTCACATGATGGCATCAAGGACACGTCCGTGAATGGGAAAGCTGTGTGACACATGTGCGACAGACAGGCGCGATGTTCGTAGGACCCATGGGTGTGGTGCACATGTGCGTAGATGTTTTACGGACAGTGTGGAAGACCCTGAATAAAATGAATGTGCGTCATAACATTGCGGACAGGTGGACGGGTTAAGTGTTCTACGGACATATTCATTCTGATTGCGGAAATTGCGAACAGGGGGATGTTCTTAGGACACTTTAATTTAAATAATTACGGACATGCGAATGGATGTGTCCTGCGGAAACTCCCATTTTAATTACAAACAGTACGAACAGTTATTGTGTCCTTAGGACATCTCCATTTTGGTTAATTATGGACATCCCGGACATCGAGAATGTTCTAAGAACAGTTCTATTTTGATTGTGGGCAATACAGACAGGTATAGTGTCCTTAGGACACCTCCATTTTGGTTAATTACGTACATTCCGGACATCAAGTGTGTTCTAAGAACATTTCAATTTTGATTGCGGACAATACGGACAGGTATTGTATCCTTAGGACACGTCCATTTTGGTTAATTGCGGTAATCCCGGACACCGGGTGTGTTCTAAGAACAGTTCCATTTTGATTGCTGACAGTACGGATAGGTGTAGTGTCCTAGGACACCTCTATTTTGGATAATTGTGGACATTCCCGACATCGAGTGTGTTCTAAGAACAGTTCCATCTTGATTGCGAACAGTACGGACAGGTATAGTGTCCTTGGGACACCTCCATTTTGGTTAATTGCTGACATCCCGGACATCAAGTGTGTTCTAAGAACAGTTTCATTTTGATTGCGGACAATACGGACAGGTTCAGTGTTCTTAGGACACCTTCATTTTGGTTAATTGCTTAATTGCGGACATCCCAGACACCGAGTGTGTTCTAAGAACAGTTCCATCTTGATTGCGGACAGTACGGACAGGTATAGTGTTCTTAGGATGCCTACATTTTGGTAAATATGCAGACACCCACGCTGTCTGCGGACACCTTAACTGCCTTTTTTTAAAAAAGTAAGACATAGAGGAATAAAGTAACAACACACATACAGGGTAATTCATAGAATTTCGCAGAAAAGTGTCGCAAGCGGCTGGCGCAGAGTGTCCGCGTGCGATTGTCTGCGCCAGGCACGTGCGCTAAAACCGATTTCCGCGCACAGCGTATTCATGGATTTTAGGCTCCCAAACCAGCCGTGGTGCAGAGAATCGCAGCGACCCTGCAGCAGCGCCAGTAACGCCCCGAAGAACGCCCTCGCGCAAGGAAAAGCCATCAAAATCGCTAAATCATCACAATGGGCTGCGCTAACCCTGGACCAGTTCACCGGGCTGGCAAACAGTAAACGCCAAGCAGGGAACGTGTATTTCAGGGGTGCGCGGGAAGTTCCACACGCGATTGGCCCAGTGTGAGCAAGGTATGTGTATTTCAGGGGTGCGCGGGAAGTTCCACACGTGATCGGGCCTGGGGGAGCGGGCTATGTGTATTACAGGGGTTCGCGTGAACTTTCTCACGCGATCGGGCCTGGGGGAGCGGGCTACGTGTATTTCAGGGGTTTGCGTGAAGTTTCTCACGCGATCGGGCCTGGGGGAGCGGGCTACGTGTATTTCAGGGGTTCGCGTGAAGTTTCTCACGCGATCGGGCCTGGGGGAGCGTGCTACGTGTATTACAGGGGTTCGCGTGAACTTCCTCACGTGATCAGCCTGGGGGAGCGGGCTACGTGTATTTCAGGGGTTCGCGTGAAGTCTCTCACGCGATTGGCCCTGTGCAAGCAGGGTACGTGTATCCCAGGGGTGCGCGGGAAGTTCCACACGCGATTTCAGCAGGGTACGTGTATTCCAGGGGTGCGCGGGAAGTTCCACACGCGATTTCAGCAGGGTATGTGTATCCCAGGGGTGCGCGGGAAGTTCCACACGCGATTCCAGCAGGGTACGTGTATTTCAGGGGTGCGCGGGAAGGTCCACACGCGATTGGCCCCGTGCAAGCAGGGTACGTGTATTCCAGGGGTGCGTGGGAAGTTCCACACGCGATTTCAGCAGGGTACATCTATTCCAGGGGTGCGCGGGAAGTTCCACACGCGATTTCTGCAGGGTATGTGTATCCCAGGGGTGCGCGGGAAGTTCCACACGCGATTGGCCCAGTGCGAGCAGGGTACGTGTATTCCGCGGGAAGTTCCCCACGCAATTTCAGCAGGGTATGTGTATTTCAGGGGTTCTGGGGAGTACTACTCGTGAATTGGCCGTGTGGGTCCTCCCAGGTGTACGCTCCACAACCTCCACGGACCCTGCAGGCAGCCCACACCACGGGGGACTACCCTGCACCCCTGCTCATGTCCCGCAGGCAGCCCATCCACCATGGGCATGCCCCCCAGCCAACCCACATGTTACCTTGCACTACTGATCAACAATGCATGTCTCCCACCACCCCACCCCCCAGCAGTGCAGGGGCAGCCTCCACCAGGCCCCCACTCATGTCTCCCAACACCCCCACCCCCAGTCACCAGGGGCACCCTCCACCAGGCCCCCACTCATGTCTCCCACCACCCCCACCCCCCAGCCACCAGGGGCACCCTCCACCAGGCCCCCATTCATGTCTCCCACCACCCCCACCACCCAGCCACCAGGGGCACCCTCCACCAGGCACCCACTAATGTCTCCCACCACCCCCACCCCCAGCCACCATGGGCAGCCCCCACCAGGCCCCCACTCATGTCCCCCTGCACCCCCACCCCCCAGCAGTGCATGGGCACCCTCCACCAGGCCCCCACTCATGTCTCCCACCACCCCCACCCCCAAGCAGTGCAGGGGCACCCTCCACCAGGCCCCCACTCATGTCCCCCTGTAACCCCACCCCCCAGCAGTGCATGGGCACCCTCCACCAGGCACCCACTCATGTCTCCCACCACCCCCACCACCAAGCAGTGCAGGGGCACCCTCCACCAGGCCCCCACTCATGTCTCCCACCACCCCACCCCCAAGCAGTGCAGGGGCACCCTCCACCAGGCCCCCACTCATGTCTCCCACCATCCCACCCCCAAGCAGTGCAGGGGCACCCTCCACCAGGCCCCCACACATGTCTCCCACCACCCCACCCCCAAGCAGTGCAGGGGCACCCTCCACCAGGCCCCCACTCATGTCTCCCACCACCCCCACCCCCCAGCCACCAGGGGCAGCCTCCACCAGGCCCCTACTCATGTCTCCCAGCACCCCCAGCCCCCAGCCACCAGGGGCAGCCTCCACCAGGCCCCCACTCATGTCTCCCACCACCCCCACCCCCCAGCCACCAGGGGCATCCTCCACCAGGCCCCCAATCATGTCTCCCACCACCCCCACCCCCCAGCATCCAGGGTCACCCTCCACCAGGCCCCCACTCATGTCCCCCTGCACCCACACCCCCCAGCATCCAGGGTCACCCTCCACCAGGCCCCCACTCATGTCCCCCTGCACCCCCACCCCCCCGCAGTGCAGGGGCACCCTCCACCAGGCCCCCACTAATGTCTCCCACCACCCCCACCCCCCAGCCACCATGGGCAGCCCCCACCAGGTCCCCACTCATGTCCCCCTGCACCCCCACCCCCCAGCAGTGCATGGGCACCCTCCACCAGGCCCCCACTCATGTCTCCCACCACCCCACCCCCAAGCAGTGCAGGGGCACCCTCCACCAGGCCCCCATTCATGTCTCCCACCACCCCACCCCCAAGCAGTGCAGGGGCACCCTCCACCAGGCCCCCACACATGTCTCCCACCACCCCACCCCCAAGCAGTGCAGGGGCACACTCCACCAGGCCCCCACTCATGTCTCCCACCACCCCCACCCCCCAGCCACCAGGGGCAGCCTCCACCAGGCCCCTACTCATGTCTCCCACCACCCCCACCCCCCAGCCACCAGGGGCAGCCTCCACCAGGCCCCCACTCATGTCTCCCACCACCCCCACCCCCCAGCCACCAGGGGCATCCTCCACCAGGCCCCCAATCATGTCTCCCACCACCCCCACCCCCCAGCATCGAGGGTCACCCTCTACCAGGCCCCCACTCATGTCCCCCTGCACCCCCACCCCCCAGCAGTGCAGGGGCACCCTCCACCAGGCCCCCACTCATGTCTCCCACCACCCCCACCCCCCAGCCACCAGGGGCACCCTCCACCAGGCCCCCACTCATGTCTCCCACCACCCCCACCCCCCAGCCACCAGGGGCACCCTCCACCAGGCCCCCACTCATGTCTCCTACCACCCCCACCCCCCAGCCACCAGGGGCACCCTCCACCAGGCCCCCACTCATGTCTCCCACCACCCCCACCCCCCAGCCACCAGGGGCATCCTCCACCAGGCCCCCAATCATGTCTCCCACCACCCCCACCCCCCTGCCACCATGGGCATCCTCCACCAGGCCCCCACTCATGTCTCCCACCACCCCCACCCCCCTGCCACCATGGGCATCCTCCACCAGGCCCCCACTCATGTCTCCCACCACCCCCCACCCCCCTGCCACCAGGTCCTCACAATCCCCAATCATGTGCGTAATGGTCAGCCTCCACAGCCAAAAAGCCCTACCAAGTAACCCATTCACCCACATGGAAATGGAAATCACATGTTACACCCCCAATGTTCATGAAGCTAATGAACCCATGTCCGTCACACACAATGGTTGCAATTGAATGGGAAAACACACAACATGACATGCATGAAACCAATGAGATGATACCACACAGTGAAGTATGCAAACAAAATTCTATTGAAAAAAATAAAGAATGCTAAAGAAAGAAAACAAACTACAATGTGAAAGAGAACAAAAAAAGATGCATGTCCGTATAAAAAACTACCAAGGCTCCATGAGCACAACTGAACAAAGGAAACCTACTAAAAAACCTACCTACAAATCAACTATATACACAAGTGGAGCAGTGTCCGTCGACTCCAAATCATAATAATAAAGAAAGGAAACCTAAAACTAAACAACTATATACAAAGGCGGCGGGCTAGTCCAGCGGCTCACTCCGTGGTGTCCCGGGCCAGGGCATCATCAAACTCCTGTTCGATGTCCGGAGGCGGTCCAGTTCCATGGCTCCGAGGGTCCGCAGGGACGACGCTGTGTCCTCCTCCAACCCCCTGCTGATTGCCTCGAGGCACTCGGCCCACCTCAGGGCCCTCCGCATGGAGTTCTCCGCCCTGACCATTGTGAGCCGCGCCTCTTCCGCCCGCCGCCGCTCCGCACCTATGGCGTGGCCCAACCGCTGCCACACGGAAGACACTCTCTGTCCTGGTTCCCCCTGCCCTCCGGCCGATGCCTGCCCCTCCGATGTCGAAAGCCCCGAGCCTGCATGTCTCCCACCATGTTGCTGCAGCTGCTGCTCTGCCTCTGCCCGTGCACTGCCTCCTGCTGCCTGCACATCCTCCGCCGGCTGGGGTGCACTTGTTGATGTGGCCACCCCTGCTGGACCTCCGACTCCCGACTGTGGCACGGATGCCTCCTCCACCAGCCTGGCCGCACCGTCAGAGGCAGCTCCACAGGGCACCCAGGTGACTGATGGGTGGGAAGATGGCACAGAGGACGACTGGCGCGTAGGGGGTCCAGTTGAGGAGGGGGTCGGAGCAAGCCCCATCAGATGGAGGAATCCGGCCTGGGTGACCTGTCCCAGCAGGCTGACGTGGTCAACGAGCCATTCGAGATGACGTGCAGTGTCTCCATGAAAAGACTGCAGGTCACCTCGCATGGCCCGTTGACGCAACGCCACACCAGCCAGGACAGGCTCAACCCGGACCTGGATGGCCACGTCTGCAGGCAGAGGAAGGCCAGTTGACGTCAGCTCATCCCCTGCCTGAAAACGGGTCTGGACGTAAGCATCCCTGCTTGTGCAAGATGATGCAGGGACAGGATCGGGGACAGGATTGCACACAGGCACCTCCGCGGCCGCCTGTGCTGTCTCCTGTCCCTGGTCCTGCACTGCACCACTAGCACCAGTGGGATCCCCACCTCCAGACCCCGTCTCTGGTGCTTGCGCGGCCCCCTCCTCCACCAAACCCCCCACCAACCTGGATGACTCCGTGCCATCTTCCCCCGTTGGGCCCTGTAGGGTCCCAGCTGCCCCTTCTGCTGCCGAGGAGTCCAACTGCAACCTCCGCCTCTTGGACCTCCCCCCGGCAGCTGCGGCCTGGGACGCGGCACCAAACTCCTCACTCCCCGACGAGATGACAACACGGGAGGGGAGCCGGGCCTTGCGTCTCCGGCTGGCGGTCGGATCCCCGCCGCTGTGCTCCACAGCACCTTCTCCGCCCTCTTCATCAGTTGACGCTGCAGACAGGGAGAAACAAAACACAGGCATCAGGGCACTGTACAATGGACACATACACGCATGACAGTTGCACAGGAGTGGCATTGGCAAACCTCAGACATGTCATCACAATCCCCAACACACATGTCATTGCAACTGGCACGCATGAGCCATACCACAGCCATATCGCAACTGCCACCACCATCCCTACACATACAACAGCATCAGCAGCCGAAGGGAAGCCAGACATCACATGCAACACAGGACGTGCACCACACATGTACACACACCACCACACTTGCATGCATGTCCACACCTCTGCCAAGTGTCGCACTGTTCAGAAGGGCATCCATGTCACATCTGCCAATCAGGCTTCCACATACCGCTGTCACATGCATCCATGTAGCATCACTTTTGCACCCTTGTCAAATACACACACATGCACATGTACACAGTGCTCATACATGCAGCCGAAAACAACATACATGCCTGACATCACGGACATGTCTACTTACATACACATTCATCCAAACATGTGTGCACACACAACTGCATTTGCCATGCAAGCCCACACACACAAGCACCATCCATGTCTCACACATTACAGCCCTCGCATGTGTCAGCCCCACGGCCCAGTACACCCCCACCCATACTCGACCCCATACAAACAGATGTGCAACCGGCACAATGGCGAATGATCACCACACGCACTGCTCACAATCAGGATGCATGTACACTCACCGCTCGACTCCAGACGGGTCTGCTTCTCTAGGACCTGGACATGGAGCGCTGGGGATATGCGTTCCAGGACCCCCATCTGTTCTTCCGACAAGTGGCCCCAGCGCCCCTTGGCATCCGCTGCCTTCAAGAGGCGCCGGGCCTTGTTCAGGGTCCTGGACCTGAAGTCCTCCCAGCGCTTCCTGACATGTTGTAAGTCCCAGACTGCCACCCCCTCCGCGTTGATGGCAGTCACGATGTCAGTCCAGATCCGAGTCCGTCCTTCCTTGTCGGCGCAGGAACTTCCGAAGAGGGCATCATACTGCCCCAGGACTTGCTCCACCAGGACACCAACTTCAGTGGCACTGAAGCTGGTGCCCCTCTGCCTCTATGGCCGGGGGTTGTCAGTGGTCACAGATGGTGTTTGCCCCGACATGACAACCCCAGAGGCAGGAGTGGGTGTGCAACTGGGTCCTGGGGCTGGGCTGTGGAGCGATGGAATTCCAGTCGGGAGTCTTCGGTTCCAGCAGGGGTGGTCACAGCAACAGCACCCCTGGCTGATGTGCAGGCAGCAAATGGCAGTGCACGTGGGCAGCAGGCAGTCAGGCAGCAGCAGATGGCAGGTGGGAGCATGCTCGGGGCTCTGGGGGGCAGTAGTTCGGCCTTCTGGGCAGGAGCGTGGTCTTCCGTGTGCTTACGCGTGGCCAGCTTGGTATGGAGTGATTTGGCACGTGAAAATCCAGCACGTCAGCGTGAAAACCGAGGAAAGGCCCTTAGCGCGTAAGCGCGTCAGCACGCATACGCGATTCTATTGGACCGAAGGCGTAAGCGTAAGCGCGTCTGTGACGGGAGCCGCACGGGTGTTTCCCACACAGCACGTGATGACAGAGCACACATGGAAAGACTGCACGTCAGAGTCTCATCGCGTGTAATTGGACAGCATGTCAGCGTCTCATCGCGTGTAATTGGACAGCACGTCAGAGTCTCATCGCGTGTAATTGGACAAAAGTGCGCGTACACGCGATTGGCCTATGTACGTGTATATCAGGTGTGCACGGACACTTACACACGCAAGTACGTCAGCGCACCTGTATCCCGGTGTGCGGGCAATTTCCACACGCTATTGGACTGTGCACTGGATTTCTGGGGTGTGCGGGTCACACGCTCGCCTACAACACGCGCAACACATTAATTTGCACGCTAACAAAATAACTAGCTCAGACCCAGGATGAACATACCGTTCCTAGCAGCAGTGGCCGTGGCCTACCAAAGGAGGAGGAGGAGGATAGTCAGGGCCAGAATATTCACACCCAGAACCAGCCTTTTCAGGATGCCTGATGACCAGGTGCATGGGAGGTACAGGTTTCCACCACACATCATACTCGACCTGGTGAGTGAGTGGGAGGACGACCTCACATCACCCACCCTGTGCTCCCAAGCACTCAGCCCCCTGGAGAAGGTCCTCAATGTACTGCACTTCTTAGCCACTGGATCATTTCAGCGGACAAGTGCCATTGTGGGTGGTGTATCACAGGCCACCCAGTCACGCTGCCTACACCAGGTCTTGAACATCATCACTGCACGCCCATCAGTCCGCAGGCACATATACCTGCCCAGAACCCCTGCAGAAAGGCATGCTGCCGCCCTGGATTTTTACGCTGTGGCACGATTCCCCAAAGTGCTAGGTGCCATCGACTGCACCCAGGTGGCTCTACGTCCCCCCAGGGCATCTGAGCACATCTATAGGAACCGCAAGCACTGGCATTCCATCAACGTGCAGGTAGTATGTAATGCCAAGGGAATCATCACCTCAGTATATGCCAACTATCCCGGGTCAACCCACGACAGCTTCATTTACCGAATGTCCACCCTAAGCCGGGACCTAGAAGCTGGCCGGCATGGCGATACATGGCTGCTTGGTGAGTATGAATGCCACTGCACATGCATGCATGTCAGATACTGAGCTAGGTCACAACCCCACCAATGATACCAATCACCACCTCCACAGGGGACAGTGCCTACCCTCTCAGCCCCCACATGATGACGCCAATTCGGAACCCCACCACGCCACCTCAGGTAGGATATAACGCTGCCCACATTACAACCCGGGGCATAGTGGAGCGCACATTCGGAGTGCTGAAGTCACGCTTTCGCTCCCTTGACCGTTCTGGCGGGCAGCTGTTGTACGCTCCCCCAGTAGTGTGCAGGATCATAGTGGCAGCATGTGTCCTGCACAACGTTGCAACACGCCGGGGCCTGGCCGTGGACATGGTGGTGCCCCCCCATCCCCAACCACATGCACAGGCGCTGCGCATGGGAGGTGAAAGGGCACGGGGGAGGCAGCCCGTACACAGCTAGGGGGTAATTACTTCACATAGAAATCACACCCCTGTGGATGGACACTGCCCTGGCACATTCCATCTGACAATCAATGATGACTCAACCTGACACTGATCCTGAATGTCTGGAGAAAGAACCATGAAAACCATATCAGCCTGAGATTGTTCACCTGGAAGTGTCACAATGTGTGCATCCCTACCCACACTGACACCACCAATGCAGTTTTGTGAAGTTACACATTCAAGCAGCTCAAATTAATACCCACTTGCAAAATGCAACAAGAGGACAGTGCCATGTCAGCCAACCCAACCCCAGCACCGCCACACGACACACCGTGCCATGTCATGCTATTTGCAGGTAAACAAAGTAATCCCCACAACATGACACTACTGTCACAATGTACAGTGTCCCTATTAGAAACTTGCAACACGTGAAATTCTCACAGTAATGGCGGACCAACAACAAACTTGAGCACGTACTACCATTGACTTGACATCACTAATGTTTAATATTAGTAGTCTCACCACCTGGAAATGCCTGCACTCCCACCACTACCAACTGTGCAGTGTTGGCGCCTGTAGAGTTGTAGGTGCACTGCTGCCAACATGGACCACATCTCCAGACTAGAGGTCCTTGTGTAGACATGAGGAAGGTACCTGCAAATTGGGAGGTAGACACAGAAGATGAGTTACACATCAATGCAACATGCAGTGTACAACACAACAGCAATATGCACTAGGAATGTATACACAGTATTGACTACAGACTGCCCACACAGCTCATGGGAGTCCAACGTCACTGTGTAATTCACTGTCACTTGGGCACACCCTTTGCAAGCCCATGGAAACGGGAAGCAGGAGGGGTGTGTGTGAATCAAACCCAAGCATCTGAACCAAATACATTACAAGCCTGCATGTGCCCAGCCACAATGCAGCGTATGCCCACAGGAACCACGGAAGCCAACAAATCGTCCCAAAAAAATTGGGAATAAAAGAAATAAAAATAAAAATAAAAACAAAAATAAAAAAAAAATAAAAATGGCCATTGAAGGGCCCGGGGGTGTTGGGGAGGCCACCCAGGAGGTCCGAGGACAGGATGCACACCAGAACCCACCTGCGTGGATCCTGGGAAAAAAAACACCTCCATGGGCTCATGGCCCACACGGCTACCCTATTGTGGGAGTATCACTGCTGTCGCTATTATCACCCTGTGCAGCTGCATCGGGAGGTGGTTGCACTATGGGAGGCAGCCCACGCAAGGCACTAGTCTGCTCCTCCATGGCTGCAAGCATGCAGGTGTGGTAGGTCTGGTTCTGGAGGATGAGTGTGCGGAGGTCCCCATGCAACAACTCACGGGATGCCCGGACCTCCGCCCTCGTTGCCTGCATCTCAGCTGAGAGCGTACGGGTGAAACGCTCCAGCTGCTGTTCTGTCCTTTGGTGTGTAGAAGACTCAAGCTCAACAAGAGTCGTCCTGAGGTGAAGGAGCTCCTGCCACAGGGCTTCCCTGTGGCCCTGGGACTCAATGGAGATGGCCTCCTGCAGAGTCGCCAGTGCCGCCCGCCTGTCCCTGTTGGACCCCAACATGTCCTCCCTGTGTGACTGGCAGATGGAGTCGGTTGCCTGCTCTAGTCGCTCCATCAGCCTTTCAGGGGGGACAATGGAAGTGGCCACCCTATCCATGGCCTGAGCCATCATCTCGGATGATGCTGCCTGTTGGGTTGCCATACCGTAAATGGATTGCTCCCATGCGGTATTGCCAGGTGGCGTACGGCCACCACGTCGGCGGGCACCACACCTGTCTGGGGCAAGGCGAACTGCGCCTTGCTGTGCCGGCACTGCTTGAGGCTGCAGGACTGCATTCCCCCTCTGATCTGCTGGCCCAGGAACAGGATCAGATGTCGCGGAGTGTGACCCTGCATCCGTAACCACCAACGGCGTAGCTGCTAACACTGACATCTCTATTGAGGGTTCTGACCCTGGTGCAGGTGGGTGAGACAGAACAGAATCCCTCCCTGGAACACTCACCTGCGACGGCACGTAGGTCTCATCCGAATCAACACCTGAGTACAGCTCGGGGGAGGTGCAGCCAGAGACACCCCTTGAGAGCACGACCTGCAGCACTTGTGGGTTCTCACCCACCACCACACCACGTCCCTCACTGGTGGTTGGTCGGCCCTCGGACCCCTCCTGGGTCTGCATCATCTCCACAACCCCAGCAGTATCAGGTGCGTCTTCCCCTGCAAAGACATAAAAACAAAGAAATGGAAACAGGCATTAGCACCATGGCACACAATGAGGGCTGAGAAGCAAGAGAACCAGTACTTGTTTGACACATGTCCCACATGACTAAAACCCTCCCATGCATGCACCCTCACTGCGTATGAAGGGCATGCAAATGGCACACACTGATGACACCAAGATTGAAGATGAACACATTTTCTGCATGCTGCCTGGCAGTGGCATCACACATTGGCCTGTGATTGGCAGGTGAAACACACATGCCATCACACAGATGGCATGTACCATTGCTATTGAGTGAAGATGGAGAGGAGGGCAGCACCTATTCATTCTGTCCAGTTCCCGCATGTAATAGCTTTTCTAATTCAAACAGGTCAGATTCTTCACCTGGAGCTGCCAGTCCGAAATGGTCCAATTGCACAGGGACATGTTTGAACAAATGATATCCAGGTAACAAAGTCACTCCACTTTACCATAGCCATGTCAGACATGTGACTAGAGGACTGCGACATGCCTAGTAAAAGTGGTGGAATGTAAAAAATCTGACTAAATGAACAGTGGAAAATTTAGCAACAATGTTGTGGCAAGGTGACACTTCAAGGGCAACTGGCGTGCAGTTGGGCTAGATGTCTACTGTTGGCAGAAGGGATACAGCTATGGGCAAATGCAGATGCGCTGGATGTATTGCATGAAGCACATGGCTGACCCATACGACTCAGGCGCACACACTCTCACCTGGCACACAAACAGAAGCCCTCACACACACCATGCACATGGATGACACACACATGCATGTGCACTCACCGGACAATGCCTCGTAATCAGCCAAATCTCCCACGCCTTGGATCTGTTCCTCCGTGACGTAGGTTCCAGCGACTGACTCATGTGGAGTGAGTTCCATGTCTGCTACTGGAGACCCACCTCCAGTCACTAGAGTTGCGGCATGACTTGAGGCCAGCTTACTCTTTGCCCTGCGCTTTAGGTCATTCCAGCGCTTATAGCAATCATTGGCTGTGCGCCTCACGATTCCAAGGGCACTTACGATGTCTGCAACGGTCTGCCAGTGTGCCTGGCGTTGTGCAGGTGTGGTCTTGGATCCTGCAACAATGACCATCTCGTTGTCATGTGCGGACACATACTCGACAAGTGCATTCAGTTTATCATCCGTGAAGCTGGGCTTCCTGGACGGGCCGGACTGTGTAGCCATGTCTGGGGCATCAGCCTGTGCCGGACGAGCACTCTTCCTCTTCCGCTTGGAAGGTGGTGGTGATCCTGAGTGTCCTGCGCCGCTATGGACACTAGGGGCAGGAGCCCTGGTGGACTCTGTATCAGGAGTGTGGGATTGCACACTCAGCATGGGAGTTGGTGCAGGCATTGGCTCTAATGTGATGGTGTCAGGGGGTATATCAGCAGCATGGACTAGGACCGACACTGTCCGGGCTGGGTGTGTGAGGGCTGGGGTGGATGGAGCCGCAGCTGCCCCTGCAGCCTCTCCGCCCTGCCTACTTGGTGCAGCAGATGACCTTGCTGCCCCAGATGCACGTGGCATGGTGACATCAACGTTCACCAGTGCATGTGTCATAGGCCTGCTGACCTGGAAGTCAGCCATGGAGTCAGCCAGGTCTGGTGCCACAATGGGCTGGTCCAACAAGGGCTGAGCATGGATGGTGTCAGCCACATCAGCCTCAACGGGAGGGGGGGGGTTATGGGTGCCCTTGACTGGTCCTCCACACATGGGGGGACAGGCTCACCCTGCAAGTAATGACCACGTCCCCTACCGGATCCACCACGGCCACCACTTGTGGCTCTTCCACCTTTGCCACCCTTACGGAATCCTCGCCTCCCAGCCATGGCACTGATGTTAATGTGCGTATGGGAGTGGCAGTAAAATATAGTCCTGGGCAATTGGGGGTCAAAGGGGTTGGGTACCAGATGGTAATTGTACCCTAGTGCTCTTGCAAGGCTGATTGTAACCCCTGGGGAAAGATGACGGGTCACGCTACGCACAGGAGCCCCAAAAAAGGGAGATGACGTGCACGCAACCCCTCCTAGACCACGTGTGCAGAAAGAAAAACCTGCACTACGCTGTGGCATCCAGTAACACAAGAATGAACGTATGCGTGTCACACGCAGCCTAGAATGACCTCTGAAGGGGTAGGCTACACACAGGGCAAGCACAGATGTTAGATACGTGCGTGACTCACCGTCTGCCTGGTAAACGAGCGTGTAAAAGGAGCGTGTTTGGTTGGCAACACCCCCACCAAAAGAAGATTTGTACGCTGTCTGAGGAGACAGGACAACAGTAGAAGGGAACACTGTTTGAGGGAACAGGCCCAGGTAAACCAGTAAAAGAGTAACAGGAGAAAAATCTGTCAGAGGTAACAGGGAATACGAACTTGAAACGCTGTGAAGTAAATCGCGTGTGAACCGACAAGAAGTACAGAATTCACCCACTCGCTCTCCACGAAAAGCACGTACAAGGAAATGGTGTTCTACGCGTACCTTTTATACAGGCCCACACGTCCAGCGTCACTTACGCGGCGTCTACGCGCTAGGGCCATTTCCACCAATTACACGCTTTGTGACTTATGGGTGTACGGCCATTTCCACCAATCACATGCGATGAGACTCTGACGTGCAGTCTTTCCACGTGTGCTCTGTCATCACGTGCTGTGTGGGAAACACCCGTGCGGCTCACGTCACAGACGCGCTTACGCGCTGAGGGCCTTTGGTCCAATAGAATCGCGTATGCGTGCTGACGCGCTTACGCGCTAAGGGCCTTTCCTCGGTTTTCACGCTGACGTGCAGGATTTTCACGTGCCAAATCACTCCGTACCAAGCTGGCCACGCGTAAGCACACGGAAGACCACGCTCCTGCCCAAAAGGCCGAACTACTGCCCCCCAGAGCCCCGAGCACGCTCCCACCTGCCATCTGCTGCTGCCTGACTGCCTGCTGCCCACGTGCACTGCCATTTGCTGCCTGCACATCAGCCAGGGGTGCTGATGTGCCACCGAAGTTGGTGTCCTGGTGGAGCAAGTCCTGGGGCAGTATGATGCCCTCTTCGGAGGTTCCCGCGCCGACAAGGAAGGACGGACTCGGATCTGGACTGACATCGTGACTGCCATCAACGCGGAGGGGTGGCAGTCCGGGAATTACAACATGTCAGGAAGCGCTGGGAGGACTTCAGGTCCAGGACCCTGAACAAGGCCCGGCGCCTCTTGAAGGCAGCGGATGCCAAGGGGCGCCAGGGCCACTTGTCGGAAGAACAGATGGGGGTCCTGGAACGCATATCCCCAGCGCTCCACGTCCAGGTCCTAGAGAAGCAGACCCGTCTGGAGTCGAGCGGTGAGTGTACATGCATCCTGATTGTGAGCAGTGCGTGTGGTGATCATTCGCCATTGTGCCGGTTGCACATCTGTTTGTATGGGGTCGAGTATGGGTGGGGGTGTACTGGGCCGTGGGGCTGACACATGCGAGGGCTGTAATGTGTGAGACATGGATGGTGCTTGTGTGTGTGGGCTTGCATGGCAAATGCAGTTGTGCATGCACACATGTTTGGATGAATGTGTATGTAAGTAGACATGTCCGTGATGTCAGGCATGTATGTTGTTTTCGGCTGCATGTATGAGCACTGTGTACATGTGCATGTGTGTGTATTTGACAAGGGTGCAAAAGTGATGCTACATGGATGCATGTGACAGCGGTATGTGGAAGCCTGATTGGCAGATGTGACATGGATGCCCGTCTGAACAGTGCGACACTTGGCAGAGGTGTGGACATGCATGCAAGTGTGGTGGTGTGTGTACATGTGTGGTGCACTTCCTGTGTTGCATGTGATGTCTGGCTCCTCTCTGGCTGCTGATGCTGTTGTATGTGTAGGGATGGTGGTGGCAGTTGCGATATGGCTGTGGTATGGCTCATGTGTGCCAGTTGCAATGACATTTGTGTTGGGGATTGCGATGACATGTCTGAGGTTTGCCAATGCCACTCCTGTGCAACTGTCATGCGTGTATGTGTCCATTGTACAGTGCCCTGATACCTGTGTTTTGTTTCTCCCTGTCTGCAGCGTCAACTGATGAAGAGGGCGGAGAAGGTGCTATGGAGCACAGCGGCGGGAATCCGACCGCCAGCCGGAGACGCAAGGCCCGGCTCCCCTCCTTTGTTGTCATCTCATCGGGGAGTGAGGAGTCCGGTGCCGCGTCCCAGGCCGCAGCTGCCGGGGGAGGTCCAAGAGGCGGAGGTTGCAGTTGGACTCCTCGGCAGCAGAAGGGGCAGCTGGGACCCCACAGGGCCCAACGGGGGAAGATGGCACGGAGTCATCCAGGTTGGTGGGGGTTTGGTGGAGGAGGGGGCCGCGCAAGCACCAGAGACGGGGTCTGGAGGTGGGGATCCCACTGATGCTAGTGGTGCAGTGCAGGACCAGGGACAGGAGGCAGCACAGGCGGCCGCGGAGGTGCCTGTGTGCAATCCTGTCCCCGATCCTGTCCCTGCATCATCTTGCACCAGCAGGGATGCCTACGTCCAGACACGTTTTCAGGCAGGGGATGAGCTGACATCAACTGGCCTTCCTCTGCCTGCGGACGTGGCCATCCAGGTCCGGGTTGAGCCTGTCCTGGCTGGTGTGGCGTTGCGTCAACGGGCCATGCGAGGTGACCTGCAGTCTTTTCATGGAGAGACTGCACGTCATCTCGAATGGCTCGTTGACCACGTCAGCCTGCTGGGACAGGTCACCCAGGCTGGATTACGCTGTCTGATGGGGCTTGCTCCGACCCCCTCCTCAACTGGACCCCCTACGCGCCAGTCGTCCTCTGTGCCATCTTCCCACCCATCAGTCACCTGGGTGCCCTGTGGAGCTGCCTCTGACGGTGCGGCCAGGCTGGTGGAGGAGGCATCCCTGCCACAGTCGGGAGTCGGAGGTCCAGCAGGGGTGGCCACATCAACAAGTGCACCCCAGCCGGCGGAGGATGTGCAGGCAGCAGGAGGCAGTGCACGGGCAGAGGCAGAGCAGCAGCAGCAGCAATATGGTGGGAGCCATGAAGCCTCAGGCCTTTCGACATCGGAGGGGCAGGCATCGGCCGGAGGGCAGGGGGACCCAGGACAGAGAGTGTCTTCCGTGTGGCAGCGGTTGGGCCACGCCATAGGTGCGGAGCGGCGGCGGGCGGAAGAGGCGCAGCTCACAATGGTCAGGGCGGAGAACTCCATGCGGAGGGCCCTGAGGCGGGCCGAGTGCCTCGAGGCAATCCGCAGGGGGTTGGAGGAGGACACAGCGTCTTCCCTGCGGTCCCTCGGGGCCATGGAACTGGACCGCCTCCGGGACATCGAACAGGAGTTCAATGATGCCCTGGCCCGGGACACCACAGAGTGAGCCGCTGGACTTGCCCGCCGCCTTTGTATATAGTTCTTTAGTTTTAGGTTTCCTTTCTTTCGTATTATGATTTGGAGTCGACGGACACTGCTCCACTTTTTGTATATAGTTGATTTTTAGGTAGGTTTTTTAGTAGGTTTCCTTTGTTCAGTTGGGCTCATGGACCCTTGTTATTTTTGTACATAGTTCTTTATTGCATGGAGATTTTTTTAAATTTGACTTTGGACAAAATTTTTTTCGATTTGGATTTCAAGTTTTATTTTTTCATACGGACATGCAGCTTATTTTTTGTCATTCACATTGTAGTTTGTTTTCTTTCTTTAGCATTCTTATTTTTTTTCAATACAATTTTGTTTGCATACTTCACTGTGTGGTATCATCTCATTGGTTTCATGCATGTCATGTTGTGTGTTTTCCCATTCAATTGCAACCATTGTGTGTGACAGACATGGCTTCATTAGCTTCATGAACATTGGGGGTGTAACATGTGATTTCCATTTCCATGTGGGTGAATGGGTTACTTGGTAGGGCTTTTTGGCTGTGGAGGCTGACCATTACGCACATGATTGGGGATTGTGAGGACCTGGTGGGGGCTGCCCATGGTGGCAGGGGGGTGGGGGGGTGGTGGGAGACATGAGTGGGGGCCTGGTGGAGGATGCCCATGGTGGCAGGGGGGTGGGGGTGGTGGGAGACATGAGTGGGGGCCTGGTGGAGGATGCCCATGGTGGCAGGGGGGTGGGGGTGGTGGGAGACATGATTGGGGGCCTGGTGGAGGATGCCCCTGGTGGCTGGAGGGTGGGGGTGGTGGGAGACATGAGTGGGGGCCTGGTGGAGGGTGCCCCTGGTGGCTGGGGGGTGTGGGTGGTGGGAGACATGAGTGGGGGCCTGGTGGAGGGTGCCCCTGCACTGCTGGGGGGTGGGGGTGCAGGGGGACATGAGTGAGGGCCTGGTAGAGGGTGACCCTCGATGCTGGGGGGTGGGGGTGGTGGGAGACATGATTGGGGGCCTGGTGGAGGATGCCCCTGGTGGCTGGGGGGTGGGGGTGGTGGGAGACATGAGTGGGGGCCTGGTGGAGGCTGCCCCTGGTGGCTGGGGGGTGGGGGTGGTGGGATACATGAGTGGGGGCCTGGTGGAGTGTGCCCCTGCACTGCTTGGGGGTGGGGTGGTGGGAGACATGTGTGGGGGCCTGGTGGAGGGTGCCCCTGCACTGCTTGGGGGTGGGGTGGTGGGAGACATGAGTGGGGGCCTGGTGGAGAGTGTCCCTGCACTGCTTGGGGGTGGGGTGGTGGGAGACATGAGTGGGGGCCTGGTGGAGGGTGCCCATGCACTGCTGGGGGGTGGGGGTGCAGGGGGACATGAGTGGGAGCCTGGTGGGGGCTGCCCATGGTGGCTGGGGGGTGGGGTGCAGGGGGACATGAGTGGGAGCCTGGTGGGGGCTGCCCATGGTGGCTGGGGGGTGGGGTGCAGGGGGACATGAGTGGGGGCCTGGTGGAGGGTGACCCTGGATGCTGGGGGGTGGGGGTGCAGGGGGACATGAGTGGGGGCCTGGTGGAGGGTGACCCTGGATGCTGGGGGGTGGGGGTGGTGGGAGACATGATTGGGGGCCTGGTGGAGGATGCCCCTGGTGGCTGGGGGGTGGGGGTGGTGGGAGACATGAGTGGGGGCCTGGTGGAGGCTGCCCCTGGTGGCTGGGGGGTGGGGGTGGTGGGAAACATGAGTGGGGGCCTGGTGGAGGATGCCCCTGCACTGCTGGGGGTGGGGGTGCAGGGGGACATGAGTGGGGGCCTGGTGGAGGCTGCCCATGGTGGCAGGGGGGTGGGGGTGGTGGGAGACATGAGTGGGGGCCTGGTGGAGGCTGCCCCTGATGGCTGGGGGGTGGGGGTGGTGGGAGACATGAGTGGGGGCCTGGTGGAGGCTGCCCCTGGTGGCTGGGGGTGGGGGTGGTGGGAGACATGAGTGGGGGGCTGGTGGAGGATGCCCCTGCACTGCTGGGGGGTGGGGGTGCAGGGGGACATGAGTGGGGGCCTGGTGGAGGCTGCCCATTTTGGCAGGGGGGTGGGGGTGGTGGGAGACATGAGTGGGGGTCTGGTGGAGGCTGCCCCTGGTGGCTGGGGGGTGGGGGTGGTGGGAGACATGAGTGGGGGCCTGGTGGAGGCTGCCCATGGTGGCAGGGGGGTGGGGGTGGTGGGAGACATGAGTGGGGGCCTGGTGGAGGCTGACCCTGGTGGCTGGGGGGTGGGGGTGGTGGGAGACATGAGTGGGGGCCTGGTGGAGGATGCCCCTGCACTGCTGGGGGGTGGGGGTTCAGGGGGACATGAGTGGGGGCCTTGTGGAGGCTGCCCATGGTGGCAGGGGGGTGGGGGTGGTGGGAGACATAAGTGGGGGCCTGGTGGAGTCTGCCCCTGGTGGCTGGGGGGTGGGGGTGGTGGGAGACATGAGTGGGGGCCTGGTGGAGGATGCCCCTGCACTGCTGGGGGGTGGGGGTGCAAGGCGACATGAGTGGGGGCCTGGTGGAGGCTGCCCATGGTGGCAGGGGGGTGGGGGTGCAGGGGGACATGAGTGGGGGCCTGGTGGAGGCTGCCCATGGTGGCAGGGGGGTGGGGGTGGTGGGAGACATGAGTGGGGGCCTGGTGGAGGATGCCCCTGCACTGCTGGGGGGTGGGGGTGCAGGGGGACATGAGTGGGGGCCTGGTGGAGGCTGCCCCTGGTGGCAGGGGGGTGGGGGTGGTGGGAGACATGAGTGGGGGCCTGGTGGAGGGTGACCCTGCACTGCTGGGGGGTGGGGGTGGTGGTAGACATGCATTGTTGATCAGTAGTGCAAGGTGACATGTGGGTTGGCTGGGGGGCATGCCCATGGTGAATGGGCTGCCTGCGGGACATGGGCAGGGGTGCAGGGTAGTCCCCCGTGGTGTGGGCTGGCTGTAGGGTCCGTGGAGGTTGTGGAGCGTACACCTGGGAGGGCCCACACGGCCAATTCACGTGTGGTACTCCCCAGAACCCCTGAAATACACATACCCTGCTGAAATCGCGTGTGGAACTTCCCGCGCACCCCTGAAATACACATACCTTGCTGGAATCGCATGTGTAACTTCCCGCGCACCCCTGAAATACACGTACCCTGCTCGCACTGGGCCAATCGTGTGTGGAACTGCGCGCGCACACCTGAAATACACGTACCCTGCTGAAATCGCTTGTGTGACTTCCTGCGCACTCCTGAAATACAGATACCTTGCTGGAATCGCGTGTGTAACTTCCCGTGCACCCCTGAAATACACGTACCCTGCTCGCTCTGGGCCAATCGTGTGTGGAACTGCCCGCGCACCCCTGAAATACATGTACCCTGCTGAAATCGCGTGTGTGACTTCCCGCGCACCCCTGAAATACACATACCTTGCTGGAATCGCGTGTGTAACTTCCCGCGCACCCCTGAAATACACGTACCCTGCTCGCACTGGGCCAATCGTGTGTGGAACTGCCCGCGCACCCCTGAAATACACGTACCCTGCTGAAATTGCGTGTGTGACTTCCCGCGCACCCCTGAAATACACATACCTTGCTGGAATCGCGTGTGTAACTTCCCGCGCACCCCTGAAATACATGTACCCTGCTCGCACTGGGCCAATCGTGTGTGTAACTTCCCGCGCACCCCTGAAATACACGTACCCTGCTCGCACTGGGCCAATCGTGTGTGGAACTTCCCGCGCACCCCTGAAATACACGTACCCTGCTGAAATCGCGTGTGTGACTTCCCGCGCACACCTGAAATACACATACCTTGCTGGAATCGCGTGTGTAACTTCCCGCGCACCCCTGAAATACATGTACCCTGCTCGCACTGGGCCAATCGTGTGTGGAACTTCCCGCGCACCCCTGAAATACACGTACCCTGCTCGCACTGGGCCAATCGTGTGTGGAACTTCCCGCGCACCCCTGAAATACACGTACCCTGCTGAAATTGCGTGTGTGACTTCCTGCGCACCCCTGAAATACACATACCTTGCTGGAATCGCGTGTGTAACTTCCCGCGCACCCCTGAAATACACGTACTCTGCTCGCACTGGGCCAATCGTGTGTGGAACTTCCCGCGCACCCCTGAAATACACGTACCCTGCTGAAATTGCGTGTGTGACTTCCCGCGCACCCCTGAAATACACGTACCCTGCTGAAATCGTGTGTGACTTCCCGCGCACCCCGGTATACACGCACACGTATTTTTTGTCAGCGGGTGTCCGTGTTTGTGGGTACCCCTTTGCACGTCATTTGTCCTGGAGGGCCACAGTATAGGACATTCATCATGGCAGTATATAGGTGCTATGTGTTGGTGCACCTTTTGGCGCACATTTCTTACAGCCGCAGAGACGCTACCGCCTGCTTTCTTGTGGCGGTCGTGTTTGTGCCTGTGCGCTGGTTTGAGCGTGCGCTTTTTTCCCCTATTCTATTCCATGAATACGTGTTGTAGGCGAGCGTGTGGGCGTTCCGCGCACTTGTGCCCTGTACTTCCCCCGTGACGCCCACGTTTTGGCAAGTTGTTCCCCATTCCGAGTGTTACGCCCATGTTCCGCCTACTTTTGTTGCGTGCGCCGCGCTATGTGCGAATTTCGCTGTGGCCTGTGCGATTTTCGCTGTGACCTGGCGCACGCTGTTAGATGGCCTGTGCGCCAACGTGCGCCGCGCACTGTTTTATCGCACATCCGCTGGTTTTCTCGCGCACAGCCTTCCATGAATCGATGTGCGCTGCTTTTGGTGCGATTTTCGCTATTCCACTGCGATTCGCACGTTTTTGCCCACTTGCGCCGCGCTAATTATTCCATGAATCAGCCAGTTAATATTTTATTATTGTATACAAATATAAAATTTATGAAAGAGAGGGGGAAGCAGAAACTTTTGGAGATGATGGATGGGAGGGGATGGGAGGGGATGAAGGGATGAAAGTCTCATCATAACGTTTTTCTTGGTGGGAGGTTTTGGGGATAGTTGACTGGGATATGGAGAGGGGGAGCAGGTACATTTGGGACAGTGATATTTAATGTTTTCTTTTATGTGGTCCTCCACAAAATGTTTTAAAATATTGATTTTTTTCATTAGCATATCCATTTTTTTTTCATTCGTAGCAGAGCATTTTCGAATGTCTCTCTTGGTATATTATTTTCACTGTTTGTATGTCTGTTAAAAAAATGTGTTAAGTACATGTGATGTCATCTTTGATATCCTGGGTGTTATGGTTGTTTAGCATACCATAACTGGTGAATATCAGGGGCTTTTCGGTTTTACTTGGAACCATAACGTCCCTTTAACTAAGTTTTTTTCACTGAATTGCATAGGTTTTTAGTAGCGCAACTTAACCATAACATCCCTTTAACACATTTTTTTACTGAAGAATATATATATATATATATATATATATATATATATATATATATATATATATATATATATATATATATTACATGGACGCAGTAGCGTCCATGTAGTTATGGTTAAGTTGGTGTTTCCATAGAAAGAGCATTTTTTGGGTGGCTTATAACTTTGCTCCCTCTGTACGAATCCTCATCAAACTTTGCAAAAAGAGTATATGGCCCACTCTGAATTTCTTTGCAAAGTTTGGTGAGGATTCGTCCAGGGGGGGAAAAGTTGTCGGGGGGTCCCAAAACTTGTGTTTTTTCCTATAGACATAATGGGAAAAAAACACAGGCCAAACCGCTGGACGGATTTACACCAAATTTGCGGCAGGAGCGGGGGCTTGGTCCCAAAAGCGTGCTTTTGCAAATTTGGTGTAAATCCGTCCAGTAGTTTTTTATAAAATGACCAAAACGTAAGGCAAAAAAATTAGTGATATCTGTGTTCGCTTCGTGGACGGACTCCCCTGTTCGCTCCGCGGACAGCACCCCGATTGGCCCATGGCCATGCGTCCACGTACATGCGACGTGTTTGCTGATTGGACGGCAAGGGGCGTGGAGCACGTCAGATTTTCGGTGGCACCCGCCATCTTGTATTCGCCGTCGACCGCGTACAGCGCGGTGAAACGTGGATAAAAAATTGTATTTAGTACCGTGTGTTGGTGTGTGAGAGTGTTTGGGGAGGGAGGGGGAGTATGAGATAGGTTCAATGTTTTGTTTTTTTTATGTGCTAGACGTTTTTGTTGCGTTCGATTTGTCCGCGGAGAACACAGCTGTTCTGACATTTTGTAAATAAACTAAATGGTGGGGTGTTTAGAGGACGGAGTATGTGTCATTTCTGTTTGCAAGGAAGGTAAAAATGAGCTATGAACACTCGCGGTGTACTTAATTGTTCGTAAATACACAAACTGGGGGTGTCCTCAGGACGCTGTCCGTATTGTAATCTGTCTAGTTGAATGTGTTCTAAGAACACTCGCGGTGTCCAGAAATGGTTGCAATTACACAAAATGGGGGTGTTCTGAGAACGTTGTTTGTATTGTTCGTTGTCAGGGTGAAAGTGTTTTAAGACCACTCCTTTTGTCCGCTAATAGTACAATTTCCTATGGGCGTCAACCGACTTTTTGTCCACTAAAGAAACAATAAATCTGGCTGGTGTGCGCCGACATTATGTGATAATCCTATGACTGGCGCTATTGACCTGGCTGACTTACTTTTGCGACACTAAATCATATCTCCCGCCCCTAATATTATCAAAGAATTCATATTCCCCGCCTCTCTCTGTGACGTTACAGGGTGCATCATCAAATGCGCCCAGTCCTCTGCAGTCCTAAGTGACTTTACACAGAACCCGGAAGACAACACATATTATGTCACAACACAGCGCGCCACAATTCGGAATATGAAACAGTGATTTAAAAGCAAACAGCAAGATTGTAAATTTTGTAAAGTACATTTATTTGACATCAAATGTTTAGAGAATATTCAGCAATTTGCATATGTCTTTGTTGTCGATCCGCAAAAGTTCATGTTGAGGCACGCGATGTTCCTTTGCGGTACAGAGGGTGTTAGATCAGCTTACAACTCAGTGCGCCACAATTCGGAATATGAAACTGTGGTTTAAAAGTAAACAGCAGGATTGTACATTTGGTAAAGTACATTTATTTCACATGAAATGTTTAGTGAATATTCAGCGATTTGCTATTGTCTCTGCTGTCGATCACCAAAAGTTTATTTTGAGCCACGCGTTGTTCCTTTGCGGTAGATAGGCTGTTGGTTTATGATAAAAGCAGTAAATGGTTGCTCTGATAATCGGAAGGTTGCTCCAACAACGAGCCATTAGACCACCCTATTGGTTGGTATGTTGTTTGTAGCCGCTAGTACTGCGTAAGGTCATATTGGTCCTTGGCGATTGTCCCATAAAATGGTGAGGGTCATGAAGTTGCATATTTGGACCTGCACCTGGCAGTTGAAGACCCCATCGGCTGGAGTCTGTAAATCGTGACATAGGCAAAATGGGGCCACGTACCTGTTTTAAAAAACATAAATTAGTCTCACCAGCCGATCTTCATTAAAAATCATCATTTTATTTATTAGGGCGTGAAACTATTTTCTATCGAAGATAGTACAATGGAGTATGTTAATAATAAAATAATAATATTTTCCCATTCATATAGCGCTAAGAACTGTGAGGTATCTAAGCGGTGCTTATTATTAACCACGGTGTGTGGTGCTCATTTATCGACCACGGAAGGATGAAGGGCTGAGTTTGGCCTTGCCGGGATTCGAACTTGCGTTAGCAAGCTGTACACGGATGTCAAAGCGAGCGTTGTACTCGCTGTGCCACTTGACAGGCTACAGTGAAGTGGCACAGCGAGTAGAGCGCTTGACCACCTATAGACCGGTTAAATTATTTCTATTAACCCACCCTGTGTCGTCTGCCTTTTTCAGAGTCCTCTAAATGACAGGGGATCAATTCGGCAGTGATAGTGCGCGGTAGAAAACATTATGCCACTTTCAACGAACAAGTTCAACTTGAGCGGTCTTTAATGCTACGTTATTGTAATTATATTTGGTATAAAATAATCTAAAGGGTTACTTACAGTACAATTGCAATTTTCATTGTCTACGAGTAGTGCAGTCCCAAAATACGACTCCGTTTGTGCGAACGATCTTTCACATAGTGATATAATACATAAAAGTGGTTTCGTTTCAGAAATTTCATCCTTATCTTCTCTTACGTTTTAGCAACACTCCTTCAAGAGAAGTCTTTCATCACAATCTATGTCTGTCAAGGTCAAAACACAATACAACCTTATAGTCTGCTCCGTGAGCCTCTCCGGGGCCCGAGAAAAAAATAGAAGCAGCTGACCTTCACTGTGAACGAGCATAAATTCTTACTTTGCAACATTCTGTGTAAAGTCATCTGTGAGAAGTTGGTTTTTGCATGCCATGTTTGTATATTGTTTGCGTGATATTAAAAAAGTTTGTTTAAGGGACGTTATGGTTCTGAGTACAGCCGAAAGACCCCTGAAAATCGCAAGTTATGGTAAGCTATGAAAAATAACTCGTGCCACCACCGTGCACTGCTAAGACTAACACCCAGGACATCAAAGATGACATCGCAAATGTCATTGATGAAATCACTGATGACATCACATGTGTATGTACTTTTCATGGAATTTGTGTACTAGGGTTTTTTATTATAATGTTGCGAAAAAAGTGTCAAGGATATTGCAATAAATATCATACCGTTATTAGTGCTTTGAACGATTTATTGATATAAATAGCATTGTATTATGGGATTCTATCTAGTATACTGAGCTACTAATGGAGAAACATAGCATTGTGTGTAGAGTACAAGAGGAAAGTATACTATTTGTAATGTTTATAGGTTGAATAATTAAATGATAATTGTCCTGAAATGTTCGAAAATTCACAAAATGGGGGTGTTCTGAGGACGTTATTCGTATTGTGTGATTGCTTAGCTGTTTGCAATGAGGGAATGGCACAGAGAGTAAAGTGGACGCCGTCCGCGGACACCGCGGCTGTTCGTGGACAGGGCGTGCTACATCCGGGTTTTTCCAGGAAATCCAACATGGAAAGAAGACTGTACAGATCAGCCAATCAGATGTCGAGGTTGTGGATTTGTGTTGAAAGAGACTGTGGGCCTCATTAGGACCCTGGCGGAGAGGGTATTACGCCAGCGTAGTGCATGGCGTACCTCTCCGCCATACTACGAGTTCCCGTAGCGCCATGGAGGTTTTCTCCGCCTGGTTTTACCAGCCGGAGAAAACCATGGCGCTACGGGACCTCGTTGTTAATTACGCCACCGTATTTTACGGTGGCGTAATTAACTCCTTCCCCACTCCCATTATACCCTATGGGGCAAGAATGGGAATGGGGAAGGGCAGAATGGGGATTGGGGATTTACCGCTCCGCCGAGGTCGGAATGGGGCGGTAAATCCGCCAACCCCCATGGCGCTATCGGCGGCTTTCCGCCATGCTTCGCGGTGCATTTAGCACCGCGAAATCCGCCTGGGTCGTAATGAGGCCCTGTGTGTGATGAAGATGGCAGAAGTAGAGAAAGTCAGGGTGTTGGTGCTTGGAGATATGTTTCTGTATGGTTAACAACAGTACGCTCAATGCAGGCATGTTGCAAAGAACTTTGATGTGAAAGGAGTGGAGGTGGTGTGGCGCACTGTGCCTGATTGCAATGTACAGGGAATTGTACAAGTTTGTGAGGATATAGCCACGATGAACAGTCCCCATGTGGTAGTTTTGCACTATGGTGCTTTCCATTTGGGCAACGTCAGTGCCCCTACTTTATTGGCTGATTTGGAACGCTGGGTTCAAGCCGTAATGAAGATCCTTCCAAATGCGAAAGTAATTTTTTCTGGATTACTACCTAGGGCAATATCGGACAATAGTTCAGTTTTTTGTCCTCAGCAAAACATTGCTAGGTGTGTCATCAACCGAGGCATGTGTGCCTTCATGCTTAGAGCTGGTATGTTCTTCTGTAATAATGAGAATATTGATGCCAGTAATGCTGTTAATTTTAAAGAAGATGGCATTTCTTTATCTTTTACGGGAAATGCCTTTCTATTTTGGAATGTAAGGGTTGCTTTGGAGAAGGTTATGTGAAGATTTTAGGAGTAAAGTAAGAAAAAAAACCAAGAAAAAAAATACAAAATAACAGGTGTCTGTCAAGCATCTGTAAAAAAAAAAGAAAAACAGCTCTTTTCAAAACCAACTTCAAAGGGGAAATGTTGCACACTATTTAAATTTACATTCACCACGCTCAGATTTTCGATATGTCCGCGGACATGGCGGTAGTCCGCAGACATGAAAATCACTACGAGGGGGTTAGTATGTTCTATGTTACATGTATATGAAGTCAGGGATATTATGGTTAAGTTGTGCTACTAAAAACCTATGAAATTCAGTGAAAAAACTTTGTTAAAGGGACACTATGGTTAATTTGCGCTACTAAAAACCTATGAAATTCAGTGAAAAAACTTTGTTAAAGGGACGTTATGGTTCAAAGTAAAACCGAAAAACCCCTGAAATTCGGCAGTTATGGTAACATAAGCAACCATAACTCGCGCCGCCGTGCACTGCTAACACTAACACCCAGGACTTCAAAGATGACATCACAAATGTCATTGATGACATCACTGAATTTCATAGGTGTTAGTAGCACAACTTAACCATAACGTCCCTTTAACAAAGTTTTTTTACTGAATTTCATAGGTTTTTAGTAGCGGAACTTAACCATAACGCCCCTTTAACAAAGTTTTTTCACTTTTTTTTATATATATATATATATATATATATATATATATATATATATATATATATATATATATATATATTTATTACAGGGCCTGTGGTAGCAGCCCTGTAGTTGTGGCTAAGTTGCTTGACCCTTAGGAAGAGCATTTTTTGGGTGGCTTATAACTTCACCCTTAAGCTTCATGAAGTTTAGTGAGGTTTAGACACAATGAAAAAAAAAATGTGCTCACGCCTTTGGCCCAAACGGCTGTACGGATGTTCAACAAATTTGCAGCAGGAGCGGCGGCTTGTTCCCGAAAGTGTGCTTTTGTAAATTCGGTGTCCATGGCAATCAGACAGGCCCACTGATTGGAAGGTGAAAAGCGTGAGGTGCGTCATATTTTTGGGAAACACCCGCCATCTTGGATTTGCGTTCAGTGCCTGATGTCCCCATGATATTTGCGAACATTGCAGTAAAAACGTATTAATCAAACTAATGAAACAAACTCTAGGGAGGGGAGGGGTGATGATGATGATATGATATGATTTGGTATGATATTTTATTTATATCACGCTCATACGCAAGTGTTTCAGGGCACAACCAAGCAAATGGAGGGCAACAATGGAGAACAAAAACAACAATCTTACTACGCCCATTGACATTAAGAAGGCACAACTGCATGGAAAAGGGAATAGGGGGAAAGTGCATGGAAGGAGGAGAAGTGGAAAGTGCGTAACAGAGGAGAGAAAAAATAAATAAATATTATGTGAAATAAGTACATAAATACAGGCAATGAATAAGTGGTAGTGCAGCCAACAAGTGGCAAGTGCATTTTTAGTCAGATAGGGTATATCTCATAAGTGCAGAAGAAAAGTGGGGGGCAGTATGGGTACAGATACAGACATAGATCCCAGTGCAAGGGGTGACCCGGAAGCAATGCAGGAGGGATGCATGGTGAGCAGGTACCTGGGCCCGAAGGACAGAGGGTGGGCAGGTGCATGGTGCCAAGAGAGAAAATAGATCAGCAGGGGAGAAGAGGGGCAAATGCAGTTGTGAAGAGGAAGGTCTTGAGGTTCTACTCAAGTTTCAAGGTGGCCGGGAGGCTGTTCCAAAGGGTGGCCCCAGCCAAAGACAGAGACTGACCATAAGACAGTTAGAAGTAGAGGAGTGAAAGGTTCGAGAGGGGAGGTATTTACGGATGGATAGTTGAAGGTATTTTGGACCCAGGCCCCGGAAATCCTTGTGGACAATGCAGAGGTTTTAAAATGTAATCCTTGCCTCCACTGGGTGCCAATGAAGGGATTTCGGAGCAGGAGAGATACAATCCCATGGCTTGAGGCCAAAGATAAGTCTTGCAGTCCTGTTCTGCATTAGTTGTAAAGTGCGGAGAGTGGAGGTAGGTAAATTTAGAAAGAGGCTGTTACAGTAGTCCAACCTAGAGAGATCCAGAGCTTGAGAGACAGTGAGTTTCTGAGGGGAGCAGAGGAAATGAAGAGTACCTCTAAGGAGTTGCAGTGAGAAATGTAACTTTTTAGAGATGTCAGAGATGTGTGCGGACAAGGAAAGTTTGGAGTCAAAGATGAACCCTGATATTCTTAGTTTCGCAGGTAGGGATAGAAGGAGGGCCAAGGGAGGCCAGCCAATGAGTGAGGGGAAGGTGTACCAATGAGGAGGATCTCCGTCTTGTTGGCATTTAGACAAAGATCATTGGCGGCACACCAATTTTGAATAGCAATTAGGCAATCAGAGATGAGGGAAGGAGCGGAGGTGTCAGAGGGAAGCCTGAAAATGAGTTGGGTGTCTTCAGCATAGCACTGGAAGTTTGAGCTGAGAATGGAAATGCAATAGATGAGATTTGCCAGGTATTGGTTGAAAAGCCAGGTCGAGAGGTTAGACCCCTGTGGAACACCACAAGTAGAGAGGGATATAGAAGATAGGAAGAAACCAAGTTGTACCGGGGAGGGTGGATCAGAAAGGAAATCGGTCAGCCAGGCCAGAGCCTGATCAGTGATACCCAGGTTGTCATGGAGACGATTGAGCAGGATGGTACAGTTGATCGTGTTGACAGCAGAGGAGAGAGTTAGAGTCAAGGTTGGAGAGCAAGTCTTCTTGGATGTTCAGGAGAGCAGTTTATGTGCTTCTGGCAGCTCTGAAACCAGATTGGTGGTCATGGAGAGAGCTAACAGAGTCGGAATGAAGGTTAAACTTTGAGATGGCCAGCTTTTCCAGGAGCTTCCCCAAAAAGGGAGTAATGGAAATTGTGTGATAGTTAGCCAGACAAGAGGGATCAGCTGTGGGTTTCTTCAGGAGAGTATGCACAAGGGAGTGCTTCAGAAAGATCCAGAGGCAAAGGAACAGTTACAGAAATTCGCAAGGGCCGGAGCAAGGGTATCGATTTGATCCTTAATGATTTTAGAGGAACAGGGATGGACCTGTTTTGATGAGGCTTTCATAGATCAGACTTGTCTAGCAACCTCATCAGGGGAGAAAAGAGGAAAGGAGGAGAAAGAGGGAGGGCGTGGCTGAGGGAGAGTCAGCAAACTGGGAAGGAGAGGGGAGAGGAGGGAGGGCAGAGGAGAGGGTGGATAAGATGTCCTGGGTTTTGGAATTAAAGTGAGAAGCAAGGGCATTGCAAAGAGCCTGGTAGGCGAGATGAGGGGTGGAGACTGCAGTAGAGTTGTCTAGCTCCTTGCAGATTTTAAAGTGTTGTTGGATGCTGCAAAGATGTGTGCTTGAATGTGGACTCTCTTCTTGGAGCAGACAGCAAGACGGTATTGCCTTGGGAGCAGGCGGCAGTCCAGTTTGTCAAAGGATGAGCAGGAAGCCCCCCATTTCCTCTCAGCAACCCTACACTTACGTTTAAGTGTAGCTAGGTCAGAGTCATACCAGGAGTTACACTTGGCTTTGGACTTCAAAAGGATCCTCATGACAAGGGCAAGAACATCAAGAGTAGCAGAATTAGAGGAGTAGAGCAGGGAAAGGGCTGTGTCGATGTGTGAGTCAGCCAGAGGTGGAGGGGAGGAGGTGGCAGCAAAAGCCTCAACTGACACACGCTTCTTGGGCCCGATGTCCGAGAAGGTGGGTGGCAATCTTGGGGTCGGCTTGGCTTGGGTGGAGGAGATGGAAAGATGAGAGGAGAGGAGAAAATGATCACTCCAGGAGAGAGGAGTGGTGAGGGGGGTGGAGAGGGGGAGGCTGGAGAAGATCACGACATCAAGTGTGTGACTGGCAGAGTGAGTAGGGCCGGAGGGGAGGATAGAGAGAGTGAATTGCAGAGGTCACGAAAGAGCACAGATGAGGAACATGGAGAATCTAGATGGATGTTCAGGTCACCAATGGGGAAGAGTTGAGTGGTTGAGGCCAGGAGGGAGGAGAGATCTGCCCACTCAGAGAGAAACGAGGTAATTTGACCAGGGAGCCGGTAGAGAGTAGCAACAGTGAGAGAGTGGCTAGGAGAGAGAGAGAGAGTCTGCAGACAAGCCATTGGAAAGAAGAGTAAGTCTGAGTGGAGATGATAGAGGCCAGAATCCATTCAGGGAATATCAGGGCTACACCCCCTCCAGGCCGGTTCGATCTGGGGGTGGAGAGGATCTTGTAGCCATCAGGTAGGAGAGTGTCAAAACTTGTGACAAAGCTGGCCATAAAGTCTCAGTAAGACCGAGGACATCAAGGTCAAGTTCTTCTAGGAGGTGGCAGATGTAAGAGGAGTGTTTGACAGCCGAGAGAGAGTTGAGAGTGGCAAGATAAAGAAGGTTGTCAGCCTTAAAATCCTTCTGGGGAGGGGTACAATTCTGGGGTACGCCCTGCGGAGGTGTGGAGGGAGCTAGGGATGGTTAGAGACACAAGGAAAGGAGTGCAAGGTAGCCAAGGGAGGAGAGTAGGGGACAGCTGAAGAGGAGAGGAAGTAGATGAGGTGAGGGAACCATTTATCAACGAGGAGGAGATTAGCCTGAGGGCCTTACACCATGACAGTGCCATTCAGGTAGATATTAATGATGACTCTGAAGGAGTCAAAGAAAGCCATGAGGACTTCTCAGCGAGTGCCACCATTAATGGGAGAGGATGAGACAGGACAGAGCACAGAAATCATATGAGGGGTCCATAGATCAGGTGAAGGAACAAAAAAGAGAATGTCAGTGAGGGTTTGTCTGGCAGAGGCGCTGGAATAGGTATCAGTGATGGGGAGACCTGGGTTGGAAGCCAAGATGTCCTTTTTAAATTTCTTCGTCAAAGACGTAGTGAGAAGGGAAGGATCGTTGATAGAGAAGCAGTTGGAGTAGATAGGAGAAACAGATAATGCCATGAGTAGGTGTAGAGTTGAGGTAGTAGGAGAATTATGCAAGAAAGGCGGTAAGGAACAGTCACTCGGCTAGTAGGCTACAATTGAGGGCCAGAGTAATGTGGAAAACACACCCAAATGTGACTTTCAAAAACAACCCAAATTGCAATTACAAGACATACCCAAATTGATGGGATATGGCCATAAAATGTCCCAAAAAAGTTACAAACAGTTTGGAGCAGTCCTGTGATGTTCGGGGATATCTATGCTTATTTGTGCATTGCTGGGTTAGGGAAAATCAGTTTTAGGATTGCTTACAACTTTGGCGCAACTCAATGAAACTGCATGGCATCTTGGAATTCCTTTGTAGAACTGACTCTAAATGGTTCTGGAAAGTGTGGTGCTGTCTTCTCAAGAGGAACAACATTAGAGCGGTGTTGCAAAATATTTTCAAGGCTTATAAATGTGGTGCTTTCTGACAAATCTGCACATCAGTTTGCAAAAAGATTGTAGACTTAGATATGAATGTTTTCGCAAAGTTTGGTGGGATTTAGTCATGAGGGGGCATAATTAGAGGGGTGGGGTCTCAATGATTTTTGATGGCGTATAACTTTGTTGCCAAATGACAAATGTGGACTACAGTTTTCAGAAAGATTATTGGCCTAACCTTGACTGTATGGGCAAAGTCTGTTGGATTTTGTCAATTAGGGGCTAAGTTATAGAACTATTGTATGTATGTACATTGTGACACTTTTGAAAAAATAAAACATTGGTGGATTTCCAGCAAATGTGTTTGTCTTTGTTTTTTTAAGTGTCATAATGTAGGTACAAAAAATAGTGTTGTACATTTGGTGACTGAGGTATAATCTGTAGCAATGGGCAGTGGACAGATTGTCCGGGTCATGGCCTTAGGCCAAGCCACAGACAATCTGGCTACTGCCCATGACCAGGAGGGACTAGCAATGGGGTGAAAGTGGGCATGCCACCCGGGACCGGCTATGTGGTAAAGTTTTTTTTTCGAAATTGGGATAGTTTAGAATGGGAAAAATAAATCTGCTTGGGGTAGAGGTTGAAGTGCTGGATGGGATTGCAGCAATATGCACGATGAGGGTCAGCAAGAACTTGAAAGCATGGTTTTGCAAATATGTCCTGTGTTGCATTTTTGTTTAAAGTGTACAATGTAAGTACACAACACAGTGATATAACAGTGGTGTCTCTGGAAGGGCCTGGCCATCAGCAAGGACAAATGTGTACTGCAATTTGCTTATTGGGGCATGTGTCATAGCTGAGTTGGTAGGTTTGAATGAGAAAACATAATCTGCTTGCGGTTACACCCTGAAGTGCTGGACTAGATTACAACAAACATGCACAATGAGCATTAGCAAGTACCTGCAAGCATGTTTGGAAAATATGTCTTGTGTTTTATTTTTAAAAGTGTAAGAATGTCAGTAGAAAAAATATACATTTGATGTGTGGCTAGTGGGCCTGGCCCTCAGCAAATACAAATGTGGACTCTGATTTGCTTATTGGGGACTGCTGCATGGCCAAGTCTATGCCCCATGGATTTGGAGACTGGCCATGACTGCAAGACATGAGCACAGGCCATTGATTACATTATTAAGGTATAGTGGACACTGAGCTAAATGCAGGATAGGTGCAGTGAATAATATGGGTGGTTTGGTTTTGCTGGGATTATGGTGGAGCTGTATGCCATAGGCAATTGAACTATGTTTTCGATCCCCAGCGTGCGCTGCTGTTCATGACAGACATTAGTATGTGTTGCAAAAAGTATGTTTCTTAAAGGAGGTTTACAGTTCTTTCATATATGAAAAGAGGAATTAATAATAACGTATATACAGCGATGTAACACCATGAAACATATTAAATTGACAGAAAAAACTTTGTTAAAGGGATGTTGTGGTTAAGATGCATCCCACCCTTGCAACTCCTTTGCTCCAGTAGTTAGCCAGTGGCGTCCCACCGTGGCATCCCTTGGCATTTCTCTCCTGGGTTCTCATGAGCACTTGCCCATTTGTACTGCACCTTCTATTTATGCACTTCTCTCACTGCACAATGCATATGTGCATTTATAGGAGCATTGTGTATAATTTGTATAAGTAAGGGAAATGCAGGTGCAAAGGATTTCTAGAAGATTGTTAAGTGACAGTCAGTGTGTGGAAGCTTAGTATGGTCATAGGGTTATATGTACAGTTTTTGGAAGTGATTGGTGGATGGATGTGTGTTTGTTTGAAAGCAGGCAATATCAAATTAAAAAAGGTAGAAGGGTTGCCCTGTGCAATGGTGTGTATGTGCCATCCAGGTCTTTTAATAATCCATGGCCTGGAAAGGGGACTGTGGAGACAGAGGATAGTAATAAAGGTTAATTGATTATGATGCTTATTGTATGCTAGAGAAAAGTATTTGGGACAGAAAATTGTTTCTGTCCTTTTATATTTTTCTCTAGAATACAATTGTCCTTTAGCATCTTGGCCAGGAGAGCCAGCCAATCAGGTGGCTAGGAACGTAATCTTGAAACGCTGGTACAAGCCCGCGTTCCCGCCTGATAGCCGGAACTCTCTGCTGCCATCTCCCCCCTCACCCTCCATACCATTTCCCCTCCTCCAACTCCCCTTCTTACCTTATTTCAGTGGCAGCAGGTCCCGCTGTTGCATTCGCACCTTTTCTTTGCCTCCTGCAGGCCACCATGGAAAAGGAAGAGGGGCACCGTGCGGAGCTCTGCATTCCCTTTCCATGTTTTTTTTTTTAATGGATTTTCCTTCCCATAGCTGGACGTTGCGTGCCTCCCACTGTAGGAAGGAAAATCCTGTTTTTTTCAATACCTGGCTTACCATTTTGGCAACCGGAATGCTAATGGCCTTCATCCCCTGTTGCAGGGGCTGGAAAGGGGGACAATGGGACAAAGCTCTTGTTATCCGCCCTTGCTTCACTTGGGCCAATAACTTGGACTGCTGGGCTGTTATCCCTGGTTCCAACTCCTGGAACGGGGGATGAACGCCACATTATTCCCATTAGCATAACACCAAAGTCGTTATGATTATTTTTTTAGTTCTATTTTTTAACTGTGAAAGGTGTTCCTAAAGGAACTTTTTTGTTTATTTGCAGGAGAGGTCAAAATGCAACGTGGAGAGTGAAATGATGGAAGAGGCACCAACTACTACTATGGAGGGGCAGGTCGACAGGGGAAGATGTGTGTGTGGTAGGGGGACTGTTTCCCATGCTCCTTGATTACAGCTTCAAAAACACTTCAAAATTGATCCCACCCTGCATTGGGGTGTGTTGCAGTATAAACACAACGCAGGTATCTTTGAAAGATATGGATCAACAGCCTGTTTTTATCACTTGCAAGGTAGCTGGTGGGATTTTGTGTCCCACAGAAGTAAACTGTGTGGTTACAGTATTAGTTGAGGAAGATGAGGTGGAGGAAGACAGCCTACTACTTGCTAAGAAAGGAACAACCTGTCTGAGAGCATTGGATTGGTTGGATCTGGTGTGGCAGCGCATGGAGGTGGTCCCGTAGGAGTACTGTCCAGGCAGTCAGTGCATTTTACTACAGCAGCTTTAGCCTCTGGTACATTCCCAGTGGTGGGAAAGAACTGCCACACCCATGATTCTCTCTGAGTGCTAGAGGTAGGAACTTCCTCTACCTCATCTTCTTAGTCCTCTTCATTGTCTTTGGAAGTTTTGCACTTTTTTTTGTTGTGTAGGTCCTCCAGCTGGTGGTGGTGGTGGCTCTTGGGCAGGAGTGATGGTGTTTCCAAGATAAATAGCAGTTTTGCTAATATTCTTCCAAGTATGTGCTCTGTGCTCGATTTTTTATAAATAATGTTAGGAATAGGTGTAGGAGCTGTACAAGGGTACATTTTGAGCTTGAAAGTTCCTAGATCAGCAGAAAATGCAGTTCCCAACTGTACGTGAAGCACAGACCCAATCGTGAAGTGCAGACTGGTTCACAGAAATGTCATCAAGAATTGCGCAAGTGCATGGTTACATGACACTGTCCTGAAAGTCTGGGATGACGTCAGATAATCACAGACATTGACGAACACAAAACAGTATAAAAAGTTGCAAAAAGTGTATAGAAGTGTTAAAAATGATGCTATATTATAAACTCAATCCCTTGAAGCAACTGTTTATTAAAATGTATTTAATATGTGATGTCATCAGTGATGTCATCAATTACAATTGTGATGTCATCTTTTATGTCCTGGGTTTTAGTTCTGTGGTTTTCAGTTTTACTTGTAACCATAATATCCTTTTAGCAACATTGGATTCCATATGTTTTTATTAGTGCATCTTAACCTTTAAGTCCCTTTAACAAAGTTTTTTCAGTGACTGCTCTGTAGTGACCGACAGTGCTAACGCTACTGCCCTGTAGCGTATGCAACTTCCCCTGGCTCCTCCCACTAGAGCGCTAAAAGACGCGGAGAGTAATGCAACTGTGTTAGGACAAGAAATGTTCTATAACATTACTTGCTAAATTGCTAGTGCCTCTTTAATCTCTTGCCAGACACAACAACACCAGGGAGGCCCACAGGCCAATGGAGAAAGTAACAGTGTCAACGCCACAGAGAACTCAGTAAGATCACCACCCTTTCTTCCTGGGGACTTCATCCTCTTGCAGAATTTTGTCAGTTGATGGGATGCACCCAGATTCACCAGCCAATATACAGTTGAGGTGGTGGCCGAAAGAGCACTGTAACTGGAAGGAAAAACAGTTTCAAACCTCCTTGCAGACATCAACCCCTACAAAGCTGTGGCCTCACCTGGCAACGAGATTGACAGGGCCAACGATCATCAGCAAAAGGAACAACAAGAAAATTCAGGACTTATACTTCCGAGTGGAAGACTCCCAATGGTTACTCAATCAAGGGCAGCAGAGTTAGGGAAATGACTCCTTCCACATCCAGAGTGAGGATACACTGTTAGTTTGTTATTTTATTCTCTATATACATTCTTCGTGAACGTGTGAATGTGATATTTTATGACTGTTCATGTTGCCCAACGATTTACAACCTGATATCTTTTCGGGCCAATTTGTCCATTTAATTAGAATACCCAAACAATTCTAAGCATGTCCACCTAGGGTATATTATCTTGTTTTCATATCATATGTGTACCAAGCTTAACCACAACTTGAACGAGCAAACACGTTGATTCTCGCCATACTAGGAGACCCTAGAATTAGAACTGTGTGGCAACAGCTATTTGCATTTGCCATGAGCGACTACCTGTTCCACTGGGCTTTAAACTAATCTGACATTAACCAAAAAACGCTCACTTTTGCGCATTTCATGTGGCCAACTGTTATTTTCAAGCTGCACAAAGGAACCAGCAGCACAGGTAATAATGAGTAAAATAATAAAATAATGTGCTTATTGTTTTGTGTTTCTTATTGCCAAGTGGGGTCTTTGTATTCATATTCTTGCGAATATCGCTAGTGTCAAGTGAAACCGCTGTATCCACTACTAACATCACCTTCCCCCCAGCAGGTGGAATGACCTTGTCAGGTGGACAGGAGAGCACTGAAAACACGGTAAGTAGAGGTAAGCGCAGCACGTACACAGGCATGAGGGGGGTGGATCTCTATCTCACTGACACTGCTCACGTGTCAAATAATGTGTGGTACAAACACATGACTAAAGTAGGTAAGGAAACCACCCGGGAGAGCAGTTATGTCTGCGCATTTATGTCCTACACCATGAGTGCCCCCAGAACATTCATCTTAACTGAAATACCAGCAGCAAGAGCCCAATGCCTGATGTACCTGTCTATGGTAACAACTTAAGGACAATTTCAAGGGAAAACTGCAACTCTGAGATGGATGTCTCGAACAATATTCCCATTTGAAGACAGTAACATAAAAACTCCTGACATGATGAACAATTATTGGCAGTTAGACCTAACTATACATTACATAACTGACGGGCCACAGAAAGGCGAAACAAAATCGATAATACTGAAAGAGCTGCCCTGCCCGAAGAGGGTGGATGAAAGAGATAGGAGGAGAACCAGGATGGTGGGAGAGACCACAGATGCTTGTGTATGGCTAAGTGTAAACAGAAGAAGGATGGACGGATGGAGTAGTGGGAAGCAAAGTACACACCCCAGTACAAGCACCAGTGAATACAGTACAAGGAGACAATGACAAGTGCCTGAAGGAATGGGATGCAAGTGCCAAACTGCTCAATTGTGTAGAAAATGAAGCTGGACCAATGCCTATAATACCTTTTTATTCTCATTAGCCAAATGCAGTAACGCAGAAACGCAAGGCAACAAGAGATCCTGAGCAAGCTTGCAGATGCTTAAGGAAATTAACACTATGGGACTACAGGACTATATATGTAGGACCATGCATGACTAACTTATAGGTTACCTAGCATAACATGAGCATGTAGAAATCATATTATAAATCTAAGGAAAATTACTAAAGGCCTCAAGCCACAGAGACACATGGACGTATTTCAAACATTAGACGACAAGGGACCAGCTGCAGAAAAAGGGAATACATCCTCATAAATGCATGCTCAAGACCTCGATTTGTCAAGCCATACAATGGGCATTCAACTGTGGTGGGAAAGAAGAGCGGATCCCAGCAAACCAGACAAGGAATGAAACAAGTGTCTCAAATGTGGGTGTGCACTCTCATATGCATATGTTGTAAACTATCAGTTACACTACAGATACATAATCGTTTCACATTACCTTGAAGAGGTGCACAGAGGGATGAGAACTAAATCGAGTCCCAGGCCTGGGGAGATCAGCTTTATCCAATCACAGAATTGAAAATAAGAGGTGGATGGCGAGGGGCAAGATCCAATGCAACACTGCATCAATGTAATATAATAGTGTCTTGGGGACGGGACAGGCCAGCCACCTGACATGTAAGAACCAGTAAAATAACCTCTATAGGGTACTTCCATAAGGGTTACTACTCTCGACACCCAATCATGTCTGGTGATAGTTTTTTGGGGAAGGGACCAGGTGATGTCGTAATACCACTACAAACCTGGGGAGAGTGCATTGTGAAGTTGAGATGTACTGGAGAATCTTGATTGTCTTGTATGATCCCTGCTGGTTATTGTAATAAAGCCCAGTTCTATCTTGCCATTGGCTGAGTCCTCAGTTTATTCTGGGGAAGGGTATGGGCCCTTGAGAGTCAGGTGGACCCCCAGATGACCTGGGAGAATTACTCCAACAACAGCTATGAGTCATGACACCAAATGACCAAATTGTCAGAGGAATCAGGCGCACAAAATCATTCTTGTATATCAGCACGGTCAGAGAAGGCCTTATTGTCTTAACTGATCCAGCACTAGATTGCCAACTTTATATGCACAGCCCTTGTGACACAAACAAAATGATCTATAAAGATTCTGGAAATGGAAACTGAAGTATTGTAATTAAGAAGTAGTCCTTCATTCCAATCTCCAGTTCATGAAATTGGATGGGCAGGAACACCCGATGTGCTGGTTCATAAACACCTTACCTGGACCTTCTGGAAAGCTTGCACCAAAAGATGGCTGTAATTGCTATCTTTGCCCACTAGACATGCTAGTGATTTTTTGTTATCATATCTTTGAATCTAGTTGCCAAGTCCCTTTACATTATGTGATCTCAGAAGAACACAACACTGTACCACAGTGAATATAGTGTGATTAGTCTTGATTTTAAATGTCTGTATATTAGCTGAATAGAAAAAAGGCCAAGTCAAAGTGATAATGTGCAGGAAAATAAATGTTACACCATCTGTGAGACAATTTGATCACATGTTATATGCAAATTGACATAATGAAAGGCAATTTTATGTCACATCTGACTTGTAGGACACCTGTGATCTAGAGGTATTCTAAGAATAACTGCTTTCGGTTCAGTAGTTCTTTATTTTTTATTTTGGGATTAAGAACAAGTAGGGACTACTTAAAAGCATAATTGGTACCTTTCAACGTGAAACACAATGATAATCAGAAAACTTGATATGAGGAGTCACGCCTTCAGGCCTCTGGAGTTAATGTCTTTGTTCCTAGTGTTCTATTAAAGATTGGTTGTGTCACTCCTCCCACACACCACTCCCTGACACTGTGGCCTTGTGGCAGTCTGGAATCTTCATCTTGCATCTGTCTAGATGTGGTAATTCTGGGGTCCATTTCTCCATGAATGACTCTGCTGCATGGTTCTTGAAGTAGATTGGCATGTCATCATGGCTGGCACAGAGAGCTAGAGATGGCTCCCAGGGCCAGGCTAAACATATCCTGACCTTGCGCCCTCCCTCCCCATTGCTTCTCGAAACTCGATGTAGCACCCCTGTCCATATCTCATTCCTGAACCCACCAACTGACTGCTCCTGCTATGGAATTTTGACAGTCTCATGTTTACCACAGTCCTTGATTTCTGTGTTTCCTCCCTACTTCTGCAACTTGTTTTCCCATCTTTGTCCCAGTCTTTCACCACCTTCCCTTTGCGACTGGATTCTGTCACCACCTCCTCCATCCAAACCTGGCTTGTGTCTAACCTCCCACGTCCACATTTTGTCTCCTTTTCTTCTGTAGTCTTCCATCGGTTCCTTCCTGTCATATATGTATACCAGTTATCACTTTCAGATGTTAAATTATCTGCATTAGTTTTCGAGCACCTCCACATTTTTTTGTCTCGTTTTCTTCTGTAGTGTTCCATATTTTCCTTCCTGTCGTATATTTATACCAGTTGTCACCTTCAGATGTCATAAACCCTGCCTTTGTCTCCTTTAACATCACCACTGCACTCCATCTATGAACTTATAAACTGTAGCTCTCCTACCACCACCTCCTCCTTTGCTCTGCTCATACTTCTTGATGGTGTCACCTCCTCTTGCTGTAACCATGTCACTCCTGATGTAGCCACCTCCTCTAGGGTCTCTCTTGCTACCACCAACTCTTCACATCACTCTCATCATGATTAATTTACTTCCTCATGAGTATATTCTACTATCACTTCTGCCTTTGTATATCTCTCCACACTGATAATGTCAATTGCAACTCCTTATAATCACTCTCCCCTCCTGATGTTACCTCCTCTTCCTTCTTTAGATAGCCTCCATAATGGCCTCCCCTGCCTTTTCGGTCTCTACATTTTCCTTTTTCCACCTCTCTTCAACTTCTAACTTTCTACCTAACTGAGTCTCTTGCTACTGCAACCTACACCCAACAATGGAGTGTGACTTTATTTATAGCGGGGTTTCCACTCACCCTGGCTTTGTTTTCCCTGAGAGTCTGCATGTGTGATCAGTAACTGAGGATTGACTATCCCCCTCTAGTTCACCCAAGGCTGACTGTGGCTCGGATGTTTGAACAGCGCCTACATGATGCCAAACAGACATCTTTGAAGTGAAACTCACGCTTAAGACCTTCAGGACTGCCTCCGGTATGGAGGTACATTCAACGTGTGGCTCACTAGAGGTTTACTGCCTGGAGTACAGCGAGATGGTAACACGGTTCTCTACATCCAGTCATTCACCAGCGGGAGGTCATGGGTTTCATGTTTGGTATGTGTGTAGCTGCAGAGTTGGCCATGAGTCCCGTGCTTCAGAGAATCCAACTCCTTTGCTATGTCAGGGAATCAGTACGGGTGGCAATAAACATGACACATCTGATGGACTTGGAGACAGAACTCAGGGTGGCACCTGACCCCAGGCCTTAGAGCCACGCAAATAACGTTGTCCTGTGACCCAGAAGGAAGTTCGCAAAGCTTCACTGTGGAAATCCGAAAAGACTAACTGACTGGCAAAAGATTTGAATGAATGCCATACTTTGGATGGAATTCCCATGACAAAAGCAGTTTTTTTTCAAGTTTGATTATTCAGTTAATTTTAAAACATCTGGGTAAACTTTGCTTAATCAAGCAATCTTAAAAAAACACACCCAGTCTCATTTCCGAATCTTTTCATTAGTGTAGGTGACATTTTGCATAGCATTAGTATTATGTCAAATAGTGTCCTGCTGCAAATAACACATTCCGTTCATGCATGTTTGCACCCAGTCATAATTTGCCCTAGTTTTGATAGGGCTCCTTTACCGGCACTCAGGTAATCGTCATATCGGTGCATAAATGCATGGATCAAGGCACACTGCTCAGAAATGGTGCAAATTTCACCCCTTTCCTCCGGGATAAGGTCAGAGATCATGGCAACTCTCTCTAACTCAGAATGGCCAGCTTTGCCCCACATCTTATAATTGTAATTAATCTTAACCCTTAAACCTTCTGAAATCTTGCTGGAACTGATCACAACAATAGATAAACACACTAGCCATGGGCTGCAGAAAATGCCTGACGGAGTCTGCGACTTGCAGTTGCCTAAACTTGAACTGCAACAATCATACCACACTCCAATGTTTTTCACTCTAAAAATTGCCCCCTGATCAGCTAGCCATTTCGAGAGTCTGTCTGCACCCCTCTGTCACACAGAAAGGGTCTGCAATGGCCCAAGCTTCAGAAGGAATCTGTCCTGAGATCTCCAGCTGCTACTTTGTCCTGATACATGATATTCTGCTGGTCCTATGCAACAGAACCATCAAGGTTCCCCCAGAACAGCAGATGTCCTGCACGGCCCTAACCACATCTGTCTAATTGACTGGTCCAGAAAGGAGCCCTGCAACCACAAGCTCCAATCAAAATTGTTGACTAGGATTAAAGGAAAAATCTGCTCCTGTGGAGCAAAATCTTTCTTTCTGCAGTTGACTCTCTCCTGGGGAATCTGAATGCCTGACAGTGGGGTAGATGACAGAGCAGATCAAAATATAACTGGAAAGGTTTGCTGGCATAAAGTGCCAACATGTGTGATTAAAACTAACTCAGCATTAGAGAAACCTCCAAAACAACAATCAGATATTACTTGACAACACACCTACAATTCGAAGTGGCCCTGCATTGAGCATGAACTAGGAGTGGTCTAGTATTTTATGGGGAACCTATACCCCAAATATTGACTGCTCCAAGCCCATGCCATGCCCACAATTTGTTGTGACCTCTCAGCTGATACGAACTGCAATAGTTATGAGCCAACAACGACTTCCTCCTATGGACTTTCTTTGTTCTACCCTTCTCTTTAAGATTCCACTGTGTGTAGCAAGATAAAAATCAAGTAAACAATGCAACCATGAGTGGCCCTTTCTTTACTCAAAGATTGATTGTGACACCTTTGAAACCTAGAGCAAAATGGTGCGCCACAAAAGTGGGCTGGGCAAACACCCTTGCCCCGCCTCTCTAAAATGATGCCCATGTGTATAAACAATACGGGTTTCTGCACGTTTTATTTAGCATAACAGTAGGCCTTATGCACATATAATGAGATGTGTTCATTGCATTGGCTCTCTATATGCCATGCACATTAATGTTTAAAGGTATAGTTCCTGTGAATCTCATTTGGAACCAAATCCAAAGGATACATGTCTCGTTTTCATTTTTTTTCATAAGCAGCCTATTCATTTTTAGACAATTTTGATGTACAAAACAGGGCGTTTTATTTGGGATTGTTGATTCCAGCATGAAACCAAATTTCTCTAGAAGCATAATTGGTTAACTAATTAAACTATGCATTTTTATGGCAGTACTTATAAGCTGCCATATCCATTTTTGCAATGAAGAGATTTCCTTTGGCAGGAAGGCGGGATGTGATTAGTATTTAACTAAGATTTTTGGGATTATACAACTGTACATTTGAATTACCCATGCGTTTAAGATTCATGTGCTACACTTGTGTGTCATTATCGTTGCATTAGCATGGAATTATGGTTATAGTTATTCATAATTATATTCATAATTATTCAATTTATCATTATAGGTCCTCCTGGAAGGGTTTTCTGGAGGAATTATTAACATTAATTCTGGGGTTTTCTTCACAATCCCATTCTTCTTTGATTTCATGTCTAATTTGAAACGCTATCCATACAATTAGAGGAAACAAGTTAGTATAGCTGATTGAGAACTCTTCAGCTTCTCATAACTGTTTTTTTTCTCTTTATCATGAATATATAGCGGATCAAGTACACTCAAAAATAAAGCTTTCGTGTTGAAAGCATACATTTAAAAACTTGTTGGAATTAGTTATGTTATCCTATACTGTAAACAAAACAAGTACATCAACATTTTAAAAACATAAAGAGGAAATAATGTGCGCATATTTTATTAAATATTAATTTGATTTTAAGAAGCAAGAGGTGTAAATAGAAAATATGTATTAAAAGGAAATATAGCAGATATGTGTTTTACTTGTATATTGTCAACTATTGAATGCAAAACAGCTTTGTTATGGTGTGTTCATTCCTGGGTGGCCTCATGGCCCTGAAGTGACAGATTGCAGGCTATGGCTGAGGGAGGCATGGGCCCTCATTACAACACCGGCGCTAAACCATGGCGCTATTAGCACCATGGTTGGTGACGGTGTTGTAACGGGTCGGCCATGGTTCAATGGGGAATTACCACCCCATTCCAAGGTTGCTTGGGCAGTAATTCCCCATTGAACCATGGCCCTTCCCCATTCCCATTTTCGCCCCGTAGGGCTCTATGGGAATGGGGAAGGCTCTAAGTACGGTACCGCAAATTGCGGTACCGTACTTAGCACCAAGGTCCCTTTGCGGGTCCCTACTTTAATGGCTGGTGTAGACCAGCCGTTAAGGTCGGGTCCCGCAAAGGGACCTCGTAGTAAGGCGCTAAGGGTTTAATGGCGCCGCAGCCTTTTACGGCGCCGTTAAACACTTAGCGCCAGGGTCACAATGAGGCCCATGGTGTTATATCTAGCCAAAGTGCTTAGTAAAGAAGTGTGTTTCATGTTGTTTTTTTTTCTTGTACCGAGGAAGGCAAGGACATGCATGCTGATCTAAAGAAGTCACATGCCATTAGCTGGGTGCAAATTTACTAATGTATTGGTCACCCCGTTGTATGATTTGCAACAATGGTCCTCCTTTAGAGTGGTGCATCATAAGCATTACACTGGCCATCTGTCAAAAACAACTCGGAAATGTGAGGCAAAGGACACTGTCATTTTTCCACTGATCATGAGTTGCCCAAAGGCAGTGTTCCATATGCCGTTGGAAGCTACAAAGCTCCTTGACATAACCGATGGAAAACTAGCGAACCATCACTGATAAACACATCCAAAAAGTAGTGTCAATTATGCAATCTATCATCGAATGTATCGCCAGAAAGTAGAGCCACAAGGATCCAGCAGATATTAAATAAAAACAAATTGACTCATATTGTCATATTGTCTATTGAATCGCTTTACATCGCAGGGTTTAACGAATTATAATCCTGCTACCAATACCTTAAAAAAAGATATATCATCTGTGTCTGTACGGGAAATTGGATCCAGATACGTTGACCGGAACGTTTTATCAACCATTGTAATTAGAGACTTCCTCAACTCTTGACCGGACATACTTGTTTGTCTACATTCTTGAACATGTTTGCATATAAGATCTTCCAACATATAAAGGAAATGTAGTGTCAGTTTGGACATGGAGGTATTACATTTCTGCATACACCTTACTGCTTTTTATCAACTCAAATAACTTCAGAAATCCTTTACAGTAACCATGATGGACTTTGTGAAATCACTGTAAAACAATTTGCAATACTCCTGAGGATGTAGTGTATTCCTGTCTCTTCTTAACCTTCACAATATGTAATCACCAAGAAGTCGTCTGCCGATACTACTTGCCCAGCAGACTATCGCCCACTCTCCATCACCCCTTTTTTGTGCTAACTCTTGGAAAAGCTGGCCATGTCCCAGTTTTCTCTCTGCACTGAATTTGTTGATTGTCTCCATGAACATCGGTCTGGCTTCCGAGCTGGCAGAGGCACGGAAGCTGCTCTCTGACCTCGATTCCAGCATTCCTTCTGTCCTCATCCTCCTTGATCTTTACTCTGCTTTTAATACAGTCAACCAGGCAATCCTGATCAGACGACTCTGTGAGAACCTGGGCATCACGGATCAGGCTCTGGAGTGGTTGACTTCCTGCCTCTTGGACTGCACCTCCCAGATCCAACTTGATCCCTTTCTCTCCGCCACCTCTCTCTCTACCTGTGGCATTCCCCAGAGCTCTATCCTCTCACCCTGGTTTTGTAACCTTTTTTTTTCCCCTTTGGCCGACCTGATCTCTATCTTCTCCTCTAACTTTCAGTGTAAATCGGATGACACTCAGCTTTCCTTCAGGCTCCCCTCAGCCTCCTCTCCTCTCTCGCTCATTCCTGACTGTGTATCAGCAATTCAGGATTGGTGCACGTCCAGTGATAAATGCCTTAATGCCAGTAAGATGGAATTCTTCTAATTGGGACCCCTGCCACTGCTTCCCCGCTCTCACTCTGGCCACCTGCCTTGGGCCCTCTTCCTTCGCCTTCCTGCGAGGCAAACATTCTTGGTGTCATCTTCGACTCAATTCGCTCTTTCTCTCCTCACATCGCCAAGTAGTCCCACTACCAACTGCAACCCCTCAAAGGGACTCTTCACTTTCTCACTTTCCCCCAGAAGCTCACTGTCTCCGGAGCCCTGGTTCTCTCTTGGCTGGACTACTGCAACAACCTCTTTCTCAACCTGCCTTCCTCTACTCTCCGTCCTTTGCAACTAATCCACAACAGGCCTGCAAGACATATCCTTGGCCTGAAGCCCAGGGACTGTATCTTTCATCCCTTAAATCTCTCCATTGGCAATGGGTGGTTGCATGATCAAATTCAAGACTCTTTGCATTGTACACAAGGCTTTCTGGGACCAGGGCCTGCACAGCATCCAATACTCTCTTCCAAAATACCTTCCTTCTGTAGCCCTTCACTCAGCTGCCTCCAACTCTCTAAAGGTTAGACACGTCACCAGGCAGAGAGTGGGGGTAGGCCTCTCTCCTGTGCAGGTACCTTCCTCTGGAATTTCCTCCCTGCCCCTCTCAAACTGGAGCCAGGCCACCTAAAGTTCTGGAAGCAGCTCCAAACATGCCTCTTCTCCTCTGCTTTCTCCCTCTCCCTCCCCTGCTGACCTATCTGACCCACTTGTCTGCTGTTCTGACTGGTTGCATGGCTATTCTCAGAGTCTCACTGAGTATGAGGCTCTTTCTTGATCAGTCACCCCTGCATTGCCTCCCGGCCTACAACGTCCGTAGGGTCTGTAACTGGAACCCTACAGCCCCTTGTTCTCCTTGCACTACCAAGAGAGGTGCTGCCCAGGCAGAACTTACTCAGAGCAATGCTGCCCTGTTTTGCCCTCCCTTACACTACTCCCCTTCCTTTCCCCTTGCACTTCTCGTTCTCGCACTTGCACAATCTGAATGTGCAAGTGGGCCACCACCCTATAATACATATATAGAGCCTTGATTGGGCATTCCTTTTTTTGTACTGTTGTATATTGCTGTTTGAGTTGCTACTGTTTCACATTCACAGACCTCTGAGAGTACTGTCCCTCAGCCCACATTGCCACAAAAGATGAAGAAGTTAAATCTCTCAGCTCTGCCTGTAATCTTTATTATTGGGGTCACTATTAGCTTTTAGGAGCGTGGGGGCTGAGTAGGTGGTAAAGCAACTACAGAGCAGAAGTCATTTCATTACACGTGCATCCTTCTATTGTACGAACACAAGATAATTAAACCAGCTCTTTGCCTACAACGAGGCACTCAAAAATGCAAAGAAACAGATACATATTAGGAGAAACAATGCAAGAAATGCGTAACACATATGGGCAAGTCTGGGAAGTCAGAGACGGTCTGATCTACTAAAGAGTGTCTTTTGGGAGCCACGCTGGTCGTTTGACAACTTTGAGAATAACTTCTGCTTAAATATAAGTTTCTTTCAGTGTTCAAACATTGAAGGTCTTGTAAACAATAATTAGTTAATAGTGGGATTTTGACAAATCCTCAGGAAATGGCCGTGCAGCAGCGTGTGAACAGATTATCTTTGCCGCTATATTGTTCTTTGTTTAACATGTACTGTGTTTATGCTCCTTGTAATTGTCGCTGTTATTCCATTTCCTTCTTTGAAAAGATCGCTCCTACCGAGTTCTCAGAGAAAAGACCAGTTAAATGCGTAGACTCGCAGTTAACAGTTGCTTAGAAAGGCACAATCTGCTGTTTCCACATAGGCTTCCTGGTAAATCCCTGCCTGATAACAGTGCTTAGAATGAGGCTGAGGAAATGAGGTGTCCTGCAAGATGGATGATCTCCGTTTCTTGCTTGCACTAGCAGCTGTTGCTTTGTAGGTAGGCTCCATTTTGTGTCTCTCTGGGATGCACTGTCCACACAGCAACAAGGCTGGGTGTCCCAGTTCTTCAGTGTGTGCCCTACAGTTTCTCTAATTGTTCATAAAAAGTATCAACCGAAGAATCAGGGATTACAAAAGAGATAATTAGTTCACACATCCAATTTACTACACATGCCATTTAAATGTATTCGAAGACATTAACAATCTGTCCTGACAACTACATTAGAAATAGCACGTTTATATTACATTTTAACAAAGTTTACTTGTGCACATTTGTTCTAGAGAAACCATGACAACGCATGCTAGTTTTTCCCTCCAAAGAACGAACAAACAAGGCAAATGCAGCAGTTTTGAATTTGGAAATCCAACGAGCTTCATGATAAACTGTACATGTAGCAGGGTGTGTTGTGCTTTTAATTACAACATGAACATCTGTCACTGTGTTGTAGAACACAGTCCCTACATTCCAATTAATGTAGTTTAGTATAATTTAAACATTATATTTCTAGATAAATCGAGCTCCAACTGATACTTTCATATCAAGGATATATTTGGAAAAACATCTGCATTCTTGGTAAACCTAATGTTACATTATGTGTGTACCCTGTGTGGCAGAGCCATCTGGTGTGTTGGTATTTCAGTGACTAGATAAGAATACACACGATGCTTGATTTTTAACACCTAGCAACCTGGGTTTCACAGAAATAACCGCCTCGTTTCTTGTGGGCAGCTACAGTGGAGGAAATAGTAACTGTGGTATTAAGGATTTTTTTTAAAAAGAAACAATGACACCTAAAATGCGTTTAAAACTGAATATGTGTGTATATTTTGAAGAAAGGGGGCTTAAGAAATGGCATACATATTCTCAAAGGAAGGTTAAGGTTAGACGACCAATGACAGACAACTTTGAAGGCAGGGAGTTTGCGAAAATGGTTTTTGCCTTATTTTGGACGGGAATAAGGAATACCACGTGGCTAGAAAAAACAAGTGGAAAAGCTAATAGCTTGTGGCTAACGTGTAAGATTCAGGCTGAAACACCCCAACAAGTTCAATATTGTCCTGGTATAGTCACCATATACTAAGGTATAACATCATATGTGAAAGTAATTTGCTCATATGACAAGTGCAGCATGGGATGCCTAAATAATGCCTTCGTATGCCCAGCATTGCCACCAAACATATGATATGGTGAAATTCTGAGTCAAATAGAGAAGGAAAGACAAAAACAAATAGGCATTCCACTCACATCTCACTCAATAAAGTTACTAGAGCCATCATTTCTCAACTTGACTTTGTACTAGAATAGGGATCGAATGACATGTTTCGCCAATGTATACATTTCTTTTCAAAATATGGTTAGCTTATTTGTACACACGTATGACATATATCATTTTATTAAGTAATCCAAAGCTTAGAGCAGGATGTACAAAACTCACAATTTGACAATTTGTGATGCAAAATCATAGGGGCCGTTAAGCAAATTCACTTATTTAATACGGGTTCACTACGAGAAGAAATTGCCAAACTAAATGGAGAGGGTGGCATACAGTGGACACGTGCCTATCTCAGACAGTCCAACACAGCCCCCAAACCTCAATGCGGGTTCGGGTGGCGAGTACTCTCCATGTGAGAGTATGCAGGCTCTATAAAAAGTCCAGCTCGCTTTAAATGTGTGTGTGTGTGTGTGTGTGTGTGTATTACATCTATTGGCTTCATTACTTTTTTATCCCCAGTGTCCTCATAAAAGCACACACAAAATCCACGACGTTTTTTCCAGTACTTTCTTTTGTTTCCTTTCCCCCTTTTGTCACCACAAGAGGGCTTAGGTTCCATGGGGATTAACGTTCATGGAAAGCATAAAAGCAAGGCTTTTACACCTTCCATTAACGTTACCCTCCATTTCCATGCCGGAGAGGAGGGGCAAAACAAAATTTCTATTTCTGACACTCCCTTCCCTCTCTGTCATACACATGCTCCAGCATCTGCGTGGCATGCATTTTCATGCCTGCACAATTGCTGCAGATCCCCATGCAGTCTGCCTGCTTCAAGCAGGCAGGACTCATAGGACCTCATAAGGATCCAATGTACACAGAAGCGTGTACATTTACATTGCATGTACATTTACAATTAAAACCACACCTGACATGCTCACATGTCAGGGAGGATTTAATTTCAATTAGGAACACTGCTCACCATTCACAACACTGTCAAATTACTCATTTGAGGAAAATGAGCCCCAAAAGGTTTTAAAAGGTATTCTCGATCCCATTTTATTTTATGTTTGTCATTCTAGCCTTGTGGGACTTCTTTCTTTTTGTTTCTCTTACCTCGAGTTTTACACAATGAAATGATCCATTTTGTATTTTTTTTTATTGTGTTTGGTTAACATATTCATAATTTAAAATATCAACAAATCTCTATATCACATATTTTTTTTTACCATAGACAGACTCAGCATAACATTTTTCTCGCAAAACAGAACAAGCTTTCTATATCACATTGTTTCTTTTACAATGACCACACTCAAATTAACATTTTCACAAAAACAAGACATGTTTCTTTAAGTACATACATCAAATATCAAGACACTAAACCAATATACCACGCAGTTACATAGTATTATCATACCAAAACATAATAACTAAACCTCACTTACACGCAACACTAAGAGTTCATTAATCACTACTAGGATCCTAGTTAATCTGATAACGAGGTTGGTGCTATTACCCCACATGCAGTTTGTCCATATTGAATTCCTAGATAATACAGATCCTGTCATCAAGTGGTGTCCAAATTCTTTAACTCTTAAATCCTCAAAGTACTCACAAAACATCACCATATGTTTGAGACTTTCAACCTCATTTTTATTTTTACAGAAATGTCATTTCCCCAACTGTACACTGGTATCTATGACTCTCTTTTCCCAGAACTGTATGCGTTCATTTGTGTGAAATTAATTTAATTTGAAACGCAAATACATTTTCCTGGCAGTTATACATGGGAATTTTTGAAAGTACTTTGGGCGATCTCCCCATTTCCTTTTAAAGGTAGCAAATTCTAAATAGGTCTTATATCTCCCAATCCGATCCGACTGCATACACCAAAAAAAACAACTGGAACTTTCTTTTGCAACAGGGGAGTCTTGTAACTAACTCTTCCTTTGATACTACAATCAAGTCTAGTATTACATTCATTTTTGTTACAAATTTGGTCAGAGATGGCAGCGACCCCGCTGCCATCATTACTTTAAGATCCACATATAGTGAATTACTAGGGGGAGATAAACATTTTTACATAATTATTCAACAATCTCCAATGCCATTTAACTGATAGAGGTAATAAACCTAGTTTGTGGCATATTATATCGTTTATTATATCATGCGCCAAACCCAACACCTTTTTCCACATTTTCCCTTGCATTATGTCTAGGATATCATCTATCTCAGTAGTGCAAATGTCTAATATGTAGGTAATCGCTGGTTCAATTTTGAGCAGATAAAATTGGATAGTCGGCATCATCGAAAAGTTACAATATTTGCAGTGAATAATATACATTTGAGCCGTTAATGGTTTACATTTTTCAATCAACCGCTCCTTCAATCATTTCTTAGAGCTTTGATCAAATAGTATTAACAATTCCCAAATACCCAGAACCATTTGCTTATGGTTTTCACAGTTTCAAGAATTACAGTTCCAATACTCCACTGAAATGTTGTCACCTTGCGCTTCCCATCTGAGAAAATAGCAATTTGTGATTTTGATTGATTTATAATTAAATTATGAGCTTATGCAAATTTTAGCAAGAGATTAAGTTTGGTCTGGACCCCGAAAGGAGTTTTATCAAATATCATCAGGTCATCTGCGAGCCCGATATAATTCAGTTGCAGATGCCCAAGTTGGACTGGAAACATAATTCCATCATCCCAACCTTTCTCAAGGTCTGAGATGTAAACATTAATTAGAACATCTGCCAATGAACAACCTTCTTTCAACCCAACTTCTGTTGTTATTTCATCTGTAAGTGCCCTCTCTGTGTTTAGATGTACTCAATAGGTAGTAGAGGAATGCAAAAGTGCAATGAGTGCCACCAAATGAAGAGGGAACCCTAGGTGTATCATTTTTTGCCCACAGAACTTCTCTAATTACTGTGTCAAATGATGGGCTTAGATCTAATGCCACCATATACACAGGCCCTACATGAGGGCGCTTTATTTGTCACTGAAGATGGGAAACAATTGTTGCATTCAGGAGGCAACCAATCAGTTTTCTAAAGCCGATCTGAAATTTGGACAGAGTATTATATTTGTTATATTATATTTGTTAATATAAATTTGTAATTCTTTCAATATCATTTGCGTAAAGACTTTAGAGGATGTATCATTTAGCGCAATCAGTCTGAAGTTTGACGGCTCACTTGCTATTCCCTTTTTATAGACCGGAATAATAATTGCAGAACACAAGTTACAGGAATCTTTTTTTTTCAAAAATATGTTATCAAACTTTTTTTTAAGAATCCTCACCCAGACCTCAGGATCGGCTTTCAATAAACACCGCGGGATCCCATTTGGACCAGCAGCTTTTGAGTCTTTTAAGTTTCTCAATAGCATTCACAATATCTTCAAAAGACCATGGAGAGTGATCTAAGATAAGCTCAGCATATCTCTGAGGTATCTTTGTGTGGAAATTCTGTGGCAGTTAAAATGTTTGGGCAAAATAGCCCTCCCATACTGAGGCCAAAATTGTAGGTTTTTTCATCCCCTCATTGTTACCATTAATTGTCCTTAGAATCGCCCAAATCTGTTGTGTGTCATGTTTGTAAAAGTGATACATCATGCGTTGATTGTCATTTAGAATAAGGTCCCATCTTAATCTCTTGATTTTATTTTTATGGCTGAGAATAACCCGTTTTTTTCAAGACCATAGGCTTCAACAAAAATGTCCAGGTTTCCCAATTTGCGAAGTTTAGCATTTTTTTCAATTTTCTAACTGGTGAAATGCTAAATTGAAAGCATGTCGATGTATTTTAGGTTTTTGTGCCATTTTTAGGTCTACAGATAACCTTTTTAAGTGCCTTTTTTTACACCGATCATCATCTGTGAGTCAAGGTCTTCATTAGAGAAAGAATCAAATGACCCCTTCATACAGAAAATTGTGTTGGCTCTAATATGATACATAAACTGGTAACAGACAGATGGACTCCATCAAATGGAGAGCCCGAGTCTATCCATCTCAATTAGCGCAAAACAAGTATTATACCGCCAATTAGGAACCTGCCACCTGATAGAAAGTGCCAAGGGGTCACCATATCCTAAGTTTGTAATAGAAACAAACTCACAATTTTTAAAGAGTGTGGTAGAAAGAAAAGAAATATCTATATAAGATCGTAAACAACCACAATTCCAAGTATAACGGCTAGTAGTATTTTTTGGGCATACCAATTGCATGTCCCAGCTAGAAAACAAGTACACCCATTTCTGTTCATTTCTAACAGTACCTGGGGCTAAGTTAGTAGGTTCTGAGGCATTTCCCATTTGTGGCTGATAATAAGAAGAGTTAAAATCACCACCCACCACAATCCCCACATGATTGTTACGCATGATTACACTTTCAAGTATAGTATTGATAGTTTCCATTAACTGCTCCAGAGGGATATGCAATTTATTCCAATATATACATATAATCACCATTGAGGTACTAACAGACCCTCGCGTACAGTTAATTCAACAGCCGTAAACGCAACATCCTTGTAAAGTAACACTGAGGCAAACCTACAAGAAGTGTTAATGAGAATGGCTAGCCCCCCGGATGGCCTACACTTAGATCCTCTGGTCCCAAGTTGGATAAAACATACAAATCCAGCAACATCAAAATGCGTCATCTGCATGGTGTCTTGCAGCAGTATCACATCAGGACGTTTTTTCAATTCCAACTTTTCAATCCATCTGAGAAAATTAGCTAGCCCACAGCTATTCCAAGATATCAAAACAAAAGGTACTATGTTACCCTAAATTTTTGGTATTCACACTAGAAGATGGAACATCCACAGTTTTTGATTTAGTGGTAATTTCACTAATAGCTGCTGCTAATGCCAGAATCTTTCTCATAGTGTCTTCATTTATTTTAGGTAGTGGAACATCTAGCAGCAATTCTCCTTTTTGTTGACTCATTCTCGACTGGTTTTTCCAGAAACATCTCAGCTTCCTGATTGTTTTGAAAAATATATGTGTGCAGGCCAATATTAGCAAAGTTCTCCCTTTGTTCCCAGACCATCCTCATAATGATCATAGACTGGAAGCTGCAAATCATACGGTTATTATAATTCGTGGCTAGACGTACCAATTCAATGTCCTCAGAACAAAGTGTTCTTAGGGGAGGAATCACTTGAAATGCCTTGAGGATAACAATTCTATTCAAACTAGATTTACTATTTGTCGCCATAGTGTTTTCCCATCCCATTGTCATCAGCATTTTATGGTGGAGAACGTACTCGAGTTTGCTATCATTCTTGATTTTTTTCTCTTCACCCATCCCATTTACAGAACTGCCTTGTTCATGTCCATTACTCTTGCCCATAGTTTCATTTGCACTCTCCTCTGAATGTTGCATGTCTTTGTTGGTGATTCCAGCCAATGTGTTTTCGCGATCCTGAGTTTCCCTTCGGAATCATTATACTTTTCCTTATGTGATTCTCCTACTTGAGTATCCCTGCCCAACATAGCCATCATCCAGGGCTCAGCTTTACTTTCCTTCAAATGTATAGTAGGGTTGTCATTTCCCAAGGTAATCAAAGGCCTAGTGTTTTTCTTTACCACCATTTTTTTTATTGATGACAGAATAGAATTGAGAGAAAGCTGTTTGTGCTACAAATTGGTAAGCCCGGGCACAATTGTAGCGTTCAACTTCTGTCCATTATTTAGTGAGTGACTCTGAACCTTCTGTGAGGAATTAACCTCCTTGGCAGTCCCCTCCTCACATATATGTTTCACCTTCTGTTTTTGTTCCTCGGAGCGTTTACATCTACCATCCACCCCACTGGATTGATGTTCAAGTGCACCTTCGATTCCTCATCTAATTGATGTAGGTCGATTCCAAAGTCCTCTTCCGTGGTACCAGCTACCTCTTTTAGATAGGTTTCCTTTAGGGCCTTCTCTTTAAATTTATTTGTATTTCCATTCTTAGCTTTATTAGCTTTAGCCTTTCTTTTTAAAGCTTGCGCAGCAACTCTCTTTTCTCTGTGCGTCAGCACCACTATAGATTATTCTATGCCCTCTTTCAGAGACAGGTCAAAATAATTTAGTACCATCTCATTCACACACTTTTCTGAAAGATCAATCAGGTCTGTCAAGACAGTCGGACTATCAAGCCCCTCCCTATATGGATTTATCTCTTGAATAGGCTGGTTTGGGGTCACAACCTGATGACCTCGCTCAGAAAGAAGGCAATTCTTTAAAAATGCGATATCAGTAACTGTCCAGTGAATGGTGGTGGATGTGGTGCCAACTACAACATCTTTACCCTGGTTTATATTGTCAATTGCACTATTCTTGCTATAGATCGAGCAAGCAGCCATTGCCGTAAAGGATTTTAATTCAACATCCATCATCTTTGCATCACCTGGCGTTTGTGTCTCATTATCAAACATTTTAACCCCTTTCTTAGGGTTGGCAGTAAGTGCTGACACTGCTTCACAAGCAAATAACAGACCTTCAACACTATTCATTTTGTATAAAAGGTCATTCATGGTTTCTATCAAAATCCCTAACTCACAGTGAGTCTTCTCATGACCTTTATCCAGGAGATCCAAGATTCTGGATAGGACAGGGAAATCCGTACCAAAATTAGGAGCATCCTGGACATGTAAATCTATCTTTTCTTCCCGAGTCAAGTGCACGTTTCTTTTTTCTCTCGGAATTATCCCTGAATCCTGTTCAAATAGGTTCATTTGTAAATTCAGATCAATTAATGGATTTCTTGGCACTGGTGAACTTACTTTCTGTGAATAGTGCCCCTCCCCATTCACCAATTCTATCCATACCCTGCCAGTCATAATTAGGTTTGTTATGTGCAGGGAGACTAAACATATGGACATCATCTATGCCCATGCATCTTTTGGTGACAGGAGTGGAAGGTCCTAGAGAGAAGCTCATACACTTTCCCACTTATGCCTCAATGGTTGGTCCTAGTATTGAACAATCATCCAAACCTTAACAGGATGAATGAGAGTTCCCTTTTGATTATATCTTTTTAAATTCTTGGAGCAATCTCCACTTTTTACCACTGTGGGTTCAATATCCAATACCAAATCATTGACCTCTTTTACATTATACCTAATAGGGGAGGGTTCCAAATCATAGCATAAAGTATCTTTTTGCAAATCATTTTCATAAGTTTCATTTCCTTCCATATTAGAATCAAGTTGTGCCATCTCAGGGTCAGAAACGGGACAAGAGTTGTTACATTCAGAAACACCCACCACTACCTGTAAGGGTACCGACTCCCAGTAACCCCTTCTTCAATCACTGATATATCGTTCGAAGATTCCTACATGTATCTGTGAGCCAATAAGCTTCCCACCACTTCTAAGTCCATTTACCATAGTGAATATCTATTAATAAAGTGGCAGCTAGTAAGCAATTAATCCCACCTACTAAGTTTTCTGCTTGTTTAGCTGGAAATGTACATTTCACACAGTGATACAAAAGGCGTTAGAACATATTAGCATTGCTTACCATTGTGCGGTCGTGCCACAGTAGTTCAAATGAGTCAGCGTAGAACAGATTCCACCTTAGTTCGTATAAGGCAATAGCACTACATAACTTGCAAGGGAGCTTTTACTCATATCACACACTTCCGTGTTGCTAAGTATAAGTTATCAGGGGGAATATAGACTCATAAGTTTAAACAGGCTGGTGCACTCGCCACGCAGCCAAACAGCAAAACGGCACTTGCTGGTATTTCCGGAGGCACATGAGCGAGGGCGCGTGTCCATTGATTATGTAGTCCTCACGTCAGAGAAGGGGGCAGTATTAACAATTCCCTATCAAGGAAGGAAGAAAGAGAAAAGAACCTTAATCAGGCATGTACCGCGAGCAAACACAGAACAATGTGGGTCAACATAGTGGAACAATTAGCCCGATCTGGGTAAGGAGAATAACTGCAATTACCAGTCGCAATCAAAGTCCTGCGCATTACGGCGCAATGCTGCAAACAAACTTCCTCCTGCCAACTCAGTCTTTGGGTGATAGCAGCAGCTTTTAAAAGTCCCAAATAAGCTGGAGCACAGGAGGCAGCAGTAGATTCCAACCCAGCAAAACAGCACTTGCTGGCACTTCCAGGGGCACATATTATTTCTTGTTTGTGAATCCTAAAACATGTTCCCATTTGTACTTGAATCTTTGGTATCACCTCTCCTTTCTTCATTCCTTGAATCTTCTCACCTTCTGGACCTAGCACAAGCCAGTTTCAGACCTGGTTGAGGAACGGAGAGTGTACTGGTCACCGTCCAGGATGATATGTCCAGGCTGGTAGACTCAGGTGGGGTTGGAGCCCTGATTTTGTTAGATTTGTCAGTGGCCTTCGACACTGTCGACCACCCCATTCTGTTGTCTCGGCTGGCCCAGATAGGGATATCGGGCCAGGTACTTGCTTGGTTCACCTCGTTCCTGGCGGATCGTACCCAGACCTTCTCCATGCACCCGTTTCTATCTGCCACCGTCTCCTCACATGTGGTGTCCCTCAGGGCTCCTCCTTGTCCCCGATCTTATTTAACATCTATATTTGGGCACTTGTGAATCTCATCCACTCCTACGGCATCAGGTGTTACTCGTATCCGACGACACTCAGATCCTGATACGATTAGATGTTGATCAGGCTGAGATGTCGTTGTGCCTGCGGGAATGCCTGGCGGCTGTGGGTGAATGGCTGAACCACAACTGGCTCAAACTGAACTGAGACAAGACAGAAGTCTTGGTGGTTGGGTGTCCCCCAGATCCTTCACTTTGGATTTCTTCCTTTTGGCCTTCCTCTCTTGGTGCTCTTCCATCACCTGTAAGTAAAGTAAACAATCTGTGTGTAGTTCTATCGACTTCTCTCTCAATGGCTAATCAGATTGCGACTATGCCAGGCAGAGCACTTCCAGCTGAGAACTTTGAAAAGAGTTCTTCCCCTGATTCCTGTGCCCCTTCGCCCCTCTGTGGTGGCGGAACTGATATTATCTGGGTTAGATTATTGTAACTCCTTGTATTTATCCCAACCCAAGGGCCTCATCCAAAGACTACAACGCCTGCAAAATCTGGCAGCCCAAATGGCTACTGGTACTCCCTATGGAGCCTACATATCTCCAGTCTTGCTTTCACTGCACTGGCTACCTTTTAGCCAGCGCATAAGATTTAAGGCCTTATGCATAGTGCACAGAGCCACTCATGACCTAGGCGCAGAATTTTTACCAGCTATATTCGTGCATTATCATCCTAATCGCCAACTTTGCTCAGCTTCCACTGACTTGCTCATTGTACGCCCCTACCGCCGCATGAGGATTGGCGATAGAGCTTTTTGCGTGTCCGCAGCCAGACTATGGAACGATCTACCTACTTCCACAAAGAAAATCGCGAATCATATAGCCTTTAGGAAGGTGATTAAGACACTTCTGTTTTAGCTGTTGGTTTTCTTTTGGCTCTCATATGAATGGTCTTAACTCTCCAGCACCAAGATGCTTTCGGGGGAATGTTGCACTTTAGAAATGTCAAAATCAATCAATCAATCATTTGTGTGTGTGAACCTGGGGCTCATTCTGTGCCTCAGTCACCTTCCTTTGTATGCCTGAGAACCTTGAGATAATCAGTTTGTCCATGTTAACCACCCATCTTTTTGTTTGTAGTCAACTTGTTGTCTTCTCTAAAAAGGAATTGAAATCATTAAGCTGGCAAAAGTTAGGGCCTCATTGTGAGTTTGGCAGTAGGTAGAAAAAGTGGCAGTAAAGAAATGAAAACCACCTTTACCACTCCAATGAATTAAGGGGCACCGAAAATTGATGACAGTTGCTCTAGCAGAATTAGCCCTGGGGGAATTAGCACATGCATAATTACCACTGAAAGCCTGCAGTAATGCCTCCGAGGCAAATTTTGCAAAAATAATTACCACCAGAAACAAAAATGGTACCTCCACTGCACTGCAAGTGGATATTCTGCCCACACCTTGCAGCCACTAGAAATAGTAAAGCTTGAAATCCAGGACCTCTTGTTGTACTTTGAGATGTAGAGGCTTGCAGAGCAGCATCACAGACTGCAATCAGCTGAAAGATGGAGGAGACGCCTTGCAAGGAGAGCGACAATTTCCCTAAAGGACATCAACCAGTTGCCCGCTCATTCTATGAGACATTTTATAATCTAGGGACAGAGAAACAACTTGTGAAAATCAAAAGTACCAGCTGATCATTCGATAATGAGAGCATTTATTAATATATCAGTTGACACTCCCAACCATATTCTACTTGTGTTAATATTACTGTGAATGCAAAAAAGATGTGTATTTCCCGGAACGAGCATACATTGGATTTGTTTAGCAAAAAAATGTGCTCACTTTGGTATACTACTACTTTGTGTGCTAAGCAAGTGTTTTTTTTCAGTAGGGTCTTTTCCACAAAAGTGATAAATATCTGCCAGAACAAAGTATTTTATTGGTTTTGTGGTAAAAGTGAAACAATTCAAGCTTATAAATTAAAACAAACAGAAAAAATAACAACATAAACAACAGTCTTCGTGTGATGTAACATGTGGGGTTCGGGACGGTGGTTCAAACAAATTTTTGACTTCTCAGGAAGTGGAGGGGAACAGTTTCAGGGGGCATCTGCGTTGTGTTATTGCAAGGAATCTGTTACTACAAAACACTATGGGTGCTCAGGGAGGCTTATGGTCTGCGTCGAAGTGCATATCCCTCAGGAGAGCCTTCCAGGAGTCCAGAGTGCCACTTGTGACGTCCCCACTGGATATGGTTCCTTCCTGCCAGGCTCTGGTTTCTGCAGCTGTCCATCTCGCCATTTTGTTCAACCAACGTTCATGCCTGGGGCCTGCAGGTGTCTTCCAGGCCATCGCTATGGTTCTTTTAACAAGTATACATGAAATGTCCATTAACTTCACAAGGTTTTTGAGTTTGCTTGGTCTGGGGTATGTACCTAGCAGGCATTCTCTGGGTGACCAATCGTACCTTTCCATTCCGGCGTCTCTACAGGACTGCTTAGCTTTGGACCAGAGTGTCATCGCTTTAGTGCAGGTCCAGAACATGTGGATCATGTCTGTCTTGTCGTTCCCGCACGATGGGCACACCGGTGAGACCTTCCCATTGAACGAGGCAACTCTGTGGGGAGTCATGTAGGTCCGATAAAGGACATTCAGCTGTATTTGGCCAAATCTGTGGTTTCTCGATGCTCTTTCCCATTCCTTATCAGTAAGTGGGGTTACGAGATCTGCTTCCCATTTCGCCTTCAGCGCCATACCTTTGGGGTTAGGTTTGTCGATAAGCTTGTTGTACAACCTGGAGACTGGTCTCCATCCATCGGAGAGGTCATGCATTTCCTGTAGTAAAGCGTCAGGGGTGGGTTCCTCTGGCCAGGAGTGCCACTGCTTCTTGGCGGTTTGTTTGAGCCTATGGTACCAGAGAAACTGGCCTTTGGATAGCCCTTCATTGGCTTGTATCGACTCGAAGTCCCTAAATTCTCCTCCTTCAAACAGGCCTCCCCATGTGTATATACCAGCTTCCTCCCACCTCCTTGCTTTGGGGAGGTCTACCTCTGCTTTGCACACATCTACCATTATGGGGTTGTCTGGAGAGTACGGGTGTTGCACCTTCCTAATGTAACAAGTCCTGGCCCATATCTGTTTGCCGAGCTCCACAACTAGAGGGGTTTCCAAGGAACGGCAGAGAAGGTTCCATAGGGTTTCTTTAGGAATTAGGTTGGTGTGAGATTGCTTCAGTAGCCCCAGTTCGGCTGAAGGTTCGTCTGATAGCCACTTCGTGATGTGACTGAGCTGGGCAGCCAGGTAAAAGAGCTGGAGATCTGGGAGTTTTATTGCACCCTCTTTATGTGGCAGGGTTAATGTGGCTAGTGTTAGTTTGTGCCTGTGGGGCCCCCACAAAAAGTACTTAATGATGGCCTCCAATTTCTTGAAGAAGGGAGGCCGTACGTAGTGGCAAATGTTCACAAAGAAGTACAAGAATCGGGGGAGGATTATCATCTTGGCAATCGCCGCTCTTCCCACCATTGCCAGTGGGAGTTTGGACCAGAATTTTATAGATCGCCGGAGGTTGGTGATTGCGACTTCAGTGCGGTGCTCGTGTGTGAGCTGTGGGGTGTGGCCGACATTGATTCCCAAATACCTGAACTTGTCGAGTTGCCATTTTATCCCTGTATTTGGGAGGTCTTCTGCTGAAACGTCTCGCAATCCGGACAGGGGGAATGCGGAAGATTTGTGTCTGCTAAATTGGATTCCAGAGTATTTCGCGTAGTTATCGAGTACCTCCAGTGCTGTCGGTGCGTTGAACTCGGGGTCTTTCAAATACAGAAGGACATCATCTGAGTACAATGATATTATGTTATATACATTGCCCACCTTAATGCCAGTGTCGAAGAGCTGTTGACGGAAGTATATGGCAATCGGTTCCAATCCCAGTATATACAGCATGGGCGAAAGTGGTCATCCATGTCTCGTGCCTCTCTGTATTTCCCAGGGTTCCGAGACTATTCCACCTGTCTTGACCCTGGCCATTGGAGAATTGTAGAGGACCTGGACCCATCTGATGAAGCCATTTTCAAAGCCTAAGCCCCTCAAAACCTCCACTAACCACTCCCAGTAGATGGAGTTGAAGGCATTGATGGCGTCAAGCGACAATATCGCTAGGTCTTCTTCGGAATCGTAGGTTTCGGCCATGATGTGTAGAAGCCTCCTCAGGTTAGCTGTGGTGTTGCGTCCTGGGGCGAATCCGTTCTGATCTTCGTGGATTATAGACCCCACAACTCTAGCAAGCCTGCCGGCCAGTATTGAGGTGAGAATCTTGCTATCGTAATTGAGCATGGCCAGAGGTCGGTATGAGTCACAAACAGTGGGCGGTTTGTGGGGCTTAAGCATGAGGATGATTATAGTTTCTTTCATGGTGTTAGGCAGGATCCTGTTTGCGTAAGCTTCCTGGTAGACTTTGTGTAGGATGGGGGTGAGTATAGCTTTGTATGTTTTAGAAAATTCCGGCGGAAGTCCGTCGCTGCCAGGGGTCTTGTTGGTGGCAAGCGACCTGATAGACCCTCTTACATCGTCGAGAGTAATCTCCATGTCCAGTTCGGTTCTCTGTTCGCTGGATATTTGGGGCAGGCCTATCTCATCCAGGGTATCTATTAATTCTGTGGTGGGTATCTGGGCTTCATGTGCATATAGTTTTGAGTACAATTCAGCGAATGCTTTGTTAATCCCCATTTGTGTCCTGTGGGATACACCTTCTGCGTCTATTATTTCCGTTGGTAGGTGTTTAAGGTGCTCTCTTCTGCACAGCCAGGCCAGCAGCCTACCTGGTTTGTCTGATTCTTTGTGGGATCGAGTGGTGTGCGTAGCAAAGTCGAATTTTTCCAATCAGTCCCAGGACAGCTGACATTTTTCACGGGCTTCTTTCAGTTTCGTTTCGACCTTTGGGGAAGTGTCAGAAGTGGACTCCAGACGAGTGATCTCTGATTCTTGAGCCTCAAGTGTCGTCTTTAATTGTCTGCGGGTGCCACCAGCTCTTGATATAATTTAACCTCTGGTAACCACCTTCATGGCTTCCCACAGTGTGCTCCAGGTGGACACCGATCCTTTGTTGATTTCGACATACTCCTCTAGTCTCTCGGCGAGGTCTTCTCTGAACTCTGGGTCATCTAGTGTCGCGGAGGGCATCCTCCACATGGGGATCGGGGGTCTGGGTCCCCTCTGCCGCCATTGCATGGTTAACAGAGAGTGGTTGGAGATAGATCTCCCCAGGTACTCTGTGGCTATCGCCAGCGGGATCTGGTCCAGGTCAATGAACAAATAATCTATTCTTATGTGGACGCTGTGTGGGGCTGAGTAATGTGAGTAGATCCTGTCAGCTGGGTGTTGTACCCTCCAGATGTCCACCAGATTGAGTTGGTCAAGTGTTTCCGTCATGGTACGGGTTGCGCGATTGCTCGGTTGGGGGGGAGGGAGTGATCTGTCCATAGCTGTATCCATGACACAATTAAAGTCTCCTCCCCATATAAAGGTTTGGCCTCGATGGTGTGCCAGCTTGGCACTCAGTGCACTGAGGTATGACGGGATTCCATGTTGTGGAAAGTATGTGTTAGCCAAGCAGATCGGGGTCTGTTCTATAGTGCCCCACATTATTACATATCTTCCGTCCTTGTCGGATTCGCATCCATGTAACTGGAAAGGCACATTCGGGTTTACCCATATTAGGACACCCCTCGTGTATTTGGAGTATGGGGATCCTCTCACAGTCCCTTCCCATCGGTCTGCTAATTTGGGCAGAGCGTCCTCCGAGAGGTGTGTCTCCTGTAGCATCGTAATCGAGACTTTCTTCCTCCTGAGATAAGACTGTATGCGATTCCTCCTGAGGTACGAGCCCATTCCCCTCACGTTCCATGTCATCACGTTGAGTTGTGATGCCATTGGTTCAGTGTTCTGGATTTGACGTGAGGTACAATCACAATGGCCTGGTGCGACGTCAAGCCGCGGATGGCGGGCTGTAGGCGATGGGCCTCTGATTCGTCAATTCTTGAAGCATATCTTGTGACTATCTCGATTTTTTCAAGCATCAGTGGGACGAAGACTGTGAAACTAACGGAACTAATAACATAACTCAAACTGGTGCGCCCAGCGACTACAACACTGTCGCGGTGCTCAGGCGCTCCCGCGCCGTCTGAACCCATCCGGGAATCGGGCGCGAGTTGGGTCGGGCAAAAAAGAACAAAGTGGCCCGGTTGGATTTTTCACTGGGGGTGGGGCTGCTGCGAGGCGGCGAGGCCGAACGAGGGTCGTTTCCATACGATATACTGTTAATTGGATTACCTTCTTGGGTCCGGCTGTTTATGCTTCATGTGTGGATGGTGTGAAAGTTCTCTGGGGTGAAGTCTTCCTCCCTTAGGGTGTCCCTGCCGTCAGCGAGGTTATTGTCTTCTAGCCACATGTTGGCTGCTTCCGGGTTTTCAAGAAATATCTCATGCCCATTGTGGATGACTTTTAGGTGGGACGGGTAAAGCAACCTATATTTGAGGATCAGTTGACGAAGCCTTGCTTTAATCGGAACGAATAGCACGTGTAGGTATCTATAACTAAGACGTACAAAATAGGAAAACATTAATGACATCTGCTTTTAAAAAAAATGGGTAAGTGAGTTAAATTGTCAGGGAAAAAACTAGAATAATTAACATTGAGAAGCAGAATTATAAGAATTGGCTTAAAGCCAGTAGATACCTCTTGGCACACAGGGATGGAGAAATAATGCTGAAGCGGTAATGGAAAGTTATAGTGCAAACTTCTTGTCTATGGTAAAAAGACTGAGAAGGCCCATGGCAGAGAAGCTCTAGCTAACCCCATCTAGGAGCAACAATGGTCAGAGCATTTTAAGAAATTAAACCAGAATACTACTACACTAGACGGGAAGAATGAATATGAGGGCTCCATGTCTGTTACTGTATAGACCTGATTTATTAATTGGTTATATCAGCTTCTACTTTGAGAGCACCAGTCCCTAATGGGCTCTGTAACATGGTCTTCAATTCGGATCCTACATTTTGGGCAACAAATCTATTTATACATTTTGAAAATATTTTGAAGCTTAAAAAGCTTCCAACCTCTTGGAGCATTTTGGAATTTTGCCTGTATATATGAAAGGTGATTGATTGAGCCCGTTGAGCTATAGACCAATAGTTTTATTAAATATAGAAAGTAAGATTATCTCTATCTGCATCCTAGGGGAGATTGAAAAATGGATTTCAACAAAAATATTTTGTTGAAATTCCAAACAGTATTCAGAAGAGGCATGGGTCCAGATGCCAACAGTCTCATAATTAACATGGTAATTAATCAGGCAGGACGCAAAGGTGATGATCCGCTGTATGTGTCAACTGTAGATCTAAGCTTTAATTTCAACATGGTTGACCGCAATAGATTTTGGCTAAAATTGCATAATTGGAATTCCCACCACATTTATTAGATACTTTGGTCCATATTCATGCCATTCAAGTTAGGCTGAATATGCAGGGCTTGGTTACATAACCCATACTGACAGCAATAGGTTTCAGGCATGGGTGCATGCTTGCCCCATGCCTCTTTCACCTTTACATATCTGATTAAGGTGATGTTTTACTTCCTGCCTCTTTTGTGGCACCTAAACATGACACAGGAAAATGTTATTGGGTGAGTTATGCTGACGACATTTGGCTTCTGATAGAACGCAACTGAGCTTGCAGCACCTGCTAGAAAATGTTTCCAAATATATTACAATAAATAGTTTAAAGGCAAAACCTTTGAAAGCAAACAAAGAAAGTAAATAAACCGCCAAATTTCACTTGATATTTGGGAGGGAAAATGATATATGTTGAAAGCTCTGTGAAATACGTGTGCTATTTGCTTACTAGAAGCTCACTTTGGACTGTCTGGGTGGATACCCTACATGGAAAGGGGACACAATTGAGGGCATAGATGATGCATATATTGAAACGGTTGTGTAATTGTTCCTTGAAACCATCCGTTAGTTTTTGATTAGTGATTCCTGCTTTACTGAATGGTTTTTAGTGGACTGCCTTTTCGGAAAGCTTTGATTTTGCAAAATTTGAGGGATTAACCCTTGCAGATTGCATGCCAGGTTGTATCCTACCATACGAACTTGAACTATCATCACTGAATACGTTAAGATGATGTCCTTAAATCCTAGTTGTGTATAACATCTAATGCTTAAGCTAATGACAAACATCACAGCGAAAAACTCAAAGCCTCTTTACAGGAATATTATGAAAATCCTGGAAGAATATGAATTGACTGATGGTTTCATTAAACATAGGCAGGACAAGGTAAAGGAAAGAATGCTGGGACAGAATTTCATTAGCACATGTGAAAAGAGGAAGGAATATAACCTCAACAGCGAGTTTGTTTTGAGCAACAACAAAAAAAGAGGCACACTGCAGAGTTGCTTTAATTATTGTCCAGATGGGAGGTATATGAGAGAATTTCTGCGGGTGAGATGCAATATCATTTATACTGGTAAGATTGTGTTTATTAGAGGACAAAGTGAGAATAATGTTTGTAGATATTGCTCTTGTGAAGTAGAAACACTGAAATATCTATGTTTAGGTTGCCCTTCCCCCTGTGGAAAAGTATTGACGTGTTTTAAAGGATACATCCAAAAGGAGTGGCATTTGCACACTAGTTTGTTTTGCGACAGGATATGAAGGGGACAACCCACCCCATTATTAATTAAAGTAGTAACTTTTTAAAAAAGATTTAAAAGTGACTGATGAGGTTTAAAGTAATAATGCTTAACATGTAGGTGGTTAATTGCTATATGAAATTCTGAGATTTGTTTTTCGTCCTCTTTTTTATTAATGGGAATGCATTTTTATTAATGATAAAGTATGTTTACATGATTTTATTGTATCTTGGAACTACATTTATTTAAGAGGAATTTATTTGTTAAGAATTATTTTTACAATTGTTTGTTGTGTACAGTTTGTAATAAACCACTACATAATAAAACATTTACAAAAAAAATACAATCTGACGTGGATTATAACCAAAAACAACAAGGTGATGGCTGGAAGGTTTAGAATGAATCTTAACTACTGGCATTGCTCTGGGCAACCCTCCAGACCATTGTTCTTCACCTGCCAAGCCATTACAGAAGGGGAAAGACCATATGTAAATCAGGCTGGGTCCCACCCCAAAAGGGGCAGTCCAGCCTGAACTGCTAGGTCACATCCCTTCTGCACGAGACTACACGCATCCCCAAACATGTTTTGGCCTTTTTGGGCCTCATCAGTGAGGAGGAGCTTGGGTCTCTAGGCCCAGCAGGCACGGTACGCACATCTGGGCATACCTGTACCACTCGGTGTGACAAAGCAAAAACAATGAGGACTATAACCAGCACAGGAGGAGGCATACAATGAGGCACACATAAGTGCCAAGCTCTGCATATAGTGTAACCTTGCACTGCTTCAGGTACAATTATGTTGTCTCCATCACACACAGGGCCTCCTAATGTACAAGTCAGACAAGGTGGCTGTTTGTTTGATTTGCATTTTCAGTCACAACCCCTGCCCCTTGATGTTGACATGGCACCTCCAAATGAGGATGATACATATGCCAGTAGCAACATAATGCCGAACAGTGATTTGATATGATATGATTGGTTATTTATAACACGCTTAATACCTAGAGGTTTCTAAGCACGGATTCGGGGATCGAACCTGTGTCGTTTTGCTTCCAAGGCAAGCATGTTGCCGCTAATATATCCTCCCGAGACAAGATCATGAAGAAGGCAGGGACGGACATTGGGCCTCATTACGAGTCCGGCGTTAACCGAGGTGGTAAAACCGCCTGGTTAACGCCGGACTCGTATTACCATTCCGCCTCCGTGATTCCTGGAACTACCGGGGCATCACAACCCCGGTTTTCCGGGAATCACGGAGGCGGAATGGTGTAAATCCCCATTCCCATTGAGTCCTATGGGACTCAATGGGAATCGGGATCATGGAAACACCGGCAGCATCTTGTAATGCTGCCGGTGTTTCCTCGTCCGCCTGCAGGGGTCGGGATCAGGCGGTCCGGAAACAACGGTGGCGGCGGGTTTACCGCCACCGTTATTTCCGGACCGCCACGGTCGTAATGAGGCCCATTGTTAGGCAGAATTATATGCAGCACACTTTGGGAACACCACGCACAATTAAGACTACAAGTGACAGTACAAATTCACCTTTGGTACAAGCCTGTACTACACAGTAAAAGTGGTAGCGATGACTGAACAGCCAGACTTATCTCAATTGCAAGTGAGCAGTATCAATAGTAACACAAAGGACAGCAATTACTATGATTCGAACAAACACTGACTCAAGGTTTGTGAGTAAAAGAATATACATTTATTTACACATCAGTTGTATAACATTTCACTAAATTAAAGCAGTTAAAAAATCACACTCTTAATACACCACACCACTCCCAATAGATTACAGACAAGTTAAGCTCACAAATGAAGTGGGAGCAAAATGGCATTTCAGCAATTTAAAAGGGAGGGAAAGACAAAGTTAGGCAGGAATCGAGCAGCACCAACAGGTAAGTATGCAGGGCAATCTAGAAAGAGGAACTACATTGATGGAATCAAATCAAAAAGGCCAAAGTCAATAGGACTAAAGTATTTTGCTCAAGATCACAAAGTTCAGGGTAGTTTGCGGTTAAGTCTTTGCCAAGAGTTCGGACGAAGTTGGTCGGTATAAAAGTTTGTTTAAAGATTAGAGAAGGACAAGCCCTCGGATTGGAGAAAGATTATACACACTTTCCCCGTTGCTGAGCGAAACAAACAACCAAATTTGAACAGTACCTTTAAATGGAGAAGAAGCTGTAGCCGAGGCAGATGCTCCTGACAGTTCCTGAAGGCTCACGGTTCCTGAAGTGACTTTTGGACTGACATGAAGTAGGAAGACTGGAGGGTCCTGCAATGCCCAGGGAAGAAACCAGCCGCAGAGCAAAGAAACAAATAAAAGGTGCGCTCCTTAATACCCAAGCAGGGTTCAGCCTTCCTGGCTATCTGGCCCACTGTAGCTCTGTACAGCGAATTTGACCAGAGGAGGGAGTCCTGGCTTGGTTGGTCCCGCCAGCTCAGGGGAAGAAGATTCCTGGAGGATCTTCTCTGTGGTTGGAGTTTGAGGATTCGGACCTGCAGCAGGGCTTCACCGGGCGGTTCAGTCATTCAAGGATCCTCTTCTGTCAGCTCCTCATTGGTTCTTCCGTTCAAGTGGCGACTCTGCCATTCCAGACCCAGAGACCTGCTTTTTATGCAGTTTTCCCCAATTCACACAGCATGGCTGTCAATCAAACAGCAGGGTGGCTGTCCTGCCGGGACAGTCACCACAGGCGATAAATTCAGGTTGCGATATGTGTCTCCAAGGAGACCCTGTGCAGGGAATCCTAAACCCCTCTCTCACATCCTGTCCCCCCCGCAGACATACAGGTGCCTAAAGAGGGCTTATGCGTAGAAGACTGCAAAAAGGCGATGAACAAAGGAATCAACCCTGGTTTGACACGCGGAGTAAAACAGGAGAATGACTTTTACAAAAATAAATGGCAAATAAACCCAGCCGGAACCATAAAAAAACATATGTGGTCTAGCAGGTTTAAGTTCGAGGCTACCAAGATAGGCTTGGACCGTTTAGGTGCTAGAAGCCTCCACCTACAGCAGGTCATACAGTAGGAGTGTGATTGGAGGATTGGCTCAGAAAGAGGGGAGAAAGTAGGGCTGGTGAAGGATAGTTTCCCAATGCCACAGTGGGATAAGGCAGAGAAGAAGGTGCATAAGGTAGGGCTGATAAATGAAGGTTATCCACTGACATGAGGAGAAGAAGGTTGAGGAGCAAGAGTCAAGAACCACAGAGGGGGTCTTGAATGGAGTCCTTGTGCCAGAGGTGGTGGAAAGCTGTCTGGGAGCGACCATGCGATTCACTGTCTAAAAGCAGAAGGAGGTCTTTGTTGCTGCAGCTGTAGAAGAGGGGTTGCTCTACAATGCCTTAATTAAGGAGTTGGTGGAAAGTCATAAGAGACAGGGTGCTGCAGATGTATGGTATAAGAGACAGTAGATCGATTCATGTATGAGAAGGAGGTGACCCCCAGAATAAAGCTCATGAGGAGCAGGAAGAGCTTGAGGCTTCCTTACCTGTGCCTGCCCCTGCAAAGGCAGCAAAGCAGGCCTAGGCATCCTGTTTTCCGGTTGTGGGTGAGAGAGGGGGGGACATCCTCTGTGCCCATGACACTGCCCAGCTCATTATGGGCCTGGTACAAGGAATGGTGCAGCTTCTTGGAGGGGAAGACTATGAAGATGGAGGAAACTCCTCTGAATCTATACACGACCTATATACACTGCCAGTATAGCATTGTACATTAAGGAACCTTTCTCCTATGAAACCAGGGCAGTGTGCAAGCACATACAATGGAGCCATGGTCTTATTAGCCCTAGATCATTGGATGTCTAGTTAACCTTCACATTACCCCTCTTGAACAGCTCCCTCAGAGGAGGATGCACCTCTTTCTGGCCAGACACATTAGTATAAGCAACACTCAGACATTCACCCTTTCAGCCTGCCTAAGTACTGGACTTGTGACACCATCCTCCAGCACTATCACCAGAGGTTGTTTTTGGTTTAGTGGTAGCCTTGTGGGCTTGCAGACATAAAAGGGCCAACGTTTTCTATTATGCTGACACTGCCTGCATTGACAGATATGCATTCATTGGGATTACCAAAGCCCACAGAACGTGGAGCATGTCATGGAGCAGCACAGGCTCCAGCAGCACTCTACCCCATTGTAGAAGACTGGACAGGCATTGGATAAGAAGGTTGGAAAGTGGAGGTTAGAGTGGCTCTAGTAGGGCCAACAGTGATTTGCATAAGCTCCTTTTATAAACATACTCAGCAATGGAAGTAAGACATATGTAGTGCATAGTTAAAACAAAAGTGAAAAAGAAGGTGACAAGTTCATCTAAGTTGAATATGCTAATCCACAATCAATGTAATGCACCAAATGTTATCATGTGTATCAGTACATGGTTTTTGCAATTGTACAATGCAGTACTATTATAATATCTGAAAGCATAAATCCAATCTAAATCATATTGCATCTTTCCTCACAAATTTCCTGTTTAATCCTCAACATGTAAAACACTAATCTTCTGTCCTATCCCCCGCTGTATAGCTGTTCTGTTGTTACCACTGAAAAGTGCTCCGTTATGCATCTGTAATGTTGTACACCTCTGTAAAGTGCTCTGTTATATATCTGTAATGATGTATACCTCTGTAAAGAGCTCTGATGCTTCTGGAAGCAATGTATGTGCTCAATAAATACAATAATAATAATAATCATCATAACAGGAACGGATGCAAGGAAGCACAATGCGTGTTTGACTTTGTGAAGGATAAATAATCCATAAATGCAACCTTTGAAGAATAAGTGAGGTAATATTACAAAACATGAGATACCCTAGTGTTCGGGAGTACATCCAACGCCACCAATGTGCATCGAAGTACAACCTCCGAAAGCCCCTTTTAAACAAAACAGAGCCATAAAGAAAGCAACCCCATTCATGCAGAACTCCTTTTAGAGGTCTAAATATGTGCCAGCAACGGTGCGGTAGTAAGCAAAGACCCAGGCAAGAAGTAAGCTATAGCGTGCAAACCATATACAGGGGTATACTACACACCTATTCCCAATGAGTATAGTAACATGTAACACTAATCAGGAAACCATTTGGTGTACAAATAATGGTAGTAAATGAAAGCAGGCTTTTACACTAATTCAATAAACAATTCATAGGTAGGCCTCGAGACAAAATTCATTCATCCCTGAGGCCTAAGAAGCCTCAAGAATTAGCAGCAAATACCTGCCAGACCTTTACAAACAGCACACATAATTGAGGCATATGGGGTCATTATGACCTGGGCGGTAAGGGATACCACCCTATTCCAAGGTCCCTTGGCGGGGACAGTAAGGAACGTGTGGTCTGACCACACGTCCCTTACGGGTCCTGCTAAGGGACCAGGGCGCTAATAACGGGCTTGCAAGTCGCGAGCCCGTTATTAGCACACTCCCCATTCCCATTGAGCCTTATGGGGGATCAAATGGGAATGGGGAATGGCATGTTCAATGGGGACTTACCGGTCCCGCAAGGGTCGGACTACACACCGGTAAGTCCCCATTGAACTACACCGGTGACGGACCCGTTATTGGTGGCAGTCATAGTGCAAATAGCGCCATGACTACTACCAATCTCAGAATGAGGCACATAGACTCCAACAGCAGGGTTGCATGTCACACAGTGATTGGTTAAGACAGGTAGATGAACACATTCTCAAGCTCTGAATTTTCAGCAGTAAAGTCATGCAAAGGAAACATAGACGTAATAGACTGTTGGGCTGAGACAGACACTGCACATGGATTGGATGCGACACATCAGTTTAGCAGAGTTCCCAAGCCTATTTTCAAAGTATATAAAACACAATGGGCCTCATTACAGCTCTGGCGGTAGCCATGCTGGTAAAAACGGCAGGCTGCCACTGCAGTTGTGTATTTTGTTCGGCGCCCAAAAATGGGGAATGACTGGGGCATTACAGCCCCGGCGGTCCCTGAAGTGTCAGAAAAAGTTATTCCCCATTCCCATTTGAGTCCCAAAGGACGCAATGGGAATGGGGAAGAGGGTAACACCGGCACCATTCATAATGGTGCCGGTGCCACTGTCAAAGTCTGCAAGCGGGTGCTATTCCGCCCGCCAGGTCAGACATAGCGGGCGGAAAGGCATCCGGCCCGTAAACTTCTACTCTGCCGGTCCGGTAACAATGGTGCTGGTAAGCCTACCGGCACCATTGTGACCAGACCGGCAAGGTTATAATGAAGCCCATTATGTTCCTAACCAGTACATCCAAATGCAACACAATGAACATCACACTTTACGAAGCGAGAAATGTTTCCAAAAGAAGTTGCAATGTTAACTGTCAATATTTGTTGCCACACTGTCACACCTCACACAGGGACTGGTTGAAACTCATCAAGTCACTCACCCCAAGGATACTCCACATCAACAATGGGGTAATTCATAGAATCTAGCACAGAAGTAGCGCTTGTGGCTGGCGCGGAGAGGGAGCATGCGCAAGCATGCACCAGCCACGTGCGCTAAATCCCATTTCCACGCACCTCATATTCATGGATTAACCAAGCCATTCCCAGCCGTGGCGCAGCAAACATCCAGCAGCGCCAGTAATGCCCCCAAGAACGCCCCTTGCGCCAGAAAAAGCCATAGAAAGTCCCATTATGGCGCAAAGGGCCGCGCTAGCCCAGGACCAGCTCACAGCCCCTCTACACCGTAATCGCATGAAAATCTATGCGAACCCCGCTCGTGCCAGCCAAATCGTGTGAAAAGCGCACTTGCGTACCCCGGAATACAAGTAGCCCACTCGTGCCAACCAAATCGCGTGTAAAAATACATTGCGCACCCCACGGAATACGCATACCCCACTCATGCTGGCCAAATCACGCGAAAAGCGCACTAAAGTACCCCGGAATACATGTACCCTGCTCGCGTCGGACAAATCATGGGAAAAGCGCACTTGCGTGCCCTGGAATACACATACCCCGCTTGCGCCAGCCAAATTACATGTGAAAAAATACCTTGTGCACTCCTCGGAATATGCGTAACCCGCTCATGCTGGCCAAATCGCGTGAAAAGCGCACCCACGTTCCCCAGAATACACGTACCCCGCTCGCACCAGCCAAATCGTGTGAAAAGTGCACTTGCGCACCCCGGTATACGAGTACCCCATTCACGCCAGCCAAATCGCATGAAAAGTGCAGTCACATACCCCAGAATATGCGTACCCCACTCACGCCAGCCAAATTATGTGAAAAGCGCAATCACGTACCCAGAACACACGTACCCTACTTGCGGCAGCCAAATCGTGTGTAAAAATACCTAGCGTACCCCTCAGAATATGCATACCCCATTCGCACCAGTGAAATCGTGTGAAAAGTGCACTCGCGTACCCCGGAATACATGTACCCCATTTGCGCCGGCCAAATCACGTTAAAAGCGCACTTGCGTACCCCAGAATACACGTACCCCGCTTGCGCCAGCCAAATCGTGTATAAAAATACTTTGCGCACCCCTTGGAATACGCGTAACCCGCTCGCGCTGGCCAAATCATGTGAAAAGCACCCTCGCGTACCCCGGAATATACGTACACCTCTCACGCCAGCCAAATCGCGTGAAAAAGTCTGCGCTTGCTCGGTACACCTGCAAACGCACATCGCAAGCAGCCCACACCACAACCGAGCTCCCCATCACCAGTGAGCATGCCATCAAGCATCCCACACCATATCGGAGCCTCCCATCATTAGTGAGCATGCCATCAGGCAGCCCACACCACAACAGAGCCCCCCATCACCAGTGAGCATGCCATCAGGCAGCCCACACCACAACAGAGCCCCCCATCACCAGTCAGCATGCCATCAGGCATCCCACACCACAATGGAGCCCCCATCACCAGTGAACATGCCAGCAGGTATCCTACACCACAATGGAGCTCCCCCATCACCAGTGAACATGCCAGCAGGCATCCCACACCACAATGGAGCCCCATCACCATTGAGCATGCCATGAGGCAGCCCACACCACAACAGTGCCCCCCATCACCAGTGAGCATGCCAACAGGCAGCCCACACCACAACGGAGCCCCCATCACCAGTGAACATGCCAGCAGGTATCCTACACCACAATGGAGCTCCCCCATCACCAGTGAGCATGCCATCAGGCAGCCACACCACAACAGAGCCCCTCATCACCAGTGAGCCTTCCATCAGGCAGCCCACTCAACAACGGAGCTCCCCAATGACAGCAACCGGGCAGCAGGCCCCGACTCATGTCCCCCCACCAGTGACGGCAACCTGTCAGCAAGCCCAGACTCATGTCCCCCCACCAGTCATGGCAACCTGCCAGCAGGCCCCGATTCATGTCCCACCACCTCCACCAGTGACGGCAACCTGCCAGCAGGCCCCGACTCATGTCCCCCCAACAGTGACAGCAACCTGCCGGCAGGCCCCAACTCATGTCCCTCCACCATTGACAGCAACCTGCTATCAGGCCCTGACTCATGTCCCCCCACCAGTGATGGCAACAGCCCAGCAGGCCCTGACTCATGTGCCCCCAGCAGTCACTACAACCTGCCAGCAGGCCCCGACTCATGCCCCCCACCAGGCACGGCAACCTGCCAACAGGCCCTGACTCATGTCCCCCAACCCCGCTGATGGCAACACAGACCACAGCATTGTATGCACACCAAAATATAACCCCATATCAACCCCTCACAATGCAAATCCATGACCAACCACTGTTGCCACTCCTCAGCACATGCCACATCCCACGTCAATCAAAGAAGCACACGTGCATACACCCCTAGACATGTACAACATTGGCACACAGCAGTGACACATGACTGAGCCAATGACAACTGACACATGCATCAAGCAATTAATAGCAGACCACACCAACACTGGACATGAATGAAATGTATTCCAAATAAAATAAATATGACAAAATGAAAAAGAAACATGACTATGAATAACCAAATAATGAAAATGTAAAGGAAAACAAAATCCGAAAGTGAAAAAAAATCCATGAAAAACATGACAATGAAAAATACGGTCCATTGTCCCTCATCAATACCGCATATTCACAATGATAAATGAAATGAAAAAAAAAAAACATTACCTAATGGCAAAAAAAAATTCAAATCCACAGAACATCCAACTATTCACAAGAAAAGTCCACAAGTGTCCATGAACCCAAAAAAAATAAACAATCCAACGTCCATGAAAAATCCAACTATTTACAAAAAGTGGAGCAATGTCCAATAACTCTGAAAGAAAAAAAAACATAAAGAAAGGTTTTACCTAAAGAACTATTCCTCCAACTCCCTGCAAGTCTCCTCAAGGAATGCTGCCGGCCTCAATGCCCGGCTCATGGAGTTCTCTACCCTGACCATCGTGAGCCATGCCCTCTCCGCCCGCCTCTGCTCTACATCTATCTGCTGGCCCAACCGCTGCCACACGGAAGACACACGTAGTCCAGGATCCTCCTGCCCATCAGCTGATGCCTGCCCACGTCGTGATGTAGATGGCCCGGAGGCCTGATGCCTCCCACGTCGAGCCTGCTGCCGCTTCAATGCCAACTGCCTCTGCAATCACAACTGCCCCCAGGAAGATGGAAACACCCAGGGCCGCGGTACATGTGCCTTAATTGATGGTGCCTGCACATCCTCCATTGGCTGGGGTCCAGTTGCTGGGGTGACCACCTCTGCTGGAACTCCGACTCCCAATTGTGCAGGGATGGGATCTCCACCAGCATGGCCATGGTGGCTTGGGCAGGTCCACAGGGGGCCCTGGTGGCATGTGGGCCGGAACACAGCATGCAGGACAACATAGTGAGTTAAGAGCAGGAGAGGGTTGCAAGAACACCCTGCACATGGAGGAAACCCCTGATCATGAGCCTTCCCAGCCGGCTCACGTTGGCACACGTCTGTTCGTGATGACGTGCATGGTCCCCCCAGGAAGCACGCACATCATCACGAATGTCACATGTGGGCAGCGTGACACCGATTAGGACAGGCTCAACCCGGTCACGGATCACCATGTCCATAGGTAGAGGAGTGCCAGTTGACGTGGGCCTCTCCCCTACCTGTGGACGGGCCTGGGACGGGGTATCCCTGCTGGTGCATGGTGATGCAGACACAGTATCAGGGATAGGAACATGCACAGGCCCCTGCGCAGTGACCTATGCTGCTTCCTGCGCCTGCCCCTGAACTGTCCCACCTGCACCAGTGGAACCACCCCCACCAGGCCACATGTTTGGGTCTGATGCGCCCTCCTCCTCACCAACCACCAACGTGGATGCCTCCACACCATGTACCGCTGTGGACAGCCCCTGTGTGGGCTCACCTGCCCCTACCACTGCCAAGGAGACCACTTCCAACTTCAGTCTCTTGGGTATCCCCTCGGCAAGCCCAGCCTTGGATGCGGCACCAGTTCCCTCGCTCCCGGAAGATGACATGTCCTGAGAGGGTGACTAAGCCATGCGTCCCTGCCTGGTGGAGGCATCCCCGCCGCTCTGCTCCACAGCGCCATCTCCGCCCTCTTCCTCAGTCACTTCCATCCTCACCCTCCACAACACATGGGTCAGTGCAAGCAACACACATGCAAACACAGGCATGGCACATGCAACAGACATTTGCATCCATGTCCAACGCACTTCCCTGTGCAACTCTGCCATACCTGTGCTGTGGGGTACATCCTCTGTCCTTGATACAGGGTGTCTCATTTGGACCATGCAGATGGCATAGGCTCGGAGTGCACATAAGTCATCATTCATGGACCATTGCATTCCTGCAAGCCACTGCATGAGATCACATTATTACTGTGATGTGGTACAGCAAGCCATGTGTTGCCAGGGTAACATATGGACATGTATATGAAGACAGGCTATCTATTTTAAAAGTACACCATTTTTTTTTCTCAACATATGGACATGTATATGAAGACAGGCTATCTTTTTTAAAAGCACACCATTCTTTTCTCAATACCTATTTAAAAGCACACCATTTTTTTCACTTGAAATGCCTCACTTACAGGAGACACATTAGATACTTGATTAATTAACTTAACTAACAAATACTAACTCAATTCTAACTCCTTAACATTATAATGTGTTCTCCATGTGCAAAATGAGGCAGGCTGAGAGTCATTGTTTAAACGTGCAATTTTTCTTTGCCCTGTTCACTGTCTTTGCAGGAAGCAAAATTTGAATGCCAGGAAATCAGTTAGATACAGTTGTTTTCTGTAAAAGTGAGCTATTGTTCAGGATGGAGGAGGCAATACTCTACGTAAACTTAGGGGAGGTAACTGAGGTTTTTTGGAATGTCTCTGACAGAATTACAGGGAGAAGACATTTTGCGGAGTTGCAGTGAGGTCGCCTTTGTTCTGCTGCTGTGAGGAGCTGGACCACTGACCTTCAGAGACTGGGGTTTCCTAGTCCCTTGGCACCGGCTTGAGAACTGCAGATTGCAGATTGAACTGCATATTCTCGCTGGGTGCTTTAAAGAAAGAAAAAAAAGAGAGCCCTGGGTCACAGCTCAGAGACGACAAGCCAGGAGATTTTGCTTGTTGAAAAGCTACAAATAGCTGGTAAATATACAAATGGAGTGAGATTGCGGTGACTGCCGGACAAATGATCTACTATTAGGCAGGGATTGTAGCGATAGGGAATTCTCCTGTGTTTAACTGCCACGTTATAATGTTGCAAGACACATGATGTAATCTCTCTTTTTTTGTGGAAAATGTAAAATGAAATTTGTGGTATTATTTCATTTGTTTCTCTTATGTTTATTTTAGAAAGGATTGTCTCACCAGAATGGTAGTGTATCATTTTTAAATGAAATTGTGATAACACACGGTCTGCCTAAGAGTATTCTTGCTTCTGTTCTTCATTTGGTGCCTATAAAAAAAAAAAAGAAAATACTCTGTAGGGGAGGGAATGATGTTTAATGTGCCAAGTTTCTTATACAGATGAAGCAATGTCATGAGCAATTATAAATAGTTGTGCATGTGATTCCACTCAGGGTATGTGTGTGTGGCGTCTGAGTGGAATATAATGCAATAGTCTGCTAGCGTATATGAATCAGAAGAGAGAGGCCTATGGAGGAAACATAGTCTCACTAATGTAAATAAATTAGTGATAATACCACCTTATAGTGAATAATTTATGGAAGCATAACTCACTGGTGTAGATAAATCAGTGATAACAGCCATAGGTGGCCCTCCGTATGAAAATGTGGTGTTTATGAATAATGTAGAAGTGTGAGGCCTCTAGAGATCACAAGAACAGTCTAAACAAAAGAAAGGGGTTTTGTATGTTTGGGCCACAAATCAAACAAAGAAATTATGCTCACCAAAATACCACCAACAAAATGTATTCCACTATAAAGCCAAACCCAATCTGAATGCAAGGAATAGTTACTGTCAAATTACCATTGTTTTTGGCGGTAAGACAATACTGCCAAGCCCCAAGTTTATACAAAATACCCTACATATTTATGGTGCGTTGCAGGCCGGGAAAGTGATCATAGTGCACCTACTGGGCGTGGCAAGTGTGTCTCACACTGCCATCTGTACATTAAAGGGAACCCATTTCATAATAACAGTGTTTCACTAAAAGCGAATTTCAGAATGTCTCATATGGAAGCCACATTTCCAGAGCTAGTGCAATATTTAGAGGCAAAGTTATATGCATATGGGACGTGGTCATCGAACAGTGCCTCAGAATGGCATGACCGCATTCATGGTGAGGTGCAGAAAGAAAAACTAGACAATATTTTTGCAGAAGGCAGTATAATTCAGGTCTGCCTTCTAAGGTTATTAAATGCAGCCGATAAACATGCAGAGAAACATTTTCTGATACGGCTATGCGCCAAGATCTGGTTTATTTTGAATAGGTCCCTGCGAATGCAAGAAAATGATACCAAGCTGATTAACAGGTTAAAGGCTGACTTAGATGGGACAAGTAAAAAGGAGGAAATTTTAAGAGCAGAATTAGAAGGATGTCAGAAAGACATGCAGTTAAAATGCAGAGATTTTGATATTCAATTGTCCAAAAGCAAGAAACAGTTTGAGGACAGTGAACAAGAATTGGTACACTTAAAGGCATTGGTGGACCACATTAGACAAGATAAAGATGAGATGGTTTCAGAAATGCAGATTTTACAAAAAGAACATTATGAAAAAGAAAGTGATTTCCAAAATGCAGAACAGGAAATGGTTAAAATGTGTCAAGAAAGAGACAAGAGAAACAAAGAATTTAATGAATGCCAAATGCAAATGTGTGACATGCAGGAGGTAATTAATAAAATGAGTGATGAAAACAACTATTTGCAAAACGAAGCAGACAGGCTCCTTAAAACGTGTAAGGACTTGGAACAGCAAATGTGCATTCCCAGGTCCCAGGAGAGGCGGCAGGGCGCCACATTCAATGGAGTTGAGGTGAATTCTATTTCTACCCAAAGAGCTATTGCCCCAGTGACTGGGCCGGTGTCTGAACTTGGTTGCAGCGCCTTTGGGGGATTTGATACTCCCATTGGGGGCCAGCACCAATCCCATTCACCTGGAACCAGGGTTGAGTCACCAAGTAGTGAAATTCCATGCATTGCAACGAGTAGCCCCATAAAGATAATGAAATCTATCAAAGCCCTGATCAAACCATTTAAAAAGGGAGGTGAATGCTGCATTGAGGATCACTTAGAAGCGGTGCTGCACATTTTTAAAGCACTCCAGATACCTAAGGAACAGTACAGACAGTATTTTCATTTAACTTTAGATGCTCGATGGCCAGTATCATAAGAGGATTGAATGAACAGCAGAATATGACATGGGCAGAGTTTGAAAAAGAGATTAAGCATTGTTTTTCTCCTTTCCAGTCATTGCAGGAGGCAAGGAAAGTCGCTTACACAATCACTGCTGGGCCTAATACATCCCCTTGCCAGTTTTTACAAGACTTAAAAAGAGCATTTTCTCGCTTTGATGTATCTTTTGACCACAATTCTAATGAGTTTAAAACTGCATACTTCTATGGGTTACAGAAAGATATTATATCACAATTGGTCAGTGAATCTGACCGTAACAAGTCCCTTGAATGGATTGTACACCAAAGCACAAAACTATATGAGGTACTTTATTGTCAGGGTAGAGAAAGTGATAAAATGAAAGACACTAGACCAAAATCTAAAGAACCCTCAGCAACAGTGATGGAAATCAGGTCAGCCAAAATGTCCCTTGAGTCTGTTCAAAGTCCAAGTAAAAATAACTTGGCACCTGAACAAAGGGGTAATCAACAAAGGTCATCACACCCTGCACCAATGTTTCAATCACATGATCCTAGTAATAGGGAGAGCTACATCAGCCCCAGGTACTTAGGAGATAGGCCCCGGGCAGGCTATCGGCCTGATATGTCAGGTATGAACAATAACCAGAGACAAAATCAGGATCAAAGAAATGATGGTCCCTATCAGACATTGGGGACACAGAGCAGATTTGACCCCAATACCATGATATATGGTAATCTGGATAGACCCTGATATGTGGATCGATTTGCTGATAATGGGAATCAACATAGGGGCCAGTACCCACAACCTGAGAGACAGGACATGAGGCAGAACATGAACTACACTCCACATCAGTAAAATGATTCCCCACCAGGGGACTACAACCAAAAGATGGGTGCACCCCGCTCCACTCAACAAATGAATCAAGAGTTCAGGAACCATCCCAATAGAAATCACTCACCTGAGAGGTATCAGAATAGATCCAATCAGGGGGAAAACAACCAATATCGATCCAGGCCACAAAGAGAGGATTCTGGAGAGATGGAAAGGTTCCAGTGCCTCGAGGCCCAAGTGAAAATGTTAGCTGAGCAAATAGGAAAGCTCTGTACAGCGCAAAAACAGTCATCCAAGGAGGGGGCAGAAGGCCCTAGCAATGACTGGGGGGTTTCTGAAAAGTGACTAAGTACTTATGATACCGGCAGTGCCAAAAAGACAGATTGCTCTGATGTTATTTTGCATAATGACTCTGAGATGCCTAATGATTTAAAAGTGAAAGTACCAGTAAAAGAACATGTAACAGAAAGTGCAAATACTTCTAAAAGAGAGGTACGGTTTAACCTAGAGCTAAATCAAACATTGGAGATTTATACAAATGAAAAAGAAACACCTGAAATTCCAAAAGAACAAAGAGACAGATTTAAGAAAAATGACTCATGCATGGGGAATACTAGTAAACAGGGAGTAAGTGGCGATGATATGACACCTTCCCTGGGCAATCAGAACAATAACCAAACATATCCAGTAAAAAGAAATGCTCAAAAGGAGGGTACATGTCAATCACCTGAAGAATTCTTTGAGCCACATATTTTTGAAGAGGTTAAAAGGGCTGGTACCACACTAAATGATCAAAATGCACAGAATTAGACAATGACAAATTGCCAAGTGATGTTGTTACACATGTTCAGTTGGAGGGTTGTAATGTGGTCTCTGATGATACCTGGATGGATGGGCGAATGGTGGCCACACTCCAAAAAACCTCTGAACATGGGGAAATGAATAAAGTCTCTCACACAGAAATGGGCAAAAAGGAGGGAAAAATGTCTTTCCATTTACCAATGTGCTTAGCCAAAAGTGAAAAAGGCCTGAGAAAGGTGAGCCCTGAAATCAGTAAGAATTTGCACTTCTTATGTGTGTTAGAGGAAGTTGAAGACAGGTATTATGCTCCCATCACTGTAGAAGAAAAATGCAATACATTTGCAATGATTGACACTGGCGCACAGGCCACAATTATGTTTAAAGAATTGGTAAAGAGTATCAATGAAAGGAGATCCCCACAGAATCAGATCACAGTGAAGGAAAATCAAGGTACAGTGCATAATTTTAATGAGGAGGAGGTGCCTATTATATGCGTCACCGAGGTCGACATAAAGATAGGTAAAAACAGAATGAAACAGGAGGTATTGGTCAAATCCATTTGTGAAATTCCATTTCTGATGGGAACAGATTGCCTGAAAAGATTGTCTCCTCTCATAGATGGGGTGATTGGAGTACTGTGGTCCTTAACCAAAAAACCATTGAGACCTAAGAAATTGAAATCACAAAACAGCAACATAAATGAATGTCACACCGTTGCCAAAACAAATGATGCAGTGGAGGTATATCTCCAGAATAGCTGCATCCCTAGCGTCACTGTTATATTATTGTATCAAGATAAAATGCAGAGTGAAGATGAGAAACAATCTGTACAGATATACTTGGACCCAAGGAAAAGATGGTAAACTGCCATAGATAAGCACACATTACACTTTTATTTAAAAGAGAAGACATGCAAACAGAATACTGTTCCTAAAACAGGTGCAGAAAAACACATCACCACTCTTGCTGAAATACACATGGAAGATGAGCAACCACAAAAGCCACTTTAGCACTTGAACAGGAAAGGAGTTTCATTAATGAGAAATTGTTGCAAAATATAATAGAGAGGGAGGAGATCCTGAAATTTAGAATTAAAAACCAATATGTCTCTGGTTTGGACCGTCCAGACTTTGAAAACCGAATTGCAGGAAGATGCATGCTAAAAATTAGCATTGGACAGAAAGCAATTTACCATAATGTATGGATAGTGAGTGGAACACAAAATGATTTTTACATGGGCAATGATATCATGCACAGAATGTGTATGGTGATAGATTTCCTTAATCAAAAATATGGTCACGCCTAGGTGGGCCTACACATGAATTTGAAGACAAAAGAAGGGCTTATCATTGCGCACAACTGGTCCCATATGCAATTGAATTACAAATGGGGAAGGATACTATTATCCCTGCATTCACCAAACAAGTGGCAATAACACTGAAATGCAAGAATGGACAGCAGATGAAAGATTCTGATGCATTTGTGTGCCTGAATGAATCCATAAAAAAGCAAGGCCTGGATTATGAATACATTCCATTGGTAGATATTGGTGAAGGGTCTGTAAAAATCATGGTGAATAATAAAGGTTGTCAAGATATTCATTTAGAGGAAAACTCCTCATTAAGGATGGCCATACAAAAATCACATTATACTGCAGATCTAAATAACATGGTGATTGGAAATATACCTGAAAAGTATGTAGATGCCAAGGGTGAATTGCCAGAACACCTGAATTCTCAGCCCAAAGGAATATTTAAAATTAATTCTGTGTACCTTTATGATTCAAATGAGACAGTGTGCTGTCATCAAGAGGATTGCATAACATTTAACTTAAATGAAAATGAAATAGAAATTCAGCCCATTGAAGTGGAAGCTGATATGCCAAAACATTTACAAGTGGGAGCTTTACAGAGAGACACAGCCACACAGTTAGAGGAAAGCGCAGAGATTCCCCTTCCAGAACATTTTCCAGAATTCTCCAAAATGGTAGAGGAGCAGGTTTTATCAGCGGATGCATGTGACAGTGAAGAGAATAGAAATGAACTGAGGAAGATATTTATGGAGTTTAAAGATGTATTTGCAAAAGATGCTTATGATTGCGGGCTAACTGATTTACATGTGGCCACGCTACCGGAAGGGTGTAGCAGAAGCCCAGTATTTGTGCGCCAGTATAGATTACCATTGGCATGTTTAGAGTCATTGCCAGAGATTATTAAAAATTTGGAGTCACGGGGAATCATCAGGCCCATTCATAGCACATCCAACACACCTATTGTAGGTGTGTTAAAGCCAAATGGTCAATGATGGCTATGTGCAGATTTGAGGGAGTTAAATAAAAGAGTGCCAGTATCCAGATGGCCACTGCCATTCATTGATCAGGGCCTAGCTCAGGTACATGAATCAAAAGAGTTTACCACATTAGATTTCACCTCTGGATATTGGTGCGTGCCATTGGCAGAGGAGATACAGAATTTATTTTCATTTTCATTTGATAAGACTCAATACGCATAGGTTAGAGTTCCATTTGGGTATGTCAATAGTGGGAGTGAATTTGGAATTTTTTTGAGAAAGGCCATGCCTGATGCAGCGGTAAGAGGTACCATAGTTTATGTGGATGATGTACTGGTAAAAAATGAAAGCTTGAAAAACCATTTTGTTGAAATAAGACATGTTCTTGGCCAATTGCAGAAAGCAGGCGCCAAAGTATCTTTACAAAAGGCACAATGGTGCAAGAAAAAGGTACATTTTCTAGGCCATGAAGTGACTGAACATGGATTAAACCCACAAAAGAAGAAAGTGGAGGCTATACAAAAACTAAAAGACCCTAAAAATGTGAAAGGGGTAAAATGTTTATTAGGAATGACAGGCTATAACAGGAAGTTCATTGAACATTATGCTGAAATTACTCAACCATTAACTAAGCTGTTAAAGCTGAATACACCCTGGAAATGGGAAAAAGAGCAGTCTGAGGAAGTGGCTAAATTAAAGGAATGTCTTGTAAAGGCACCATGTTTGGCATACCCTATAAAGGATAGGGATTTCTTTATAGAAATAGGTTTCTCTGAACAGTGTATGTCAGCAGTGCTATCACAAAAACATGATTTGAATCACAAAACCATTGCCTATGCAAGTAAGGCATTTTCCCAAGTTGAAATTAAATTCAGTGAAAGTGAAAAGGCCCTTTTGACCACTGTGTGGGCGCTACAGCATTTCCGCCCGATTGGTCAGGGAGAAAAGGTAATTATTGAGACCAATCATCAACCATTGCAGTTTTTAGAGAGTAAACGAATCAGGTCAGGTAACCTAGCACAGTCCAGAATCACTTCATGGACGCTAGCTAGCATTACAAGGTTTTCCTGTAGAAGTGAGATATGGCCAAAATAAAAAAAAGCCCAGTCGCTCAAGGTTTAGCAGATCTACATGACTGTGCAGCTGAACATGTATCAAACCAAGTAGAAGTGCAATCTAGTTTACAGGATTTTGGGCAATCACCACACAAAGTTTTTGATGAAAAGACATGCAAGGATTTGCCAACTGTATATGTTGATGGTTTTGCTTTTCACATTGAAAATGACAGTAATAAACAATTAGTGTCAGGAATAGGAAATGTCTGGTTGAAATGTGAAGGCGTCCCCAGTATAGGGATGAGAATTGGGGCTAGGAGCAGTCAAGTAGCGGAATTGGCAGCCAGTTATAAAGCAATTGCTACTGCAGTTGATAATAAATTTAGTGAAAGTGTCCTGGAGACTGATTCTGACTATGCACAAAATAGCTTTGTGGAATATTTACCTGGCTGGAAAGCGAGAGGCATGATTACAAACAACAAAAAGCCACTTAAACATGGAAAAATGATACAAGCCATAGACAAATTGGTGTCAGAGAATGATTTAACAATACACTGGAGGAAAATTCATGGGCATTTAAAAACTCCAGGAGAGGATAAGGAGGGGAATGATAAGGAAGATCACCTGGCTAAAATTGGTGCTGTGATGGGAGAATTGCTACCTATTGAACATTAACTTGGTGAAATACAAATTGATGCAGTAACACGTTCTAAAGCACCAAAGGAGGTAGATCAACCAGTAGCACAATGGAGTTATGATACACCAGATCAAGATCTAATTGAGGCACAAAAGGATGATCAAATTTTGGGACTCTATTATAATCATTTGATAGATCCTGAACAAAACCCTTTAACAGAAAATGATTGTATAGGAAAAGAAGAGTTGAGGGTGCTATTAAAGAATAAAAAACGAATTAGACTACAGAATGTACTCATGATTAGAGAGTCCATAACAGGACAGATACAGTAGGTGGTACCCCTTTCATTCAGAGAGCTATTGCTACACCATGCACATGATGCAATAACTGCAGACCACAGAGGTTCACAAAAAAATTTGGAAATACTAAAAAATTATGCTTACTGGCCACATATGTCCCGAGATGTGGAATTATATACTAGAGGATGTCTAGTATGTGCCCAATTTAAACCTGCTTCACCAATGCATAGAGCACCATTAATGAAAAGAGGCTTAACTCTTCCATGGCCAGATTTGCTAATAGACTATGTAGGGCCTGTAAAGAGATCGAGCAGGGGGAACCGTTATATTTTGAGTGTGGTGTGTTTGATGTTGAATTGGATTGAGTGTATTCCTGCACCAGATTGTAGTGCAGAAACAGCAGCTACATTACTGGTGAATCATGTGTTTTCAAGGTTTGGATTACCACAAAGAATAGAATCAGACAGAGGGAGTCATTTCACAAGTGCTCTAATGAGTAAGGTATGGCAAATACTGGGTGTGAAAAGAAAATTACATATTGCATATCGAGCTGCTTCTTCTGGGGGAGTTGAACGCTGTAATAGGTCTGTTGTGTACATATTAAAGAAATGTATAGCAGAAGCAGGTTCCAGCTGGGATTTACGTTTACCTTTGGTTCTAATGGTAATCAGATCAACTCCTGCCAAAGCAACAGGTGTTAGCTCACATGCGGTTTTGACAGGTAGGAAAATGGTATTACCACTACACCTGCTATACAGAACACATGAGCAGACACTTGTGAACGCATCAACAGTTCATGAATACATTAATGAACTGAGGAGGCATTTACAACATGTATTTGCTTTTGTACAGCAAAATTTAGAAAGAGCTGCTGACAGTTCAAAGTCATATTATAATAAAAAGACGTCAGTAAAGGAATATTGTGTGGGCGATCAGGTGTATAAATTTCATTTTGGAAAAGGTAAACAGAAAAATTCCAAATTTCTAGCAGCCTGGCAGGGGTCATTTCGAATTATAGATAAGGTCTCTCCTGTGGTTTATAACATTTTGAAAACTGAAGGTAAAACAGCAGCGGAACAGTTTGTTCATGTAAACCAAATTAAACCCTGGCACCCCAGACACGAAATGAAAAGGCTTGAGCGTGTAGAAACAGATAAAGTCCCTTGAATACATAAAAGAAGGTAAGGTAAATGGGTTTAGTCAAAGGGCAACAGGAGAGGAGTAAAATAGAGGATTGACTATTACATATGTATATATGAAAAAAAAAAATGCAAGCTGAAATTAATGGAGTTGGTTTCCAAAATGAAAATGTATTAAATGTTGAATGATATTTTATCTATGTTTGTTTTCTCTTTAACATGTGCTTAATTTCAGAAAGCGAGAGGGAGAGGGTAACGTGATTTATGGAGTGCATGGATATATATAATTTTATTTTGGGCAAAAGGGTGAAGTTGGTATTGTGCTATGTACTTAATTTGTTTCTTTTCTACTTGATTTAGACTATTAATTAACACATTTTGGCTTGGAGGTCACGGGATCGGAGAACACGGGAGACGATGGAGTCCTGGAGTCCACGCGGACGGATTCCGGAGAAGCCCCGGAAGGGGGCGAAGACCAAGGCTACAAAGCAATCAGCATTGATGATGACGCCAACAATATGGATAATTATGATGACATTCGGAGGGAACTTCAAAACTTTAGAAGCACAGGTTGTCATTGAGCCTGGACCAGCATCTGGTATTGCGGTAGAAGTAGCACCAGGATTCATCATGAGTGATAGAAGGATGATTTTCCAGAACATTTACATACCATTGAATCCTGATCCTCTGATGGAAAAACATTTTAATAAAACTGGAATTAAAGCTGAGTAGACTAAAGAGTGGCTGGAACTAAGGAAAGAAGAGTCTAAGCAGTCAATAAGAGATATGTTGATGTAATTGGAGAAAACATTTGTGAATTCAGCAGACATTAAGAAGAGGAGAGGAAAAAGAGGAGCAGTAATGCTTGCAGTCTCATTGGTAATGTCTATAATTGGAGCCATAATAGGTACCACAATGTCGACAGCCAATGCCATTTCAGTAGGGACGCTGAGTACTAAAGCACAACAATTGAGTGTTGACCTAGAAATAATACAAAAAACTTTAGATGGAATTAGAGGGGGTTTAGATGAACAAGTAAGGTTCATAAATGAAACTGTGATCATATTGAATGAACACGCGGATGTAATTCAACGAGGCAACTAAATTGATTACTAAGCATGACAGAACATTGAGTGCGATTTTGAATATAATGAGTCCTGTTGATAGACTGTTAACGAATTATATGAGAGAAGTTCAAACTGCAATTTTACAATTGATTCAAGGACATATACCATTGTACTTCGTTTCACAGGATATTATACATCAAATGATAGAAAGGTTGACCAGGAGGGAGATTGATGTGGTACAGGTTAAAATTGCATTTGAAATGGGTAATGCAATGCCCTTATATGTGGACTTGGAAAGGTTGGAAATAGGGTTTTTACTATGCATCCCATATGTAGCCCCTGAACTCATTTATCAAACTAAGTGGGTACACAATGTGGGATTTTGGCAAGAGGACAAATTTATTAAGATTAAGAATCCAGAAGTGGTGGCATTTCAGTGATGGGAGCCTGAGGTTTACTTGATACCAAATTTGGAAACTTGTGTGAAATTTAAGGAACAAAATTATATGTGCCCAGGTAAACCATGTATTCCTGATGCTACAGACGCTATTTGTGGTTTGAAATCTGACCCAAGTATATCAGAAGGATGTGAAGTAATTATTAGCAATATGGGGGGGTGAAGAATTGGCACAGGCTAAGAAGGTCAAAGGTAAATGGTTGGTCAGCACCTGTATGAAGAATTTTACGGTAGTACACTTGAATCATGGAACATTTGTGGTCAAACAGGTGAAATATATTGTATTTTACTTACAGGTTCCGAAGGACACAATTGTTTCGATTGGAGGTTTAACATTATTTCATGTTACGAATGACATTTGGGAAAGCCAAGTAGAAAATATTGAATTTTTTCAAAGGGATGCATTTCCAATAGACCCGGTTGTGGAGTTCTAATTGAATCATAAAGAGAAACATGTGGTGAAAATGAATCTAAGAAAGAACAATATTACAGTTAGTAACTTGGGTATAATAGAAGTGGAAAGGTTTAATTGGGGAACCTGAGGGGAACTCTCTATAGTGGGCTTAGCTGTCCTGGTGCTAATAATGGGAGGATGGTTGATTGTTTTGTCAGTGAAGATGAAGATGTTGCTCATGTTAGTAGATACAACGGGGAGAGAAAGATATCCCAATACGCATACATTTTAAAAGAAGAAAGAGAGCAAGTTGGGTTTCTTCCAATTGTGGCTTGGACCATGGCCAAATTCTCAGAAGAAGGAGGGGATACGTAGTATAATTTAGCGTGTTTTGAGGTGCAGCGCCACTGCATGAGATCGCATTATTATTGTGATGTGGTACAGCAAGCCATGTGTTGCCAGGGTAACATATGGACATGTATATGAAGACAGGCTATCTATTTTAAAAGCACACCATTTTTTTTCTCAACCTATGGACATGTATATGAAGACAGGCTATCTATTTTAAAAGCACACCATTTTTTTCTCAATACCTATTTAAAAGCACACCATTTTATTTTCACTTGAAATGCCTCACTTACAGGAGACACATTAGATACTGGATTAATTAACTTAACTAACAAATACTAACACGATTCTAACTCCTTGACATTACAATGCGTTCTCCATGTGCAAAATGAGGCAGGCTGAAATTCATTGTTTAAATGTGCAATTTTTCTTTGCCCTGTTCACTGTCTTTGCGGGAAGCAAAATTTTAATGCCAGGAAATCAGTTAGATACAGTTGCTTTCTGTAAAAGTGAGCTATTGTTGAGGAAGGAGGAGGCACTACTGTACGTAAACTTAGGGGAGGTAACAGAGGTTTTTTGGAGTGTCTCTGACACAATTACAGAAGACATTTTTCAGTGAGGTCGTCTTCGTTCTGCTGCTGTGAGGAGCTGGACCACTGACCTTCAGAGACTGGGGTTTCCTAGTCACTTGGCACCGGCTTGAGAACTGCAGATGGCAGATTGAACTGCATGTTCTCGCTGGGTGCTTTAAAGAAAGAAAAAAAAAGAGCCCTGGGTCACTGCTCAGAGACGACAAGCCAGGAGATTTTGCGTGCTGAAAAGCTACAAATAGTTGGTAAATATACAAATGGCGTGAGATTGCGGTGACTGCTGGATGAATGATCTACAATTAGGTAGGCAGTGTAGCGATAGGGAATTCTCCTGTGTTTAACTGCCTCGTTATAATGTTGCAAGACACATGATGTAATCTCTCTTTTTCTTGTTGAAAATGTAAAATGGAATGTGTGGTATTATTGCATTTGTTTCTCTTAAGTTTATTTCAACAAGGATTGTCTCAACAGAATGGTAATGTATCATTTTGAAATGAAATAGTGATAACACACGGTCTGCCTAAGAGTATTCTTGCTTCTGTTCTTCATTTGGTGCCTATAAAAAAACAGAAAATACTCTGTAGCGGAGGGAATGATGTTTAATGTGCCAAGTTTCTTATACAGATGAAGCAATGTCATGAGCCACTATAAATAGTTGTGCGCGTGATTCCATTCAGGGTATGTGTGTGTGGCATCTGAGTGGAATATAATGCAATAGTCTGCTGAGCGTGTATGAATCAGCAGAGAGAGGCCTATGGAAACATTGTCTAACTAATGTAAATAAATTAGTGATAATACCACATGTTATTGTGAATACTCTATGGAAACATAGTCTCACTAATGTAAATAAATTAATGATAATACCACATGTCATTGTGAATAATTTATGGAAGCATAGCTCACTGGTGTAGATAAATCAGTGATAACATCCATAGATGGCACTCCGTATGGAAATGTGGTGATTCTGAATAATGTAGAAGTCTTAACAAAAGGGGTTTTGTATGTTGGGGCCACAAATAAATAAAAGAAATTATGCTCACCAAAATACCACCAACAAAATGTATTCCACTATAAAGCCAAACCCAATCTGAATGCAAGGAATAGTCACTGTCAAATTACCATTGTTTTTGGCGGTAAGAAAATACTGCCAAGCCCCAAGTTTATACAAAATACCCTACAGTCCTTGGCAGGCTACTCATTGTATCACATATCCAGTATTTTATCCGTCTCATGGTATTTTCTCATCCATGTCATGCTCACTCAGGGTCACTTCATCATCATACACATGTTTATGGTGCCCTTGTCTGTGTCGGGCACAGGAGACCCTCTGTTACAGCTACCCTGCTTCCAGACGACTGGTGTTGTGACTTCTGCCTGCATAGATGTACTTTTGATGGTTCCTCATGTGTCCTGCTTTCTGACCCCTCTCATCTTCTGTAGTCTCAGTTGTCTTAGATGATGCAATTGACACCTGCATACACTGTCTGCTACTTCACAGTACTGTGTCATACATTCAGAGCCATTCACTGGCTCCAGGCCATTCCCCTGGAGGTTGTGGGGGGCGCAGGGCAGCCCTACAACCAAGTGCAACAATTTGCACATGATGACTGCATCTTCCCTTGCAGTACCGTCATGTCACAAGATTGACATCACTACATTTCGGGTTCTGTTGATGGTTTAGGACTTACACATGTGCTGCACTGCACCCACTCACCTCTGAGCCATGTTTCACACTTCAACATGCATATTCACTGGTGTATTGTCAAAGTGACCTGCCATGTATGTATCCATTTGCCTCCCTTCACTGTATTTCAAGGCACTTGCGTTGTTGCACCCTGTGACACTTGTGCTTTTATTGATATTAATGTTCCTTGTAGTGCATGTTGTCATGCATTTTGCGTGTTTCATGGACACTTCTATTTGACATACTGCTGTGGCTATTTGGAAGTTGTGCCATGGCTATGGCACCTGGCATCTCTTAGTTCACATCTGTAAATGTTGGCAGAGATTCATGCCTGCCAGAAAGTTGTGTTTGATGCAGTTGATATGCAACATGCAGTACATGTGTGGGTTTTGCTTTTGACATGTATCCATGTCTGCTTTCAGGGTCCCCTTCCATTTCATTGCCACTGCATGCATGCCAGAGTTTGTGTTGTGTGTGACATGGCTGCCACATGTGCTGGCCCTCAATATTGTGTTGTGTATGTGTATGTTATGTGCTGCTGACATGTGTACTAATGTTTATTTTAATTTATTTATAGGTGATGATGCACCAGAAGCAGTGGAGGAGGAGATTGCAGACAGGAGGGAGGGTTCAGGTCACCATGCCAGCACCAGTAGTGGTCGTGGGGTGGTAGGCCATGAACATCCCTCGGTGCTCCAGGCCATCCTGTCCAGGCCTGCCTCTGGGTATGGCTCTGAGGATCTCTCTGACTCTGATGTTGAGTGGATGCTCATGAAACTATGCCGTTGACGGTGGGTGATTCTGCTATGGATTCTGTTCTTTCCGCCGCACCTGCATTGGGGGTAGACCCCTCAAGTGGCCAATCAGTGTGGGTATGTTGGCCTGTGGTGGTTACAGGTGCAGAGTCACATGTCACATCAGTTGCTTCTGTTCCTGGGGCAGCAGATTGACTGAGAAATTCTGTCCTACAGCCGCAGGCTCTGCCAGCATAGCAAGGTCCACGTCTCCTTGTGCCCCGCAGGCATGGTAAACAGCCATGCAGTGGCTGTCCGCCACTCGGGAACACTGGGTGGGAGCAATCCATGTATGCCATTGCACAGCAGCAGGGGGGAGCAATTGAGGTGTTGGCTCAAGGTATGGAACGTGTGACTGATTCCATTCTCCCCCCTGATAGGCAGGTGGAGATCCAGCAGCAGCCAACACAGTCCACATGCTGCTCACTCAGGCTGGGCATGGCAGCGTCCAACAGGGCCCACAGGGCTGAACCGATGGCTCTGCGCTCAGCTATTGCTGCTGAGGGACAGGCCAACAGGGAAGCCCTGAGGGAAGATTACTCCTCCCTCAGAAGTACTCTGTGTTAGGCAGAATCATCTGCAGTACCCTTTGGGAACACTACAGGCAATTAGGACTACAAGTGTAAGCACACGTTCACCTTTGATACAAGCCTGTACTACACAGTAAAGTAGTAGTGATGGCTTAGCAGCCAGACTTATTTCAAGAGTTTCAAGAATTTAAGTGAGCAGTAGAAGAAGTTACACAAAGGACCAACCAATACAGTGATTCAAGTAAACACTCACTCAAGGTTTCTCAGTACAATAATATACATTTATTTACTCAATCATTTATAAAACATTACACTAGCACAAGCAGCTCAATATCACACACTACTACACCAGAAAAATCCAACCAGTAAGTAACTAAACACATTTAGCTCAAACATGAAGTGTGAGCAAAATGGCATTTTAGATACTTAGAAAGGGAGGAAAAAGACAAAGTTATAAGAATAGACCGCCCAAATAGAATCATAGGCAGGGCAAAGGGTTCAAGTTAAATACAACCAGCAATTGTTCCCAATCAGCCTGTGCGAAATTCAGTCTTTTGTATGGGATAGCACAGTTCTGGTATGTAACGGTTAAGTCTTTGCCACCAATTTTTCTAGGATTTGGCTAGGCGAAAAGTTTGACAAATGTTTAGGGAAGGAAAAACCTTTGTAGTTGAGGAAAGTTTCATGCACTTTCTCGATGGCCGAAAAAGATTTCCGGACCGCTTTTGCACGGTAAATTTTAAATGAAGAAAGCTGTAGCTGAGGCAGTTGTTCCTGGCAGTTCGAGCAGATCTCGTTGTTCCTGTGCTTCAGTCGTGGGGACAAGAAGGAGGATGTCGGGTGGTTCCTGTACTGCTCAGGGATGAGGCCAAAAGCTGTAGCAAGATGTTGGTTTAAGGTGTGAGTGCCTTAAAGTCCCCCTGGTTTCCTTCTCTCTGGCTATCCGGTTTTCAACAGCACTGTGAAGAAAATTGAACCATAATAGGATGTTGTCCAGGTGGCGTGCGAGTTGGTTGTTCCCAATCTGGCACCATAGGAGGGCTTCAGCACAGTCGTCCGCCAAAGGGCATGAACAAAGGGACCAAACCTGGTGTGCAGAGACAAACACAAGGACTTTTCCTAAAAGAAATGGCGAAATAAGATGACCAGAGTCTGTTTCTACAGATAGGTCTGGGAGCCATATTGAAAAAAATGGCCACCCCTGATTTTGTTCTACCGGTGGTAGCGGTCGCGAAAAATCACGGTAGTTGATCTAAATCACTGCCAACGGCCATTTTAAATAGGAAAAGGTCACACTTTACTGTTACATGAGTGTTTTGACTCAGGGGAAGCTAAGCAACCCTCCCAACACTCTATAGTATGATAGGGTGCACTGGGACAGTACATTTAAAGAGACTAGTAAAGTCAATTTAACTTTACTTATCCTGAGAGACAGTAGTCATTCTCAGGGAAGGTAGTTAAACCTTTGGGTAGTCTGAAAAGACACCCCTGTGCCACTGAACTGAAGGTGCTGTCTGACAAATAGAAACATATGATGCCACTGGTGGTGTTTTAAAACTCCATAACCAAAGAACACAAAAGTACAACACATCCAAAATACATGAAAGAGTGGGAAAAAGGCTCACTCTCTTTCCAATCAAAACATGAAATCCTAGCAATCCATCAAAGTTGCTGGGGGTCTCAAAAGAGAAATTAGCACATTTGGAGAATTCTCCCTAACACTCTGGGTGCTCTCATCATGGCCCAGGGTGAACGGGCAGGCCAGAGGATGGTGCAGCTTGAACACACACTCTCAGCTGAGCTCTGTGTAAGCCGAGAGGACGTCCGTCTGGCACGTGAGGCCTCCCTGGCAGAAATGTGTTATACGTGAGGTGGTGCATGGGGACCTCTGTGCCATAATCATTCAGAACCAGACTCATCAGGCCTGCACGCTTGCTGCCGTGGAGGGGCTTGCTGGGGTTATGCATGGTCAGGCACCTGTGACATGTGCACCTCCTGATGTACAACCAGGTGGTGATAACGACGACCTGGGAAGCGCCTGCGTGGGTCCGCCCACGCATCTGATAATTAAGAAGAAGACCTATCTCTCACTCAGGTTATGCCGTGAAGACCATGAGCCCATGGAGGATTTTTTTTGTTCTCAACATCGACACATGTGGGTGTTGAGGTGCACTCTGCACCTCCCCCTCCTGGGTGTTGCAGTGTTGCAGTGTGGTGCCATGTGGCATCCAATGGCATCTACTGTGTGTTCCGGCTGGGCCATAAAGGCTTTTCTTGTGTTTGTGGCTTGGGGTCCGGACACATATGCCACTCCTGCTTGCCCTTTCCATGAGCTCGCAAGGATGGCACCATGTGACAGTAACTTACACATAGGCATTGGACTTCCGTCATATTTGTGGCCAGTCTGAAGTCCAATCTGTGTATACACCCATAGTGGGGATTCATGATGGTTTCTCCAGTGCATTGCTGGACTGCATTTTGGTGAGTATATTGTTGACTGTGCATGATTTCATTCTGCTATTTCATTGTTGATGCACTTCATGCAGTATGCAGCCCCATGCCCACTTTAGCTGTCGAGGCCACTCTCATGATGGTAGGAGGCCGTGTGGTGGCATTGTTGGGTCCTGCATTCATGATGTATTATGCTGGTAAATTGATAGTCCTGTTTTCCCTTTGCTTATGATGTGGCTGTCACGATCCGTGACCCAAAACCCCACTGGCATGGTCACATGCCAGGTAGGGTTAGGACTCAGGGTTCACTTGGGGCCCCTAGGGCCTTGCATTATGATCATAGACTCTCCTGGCATCAGTCCTGGCGCCTTTGGCGCCAGGCTCATGTTCAAATTGAGACATTGGCCCTCATTACACGGTAGGCGGTAAGGGATTAAAGATGCCGGTAAAGGATTACTAGCATCGCTTACCGCTCCTGCCTATTACGACCCGCTCACCCGCTATTAGCGGCACCGCTAAGAACGGTGCCTCTAAAAGCGTCACGGGCGCGCAACCCCTCATGGTGTCATCAGCGGCAAGGCGGAAAAAGGAATCCATCACAAGTCATGAGGACATGCAAATAGCGGCATGGAGCAGGCCCAAAAAGCACATACCGGCATGACGGAAATACCGGCATCGCGAACCACCCATAAAGGGCCATGTGCAGTGTTCCCAACTGCCACAGGTGCACACAATCAGCACAGGTGGAGGCAATGGAGACTGGGCCAGCACAAAAGGAGCACACCACACCCCTTCCCACACCCATTCACACACCAAAATGATTCCAATACTAGTAGCATTACATAGGCTGGAGGACATGATTGCATTACAACAGCAACAACAACAGGCAGCACAGAGGAGATGCAGGAGGAGGAGGAGGGTGAGACAGGCACAGCAAGCCCCATCAGTGCAGCTAGTTGTACCACAGAGGCAGCCACCAATCTGCAGGATCAGAGCCAGTCCATTCAACCTAAACCCTGAGCAGATACACACCCTGTACCGTCTGGACCGGGATACCATCGCCACCATCGTGGACATGATACACAACGACATCGTCAGCTTCATAGACATCCGTAATGCCATCCCCCCTCTACTGAGGGTGGTGCCTGTGCTACACTTCCTGGCCACAGGCACCTACCAGCACACGGTAGGGCAGATGCATGGCATATCACAACCAGTATTCTCACGCACGCTGAACCAGGTGCTCGATGCCCTCCTGAAGCACACAAGTGAACACATATCCCTGCCACGGACTGCCCAGGAGATCTCCAACACCAAAGTATACTTCCATTCACTGGCAGGCATCCCAAGTTGCATCGGGCCCATCGAATGTACCCATGTGGAATTGGTGGTCCCAAATGCCAATGAGGCAGTCTACCGAAACAGAAAGCAATACCACTCCATCAACGTCCAACTGGTTTGTGACTCTAACAAGATCATCACAAATTGTGTGCCCGATATCCCGGATCAACCCATGATGCAATGGTCCTGCGGAACTCAACGATTCCACGCTACATGGAGCGACATGCTGGACAACGTTTGTGGCTACTTGGTGAGTAGCATGGCAAGCACATGGCAGTATGATGTGGGGAATAGATTTGGGGGGGAGAGTTGCATACTCCAACTGGGTGTGATGGGGGGAGATGCATACTCCAACTGGGTGTGATTGGGGGGGAGATGCATACTCCAACTGGGTGTGATTGGGGGGGAGAGATGCATACTCCAACTGGGTGGGATTGGGGGGAGATGCATACTCCAACTGGGTGTGATTGGGGGAGAGATGCATTCTCCAACTGGGTGTGATTGGGGGGGAGAAATGCATACTCCAACTGGGTGTGATTGGGGGGGAGAGATGCATACACCAACTGGGTGTGATTGGGGGTGGGATGCATACTCCAACTGGCTGTGATTGGGGGGGAGATGCATACTCCAACTGGGTGTGATTGGGGGGAGATGCATACTCCAACTGGGTATGATTGGGGGGAGAGATGCATACTCCAACTGGGTGTGATTGGGGGGGAGAGATGCATACTCCAACTGGGTGTGATTGGGGGTGGGATGCATACTCCAAATGGGTGTGATTGGGGGGGAGATGCATACTCCAACTGGGTGTGATTGGGGGAAGAGAGGCATACTCCAACTGGGTGTTTCTGGGGGGGGGGAGAAATGCATTCTCCAACTGTTTGAAATTATTTGACAGGATAAACAATGCCCATACAGAAATACACCACAGTCCCCCAAGGCATGCCAGACTGGACCTGACACATGAAAACCACATGCAAGTAGTAAGCTGCACAACAAAGAAATGAAGCCATTACCCCAACCATGCCATATCCATCCACATGCACACTGCACATCATCAGACCATACCCTCTACAACACAATGCAGCAATATCCAGCCAATATGGACAATGGAAATGTACGCTGGACAGCATCACAATGGAAATGCAACCTTGAGTGCATAAAAAGGGATCACCTGTAGCCATTATACTGATTCACACCCATACACCACAACAGAAATGCCGCATGCCAGCATGGGGACATCAAGTTTGGAATGGCAGTTCACTAGGAGTGTGGTTCAAATGATGACAGGACCAAAGGACAAGAATGACGGGACCTCACCTTGTACCTAGCAATAACTGCCGTAGGCATGCACAATGCATGTACATTTGCAAGGACTACATCACCTTCCCACATTGCAGGTACTTCGATTACCTCCATGCATGTTGGGATATGTGGATGTCATTCACAATTCTAAGTTGACTTGTGTGATATGTACTGGTTCCGTTTGATGTAATCACTTACACATACCCATTGTTGCACCCATGCAGGCGATGCTGGCTTTCCCTTGAAGAGGTGGCTCCTTACCCCTGTTCGGAACCCACAGAACAGGGACGAAGAGGTATACAATCATGCACATACCCGTACCCGTGTAATAATTGAGCAGACATTTGGCCTTTTGAAGACACGTTTTCCGTGCCTAAGCAGGTCATTTGGGCACTCCTGTACAGGCATGAGAAGGTGGCCAAGATCACCATGGCATGTGTCATGCTGCACAATATGTGCATCAGATGGAATGTGCCACTGCCCCCTGACATTGAACTGCAACCACCTAGCGAGGATGATGATGCGGATGAGGAGGGAGAAGATGGGGCTGCACGTCATGCAGGTGGCGATGCACAGGATGGACGTGCTGTGCGCCAGCATCTGATAGACCAATATTTCTAATACACATGGATGAAGAGGGTGCAATGGATGTGGGTATTGGGGCACTGGGTTTTGTGGTGAAATGTACACTGTTCTCTGTCCACCAGTAAAGAACACATACAAAAAGAAAATTGTCCACTCATGTGATTCGTCATGTCACCAGTGTGTATTAAGTATCGTAAGAAAAGGAAGTGCATGGACCCTACAACACAAACACCCTTCACCCCCTGCCCCCACAACTCTCCCAAACGCCCTTTGCCCCCTCCCCCCACAACTTTCCCAAACATGGTTTGCACATCAGTGCAGCATTGCAGTACATGAGTCACCAACATCATGCTGGCCCTACTTCCCACCCCCTCTGCCAGCATTGGGTGGTTGCGAGTTTGTGCACTACATAGCCCCATGGACCTGCGCAGGGTACTGGTCTGCCTTGGGCTGGCAGAGGAGGAGGTGCTCGGTTGGTCATGTGCTGGTGGGGGGTTCTGCCTATCCATAGCACCTGCGATGCATGTGAGGACCTGCCCCACAGCGGATATTTCCTCATAAATGCAGTTGGTGCTGGCTTCTATAGCTTGTTTGATGCCCTTGGCATGTTCCCTGCACTCCTCCTTCGCCACGGCAGCCTCACCCAGATGCTGGCCGACCAGCACAGTGATGTCTTCCTGGCGCTGTCGGATGATGGTCATGTCATGGCCTCTGTGTCTGTGTTGGATGGTACCTGCCGCACCTTGTGGCATGTGTCCAGAATCAGGTGATGTCACCATGGAACTCCAGCACCCTGCCACAAATTCATCCCCAGACTGCTCATGGCTGCTGCTATGTGATGTGGGGCTGGGCTCTGTTGGGGTGACTGCTGCGGCCTGGTTGTGTGTGGTGTTCAATGGGAGTAATACACGTATCCTCCACATCAGACATGGGTGCCGTGTGGAGCTATTTGCGGCGGACAGTGATCCTTCCGCAGGTGGATCCTGCGTGGTGGGAATTGCTGGAGTGGGTGCTGCAATTTTGTCTGGTGGACTTTCACGTCTTGGTGACGTGGGTGGCTGTGTCGGTTTGGTCCTCTGCGGCAGGGCAGTCTTCCCAGTGCCCCTCGATGTGCTGGCCATGGTGCCTGCTTCCATTTCCCTGCCCTGTTTCTTTGGAGGTGGGGCTTGCGTCGCAGTGTCCTGCTCCTCATTGCCTGTGGGGAACAAAGAGAGGGATAGCATCAGTGATGGGTCAATGTGCATCATGCAGATGTTGTTGTTGCTGCTGTTCTATGCAGTTGGACTTCATGTTTGGCCATACAGGTCGTTAGCCAGATGGGTGGGTCATACATGCATGAGTCTGGGTGACACGTGTCTGAGGTGCTGCATGCATGTGTTTGTGTGGGGATGTGCACAGCATATGGGCAAGGTTGTGTGCATGCATGTTTGATGGCCCCATCCATGAGCTGATTTCAGGGTCACATTTGGGGGATTACCTCATGTTTCGCATTGCAGTGTTTTGTGTGGACACTCACCTCCATCTGACAATGATGGCACACCACACTCCATTTCACCTACTCCCTCAATTGATTCAACCCCAATGGTGCTGGAACAGGTCTCCTCCCACTCGTGCAGCTTTATTGGGATCCTCCTCCGCCTCCTGTCCACATGGCCAGGCTCCTGTTGGCTGCTAGAATACTGCATACACAGAGGCACAGACCGTCCCACCGCTTGAGTACATCCTTCACAGTGCGGGAGGTGGAGCCCACCGCACTGACTTTGAGGGCCACCTCTGCCCAGATCTCCTTTTTCTTAATCAGTGCGGGACACCCCATGTCGTTTGCAAACACGATCTCAATGTTGGCAGCAAGTGTGTCTGATAGCATTATCAGTTCTTCATTGGAGAAGCGTTCCTTGCGCAACTGCGCTGCTCCTTTTTTTAGGGCCTTGGGCATTCTCAGGGGTTGTAGGGATGATTTTGGCAAGCTGTGGTGTAGCTGCAGGTCCTGGGGGCAGAGGATGGCAATGGATTGTGTTTTGAAGATGGCCGCTGTGCTCTTTCCCATTCCTGTGCGACGATGCTACTTCCGTTCCGCTTATTTACGGTCACCGCTAATGCCGGATTCATGGACGGCGGGAGTGCAATCAGTTGCGGTAAGGTCCTTACCGGCATGGCGCAAATGCTCGTGCCCACGTACTTGTGATGCCAGGCAAATAGCAGGCTGCTTCCTACACGGACACATTATTAGCACCATGCCAGTAAAGACCGTTATTTGCCGCCTACTGTGTAATGAGGCCCATTGTCTTGAAGGGATTACTCTGTGAAGGCCTGCAGCCAACATGAGGCACCCACACAGTCTAGTTCCTAAGAACCAGACTGTGTGGTGCAGTGTTTTAGGGTGTGGTAGCCCAGACTACTTTACCTGGACTACTTTACAGAGGGCTATATAAACCACACCCAAGCTACAGAACGTGCTTCGCGTTATTCTGCAGCCAGCAGTGTGACGCTCATCGTGTTCAGAGACCAGCACCCGGTGATCCTTGAATAGCGGACCTGCAGAGGAGACAAAAGAACATCATTAGCAGTCTCTGCTTACCTGCAACTTTCCATCTGTCGATTCCTGCTGCTCGCGGTCTTCCATCCAGTCGGCAGCATCATCAGGACACCACGCATGCACCGGAACAAAGCACCTGGAGGGAGAGAGAAAGAAGGACCACGTTAAAACAGGTTACTCATTGCATTCATGGCAGTAATCACAAAATCCTCACCTGGCTGGGAATTTCTTGACCCGTTCCGCTCCGGAAATCTTCACACGACCCGAAAGACCATCGCGATCTGAAAAAGAATAAAGAATACAGATTAGCAAGAAAATACATTACCACGCCACACTTCGCACTTAACCTACCATCCATCATACGCTCCTGCGTCCATCATCCTAGCAGGAGCCTGATCCAAGTAGTGCACCCACCGAACCTCTGTGCACCTAAGGGGAAACAAACAAAGAAAAGACATTAATAGCAAGAAAGGAAAGCAAGAACATTTTAAGACTGCTATAACCAGACTTACCTCCTTAAAGACACTTGAATGGGTTAGCACCAGTGAAGTTAACTCGGTCACATCAACCCGCAGAAAACTACGCACCCCTGCACAGAAGGCAGGACGGAGAGCATGCCAGACATCATGGTGGGAGGAAATGAAATCTGTTCCTAAGTCCAGTCCTCCTGTGTTTTCAGGCCCGACCGCCATAGAAGGCATCGTCCAGAATCGGGAAGGTCCAGGGTGAATCTGGCACCCAGGGCATAAGGGCGTCCCCGTGGATACCAGGTGAGCGTAACAGAATGCAAAGCCTCATAACATTATCGACCTGGGCGCCATGGAGACTTCAGAAATGGACCAACTGGCTCAGTTATTAGGACAATTACGCGCCAAAGTGCTTTCGGCTAGGCAAGAGACTAATACCTTGCGAAGGGATCTTGTCGTCACCAAGGATAGCACCGAAGAAATCAGCAGGCAATTACTGCAATCACAGGCCAGACAAGCTCCATTACCGGGGACAAATCCACCGGCACAGGCAACCACGTCATCTGCCACTCTAGTACCAATCACCTTACCCGGAATAATACAGTTAGCACCACCAGAAAGGTTTTCAGGTGACTCAAGGAAGTATGCTGCATTTATGAATCAATGTTGCCTTCTCTTCCTCTGCAGACCGGGTGCATTCCCTAACGATCAGCCACAAGTAGCATTTATTTTGTCATATCTGAGCGGTAGTTCAGCAGACTGGTCAGTGCCGCTTGTGAGCTATGATGATCTGTGACTATGTGACTTTGGGGGCATCCAAAGAGAAATGGAAAAGCTCTTTGCTCGACACACCCACGAACAAGCTGTAGACAACAAACTCTTATCACTCCGGCAGGGGAATCAGGACTTACTAACATGCATAGCAACCTTCAATAGGTTAGTGGCCAAAACCAGGTGGCCTGAAGACAAGAGAACCACATTGTTTCACCAAGGCCTTCAAGGGATTTAAAGGACGTCTTGGCTCAGGTAGTTGATCCACCTAGAGACTGTAGTGAATTTATCAACCTGGTGGTACAACTAGATCATCAACTGCAAGATCGGAAAGCAGATCTGTCCAGATCAGATACACAGGCCGGAAGGAACAAGCTAATACACTACCACCACATAGGTCCTATGACTGTCAGATTGACCTTATACCTGGTGCACATATCCCTTGTGGCAGAATCTATGCGCTCACAGAACCAGAAAATCAGCATGTAAAGTCCTATCTGGACCAGTACTTGGCAAATGGGTTCATTCGCCCATCCAAATCACCGGCAGCCAGTCCCCTATTATTCGTAACAAAGAAGGAAGGGGAATTGTGAACCTGTATTGACTATCGGGCCCTGAACCAGATCACCGTGAAAAACCGTTGACTCCTGCCCCTTATTCCCGAGATGCTGGATCAAGTCAAAGATGCCCAGATTTATTATTTATTTATTTATATTTTTTTTTAAATATTTTTATTTTATTCAAACCAAACAACAATACAACAAAACATAAATAAACACATTAAACAACATAAACACTGCAATCCCCATCCCTCCCCCCTATGAGCCTGTATGTTCTTCGCATTCAGTATCCGCTTCGTGTGGCAGGGTATCGCCGTCCTCAGATTCAACAGGAGCCGACACTGCTCCAAACAGTTCAGCTATCAATAATTTCCATGCCATGAGGGAGCCCATTTCTTCATCCCCCCGCGTTACTAGCCTCTTGCCACACCACTGTTTCAGCCTCTGCCCATTTTTGTAGGTCCTTCCACCAGACCTCCACCCGTGGCTTATGACACTCCTTCCATCCCATGGCGATCCTACGTTCCGCAAGCACATATGCCAAATCTCTCAGTTTCCCAACATGTTTGAGTTTTCGCGCTCTGGGATACCCCCCCAGCAAGCAGGCCCAGGCCGAATTTACTTTAAGCGTGACCCCCTTTCCTGCTAGTTTCTGTGCCACTTCACCCCAGTAGCATGCAATTACTGGGCACGCCCAGAACATGTGTATCATGTCAGAATTCTCCTCGTCACACTTAGGGCACGCCTGGCGCCCAATATTCCGGAACTTTGATATTCTCAGAGGGGTCATGTACGCCCTATGCGTTATATATAACTGTATCTGTTTGAACCTGGCATTTCTCGACACCTTCTTGTGATATCCCAAAGCACGTTCCCACAGCCCATCTTCCATCGGGGCTCCCATCTCTGTTTCCCATTCTAATCTCAAATGCACAAGGTCATTCCCGACCTTAGTCATCAACATCTCATACAATCTAGAGACCTCATGCCCGCCCTCCGATGTGTCATATATTGTCTCAACCGCAGCATCCGGTTCATCCGCCAAAATAGTTTCAGGCCACCTACTCCGAATCTCCTGCACTACCCTATGATAAGTGACATATTGGCCTCTATGCAATCCCGCCACCTCCTCCAGTTCCTCAAACTCCATAATAGTCCCGTCTTGCCAAATGTCTCCCAAAGTGACTAGTCCCACTGACTCCCAGTATGTCCTGATGATTACCCTCAGCTGCCTGTCTCCCCTCGCCAGTGCGACCAGTGGTATCTGCGGAACACACGGCAAAGGATCCCCCATCATCCGACAGGCTCGGCGCCACATGTTCCGCCCCAAAGCCAGCATTCTAGGGCGCTCCCTCATGTCTGCGCTGGCCACCCAGATCATTTCCCGCAAGTAAAAAGGGGTGCAGTCCCTCCCGAGCAACCTGTGTTCAGGGGTCTCTTCATCGGAGAGCCACTTAGCCACATATTGCAGTTGCGCTGCCACTAGTAGGCTTCAAAATTAGGCAGTTTAATGCCACCTTTTTCGTAAAAGTTCTGCAGCTTCCATAATGCAACTCTGTTCCGGGTACCATGCCACAAAAATTCCCTGCACATACTGTGCAGCTTTACAAAAAACTTCTTAGGTATCATGTATGGGATATTGTTGAAGTAATGCAAAAGCCTAGGTAATACCACCATTTTAAGCATAGCACCTCGGCCCATCATCACTAATGGCAATCTCTCCCAGAACCTCATGCATTTCCCGATCTTCCCAATGGCTAATTCAGTATTGTGCCTATGTTCTTCCTCTGTCGTGTGATACACGTCGATTCCTAGGTGGCGGAAAGAGCTTGTCGCCCACGGAATCTGCAAACCCGGCAACCTCTCCACAGGAGTCCCCACATAGCTACCCAGCAGAAATAGAACAGATTTCTGGGGGTTCACCGCTATACCGGACAGCCTGGCATATCTCCCCATCACCTCCAAGACATACCGCAGATTTTCTTCCGGGTATCTCAGATATAGTAGCATGTCATCTGCATACAGGGATATAAGGTGACACTCCCCTCCCACCTCGATACCGATCGGGTCATATTGCTGCCTGAGGTAAATTGCTAAGGGTTCCAGGGCCAATATGTACAGCATCGGGGACCAGGGGCACCCCTGCCTAGTGCCTCTGCCCAGCTGCCATCTTTCCGACACCACTGCACCCGTGCGGACCCTGGCCAGCGGTGCACTGTATAACATCTCAGCCCACCTAATATAGCCTGGCCCCACTCCATACCCTCCTAGGGCTGCCAGCAACCACGGCCACTTAACAGAGTCGAACGCTTTAACCGCGTCCAATGCCACTATTGCCATTTTGCGGTCATCACTGCACCCCCATTCGACAACCCGGTGGAGGCGTCTATGGTTGTGAGTGATGTTCCTGCTCGGGACATAGCCCGTTTGATCAGGGTGAATTAACTTGCCGATTACTCTCCGCATTCTGTTGGCCAGGACAGCTGTCAGTATCTTGCTGTCCTGGTTCAGCATCGACAAGGGCCTGTAGGCGCCGCAACTGTGTCCCGGTTTATTGGGCTTGGGGAGCGGTATTATGATCGCCTCCCTGAGTGACTCTGGCAACCGTCCCACCTCGAACGCTTCATTAAGCATTTCTAGCATGGGCGGGAGCACCTCCTCTCCATACACTTTATAAAATTCACTAGGGAACCCGTCTGCACCTGGAGCCTTGCTGGTGGGTAACTTCCTTACAATCTCTTTCAACTCCTCCAGAGTGATCGGAGCATCCAGCTCCTCCCTCTCCTCGTCACTGACCTTAGGCAGGCCTATATCTTCCAGTACCGTGTCTATCTCCTCCTGGCTGCTCCCCTCGTCATCTTCATATAATGCCTTATAGTATTCCGCAAATGCCCTATTTACACCTTCCTGGGTGTCCACCTCCTCGCCCTCTTCATTGATTACCAATCGAATCGGGGATCTCGGGGATCTCGGGGTTTTGCTCTTGTACAACCACGCTAGGAGTCGGCCCGTTTTGTCTCCTCCCGCATGCTGTCTCTCTATATACTTTTTATAATTTAAGTTACAGAGCCTTTCCCAGTATTCTGCGCTCTTCTGTTGTAATTTGGAGACTACCTCCGTATCGATCCCGCCACCTTCCAACTCTCTTTCCAGCTCAATCTCAGCTCTATGCAGATCAGCTAGAACTCCACCCATCAGTCCCTTTGACTTCGCAATGGCGATCTCCCGCATTACAACTTTAAAAGCCTCCCATAAAGTACCGGCCGACTTTACACTACCAGTATTCACCTCGAAGTAAGCAATAATCTCCTCCCTAATGTCTTCTCTGAAGACTGGGTCCCTGAGCGCCTCTGCCCTGAGGCGCCAAGTTGGTATGCACGCCCTTGGGGGGCAATACTGCCACCTCAGGACCAGGGGCGAGTGATTAGAGAGAACTCTTGCTCTGTAGTCTATATGGTCACACTCCGCGACTACGTACGGAGTGGCAAAGAGGTAATCAAGCCTCGTATGTAGTTGATGTGGAGCCGAATAGTGCGAGTATTGCCTCACGTCAGGGTGTCTCGCTCTCCACACATCTACCAAGCCAAAGTCCGCTAGCAGCGTCTGCAATACTTTAGCCGCCGGGCTGGGCTTGGCCGTCTTATCATCCGACCTGTCCACCCTAGGATTCAATACACAATTGAAATCCCCACCCCAAATCACCGCACCCCCCACACCCGCACTGAGCTTGGTACACAGCGTCCTAAAGTATGCCGCCGTGTTTTGGTTGGGGGCGTATGTATTTATAATGCATACTTCTTTCTTCTCTATCAGCCCCCTCACTATGACCAACCTCCCGTCCGCCTCCACAACCTCCTCAGTTAACTTAAATGGGACATGTGGCGCCACCCAAACCAGTACTCCTCTTGCACAGGCAGAGTACATTGAACCCACCGCTGTCCCTTTCCATTTCCTCCCCACCAACTCCATTTTCTCTCACGTCAGATGCGTCTCCTGCAGCAAGGCGACGTCTATCTTCTGTTGCTTCAGATACAGCATGACCTTGTTTCGCTTCAAATAACTGTTGAGCCCTCTAACATTCCACGTTAATATCCTAAGGTCCCCCATGGTTCATCAATAGCTCCCCTTCCCCCTTCGAAGCAACCCTCCCCCCCACACCAAACAGACACCTGATTTTAGTTCCTCCCCCCAGGCTCATATTTAAACTTACACACCCCAAAACCCCAACCCAACCCACTGCCCAGCTCCATCCCTGGATCTCAGGCATCCCCGCGTTTGGTTCTCCCTTGGAAACCCAATTAGAGAACCCAACATCGTGTCACCTCACTAACAGTGACTAAACTGAACTCTAAATGGGGGTATAAAGATCGGCCCCTGGAGGCTCCTTCCTCTCGCAACCGTATCCGTGCTCACGGATCATGTTTCCTACCAACTAACGCGTACATGTTCTCCAACTGCTTCAATGACTATAATCAAGTCCCACAGTCCGCAGCCCAACCAGGCACGCAGCTTTACTTATCTCGTCCTACTTCATCTGCCTTCTGGATATCTGGCTCTTGAGGGCAGTTTTGCACGTCCAGCCACTCCATAGCATCCTCTGGGGTGTCAAAGAACAGCATCTTGTTCTTATAAAAAACCTTTTGCTTGGCCGGGTAGAGCAGCATGTATTTGTACCCAACTTCCCGCAATCTCCTCTTGACCGATCCAAAGTTCATACGACTGCGCTGTACCTGCAGGGTATAATCAGGGTAGGCAGTTATGTTCGCCGCTCCTCGATGTATTGTTCCTCCCTTGCGGAAGTGTTCAAGGATCCTTTCCCGGTCCCGGTAATTGAGGATCTTGGCGATCACCGGCCTGGGCGGATTTCCCGGCGGCGGCTTTCTCGTTAAGGCCCTGTGCGCTCTTTCCACCGCAAAACCCTGCGACAGGGTGCCCCCAGTGATCTCCTGCAGCAGCATATTTTCAACGAACTCCGTAGGGTTGTGACCCTCGGCCCCCTCTGGCAGGCCCACAATACGGATGTTGTTCCTCCGGGCGCGTCCTTCCGCCTCCTCCGCCCTACTCTCCAAGTTGCCCACACGTTGCACCAGGGCATGGAGCTCACGCTTCTGTGCGGTGCAGTCTGCCGCAGTAGGGCCCATTTATTTCTCCAGAGTCTCCGTGCGCTCCGCCAGAGTCCTCACGTCCTGCCTGAGGAGGTTCACGTCTTCCTGCACCGCCCTGACCTGGAGTTCCATTGCTGTCTTCAATTCTGTCACAGCCAGCTGGAGCTTGGTCTCCCAGGCCACCTTCAGATCCGCGATCGCCGCGAGGACCTCCTGATTCGCGCCCCCTGCGGCCATTTCCCTTGCTTGGGATTTGTCTTTACTTCTGGCTCCGTCCGGGCCAGTCGGTTCTTGGCGTATTCGTCAAGCGTGGGCTGTTTACTCTTCGCTCTCAGGGGCTTATTAGACATTTCTTCCATCAAAGGCAGCCTCCTGTCCGCGCTTGGATCTGCAGCAGGACGTCCCAGTGCACTCTTTTGCTGTCCCTCCGCTACCGTTGCATTCCTGTCACGAGGCTCCTTTGTTCCCTGGCCCCTCCGGCCATTCTATCTTCTTCCTCTGACTCTCACAGCCCAATAATAGGCTGAACTGCGCTTCTCCTCCCTTTGAAAAGTTCTGAGGGCGCTCCCAGCACTTCCAGAAGCGCCCATGTATGTTTCCAACAACCTCTGGGATCTTTATCTGCGCTTTAGTCCCTTCGCCCTCCTACAGTTCTGCCATCCAATACCGTACTGCAGGCTCTCACCTCCTGCTAAGCCCGGCCTTCACCTCATTTATCCTCAGCTGTGCGCTTATTGAAAGCCGGCGCTTGGGCTACAAAAGGTCAGGGGCCTCGCTCCATGTCCAGACGCACGCCACATTTGTAGCCTTCTAGTCAAACATCCACGTTATTGTACGGGCTCAATGCCCCAGCTGTCCACTGGCCATACTGCTGCTCCCGCGGCCGATCTTCCCTAACACGGGTTACAATGTATCTCTGGCCAGGCCCGGCTCCCTTTCGGTTACGTGCTGTGAATCGGGCAGGCTGCGTACCCTCCGATCCCGACGCTCCTGCACCAGGCCGCTTCGGCGACTCCCGGGCCTCGGGGTCGCGTCGCACGGAGCCGCCTCACTGCAGAGGTTGCACACCTCGCAGGCCTAGGGCTGGGTGCCGGGTGTCCTTAATGTTTACAGCGCACCCGATCCATGCCCCACTGATGCCGCTCACCTCCGTTGCAATCGCCAGGCGCCCAGGCCAGCCTCTCCTTTGTTCCTTGATTATGCGGCGGCGGCCATCTTCTCCTTCGTTGCGCTCTCACCTCCTGATTTTCACTTAGCTTCTGGCAGCGCTCTCACGGTACGAGTCCGTGCCAAAATGTATCCACACGTGCACCCAAGCTTCGTGTACACGATCCTCTTTGTCACAGCCGAATTGCATCAGTCCTTGCACGGTTTTCAGTCGGATAATGTGCGGATCTGCAGGAGCCCCCGTATGGACACGTCTTTTCACATGGCTTCCTGGCCACGCCCCCCCAAGATCCCAGATTTATACTAAGTTAGACCTCAGAGGAGCGTACCACCTGGTCCGAGTTAAACAAGGAGATTAATGGAAAACGGCCTTCTGTACCAAATATGGGTTGTTTGAGTACCAAGTAATGCCTTTCGGGCTTTGCAATGCCCTGGTGGCGTTCCAATACTTTATGTACGACATCCTAAGGGAATTGATCGATGTTTGCACCCTGGTCTACATAGACCACATCCTAGTGTATTCAACCTCAAAACAAGACCATGTCAAGCATGTCCGCGCTGCCCTTGCCAAACTGCACAAAACATCGACTATACGCAAAACTTGAAAAATGCTTTTTCCATGTAACCGAAGTAGAATTTCTTGGTTTCGTTCTTACTCCGAAAAGCATTCAAATGGATGCACACAAGGTGGATGCCATTCTTAAATGGCCCTCTCTGACCTCGTTAAAAGGGGTCCAGATCATGCTGGGCTTTGCAAACTTCTACCGTCGGTTCATCCCAGACTTCTCTCAGATTGTGCATCCGATCACGTTACTTCTACGAAAAAAACAATGAAAAATGAATGTGGACAGAAGACGCTGAAAAGGCCTTCAAAGAACTTAAGGAAAGGTTCACCTCAGCCCCGATTTTACGACACCCTCGTCCGGATCTTCCTTACATCCTGGAAACGGATGCTTCCAGCATGGCTATGGGGGTGGTTCTTTCTCTGAAAGATCCTGAAACCTGCCAATTGCACCCCGTGGCCTTCTGGTCACGAAAATTCACACCCCCTGAACTCAATTATGCCATCACCGATAAGGAACTGCTTGCTATAAAATCTGCCTTTAAGGCATGGCAACATTACCTCTTGGGGGCCAGGCATACAGTCACTGTAATCACAGATCATCGGAACTTATATTTAAAAACAGCAAAAGCACAATCCTCGCGCCAATTACGATGGGCCCTTTTCTTCGCTGAGTATGACTACGTAATCACTTATCGACCAGGCGTAAGAAACAGGAAAGCTGACGCACTATCTCGCATGGGCATCGATGAAAAAGAATAGCAACCCCAGATCCAATGGCCATTATACCTGTGGACAAGCTTTTAGGCCTCACGACAGCTTTAACACAAACTGAGCATAGAAACGTTATCCAATGTGAAATAACCCCAAGCGAGTTACTGGAATGGCATACCAAAGGAAAACAATACACCGTTAAAAATCATCTGCCATATTTTGATGAACGCCTGTACGTGCCTAAAACCGAGCTACAACAACAAATCATTTCGGACTATCACGATTCTTTGATGGAGGATCATCCCGGAATTGCCAAAACTCTAGCCAAAGTGAAATGCAATTATTGGTTGCCCACTTGGCATCGAGATGTCATCCAATACGTTCAGTCATGTGGAGTGTGTGCACAAAACAAGTCATTGAAGCAAAAACCAGCTGGCCTCCTGCAACCATTAGAAATACCTCTGGCACTATGGCACACACTTTCTCTCAACTTCATTAGCGATTTACCTTCCAGCCAAGGGTTTAATACCATTTTAGTAGTAGTAGACTTATTTTCTAAAATGGCACACTTTATCCCTTTCAAAGGCCTTCCGGATGCATCCCATCTAGCAAAGGTGTTATTGGAAAAAATTATCAAACTGCATGGATTCCCTTCAGTCCTGGTCTCTGATCGAGGCAGCCGATTCGTATCTAACTTCTCGAAAAAGTGATGTGCTATGGCTCAAATCGACATCCGGCTATACACCAGCCATCACCCCCAAATGGGTGGTCAAACAGAGAGGACCAACCAGACTTTCGAACAATTCCTACAGTGCATGCTGCACTAAGTCGAAGGAACCTGGAGAGATCTATTATGGATAGCCGAATATGCTTACAACAATTCATTGCATTCCAGTACTGGTCAAACACCTTTCTCACCCTCTACGGCAGACATCCACGTACTTCGAATTAGACAGCCCTCCCAGTATAGAAATGCCGACTGTAAAGACTCTTCATGCAAACATCACTCAGGCCTTTAAAAAGGCAACCAAGAAGTTAATCCAAGCAAAGAACAAGCAAAAAAGGTTTGCTGACCAACATCGGAAAAAGGCCCCTGACTATCAGGTAGGAGACAGAGTTTAGCTAGCCGCAAAATACATACCGCTAAAAGGAACCCAGACTTTTTGCCCTCGCTATTTGGTACCTTATCCTGTTCAAGCCATCATCAACCCAGCAGCAGTTAAACTAGCATTACCAGCCAACATGCAAATTCATCCAGTATTCCATGTCTCACTGCCAAAAGCTGTACCACCCGGTACACAAGTTAAACCACCACCTGAACCCATAATGATCAATGGAGAACCCGAATTCGAAATGAAAGAAATCTTGGATTCCAAATATACCAGATCCAAACTATACTATCTAGTCGATTGGAAGGGTTACGGCCCTCAAGACAGATCTTGGGATCACATTCATGCACTGCGTTTAATCAGAACGTTTCATCAAACTTTACAGACAAGCCTGGACCAGGCAGGAGAATCATTTTAGGAGGGCCTTGGGGGGGAGTGCTGTCACGACCCGTGACCCAAAACCCCACTGGCATGGTCACATGCTAGGTAGGGTTAGGACTCAGGGTTCACTTTGGGCCCCTAGGGCCTTGCATTATCATCATAAATTCTCCTGGAGTCAGTCCTGGTGCCTTTGGCGCCAGGCTCATGTTCTGATTGAGACTTTGGGCCTCATTACACGGTAGGCGCTATGGGATTACCGGCACTGGTAAGGTCACCGGTGCCGGTAATCCCTTAGCACCCTACTACGAGGTCCCTCAGCGGGTCCCGTCCTTAACGCCTGGTCTGACCAGGCGTTAAGGACGGGACCCGCTGAGGGACTTCAGAGCTAATAACGGTACCGCAAATTGCGTTACCGTTATTAGCTCCTTCCCCATTCCCATTTGAGCCTTATGAGGGCTCAAATGGGAATGGGGAATGGTATTTGGAATGGGGACCGACCGAGTCCTCCAGGGTCGGAATGACCCAGTAAGACCCCATACCGCCTACCCGGACCCGGTATGTGGTAAGGGAGTAGCCATGCCGCTAATAGCGGCATGATTACCTCCTACCGTGTAATGAGGCCCATTGTCTTGAAGGGACTACGTTTTCTGTGAAGGCCTGCAGCCAACATGGAGGCACCCACACAGTCTAGTTCCTAAGAACCAGACTGTGTGGTGCAGTGTTTTAGGGTGTGGCAGCCCGGGCTACTTTACCTGAACTACTTTACAGATGGCTATATAAACCACACCCAAGCTACAGAACATGCTTTGCGTTATTCTGCAGCCAGCAACGTGACGCTCATCGTGTTCAGAGACCAGCACCCGGCGATCCTTGAATAGCGGACCTGCAGAGGAGACAAAAGAACATCATTAGCAGTCTCTGCTTACCTGCAACTTTCCATCCGTCGATTCCTGCTGCTCGCAGTCTTCCATCCAGTCAGCAGCATCATCAGGACACCACGCACGCACGGGAACAAAGCACCTGGAGGGAGAGAGAAAGAAGGACAACGTTAAAACAGGTTACTCATGGCATTCACGGCAGTAATCACAAAATCCTGGGCATTTCTTGGCCCGTTCCGCTCCGGAAATCTTCACACGACCAGCAAGACCATTGCGATCTGAAAAGGAATAAAGAATACAGGTTAGCAAGAAAATACATTACCACGCCGCACTTCCCGATTAACTTACCATCCATCATACGCTCCTGCGTCCATCATCCTGGCAGGAGCCTGATCCAAGTAGCGCACCCACCGAACCTCTGTGCACCTAAGGGGAAACAAACAAAGAAAAGACATTAATAGCAAGAAAGGAAAGCAAGGACATTTTAAGACTGCTATAACCAGACTTACCTCCTTAAAGACACTTGAATGGGTTAGCACCAGTGAAGTTAATTCGGTCGCTTCAACCTGCAGAAAACTACGCGCCCCTGCACAGAAGGCAGGACGGAGAGCACGCCAGACATCATAACAAGGTGAGGAGTGGGCCATCAGGTCGAGTCCAGGGGGCTGCTGGGAGAAAACAAAATCTGTTCTTAAGTCCAGTGCTCCTGTGTTTTCAGGCCCGGCCACCATAGAAGGCATCGTCCAGAATCGGGAAGGTCCAGGGTGAATCCGGCAACCAGGGCATAAGGGTGTCCCTGTGGATACCAGGTGAGCGTAATAGTGTCACAGGATCAGCAATATGTTTCCGTTGCAGATATGTCCGCAACAGAGTGGTTAACATGGAAAATGTATGCTACACTGTGTGTTCAGGCATTTCCCATGCTAACATGCATTCACCTCCCCACAACACACACTACATACCCCCAAGCCCACCCCCACCACAACATCCACACACCCATTCACGACTTGCCTTCTGAGACATGCTGTGTCCGTGCTGCTCATGTTCACATTGACTTTCGTGATCGTGGACTGGCGCCGCTGGCTCATTTTTTATTTTGTTTTTTTTATGCAGCTGCAGGGGTTTCCAGACCACTAAAACCACTCACTGTACTGTGGGGTGTAGTGAGCAGGGTGTTGCGGGGATCAACCCTGCAACACCCGCATTTTCTTTTATTTTTTGGGATTCCCTGAAATGCATGCCACCAAAGGTTCGAGGTTTTGGTGTTCAGTCCTTTGGTGGCATGCATTTAAGTACTTTTAGTATAGGTTGGATGTTTTTGCTCACACTGTTCTTCAGAGTGCAGCTCTTTGGGGATTGTCTATGCCCTGTTTCCATTTGGAACAGTGCGCTTTGTGACAGATGTGTCATGTGTGTTGATATTTTTATTGAGGATTTCAAATTGCATGCCATGCCATGGTGTGTGGGGTGGGTGGCCTGGGGTTGAGGGACATTTTGGTGACATACCACCATTTGGATGTGCTATTTTGCATGGGGGGTTTGCTATCTGTGTCTTGCATGTGTGCCTTTTGGTCACACGGGATTGTGTTTGTTTAAGTGGCTAGGGATGCACACAATTCTGTAATTCCAAGGACACATTCTCGGGGTGTTTAGGTTGTGACCGTTGACTGTCCCTTTGTCATAATCGATTGTCACCTGGAATGTGCCAGGCCTTTGTGCACTCCAAGGGGGGGGGAGTTTAGGTGAAAAATGTAGCCACAAGCTGGGTATGGGCTGCCTCGCCATGTGCCCTTTCCTCTCCCATGCGCAGCGGCCATGAGTGTGGTTGGGGATGTGGGGGCACCACCATGTCCACCGGTACACCCCGCTGGGTTGCAACGTTGTGCAGGACACATGCTGCCACAATGATCCTGCACACTACTGGGGGTGCATATAGTAGCTGCCCACCAGAGCGGTCAAGGGAGTGGAAACGTGACATGAGCACTCTGAATGTGCACTCCACCATGCCCCGGGTTGCAATATGGGCTGCGTTGTATCTTACTTGGGGTGGTGTGGTGGGGTTCCGTATTGGCGTCATCATGTGGGTTCTCAGAGGGTGGCACTGTACACTGGGGAGTTGATAATAGTTGTCGTTGTCATAATAGTTGTCGTTGTCAAGTTGTCATTAGGGTTTGTTTATTTGTCTGTATGTGACATGCATGCATGTGCCCAGGCATTTGTACTCACCAATGAGCCATGTGTTTCCATGCCTCCCAGCTTCCAGGTCCCGGTGTAGGGCTGACATTCTGTATATGAAACTGTCATGGGTGGACAGAGGATACTTTGAATAGACGGAGGTGATGATTCCCTTGGCATCGCATACAACCTGCACGTTGATGGAATGCCAGTGCTTGCGGTTGTGACAGATGTGTTCAATGGCCGTAGGTGGTCGTAGGGCCACATGGGTGCAATCAATGGCACTGAGCACTCTGGGGAAGTGTGCCCCCCCTTAAAAGTCCTGCACCATGGCCTCCCTCTCTGCAGGTGTTCTGGGCATGAATATGTCACAGGCTGGGCATTTTTGAATAATCTGTAACATTTGTTGTCACCTCATCTCTGACTCTTACTATAAATGCAGCCATTTATTTGTGGCTCATTAGATTCAAACTAGGCTAGTTCTCTAAATGTGACAACTTTTCATTAATCTCCAGGGAATGATGATGTGTTTGATATAGCAAGTGTTGAAAGGTTTGCAACTTTGAACTAGCACAAGAAATCAGTTACTGATGCAAGTGCACCAAAGCAAAAAACTGCAATGGGAATTTGCTGGATATAAAGTTAGACAATGTTACCTGAGGATATATGACTGACCCATGTTATATAAACAAGCTCAAATTATTCTTCACTGTAAAATCATGTTTGTTTCAGTGGTCAGCATACTTTATGGTGCACTAAATGTTTCATATTTCCAGCAATAATGCTGGTATAGCCGTGTATATATTAGCCAAATAAATGTTCATGTTTGGTGCACTCATTTCAAATGGAGTAGTGAAAAAGATGCAGGGGTACTGTATGATGTGTTAGGAGGTGGTTATTTTTGAATTACTGTGGTTGCAGAATATCAGTAGGTTGATGAAAGTACTTAACTGCATTAGCAAAACAAAAGGCAACTCTTCCATTATGAAAAACAACAACAGTAGTCAATTACTAGAGCTATGACACTGCAGCAATATTTTCTGGAGTGGCATAAAAAATAGGGGTGGAATGCTAGTGGTGAGAAGACTGAAGGTGAGGTTATCTTGGTTAATTCCAGTATTTTGCATGGTGTTGTATCATATTAAATTGTATAGATATGATATCCAAATTAGTTTCAGCTTTTTGCAAACCGATTCTGATGTCCTTTGCCCTTAATTGTGAAGAACCTGCAAACCATATGCTTTATTACTGAACAAAGGAGATATGTTTTACTACGCTTAAATGTTCGAAAAGGTGGTGTTCGCAGATTTCGTCCTTTGACTGCCACACTGTTAGTTTTCACTTTTACATATACATGGCTGTCTTTGAAAGACTATTTACAAGGTTGGAGGAGTAGCTTTGTCTATACCTCCTGTCTGTGTAGCTTTGGAATTATCCTCTCCCTTCTCCTCTTTGGTATTACTGGAAACCAATATTTTGTGTTACAGCCTGGACTCAGAGGGTCACCATCATCCTGTGCATAATCATCATCATCATTCTTCTCAGACATATCATCAATGGACATGGGTGGTCCATATCCTACGCCTCTGCACTCTGTGTTGTTTCACCAGGTTATACGTGCATTCAAGTTTTCATTTTATCTTCCTCCTGACCTACCAATAAGCGAAGGGCTATATCACATTGGCATGCATCCCCCTCACTCTGATATTTACAGGTGTCCCAGACATGTTGGAACTAAAATGTGCCCCTTTCCTATTGCCACTGAATACGGTGCCTATGTTATGCACTCAGTTACAACCTCTGAGAATAATCTCCCCCTTCTTTAAAAGAATTCTAAGACTTGTTCTGGTCATTATTTCTATGATCTCTTTTTATACAAAGATAGCACAGTGAGTTACATCATCAATGTATTATGCTGTTTCCAAACAAAGGTAACACTATGGGCCTCATCACAAGTCTGGCGGTAACCCTTAAATGCGGCGTTAGCGCTTTTACCACCGCATTTAAGGGTCCGCCAGATCATAGCCTTGGCAATTTAAATCTGCAGCAAATTTGCCGATTTTCAGCGCTATTACCGCCGGCAGGAAATCCACCGGCGGTAATAGCGCAAATTTTGCCCATTGGGCCCAATGGGGAATGAGGAATTCCCAAATGGGCCCAATGGGGAATGGGCACTAACCGTTCCGCCAAACCCGGGGGTTTGGGTTTGGCGGTAGGGCTAATAGCGCCAGCGGTAATAGCGCCGGCATTACTGCCCAACTCGTGATGAGGCTGTATGTATTTGCAAGCAACTTCTACTTGGTCTTAAAATACAAATATGGCACATTCCGCTACAGCCACTTAATATGAGTTCATCCTGCCATCGAATTTTTTTTTTTTTCTTTTCTCTTCAACTAGACTTTAATCCTGTCATAGAAAATATGGTGCAGTCATTTACAATCAATTAACATATCATCATCCTGCCTCTGAAGATTGCTAAGGTGATCATTGTCCATATACCTTGCATATAAAAAGCAAGCATAACAACCATGCATACTAATGTTATGCACTCGTTTTACACATCAACTAATACTGAATTGCTCCTTCCCTACAACTTGATTTATTTTCTACATTATAATATGTGCATACAATTAATAAATGTATACATATTTATAGTCTGGAAAAATACTATGCCCAGATGTCATACAATAATTGTACAAATGGATTTTATGAAAAGAAGCTACAATCAGGGGTAATTAGATGTTAAATGTTAAATGTTAAAGGTATTTGTACCGCGCACCATCACCAACGGAGTTGGTCCCCAGGCGCTCTGGCAGATATGAAAACAAGAAGGTGGGATGGGTTATTGAGGTGAAGAGGGAGTAGGATATTGAGAGGAGTGGTGTTCTGTTGGCAGCTTCAACTTGGTATACACCGAGTGCTGAGCTTTGGTGCGAGTATTGGATCGATGTCAGTCCTCGTGTGCTGTTGGTGCGGTTTATGTGTTGTTGCAGTGTTGTGAAGTGTGTGCGGGTTGTTGTGCAAGAGATGATTGTGTGAGTTTTTTGAGATAAGTATGCAGAGATGTTAAGCATTTTTGGTTAGTGGGTTATATTAATTTTAACATGCTAACATGCACAGTTCTGTCTACATGCGGCACAGGTCAGTGTTCACAGTTCCATTTAAATGTGGGATGTGCTAACATTCACGATCCTGTCTAGATTCGACACAGCCTGATGTTCACAGTTCTATGTAAGTGTGGCACTTGCTAAACTTCACAATTACATAATTCCATCTATATGTGGCACATGCTAACGTTCACAATCCTGTCTAGGTGCGGCGCAGGCTAATGTTCACAATTCTAATTGTGTCATTTGCTAACCTTCACAATTCCATCTATATTTGGCACATGCTAACATTTTCATTCACAATCCTGTCTAGATGCGGTGCAGGCAAATCTTCACGATTCGAAGTGTGGCACGTACAAATTTGCTATTACAAATATTCTGTGATGTGATACCTGCTCAAAACAAGTGTAACTTGTTTGGAGATTAGCACAGGAATACCAAATCAGCTCAACAAGCCATGCCTTGTAAAAATCCACACATATGAGGTGAGAGAGCAACATATAAAGAATAGACTCAGCACAGTCTTACCTTTCCAGCATCATGTCAGTACACTTGTTTTTCCACCAGAGTTGTCTGCAGGCAATTCTTGCTCAAGCACAGTTGGAATAGAAGCAGCAAAATCCGCAACAGCCAAATAAACAGCTCACCCTGCATTCCCATAGATGTCAGTCTACAAACCCTGGCTAACATTCACAGTTCTATCTAGATGCGACGCAGGCCAGTGTTCACAGTTCCGTTTAAATGTGGGATGTGCTAACATTCACGATCCTGTCTAGATGCGACGCAGCCTGATGTTCACAGTTCTATCTAAGTGTGGCACTTGCTAACCTTCACAATTACATAATTCCATCTATATGTGGAACATGTTAACGTTCACAATCCTGTCTAGATGCGGCGCAGGCTAATGTTCACAATTGTAAGTGTGGCACTTACAATTGTGCTATTACAAATATTCTGTGATGTGACACCTGCTCAAAACAGGTGTAACTTGTTTCGAGGTTAGCACAGGAATACCAAGTCAGCTCAACAAGCCATGCCTTGTAAAAATCCACACATATGAGGTGAGCGAGCAACATATAAAGCATAGACTCAGCACAGTCTTACCTTTCCAGCATCATGTCAGTACAGTAGCCGGTCAAGGCAGAGCAGCAGGGTTGAATCCTGGCGGGGCCAAACTCAGCCTTTCATCCTTCCGAGGTCGATAAATGAGCACCACACACCGTGGGTAATAATAAGCAGCGCTCAGATACCTGAGGGTTCGTAGCGCTATATAAATGCCAAATTATTATTATTACTTGTTTTTCCACCAGAGTTGTCTGCAGGGAATTCTTGCTCAAGCACAGTTGGAATAGAAGCAGCAGTATCCGCAACAGCCAAATAAACAGCTCACCCTGCATTCGCATAGATGTCAGTCTACAAACCCTGGCAGCCGTTACATCAGCCTTTCCTGCAGGACACCTGTGCAGCCCATCTTCCTGGAAGCTAGTCCACAAGGTAGCTTGTTATCCCTACCGATTGCCCCCTCTAGTCAGCCCACTGATCTGCACCCCAGTTCCTTAGGCAATCCATCAGCCAGGACCCAAACCCCCAAAGCAGCCCATAAGCCTAAACAAAAGGTCCTCCTATAGCAGAGCTTTGACAAGAGTAGAGCACACGTACTTGCACACTAAGGGTTCACAGTCCCAGGCTCTCACACCTAGACCTCTCTTACCTGCAGACTCTCACCACCTACTGCCTAGAACTGCCCACAGTGTTCAGTCTCCTGACAGAAACTGAGTGCTATATTAAGTATGACATACTTATCATTGCATTAATCCCCACCATTGAACCTCCTACTGGAGCTACACTTCGATGCCTCCAGGACATTTCAAACATGGTTTCCCTGGTGCTTGTCCTTTCAGAGCCCTTCGTCTCTGTGTGCTGACTGCCCTGATGAGATGGATGCAACATCACATAGTTTTTTTCAATGACCCAATGACTCTAAAGTCTGCACAAACATCATTGTATGCAGTAGCGGGCTTGCCCAGTGTGACTGGGGCCATAGACTCCATGTTCATGGCTTGTGCACTACTGATAGCAAAAAAGACGTTCTCCAGCAATAGATACATTCAGAAACTTTATCAATGTGCTGGTAGTCCCTGATGCTCACCTCTGCGTGTTTGTTTGTGTGCATGTGATTCTCCTGCTCATCCATGAATCTATCATCCTAGCTCAGAGAAACATGACAAGCATAATTAAGAGATTTAATCAACACATTCAATGGTTGCTGGGTATGCCCACAAGACCCCACCACACAAGAACTGCACTATGGGGCACACCTATCCTGAATATTACCCTACCTCATCCCATTGTGCACACACCTGGATGACAGCACACAGAGTTGACAGCATCATAGGTTGCATATATAACCTTTTGGAAATTCATACAAATTTCTCTTCATTTGGTAGAAATCTCAGGTGTCCTTGCTCCATATGTTAATGTTAATGTTAAAGGTTTTTATACCATGCACCAATGCCACGTGTGTGGTCTCCAGGTGCTCAGGTGGATCTGTAATGCGAGGAGGAAGAGTGGATGGTTAGAAGGTTTCAGCGGGAAAAGAGCTAGAGAGCTGTGATATGGATGATTGAGTTTATTAGTACAGATTGTTGGTGAAGGTCCTGGATATCCATCCAAGCACTCCACACCTCCCCCCGAAATCCACTGAAGTGCACCACATATCCCACCATAGGAATCCATCCTAGTGCACGAGGCCCTCCACAAATACACCCACGTGCAGCACTCCTCCCACCCCGGGAATCAAACTAAGTGTGTCAACCTCCTCCCCTAAAAATCCATCCAAGTGAAGCATGTCTCCCACACCCAAAATTCACATAACTGGGTAACAACTCTCAAACCTGAAATTCATCCAAGTACATCACAATTCCGACCCGTGAAATCTATCAAAGTGTGTCACATTTCCTTACCTATGAAATTCATCTAACTGTGTCACCTCTTGCAGTTGTGATTGTTGTCTTCTCCCTAGTTGCCCTTTCTGGGGTTTTTCTTAATTGTCACCAAAGCAGTCATGTTCCTAAACTTCTCTGGAGTTCGTTAAGCTGTTTATTTCTTAGTAAAAGCCCTATTTCTAGCTAGGTGATGTGTTTACTGGTCTGATGGGAATTTGCAGGGAGTGGTTAGCCGTCTTCCTCGATACCCTACAGGCAGTGGGCCTCATTACGAGTTATGCCGGTAAGGGAAAAATGATGCCGGTATGTAAATACGGGCATCATTTAACGTCCCGTAGCATTCTGACCCGCAAACCCGGCATTAACGGCACCGTTATCTGCGGTGCCATTAATAGCGGCATAGGCGCATACCCGCACCTCTTCGGGTAGTAAATACCGGCATGCCGGTAATAGGGGGCAATCACAACCCACGCAAACATGCAAATACCGGCATCGCGAACACAGAAATAACGGGCTGCATGATGCCGGAAAAACAGGCATCGCGGACCACCCGCAAACAGCAGCCAAGATACAAGGCAGCTGCCACAGGTGCCCACAATCCCCACAGGTGGAGTCAAAGGAGGCTGTGCCAGTTTGAACTGAGCACACCCACACACCCACCCCCCACAGGTGTAGGCAATGCAGAGTGGCCCAGTACAAAAGGAGCACACCCACACACCACACCTCCCCCCACAGGTGTAGGCAATGCAGAGTGGCCCAGCACAAAATGAGCACACCTACACACCACACCCCTTCCTACACCAAAATGCTACTACTAGCATTTGCAATCATGGCGCTTGAGGACATGCCTATACTGCTACAACTACAGCAACAACAGCAACAACAACAACAACTACAGCTGCAAGAACAGGCAGCACAGAGGAGATGCAGGAGGAGAAGGAGGGTGAGACAGGCCCAGCAATTACCACCAGCCCAGCCACCAGCGCCTCGTAGGCAGCCACCAATCCCTCGCACCAGACCCAGCCCATTCAACCTAACCCCTGAGCAGATCCACACCCTGTACCGGTTGCACCGTGACACCATCACCACCATAGTGGGCATGATACACAACGACATTGCCAGCCACATACAAATACGCACTGCCATCCCCCCACTACTGAAGGTGGTGTCTGTGCTACACTTCCTGGCCAGAGGCACCTACCAACACACAGTGGGCCAGCTGTATGGCATTTCACAACCACTATTCTCATGCATGCTGAACCAAGTGCTGGATGCCCTCCTGAAGCACGCAACAACCCACATATCCCTACCACGGACTGCCCAGGAGATAGCTGAAACCAAAGTAGGCTTCCATGCACTGGCAGGCATGCCCAATTGTGTCGGTGCCATCGACTGCACCCATGTGGAATTGGTAGTCCCCCATGCCATAGATGCGGTGTACCGCAATCGCAAGCAATACCACTCCATCAATGTGCAAATGGTATGTGACTCCAGCAAGATCATCACCCATTGCTGCGCCCGATTTCTTGGATCCACACATGATGCCATGGTACTGCGCTACTCCACGCTACCCCATCACATGGAGTGACATGCTGGACCACGTGCCTGGCTGCTCGGTGAGTTGCACAACAGGCCCACGGCCATGCTGTGGGGTACTCATGTGTGCGGATGCAGAAGGGGGGATAGTACACCTGGGTGGGAAAGGGGGGGAGTAGTTTACCTGGGTGGCAATAGCCAGTGAGTGGAGAATGAATGCAGGGCTAAACACTCCTCACCTGACACAGCCAAACGGAAAATGACACATCACTGGGCCACATATCACAAATAATGCAAATGGAAGACAACAAGTAAGAGGCACAACCGGGGCACCATGGTGATGGCAAGCAATGCATGACTGAATAGGATGGCAACTGTGCCCATGCGGCCTGTGTGACCATGCATAGTAAAGAGTATACAGCATGAATTGGAGGCTAAACATTGTCGCACTGCCACAGCACATCTGCCTCAGCATGCATGATTACACCCTGCATCATCTATTCAACCCCATCCAGTGTTCCACACCTCTTTACAGTATACATTCCATATTGGTGACTATTTGGTACACGTACAGGGACATGTCCATGCTCACACCTAATAGCTGCTGCCATGACCATGCTCCCTGAAGGTGTCAGTTCAGAGTGACACACCTATTTGAATCTGCTTGCAGGTGATGGAGGATATCGCTTGAGGCCATGGCTACTTACCCCTGTGCGGATCCCGCAGAACAGCCATGAAGAGGAGTACAATTGTGTGCACACTCGTACCCGTGTTGTGATTGAGCAGGCCTTTGGCCTGTTGAAGGCGCGGTTCCGCTGCCTAAGCAGGTCTGGTGGGGCACTCCTATATAGGCCTGAGAAGGTGGCAAAGATCACCATGGTCTGTGTCATGCTGCACAACATGTGCGTCCGAAGGAATGTACCACTGCCACCTGACATTGACATGCATGGCCCGGGTGAGGATGAAGGGGATGGAGACGGAGGTGAAGGAGCCCCCTTACCAGTACGTGATGCACAGGACGGCCATGCTGTACGCCAAGAACTAATTGACGAATACTTTTAAGATACAGGGACCATGAATGTCTTTTGTCAGTCAGACACTGGGCCAATGTGAACATGCACAAAGGGAATGTTGTAATTTGGACATTGAACACCGTAACACATTAAATGGATGCACACCAAAAATAACAATGTCCAGCCATGGATTGTTCTCCAGAAAACTTGTGTATTATATGAAAGTGCAAAACTGTGCCCACTCCCCCCTCCCACAATCCCCCAACAAACTCCCTCTCCCACCCCACGAACCCTCAAAACACCCCTGTTAACTCCCTCTCCCAGCCCACAGATGCAAAGTGTCCCCATGTGTGCAACGGACAGTGCCCCCTTTCACAATGTGTTTTGCCACAATGTCATTGTCCATGCATTCACTTCTTTTGGACTTTAGTGTTGGGTGGTGCCATGGCCGACTGTCGTGCGCTCCTCCTTATGTGATGCACCGGACTGGATTGCGCCGAGGTGGTAGGGCTAGTAGTTGCAGAGGAGTCTATTGTCAATCGACTGTCTGTGTGAAGGTGTGGCCGCTGCATCGGAGCGTTACCTGCAAGGATGGCCTCCGTGAGTGTCCTCATGCACTCCCGGAAGGCACGCGTGGATGCCTCCACTGCTGCAGTATTGGCTGCTATTGCCCTTTCGATGGCACTCATGGCCTCATTGCCTGCTTCCACCTGCTGGCGCATGATCTGGAGCATGTACTCCTGCCGGGCCTCGACCCTTGTCAGGCGGGCATCAAATGAGGTTTCGTCCGCAGGTCTGCAGATTGCTGGCAGGGTGGAGGAAGGCAGAGTGGAGGTAGGAAGAGTGGAGGAAGGCAGAGTGGAGGAAGGCAGAGTGGAGGAAGGCAGAGTGGAGGAAGGGGCCTGTGCGGAGCCATCCTCCGGGGCACTGTCCTCAAACAGCGCATTGTCTGATTCCCCGAGGTCGGAATCATGTAGACACGGATCATCGAGGCCCTCAGACCCCGCTAGAGGTTGGGGGCTGGCAATGTGGCTTGAGGTGGGTGTGCCAGGCATCATGTCTGATTCTTCTTCCACCTCTGTGGACACAACCAACGTCCCTGTTGGCTGGCGGCAGGGCTACCACTGTTGTGGTTCTTTGTTGTTGGGCAGTGGGTGCAGGTGTCCCCTGCAGGGTTGGTGCCTTGCGTGGCACACTGGCTTTGACAGATGTCTTTTCCTTGGCCAGTTGTGTTGGGGTGTCCCTGGTCCCCTTGCGTGCACTGGACGTGCTCGCACCCCTGTCCAGCTGTCCACCTTCATCATCGGTGCCTGGGGGATAGAAGAGATGCAGGTCATCAGTGATGTTATCAAATGGCAGCTTTGTTGAATTGCGGTGGGATATGTTCATGCATTCAGCCATCATTTCATTTCTGGTTTGTTGCTTTAGGTGTACTGAGGGGGTATGTGGGGAATCAATGCATGGCTGGTGGGGTAGCATTAGTTTGGTCTCTGTGTGGTGGGTGCATGGGCGTGGTTGGGTCATGTGGAACCTCTGTTGGGGTTGGGGTCGTCACTCAGCGTCCATGTGGTGCAGGGAGTGACAATGATTATTCTATGGATATGTTGATGCATCACCTTGCCCACTCTAACTTCCCCAGTTGGGCCACGTCATGTGTCGTGATACGTGGCTGTGATGGTATACTCACCTTCCTCTGTGGTGATTGCTGCGCTGACCTCCTGATCTCCGATTCCCTCAATGGTTTCGGGGTCAATGAAGCCACTTGCCGTCTCCTCCCATGGCATCAATTGGACTGGGGAGTGTGGGCCACCGCCTGTCGCCATTGCGGCTCTCCGGTTCTCAGACATGATCCTCCGGACACGGAGGCGGAGGTCGTCCCACCGCTTCCGGCAGTCGCGCACACTCCTTGGGGCGCACCCCACTGCTGTCACCCTCTGAGCTACCTCAAGCCAGACCTCTTTTTTGCGGGTTTGGGCCGCATGCTTTAGGTCTGTGCTGCGTATTACATCCGCATGCTCTTCCAGGGTGTTGGCGAGCATGGTGAGCTCAGCGTCTGAGAAACGCTGCTTCCTCTGTGTGGATTTCCTGCTGGCCTTGGACATGATGATGCTCCTCTTACACTGTACGACACGGGAGGAGTGTTGGTTGCGGAGGATTGCAATGGATTGTGTTTTTAAAGATGGCCACTGGCCCATTTCCCGTTCCAGCGCGATGACGTAATTTCCAGGTCCGGTTTTGCGAACACGGTTATTCCGTGCCGGAGTTACCGTGCCGGTGTTTAGGGGTTCATTGAAGGCGGTTATGGAGTGGACGCAAGCCACAATGCCGGTATAGGGGGGTTGGTGGGACATTACCGGGATGGTGGTTTTTCCACTACCGGCATGGGGGACGCGCATGCTCGCGCACCCGTGATCGGCCGCTGGTAGCGGGTTCTCGAGGGCACGGACACGCACTTCCCGCCATGCCGGTAATTGTGCCGGATTTTCCGGCTGACTCGTAATGAGGCCCAGTATCTGTTATCTTTTGGGGAGGGTCTGGTGCATTACTTCTGGTCACTTGTTGGTCCTCAGTAGGGGTACACCTCGTCTGAGAGCCATCGTCTGAACCTGCTTCCCTGGCCTAATCATATCAGGCCTACCAGCTTCTCCTGTTTCTTAGTAGTCCTTCTTTAGGTGGCTGGTGAGGGGGTGTCTCTGTTTAAGATCTCTCTTCCCAGTCCTATACCTTTTCCTCTGTTTCCTTTTTCAGTACTTGCCTGGTGTGCAGATGCTATTCAGACAGTCTCATTGTGTTCGGAGCTGAAGAGCCAGGTTTTAATAAGTTTTCTGAATTTTGGGAAGGGAGTTCCACAGTTTCATGGTTAAGCGGGAGAATGCTGATCCACCCAGTGTTTTCTTTGTGTATTGTTTGGGTTCTAGGCAGATGTCATTGCAGAATTTCAAGGTTCTGGTTGGTTTGTAGATGGAAAGTTTCTTTTGAATACATTCTGCTGCGTGGCTGTGTATTGCTCTGTGCGTTATGCATATTGTTTTGAAAGTGATTCTATTCTATGTGAGTAGGGCAGGCAGTCTTGGGCCAATTCATTGCAATCTTGGATTCCAAATGCACATTATCCATTAAAATTCCAATAACACAGGAATGTTATAGAGAGAGCATATGGCCATGCATGCAGACATTGTGACTCACTCTTAAACATGCAATCTGGGAATGGTGGTGTTGCTCATAAGACGCCTCACAAGACCCAAACTACCAGCAAGCATGTTACTGTGGAATTCTGACAAATACCATGTCCCCCTCATTGACACATGCATGATTGATTGATTGAGTGATTGATTGTGTAAGGAACTCATTGTGGCAATAGCAAGACAGACACAAGTGATCACAGTTCAAAGGTGTTTATTGAATGTTATCAGGGTGTGAAACACGCCTATCTAACCCTAAATCTACGATGGGAGCAAGCTACGACTTCAAATAATAATAATGCAGTCCTAGTGGAGTCAAGTCAAATAAAAAGGTCCTATACTAAAAAAAAATAACTATTGTCAAACCTTACCGGTATGCTACAAAATAGTGTGGGGTAATGTTCACAAGAAAAGAAAGAAGTGTTCAAAAAATGATAAGTCAGGCACTTAGGGCTGGGGTCTCCCTTCCCCATGTTTTTAGCATGGGACAAGGCGGGAGTCTTAAGCACAGGACACTCCTGGGTTTCTCTGGCATGAGGTTACAGCTCCTTTCATCAATATCAGGGACTTCTATACCCAAGTCTCTTTTATGCAAAAGTTCCTTCTGCTAATCTTCACGTCGGGCGATTACTCTTTACCCTTGGATAGCCCTCAACGGGGCTCCGATCCTTCTCTTAACTAACCACTCACTGGAGACATCCCTCAGTCGGGTTTACGTTTGTTACCACAATGTTCACAGGTGTGTTACTGTTTACCCTAATTCGCAGGCATCACTCAGTCAGGTTCACATTTCCCTCAACAACACAGGACACGTGGGTTGTATCACAATGTGGGATTCACCTCCCTTAGCTTTCACTTGGCATCCCTCTGTCGGGTTAACATTGCCATTTTTTATTTTTTGTATTTTATTTAGTTTATAGTGCAATTGGTTAATGACAACCTTATACACTTTCTAAAATACATTATCAAAAGTTATTTAAAAAATACCATACATACCAAGATACAAAATTATAATTTTACAAAATGCATACAATAACAATCTTACAATGTTCATACAATTTCAATTTCATTACATTACAATGAGTTTCCTTATGGGCTGATCTTCCATTAGGTCAATACATAAAACAGTATTCTACTCAATGAGGATATTACTAAGATAACATTAAAAACTGCACTATTAAAACATTATTAAGAAACCATTTGTTAAAACCATTCTCCACTTTGTTTAATCTCATCGCATGGGGTTATACCTTAATTACCTTCATACTTCACAGCTGGGCATCCATATAAACCTTATCATTTTCATCCCCTGAGCTCCAGCCCTGTTTTCTTCAATTCACTTGTGATTTTCTTCCATATACAATACCCTGCCCCTATATAGACCAAAGTTTCACTTATATAAATATTTGACCAGAACTGGTTAGACATAATCATCCTTAAATCATGTACCAAATCTTCATATCCCTTATAATCCCACTCTAACCAATGTTGGCTGGCAGTCAATAAATGTCTGATCGTCTTGATCTCTATATGGCAGAACCTACACAATCATTTTTCTCTAGGTTTCCCCATCCATGTATCCACTTATTCATTGCAAGGTATGATGTTAAATATCAACAGGGTTATGAATCTGGAGAATTCCTTGTTTTTGAACTTCCACAAGTAACTGCATGTCTGGTTAGATACAATTCCCTGGAGGCTATATATTGCATACTGTCTCTTTTTAGTCACTATGGCTAGATTTTCAGTTGTATCCAATTGTATAGCTTTGGGTTTTAGACATTTATACAATTGTTTTACCTCTCCTGCTTTCTTTCGTAGTTTCAAATTAATTTCATTTAAGAAGGAAAGCGTAGTATTTTTCAAATCTTTTATGAAATTATTGATCTTCTCCATCTTAGCCATACCCCTCCTAATCACATTCAGTAAGCCCTCTTCCATGTTATCTTCCAACAAGATTTTAATATATAGCTTGCAACATCTTATTTTCCATATTGTGGTTAAAGAGGTAAGCTCAAGTTCACATCTTATTGCCTCCACTGGTGTGGATTTAGACAACTTCATGACTGGTCTTCCCAGCTTCCCGTCTATTTTTCCCAGATCATCTGTATGACTTAATGCCACAGATTCCAGTGCATACAGTACAAATGGTATTATGCAACTCTTATATATCTCCAAAAAACCCTCCACAGAGTGGCACTGCTTTTTTGCCATGTATGCTCTTATAACATTCCATTTTTTAACCATCTTAATTAATATAATATCATGGAAAAAATTATGGGGAGGGCTATTCAATATTGGCATGCCTGGTTATGGATATGTATCTACTACCTCAATAGTTTCCATATCAATTCCACATGAAATTATTACTTTCCTTCTTCCTTTTCATTCCCCCAAATACCATAATCTTTGTTTTCGCTACATTAATACATAGATCATTTGCATGATAATGTATCTCATTTAACACCCTCTGTAGGGCAAGTGGAGTTTTATCAAGTATTACTGTGTCGTCAGCATACATTATCCAGCTGATGGCAAGCTCCCCAACTTTACGTGGGTGGTTATTTATTCTTTCAAACCTTTCCCCCATATCTGCTACATAAAGATTATACAGGACTGGAAATGTTACACAGCCCTGTTTTAGACCCAAATTTGTTTTAATAACCATTGAAATGTTGGTTCCTTTATCTGGACAAATTGTCACCGTAGTCTCCTGATACATTTCTCTTATAACATGTAATATTAGGGGGCATATATCTAATCTGCTAATTTGCTCCAAAGTTTGTCTTTGTTGACACAATCAAATGCTCTCGAGTAATCGAATAAACAAACATATCATTATGTTCCCTTATTATTCATTGTATCTGCAACAATATGATTAAACATGACCATGTTGCCCAGGGTTGTATACCCCTGCCTAAAGCCAGTTTGTTGAGGGGACAACATATTATTCTCTGTGATCCAATGATTAATAATATGCAACAGTAGCATGCAAACATTTTTGCAACCGGTATCTGCCATGGATAATGAGCGATAATTTTTTGGACAAGCTTTTTTTCCTTTTTAATGTATGGGTACAAAAATAGCTTTCCACCAACTACACCAGTATTTTACCCTTCTTCCATATCAGAGTGAACAATTATGATCTTTCCCACAGCTTCTATATCCCCCCCAATAAACAATAATCAGGAGTATTTCACCAGAGTAGCCACACTTTCCTATGATGGCACACATAACAAAAGAGGAGCAAGCAAAATTGTCATACTCTCGAATGGTTAAAGGACATTTAGCCCCAATACAAACCCAACCCCCCTACACAGGTCGACCTTGTCACCACAAATGGCAGGCTTTGTTAGTATGTTATAACCATCTAAAAGTATCGTGCCATTGACCCAGCTCTTCTGTAGGACAAACACATCACAACTTTCCAGTAGGTTAGTTCCTTCTTTATGTAAGAATGAGCGGCACCCTCTACCATTCCAGGATATAATAATAATTTGCTGGTCAACCTCCTTATCTCAACATTCTTCCAGATAGCTCTTGTCTGGGATCCACCTCTCCATTTTCTTTTTACTAAAAAAAGCCAAGTTCTCTGTTCTCATTTTGCTTCAAATTATTATTTCTTTTTACGGTGTTTCCCACGATATTATTGCATACAATTATTTCAAATTCTTAATTCCATAAACCCTTGGAGTATTCCATCATTAATTCAACAATCACAGCTGTCCCAAACTGTATGATTTCCTAGTTGTCCCAACTACCAAATTCTGGTAATATGACTGCCTCAATGTCAGTAGTTTATATGCATTGATGTTGTGGGATATTTTGTAATTGTTCCAGTAGCCAATTGCGATTCACATTCAGTTTAAATCTGTTTTCTACCTCTACACACTCAATGTCTTTTAAGGACGTCTCAGCGAAAGCTGCACTATTCTTTTTTACTACATTGTTCTTTGTTGTTTTTCCCCCTTACCCTTACTGTTGGCCCCTATATTGTTATTTCGTTTGCGTTGTATGCTTCTTTTTTGGCCTTGTGAATGAGTGTTTTCACCCTCAGAAATGGTATCTATATTCCAAATCCCTTCTCCCCAGGCTTCATTTTCATTTGACTCTAATATTTCAATATCCCTATCATTGATCATGCCACATTCATCATTTACCATCATACACAACTCACTCAAATCACCTACAACCTCTTTCATTATACCCTCATTTCCCGTTGTGTGTTCTTTTTTATAGCTTCACTACTTAGGGGGAAGTTTTCACTCTTTGTTTGATTTCATATTCTCGATTATAGTGACTACTAGGTCCATTATACGCTGCTGATCACTCATCAGCTTTGTGCAAATGCCCAAATGTATGTCCACAGTGGTTGTCAATTAATCTTTTTTCCCCCATTTTTAGTGAAATGTCAGCTACACTCTCTGGGTTATTCCAAGAATAATCCCCATCATTAATTGAAATATTATCTTGAGCCAGTTTTTCTAAGTCTGGTGTCAGTGATTAGTTAGTCCCTATCACATTGTTCCTATTCTCCAAATTCTCAACATTTTTTTCCAATTGAGTATGACCCAAACCAATAGGCAGCCCCATTGAGTGTTGTCTGAAATCATGACAAAGTTTAAGAGTGAATTATTATCCATCATGGAGCTGTTTTCGGGTAAAGGGAGCGTTCCTTCCTTTGACATATCTTTTACCATGTCTTTTTTTGTAACGAAGTTTGAGATTTTCGGTTGTTCCAACATTGATTTGTCTCATGACACTTTTTTCCTTACTGGGAATGTTTAACAGCTATTGAAGGGATAATGGGTGTTGTACTTGTATTACCCTTCTTTCTTTGCAGGTTTTGAGATCTCAATTTGGGTCCCATCCCGCTCTTTTTGTATTTCCTTCCACAATCACCCAAAGAGGAGATACAATCACAACAATATAGATTGTGCTATAATTCAACAAGCCAAGTCTGACTTCCCAATCCGGGAGGATAGCTCAGCGGCAGCGTGCGCGTCTTGGAAGCAAGACAACACGAAGGAACAACAGGTTCGATCCCCGGGTCCGCGCTTAGAAACCTCTGGGTGTTAAAGCGCGTTATAAATACGTAACTAAGAAAAAAAAACACAATTACGCAACTAAGAAAAACAAACAATTCCTGTAACAGCGCCTCGATGCCTGCGGGCTGTGTGAGCGCTTTATAAATGTTAAATAAATAAAATAAATAAATGCAACACCTAATATCACAGAGTAGCAAATGGAACACCTTCTTGCAATAGAAACATTTTAAAAATGCTACACCATATTACCATATATCAACTTTTAGGTAGTATATCTTTATACTACAGTGAAGTCCTCCAGCAAGTAAACAATGATGGATTTAATGGACTGCACCAATATACAATTACTTGGGAAAGGACTACTCACGGCAACCCGCAACAGTAATCTCTCAGGGTGCGTTCTAACCCTTTAGCTCACACCTTCCTTAAAAGGGAAGGGATAATTAAGAGTGTTTACCTATCTAACGGGGAAAAAAAGTTTAGAGGAGGAGCCAAGGACACCCACTCCACATGCTCTGCCTACATTACCAGAGACATATGAACCAAAATATGTGACATATCCTGAACAGGTGAACCAGCAAAGAGAAGAGAGCGGGCTCTGTGCAGTACCCATAAGAATACCCATACCTAAGAGAATATGGGAGTTAAAGTACCCATTGAGGAAACCCTAATTGCACCCAAGACAATATGATGGACATTTCAACGAGATGCCTGATGAAACAAAGAAACGGAATGACCAGGATGAATGGTGACGTCATGCAAAGTTGAATCGACACCCAGATAGAAAGATAACTGGAAAAAAAAGAGACAGACGTTTTATAAAGAACAAAGAAGTACCAAGGATAAGTGACATCTTGGGATCAATAAGAAGAGACTTATGCCATGAACCTGATGAAGATATTTAGTTAGTTTAAACATGTACAGATACAATGAAACGCAAGCAACAAAGTAATCATGAAGCTAGCCATATGCTTAAATAGATTAGACTGTGGGAACCGCCAACATATACCTATATACCTCATAGATACATGTGGATTAAGAAAATAATTAATGTTTCCACTATGTATGAAGCAGTACGGACAACGCAAGAAGTTCAGTGTCCCAGTTACAAAAACAATTGAATTAAACAGAATGAATTTCAGCTAAGGAGTTCACTGAGCCAGAAAAGGCAAGTTCTTATCAAACTGGAGTTGGCTGACATTGGATACAATTGACATGGAAGAACAGAAGCTCCAATTCAGAAAGGTCAAGCAAAAACAAAAGACGTCAGAGGATTATTGAGAATAACATCAAATACACAAAAAGGCAAAATTTCATGTTGTCCAGTTAAGTAATAGAGTGAAGTTGGATGAGTTGGACAAGTGGACAAGTGAGATGATCACACCTACGCACTGAAGCCGGGTAGTAACCATACTCCTTAAAAATTCTCAGAGAAAAGTACAGACTCAAGGCCAACTTCAAAGTACTAATTGACACTGAACCATCAAGGTGATGATGAATCACATTTTTAATTGGAGGGAAGCTTATATCAAGACAAGCTCACCCACAAATGATTGTTCCATCTGGGTGCTGCTCACGTAGGTGGAAAATTGCTGACGGGGGTTAGTAGCCAACCAATTGTAGAGGACCTCGTAGTTGGGGGTCCTATAGTCTGTGTAGCCAATGGGATGTCATAAATGTAGTGATGTTCATAGTGGCCATTTTGAATGGAGGGCTTAGTTAACTATCCTTATACCTCTCTCCGTTACTCCATACAGTTATAGAACCTATGCTTAGTTTGCACTTAGAACCAATCCCACTTCCCGATAGGTTTCTGTAGTTTGCCACATATAATGAAGTAGTAATGACGCAGGTCAACACGTCAGCTATGACCAATTATGGGTATAAGAACCCAACTTTTTAATGAAATAGAGTCAGAGTATCGAGCGATTGCTGATGTTCGTTGTACTCCCTGTTTTAAGATACTTGACATTAAAACAGACACACTTTTGCCAAACTATTTGTGTCATCTTGATTATTGATGTATGATTAAAATCTACATCCCCATCTATCTCAAAGGTACTGCTACTCATCTAAAAGGGCTAGAAGCCTCCAGTTCAGAAGTACCTCAAGCCCAAGCTCCCCGATCCCCTGAACAGTGGAACAGCAACTTTCCAAGTGACAACCGTAAAATCATGAGTGCAAAAGCGTGCACCTGTTTCTTAAATAAACCTTCCGTGAAGGAGGGGTGAGGCACCAGATGCACGTCCTGCGTAGGTTAATAGAAGGCTGTTTTCAAATGCAGTGTTTTCCCAGCAGAACAGCGACTTTCCAATCGACTTCCTCGAAAGCATGCGTTGTCATTTTAGTACAGTTCAAAAGAAAGTCATTCTAGATCCCCTAAGGTTCTTCCCTCCCAAGTCCAGGTCTTAGAACACTGTCAAGCTTTCCCTTAAGCCCCCAGTCAGGATTTCCTTTAAGCCCAAATTAGGCTTCACACAGTTCTATTATCTCTCAAGGTTCCCCTCCGTCGGGCTCAAACCTTTCTCAGTGGCTCTTATGCCTTGGCTTTTTTATGTTTCCCCTTCCCGAAGTTACATTTTTAAATCTGGTCTCCTATTTCATATTCTCTGACAGATGCCGTCCTATCATAATATGTCTGTGCACTCTCAGCGTTCTTTTCCAAATTTCGCTGCACAAATGCAAATGCATATTGCAAGTGCTTTCTCAATTCTTCAACACATTCATAAATTGTGGACATATTTACAAGCACCTGTTCATTTGTTCTGTAAAGTAACTGTTGTGGCTTAACAATGTCCCTTCATGTCAATATTTAATGGGGGCTGAGATTTGTTGATCTAGAGTGTGTTGACCTGATCGCCATCAGTACCAATGGAAGCCGCAAATCCCAACTTGATCCTGCTTCAGCTACAAACATTTTCATCATATCAAATATTGATCTGTTACACCGTTCCTGTAAGAAATGTGTAGCTTTCTCTTCACACCCAAGATTTGACATATTTGTGTCATTAATGCACTAGTGAAATTACTTCCATCGTCTGATTTTATTCTTTGAGGTAAACCAAATCTTGAAAAATATGATTTACAAGCATAGTGGCTGCCGTTTGCGCACTGCAGTCTAGAGCTGGAATGCACTCCACCCATTTGGACATTAGACAAGTTACTGTCAGCATGTACCTGGTTCCCCTTACTGATCTTCTTACAGGCCTGACATAGTTGACTTGTAAATCAGACCATGGGAGTGTCAAGCCCCTTTTCATCAAAGATGTTCTATGAGCCGGTGACCAGGTTGGAACGGTGCACACACTAAACACCATCTGGTGTAGAGCTCAACAGGTATAATCTTTTAAAATTCCAAAGTTTTTTGTGAACTGTCCTGCAGTTATGACATAGTAGGCATGGTGTAACATCAATCCTCGAAATGACAAAGGGACTACCGATTGTGTTTGGCCTTTCACAGATTCTCTAATCATCAGTCCATTTTATAATCTATTTTTTTTTAAATGATGTCAATTCCTCTTTCCCTTTACAAACCTCTTCAGTGAGAGGATTTAGTTCTGCGTCTAACACACGGTTATAACATAGGTCTAGAGTAAGGTCTTCCTTTTGTGCTTTGATCAGATCCTGATGCAGAGTATCAAAACTCTATAGTGCCACAGGCTGCTCAACTGATTTTGGAGTCTTGGAGCGTGTTATCGCATCTGTGTTTCACCAAACACGTGTTTAGTAGGAAATAACTCCCCATTGCAGCTCCAATTTTGGGTAACTGATCTGCATTATCATTTCCATCTTTATCCTCAATTGGTGTTTTGAAATGACCACATATTTTCCTCCAATGGATTATCAGATCATTTTCTGACAAAAGCTTGTCTATATCGGGGATCATCATGCCATGTTTAAGTGGTTTCTTGCTATAGGTGAGCATCCCTTTCACTTTCCAGCAAGGTAAATACTCCACAAAAATATTTTGTGGATATTCAGAATCAGTAACTAGAATTATTTGAGTTTATTATCTACTGCTGCAGATATTGCCTTATATATAGCGGCCAATTCTGCCACTTGACTACTTCTGGGACCTATCCTCATGCTTACTCTTGGAATGCTGTCACATTTAAACCATATGTTTCCTAGTCCTGCTGCAAGCTATTTTTCTGTATCATTTTCTACATGGTATGTGCATCCATCTACATACATAGTTGGTAAATCCTTACATGTTTCTTCTTGAATGCATTGTGCAGGGATTGCTCAAATTCATTCAAACTTGTTTCTAGCTCTGTGTCATCAGGTGCACATACAGCTGCAAAATCATGCAATTCTGCTGGTCCTTGAGCAGAATTGCATGATTGTGCTCTTTTTATTTTGTCCATATTTCACTTCTACGGGAAATCCCTGAAGTGCTAATGTCCAGGAGGTAATTATTGTCTGGGCCAAATTCCCTGATCAGATTCTCTTACCTTACAAAAATTGTAGAGGCTGGTGATTTTGTTTCATGTTTCATTAATCACACGCTCATTTTGAATTATGGGACGGAAATGTTTTAATGCCCAGGCAGTGGTCAGAAGCGCTTTTTCGCATTCAATACATTGTGGGGGTAATTCATAGAATTCGGCGCACAAGTGGCGCATGCGGCTAGCGCACAGAGTGCACGTGCGGCAGTCTGCGCCAGCCGCGTGCGCCAAAACACATTTAGGCGCACAGCGTATTCATGGATTTATACATCCATAAGCAGCCATGGCGCAGAGTGGTGCAGCGACCCTGCAGCAGTGCCAGTTACGCCCCAACCCCGCCCCGTGCACCAAAAACATCTCAGAAATCCAGTACATGGCGCAAAGGCCAGTGGACCAGCATACAGCCCCCCATCCATGAAAAGGTGTGTAAAACTCCCTGTGCACCCCTCGGAATACATGTACCCCACTCGCGCCAGGCCTATCGCGTGTAAAACTCCCCACGCTCCCCCTGGAATCCAGGTACCCCGCTCGTGCTAGCGAAATTGCGTCTTAAACTCCAGGCACACCCCCGGAATACATGCACCCCACTTGCGCCAGGTAAATTGCACAGGAAAAGTCCCCACTGTGGTGTGGGCTGCTTGTGGGTCATGCCCAGGGTGGATGGGCTGCCTATGGAGCATGGACAGGGTGGATGGGCTGCCTGCGCATAATCCAGGGGTACGCAGGGAGTTTTACACGTGATAGGGCTGGCGTGAGCAGGGTACGTGTATTTCAGGGGTGCACATGGAGTTTCACTCACGTTAGGCCTGGAGCAAGTGGGGTACGTGTATTTCGGGGGTGCGCGTGGAGTTTCACATACGATAGGGCTGGCGCGAGCGGGGTATGTGTATTTCTGGGGTGCGTGTGGACTTTCACACGTGATAGGCCTGGCGCAAGCGGGGTACGTGTATTTCTGGGGTGCGCATGGAGTTTCACACGCGATAGGGCTGGCACGAGCGGGGTATGTGTATTTCGGGGGTGCGCATGGAGTTTCACATGCGATAGGGCTGGCGCGAGCGGGGTACGTGTATTTCGGGGGTGGACAGGGAGTTTCACATGCAATCTGGCAGTATGTGCCCTCCCGGGTGTGCCCCCCCACCCCCCTGGTTGCCCACACCACAGGGGACCAAGCCACACCCCAGTCCATGCCCCGCAGACAGCCCATCTCCCCTGCCCATGCCCTGCAGGCAGGCCACATGGCACCATGCACATGGGAGACCCGAACTCATGTCCAACCCCCATTGACGGGCACCTGCCAGCAGGCCCGGACTCATGTCCCGTCAACCACCCCACCCACCCCCATTGACGGCCACCTGCCAGCAGGCCCCAACTCATGTCCCCCCACCCACCCCCATTGCTGGGCACCTGCCTGCAGAACCCAACTCAAGAATGCCCCCACCCACCCCACCCACCCCCATTGATGGGCACCTGCCAGCAGGCCCCAACTCATGTGACAACCCGCCCACCCAACCCACCCCCATTGACGGGCACCTGCCAGCAGACCCTGACTCATGTCGCCCCACCCACTCCACCCACCACCATTGACGGGCACCTGCCAGCAGGCCCCGACTCATGTGAACCCCACCCACCCCACCCATCCCCATTGACGGGCTTCTGCCATCAGGCCCCGACACATGGACCACCAAACAACATGTCCTAACAAAACAGACCCATGGCCCTAATACCAACCCAAATCCCCTTTGCCCCCCAGTACAAGCATGCAACCATCCACAGCACCCACTCCCAAATGACCCATGGCATGACCCTCTTAAAAGAACCACCATGCCCATGCATAAATGTACAACAGAGCCACACAGTGGCAACACATGACTGAGGCAATGTTACTTGAGACATGCACAAAAGCAATGATGGTACACAACACCAATCATGAACTCAGAATGAATGTATTAAAAACCCAATGAAATTACCAGAAAGAAAAATAAATGTGAAATTCAATAAACAATGACAGATATTAACAAAAAAGAATGAAAATCCAATGAAAAAAAAAAAATCCACAACATGAAAAAAGAATAGAGGTCCATCGGCAATGTCAATAAGAATAACATAAACCAAAAAAAATGAAACCATTGATCCATGGGAATTGTCCATAAAGAAAGTATGTACAAGTCTTCAACTATATACAAACAAAGTCCAAAGGGTCCATGATCCCAAAAATAAATGAAACCTACCAAAAAGTCACAGAAAAAAAATAAAACGATATACATGAAGTGGAGCAAAGTCCATTAACTCCAAAATAAAAGAAATAACAAAGGAAACCTAACAGTAAAGAACTATGTACAAAGGCGGCAGGCAAGTCCTACGGCTCACTCTTTGATGTTCCGGGCCAGGGCATCATCGAACTCCTTTTCAATGTCCCGGAGGCGGGCCTCTTCCCTGGCCTCAAGGTCTCGCAGGGATGCAGTCATGGTGGCCTCCAACTCGAGGCACTCAGCCCGCCTCAACGTCCTGCGCATGGAGTTCTCTGCCCTGACGATAGTGAGCGTGCCTCCTCCACCTGCCGCAGCTCCACATATGTCCGCTGGCCCAACCGCTGCCACACGGAAGACACTCCCAATCCAGCGTCCTCCTGCCTTCCGGCCGATTCCTGCCCCTGTGATGTTGATGGCCCCGATCCATCATCGCTCCCACCTTGAACCTGCTGCTGCCGTGCATGTGCCCTGTCTGTCAATGCCTGCATGTCCTCCTCCTGCTGTTGGGGTGGCTGTTAGGCAGAATCCTGTGCAGTTCAGTTAGGGAGCACTACAGAAGATTAGGACTACAGGTGAGAGCAATACATCCCCTTTGGTGTCAGTCTGTACCACAAAGATTTAGTTGGTAGCTGTGGCTAAGCAGTCAGACCCATTTAAAGAGGGAGATCAGCAGTATTCAGGTTTTACACAATAGGCCTTCAGTACTAAGGAACAAGGAAACACTGACTAAAGCTTTGTATTAAAAAGGAATATATATTTATTTTACACACTTCTAGTTAAGCACAGTTATCACAAATATTAAGCAAGTTAAATGTGGTCAAAGAAAACATACACCACTCCGTAGATAAATTGTAGGCAAGTTTGAGCAAGAGTGAAAACTGAGCAAAACGGCAGAGTGAAAACAAAACACAAATGGCACTCTAGCAATTTCTCACAAGTGAGGGAAAGGACGAGTTATACAGAAATAGCTTCTTATACACCCTAGCAACCCTTCCCATAAGATTGTGAACCAGTTTAAGCAAGGCAGTGCATCACTATAGTAAATGAAAACTGAGCAAAATGGCATTTCACAAGATATGAAAGTATGGAGGAAAGGGTGGTTATAAGAAATTGGTGCACCAACACAGTCAGTGGTACAGGGCAAGGGCCCAGAAGCAAAATGTTCTTGTAGCTGCAGTCAAGTCTTTGGTTAACGATTTTTAAAAGGTGGATGCAGAAGGTAAAAGACAATGTTAAGAGAGAGGGGCGGCCAACCCAACAGGTTGGTAAAGGATTTAAAAACCTTTAGCTCTACCGCGAAGAAAGGGCGGCCTGGCGGAACAATGTGCCTTTAAAATGAAGAAGTGGCTCCTGCAGTGGCGGTTGTTCCTGGTAGTTCCTGCAGGTCGGGGGATCCAGCAGAGGAAGAGAGGCTCTCATTGTGGAGGAAGGTTTCGAGTTACTGCACTACCCAGGGATGAAACCAGCCGCAATGCTGCCCGACGAATAAAAGGTATGCTCCTTTAAATCGCTGTCCGGCTGGACTGGTGCCTCCGGTTTCCGAGTACAGGGTACTGGTGTTTCAACCACGGCAGGTCCAGGAGGGCGATTGGCAAACAGGTTGGCCCCAACAGCTCAAGGGAAGAAGGCTCTTTCAGATGAAGATCTTCTCTCGTCGTGTGGAGAAAAGTGGTGAGACGCTGCAGCAGAGCTTCAGCGGTGGTTCAGTCGTTGCAGATGTCTTTGGCTTCTCTCCTCTTCGGCTTTTTAGTTCCAGTGGCGATGTCTTGCTCTTCCAGTCCTCAGGACCCTGCTTTTATGCAAAAAGATCCCCATTCATACAGCCTAGCTGTCACTCACACAGTGGAGTGGTCATCTTGGTGGGAGACCCTCCAGCCTATCAGGATAGAGTGCGACATGGGTTGCTGAGGCAACCCTGTCCAGGGGTCCTACTCCCCCTCACACACAATGGACCCACCCCAGACTCAGTGGCGCTGAAAGGAGAGCTTCTTGGCATCACACTCCCCAACGCACATATCATTTGAACCCACACACATATGCAAATTAACAGGAATGTTGCAGCAGGCAGCAGCATCCATACACATACAACATCATGAACATCCAAAGGTTATCCTGACATCACATGGAACATGGGGAGTGCCGAACACATGCACAGAGGCCACCAGACATACATGCATCTGTACATCTCCACCACCTGTCACAGTGTAATCATTGGCAACTATGTCACATCTGCCAATTGGGTTCCCACATATCTTTGTCACATGCATCCATGGTGTATCACATTCGCACACATGTCAAACACACACATGCACATGTATGCTGTGCACGTATATGAAGGTGGAAGCAGCATCCATGTGTCACACCACAACCATGCCACAGTACATACACAGAAATGCAAACATGTGTGCATACCCACATGCATTCGGCATCATGCATTTGAACACATACACCATTGATGTGCCTCACACATGACTGGACTCACATGCGGCAGGCTGTTAGGGAGAATTCTCTGTTTAGGCTGAATTTCCTAACCTAGTGAGTCCCCCAGCAGCTTTGCTGGATTTCGGGGGTTTGTTTTTTTCCATCCTGCCAAGAGTGAGACTCTTTTCTCCCACTCTTGGACATAAATGTGGTTAATTCCTTTGAATGTCAATGTGTTCTATGGGCTATGGGGTCTTTTACTCCATAGGGTCTCATGTGTTTTGCTATGTGTGTTACACCGCACCCTCCATGCCGTAACACTGGGGTGTCCTAGAGGATCCCCACCATAGACTCCATACCCAGGGACTGACTACTGTCTCCCAGGGCATGTAAAGTCACCATTGGCTTTACTAGACCTAAATTCACTAACAGAACTAGTACAAACCATCCTATTGTGGACGTACTGGTAGGGGTAATTCGATTACCCCTGGGTCTGTTGTTCGAGGGGGCACTGTCCCGTCCCCCCTCATCGAGTTTTGGCTGGTGGCAGTGGAAGCTACTTGTTATATTCGACCCCGAATATAATTCTATGGGATTCTTCCCATTGTTGGAGGCTAATACTTTTTCCCGTTAGTCTCTAACATACCGCTGGTTTATTTGTCTTAAATAAATCTGCCGGTTGGTATTTTCTGCCAGAACTCGTTTTTTAAAATGGTGTCTGTGCTCGCCTCTGTAACTCCGAACCAAAGGTTGAGCCCTTTGTTCCACTCCAAAGTGGTGCCATTCTGTCTGGGTACCACAGGGGGTGTGAGAGGGGGTTTAGGCACCCTGGACTGAGTTGCCTTGCCAACTCCAGTCGCACTCTGGTGTGATTGGCCCAAGTGGTGAGCCACTCCGCTCACCACTTAGCGTGTTCTGATTGACAGCTAGGCTGAATGAATGGGGGTTTTCTGCATAAAAGCAGGACTTTTGGGACTGGATCTTCAGAAGTCGCCACAGGCCCTAAGAATCCGACGAGGGTAAAGCTGAGCCGACCTGCAACGACGACACCTCCGGTGGAGCCCTGCTGAACCGTCTCACCACTTCCCAACGACAGAGGATATCTCCCGGCTGGAGAGTCTTCTTTCCCCTGACTGGTGGGAACAACCAGTCCCTTTGCTTTTTCTTCGCTTCCAGGGCGTAGCGGTCGAATTGCCCGTGCTGAGCACCCCGGCAACCGGATAGCCACTAGCCCGTACCGCGACCAAAAGATGGTGCCTTGTGACGGAGCACTCCGCGGCTGGTCTCTTCCCTGGTGGTGCAATGATCTTCAACTTTCCTTCGACGACAAGACCATCTCATCTCTTGGCAAAGCCCCGACTTGCATCCACCACCAGGAACAACTTCCCCCGCCGGAGCTGTCTCTGCACTTACAAGGTACTGTGTCCGGCTGGCTTCCCTTGTGACGGTTAGCGTGGGGTGTCTTAAATCCCTACCTTTCCCTGGGGTCGCCTCCAGACCTTCTTAACTTTTTGTTCTAAACTGGTCCAACCTTTCTGTGACAATTTGCTACAAAGACTCGAAGTGCATTTCCACTGTGATACTTTTTGGGACATATCGCCCTGCCTCTCTCCGAGTGGGCCTGGCCTCTGAACTTTGTGATCCACAGTAGACCCTGCCTTACTTGCCTTGCATTTGCTTCGTAAAAGTGTTGGTACCAAGTTGGTTTCATACCCTGCCTTTTCTCTCCCGTTCTAACGAATACTAGAGTGCCATCTAGGTTAAAGCATTCACCTCTGTCTGCAAATAAGTGGTGCCGTTGAACCTAGACTTGTCGAAATATTGTTAGGGGATTGATATACTTATAGTAATTGTAATTGAAGTTGTTTGCCGTATTAGTGCCAGTGTGTTCTTCATAGACGTGTTTTAAAATAAATAATTATATATCTTTACACCCAAGCTCTGTTCCGTGTCTGCTTGTTCTACTGTGTAAATTGTCCTATTTTGTATACTCCACATACTGCCTAACTCTTCTTGATGGAAGTCTGACTGCTCAGCCACAGCTACCAAGTGAATCTGTATGGTACAGACTGCTACCAAGTGGGTTCACTGCCAAACACCTGTAGGCCTAAATCTTTTGCAGTGGTCCCAGAGGGAACTGCACAGGTTTCTGCTTAACACAGGCTCATGTCCCTGCACATACACAACCATACATGGGCCTTTCCAGACATATGTCCAAGCTGTACACTCCTGGCACACCTCAACATGCACTGTGTCCAATCAATACACATGGACACTTACTGCTCGACTCCAGACGGGTCTGCCTCTCAAGGACCTGGAGGTGGAGCACTGGGCACATACATTCCAGGACCCTCATCTGGTTGTCGGTAAGGCGGACACCCCTCTGCATCCGCTGCCTCCAAGAGGCGCCGGTCTTTGCTGAGGGTCCTGTACCTGAAGTCCTCCCAGCGCTTCTGGATGTGTGCTATGTCGGCGGCTGCCACCCCCTCCATGTTGATGGCAGCCACGATGTCCTTCCAGATCCTCTTCCATCCTTCATTGTCAGCACGTGGTCTTCCGAAGAGGGCATCATAATGCACCAGGACTTGCTCCACCAGGATACCAACTTCTGCGGCTCTGAGGCTGGTAGCCCTCTGCCTCTCTGGCTGGGGGTTGCCAGTGGTCTCTGATGTTGTTTCCCCCGACATTGCAACCCCAAGGCAGGTGTGGGTGGGCAACTGAGTCCTGGTGCTGGTTTGTGGAGCGATAGAACTTCAGTCAGGAGTCTTCTGTTCCAACAGGGGTGGTCACAGCAACTGGACCCCTGCAGATGGCTGACGTGCAGGCACCAAATAGCAAGGCATGTGGCCAGCAGGCAGGCAGGCAGCAGCAGATGGCTGGTGGGAGTCGGCTCGGGGTTCTGGGGGCAGTAATTCGGCCTTATGGGCAGGAGCGTGGTCTTCCATGTGTTGTCGTGTGTCCAGCTTGATACGGAGTGAATTTGCACGTGAAAAAACAGCACATCAGCGTGTAATTCGAGGAAAGGCCCTTAGCGCATTAGCGCTAAGGGCCTTTCGTAAGTGACGTGACGCACGCAGGCATTTCCCTCAGCACGGGTTAAAGGTGTTCGATGTACGTGCCTTTTGTGGAGACCGACGTGTGTTGCTACTTCTGGTTGTTTCGCGCGCCATCACAACTTCACAGCGGATCAAGGACGTATCTCTTCTTTTGGCGGGGTATTGGTTATGCGTGATTTTCATTATCACGCTAGTCAGACGGTGTCATGACCACTGGCCCCAAGGTGTCAGACCTAGCCCAACATCCTTGGAGGCAGGGTCATGATCCTCATTCCAGGCACCAGCCGGCCCCCGTAGGGGCCTTTTGGACCTTGTCCTGGCGCCAGTGGCGCCAGGCTCATGCTCATAAAGGGACCCAGTCCCGGCACTGGAAGCGCCGGGCTCATATAAAAGGGATTGGTGCTTGGGTGGACTTACCTGCTGCAGACCATGCTGCCTTCCTACCTGCAGGATGAACTCTTCATCCAATCCTGCTGGGACTACTTTAACTGCTGGGTGGGGCCAGCACCACTCCCAAGAACCACATACTGGAACTCTTTTCTTACCTCTGGAGGCTGTGGAAAAAGACGCCTAAGCACTACTGAAGGCTATTTAAACCACACCCGATTGGTTTCACGTGCTTCGCGTTATTCTGCAATAGCAGCAGGACGCTCACCGTGTCGGCTCCAGCTGATCTTCTTCTTCTGCACCTGAAAACAGGACAATCTTCAACTTACCTTCCTGAAATCCAGCTCCAGCCTTCCGTGACATCTGAAAAGGAAAACGAGAACATTAGAGTAGCACGAGAGAATACCAGAGCTGCTCTTACCACCCGTCGGCGCCTTCCAAGGCCCCGTGCCGCGATTCTTCGTTCTCCAGCCATCTTTAACAACAAAGAATACAGGTTAGCGATAACTCCATGATATCTGCTTACCTGTGCCACGGTCTCCGCGAGCTCCGTTCTGCGCCATTTGTCCGCACCTGTAAAATACAAGAAGGACATTATTAGAGCTCAGGACTCCATTTCTACTCACGTGCCTCAAGTGGTTCTCCGGCACGATCCTTCGGCATCAGTCTTCATCGCCGGTTGCACCGCGACCTGAAAGAAAAGGGGAAAAAGACATTTAAAAGTGCATTTAACTTCAGATGAACCTTTTGCTTGCCTGCAAAAAACTCCGGACTTTTCCACTTACCGGATCAACATACCGGACCTGCAAAGAGGCAAGATTCTGAAAGGACAATAAAAGACTCAAATAAGGCACTTACCGTTCGTGCAGCTAACGACGGTCTTGCATTCTGGACTCTACCTCCGCAATAAAAGGCTGAACTATTGTCCAGTGAAGTAACTGGCTACAGCGCCCCTGCACAGACGCAGGATGGAGAGCGCCGCATTTACTTACCTAAGGTGAGCACGTGCGGCCTAGGGGAGTCGTAGGAGTGTCAGGAAGGGGAAAGGGCCGAAACCCCGTCAGGCAGACGTTAACCCCTGTTTCCTCTCTGCCCGCAGACATCTCACTCCCCGGATTAAGATCACAGTAAGGAGGGGGCCCTTCCAGGGTGGTGCCAAAGACCTGCGAGTGACTCTGGAAGGTTCGGAGAACGCCCAGACCAGACCCGCACCTCCGAGGGATTCAGGTGAGCGTTACAGACGGTGAGTCACGCATGCTATTTTTCCCACTCTGTGTGCCCCTGTGTATCGCATACCCATTTTCAAAGTCGTAGTAGCCTAGCCTGCGTGTCCCATGCGTACATGTTTTTCGTGTCCCTGGGTGCCACCGCATACTGCGGGAGGTTAATTCCACACACGTGGGCTACCAGGGATTGCATGCATGGGTTTACTGCAGTTTTGGAGTGCCTGAGCGTTGTGTGCCCATCACTTTATAACCGGGGGTCACATACAGCCTTGCAGGTGCAGGGGTGCTGTTAACATCTAGTACCCCACCCCCTTCACCCCAAGTGCCCAGGACAAGTGTCGTGTACACCTCACATTAGCAATACTACATCTGTGCCGGCACTACTACATCTGTGCCATGGTTGGGAGGCCCCGAAAGGTGAGGGGTCCTCAGCTGGGCATACTCCACGTGGCGGGCGTGGTCAAGGACATGGCCGGGGTGACCAGGGAGTTGGGGGAAGAGGCAGGGGTGCGCCACTTTGACACAATGTTGTGCCACGTGTTGGTGCAGTCATGCCACCACCCCCTGTGGCTCAGGGAGATCCAGCTCTTGCATCTGGCACTGGCGCCCATGTAACCTGGCAGTCGGTTTCGGTGCCACGGGCCCAAAGGTAATGGTAGCTGCAGGTGCAGCTGTGGACACCACCACCCAGGCTCAGGGTCGGCCAGCGCATGCTGCGTTGGCACCAGAAGAGTCCCAGTGTGATTTTCAGGAGGTCAGGAGGCACACCGTAAGTGAACGCAGGGCTGACCTGACCGAGGCACGTGTCCCTGGGGGCAGTATTGTCATCTGCTGCCCCGAGAAGCCGGGTGTTGGCAAGTGCATGGGCAGATGCAGCCGACACCACTCCGGCTGTGAGTATACCATCCAGGACAGTCCCGGTCAATGACCCTGGCACAGTGGATGTTGCTGGGCAGGGTCCATTCCAGGGCACCCAGCAGCCACCGACACAAGTCAGGGCATCCGTCCTTGTTCCACCTGCCACTGCCTCTGTTCAGTCCACCAGTGCCACTGCCCATACTGATCAGGGTGGCATTTGCTAGCCAGGGTCCGGACCACTGCTCAAGAGGAGGAAGGTTGCATCTTCAGCACAGGCTGGGATCCCAGACACAGCGCCGGCCTCCGGCATGTCGAGGAAGGAGCCTTTCTGCAAGTAGTAACTGGACTTCCTTGTGGACTACGTGTCAGGACACGACCTTGATATACTAGTGGGCCCGAATTGTTACACTACGGCTGCCCAGTGTTGCGGAGGGTGTCAGTGCAATCGGACATGAGGTGCACACAGCTCAGGAGTGCAGAAAGATTAGGGATGACCTCTGACGCTCTGCTAAGCAAAAGCGTGCCTCTAATTATAACATGACTCTGGTGACTGGTAGTGGGCCACCACCTGAGGAGGAAGAGCTCACTTAGCATGAGCCAGTCGCTGAAGAGTTCATACAGACAGAATTGTACGAAGGAGTGGGAGAGATGCTGGACTTTGATGCCCTGTCCAGTGAGTGCTGTCGCGTGTTTGTCCAGACCATGTGTGGTTTGCTTGTTTGATGTGTTGTGCTTGACTGCCGCTACATGCTATGTGTACATGGTTCTCATGTGCAAGTCATGCAATGCTTCACTGATGTGTGCCTGCTGTGCAGGATGCTGGACATGTAGAGCAGACAGGCACTGTCCTCATCACCACACCTGCACCCTGCTCACATGCTAGTCACCCGGCTGCCCCTCCGGTCCATGTTCCAGCTCACTGGCCCTTCTGCATGTAGCCTGGGGTGTCTTTGCACTCAGGACTGGGACTATGTCATCGCATGACTGACGTGCATGTGTGTTCTGCCTGAATGCGGGTACTCCACGTAGGCATGCTCCCATGTCCCTCCACCCCACTGCACCCCAATTTCACCAAGGCACTGGTGGGTGTCATTTTGGAGTACTGCAATGGCCTGTTCAACGCTCCTGTTTACAAGCACACTTCTCCCTGCCAACCTGCCAGACGCATACAGTGTTTGTAACAAAAGGGATAGCCTGTGGTCAGGCAGGACGGAAAGGCTTGGCTGATACTTAATACAGGGGGGTAGTCCTGTCCTCAAACATTTGTAATACAACGGATTGTTGTAGTAATGATTCTAATAGATCTCCATATTAGTGTGAATACATCTAAATAAGTATGCATCATTGGAGGAAGGTTCAGATCCAAATACTGGAAAAACAATTACAATTACAGTGTCCTTTATTAGTTAGGCCACATGTGTAGACATTGAAAATCAAATGTGGAAAGTAGAAAAGTCTCTACTTTCAATGCCAACAACTCAGAGGGATCATCAAGAAATTCTGGCCCATCGTCCAGCTGAGTTTGCCAGAAGAACCTCTACTGAGAATGGCCCTCAAGAGATCCAAAAATCTTAAAGATCTCCTTACCCATGCCAAAACCAAACGCAAAGACTCAAGATCCACTTTGTGGAATATGCGGGAAATTCGTGGCCACCACCCCTGTGGCAGCTGCTCAGCCTGTAGTCAAACCAGAAAATTGCGATCCTTTCTTGTTGAAGGCAAGGAATGGGAAATTTGCCATTTTTCAAACTGCAAAACACCAAATGTCATATATCTGATTGAATGCCTATGTCATCTGAGATACATAGGTCAAACTTCAAGACCAGTGAACAAAAGGATAGGGGAACACAAGTCAAGGATTAAATGCAAAACACATAATGCACCCCTTGTTTCACATTTCCTTGAGTTCCAACACAACGGTGACTCCATCAAATGGTGGGTAGTCGATAAGGTGACAGACTGTTCCAATCCCACCAATGCCCTGAACTTTAAAGAAGCGTGGTGGATATTCAAACTACAGACTACCATGAAGGGTCTTAATGAGCTCACACCTTTTGAATATCTGTAATTGAATTAAATCCAGCTTTCCTACCCCTCAGCCTAGTACTCCCAGAACTCCTTCGCACATTCTCCTGTCTTCCAGGGCAGTGTTTGCCTACTTGGAGCCTGTTGTACGCTCCTCAGCACCCTGCGCCTTTCTAATCATCAGAGCTTTCAACCTCTACACTCTGCACAGCGAGACATCTCTGTACGGCGCCAGCCAACACCATTCATTTAATTTGTGACTGCCCCTCACCCAGTCACCATGCCCCCGCATATGGGCAGGTCTTCATATACTAGACAGAGAGCACATCCACGTTTCACATACATCAGCCTTTTCCCCTGCTCCCATTTACAGCCTGAGATATCCCTATAGCTGTAACAATCATGCCCTTCCCATACGCGCATTCACTCGCGTCCCAGTTGCCTCGGCAACCCGGCCCAGATTCCTCGGCGCTAGCGCAAGGCTCAGACACTACTCCAGCATGCACGCGCACTTCATATTCCCTACACAGCTCGCTCTTAGACAAACGCGAGTATCCTGACTCTCCAGACCCAGCATGCGCGACTCGCACAGAGCCTTAAGGTGAGTTTCTTACCTCAGCAAGGTCTCCCTTCCTCCCCATTCACAATCCCTCTTCCAGCCATGACCTTTGACTAATAGCGAGCCTTGGCCATTTTGTCTCTTCTCTCTGCTCCTCAGAGACAGACTCAGAGCTCCAAGACCGCCTGGTTGGCACTGATCCCCTGGCCTTGTGGCAAATCACACACAATGGAGGCACCACAGAACCACTTACGGCTGCTCCACAGACATAAGTTACCTTTGTGCCCCTTTAACACTACAGAGCTCCAGTCAGGCGTTCATGCCTCAACTGACCCAAACCACTGTCTGTCTCCTGCATTCACAGATTACCTCACAGTGAATATTCCACTTCTTTGAGAAACCACGACACCAACCACTGCCATGCTGGCTTAATATTAACAAGTTTTTGAATCACCTCACCTATGTGCAAGGTTAGTGATCGGGACTGGAGGGTCACCCCTTAGTATAGCCTCTCACTGGCTTTTTTACATTTCCAGGAATGATATACCTTCTGGAACAAGCAACAATATGCATTCATATTGTTTTTTATTCATAGGGAGACCTGCTTTACCTGGCCCCAGAAGAAGGCTGCTACCCCTCTACAGCCGAAACGTCCTATATCATCGTGCCTTGACCAAAAACCTCCCAGAACGATGACTTGCATCTCCACTACCACCTTTATGTTGACGTCGCCTATAGCAGACCCTATTTTTAGGTTTCTTTATCATTTAGCAATAAGCTTAGTGCTGTGCAGACGTTTGTTGTGACTGTTGTAACACATTGTTTGGTTGGCAAATATGATGTAATACTTTGCAAAACTGTACACAGGCAAGACAACGCAGCACTAGTATAGAAGTGTACTGGCAACACACTATTTTGTTAATGTACCTCTTTGTTGAACTGCTTGTACATTTCAAAATGTCACTTTAGAATTATGGCTTGTATGAACAAATATAGGCGAGATTCAGTGACCACCTGTCACGACTGAACATGTAATGTCATTTAATATGCACTAAATATTTGCAATACATGTGTCCTCTTTTTACACCACTTGCCGAGTTGGTGACATGGTTTATTTTCTACTTTCCACATTTGATTTTCAATGTCTACACATGAGGCCTAACTAATAAAGGACACTGTAATTGTAATTGTTTTTCCGGTATTTGGATCTGAAACTTCCTCCAATGATGCATACTTATTTAGATGTATTAGCACTAATATGGAGGTCTATTAGAATCATTACTACAACAATCCATTGTAGTACAAATGTTTGAGGACAGGACTACCCTCTGTACTAAGACGCATACAGTGGGCTACATACTTTGTCCTTGATGCAGGGTGTCTCACTGGGACTGTGCAGATGGCAGATGCTGTGCAGGGACATGAGTGCCCATTCATGCTCCATATGCATTTCATGCATGCCCCTATGTGTCCTTGCCCGGATGTTCATTGTAGTATGTGTCGAGGATGACATACATTTAATGCCATTTGATCATCAATTCCATGCCCACTCTGGCTCAGTCCTCCATCGCGCACATGTTTAGGGTGTCAAAGTCTGTGTGGGGCACAGGCCTCCCCCTGTTTCAGGTCCCATGACTCTGTTCAAATGGTGTAGTGGCTTCTGCACACATGGGTGTACTACCGAGGATTCATCATGTGTCCTGCTTACTGTCCCATTCTCATCTGTTGTGTTGTCAGTTGACTCAGATGTTGCAATTGACGCTAGTCAACACTGTCTGTCAATACACAGTTCTCTGGTCACACTTTCGCTGCCATGCAATGCCTCCCTGCATTTTCACTTGGGGTGGGGGGGTTGCCTGTAGGCATGCAACCCATTGCAACCCATTGCATGCACATTGCACGTGATGCCTGCACTTGCCCTTACACTGCCTTCATGTGTATTTATTGACATCATAAAGTACTTGTTCATGTAGATAGTGGGTAAGGTACACATGTTCTGCACTGCATCAAGCCACTTATGAGCCGTGTTACATCGTTCTACATGCCTACTCACTGCTGCAATGTCAAAGTGACCTGGCATGTATGGTCAGATTTTCATCCCTTCTATGTCATATATGCCATGGGCACAGGTGCATCCTGTGACACATGTATTCAGTATTGGAACTCCCTAGTGGGTGTTTAGCTAAGTTGATAGGTCAATGTGCGGCCTATACCAACTGGTATAGGGTGCATATTTAATGTAGCCTGCAAATCGGGTTGTAATGACTGTGTACACTTTCACATACATCAAAGCAAGCAGCGTTGTAGCTGCTTGCTTTGCTGTATTGGATGCTGTTCATGTTCACAATACAGGTGTGCAGGGAAAGGGGTGTTTTGGAACGCTTTCACATGTACATATGCAAGCAGCTTCAATGTTGTGTAGTGCATGTATAGTGTTTATAGTGTGTAAAAGTGTTCATTTATACATGTGTCTTCTGCAGCTTTTTTTTGACTGATATGCAGTTGTTTGACGTTAATGCGGGTGGGATTTCAGCATTGCGCACATTATTTTCAACTGGCATAATCCTTAAGGTACATTGTTGTGCAGTATGTGTATGCCCAGGCCCACTCAGCTGATATTGTGGGGCCTGGCAGTGCAGAATTTATACACGGAATAATGGAATAGGGCACATTCATAGCACAATGCGCTCAATCAGGCCCTGAGGGGTGTTCAGGATGCTTCATGGACTGCAGCTCGGATCGTACTGGGTGTTATGGTCCCTCTTACCTGGTTGCAGGTCCTTGCTTTGCTCGGGACATTCACTATATCTACATGGCCCATGACACCCAGTAACGTCCGAGCTGCAGATGGATGAAGCTATATTTGTGATGATGGTTTAGTGATGCATGTGTACATGCATATTACACGTGTCATTGTGTGTTTGGATCCACTTGCAGCTGTGGTCAATTTGCAGTTCAGAAATGCTGATGGTATGTGCCAGCTCTTTGTTGCCATCTGTCTTTTCTGCCTGTGACATGTGCCTGACCGAGGTGGAGTCTGATGGAGGTGATATACTACATTTTGTACTTGTGTAGGCTTTGCTATTTAGACACATCCATTTCTGCTTTTGGGATGTGTTTGCATATCAATGCCACTGGATGCATGCCCGGTTCTCATTTGTGTGTGACATGTCTGCTTCATGTGTTGCCTGTCGATGTGATGTCTATGTGTGTGTGGGTTATGTGCTTCTGACATTTAAACTCATGTTTGTTTTTTCCACTTTTCAGATGATGATGCAATGGAGGCAGAGGATGGTGATGTCATACCAGACACAGGGTTGCTATCATGCCAGCAACCCAGCACAAGTGGGGGTCGTGGGGTGGTAGGCCACGAGAACCCACTTGTGCTCCAGACCATCGTGCCTAGGGCTGGCAATGAGTCTAGCCCGGATGATCACTCTGACGACAATGTCGAGTTGGATGCATGTCATGTCCATTTGTCAACGGTGAGTGATTCTGATGTGGACGATCCTCTGTCCGTGACACCTGCACTTAGGGGCCAGACAGTGGTGGGACCTCCGCCTCCGGTGGATCGGGACGCACAATCACACTCCACACCAGTTGCTGATGTGCCTGAGGCATCACGTCAATGGAGGAATGTAGTCCTGCAGCTGTGGGCGGTGCCAACCCAAAAAGAACCACGGCTCCCTGGGCCCCACGGGTGTCAAGCCCAGCAATGCGGTGGCCGTGCGCCACCGAGGTATACTGATTGGGAGCAAGCCATGATTGCCAATTCCGAACACCAGTGGGCAGCTATTGATAATATCGCCCAGAGCATGGAACGTGTGGCCAATCCATGCTCCCCCCTACCAGGCAGGTGGATATCCAGCAGCAGGCGGCATAGTCCACAGGCCGATCGCTCAGGCTGGGCATGGCGGCCTCAGACAGGGTACACCGGACTGAAATGGTGTCTCAGCATCAAGCAATTGCTGCTCATGCAGAGGCACACAGGGAGGCCCTGAGGGATGACCATAAATCCCCCCGATCTACTCTGGGTGTGCTCTTGATGTCTCAGAGGCAGCGGACAGAGGAGAGGTTGGAACAGCTTGAAAATACCGTCTCGGTTAAGCTACGTTCTTGCCGGGAGGTGTTCCAGATGCCATGCCAGGCCATGCAGGAAGAACTCTGTGTTACACGTGCTACCTTGCAAGAGGAAGCACGCGTATCACGTGAGGTTCTGCATGCTGACCTACGTGCCATTGCCGCACAGAACCAGGCTCACCGGTCCCGCAGACTTGCTGCCGACGAGGGGCAAGTTGTGCATAGGCGTGATCAGGGTACTGTGTCATATCCACCTTTTGAGTCAGAGGGTGAGGAGGACGACGACTTATCTCCCACACAGGTCAGGCCGTGCAGGCGTTGAGCCCATGGATGTTTTTTTTATGTCGACATCATCGCATGTGGGTGTTGAGGTGCACCCTGTACCTCTCCCCTCCTGTGTGCCTTCTCCCCGGGTTGTATGTGGCCATTTCCTATTTTTATAGTTAGTTTAATTAGTTAATATTGTTTAAAATTGCTTGTCTATTGTGCATTTATGTGACATGTGGTGCTTTGTGGCTTTTGAAAGCATCCACTGTCTGTTCCAGCTGGGCCCTTCAAGCTTGTCTCGTGTATGTGTTTGCAGCTTGGGGTCCTGACTCACATATGCCACTCCTGCTTCCCCTATCCATGGGCTCGCAAGGATTGTTCGGTGTTACAATTATTTACACAAGGACGTTGGACTTTCATCATATCTGTGGGCTGTCTGCTGCTGTACTACTTGTGTTAACACCCCTAGTGGGGATTTTGTATGCTTTCTCCACAGCATGTATGCAATTAATTTTGGTGATTAGATTATTGATATGTCCATTTATTGATGTTGATGTATGTTCTTTTCTTGCATGTGTATGTGCTTGATACACTTCATTCTGTAGACAGTAGCCTGCACCCTTTGGCTGTCAAAGTCACACTGATGGTGGGAGGAGGTCGGATGTAGGTCTCAGACATGGCCCAGTGACAACCAGCATGAAGACACTCAAACAGGAACATTTCATGCCTTATTAAAAGCTTTTATGCCCTTTCTGCAGGAAATTGAGCCTCCAGACTGCCCATCCCAGCGTACACAGGGCCAAGAACTACAAAAACCTGGCCACGTTGGGTGATGCACTTGTGCGCATGCGTGCAGAAGCAGAAGCACAGGGCTTGTGCTCAGACGTCCGACAGAAGCAGACATGTTTCCAGGAGATCCAAGCAAGGTGAGCAGCACGAGGGGCCACACCCCAGACGACCCTTCTCCAGGCCCCTCACACATGCATGCTAAGAAGCACCAGTGCTGGGGAGCTTGGCCAGGCGTTGGGGAAGATGCGCACAGTACAGCTAAGCCGCGTTGAGGACCAAATGGCAAGTAGCTTTCAAAGTTGTCAGGGGCACACACAGGGGCTGTCACCCATATCCTCGAGTCCCCCCTGCTCCATAGAAGCTAAGTTATTAGAGCAGTAGTGTTCCTAGCCAGAAACTAATTCAGTGCATGGGGGGCACCCAGCAACACACAGACTCGAGTGCAGTGCATATCATTTGCATATGCAAATTGCCACATGCGCTACCTATGGAAATTCGCGGCTGCCAGAACACGACGTGTACTGAAGTCTCACCTCGCCACATGCGTCTAGCAGCTCGCCAAAGGACCATTGTATCATGTGTGATCCTTGACACATTGCTCTTCCATTTACCGCAGGCCACATGCGGTTGCCTTACCGCATTGACAGTGTATGACCCATCATGGGGGCAATCAAAAGTATATGAACAAGCAGCAGAAAAGAGTGTTTCCTTGGGGAGGAGTATTTAAGTTTGAGGCATGAATGGTGTTGTCCGCTGAAATGACCCAGTGTCCAAAAAATGCAGGACATTAAGCACCTTCTCCAAGGGGCTCAATGCTTGGGAGCACATGGTGGGTTATGTAAGGTCATCTTCCCACTCCCTGACCAGGTCTAGGATGATACGAGGTGGAAACCTATACCTGCCATAGACCTGGTCATCAGGCATCCCAAAAAGGCAGGTCTGGGGCAAACGAATGTGGGGCCTGGCTATTCTCCTCCTCCTGCAGTGTCCCACAATCAGTGCTGCGACAAATGGGGCATACATTGTAGCTGTATATGTTTGTTGTTCGCGCGCACTTTTATACTGTGCGGGGAAACTTCCACCTGCCTTTGTGTGGTGGACGTGTTGATGCTTGTGCATGTCTTTTGGCATGCGCGGGTTTCCCATATTCGATTCCATGAATATGTGCAGTTTGCTTGCGTGTGGGCGTTCCGTGTATTTCCCAGCAGTACTTCCCCAGTTACGCCCTCATTTTCACGTGTTGTTCCCCATTCCGCATATTCCACCCACGTGTTCCACCCCCTTTTGGTGTGTGCGCTACACGTTGTGTCCTTTAGCTGTGCGCGTCCGCACATGCATGCAGGATGTTGCAATGACATGTGCGCCTGTGTGTGCCACCCGCGGATTTGGTGCACGTCCCTGGGTAAACACGTGCAGGGCCTTCCATGAATCGCACGCATGCGCGTGCGCTTGCTTTTTCACAGTTGCGCCAGCTTGCGCCACATTTTTCGGCACACATTTGTTCCATTAATTGGCCCCTATGTCTCTACCTGTGACAATGCTTTGCTCGCATATGCAATGGTTTTGTTATTCACATCAAGTTTTTGATATAACACTGCTGACATGCATTGATCTGTAAATCCTATTTCTACAAAGAAATCCTGTTTTTTCATTAGATATCCCCAACATGGTGCTTTCATTAGACACTCGTTTAGCCTGGCTACTGCCTCATTTTATTCCTTTTCCCATGTCCAGGTTATACCCTGCTTCAGTAATCTCATTGAAGGTTGTGTAATTGCTGCATAATTCTCAGTAAATGTACCGTTGTAACTTGTCATTCCTAACAAACTCTTTAGACTTTTCAAATTAGTGGGATCTTTTAGCTTATGGCTCCACCTTTTTCTTTTGTGCTTTTGTGGGTTTAATCTATTTTTGTCACTTCCTGACCTAGGAAGTTTACCTTTTTTCTACACCACTGTGCTTTCTGTAAAGATACTTTTGTCCAGCCTTCTGTAGCTGACTAAGCACATGTCTAATCTCATTGAAGTGACTTTTCAGATCTTCATTTTTAATTTGCACATCATCCACATAAACTATTGTCCCATTTTCAGCTGCATCCGTGAGTGCCTTGCTCAGGAATATTCCAAACTCTCTTCCACTATTGACATACCCAAAAGGTGTTAGGGACCACGCATATTGTGATTTGTCAAAAGAAAATGCAAACACCTTTTGAATATCTTCAGCTAGTGGCACAGACCAATATTCAGCTGTAAGGTCTAATGTGGTAAACACATTTGACCCGTGAACCTGTGCAAGACCCTGGTCAATAAATGGAAGGGGCCACCTTGAAACAGGTACCTTTTTATTTACACACACTCGTAGATTTACACACAAGCGCCATTGGCCATTAGGCTTTAGCACACCTAATACATATTTGATGTAGTATGAATAGGTCTAATGATTCCTCTAGATTCAAAACGTTTGATTATTCCAGCTAGTGATTCCAAACATGCCAGGGGTAACCTATATTGTTGCACAAATACTGACTCCCCACCATGTCCTTCTAGTAGTGTTCCAATTTGTAAATCTGTTAATCCACAATCATATGCATCTTTGGCAAAAACCTGTTTGAATTCCATAAATATTGTATTCAATTGGTCTTTTTCTTCTTCACTTGTGCAGCATCTGCAGTTTGAATTTGCTCTTCTACCATTTTACAAAACTCTGGGAAGTCCTCCAAAGGAGGAATCTCTGTACTTTCTGCTATTCGTGTGGCAGTATCTCTTTGGAGAGTCGCTACACTGAAATATTTTGGAACATTGACCTCCATTTCAATATGCTGCTTTTCTCTTTTAGATTCACTTAATTTGAAAAGAACGCAATCATCTTGATGACAGCACACTATTTCACTTGGCTCATAAGGGCACACAGACTGAACTTTAAATATTCCCTTAGGTTTAGAATATAAGGATTTTGGCAACTCACGCTGTGTAGTCACATAGCTTTCAGGAATGTTCCCAATCACCACGTTACTGAAACTGCCAGTGTAGTAAGACCTCTGTTTTGCCATTCCTATTGCTGAATTGTCTTCCAAATGAATGTCTTGGCACCCTGTATTGTCCACCAGGATTTGAATGGGTCTATTCCCAATCTCTATCAGTGGTGTATATTTGCATTCTAACCCTTGCTGCCTCATGGATTCACTTAGGCATACAAATGCATCAGAACCGTTTATCTGTTGTCCCTTTCTGTATTTTAATGCTACTGTAACTTGTCTCGTGAATGCGGGAATGGTAATATCCCTTTTCACCTGCAGTTCAACTGCATATGGTGTCATTTGAGCACAATGGCAGTTTGTCTTTTGTCTTCCAATTCAGGTGCGGCTCCACCCAACCTGGACCAAACCTTTTGATTTAGAAAGTTTAATACCATACACATTCTGTGCATGATGTCATTTCCCAAAAAGAATTTGTTTTGTGTCCCGCTCTCGATCCACACATTGTGATGAATTCTCTTAGGACCAATTGTAATCTTTAACATGCATCTTCCTACAATTCTTTGTATTGACTCGGGGTCATCTAGGCCAAAAATGTGTTGATTTATTTTATTCTGAACTTTGGGATCTCCACCCTGTTAATTATTTGCTGGAGTACCTTTTCACTAACAAAACTTCTTTCATGTTCAAGTGCTGCAGTGGCTTCAACCATTTCAGGATGCCCATTCACATGGATAGGAATCCATGGCTGCCCATCTCCCATGTGTATTTCTAAAATGGTTGAGGTGTGCTTTACTTTATTTATCTCTGGAGTGACATTTGGTGTGCGTTGTTCTTCATTTAGATAAAAACACAATGTGTTTTCATCTATTTATGTTTGCAAATATTTCTTGGGGTCCTAGGAAATCTTTGAAGACTGTTTCTCTTTTTCTCTTCTCATTTCATCCTGACACATGAGAATGACAGTGGCACTGGGCACACTGATAATCTGAAGATATACTTCCACTGCACTTTCTGATTTAGCAACGGTATGGCATTCTTTTACACTGTTGCTTTGTGTCATTTATTTCTTAGATCTCAATGTTTTTTTAGCTACGGACCACAATACTCAATTTACCCTATCAACGAGGGGTGACAACCTCATCAGGCAATTTGTCTTTATGAGAAAATGTATTTAATTAATGGATTTGATCAATACTTCCTCTCTCATCCAATGCTTCCCTATCTTTATGTCAACCTCAGTGAAACCTTCAATAGGTATTTCTTCCCCATTGAAGTTATGCACAGGGCCTTTCGTTTCATCTCACCTTTATGTGATTATGTGGGCATCTCCCTTCATTGATTCTTTTCAATAGTTCTTCTGAAGTTGCTTTGGCACCCGTATTAATCATTGCAAATTCATTCATTGTTTCTTCAGTAGCAATAGGAGCATAGTTCCTGTCTTCAACCTCTTCTAGTACACAGAAAAAGTGTGATTTTATGCTGCTTTCAGGACTTACTTTCCTTAGCTCTTTTTTACTCTTTGCTAGGCAAATGGGCTTATGAAATGACATCTTTCCCTCCCTTTTGCCTGCTTCATTTTGAATTTCTTTGTATATTCTCTTGTGCTCAGAAACAGTGTCAGTGTAGCCAATGACTGTCCCTCTGACTTTGTACCACTATTGTTCACACATCAATTTGCTATTGCACTTTTCTCATTGTCGGGATTCTCTACATTGCAACCTTTTGACTGGATATTTTCACAAGTGTCATGTGGCAGCCTGTCAACATCTGGCGCAGGACACTTATCTGTGTTTTGCATGGAACCTGTCATTTTTGTCCCTTGGAATATCTGTGGTTCAAAATATTCCTCATGTGACGGGCCTGCACTCTCCTTTTGAGGTAATGTTTCCTCTGTATGGGTATCAACAGTATTCTGACTATCAACTGAGGATAATCTATTTGTTAATCCTAACTCTTTGCCTTGTGTTTTATATTTACATTGGATGATCTCTTTAAATCTGTTTCTCTGTTCTTTGGGTTTTTCTTGTTCATTTTCCCCTTTTTGTTCCTCAATACAATATTCTGGTTCAACTCTAAATTTAACTGCACTCCTTTTTTGTGTGTGGTGAAATTCCATGTCTCACTTACATTCGTTTTTTTTCCATATGTTTAAATCAGTAAGCAATTCAGAACCGTTATTCAAAGGTGATTCACAGGCATCTGTGTTTTCATCAGTACAGGGGTTATTAACTAGACACTTATTGTCATAACGCACAAGATCACTCCTATGACATTCTGCACCTTCACTTGGCTGTTGCTTTTGAACTGCACATAACTTTCTAATTTGTTCAGACAACATTTTGACTTGGGCCTCTAAGCATTGAAACCTGTCCATGCCTCTAAATTCCTCTCTTTGCAGCCTGGACCGGTAATTGTTAAACTCACCTTGATGAGGCATATTCTGGTAACTCTCAGGAGATTGATTTCTATTTGTGTTACCTCTGAATTCATGTGACAGAAGAGGTGGAGAAAGCGGAGTGACGATCCTTTGACCATGGTCGACTGGTGGTGGCGATTGGTTATATTTGTGAGGGATGTAATTCATATTTTGTCTTTCATTAAGTGGGAATTGTCCCCTATGCTGGTTTCCATTTTCAATGAATCTATCAATATATCTTGGTCTTTCTTGGTGGCCATACACCATTGTAGTAGGGTGAAATCTACTCTGAGCCCCTAGTGTCTTGTATGGGCCATTGTACATTTGATTTTGATAGTTATTTAGACCTGACATACCTTGGCGAACCCCACTCTGGGAGAATTACACAAGTATCTAGGGATAATGTAAGAATCCCTATTGCTGGGATACATGGATTGGAGCATAGGAGTTTGGGGTGATGTCCTCTGTGGAGGAATGCCCCTTTGGCTAGGTCTCATGTTGTTTCTTTCCTGAGTTCGGGATGATTCTAGCAGCATCTTTACATATTTTACCTCCAAAATTGCTAGTGTGGGTTCTTTAGACTTTGGTTTTGTCTCCTTATTCTAAGGCCCTTCCTTAGGATCTTCCTCTCTCTGACCAAATATCATTTCGTATACTTTGGCTCCCTGTTCTATTATCCATTCTAGTGGTTTTTCCCTGTCAAATTCACAAATTAACTGGGATACAATTTCTTTTTGGAATCCATAAAAGTATGCAGGCTTAAACTCTACAGAGTTAGTTTTAAAGTCCACATCAAAGTGTGAAAATGTGCTAATCAAATTCTGAAGGTATTGGCGAGGGGACATATCTGGCTTCGCAGTCATAGTATAAGCTGCTATTTTGGCATCCTGTATAGACAATAAGTTGAGAATTGATGTCTAACCTCTTTCTAAATGTCAGCCAATGTTAATGTTAATGTTAAAGGTCATTTGTACCGCGCACTATCACCACCGAAGTGGTCCCCTGGCGCTCTGGCGGCTCTGAAAAGGGGAGGAGGGGGGGTGGGTTAGTAGGAATAAGCTGGAAAAGTGCAAGAGAGCAGTGATGTGCTGTTGGCAGCCTCAGCCCGGTGGGTCCGTCGGCTGGGCTTGGGGTGTTTTATGGTCCGTAGTCGTCGTGTGCTGTTGTGCAAGTCTATGTGTGGTTTGTTTTGTTGTTGCATTGTTGTGAAGTTTGTGCGGATTGCTGCGTTTAAGGCTTGTGGTTGTGTTTGGTTATAGTTTGAGAGGTGTATGCAGAGGGATGGAATTGTTAGTTGGTTGGTTAGTTGGCATTGCTGTCCTTGCAATTGTGGGATTCCATCTAGGTCCGGTACATGCTAACAGTCACATTTCTATCTAGATGTCGCGCAAGCTAGGTTCATAATTCTAAGTGTGGTGCATGCTAAGAGTCACATATGCTAATAGTCACATTTCTGAAATTCTATCTAGGTGTGGTATTTGCTAACAATCATATTTCTATTTAGATGCACCGCGGGCTAAGTTTGAGAATTCCGTCTAAGTGTGGCACATGCCAACAATCATGTTACTGCCTAGATTTGGCGCAAACTAAGCTTGAGAATTCCATCTAGGTGTGGCATATGCTAACAGTCACATTTCTGAAATCCCATCTAAGTGTGGCATATGCTAACAGTCACATTTCTGAAATCCCATCTAAGTGTGGCATATGCTAACAGTCACAAATGCTCTTGTTTATTGAGACCACAAATGATACTAGCAGCTACTGAATTTAGGGTTAGGTGAAAGTACTGCTTATATTGTTCCCTAGGTATCTGGGGGGCTTTAAAAATATCAAGAACAGTTTCTAAATGGTCTTTGAATGGTTTGATCAAAGTTTTGATAGATATTGAATCTAGACTATCTGACCTCATTCAAACACCAATCCTCACTTAAACTCATATTTACCCAGATATGTTGTCGATGTTTCTAATTCCATTTAGCTTGGACATCCTCATCAAACGTTCGGCCTGCTTCACCCAGGGTCGCTCAGATAAAGACTGCCCCAGCACAAAACAGCCAGCCAGAACTCACTTTGGTCTTCCCAGTCAGCCTCTGTTACTTCGTCTCCCAGTGCCCAAAGATGTCTTGCCTCCACATCCTCATTCAACACCCTTTTTATTAGATTTCACTGTCACTCAAGAGAAATACTCCCCTTTCAGATAATTCCACTGAAAATGGCACGTGATTTCATTGTGGGAGAGCAAAAAGATACATCTCTCCTTGCTTCCTGCTTCATACAATTGCCTGTTTTCAATGAAACAGAACCTCACCTTTTTTCATCACCCAGCACAATTCCGTTTGCACGATTTAATTTCCCACTTTAAAGAGCAACATGTTTTTTCCACATAGACTAATTTGCACTAAATATTATTAAGGGATTCAGTTACATGTTACTGGTGTTGGGTTAGTATGTTCATTTATATTAGTATTATGGTCAGTGCAGCTCAATCCATTGAAATATAATACTGAAGCAAGGAGTAATTTTAAGCATGTGCTCTGAGCATTGGCATCTATTTAATTCTGCTTGAGACTCACACTCTTGAGTTCAGAAATTAGTTTCACCCCCTGGGCCCCTTTTGCAGTTCAAACCTACGCTGACATGTGCATGCTAAAATGATGAAATGTAGAGCCCCTACCGCTAAAACTCAGAGCCCCTATAGCTACTCCTACAGATAATGGATTACATATAGTGCACATACAAAGAGGGCTAGGCTTCTGGCCAGGCACAAGCAGTCCTAGAATTAGTGAGTAGATTAATCCTGGAGGAATATTTTTGCCTCATTTATAGATTATTCTCTCTCCGATTTAGTAGACTGGGCAGCGAATAAGGGAATTTCTGCCCACATAACAATACTTGTTTTGGCAAATTGGTTGCTGAGGCAGTTGAGTCTAATATTCACTAATATGTTCCATGCACTCTGTCCAATGCTTTTTTGCCATTTGACATTCTCACATATCCAGGAAATATTTGGTTTTATCTTAGTTGCCCCCTGGTGAACTGTCAATTTTTGAACACTATTTTTAGTTTTTTTTAAATTAATGCTTTTTGATACATTTGCAATTAGCAATTTTGTCAATTGCCTTTCCTGTTTGGTTGATGAATAATATCTGCATGTAGAATATTGCTTGATTAATTTGTGCTATTTTTGCTGGTTTACTTCTCTAGTAGTTGGTCATTAACGCTGGTAGCAGCAGTACTTCTGATTGGAATTCCTCCACTTTGATTAACTCCTGCAAAGTGCTTAAAACTGTATTCTCTGTGCACACCCCTTATGGCAGGAAGAGAGGTGGGGAGCAAGGGGAGTGTTTCTTGAATAAAGAAGTGCAACGGGAAACACATTGACTTTACAAATGAAAAGGAAATGACAAAAAGCCAATAAATTAGGCCTTCAGAGGCAATTATATTTCACTGAATGTGGTAGTGTAGAGGAGGAGCCAAAGCCTCTACCGGAAGTCCCACCCCAAATTTGCCTATATGTTGGGGATTGGAAATAGCAACAAAAGTGACACCTGTAATGATGCCTATAAAACGAGCAGCCTTTGAAGCAAAGTATTCATTGAGAAGACCATTATTTATGTATCCACGAAAAGCTCATAGGGGTCATTACAACCTTGGAGGTAACCATGCCGCAATTTGCGGCATTTTTACCCCCTTACCGGGTACCGGGTCTGGGTTCCTTGAATTCATTCAAGGAAACCAGACATTACCGGTGCTGTTATAATGTAATGGTTGTAATGACCCCCATTGTCTCTTGGGAAAGATTCCCGAAGAGCCCGTGAAGACAGATGGAAGAACAGACTGGTGACGTCACATGAAGCAGAATGACGCACCTAGAAGAGATGACACGAGAAAAGGTGAAAGGACTGTATGGAATCTGAAGACGAAACAGAATCGAGTTATCCTTTACATGCGGAATGAAGATTGCATGTGTAAAAAGCATGGAAGACAATGTAAACCGTTTTATAATTGTACTGATGCAGTAACGCAAGTAGATTAAGAATTACTGTAGGCTGGCTAAACGTAGTGGATAGACTGCTGGTGGTGGCGCCAATAAATATATATATATGTGTGTATAAACTCTGGATGCTTCACAACACATTATAGCAAACTTGCACCGTGTGAATAAAAGGGCTGAAAAGTGTGGCTCAATAGCAATACAAACAGCTTGTTTGTTTGTTTGTTTTAATCATTTGTAATGCGCACCAGACCCAGAGGTTACCGGGCGCAGCAGTACATAAAATGCAAGACTTGGGTTGCAGGTTACAGATAATATACAGTGAAGAACATAAAAATACAGTTATATACAAGTTACAAATAATGCACAATGATATACATATATATACAAATATTTACAGGTAATGTGTTGAATGAGTGACAAATATTACATATGGCAAGCTACTAAATGTAAGTGAGGCTGTTGTGCACTGGAGTGCAGAATATGGTAATATACTGGCAGGCTACAGCCAGGCTAAGTATACATAAACCATAGATATCAACTAGAGGCAGAACAAAACTGGCATAGATTGGATGGGTGCAGGTCAACTAGATGCTGGAAGCTTTCAGGAGATTAATATATTTCGATCTAAGTTTTAGAAAGGGGTGGTCTTCACGTAGGGTAGGTGGCAGTGAGTTCCAGAGTTGGACTGCTTGCACTTGGAAGCTGCTTCCTCTGGCTTTGGCCAATCTGAATCTCGGTGTGATGAGGCTGTTGACATTGGAGGTTCTTGTTGGTCTAGTAGAGCATCTTTTAGTGAATTTAACTGTGAGATAGCTAGGAGCGGCATTGTGCAAGGCTTTGTGAACTAGTGATGCCGATTTAAGGTGGATTTTGTTAAGAGTGGAGAGCCAATTATTTTGGCGCCTAATATGCGATATGTGTAATCTTTTGGGCACGCCAAGAGCAGCTCGCAAGGCATTGTTTTGAAGGGTTTGTAGTCTATGGATGATAGATTTATTGGCACCAATGTAAAGGGCATTACAATAATCCAGCAGAGATAGGATTATGGCTCTGGCTAGGATGATGCAGTTGTTATTGGATAGCAAGTGTTTGCAGGCTCTGATGAGTTTGCAGGTGTAAGCAGTGGCTGAGGCCAAGGACTTCACCTGTTTGTCGAATGAGAGGGTGGAGTCCAGGTATACGCTGAGCGTCTTCACTTCCTTGGACACCTTGATGAAATTTCCATCGATCAAGAAGGAGGCATAGTCATGACCTAATTTTTTTAGGTCGGCATGGGACCCCAGGATGATAAGTTCTGTTTTATCATCATTTAGGCATAGACCGTGTGCAGCCATCCATCTCGTGGTCCACAAGGTCGAATGCAGTCGAGAGGTCCAACAACAGGAGGAGAGCCATTTTGCCTTTATCTCACAGGACATCAATCTGAGCCTTCAAGTCGATGAGGGCTGTCTTAGTGCCGTGTTGTGGCCGGAAACCAGATTGGCGTACTCCAAGGAGCTTATGTAGTTCCAGGATTTTTTTTATCTGGTTGTAGGCAATCTTGTCCAGGATTTTGAGCAGGAATGGGACTGTTGTGATGGGGTGATAGTTTATGGGAATAAGTGGGTCTAAAGTTTGCTTCTTGAGCAAAGGGAGTACCCAGGATTGTTTTAGATTAGTCGGTACAATACCTGTCGCAAAGGAGGAATTGACAAGTTTCGAGATAAATGGAGAGAGGTCTCTGGAGGCATCTTTTATAAGCTGGGCAGGGCAAGGGTCACCCTGGCAACGGGGAAAGGAAGATTCAGGAAGGCTTTTCTTGCCCAGTGTCAAGGGTTGAGGCAGCCAGGAACTTGGTTATCTATCATGGAAAGATACAATGAAGATGAAGAAGGGGCGAGCCCTTGTTGAGGTGCAATGGAGCATCAATGGACAAATACTTGGAGCACCAAGTTTATTCATTAAATGGTATTAAATACAAGACGGAACTCAAAACCTGGTCTCCAATCACATGGTCAGATGAAAATAGACTTTGGGTGGGCTATGCTGAGACCAGAAGATAAGAACATGCTCACACTTTCTTTTATTCTCAGGTATAGAGAACCAAGGCAAGGCGAGGTTCAAAAGCCTAATTGAAAGGAAGACAGTAGGAGTGATGATGGATGTTGGGCTAATTGGTTGGGAGGCATTACCAGGCCAACCATCTCGCACCTTGGGTACCAGCTTGCGGGCTGTAGCGAGTTGAATATTCCAGATAGACACACACATTCCAACCAATTATAGAGGGCCACGTATCAAAGAGCCCTATAGCTTAGAGATCCAATGAATTGTTGTTTATTTGATGACACTCACAATGACTTGCACTATGGGTGGGCTGAATTGTCCACCAGGCAGTAGAGACCCAATCACAAACCCCCATGTCATGATGCCTACCTCCAAGGAGCCAGGCCGGGCCCAGCAACCCCAGAGGCAGACATCATTTTCCCCAGGGAAGTCTCAGCGGGCCCAAGTCGGGGCCCTTTGGACTCAGTCCTGGCGCCTTAGGCGCCAGGCTCATAGCGGACCCCGGTCCTGGCGCCTTAGGCGCCAGGCTCATAGAAGAGGATATGTGTTTAAGTGCTTGGGTGCACACTTACCTGATGCAGACCTTGCTGCTTCAGCCAGGCCCTCTTGTGGCCTGAATGGGACTACTTTACCTGTAGGACTACTTCACCACCCGGGTGTGGTCGGGGAAGGATACATACCTGATTGGTGGAAGGATACATACCAGGAACTTCTTCCAAGGCTATTTAAACCCCACCCGAACAGCCACACGTGCTTCGCGTTGTTCTGCACCTAGCAGCTGGACGCTCACCGTGTCAGCTCCTGCATCCTGACTTCAGCCACGCCTGCCAGCACCCTGGAACACCTGCAAGGGGAGAAAGGAAGAGAATAGGAGAAGAAAAGCCCTTACTTGCTAAATCTGCATCCCGGAGTCATTTCTCCAACGGCCCTGAAAAGGAAGAAATCATTTTAAAGGCATTTTGTTTTGATCGCTGCAGCGCTGCATTTTACTCACCTTTGCAAGGCGCTTCCATCTTCAGCAGCGATCTTCCGGATTCAGCTACGCCCCGGCGCCTAGAGGAAAAAATACAAGAACAAAGGTGAGAGGGAGAAAAGGAATAAGGAAAGCTCAGTTTCCTTTTAAGTCTTACCTGTTGGATTATTCCCACTGCATTTCGGGTCCTGCCGCTTCCTGGCATCTCCGGACCCCGGCCCCTATGGGGAAAAAAGACAAAGACATTGAATGAGCGAATGCAAAGACATTACCTGAGCGCTCATCCAGAACTGTTTCACTTCGGGTCGGCGCCATATCTCCGGCACTCCGAACCCCGGCCCCTAAGGGGAAAAAGACATAAGCATTAGCGCTTGCTGCAATTAGACAACGAACATTATTATTAAGCTTGAACTCTTGAACAGAACTTTTACAGCGCCTTACCTGAACAGTCAAGCTTACCTGAACTCCCATCAATCCTCAATCCAGTGAAGTAACTGGGTTTCAACGCGCCCCTGCATCAGAAGCAGGATGGAGAGCTCCTCCTTCCAAACCCTAAAGAGGGTATCCAACGAGCGAGGGAAGCCAGAATAGAGGGGCCCTTCCTGTCCATCTTCAGAGTTCTGCGCCTTCGACGCCGCGCCTCCGTGGGAACCAGGTGAGCGTTACAGAACGCGAAGCCCTACCACAATTTCCCACCTGGGCGCTATGGAGACTTCCGAGACAGATCAGCTGGCCCATCTTTTAGGGGAATTACGGGCAGAAGTGCACTCAGCCCGCCAGGAGACTAATGCTCTCAGAAGGGAACTAATCCTATCCAAGGAAAGAACTGATGATCTGGCCAAAAGGTTATTGCAGGGCCAGGCAGAGCACACTCCTTTACCTGTTTCCGGAGATATTTCTACAACAATGGGTTCGAATAACCCGGTACAAATCAATCTACCTGGACACATGCCTTTGGCCCCGCCGGAACGTTTTGCGGGGGATCCCAAGAAATATGCCGTTTTTATGAACCAATGCCGTTTACACTTTTTATGCAGGCCCGGGGCCTTCCCCAACGACCAGACCAAAGTAGCCTTTGTACTATCTTACCTCAGTGGCTGTGCTGCCGATAGGTCTATTCCATTGGTAAATCAGGATGATCCCATTCTCCGGGATTTCCAGGGCTTCCAGGCCAGCATGGAAAGATTGTTCGCTCGACACTCGCAGGGACAGGCCCTTGACAACAAACTGCTATCCTTACGACAAGGTAATCAGGATCTTTTGTCCTATATCGCCACCTTTAATAGACTAGTTGTGGAAACCGGATGGCTTGAAAATAAAAGGATCACATTGTTTCATCGAGGCCTGCGCGGAGAGCTTAAAGATGTTATAGCTCAGATAGTAGATCCACCCCAGGCCTGCGCAGACTACATAGACTTAGTGGTTCAACTTGATCACAGACTTCAAAATAGAAAAGCAGATCGGCTCAAGTATGAAACCAGAGTACCTATCAAGACCCACGTTAACTCCAAGAGTACTGACGTTTCCGAACCTATGCAAATTGGCAGTGTTAAAGGACCATTAACGCAGAAGGAACGAGAGAGAAGGCGACAAATGCAACTTTGTCTGTATTGCGGAACTTCCAGTCACTTTCTTCAAAGTTGTCCAGTTAAACCACCCAAGAAGGTGGTTGGAGCCACTGATAACGAGTTATTGACACCTGGTTCGGGAAACGACCTAGCCCGACAAGCGTAGGGGTCCGCTTGCCCAGCTTGAAAACAATCTCTTTGACCTCGCATTTTCTCATGCCAATGGTGCTTGTGAACCCAAAACAGCCTCAGCAGTTGCATGCTATAAAAGCATACATAGACAGTGGAGCTATTGGAAATTACATAGACCGTGAATTGGCTTCCAGGATTAAGCTTCCTCTCCGCCCGAAAGTAACCCAAGATGTAATTACTACAGTTGATGGAACCGAAATAGCCTCAGGGCCTGTAACGCATTCCACAGTTGAAATCACTCTGGTGGGTCAGGACGGACATCGGGAAGCAATCGTGTTTGATGTGATCAAGGCCCCACAATTTCAAGTACTTCTTGGTATCCCTTGGTTAGAAACACATAATCCGAGAATAGACTGGCGAGCAAAGAAGATAACTTTTCCTGATTGTGAACCAACCTGTTACCCAAGGAATCCAGCTATGGGTCTAGCCTCTGTAACTTCCACCCCTGTACAGCTACCATCTGAATACCAAGAATTCCAAGACGTTTTTCAGAAAGAGCAGGCTAACACCTTACCTCCCCATCGATCTTACGATTGCCAAATCGACTTGGTACCCAATGCACAACTACCTTGTAGTAGAATTTATGCTCTTACTGAACCTGAGAACCTGCATTTGCGCCAGTATTTGGATCAATACCTGGCCAATGGCTTCATTCGCCCATCAAAGTCACCAGTCTCTTCCGCTTTGTTCTTCGTACCCCAAGATAGTTAAGTCGAAACTCTTCTATCTTGTTGATTGGAAAGGATATGGACCTCAGGAAAGATCTTGGGAACCCAGTAACTATGTTCACGCACCACGATTAATTCAACGATTCCATCGAAGATTCCCGCACAAACCAAAACCCCCGGAGGAAAAGACCTTGGGAGGGGCCTTGAGGGGGGGTACTGTCATGATGCCTACCTCCAAGGAGCCAGGCCGGGCCCAGCAACCCCAGAGGCAGACATCATTTTCCCCAGGGAAGTCTCAGCGGGCCCAAGTCGGGGCCCTTTGGACTCAGTCCTGGCGCATTAGGCGCCAGGCTCATAGAAGAGGATATGTGTTTAAGTGCTTGGGTGCACACTTACCTGATGCAGACCTTGCTGCTTCATCCAGGCCCTCTTGAGGCCTGAATGGGACTACTTTACCTGTAGGACTACTTCACCACCCGGGTGTGGTCGGGGAAGGATACATACCTGATTGGTGGAAGGATACATACCAGGAACTTCTTCCAAGGCTATTTAAACCCCACCCGAACAGCCACACGTGCTTCGCGTTGTTCTGCACCTAGCAGCTGGACGCTCACCGTGTCAGCTCATGCATCCTGACTTCAGCCACGCCTGCCAGCACCCTGGAACACCTGCAAGGGGAGAAAGGAAAAGAATAGGAGAAGAAAAGCCCTTACCTGCTAAATCTGCATCCCGGAGTCATTTCTCCAACGGCCCTGAAAAGGAAGACATCATTTTAAAGGCATTTTGTTTCGATCGCTGCAGCGCTGCATTTTACTCACCTTTGCAAGGAGCTTCCATCTTCAGTAGCGAGTTCCGGATTCAGCTACGCCCCGGCGCCTAGAGGAAAAAAGACAAGAACAAAGGTGAAAGGGAGAAAAGGAATAAGGAAAGCTCAGTTTCCTTTTGAGTCTTACCTGTTGGATTATTCCCACTGCATTTCGGGTCCTGCCGCTTCCTGGCATCTCTGGACCCCGGCCCCTATGGGGAAAAAAGACAAAGACATTGAATGAGCAAATGCAAAGACGTTACCTGAGCGCTCATCCAGAACTGTTTCACTTTGGGTCGGCGCCATATCTCCAGCACTCCGAACCCCGGCCCCTAAGGGGAAAAAGACATAAGCATTAGCGCTTGCTGCAATTAGACAACAAACATTATTATTAAGCTTGAACTTTTGAACAGAACTTTTACAGCGCCTTACCTGAACAGTCAAGCTTACCTGAACTCCCATCAATCCTCAATCTAGTGAAGTAACTGGGTTTCAACGTGCCCCTGCATCAGAAGCAGGATGGAGAGCTCATCCTTCCAAACCCTAAGGAGGGTATCCAACGAGCCAGGGAAGCCAGAATAGAGGGGTCCTTCCTGTCCATCTTCAGAGTTCTGCGCCTTCGACGCCGCGCCTCTGTGGGAACCAGGTGAGCGTTACACCCCACCCCACAGAATGTAGATTTAGATGTTTGCTGTTACCCTATCACTGTGTATAGGAGGCCCCAAACAAAGCCTGCACTCCCATCGCCCATTTTGAAGTACCAGGAACATTGACACCAAAATATGTGACGTATGATGAGCAAATAAACCAGCAGAGAGTCACAGTAGGACTCTGCCCAGTACGCATCAGAAGAGCAACACCTATTGAAGTACCAATACCCAGACAACCATGGACAGTAAGGTACCCATTGAGAAAACCCTACCAACAAATGAGACGAAATGAAGATTGCCTAAGTACCGTCCCGGAAAAAAACGAAAAGGTCTTAACGGAAGATGAATGGTGACGTCACGAGAGCCCGGACGGACTCACAGATAGAAGAAATGATGAACCAAGAATGACACAAGGAGACGAAACGTGATAAGAAAAGAGATTGTGAGCTTAAAGAATAGAAAGCTATCAAAGCATAAGGGAAGCTGTAAGCAGGATGAAGATATTCAACCAGCTAACGCCTGTACATATGCTTAAAACCGCAAGAAAGCTTAGGTAACAGTGTGGCTTGCTATGCTAAGTAGAAGAATAGCACGGCAAGCACCATTGTACATTACATTACATTACATTACATAATCTACCTCAAAACGAAGCACATTATTATAAGTTGGATTCCACTTTACACGAAAAGCAGAATCAACTCATGTTACTAGAGGCGAAACAAGACAAGATTCATATTCTAGCAAAATGAGAAGAGACGGCTGAATCGAAACTCAGCAGATGCAACTCGTGCCAAGACAGCCAAGGTCATACCAATAGAAGAAACTAACAGTAGCTACATCTAATAGAAACTTAAGAACAGAATATCCTTCCTCTGAAAGGTCAAGATAAGGAAGCGTAGGCAGGTGGCAAGCTGAATAAGAATGAAATGCACGAATTGAGAGAACCTAGGAAAATTCACGGTGTCTACATCATGTGACCATCCGAGCGAGGAGAAGCATGAGTTCACACCTACACTTGACATCCGCCCAGGAGGAGATATCAGAACTTTCCCAGACAGAAGATGCAGTTTTGAGGCCAACCACAGTAACCTAATTGCCACATTGTTGTTGGAGTGATGATTGAGTATAACCTTAATTATAGGAAGGGGCACCCTGCACCTGGCTGACCATTCTGTGTGCTGCTAAGTAAAGTTGAAATGTATGCATGGGGTCGGTGCCAACCCAATCACAATGGACCACATAATCTAAGGTCCTATAGTAGTAGAACCAATGGGACGTTGTACTTTTAGTGATGTCTACAGTAGTGATTTTCGAAGGAAGGGCTTAGACGCCCACCTGACAGTATTTACGCAATCCCCTCACTCCATTACCATATACAGATATAGTACCTATATTAAAGTTACCTTTTCCTAGCCAATAGAATTGCATATTAACTTTTAAGTGTAACACGTCAATTATGATGAGCTTTGAGTATAAATGTCATTGTTTGAATGAAGTTCACTGGAGTTGAAGCGAGACAGACTATCGCATCACTGCTGATTGCCATGACTCCTCGTTTTTTGTACTTGTCATTAAACTGACTCCCTTTGCCAAACCATTCAGTTGTCCTTATTAATTGGTGTTGGAGTAATAAATCTACACCCCCATCCATCTCAAGGTGCAGCTATCAAATCTTAAAGTTCTTCGGAGCAAACGTCGGCTCTATGGGCCGGCCGGGGGTCTCCTGAGTAAACTTGGTAGCAGAGATTTGATGGTTATCAATTATCGATTATTGATTTGAATAAGACACTTATTGACCATTGACATAAAGTAACTATAGATCTGCGGCAATATCACGGGTCCTTTGCCATTCGGCTGAGTAGACCGTGAAGCTCCCCGTAGACAATGGTAGTGTGAATAGACTGCAGACAGGGCCTGAAGGGACCTGTGTTCCCCACGCATCCCTTCCCATTCCTACGGCAGCTGAACAGGTGAAAAACCGAAGAAGGTTTACCGCCTTCTTCGGAAGGCAGTGATCCCGAGGGTCCAGAGAGGAACCATACAAACGGTGAGTGAAAAAGACTAATGGTCTGGCAAAAATGCATGCTTTAGAACAAGTAACGGGAAAAGTTAATGGAGGAAGGCAGGAAAAAACGAAATATAGTTAGAAGTAGAGAATACTGTATAAGGGGATAGTGACTCAGGAATAATTAAGTAAATAAAGGTTACCAGGGAGGACACCCGAGAAGAGAGAGGTTTCCGGGGCAGATAGCCAAGAAGTGAGAGGATTCGCCTTATTCCTACGCTTTTAATACAGGCGGCTAGATGAAACTTGTACCCAGAATCCCAGATAAAGGGGGAACGATTAGACTACCACGACGGTTAAAGACATAGTAGTCTTTACCATGAAGGGGTAATGTTTAGAGGCAGAGAAAATTGTGACCAGCTGGTGTCCGTTTAGTCTGTCAAGCGTCTGTCTTACAATTTTTTGTGTGATGTCATATGTTAAAAAAAAATGGATTTGGAGCTTGCAGTGTTTGGTGCTCGGTCATATTGTTGGAACTGTTTGTTGACAAGTGTTATATAAGAGGAAAGGGAACAAATTTAAGCATGGAAGATATGACTCCATTAGCACACTTATGCAAGCAGTTGCCAAAACACGCACCCGAGTTCAAGAAATACAGTACCGACTGGGTTAAAGTTACCGCCCACAAGATGTTTATGTTATGGCAACAAAATGGGTCCTTATCTAAACAATATCTATACAATATATCTTACAATATATGACAACATATTTGTATGCCACATACACAGGCAAAAAGCTAGAAAAATGTCTTGCTGCCCTGGAGCAATGGAAAATGTATGAGCAGGGAAAAGAGGAAGAGATTGGATACTTAATGTATGCACAGAGGGGGGTGAGGCGCCTACCGTGCCACCTGCCCCACCCGAAACGAAAGTTGAAGAAAGTAAGGACGAGGGATTATATCCACTGAGAGAACTCATGGCAGCAGCGAGGTACAGCAACCCCGCATATGAGTCACCTACACATAGTAGTGACGAAAATCAAGGGAAAGATAAGGACAAGAATATTGCCTCCACAATCCGACAGGATAAAGGGAGACGTGATGACGAAAGAAGAGATCAGGCACAGACAAGTGCATCTCTCGATAAAGAAAGAGAGGGGAAGATATGGAAGGGAAACAAAGATAGAACTGATGAGATAGCATTTGCAAAAGATGAATGGATGTGAGGGCACATTTTATTGAAACTTGATGGCACAGGCATTGACGATACAAAACCAAAGGAAAGGATAGAGGATGTAAAGGGAAAGGGAAAAGAGAATAAGTTAAGAGACGAAAGAATAAGAAAGACAGACAAAGGCGAGAACAGCTATATCGCGAAGAGCAAGACAGACAGCTCGATCACAACCTAAGAGCAGCCAATGATCAAAACAGATAGAAACAGCAGCGATTAGAGGAAAAGCAAAGGATACGTGAGAAAAGAATAAAAAGTCAAGGAGATGAGGAAATTCGAAGGGCAGATGAACATAAAAATTCAAAGAGGAAGGAAGAAGATAAGGTCAGAGAAGAGGCGAGGAAACTGAAAGAATTAGATGACAATATAGAACATAAGCGAAGACAGAGAGCACGCAATCTTGAATATCTGGGGAAAGAGGTTAACAAACCTGATCAGGTAGTAGATTGGGAAGATATAGAAGAATTCTTTCCTGCATACGATTCAGCACCAGGCACGTCTAGGGCAAATATGGAAGATGACTTTGACACCAGAAGCATTGGAGAAACGATCAATGGAATATATGATGAGATGGGGTTAGAACAAACACCCCAAGGGGAGGGGGAAGACGAGCACCTGGAGAGCACTCAGCTGTATGACACTGAGGATGTCTCCCGAATTAGTGGGAATAGAGACCTATCTCTGGATAGATTAAAAATAAGTAGGAGTAAGGAGGACACAAGGAGAGGCACGAGTTGGGGACAGACAATGTCCAACTCGGAAAGGGAAGAGCGCGAGGAAAATGAGGAAGAGAGACAGAGTGAAAGACGACTCCCAAGGGAAAAAGGAATAAGATGGTAGACACTAGCAAGTCTGCACCAAGGGTATCAGAGTCAACCACACAGTCTGACCGACATGAAGAAGTATCTCATGGTCAGAGGGGGGTGTCTTCACTGCCCTATCTAGACAGGCTCAGGACATTGCCAGGCAGACAGTGATGCAGGAATATTACCCCTGCAATAGACAGAAGAACCATGAGAGAAGAGAGAGAGGGCTATGCATCCCAATTTCCGTTGCTCGAGAAGGTGCGAGTAAGACCGCAATACATTCCATGGCCACACATGGATCGAGAACATCTGAAAACCAAGCTTCCAATGCTGACATCGGGAGCCAGAAAGTGGATACATGAGTTAGAAAAAATGACAGGATGAAACACGTTAGCCATAGGGAACATCAAAGGTCTCCTATTCGCCATACTTGGTGAGAGAGGAAATGATGTGTGGGCACGAGCAGGCTACTCTGACGTAACCACAATTAATATCGCACACGACGGAGCTCCATTTAACAACTGTAGAGCTGCAGTATGGAAAGCGCTATGTGTACTATACCCAGACACTTCAGATATGGGAGCTATAATGACGCGAAAAATGAAGGAATCTGAAGAACCGTTAATTTACATACAGAATTTTCAAGACGCATGGGTGCTCGAGACTCATGAATCTTGGATGAAATCTATACCTATGTTTTACCATATATTTTGCCAAGGGCTGCCCGAGTCGGTGCAGAAACAACTCAAGAAATTGGTTGGAATTGAAGCCAAGCCTTGGGCTGAAATACAGTTGACCATCGCACATTATTGTAGACTGCAGCAGGAAAATAATCACAAAAAGAAGCTATTCAAAGGGGAGGGTGAGGAAGTGAAATTGGTACAAAAGAAATTGTCACAATATGCTTTTGAGGGAGCCATGATAACTAGCACAGCTGAATCAAGCATGCAGCAGGTGGCTAGTCCACAGAAGAATAATCAGGGTAATAAGGGTTTTTATCCCAGGGGAAGAGCATTTGGGGGAAGAGGATGGTAGAGCAATCAGGGAGGTTTCCAAAATAATCAAGGAGTTTTTCAAAATATGCAAAACGGTAACCAAGAAATGATCCGACCACCGCCAGTATGTTGTTTGTGTGGAACGACAGGGCATTTGGCGCGCACATGCTGAAATTAAGGCATGATGCAGAACGGCCAAGGAACAGGAGCAGGCATGGCACATCCACCTGCAGTTTTACAACAGGGTGGTGCACAGAATCACATGGTGCAACAACATGCGCCAGGAGCGCAACAAGGGGTGCAACCGAAAAGCATGGGGAATTTTCCACAAGGACAATCCCAACAGGCACCACTGCAACTAGCGCAGACGATGAGCACAGGGAAGACCACAAACCCTGGAATGGGGAGTAACAATGGGAATGGGGGAAATTCACCAGCACACGGTGGGCAGAAGTTGTATATAAACTAGGACAGCTCACTGGAACCCTGATGTGTTCTATCCCATCAGTGACACCAGACCCTCACATGGAACCTAGGGTGGATGTTGTTACAGGGGATAAAGAAAATTCCTTCTTAGTTGACACGGGTACAACATGCTTGTGCATACATGAAGGCAAGTTTTCCTTGTCTGGCGAGGCCATAGATACTCAGAGTTTTACAGGAGCTACCAGTCGTGTTCCTTTCACAAATGCACTTCCAATCTCCATAGGAGAATGTGAAAGGAATGTACCTTTAATATTCTCGGCAGACCCCAGTAAACATTTTGGGTCGAGATTTAATGACAAAGTTAAACATGACAATCTTGTTCACAGAGAACGGCATAGTATGTTCCACTCCAGGAATGCACTACTCAAATGTATGCAAAATGATTAGCGCATACTCAGGAAACATAGCCATGAGGGGATACCATTAGAGCCAGAAATTTCGCATATAGTATGCGTGTGCTTTTGGCAGGATTGCCAGGCCTTGCAGCCAAAATCATGAGAACTCCTGATGAGTTCTTATTCAGACCCAGAATACCGATGAATGAGGAGAAGGGACAAGTATTTCCCTTGATGATACACATGGCTGCAGTACGAGGGCTGACGATGGTGCACATTAATCCCCATTGAAGAAGGATATCGATTGACTGACGTCACTGATGGCAATCTGTTTAAAGAGCAAACAGATATAGGAGAGACAATGGTGGAATTGAGTTGCACCTTTTGGGTAAAGATGATTAACAGAGAAGTACCTCAGAGAATGATGTTGGCACTAAATCGTCCTGAATATTTTGATGACGACATAGCCAAGGTGCCTGTCTCAGTATGGACTACAGGCCCCTGTGATGTAGGCCTCTTGAAGGGGGTTGGAGAAGTGAAAATTAAACTGAAACCAGGAGCAATTCTACCAAGAGCCCAACAATATCCCATGTCCAGAGAGGCAGATGAGGGGATTTTTAAGACAATTTCTGCTATGATAGACCAATGCAACTTAGTGACGTCAGAGTCGTCATGTAATATGTCAGTTTACCGTGTGAAAAAAAGTAAAGGGGGTTATGTAGGCTAATTCAAGATCTGAGGCCAATAAACAATATTGTTGAGGCTGAGTTCCCTTTAATCCCTAACCCGTCTACAATTCTATTTAAAATACCCATTGAGGCAAAATATTTCACGTTGATTGTCTTGAAAAATGCATTTTTTTCAATCCTGTTGGACCGTGACTCACAAGATCTGACGTCATTCATGTTCAGACAAATGCATCTGAAAAGCACGAGGCTGCCACAGGGGTACTGTGAGCTCCCTCTATTTTTAACAGAGTCCTGTAGATGGATTTGAGCAATATAGCACTAGAAAATGTCGTCCTGCAATACGTGGATGACATCTTAATTTGTAGCACAACAGAAGAACAATGCAGCCACGATTCTGATCAGCTATTGACTATATTGGCTGAGAAAGGATATAAGGTTGACAAAGAAAAGTTACAATATTGTCAACAAGAAGTGCTGTAGATAGGTCAGTTGATCTGACATGAGGGAAAGAAAGCAACCCCAGAAAGGGCCAAAGCCATATTTAACACGGCTAAGCCACACACGATAAAGCAGATGCAGAGCTATTTAGGCCTATACAACTATGTCAGGGCATGGGTCTTCCACTACAGCTCTTACACCAAGCCCTTACTTCAGGCCGTAAAGAAGGCCTAAGTGACGAAAGAAAAGGTTGAATGGTCTGAGACCATGGAGAAAGGATTTGCTGAACTCAAAAGAGCCATCTGCACAGCACCAGTTCTAGGGATCCACAATTATGCAGAGGAATTTTACCTGTTTTCACACACAAATGGCAGCGTTATGACGGCAGTACTCACGCAGAGAACCACGTTGGGGTACAAGCCCCTGGCATACTCTAGTGGGATTTTGGACCCAGTAATGAGAGGTCATTTCCCATGCGAACAAAGTTTAGCTGCCGCAGCGTTTACCATAGAGAAGGCTACAACCATTGTAATGGGATGCTCACTGACGTTGTACGTCGAGCACTCACTATTTGCCATTCCAGAGAAACCAAAGGGCACATTGACATCTCAGGGAGCTTCTGCTTATGAAGTGATCATATCAAATCCATCGATTAAAATAGTCCGATGTAAGATAGTAAACCCAGCTATGTTCATAGCAGAGCCACCAGTCACTGAAGGAGAGCCCATACATGACTGTCCAAATTATGAAGAATTCTATGATGAAATCCCCAGGGTGAAAGAAAATGCCTTGGCAGAAGGAGACATCATCTTTATTGACAGGACCAAAATGATGGGCAAAGATACCCACGCGTTGCTGTGATGAAACACACAACGAATGGAGTGTTTCGAGTGCTTTTTAGTGCACAAATACCATCTCATTATTCAGCCCAGGCTGCAGAATTATTGGGTTAATACTCGCCATTGAGAATCACACAGACCAGGAAGAGTAACAGTGTAACAGTGTACAGTGACTCCGCCTATGTGACGTCAACAGTGCACACAGACTTAGCGCGCTTGAAAAGGAAGGGCTACCTCCGAGCAGACAGCATGCCAGTACAGCAGGCAGCCTTAATGGACAGGCTGATCAAGGCACTACAGCTCCCAGTGGGCATACAGCTCCAAGTGGGTATAGTGGTTGTGAAATGCACCACCCACATGAAGGGGACAGATCTCATGAGGGAATCAAGCAGCAGACACGGAAGCCAAGCGTATGGCATCCAAAAGCGAAACAATCGTGGAAGTGGAAGTTATCCATGCCAACGAGCGAATGATGGTTACATGATCCGCACCTGAAAGTTACAGTAATTTGGGGCAAAAACAGCTTATGTAACTCCAAGGGGAGGTGCCACAGGAAGAGACGAACCTGTGGAAACATTGAGGGTGTTCTTTAAACCCCTCTGACAGCTTGTGGCGACAAGACAGCAATGGTAAACCAGTAATTCCCATAGCCCTACTAAAAATAGCGCTGGAGCAGTTACATTACCCGGCGCACATGACAAAAGAGAACCTAGCAGCAACACTCGCAGAAGACTGGTTCATACCGAATTTAGCAGAGCACATTGCATTCTTTATGGTAAACTGTATAATTTGTCAGCAATTCACGGCTGGGCACACATTAAAAGTAATGAGAGGAGTCATCCAAGGCCAAATGGGCCTTTTCAACACTTGCATGTCGATTACGTCGACACGATTTAAGTATGTAACGGGTACAGACACTTAATTGTTGTAGTGTGTCCATTCTCTAGATGGATTGAGGCAGGTCCGTGTACACACCCAGACTCTACGTGTGTGGTCACATTTTTTGTGAGAGAAGTGTTCCTTAGGTGGGGGGTGTGCAAGGTCATGAGATCAGATAAGGGCCCTCATTTTGTCAATGCTGTGTTCGAGCAGATTAGCTTGCTGCTTGGTATAAAGCACAAGTTACCTTCGGAGTATCATCAAAAAGGTTATGTGGTCTGTGAGAAGCTCAACGGCTTGTTAAAGGAAAGGATAGCCAAGTTGAAGCTTACTGTAAAGAAGGGATGGTTGCACTGTCTTCCACTGCCACTGTAGTACGCACTTCGGAACCAACCCGGGTCCGACCATCATCTTAAGCCACACAAGATAGCCACAGGAAGAAAAATGAGAACTCCTCTGACACCCCAAGATAGAGCTCGATTTGATGCCCAGTCAACAGGAGAGGTTTTAGTTTCTGAAATGCAAAACTATCTGAACTGCATGACATCTTGCCTTACTTTAATTTCATACCAGCCGCAGCCACGACGAAAATGGTGCAGAGCAGCAGAGAACACAGAAGGAGACACTACAACAGACCAAGTTCAGGGTCTGTGTGTTCCGCCTGTCTTCCCTGGAGATGCCGTCCTTGTGAAGAATCATACAAGGAAAAAGTGGGACAAGCCAAGGTTCAACAGTCCTTTTACAGTGGAGATATATATTTAAAGAACACATACCCAACTGTCTACCCAACTTCCCTACACACGGGTAGTAAAGTAAATACTTCTATGAATGATATTTAATTACACTCAGCTGCATTAAGGACAGTCACATCGGAATAAAAAAAATACATATTTTAATTTGCATGTACATACTTAAAAAGGACCATGTGTGAACTAAACACTTCAATGATCAAAACTAAAAAAAGAGAAAGACATCAGCGTTTTTTTGGTGTACTATAAGGTACAAGTTCAAAAGTCACATCACATGTGACACATTCACCTAGTTGTGACAACTATAATTTTTAGTATATATAAATTCAAATCAATGTGATGTTAGTAGCATGGGTGACATTCATTGACATAGAATCCTAATTTTGAGTCATGACCCTTCATCTACACCCATTTGTGTTTCTGAGGGTGGAGAAAACAGAGACCAAATCGATCTTGATAGCACTGGACCATGTGTTCTGCTGGTTATACCTGCTACTTGTGTAGCTTCTTGTACATGTGGGAGTCAAATTGTCTTATTTGGTATTGAATTTTTCACCTCTGAGTAAATCTCAACTTTTATTAAGTAGGGGTATCTTATCTCACCATTGATTATTGTTTCAAGCCCAACCAGGACTGAATTGTATCGTCCATCCCTTAACCCCGCCTTGTCAAGAGTTTGGCTGCATTTGCAGTGCCTTGGTGTTACACCACCAGTGTGTTGTTTATCTCCCAGCTGCAGTCAATATACGTGCACTGTGAATCAGAATACGGACGCGCAAAACACTGTACAAGCAGCACCTGCGAACAACGCAAACTTTCAGATAACAAATGGTCTCTGGTACTCTATTGCACAGCAATTATTCACTGCAGCTGGAGATAAACAGCACACCGGTGGTCTAACACCAAGGCATTGCAAATGCAGCCAATCTCTTGAAAGGCGAGGTTAAGGGATGGACTATACAGTGCAGTCCTGGTTGGGCTTGAAACAATAATCTATGGTGACAACGCACCAGGAAGCATAAGATACCCCTCCTTAATGTAAGTTGAGATTTACACAGAGGTGAAAAATTTGATACCAAATAAGATGATTTGACTCCCACACGTACAAGAAGCTACACAAGTAGCAGGTATAACGAGCAGAGCACATGGTCCAGTGCTCACTGCTCAAATTGAATGTTTGTATAAAAATTGACAGCATCCTGAAGAAGGGGGTTGACGATACAGCCAATATCAAGATTGATTTGGTCTCTGTTTTCTCCACCCTCAGAAACTCAAATTGGTATAGACAAAGGGTCATGACTCAAAATTATGATTCTATGTCAATGAATGTCACCTATGGTACTAACATCACATTGATTTGAATTGATATATGCTAAAAATTATAGTTGTCACAACTAGGTGGATGTGACACATGTGATGTGACTTTTGAACGTGTACCTTATAGTACGGCAAAAACCGCTGATATCTTTCTCTTTTTTTAGTTTTGATCATTGAAGTGTTTATTTCACACATGGTCCTTTTTAAGTATGTATATGCAAATTAAAATATGTGTTTTTGATTCTGATGCAACTGTCCTTAATGCAGCTGAGTGTAATTAAATATCACTCATAGGAGTATTTACTTTACTACCCGTGTGTAGGGAAGTTGGGTAGCCAGTGGTGTATCTGTTCTTTAAATATATATCTCTCTTCACACACCCTGGTCCCTGAAACAAAGAGGAAAAACCTTTGCTAAATAAGGATTTACTTTTACAGTGGCAGACTCTATTCCGTCTGCAAGGCAGGAGAGCTTGGATTTTTCTCGGCGATGTAAAACCCTACATCGGAGAAGGCCCTCTGCCTGCACCCCAATGAGAGGAATCGACGAGCGACGGGGAAGAACCACCGCACGTGCAGACGAGATCCATGACGCAGAAGAAGGACGCATGACCAGCCAAAGACAACGAACTTTTTGCAAATTGTGGCTTAAATTGGACACTTCCTCTAAGCAAAATATCAAGCCAATATCAAGATTGATTTGGTCTCTGTTTTCTCCACCCTCAGAAACTCAAATTGGTATAGACAAAGGGTCATGACTCAAAATTATGATTCTATGTCAATGAATGTCACCTATGGTACTAACATCACATTGATTTGAATTGATATATGCTAGAAATTATAGTTGTCACAACTAGGTGGATGTGACACATGTGATGTGACGTTTGAACGTGTACCTTATAGTACGGCAAAAAACGCTGATGTCTTTCTCTTTTTTTAGTTTTGATCATTGAAGTGTTTATTTCACACATGGTCCTTTTTAAGTATGTATATGCAAATTAAAATATGTGTTTTTGATTCTGATGCGACTGTCCTTAATGCAGCTGAGTGTAATTAAATATCACTCATAGGAGTATTTACTTTACTACCCGTGTGTAGGGAAGTTGGGTAGCCAGTGGTGTATCTGTTCTTTAAATATATATCTCTCCTCACACACCCTGGTCCCTGAAACAAAGAGGAAAAACCTTTGCTAAATAAGGATTTACTTTTACAGTGGCAGACTCTATTCCGTCTGCAAGGCAGGAGAGCTTGGATTTTTCTCGGCGATGTAAAACCCTACATCGGAGAAGGCCCTCTGCCTGCACCCCAATGATAGGAATCGACGAGCGACGGGGAAGAACCACAGCACGTGCAGACGAGATCCATGACGCAGAAGAAGGACGCATGACCAGCCAAAGACAAAGAACTTTTTGCAAATTGTGGCTTAAATTGGACACTTCCTCTAAGCAAAAAAGGGCATAAGGACATAAAAAACAGACACTCTGTGCATCCTAGTTGCAGGGTGAAAAAGAAAATTGCACGCACAAGCCACAAAACAGTCTGATGACTTTGAACTTTGAACTCAGGCATACTTAAGCTTTAAGAAAAGAATATACCAAATTTTGAACGAGGACACTTACATTGGAAGCAAACAAAGTATCCCGACTCGTTCCACACCGAGACCCTATTCGGAATCACTTGTGGTGTCCCGCAGTAGCGACATCACCAAGGAAGTGGTCACCTCTTTTGATCTAGTGCTAAAATCATAACCGTCATTGGTAGGGAGGCTCACCAGTGTCAATAACTTTCTACAAGATCCCGAAAATGAAAAGACAATAAGACAACTCCTCACTGTCATTGCCGAACAATTTATCCTACTCCCTGAGTACAGTGAGAAAGAATCAAATGTTCCCAACGCAGGCGGAAATAGATGAACTCAACACACTGTTCTTTCGCATAATCGAAGAATGTCCAACTCTTATCGGGAGAACAACAAATACACTCACATTCCTCAGAGACCCAGCAAATACAGACCATTTAAGTCATCTTTTTAAATAAAATCATAATTCTAGTTGCACTCCATGCGACCTGACAGTGCAGACATTGTTCACATTTAAGAGAAAACATATAATCCTGAACCTCAGCAAGACAGGACGGATGTCCCTGTCACCAGAAAACACCAGGTTGGCCCATAATGTCCTCTTTCTCCTAGTCACTGACTTTCCAGAGCTAGTGGGGAGACCAATCGATGTTGACGTCCTCACTTTCATCAGAGACCCAGCTGATATTGCGCAGATGGGAATGCTCCTACACAGAATCGTGCTCCAATTGGAACTCTCTGAGGAGATTCTAAAAGCCTTCCACCGAGGGACTGATCAAGGAAGCAGTGTCGAGGACTCTCTGTGTCCTATTTGTTGCTATTTTTTTCCCTAGTCCTCCGCACTGATCAACGTCCACTATGTCCTCAGGACTGAAGCAAATCCGAGGAGTGGATTGGGAGCTTACCTATTTTGAACATGCACTGTAAAGTGATTCACTAAAATGTTATTTTATTTCTGATTTTTTCCCATAGTCTAGCAAAGGAACTGTATCCTGACATAAGAGATAATTTGTCACTTGCGAGAAGGGGGACACTTGTGGAACATCTGACAATCTAAAGCTCAGAACTCAGAAGACAATATTGGTTAAGGGACTAATAACATTGACATTTGGCGAATGATCAAGATGGCGGTCCAGAGCAGCAATCTGGTCCTCCCACAAGAAGAGAGGCACCCCCGCTTCTCTGGAAGAAAATGCTGCTGCCTGACTTACAGGGGCCTAGTGTACCTATGCATCATATTCATTGTTGTTTTACTGTCATTAATGATCAGAACTGCATTCTTTATTGGTGCACAAAGCGTCCGAATTTCAGTGCACCCACCTAATGATGCACGCATAAAACCCACAAAAGCACCCAGACCTTATATAGTCATTCCAGTCCCTAGAAGATCTGACGGTGGAGTGAATAAACTTGAAATGGATGTGATTAGCAATGATAGACACACACTTGTGGTCACAAACAAACAAAAAAGCCAGAGACAGGGTCGGCAAGGAATGAATGAAGTAACATTACTGACAACTACACACATGCAAACACTGAATGCACACAAAACAGGCCTAGTATCAATGACTACAGAACCACAAACCAAAGCAGTAGAGAATAAGAGGCTGCCTGCCGTAAGAAACTCCACAGCAGATGTTGTAAGAAAACAAGAAGAGTTAAAACGAAAACCAACAGAAGCAGTTATATCAGAAACACTTAAGAAAACAAGAGCCAACTCTTTGAAACTCTCTGCACGGCCACAACTGATAGTAGACTCATTAGTTCCACACATAGCCAATCCAGAGCAAGGAAACTGCAGGAGGAACTGAAGAACAAAACTGCAAAAACTGTATTACCAAGCACATATGTTCCAACACAAGGGACAAGTACCAGTTCTACAATGCAACCATACACCGTACCAGTGTCAGGCTGCTTGGCATGGGCATTTGTAACCAGAAGGAGAAGGATGTATTAGAAGAGGGAAAGAGCAGCCATACTCTTGTCCACTGAAATGGCACAGATGAGGAGGCCTGTACCATGGACCAAGATACCAGAGAACCCTCCAGCAAGAAAGAGCCATACAAATGCATTCAGGGATGTAGTCGTAGCCAAATACAGGAAAACACTAAGAATCAAGGGAAGTATGCATGGGGATGACAATGAACTCAACGACTACCTGGACAGGACAGCCCATCTGGGAAACAACATTTGGTACCAGCACATGAAAGATGTTGGAAGGCAACGTTCAGAAGGGAATTCTTTGTTTGCGTACTCCTACCATACAGCATGGGGAAGTCCAAGATCTTTGTAGCTGTAGAAATCGATGTCCAAACAGCACACTGTATGTCGCAATGTGCAAGACCAGAGGCCAGTTCATGGGTAGTGATGCTTTTCTGATATGGGGAACTGAAACAACTGATCCAAATGAAGACGATTATGTCCAGGACATAAAGACAAGAAACAATGTAAAGACGAAACACATTGTGATCAGATATGAGAAGCCTGGAGTTAAAGGAACAGAGATCAGAAAAGAAGCAAACCAGAAGCTAAATGTCCAAGGAAAAACTCCAGAAGAAGCTTGGAGATGGAAGAATCGAGGCCAAATGCAAATTTGGGGAACAGTGCTTTCACTGGACAGATGGGAGAAAGGGGTAGTGCTATGCCGAGCATGGATGGTCTTCGGTCACTACAAGCCCACCATCAATATAGTGCGAAACGGATGCAAGTCATTATGGCCAAAACTTGCAAAACTACTTACATGGGTCGAAGACAGAGGAGGACCCTTGCAGATAGTGCCACTAGAAAGCCCAAAGTTCTGTTTCAGAAATAACGGCACAAGGAAGATGGGAGGGAATCAGAAATGTGGACGAGTTTTTGACGCTCCAGGAATAGTACATGGAACTGCAGGGATTATGGATCATTATTGGGCGTGTGGATCCAAAGCATACATCAGACTGCCAAGAGACTGGGGAGGCATATGAACGATAGTGAACGTCCACGTTCCAGCATTGGTGATCCCGAAAAGTGACTTGAATATTGACAGTTTCCTGAAAGCAGATGCTCACCTGAGGAAGAAGAGATCTGTGGAACTGATAACTCGGATGAAGAGAGAGAATTACTTCTCTGCTAAATCAGAAGAAGCTTTTCATGCAATCCCATATGAACACAGGCTGTTCAGCCTCACCTCCTCAGTGTTCACAACGATTTGTATGCCAAGAATCCAAGTTGGAGTAAATACTAAATGGTTGCAGATAACCAGATGGGAGTTACTACAGACCATCAACACGACTATAAAAGGATTCAATGCAATCAAGGAAGAGCTAAGAGCCATCCACCTGATGACTCTCTAGAACTGATATGTCCTTGACATGATCACAGCCATGGATGGAGGAGTTTGTGCAGAAATAGGAGAATCAGGTTGCACATTTATACCTTCTGACGATGAGGAAATTGGAACTTTAACAGAAGCCATAGGTATGGTGACGAAGCTACAGAACCAGATGATCGATGAAACTGACGAAGTTGATGATGACAGCTGGTTTGGATCATTATTCTTCTGGGTCCCACAATGGATGGCAGACATATTCAAGCTTCTGGAGCCCTGCTAGTGATGATTATACTAGGATTTTGTGTTATCAAGATAATGGGCCTCATTCCGAGGTGGGCGCAAAGAGATACTGGGCACCATTGAGGACATTGGTGCCGATAACCCATTTGCGCCCTATTCCGAGGTACCTTTGCGGGTCCCGCTAAGGCTGCCTGGTTTTACCAGGCGGCCTTAGCGGGAGCCTCAAAGGGTCCAGGTAGTGAATAACGGTACCGCAAATTGCAGTACCATTATTTGCACCTTCCCCATTTCCATTGAGCCCTATGGGGGCTCAAATGGGATCTGGGAATGGTATTTTCAATGGGGACTTACCGGTCCTGCCAAGGTTGGACTTGACCGGTAAGTCCCCATTGAACAAGGGCAGACACGGTCCCGTTATTGGTGGTAGTCATGGTGCTAATAGCGCCATGACTACCACCGACCTTGGAATGATGGCCAATGATCTTGCAAAGCCAGAAAACTGCGAAGAAAGCCATAGGGATGAAGATCATGATTGATGTCAAGCCAGAATAGAAGCCCAAAGACCTGACTGATGAAGAAATAAGGGACTTTGTGAAGGCCAGCAGGCACGCGCCGGAAGGTACAACATTTTTCTATCCTAGGAAGCACAGAAACTATGTGGGAAGATGGGTTTACTGTAGCCCAAATGGACAATGTCAACTAATGACATGGAATAAAGACGAACATGTAAGGACAGCAGGAAGCCTTGAAAGGAGTAATAAAAATAAGGACTCCAAAGAGACACTTCTTCAAACCATCATGTATAGATCCAGAAGATGAAGAAGGAATGAACCAGGTAATGAAGTGAAGATAAACATAGAAGAATCACATGAATTGCATCCAAAGAAGGAGGTGAAAGTGGTCGATGAATGGCCCAGAGGTGGGAGTGTAGAGGAGGCCCCAAATAAAGCCTGTATTCCCATCGCCCATTTTGAAGTACCAGGAACATTCACACCAAAATATGTGACATATGATGAGCAAATAAACCAGCAGAGAGCCGCAGTAGAGCTCTGCCCAGTACCCATCAGAAGAGCAACATCTATTGAAGTACCAATACCCAGACAACCATGGACAGTAAGTTATCCATTCAGAAAACCCTACCAACAAATGAGATGAAATGAAGATTGCCTAAGTACCGTCCCGGAAGAAACCAAAAAGGTCTTAACGGAAGACGAATGGTGATGTCACGAGACCCCGGAGGGACTCACAGATAGAACAAATGACGAACCAAGAATGACACAAGGAATGACACAAGGAGACAAAATGCCATAAGAAAATAGATTGTGAGCTTAAAGTAATAGAAAGTTATCAACATATATAAGAGAATTAAGCTGTAAGCAGGATGAACATATTCAACCAGCTAACGCCTGTACATATGCTTGAAACCGCAAGAAAGCTAAGAAAACAGTGTGGCTTGCTATGGTAAGTAGAAGAATAGCGCGGCAAGCACCATTGTACACAATCTACCTCTAAACAAAGTACACTATTACAAGTGCGATTCCACTTTACACGGAAAGCAGAATCAACTCAGGTTACTAGAGGCCAAACAAGACAAGATTCATATTCTAGCAAAATGAGAAGAGACGGCTGAATCAAAACTCAGCAGATGCAACTCATGCCAAGAGAGCCAAGGTCATACCAATAGAAGGATCGAACAGTAGCTACATCTAATTTAAACTTAAGAACAGAATAGCCTGTCTCTGAAAGGTCAAGATAAGGAAGCATAGGCAGGTGGCAAGCCGAATAAGAATTAAATGCACGAATTGAGAGAACCTAGGAAAATTCACGGTGTCTACATCACGTGACCATCCGAGCGAGGAGAAGCAGGAGTTCACACCTACGCTTGGCATCCGCCCAGGAGGAGATATCAGAACTTTCCCAGACAGAAGATGCAGTTTCAAGGCCAACCACAGTAACATAATTGACACATTGTTGTTGGAGTGATGATTTATTACAACCTTAATTGGAGGAAGCCCGGGTAGCTGAGGGGGCACCCTGCACCTGGCTGACCATTCTGCGCTCTGCTAAGTAAAGTGGAAATGTATGCATGGGGTTGGTGCCAACCCAATCACAATGGACCACATAATCTACGGTCCTAAAACCAATTTGAGTGATGTCTACAGTAGTAATTTTGAAGGAAGGGATTAGACGCCCACCTGACAGTATTTACCCTATCCCCTCACTCCGTTACCATATACAGATATAGTACCTATATTAGTTACCTTTTCTTAGCCAATAGAATTGCATATTAACTTTTAAGTTTAACACGTCAATTATGACAAGTTTTGAGTATAAATGTCACTGTTTGAATGAAGTTCATTGGAGTTGAAGCGAGACTATCGCATCACTGCTGATTGTCATGGCACTCTCTTTTTTGTACTTGTCATTAAACTGACTCCCTTTGCCAAACCATTGAGTTGTCCTTATTGATTGGTGTTGGAGTAATACATCTTCACCCCCATCCATCTCAAGGTGCAGCTATCTCATCTTAAAGTACTTCGAAGCAAACCTCGGCTCTATGGGCCGGCCGGGGTCTCCTGATTACAACAGTCCCACATATGTTTCTTAATTTGCCAGGTTATCGTGACATGTTCTTTCTTGAGAGGGGTGCCTGCTACCTTTTTTGTATTTTTGCAAGAAACTTGGGGTTAGTCCCCCTAATTTACCTGGTGGAACTCAAACGTGGACCCCTTGCTCACTGTGCTCAGAGAGGCACAGCTCCACCTCACTGATGAGGTCCAAAAAGGCTGAAACACGTGTATGGGGTTGCTGTCGGTACTCTTGTTCAAAGGAGGTTTGCCTGGCATTCGGGTGTTGGACTGCCCTTGTGGGCGGGACAAAGACTGATATGCAAATGGTTACACCTACTTTGTGAAAAGTACAGTGGGCAAAAGTGATGGCTGCAGACTCTCAAAGTGGAAAAAAACACAGAACAGGTTATCATGCCATGTTCTTTGTAGAGAGGGAATCCTGCTACATTTTTTGTATTTTTGCAAGGAACTTAGGCTTGGTCAACCTAAGTTACCTTGGGGAATCCAAACATGAACCCCTTGCTCAATCTACTCAGAGAGGGGCAGCTCCATCTCACTGATGAGGCCCAACAAGGCTGAAACTTGTGCATGGGGTTGCTGTTGGTGCTCTTGTTCAAAGGAGGTTTGCCTGGCATTTCGGTGCTGGACTGCCAGTAAAACAAAACTTTGTTAAATGGACGTTATGGTTCCAAGTAAAACCGAAAACCCCCTGAAATTCGCCAGTTATGGTAAGCTAAGCACCCACAACTCGCGCCACCACCATGCATTGCTAAGACTAACACCCAGGACATCAAAGATGACATCACAAATGACAAAACCATGCTTAGTTTACCATAACTGGCAATTTTCAGGGGTTTTTCGGTTTTACTTGGAACCATAACGTCCCTTTAACAAAGTTTTTTTTACTGAATATCATAGGATTTTAGTAGAATAGAACAACTTAACCATAACGTCCCTTTAACAAAGTTTTTTTACTGATTTTCATAGGTTTTTATTATTCCAATTTAACCATAACGTCCCCTTAACAAAGTATTTTCATTGAATTTCATAGGTTTTTATTAGTATAACTTAACCATAATGTCTACGAACATCTGACTTCATTTCAGACCTTCCAGAGAGTGCAACATGACCATATGCTGGCGCGCAGCATGATGACGTGTCCGAGAACCCGTACACACTTCACAATAAGATCTGTGCTTCGCGGACAGTTTGGAACTGCATTTTCTACTGATCTAGGAACTTTCAACTTCAAAATTTCCCTTGCACAGCTCCAACACCTATTCCTACTCATCCATTAACAATCTAGTACACAGTGCATACTTTTAGCAAAACTGCTATTTATCTTAAAATGGCATCAACTAAGGCCATCCCTCCTCCCCAAGAGACCCCACCACTGCTGTAATCAAGGAGCATGAGAAACACTGCCCCTACCTTAGAAATAACACACGCGCAACATTTTCCCCTGTCCACCTGCCCCTCCATATTAGTGTTTGGTGCCTCTTCCCTCATTTCCCTCCCCACCTTTCGTTCTAAGCTCTTCTGCCAAAAAAAAATCCATCCAAAAACAAAATAAATGTCCCTTTAGGAACCACCTTTCACAGTTAAAAAATAGAACTAAAAAAAACAAAACGCATAGACTCCATCTACTTTATATTTCTCAGTAAAGTACATAGACTCAATAAGATTTTCCAACATTTCCATTTGCATTTTGTTTTACACTAATGGAAATATTGGGGTGTTCATCCTCCGTTCCAGGGACTGGAACATTGGATACCGGCCCAGCAGCCCAAGTTATCAGCCCAAGCAAAGCAAGGATGGATAACGAGGTCTCTGGGCCATTATCCCCCCATTCCAGCCCTGAAATGGGGGGATGAAGGCCATTAGCAGTCTAGGTTCCCAAAGCGGGAACCCGGGATACTAAAAAAGAGGATGTTTTGTCCTACACCAGGACGCCTGTGGTGTCCCGCTTTAGGAAGAAAAATCCTTTTCCAAGATGGCCACCATGGAAAGGGAAGGCAGAGGTTCCATAAAGGGCCCCTCTTCGCTTTCCATCACAGCCTGCAGAAGGCAAAAGAGAACCCTATTACCATATTAGCACAAGCACATTTTTCTTCCCTTTAAAATCTATCATAATTTCGAATAGCTTTACCACAAAGCCAGTCCCAGGTGGACATAGCCACTTTAATCCTATGTGTTGTCCCTTCTGGTCATGGCCAGTAGCCAGATTTTCATGGATCATGACCTTATTCTTTGACCTGGACAATCTGGCCACTGCCCATGGCCACAGGCTACCCCTCAGTCACTAAAGCTATACCGTTATTTTTTTTAACTACATTATGACACTTGTCTAATAAGAAAACATGGCCACATTTGCAAAACCAGCTTTTAGATCCTTGCCAATGCGCCTTACGCAAGTTTCCTGGAAATCCACCCACGTTTTTTTTTTTCAAAACTGTCAAATTAATGCACATACAATCATCATATACGCTCTGCACAAAATCCCACCAAACTGTGTAAACTCATTCGAAATCACATCAAAAATATTTCACCCATCGTCATCACCCCTCACCTCCCCAGACATTATTTCATAAGTACTACAAGTACAATGTACAGAAAATATTATTGTCCCGAGGGTTCGGCCATGTATTTTATACATACGTTGATCTATCGCAAACATTTCCAATTCACCTTACCTCACATTTCCTCTTTTAAAAACATACACAATCTGGCAACAGGGCGCGTCCATCTTGTGCTATTCTTATCCATTGCTCCATCTGCCTAAGGTAAACTGCCCTGATGTAACTAAATCATATGCCCCGCCCCAGACCCTCACATCACCAACCCTAGTGATATTCTACACCTTTCTCAGTGACGTTCCTCTTCAGCGTAGCCAAATGCGCCCATAATCACCTACGTCACTTGATGCAGAACCCGAAAATCAACACACATCGAATAACAACACAGCCGTCACAATTTGGAATATTAAACCGTACTTTAAAAGAAAACAATAGCACTGTACAATTTGTAAAGTACTTTTATTTCACAATAAACGCTCCGAGAACATCTGACTATTGCCATATTCAATCAAATTGCAAATTTGTTTCTTCGCTCGTGATCCAAAATGTTCATGGTGAGGCACACGTTGTTCTTTTTGCGTACACAAGGTGTTCGTTTTCGATAAAAGAACCGCACAGTGAATTCCCTGGCTTCCTCATCAACTTGGGCCTAGACCACCATAAAGGATGTTATGTTACTCCTAATCGCTAGTACAGCGAATGGGCACATGAGCCCTGGGCGATCGTCCCAAAAACAGTCACTCTGATCCAGGCATTGACAACTATGTGCAGCTGCCGATTAAAGAAGCCGTCAGTTGGCATCTGGAATCTATGACAGTCGCAGAAAAGCAGAATGTATCTGTTTCGAAAACATAACAGAAAATGTGTCTCAATACCTGAACTTTAATACAATGTATCTATTGACTTTTTAATTCGGCAAAGAGTTTAAACTGACGATTAGCACACACATCAAACAATCTCAACAAAAAGAGAAAACAACGTGGAAACTGATACACAATTCGATATGGTCATACATGACATTTTAATGAAATATTAGCGTTGAACCTGGGTGAACCTAGAGATGGTCTACATGCACCTCGATGCTGCACTCCACATAACCACGTAAAAAAGACAACTACACACAAAGATAGTACTTGCGTTACATTGCAATAAGCAACGCAGACAAACAAATAGAATATAACCCAAAATTAATCTTCAGATAATAATAAGTTAATGCTCGTTCCGGTATACAATCATCAAAATCAAACTTACATTATATTCACCATTTCCATTCTCTTGGCGTAAGTCAGACCGTAACGCTCACTGCGTTCGCACCAAAGATTCTTCATGAACTGAATTGACATGTTCCTTACACACTTTTGGAATGCATAAGCTTATCAAATATTCATTATTACAAACTTCCTCTCATTGCATTCCTTACGGAATGGTCCCTTTCTCTCAAGGTCAAAAAACAATTGAACCTTACACGGTGTGTCACATGCATGGGCTTCCTTAGCTCGCAACCAAAAATTCAAAGCTGGTGACCTTCACTCAGAATCTAAATACATTCTCAATTTGCAAAAACTTTCCTCACCGACGCCATGAGAACTGTTATTCTCATACACGTGCAGGGTCTTTCTTTGCATCAGACAGTGCAGCTGGCTGCCTCAAATGCCAGACTCTAGGGGGTGGCAGTCTGACTCCATTATTATTTTAAATACATTTTAACACAGACACATTAGTCCTTCGTCTGTACTTTACACACATTATATTGTGGAACACCTCCAAATGTACCATATGACTTTCGTGACAAAAAAACTCCATTTTTTTGCTTCTTGCTGCCATATCCCATCCCATCCTCATCAACCCTCACCTCCCCAGACAGTATTTGATAAGTTTAACAAGTGCAATGTTGTGTTTTTAATATGTTTTTGCGGCAATGACCGCGGACACCAAAACACAGATCCAAGATGGTGGGCGCATCAGAACAATCTGACGTACTTCACCATCCAATCAGTGAACACATCACATGTCCGCGGACATGACGCAACCGATTGGCCAAACAAAATCTTGCCCGCAGAGCGAACAGGGAAGTGTATCCGCGGAGCGGACATAGATGTCACTCATTTTTTGAGACCTACTTTTGATCATTTAAAAAAATCTACTGGACGGATTTTCACCAAATTTACAAAAGCACACTTTGGGGACCAAGCCGCTGGTGAAAATCCATCCAGCAGTTTGGGCTGTAGGCGTGCGCAAAGTTTTTCCCCCATTCAGTCTATGGGAAAAAAAAGACATTTTGGGACCCCCCTATAACTTTCCCCCCCGTGGACCAAACCTCACCAAACTTTGCAAATTCAGAGTCCACCACATACTCTTTGTGCATTCGTCCAGGGGGAGCGAAGTTACACGCCGCCCAAAAAGTGTTCTTCCTATGGGATGAGCAACTTAACCATAACTACAGGCCATGTAATACAAAGATTCCTCATCATTGAGCTCCATGACCATAAAAACCGTTTACGAAGGTCTGAATACCATGGACATAAAAGTAAAAAAATTACCCATGTCCTCGAACGTATACTGATTGCAGGAGCATGTCCTTCACATATCTTTAAAGTCCCACCTCATCCTATCCTTCAAGGGTAACAAATTCAACGTTGTCATAATTAGAAGCCTTCTGCAGGGCCCAGATCTGATGGAACAGATCACCCGCCTCCATGAGTAAAATGTCTTGAGGCTGTCAAGAGAACAAGTGAGGGTAATGAGCACACTATCCCAACATTTCTCTCAAGATCACACCGCCTTGCTTCTTTTTTTAACATATTTACAATATTAGGATACGTAAAGCAAGAAGGGCAATCCTTAAAAGGGATATGCCACTGTGTCATTACCTTAATTGCCTGATTATACCATTGATATTTGCTAATTATTGGGGATCCTTCAATTTCTCCTACCACCCTCTTTAAATGTGGGTTTATTGGCTGGGCCACACAGACTTTTAAAAAAGAACAAGCAAACATTACCTGAGCCTTTACTTACAATGACAGAATTCACATTTCCAACCGCAAGGCGCTATTTGGCGTACCTTGTTGGAGGATCATAATTTTTTTCAATATTCTATTCTGAAGTTTCTCCAAAACATTGAAGTTGGTGAATCCACAGATCTCACTCCCATAAGTATCAGGATGCCGACCTTGGCTTTAAACACCTCCAGAAACGTGTCGAGCATGTGTTTGCCATACATGTGATAGAATCTAAGAAGACCGCCCAACCTAGCTGTGGCCTTCTCTGCAATGGCTGCAACATGCTTTACCCATTATCTGTCCTTGGTAAACAATATGCCATGGTCCCAATACAACTTACCACCCTCAATCACTTCTCCACCAACATGCCATGTATAGCCCACTCTTTCCTTACCAAAGACCAAAATTGTTGTCTTTGCCATATTTAAATTTAAACCATATGAGGAGAAATAAGCCTCAGCATATAAAAAGCTCAGCTGACGTCTGCACAGGGTTAAATCCATCAACACAGTGTCATCCGCATACATTAAAACCCCAAAATTATAGCCATTCAGGTTGCTGCTGGTGTAAAAGACCAACCTTTATAATGTGTTTTAAAAATTATACAATGGTGTGGCCAGCTCTGTGACCCCCTTTCATAAAATGATCAATGGCAAAAACATAGTGTACCCATGTACCTTTGGTGCACCATTCACATCAGTAAGAGAGGGAACGTAGGCCTGAGAATGGGGTTTCCCCATCTTGGTTTACATCCTGAGCTCTCTTTGTTTCAGTCTCCTCCATTTACGGCAGGTCAAGGCACCTCTTCTATCCACATGTATTGTACTCTTTACCGCAGGCCTGCTTTGGACCAATCTCCTGTAATATGTTACCTTTTTAAAGAAGGAGGTTACCACCCCTTATTTTATTCAGATGTGGAAATCATGAAGAAGAAGAATACCTCTTTGGACCTCTTTTGGAATGCAGATAATTCTAGAGTCATATACTATATAGGTGAAGACAGAAGGCATCAAAAGCAGAGGAAACCCCTGCACCTTAATCATCTCCAGGGTACATTGGGGGTGGGTTGTTGTTGGATTAAGGCCTTGACTGATGTTAACACTGCAACCACTGCCCTATCACTGTAGATGAATATACCCTGCACATGCAGTCATGCTCCCTGGATTGGGAGAGCATCAGAAAGACTCAACGTGTCCTAGAGTCCCTAGTTTGGCACCAACAGCACCCATGAAGCTCAAGAACAGCTGGAATCCTGTTTTGTAACATCAAGCCATCTTTAGGCTGCTTTGACTGCTCCTTCAAACTGACACAGGACTCATGGTGCTACTTTGTGCACTCGTCAAACTACTTGTTGCTTCTCTAGCTGCACAGACATGGACGTGGGCCATTGCACTGGACCATCTTGAACAATCAGGAGCACAGGCTTGACTTTTGAAGGGATATGTCTTGACACAGACTGTCATTGGGATAGCATCAACTTGAACCATTTGACATCGGCTTAACCACAGGAAAGTCACTGAGAACCCTGTCTTTAAAGTGTAGCACATACTAAACACAAGAACAATGTACTGTTAAGATGCTTTGTCCTCCTGGTCCAAAAACCAAGTGACTTGCAAGCCTCTTTTTCCACTATGTTTTTCAAAAATGTCCTTTTGAACAGTGTCATTGTTGCAATTCTTATGTGAACACCCCTGTGTCATACTACGTACACTTTAATGTTAAAATAAAGTAGTTTTATTTGTACATTCTTTTATTTTGGGGTCTTTTTATTATTTGTATTTGAGTTGCTACTGTTACATCCCACCTGAGTGTACATACTACTGAAGTAGGTATACCCATTGGGCTGTGTCTGTTTTATCTTTGTGATTAGGATCACTGCTGCTTAGTAGAAGAGTAGACCTTAGTATGTTGTTTTGCCACGACTCATTCTTGCACTGCTGTCGAGGAATAATAATTTTGTCACAGTTGCTAAAATCCCACTTTTCCTTTTAAATTTGCAATGGAAAAAAATGTAGTGTAAATGCATATTTCTGCATAGCCTACACAGCAATTGAATTGGACATGCAGCCATGTGGATGTACTTTTGCAGTATGCATGGCAATCAAACAGGGGTGATCTGAGGTCTAATAAGTTATTTTGTATAGAACCCTAGTTCTATTGTTTCTGGACTCAATGTGCATGTTGTTTCTATAAGAAAAAGAGTTGGTGAGCAAGGCAGATGTGAAACCTGTAGTGCTGATTTGTACAGATCCGACGTACCTTGTTCCGTGTGCCAGCCTGCTTGGTTAGTTGCTGGTTAGTTGCTGATGTGTGCAAATGTGATAGGGCTAAAGCGGAGTAATTTGAGATGGCTTGGCTAGTTTTGATGCAAATGGCTAGGCATATGGTAGTATTCTGTGGGGGTTTGCAAGTGTATGATGTTTGGAAGTCATAGAGGGAGGTCTCTTAGTGGAAGGTGGAGTACATTTTACAAGGCTGATCAACCTACAATCGTGCATTCCTACCGCTGGCCTGATCCAGACAGGTCCTTTTTCACTACCCCACATTGCCACTTTCAATTGCACACACACTCTCACCCTCTCTCTTTCTGTCTCATTGATACATTGTATATCATGTACAACAAATCAAGCACATGCTAGTTGGTAGATGAGGGAAAGGGGCAGTTTGGAAACTCAACTCTTTACCATCAGCTACATGTTAAGGGCAATGGAAGTTGAGAACTTTAGGTTCAGAGAAGGTTCTGCTTGAGATTGGAGCTCCACAGTCTTCCAATTCACCTTCCTTAGTATGTTGGTTGTCAGGCTAACAGATGACTCAAAACTCACTCTTGCATGCTAAGGTGCCATGCGTATTGACCCCCAGGGACCTCTGTCCATCAAAGGACATGCCCTCGGCGGTAGACAGCGATGTGTTTGTGAAGCGTTCATCAGGCAGCGGGGCAGGGGCACAGTCCCTGCTCCTTTCTCCCAGAGGCCTACCTGCTATCTCCCACAAGACAAACTCTTCTCACACAGTCCAAAATGAAAATTCTATTCCTACTCCACCCAGGCGCTCAACATCCACAACTCCACCAGGTTTTTAGATGGCACCACGACTTCAGTATCAGAGTGAAGCTATGCATCTGCAAGCAGTTCTTCATAGTAAAACAAAGAGCCAAAAGAATTTAGGGTAGAGTGCGCATTCCATGTGCAGCACCTCGCCCTCAAATGGGTGCACAGCTGTTGGATGTTGACGAGCAATATGCCACATTGACAGTGTGTGGGTTATGGGGTATGAATGTAATTTCCAATAACCTTGCAATCATGAGTGTGCAGTACCTTTGGACATTTGCTTTGCAAGAGTCTCTGGCAGATCACCTTACAAAACTGTGTGCAGAGGATAATGATGGCGACTCCCTTGGTAACTCATGCAGTTTCTGTGTGCCACGTGTAAGGAAGGCATAGTATCAAACAGTAAGACAGTCACAAGTGAACACAGTTCAAGGGTGTTTATTGAACTTCAATTGGATTTGAAAAACACCTATCTAATCCTAAATCTAAAGATCAGAGAAAGCTACGACCATCAAATTATCATAACGCAGACCTAATCGAGTCTGTCAAAATAAAAGGGCCTATACTAATAAACCTATTGGCAATCCTTACTTCTAAATACAAATAGTGTGGGAAACAATGTTATGCAAAAGAAAAGTGTTCAATAAATGATACATTTGCTTCCCTTCCCCACGTTTTCAGCACAGGGGAAGGCTGCACAGTTGAGCTTAGCACACTCTCTGTCTTCTCAAGCACGAGGATGCTGTTCAAAACTTCAACATCAGGGCCATCTGTGCCAAAGTCTCTTTGCCATTCAAAGTCTCTTGTTTCAGAGGCTCTGCTGTAACATGACAAACCTTAAAGTTCCTTTCTTCTTAGGATTTCATATGTACAACTTCTCAGGTGATTTTTGGTTCACCCCGAGTCCCACTCCGGTGGGCTTAGGCCCACTTTAACACAAAACCTTCTCAGGTGATTTACTGTTCACCCTGGGTTTCCCTCCACCTGGCTCATACCCACTTTAACAGTAAACCTTCCTGGGTGATTTACTGTTCACCCTGGTTCCCCCTCCGCTGGGCTCAGACCCACTTTAAAACAAAGCTTTCAATTGATCTCCCTCTGCCGGGGTCAGACCAACTTTATCTACTTTTCCAAGCTTTCTTTACTTCAAACATCTAAGACCTTCGACTGTGCTTCGGATTTTGGTCAACCCTTTGCAGGACTACTTTGATTCAGAATTACTCATTCTCTTCTTGATTTAACCTTTTTCTCACTTTAACTTTTGCCACTTCTCAGCTGGACACCTTAGAGAGACCTTTCATTGAACACGCACGCAATGCCGGACCTCTCTGTCGAAGGCATTTTATCTTGCTTTAAAAGTTCAAACACTCATCAGCAGTTCAACTTTCATTGCGTCTTTTATCACACGCTTTTTAACAATGTTCGGTCCAGCGCTGGCCCTACAATTTTTCTGCTTGCAACCTTGGCTTCAACACAGGCTGGTCTTGTATCAGTCTCCTCAACGGACCAGCTGGGTTGATTTCACTGATGCTGTTTTGTTCTTGGATCCAAGGACGGCACCACAGTGCCTTGATTATTGACACGGGAGCGCACCGGGTATCTCCGACACACATTGCATGATTATTCAGCCTGATTTCCTGGGCTTACTCTCTATTCTCACGGTCTCTGGAAGTAATGGTTCCTTGTCGAAAAGGTCAAGGGAACTTCCCTCCTTGCAATCCTCTTCTGTTTTGCGTCTTTCCTCTCTTGTTCAGCTGCCGTCTCGAAACTGCTGTTTCCTCATGTTCTTTGCCTCACTCAGAGTGTGCTCTCGTGCTCCGCCTTTTATCCATGTGGGGTAGTGTAATGGAAGTCAGGTGTGTGTGATTGTCAGTAATTGCCTGACCTCGCCTGACCATTGTATTGGGACAAATTAGGTATTCGGCTCAGGTTTTAGTCTGTTTTCTCTCATAGCAAAAGTTTTCGTGTTGTAAAAAAGGGGGTAGAATTCCTAAATATCCTACCTGGTAGGATGGGATGAAGGTGTTACAGGGAAGGGTATACCACGTCTCACCACCCGGTGCCCCACTCCCACTCCCCGAAGACCACTCACCCAGGTGATCCTCCCACACTGGTCCACCACCAGGAACTGGATTCAAAAATAATGGCTGTGTCCAGGTCACCTGGATGACAGATCCCCGAGGACTAGTGTGTGATACACCTTCTGGTTTCTCACACACATGAATAGGTGGAGCTGATCAATGGCGTTAATACACAGATCTGCATCCTATACGAATGAAACCATCCATTTAACTCACAAAGCCCTCTAGTTGACCATACACTGAGAAAGACTGACCTGCAAAGGCCGAATGGCTTAGACTGATGAGTACAAAAGGGACATACATGAAGATGCTAAGGGAACAATAATAATGAAACAGATAGGTCTGAAAGTGAAAAACAGTGAAAAAATGACAAGACTGGAGAGGAAGAACATGGCATGGTTAGGCAAGATAAAGGCGAAAGAAGGAGGAAAGCAACAAGCAAAGATAGAAGGCTGTAAAAGTTCTGAGAAATAAAGAGAATCGGAAAATAAAGGACAGAAAGAATGATGCGAGTTAAATAACTGAAGAAGGATATCTAAATTCCAACATGTTCAATTTCTTCTACTAAAAATGCATTATTTGTCAAAGTCATAACTATTTCACAATTACAGTAAAAAGAACATTTAACATTTTATTTCCAGCACATTTTTGAGCTTGCATTTCTGCGACTATATAATCTTTTTGTTAATAAGTGTCCTATTAATGCTCACACTGAATATTGTTTGAAATTGCACTCTGAGAAATTATGCAAATAGTATGTAAAATATGTCAGTGCAAGGTATTCTTACCTCATCTGTTGTCAAACGTTGCCTTTAATGTAAGGTGACTAAGCACCCTTTCCATACATAAAGCAAATGGTCTGGAATGTGAAACATCTGTTCAGCTCTTTTGTACGCAATGTTACTGAATAATGTATTCACATGGCAGTTGACTTTTAAATAGCTTCGAACTTATGAAACTTAAGTGACTATATTTAAAAAGCATATGCTGGTTTTCCTGTTGAACTTTCCTTTTCTCTTGAAGGAAAGTAATTCAGAAAAATGTAGACACGTAGGTACCAATGCAAGTGAAACACTCACATACGGCAAGCCTAAATCTTTGTGTACAAATCTGTACCCTCCAAACACTAAGAGGAATTCCTGGACGCAAAACATGGACTTGCATATTGTGTGAAGACCCACTTCACATTCACCCTCCCACGGTGTACCGGGTATGCCGAAGCTAGGCATGCCCTTCACACAAATTGGAGCGGTGGTATTGAGGATGAGGAATACTAAAACACATTATGGAAATAGGCATTATTTGCAGATGACAAATGTCAAGATAGTTTCCGGGACGTCATATAGGGATCTTTTTTTTCTTTTTCTTTTTTTCCAAATTGAAGCTCCTGGTTTGTGGCCAATGTCATGTGACATTTTTTTTCTAGAGTGGCTGGCCTTCTAGTTCAGGGTTGTTTAAAACAACCAGGGGTTCCACAAGTGTAACACTTTGAGCAGTGACCCTAAATAAGAAAGAATAGGAATAACAAATAACTTGTCTTTCTGGAATTCTATACAATAATTGCTAGATTCATTAAAGGTTTATTTCAGGCACACTTCAGGGGGTGAGTCACTGATTTAGTCTGTTCTTAAACACCTCAATTTCACAATGCAGACACAATCCTCCAAAAATCATTTAGATTAGAATAAGTGTCCATTAGGACTATCTATTGTGCTTTTCACAAGTTGCAGTTATACCATGTTTTTTTCTGAGATACATTTGGTGATCGATTCTTGTATGAAATGTATATCACGTTACAGTGATATTGTAACCATATTTTTCATAGTGTACTTAGAAACAATGCTATGTGATGGCACTTCCTGTTTTGTCAAGGGGTAAACAGCAGTGTTCCATCGCTTTCCATGATGTCACTTCAGGGTGGGGGTCAAATAATATCACTTCCTGTGATGTCATTAGGGGTCAAGGGGTCATGTGATGTCACTTCCGCTACCCCTGGCATTTTGGTGAAATGACATTCCTGGATAGTTCTGTATGAATGTTTACATATATCACACACAAATCACAATTAGTTTAGGTTTGAACGGGTGATTAATAAGAGGGAGAGAGAGGGAAGAGAGCGAAGAGCAGTCTCAATGAAAGCAAGGAACACAATTTCACTGATAAAAATGCAGGGAAAAATGTCTCCATTAATGATCATGAATTCTTTATGATCTTTCCACGAGTGCTGCGTAGTATTGAAATAATTAATTTCTCTATTTTACATTATATTTTGGAATTTAAGCAGGGTTTACATTTGACTGAAATTCAGGGGGGAGATAGACGGAACCAGTGTTACCATGGTCCCCATTCCCATAGAATCCCATGGGACTCTATGGGAATGGGGAACAACACAGTTACCGCCTTTCTGAATTACCGGCACCCAGGGGTGTAATACCCCAGTGTTACCGGGTGGTCCGGAGGTGGTAACTGTTTACGGGTCCAGCAGCTACCTGCCAGTTTTTCCGGCATGATTACCGCCGGACTCGTAATGAGGCCCATGGTTGTATTTTTTAGGCCACAAAACACACTAGCGGCCATGTTTTGGATGAGTTGCATTGGGGCAACGCAAGGTAAAGACTGTTGCAATATGTACATTCACTTCACTTGTTTGTGTCGTATGCACAGGTATTGGAGTTTATTTTAAGGAATGATGAGCAACGAACTCTAAAGAGTAGTGTAATTTTACAACCAAGTTTTCTTGTGCCCAAAACAAATAAAGGGTAGGAAAGAGTACGTAAGTAAGTGAAGTTGGATGGATCACCATAAATGTGTTGAGGGAACAATAACATATGTGTGCAGAGAATGTTCAGAAGGTATTAGACTATCTCTGACAAGGCATTTTCATGCATATAAAGGTTCAATCGGTCTTCATCAAAAATCTGCAAGTGTTTGTCAAAGTCACTCATTCTTCCTGGTTTGGCTAGCTGCTCATGAGAGCTCCAGTGTGTTAGGCATGTTGGAGATAAGTGCCTAGTGAAAATCAATGTCTTCCCTGTCAACTGTGACTAGATTGTCAACCACTGTCATTTTATACTCCTGCCAAGGACACAATCTCACTTGATTTATTTCTTGAAGTACACACCCGGTCTCAATCTTGGGGAATTCCACATGCTCTTAGAAAGCAATGATTCAATACGCTTTTTTGTGGCCTTGCTGTTCCACCAGAGTCATTTTATTACTGGTGAATTGCTAGTCTAATTTGCTGGGTTCTTCTCAGGGCTACATGTGCACTAACCCTATCAGATATTGGACCAAATGTAAACCAGGCCTCCCCTAGACCTGGCCTGTCACCTAGCTAGTGTAGCTCTGCCTTTCTCACTGATCGCTTTTACCTCCTGATACTGCTATTATTATCATTATTTTGGGCAACCTAGGGTTTTATCATCAGGGATTCCTTCATCTGCACCTCCTTCTTCTTATCACTGTCTTGCTTCTCTCATTCTCCTCTACTACTCTCTGATGTTTGCTAATCTCATACCTCTTTAATCAAATTGATTGTTCTCCCTTTGCTCTCCTCCACTTCTCTATTCTGATGTTCTTCTCTCATGTTCTCCTTTCCATTCTTTCCCTGTCCCTTGACAAATGTGACACTCTTCTGCCTCCCTCTACCATTATTCTCCCCATCGTACTTAAATTAATTTTCCTACTCCTGGTCGCTAACTTTCTTCTCTCTCATGCTCACCACCTGTCTCAGTTTCCCACACTCTCCCTTACTTCGTGTCCCTTTTTACACTTCTCCCTGGAGTGTGAGTGGGGCCCTCATCAGGGAATTTGTGTTTCAAAGGATTGGGCCACATGATATGTTAAGACCCAATATAATTACAATGTTTCATTGTGTGGGTTTGTGATCTGAAGCCAGCCTGGGATCTGCATACCAATGGTACAAAATGGCAGGCCTTCATCTTGGAGTCAGGTGGTCCTATTCAGGCACACACTTGACCCAAATATGGCACACCACCTCTGTCAGCCAATGTGGTGGCGTTTTGTCATCCAGGGATTTCCCCTTCCTATTATCTATTATGCAGTCCATGATCACACTGATGTCATAGAAAGCATCAATTATGTCACCAGAGAAAACATTATGTAGTACATCAACAGTGGATCTTAGAGGTAGGGTGGGGTTGCTGCCAACATTTACCATATTGCAATGGTTTTGAGTTTTAACTGTCTCCTAACTAAGTGGACACCAATAACACTTTATACCAAAGACACTATTATTCCTTTTATGTTGCATGGATACTCTAGCAGATTCAAGTGAGGAATGAAAAGTAGTTAAACATTCATTAGACATATACAGCCCAAACTTAGAGGTTTGAATATTGCTTGAGTCTAGCCCAAGTCCCTGATCAACTGTTTACATCAAATGGCTGGTAAGCATTAGTCAAAGTTACTTAAGGGACACTAAGGAATCATATGAATATCTTACCTTAGGACTCAAGGGTGATTACGTTAAATGTCAAATTGTGGTTTTGGTGCAAAAATAGGTGAGCTGGTATTTACTTTTTCCCTCAAAGAAATGTGGCATTTGCCTTTCTGGGAGGGCCAGAGGACCCTACAATTGTTTCATATGTCCAGCGTCGGCCACCAAAACACAGAGTGGTTGTAGGAATGTGTGGTCTAAGCAGATTTATGTGGTCTGAGGACACAAGCAAACAAGTTTGGAAGCACGCAAGAGGAAGACCAGCAACTCAATATATGTCAGAAGTTTGCTATGAAGACGGCACATGGGTTGTGAGTGATGAGGTTATGTTTGGTGTCTTTCACTGCTTCTGGTCTCTGCTGGAGGACTCATACTTCTGGAAGATGCCTGTAGCCAGACATTTTGATCACAATAACGAGTGACCTATGCTTGGAGTATGATAATGCAGGAGAATGGCAGAAGATAAACTGTAGATGGTGAATCTTGAGATGATCTCACAACATCCTGCATAAATCACTGAAAGAGAAATGTGTTCAGTTCCAGCAAGCTTACTTGAGCTGTTAGAAAATAGTAGCAGAGAACAACGTAACTGGATGCCCCACATTGATGAAGGCATCAAGTGTGCAGCACTGAAGGTGTGCTTAGTTTCCAATGGAGTTAGTCTAAATGAACTCCCCTACATTTGCGTTAATTTGTCCAAGATGAACCATGGACAAACCATTTGGAAGTTTAGTCCCCAGCTCAACCACATGACTTAAAGGGGGACCTGTAATTGAAGCACATATTAAATCTCAGGCAGCTTTGTTAGAGGCACAGCACATTGCTGGAAACAGACTTAGGCAATATAGGGATGATTAAATACACTTGATTGCTGGCTGGGAGGATGGATCATCTGGGATTAGATTATTGTATTTGTAATGCACAGAATACCAGATGTGTACCAAGCAAGAATTGTCCTGAATCTAGGTGCAGGATAGCTCAGGGGCAATGTGTTCACCTCGACATGCAACATGGGTTTGTTCCTGGTCCAGGCCTTTGAAGCTAGAGGACTGCAGCATTATGTGCAATTTAAATCTCTAATAATTATTAATATATTAATTGTCTGCATTTGTACGTAGAAGGGTAGAGAGCGATAGTGAGCGGCTGGAACAAAGTTAGAAAATGACATTTAGGACTGGATTTGGTTACACAGTGCTTTTGAATGGCTGAACGGCCAAAGTGCTATCAATAGAGATGTGAGGAGGCAGGAGAGTCACCAGACAGTGTGCCTAATTACAATGTTGGCAGTGTTCTGGTGATAAATCTGTCAGAATACCGCCAAATGGAATTACAGTTAACACCACTTGGTCCAGTAGAATTGCTTCCGGATTACAAGTGGTGGTATGGTGGTGTCAGGCCCCATGTATTGAGTCCATAGGACTCCATGGGAATTTGAGCAGTATTACTGCTGCCAGTAATTCCACTAAGTTTGCTGATCTTTGGCGGTAAGGCAGCAAAATTACCTGCAGAATTCTGCTGAAGGTTTTTCCTCCATCTCACCACTAAAGTTGTAGTACGGCAGTGCGACAGTGCACCGGTAATGAAGTCACCATTTCATTAATGCAATTTTTTCCCGCACCACCATACTTGTAATGATGCCCAGTGTCTGTCTCCTGAAGCAAAAGGACGAGAAATATGTCATCAGTTGACACAAGGGAGGAAGAGCAGGAGTAGCAGAGAATCTCTGAAAGCAGCTTGTATGAAAGATGCAGGTACCTGATTTTGCTGGCTGGGTGCAGCAGAGATTTGGGGAGATGGAGCACACCACAGTCAGTGTCCATATGGTGAAGCAAGTGGTTGAGACTTGTGCCTTCAGGTGACTCCTGGGAGGAGGAGGGGATGGAGCCAGAATCCCTGAGGTCAGCTTGTGCGGTAGAAACACATCCACCTGGTTTTTGCAGGGAGGGAGCAGTGGAGGTTTGGGTAGGCAAGCAACACACAAGTGCAAGTGGTCAATTGAGGCATCTTCAAACTCAAATTCCACATCCCCTGTCACAAGTCACATGTGCCAGTTTTACGAAAATGCATATGTATTACACCACGATATCGAGCAACCACCGAGACCAACAGAGAAGGTTCCTTTTTCAGGGGCGGAAAGCAAGGGTGTACAAATCTTTTCTACCAGAGACCAGGACTAACCAAAATATAGAGAAATGAAACAGTGGGAAGCGATTGAAAATCCCAGGCCTCTATTTCTACCACATCTGTCCACTGGGTCATACAGTAATTATGATGAGATTGATGATCTTCAAGATAAAGATCATGTCGACCTGAGCCCAGAATGGAACAAGCATCATTGTTGGAAAGCACTGACACTGAATGGATGAAAGAGAATGGCACCTCGTAGGTTATAGTATTAATAAAAGCTTGCCACGCACATGTATGCACTCTAATTAAGAAACAGTGTTCCTATTGCAAATCGGAATGAACATCACACCATGACACTTTGTATCCTAGCCTACTACAAAAGTTAAACATGTGACAGAGAATAAACAACACCCCTATTTGGCCACATACACAGTTTTCCAGAAAATGGTGGGCCCAGGGAAGTAGGACTAACTTGAATTCCACATTTATGTGGTCCATGTGCAGGGGCCCCGTGAATGGACATGAGATTATTTGAAAAGTTCCCAGGTGCATCCCTTGCTCTACATTCAGACGTGTATCTGCCAGTTCTCAAAAGTAACCTTGAAAGTACATCAGCTCTATCAATGCTTAAGAGTAGAAAATCCTGCACTTTCTCCCATATTCAAATGGCGTATAGCAAAGATCCCCCACTGTGTCAGGGCATTGTTATAAAAATGTTTGAGCATATCCAAAAATACCACAAAATTCCATGACAAACATTGCTTACTTAGTTCTCATTGGGTTTTACATTGCCCAACTCATGTGTTGAAAAGCTGGTTTCCTGTACCTTGAGGTGATGTCATATATCAGTGGGATGTTCCTGGCCAATGTTGTCTCTCACAATGTGGTACCAGAATTGTGCAATGAGTATTTGGCTAAAGTTGGACATGAACTATTATCAGTGGGACAACATATCACCATGGACATGCAGTACAATGGTCAGACCACTGTTTATATGACGTTCACAGCACACTGGGAGGCCTTTCCATCTGCCAGCGTGCAAGAGTTGTCCTGGAGTGATTCAAGATCGTAAAAGGTGCATGCAATTTGGCATCAGGCAATCTTGTGCATGCACATGATTCAGAGCAGGAACCACAATAAACTTGACATTAGGGGGACGCTGGAGGGGGACACACATTTCCCAAGACTTCAGAGATTACAGTTGGGCTTTGTTGCAGCAGGCAATGGATCAAATGTCCTTGTCACCTTATACATTGCTAATCCAATGAACAGCAAAAAAATTTATTGTGCATTTGTAAGGCGCTTATATATCAAGTAAATTGTGTTTCAAAATGCACACATAGTAACGAGGTGGGAACATGGGAGTGAAAGCCAAACAATTGATTGATTGATTCTTTTTTTATATAATGCCTATACACAATGTATTTCAAAGCACTTCAAATCAGGGAGGGAACAAGGTAGAATACACTGACATTCTTATAAATCCTTGATACATTAAGAATGTGAAGTTAACTATCGTACTGGGCCTGGCGACATTTCAGATACTGCAAGAGTTTTTGACAGTGATAAGGAGGGGACGGGGTGGGAAGGTGAATGAGACATACAAGCGGCTATATTACTAGGATTGCCGACAATTTTGGTAGTGCCGTAATTTAACAAGAGGTGGGGGGAACAGGGAGAAAGGGAAGAACAAAGCAAGCAATTATCATACTGGGCCTGACGGCATTTCAGATAGTGCTGGAGAGGGAGAAACAAAACAAGTGAGGGGGAGGGACAAACAAGCTAGTCAGGCGACATTTCTGATAGAGTACGATTTTTTACAATGATAAGGATGGGTGAGGGTGGGAGGAGAATGAGACAGACAAGCGGCTACCTTACTAGGCCTGTCAGCAATTCTGGTAGTGCTGGAATTTAACAAGAGGTAGGGGGAGAGAGAGGAAAAAAAACAAGTGAGGGGGGAGACAAACAAGCTGCTATCAAACAGTTTGGGTGACATTTCTGATAGAGTAACTGCTAAGCATACAGTGAAGGGAAGGGGAGAGGAGGGGACAGCAAGAAGAGGGATACAAATAAGCAGACATCTAAGCAAACAACAGGGTGGTGTCATGATGCATACCCCCGGGCATCCAGACCACGTCCCTCAGCCCCGGGAGCAGGCATCATGTCGCCTTGAGAAAACCCAGCAACCCCTGCTAGGGGCTGTCTGGGTTCAGTCCTGGCGCCTATGGCGCCAGGCTCCTATGGGACATCAGTCCTGTCGCCATAGGTGCCAGGCTCATAGGTGCACACTTACCTGATGCAGACCATGCTGCAAGAAGATCCAAGCCCATGTGAGGCCTGGAAGGGACTACTTTACCTTAGGGACTATTTTGTTACTCAGGTGTGGTCGGGGAGGAATACCTACCTGGGACTACTTTGGTGGCTATTTAAACCACGCCTGAAGAGCAGCACACGCTTCACGTCATTCTGCATCCAGCAGCATAACGTGCACCGTGCCAGCAGCAGCATCCAGCCTTCTGCCACGCCTTCCTCGAACCTGGAGCACCTAGAAAAGAAGGAAAGAAGCAAAGGTTAGAACAAGAGTATTACCTGATTTCTTACCTGATTCCGGTTTCATCGCATCTTCAAACTAGAGGAAAGACTTTGTTTTAAACGTGTCGCATTGCCAGCAGCAGCGCCGCGCCATACTCACCGTTCCACGCAGAATCTCTTCGATCTGGCGCTGTCTCCATCTTTACATCGCCGAATCCCGGCACCTAAGGGGGACAAGAAACAACAAGGTGAGCAGAGATAACAGACAGAGACAATCTCTTTAGCAGGCATATGCTTACCTGATTTTACCACCGGAGGTATAATTCATCAGCACGCCACATCTTCTTATGCCGCACCTGTAAGATAAGGATAAAGCAGCAAGTTTAACCCATGGCATTATTTACCGGACAGTGTTGGGTAACACAGACTTTTACGGGAGCGCTTTCAGCTGTCAACCTTCTTATTGGGTCAAAGCTGCAAGATAAAAGAGGAATTGGACAGGAGTGAATTCCAGACATTTTGAACTCTTCGCCAGGACCTTTTGGAGTCAGGATTTGTCTACAACTCTTCCAATATCTTCAGGCCAGTGAAGTAACTGGTCATCAACATGCCCCTGCGTGCTTCGCAGGACGGAGGGCTCATCCTTCAAGAATATAAGGTGAGATTGCTGACAGGGCGCTTCAGAGGTGATTAGTGGGGAGGACAGTGGGGGTGCTATCACTTGAATCCACAAGTGGATAAATCCAACTCTCCACTTGTAGGAGAATATTTCTACGGGCCAAGCAGACAAGATTAGGAGGGCAAATCCAGTCATCATCACTGCACTATGCATCACGTGGGTGGAGGCCGCAGCAGTCCGGGTCCAACCGACGCTCCTGTGGGAGCCAGGTGAGCGTAACGGGTGGTGAGATACAACAGGCAAACGCACAGGCAACCAGGGGGGAGTTAGAGATAAAAGGATAGGAAGAGAGGTAAAGATAGTTAATAAAGATGATTGCAACTAAGCTAAATGCATGAAAACACAGCCAAATCTGAACTAAGCTAAATACATGAAAACACAGTCAAATTTGAAATAAGCTAAAAGCATGGAAACACAGCCAAATCTGAACTAAGCTAAATGCATGAAAACACAGTCACATTTGAACCAAACTAAATGCATGAAAACACAGCTAAATTTGAACAAAGCTAAATGCATGAAAACACAGCAAAATTCGAAAAGCACCCAGATACAGAAGTTAGAAGTGGGTGTGAACACACAGTGTAATCAGAGGTGCAAATACGGGGGACAAGGAGAGAGGGGGGCTCAGGTAAACAAGGGTAGAAGCATGTCCAGAGTAGGGGATGTACCCATATTTATGGAGGAGTATTATGGAAGTCCACATTTCAAGGTAGAGTGGGGTCGCAGCATCAAGTTAGTTTGAGTGCAGGGGTGACAAGAAAACAACTCAAGTAGCATTCTGGTAGTGGACAGGGAGCAGACAGGGGCCTTCATTATGTGCCTTAGGTGGGGGGGGGCTGGCTAAAGCATGCCAGTCCCCCATAGTCCAGATTGTATAGTAGCTAATCACAGTACAGGCAGGGGTGGAGTAGGGCTCCAGGGACAGACACAATAACAGAGAAAAAAAGGCGGCCATCTTCAAATATTCTGCAACAATCATCAGGTGTAAATGTCCCAAGTAAGCAGCCAAACTGACTATCTAGGTGCAGGCCGCCCAAGGTGTAAAAACAAAGTGAGGCTTGCAGAGAGTAGTGCATGTTCTCATAAGCCCTTGTGACAAAATACATGCTTTTTTCTTTTCTTTTTATTTTAAAAACATGCCAATTCCAACATAGTAATTGTCTGCCTACCTTAGCAATCTTAAAATGAGAATGCGGAAAGCCACAGCCAAGCACAATCCATGTGCATGGTCAAGGCAGGGAAGCAGGGAGACACATCCTCATGGCTCCAGAAAGGAATAGAAAGCAGGCTGGGACACAGGTTGCATGCCTGGGTGGAAGCCTTAGGTGGGGGGCCGGCTAAACAGTTAAGAAATAGAGCAGTCCTACTAGTCCTTGGGAGCATTCAGGTCATCCAAGTGCAGGGAGAGAGAAGGGATAAGGGAGGGGGGAAGTGCTGAGAGTACCATGGAGGGAAGTGCTAGGCAGTAAGTGGCAAGCAACTGTTAAGTGCCTGACAGAGATCACTTGGTGAGAGTGGTCAAATTCTAATACAATAAGTGTGGCACTGTGAGATAACACAGGCCAGTGGGATACAAAGGCAAGTGCTGGGAGTGGGTCAAGCAGGCTGAAGGCTATTGGGGCATGGGGCAGGACCCAGAAGTACACATAAGGGCCCTGGCCACAAATCTCAGCGACTGTGGGGTTTAGCAAGGGAGGGAGAGCAGGAAGGAGGAGGTGAAAAGAAACGTCTTGAGTAGCTTCTGGAATTTAAGGATATCCGGCTTAAGATGAAGAGGAAGTGGTAGACTTTTCCAGAGGAGGGAGCCATCTGAGGAAAGAGATCATCAACAGGCTCGCTGTTTGGAAAAGTGCTTGACAGGCAGAGAGTTGGTGCAAGAGGAGTTTAAAAATCTGGGGGGAGAGTATTTGGTGAGATCCAGCTGTGGATACTGTGGTCCCTGGCCCCAGACAGCCTTATGGATGATGCAGAGGGATTTGAATTGTATCCTTGCAGCAGCTGTGAGCCAGTGGAGAGATTTCCAGGCTGGAGAGAAGCTGTATCTGGGCTTGAGGCCAAGGATACGTCTCATAACCCTATTCTGGATAAGCTGGAGAGGACATAGACAGCAAGAGGGTAGATTCAGGAAGAAAGACATTGAGCTTCTGGAGGAAAGTGAGAAAAGGAAGGACTCCTTTGAGGAGGTGGAGATGAAAATGGGCCTTCTTGGCAAGGTCCTGGATATGAGCGACGAAGGAAAGAGAGGAGTTGAAGTTGACTCAAAGGTTTTGGCTTCAGATGAAGGAGAAGGGGAAGATCGCTTAGAGGGTGGCCAGAGTGAGGGGAAGAAGGAGGGAGTAGGAGTCCCTTTAGGAAGGATCTCAGTCTTGCTGACGTTGAGGCAGAGATGATTGGAGGCACACCAGGACCGGATGGCAAATAGGAAGTCAGGAATGATAGAGGAAGTAATGAGAGTATCAAAGGGAAGTTTGAAGAAGAGGGTTGTGTCATTTGCATAAAACTGGAATTAAGGGAAAAAGTGGAAATTAGGTGTGCAAGTGGAGCAAGATAGATGTTAAATAGCCAAAGAGACAGGTTGAGCAATGTCACAGGTAGAGATAGAGATGGGAGAGGAGAAAGAGCCCAGGATAACCTGGCAGGGACGGTCATTAAGGAAGGAGTTCAGCCAGTCCAGAGGCCTCTTTGAGATACCCAGGCTATCATGGAGCCGTTTTACGAGGATGGAGTGGTTGACCATATGAAATGCAGAGGAGAGATCAAGTAGAATGAGAACAGCTGGAGAGTTAGAATCAAGAGATGTGAACAGTTCTTCACTGGTGTTCAGGAGAGCAGTTTCCATGCCTCTGGATGCTCAGAATCCAGATTGATGGTCATGAAGGCAAGCGACAAGCGCAGTGTGCTGGGTCCAAGGGTTTCCAAAGGAAGGGGGTTATAGCGATGGGGCGGTAGTTAGCAGGGTTGGCAGTAGTTTGTTTAAGGGGGTGATGGGACGCACAAGACAGTGCTTGAGGGAAGAGTCGAAAGATTCAGTAGCAAAAGAGGGATCGCAGAAGTTAGTAAGTGCAGGGGCAAGAAAGACACTATTGTCCTTAATAGTTCTGGAAGAACAGGGAGAGACCTGGTTGGAGGAGACCTTCGTAGAGTGGACAACTCTAGTGACCTCATGTGGTGTGAGAAGAGAGAAAGGCAGAGGGGGGATGGGAGGCCAGAGGTGGCAGGACGATGCGTGGAGGGGAGGAGGAAAGGGAAGAGAGAGTGCCTGAGATGTCCTCACTGTTTACAGTGAAGTGTGTGGCTAATACATTGCAGGGGCCCTGAGAGAGAGGCCCTGAGAGGGAAGAGGTGAGATGGAACCTGCGGAAGAGTTGGCTAGTTCCATGCTGATTTTAAAGAGTTCAGCCATATTGTTGGATGCACTAGAGACACAGACCTTTATGGAAGCCCTTTTCTCGGAACAAATGGAGAGTCGGTATTGCCTTTGGAGAAGGCGACAGGCCAGTTTGTCAGAGGGTGAGCCTGATGTCTGCCACTTCTGTTCTGAAGCTCTGCACTTGCGTTTCAGGGCTGCAAGTTCAGAATCATATCAGTTGTTATGCTTGGAGGCATGTTTCAGGTGGCTCTTTATGACTGGGGCAAGAATGTCGAGAGTGTTAGTAATGGCAAGCTGGAGAGTGGAGTCAGAGGTAGAGTCTGCAGTAGGGGCAAATGGTGGGATGAAGGTGGATGCGAACGCAGCCGCTGACACTCGTTTCATCAGACGGATGTCTGTGAATGATGTTGGCAGAGCTGGGGAGGTGCGGTCAGACTGCAGGGAGGACTCAGATGAGAGGTGAGGAGGGAGTAGCCTGACCAGGAGAGTGGGGTGGTGAGTGGTGCAAAGAGAAAAAGATCAGTATGTATCAGGGCATCAAGAGTGTGTCCGGCCGAGTGGGTAGGACCAGAGGTAGAATGTAGAGGAGAGTGATGCACAGAGGCCATGGAAGAAAGTGGATGCCATTATTGAGGAGTTAAGGTGGATTTTGAAGTCCCCAGGAGAAGGCGTTTAGAGGTAGATGTGAGGAGAGAGGAGGATAAATCAGTCCATTCTGAAAGGAACAGGGTGATAGAGCCAGGTGACCTGTAGATAGTGGCAATGGTCAGGGAGGAAGTTGGAGAAATGACCATCTTGCAGACCAGGCTCTCAAAGGAGGAGTGTGGCTGGGTGGGTATGAGGGAAGAAGGGACCCACTCAGGGAATATCAGGGCAACACCATTGCCAGCACGGTTAGAGCGAGACTTAAAGATGATCGTATAGCCATCAGGGAGTCATAAGCAGTGACTGAGCTGGCATTGAACCACATATCAGTAAGAGCGAGGATATCAATGTCAAAGTCTTCAAGGAGGAGAAAGGTGTCAGCAGAGTGTTTGATAGAAGAATGAGCATTAAGCGTGGCTAGATGCAACAAGTCACTGCTTTTGAAGGTTTTTTGGTGAGTGGTACATAGGTGTGGTATACCCGCGGGAGAAGGGGGGACAGAGAGAGAGGAAGAAGGAGTAGCAGGTGCGGGAAGGAAATTGATTGATGAGGGACGGCAAGCACCGGTCGAAGAGGAGGAGGTTGGGTTGAGGACCTTGAGCTATGATAGTGCTATTGCTATAGACATAAATGATACTCCTGGATGATGAAAAGCCTGACAAAAGTAGTTCTTGGGATCGCAAGCTGCATGCTGGGTGGCTGTTCCATGAGGCTTAAATTGGGCTTTGCAGGACAATTCAACTCACACACCAAAATTCAGCAGTGAAAAGCTAATGCTTTACTGTTAGGGCTTTTCAAGCAATGCTGATGAATGTGGAGCGTTTGCAGCTCTGGTTGAAAGAAGAAGAAAGCTTCACTCAGAATACAATGCCCACCAAGGCTTACCTAGGGGAGAGAGGTGAGTGCTGCTCCGTCAGTCTTGTTACAGAGTGGGTACAGCAATATTGATCCCTCATGGCTGGCAAGATGAATGGAAGGCACAGGCAGGGGCCTCAGTAGTGGACCTTGGTGAGGGGGCCGGCATTTGCCCGGTTTCCTTGATTTGATGCTGAAGAATGACAATGCCCCAATCACTGGTGTGCATCGAAGGGCAAAGCAGGCACTCAGGTAGTCACATTAGGTTGTGGCCATGTTGGAGAATTAACTGGCCATAGAATCACACAGCCCAACTGGACTTTGCAGGACAATTCAACTCACATACCAAAATTCAGCAGTGAAACGCGCTGCTACGTTACTGATAGAGCTATTCAGGCAATTCTGATGCATGTGGAGAGGTCACAGCTCCAGTTGAAAAAAGTAGAAAGCTTTGCTCAGAATATAATGCCCATCAGAGAGAAGTGAGCGCTGCTCCTGCAGCCTCATTGCCGAGTGGTTACAACAATGTTGACCCCTCGTGGCTGGCGAGATGAATAGGGCTTTATCAGCAACTCAAGCGAGCTTACCAGGCCAAAACACCTTTACAGCAAAGTAAAGAGCACCACAGGGTTCCATTGCTGAACCTAATGACCTCAGTAGTGACACGTATGAGCACACGGTGGACATGCTATTTGAGCAGTACAAATCTATCACAGATCACTGCAATGTTGGAAGCAAAGCTCTAAATTGCACATTGCTGACACTGTCATTGGTAGCTGATTTTGAAAATTGCCCTTGTTCTACAACATTTCTGAGAAGCCACCAAGCGGGTTTGCCAACACAATGCATCCCTGAGTGAGGTTTTTCCTCTGAGTTACATGTCAACGCTCTATGTGGCCAACATAACATGGGGGTGTGCCTTATTTATTTATTTTTGCATTTGCAAAGCGCACTAAGCCCGTAGGCATCTGGGCACTGTTGAAAACATGTTACTTTCAATTGCTTAAGAATGCTGCTACAGTACATACATATTACTTTCATTGCTTCCGGTTATGGTTACAGTACATACATGATACTTTCAGTTACGGTTCCAATACATACATGCTACTTTCATTGCTTAAAGATATGGTTCCAGTACATTACATTATACAAGTAGTACAGTGATATGGGCAATTATAAATGCAGTGCAAGGTGCTGCTACATACATGTCATGTTCAATTGCTTAAGGTTATGGTTGCAGTACATACATGTTACTTTCATAGCTTCAGGTTACAGTTAAAGTACATACATGTTACCTTCGGTTATGGTTACAATACATATAAGTTACTTTTGTTGCTTAGGGATATGGTTACATTACATCACATTAGGCAAGTGGTACAGGCATTAATAGATACTCCATTGGTGGAGCATTGGTGGAGCATTGTACGCAGGCATATGTACTTGGCCGGAGGCCAGTATAGTGCTCGTGAGCATGTTTCTTTGCAGAGGGTGGGGGGTTCAGAGAGTAGACGTTAGGAGTGCTATGAGGGTGGGAAAGCTGGGGTGTAGAGCAAGCTGGATCCAGGGAGGCGATTGTTGAAGCGCAGGAGATGAGTGGAGGGAGTACTACTTTTGGACAGGTGCTGCTAGACAATCTTTGGTGTGGCCATCTTACCTATTTTTCTTTTCATCATTTTGAAAGTGGTCACAAAGCCCATGGGCATAGAGGTTTTTTTTTCTTTTTTTTAGTTGCGTAATTTTTTTTTGTTGTCTTAGTTGCGTATTTATAACGCGCTTAAATACCCAGAGGTTTCTAAGCGCAGACCCGGGGATAAAACCTGTGTTGCTTTGTGTTGTCTTGCTTCCAAGGCGAGTATGTTGCCACTGAGCTATCCTGAGTAGGAGTATACATTATTTTTTTTTTATTTTATTTTTTTTTTATTTATAGTTGTTTTGGTCGTGAAAACACATTCACAACCTTTCAACTTATACAAAATTACAGAAATTCACATTTACAAATCAATTAAAAATAAGTAAAACATTGTATGCAATAGTAATAAAAGAAAAAAAAATATCTCTCATTTTTTTTTAAAAAAAAAAGTTCATCAGTGATTTGCAACACAAGTTATAAAGCATGTACAACGATCATCATTTTCTTGGCACTGCATACATTGGTATTTTGAACTGATGCAAATAATTGACAACTGCATATCTTACAGCCTTTCTATTAGTATAGAAGATTAAGACCCATAGCTCTTTTGGAGTCAAAATCTGTTGGTCCCTAAATAAAGGCTTGAAATGAACACCCCGTACTGATGCTAGTTTATCACATTCTGCACACAGGTGCATAAGGGTTTCTGCTTGTTGTTTACAAAACCGGCAAAGCAGAGGGATAGCAGCATTATTCCGTATATTCATCACATCATTAGTCAGCCACCGATTTAGTCTAAATCTCATAAAGCCATTTCTATGGTTGGAACTAGGGGACCTCACCATATATTCTGCCACTGTGTTATAACGCTTTAATTCAAATGGAAAAGCCTCGAAATGTTTATAGTTGGAACATGCAAGACGTGTATAAATCCAGTCACCTTCCCAGATCTTTGTTCTTGCTTTGTTTGGATTTTCCATTAGCAAGATTGGATCAATCTGAGCTTTTGCTAAAATTGAGTGGTTTTTTTGACGCCATGTTTTTGGAAAGACATCCATAGAGCTCAATAGATATATGGAAATGATATTAGTTATCCCTGTTGTGGCTTTTTTCATGAGACACTTGCGGTACAAGGCACACAGGCGCCATTTGTAAGCTGCGTAAAGAGAAATTAAGCCCAGCTCATATCTTAAAAGTGGAAGTGGTTGCGAGGTTGGCAAGTTCAGAACTTGCCTCCAAAACCGACCTTCCCTAATGGCCCAGTAAGAGTATGACATGATAAACCGGGTCTCTGCACCGTAGAGAATGACAGGCACTACTTTCAATTTGAAATATGTGAGAATTGGTAGTAAAGAAAATTTACAGTATCTTGCCTTGATGATCCGGGCTTGTGAAATGCATGTTTGAAGTTTATGGAGTCCTTGTTGATTATATTGATCAGAAGCACACAAGTTGGAAACAGTTATACCCAGGTACACATAGATATTAGTGCTGGTGATCTTACAATTTTGAAGAGGCCAATGTAAATGGGCACGACTTTGTTTCTTGGTACCAAATTGAATGACCTTTGTCTTTGCAATGTTGATTGTTATGCCATTTATTTTTGTATAACCGTCCAGGGCACCTAATAGGAGTCACAACCCTTTTGGGGTATGTGACAATAGTACCACATTAATTATACTCCTAGTATGCTTATGCTTGAGGAAGTGCCTGGGATCTTATGTCTAGTGGGGAATGGGTAGGCTGTAGCGATGTAGCACTGAAGTACAGGATACAGCGGGTTGCAGATTGTGGGGAATCATGGAACTCAAGTCAGAAGAATCCAAGACTAGACAGGCGTCTTCAGTGGTGGCCTGAGCAAAGGGGTCTTTATGGGCATATGTCACCCCCTCCAACCAAATATTTAGGTTTGTGTCAGATGTTTGTATGCTGAATGCCATGAATCAAATACAGCAGTAATCGGGGTTGGGTCATAGTTCCTTAGAAACTCTGTTGAAACAGTCCATAATAACTCACAGGCACCCCTCTCCTGAGAGGCTCTGCAGCTTCGAAAATCCACTTGGAGAGGGAAAGACTGACGGCCTGGCTTCTGTTGTAGCTGTCCGCTCTTCCGCTGGTCTCCAGACATTGTTACATGCTCAAATTCACGTCCCCTCTGGACAGGGGTAGTTGGCGCCTGCAGCAAACCAGGAACTGCTCCAGCGGCCTTGAGTTACAGGGCCCAGTTCAGACCCTGGACTCCAGTCAAGGCTAGCTCCTGTCAGCATGTGGTGCGTATTAGGGGATGCAAATCCACAGAGCTGACAAAGGACCTGCTTGCAACCTTGCATGTTGATTCTGATGTGGATATAAAGGTAACATTGTGGTCCTTTTGGCTTTATTTTTGGACCCATGTTCAAAATCCAAAGTGGCCACTTTGTATTCATATGCCTCAGGGGTAGGTCATGCAACAAGTGTCACGAGGAGGAGACACTTTGCTAATGTGCAGGTGTGCTTTGCTGCAACACTTGAATATCTCTTTGATACATGCAGCAGGACAAACTCTAACCAACCCAAATTTGGCCAACTCCACCTGTCATATCAAGCTCTTAGTGGACGACGGCAACAACAACGGCACTGGTTAAAAGCTTTGTGAGCAGTGCAGGTGAAGCCTACAGGAAGGGGAATCTGTGTCATCCTTAGTGACTTGGACATCTTGAATATAGATGGGTCATCTACAGCAACAGACAACAGACCATCAGCCACACATATGCTGATGCCTATCTGTTGGAAACTTTAACAGTGGGATGGGATGATGACCTGTTGCAGTATTGGCCAGTGGCACTTGTGCAAGCTGCTGGTTGCTGTAGATTCACTAACTTGCCCCTTTGCAAGCTTTTATACAGAGAATATTTATAGTGCATCTTTGGCATATTGTATCTAACCGCAGGAGTGGCTTTGCAGTGTGCCATATAGAACAATTGACTTTTATTAAAAATAGATATGCACTTCATTGCAGGATATTGTGGAACAGCATTTAGGAATGCCAAAGCACCTGCTTGAATGATGATAACAATTATTTGTTACCTGGTATATGTCAGGCACTACAACATTTAGCAGGGTTTTTTCATTTAGTAGTGACTGGAACATGGATACCCTCACCAGTAGCTGTCTTAAACATACCTGGCGCTTTGACTATAATGTAAGTGATGTTTTTACATTTCTGATCACACACTTATCAAAAGGGTTCATATTCTCCTACAGGGCACAGCTGTGCACTACTGTTCTCTTGCATGTTCACAGGGCACATTCATCCACTGTTTTTCACGTTTTCACCCATGGGAACCATTACCCACATATGTTATTGGAGAATTTCACTGGGTTAAGCCACTCACTAACGTCCTAGGGCTATTTCACATTATGTACACACTCACTAACATTCTCAGGCTCTTTCACAGGGCACAGTAACTCACTGAAGTTCTCATATTCTCTCACAGGGTGCAGACACCCATAAAGGTTATCTTGCTCTTTTACAGGGCACAGCTGCCTCATAAGGTTATTGGGATATTTTAAGGGACTCCAAGACCCATAACTTTCTCAGGCTCTTTCACAGGATTCAGCAGCCCAGTAACAATCTCATGGTTCAAGCTTAATTTCTTCCCAAACACAACTCCCTACAGTAGGGAAGTTTGCAGAGCTATATTTACCTCTTCTGGCTGTCCTTCCACCACTACACAATACAGCACTCCTGGATTATGGGGTCCCTTCAATAAAGACAGTGGCCCGAATTACAACCCTGGCGGCACGTATTCTACATTACCGGCATGGCGTAATTAACGTGTCCGTGCTGGGTCAAAGCCGTAAAAAGCGGGACATTATGACCCATCGGGCACGAGCATTGCGCCATGCCGGTAACGTAAACTGTGCCATGGCGTTAATGCCCCCAAAACGGCACCTACCAGCATCGTATGCCGCGCAAGGTGCACTACCGCCACCCCGGCCACCGATCTTAGCGGTCACCGCAATTAGCGGTGACCGTAAATAAGCGGAACCGGAAGTAGCGTCATTGCAGCGGAATGGGAAAGAGCACGGCGGCCATCTTTAAAAACACAATCCATTGGCATCCTCCGCAACCAGTGGACATCCGACCCTGAGACCCGGCAAAAACCATTAGCTCCCTTTTTTCTGCCAGAAAATGCCAAAAGTTGTGAAGAAATCCTGTGACTGCCAGCGGCAAGACTGTTTCACCAGGGGGGAGCTGAATATGTTGGCGGAGACCCTCCAGGAGAATGCCACTGTGTTCTTTTCAACACAAATGACCAGACCAGCAATTGCAAAGAAGAAGGCCATATGGGCCCTAGTTGCACAGCGGGTTAGTGCTGGTGGAAACGTTCCCCGCAACGCGAGACTGTGCCGTAAGCGGTGGGATGATCTCCGCCTCCGCGTCAGGAGCATCCTATCAGCAAACCGGAACATGGGCATGGCAACCGGGGGACGATCGGAGTCCCCAATAAAACTGAAGCCCTGGGAGGAATTCTGTGCCTCTACAATCGGCATGGAGAGCATTGAAGGGTTGGAGGAATGGAGAGAGGAGCTCCGACCTCAGGCGATGCAGGTAGGTGCCTCAAATCAAGCCATGCAAAAGTCACAGAAGTCCATTCATGTGAATCACAATGTTGCCCCATAGTGTAAATGCAACACATCAGCAGGAGACTGCGTACAGCCACATCCGACCTCCACCCTGTACACATGCAGTATGCACACCCTAACTGCAGGCACCCACATACCTCCATGCTACTTCCACACAAAAGGGACACAGCCTGACAGGCACCCCAGCAGGCAGCACGGTAGCAGCAGCAGCAGCAGACATCCCCCAAATGGTGCCCACAGAAGGGACAGGTTCTGCAGGAAGCAGCACTATGGGTGAAACTGCTGCCATTGCAGCTTGCTCTGACAGCGATGCAGGGAATGAAGAGGAGATAGATGTGGGACCCCCCACAGCCCACCCTCATTCCCCTTACCTGTCCTAGAGCAGCCCGCATGAGGATGCCTAACAGGGGCTATTAGATGATGAGGATTGGCCATCCCCCCATCCCCTGTTGAAAATCTGCAGGAGGGGAGCAGCCCCATGGAAACAGCACTGGCAATATCCATGGCCCAGAAGAACCAACAGTCGTTGGAGGAGATAATTACACGCCAGCACCAACTCTCCACACTCCTGACTGAGCATGTTGCAGAATGTGGGGGTGCAAGGGCAGCAATGGAGCAATGCACAGAGACCCTGAGGGCAGCAATGGAGCAAAGCACCGAGACCCTGAGGGCTGAAATGCAGTCCTCCACAAAGGACATCTGTGGCGAACTTGCCGCCGTGCAGCACGTGCTCTCTGAGCTAGCTCACTCTATTCAGGACATGCGTCCCAATGATCAGCCAGGCACCTCCTCCGCTGCCAGTTCGACCCCAAGCAGCCCCGTCCGCCGATCGGGCAGGAACCTGCGTAGCACAGGCAGGGGTGCCCCGGGGGCCGGGAGAGGGGGCTGCCAATAGTGGCTGTGGCCCAGTGTAGCCACTTAATCACAGGGTGTGTTGGGGAGTTCAGGGGGGAGGGGGAGGGGGAGTGGGTGTGTTGGGGAGTTCAGGGGGGAGGAGAGAGGGGGGAGTGGGTGTGTTGGGGAGTTCAGGGGGGAGGGGGTAGGGGGTAGGGGGAGTGGGTGTGTTGGGGAGTTCAGGAGGGAGGGGGGAGGGGGGAGTGGGTGTGTTGGGGAGTTCAGGGGGGAGGGGGGAGTGGGTGTGTTACACAAATTCACATTTACAATACACTTTTCCCTTTTGCACAAATCAAATGTATGGACATTGTTCATTGTGTATGTGTGCTTTATTGGTGTACAGTCCACAGTGTGCATGTCCCAGACACACACAGTGCCCCAAGTGCCGTCTCCATGTGACACACACCAGCCGTGGTTGATGATATTTTGACGCACGTCACGTCCCTCCTGTGCATCGCCTCCTCCATGAGGTGCGGCCCCATCTGCACCCTCCTCATCCTCATCGTCAGGTGGTTGCAAGGGGCAGGGGCACATTTCGTCTGATGCACATATTGTGTAGCATTACACATGCCATGACCATGCCATGACCATCTTTTCCACCTTTTAATGGCGGTATAGGAGTGACCCACCAGACCTGCTGAGGCAGCGAAACCGTGCCTTCAATAGGCCAAATGTCTGCTCAATCACCACACGGGTTCGTGTATGTGCACAATTAAAGTCCTCCTCGTGCTGGTTCTGTGGGTTGCAGACTGGGGTAAGGAGCCACCTCTTCAAGGGATAGCCTGCATCACCTGTATGTGGGCAACAATGTATGTGTCAGTCATGACATCAGATTCCATTAATGACTTGGCTACATGGCATGCATTCATCTCTCACTGTGTACTACATTTACATGCACTATTGGAGTCACACTATGAGACCGGTATATGTGTATTCCTCTCATGGACAGTTTTGCATGCCGTCAGCCAGTGTATGCAGGGGGGTCCAGTGCCTTGTGTGTGCCCATCCACTCTGTCAGTCCATTGCGTTTCTTTTGGTGGCCTGGCAGGTGTACAGTGATATCAATGCTCTCCTCATGGCAACATTGCTGTCAGCCTCATGTTGACCTCACTGGGGACTTCAAATGTCATTATGCTATTTTGATGGTCCTCGGTGTCTGTGTAGTGGTGTATTGAGGTTGATGACCGTTATTTGCCTCCTTGTGCGCAGTTATTGGGGACTGCCCTTTCAGTTGACGGTGTTGGGTGCCATATTTTGGCTGGAGTCATTGCATGTAGGTGCATTTAGTTGAGGTGGATGGGGTCCGATTCAATGCAGTGCACTTGCGGATGGATGTCATGGTTGGGAGACACCTTCAATCACATGGTAGGGCTGCTTACATGGGGCATTATGTGTTCAGGTGTCTGCTGAAGTTTGGCCTGCTTTAGGGTATGTGCTGGCTCCATTGTCTCTGGTAGTCGCTGCCAGGTTAAGTATGCATCTCTCCCCCCCCCCCTTTCAGCCAGGTAAAATATGCATCTCCCCCCCCCCCCTTTCAGCCAGGTAAAGTATGCATCTCTCCCCCCCCTTTCAGCCAGGTAAAGTATGCATCTCCCCCCCCCTTTCAGCCAGGTAAAGTATGCATTGGTACGTCAATCACCTACCCACTTCACATTTCAATGGCCATGACATGAAACTCACCGAGTAGCCAGGATCTTGGCCCTGCGTGTCGCTCCATGTAGCATAGTATTGTGGAGATACGCAGGACCATTGAATCATGGGTTGATCCAGGGTATCGGGCACAACAATGTGTGATGATCTTGTTTGAGTCACATACCATTTGCACGTTGATTGAGTGGAATAGTTTACGGTTGCGGTACGCTATCTCAATGGCATATGGGACCACCAATTCCACATGGGTGCAGTCGATGGCACCAATGCACCCAGGTATGCCGGCCAGTGCATGGAAACCCACTTTAGTGTTAGCAATCTCCTGGGCAGACCGTGGTAAGGAAATGTGGTCGTCTGTGTGCTTGAGGAGGGCATCGAGCACTTGGATCAGCGTACGTGAGAATAATGGTTGTGAAATGCCATGCAAGTGGAGCACGGACACTACCTTCAGTAGGGGGGGGGTGGCGGTGGGTGTTTCAATCATGCTGACGATGCCGTCGTACATCATGTCCAGAATGGTGGTGATGGTGTCCCGGTCCAAACGGTACAAGGTGTGGATCTGCTCAGCAGTGAGGTTGAATGGACTGGCTCGGATGCGTGGGATTGGAGGCTGCCTCGTGGTGGCACTAGCTGTACTGGTGGGGCTTGCTGGCCCTGCCTTGCCCTCCTTCCCCTCCTGCGTCTACTCTGTGCTGCCTGTAGTTGTTGTTGTTGTTGTTGTTGTTGTTGTTGTTGTAGCACTTGCATTGCAATCAGGTCCTCCAGCCCCAACATTGCTAGTCGTATTGGAATCATTGTGGAATGTTCCTGGGTGTGGGAAGGGGTGGGGTGTGCTCTTTTTGTACTTGGCCAGTCTGTATTGCCTCCACCTGTGCTGATTGTTGCACCTGTGGCAGCTGGGAGCACTGCACATGGCCATTTACGGTTGGTCCGCGATGGCGGTATTAGCACCATGGCGCTAAGGTACTTTACGGCCTTCGCGAGGGCGTTAAGAGCATGTCCGCTTGACTCGTGATATTCCCCACTTTGCGCCATGCCAGTATTTACGGCATAGGGGGTCGCGTGCCTGCGCACTTGGTGCTGTTAGCGGCACCGTTGATTACGGTGCCGATAATTGCACTTTCGCGGGTCATGACCTGACCTAGCGGTAAGCGATGCCGGTAATACTTTACCGGCATCGTTTTCCACTTACCGCCAGGGTCGTAATGAGGCCCACTATTTCCTTGTATGCCTCAAGATATAGTTTTTGGAGGTCTTACCCAAAGATGGACACTGCCGGTGCCAAAGCGGCCCAAACTGCTTGCCAGGGAATTGGAGGTGAAGGCACGCCCCTGAATGCCCACACCAGAAAGAATACTACCCGCTAGGGAAGGAATGTCCAAGTCGATCGTGTAAGGATAACAAGTTTAATCTCACATGCAGATGAAAGCAACAGCAAAGAACTCTGCTGCTAATTACGTTCTGCCAAAAAGTAGTACAAGCAGAGTCTTATAAAGTGAAATATTTTCGTATATGACGCAATAGATACAGTAAAAACATGCACGGCTGATTGGATAGACAGAATACAGGTACCACCTGTATCCCTAAGGGATGGCACTTTATTGATCCCAGCCCGGTCCATCCATATTCCATCATGTGGGTGCTGCGGGGCTCATCTTATTCTCACGTTGAAGGTTAGAAAACAAATTATTTATACTCCTACTATACAGCTTGTTTTATCACTCTTACTGTGCACTTGTCAGGCCTCAAGATGGACACACAGGTGGTTCTGGGGCACTCTAACCTTGACACAAACATTACACTCACTCCCTTCGCACCATCCGGCTCCTAGCTCTCCACCCTCGTTTTGAACTATAAAGTATCCCTCCCAGCACCTCGTAATGAAAATCACATGACTGTTGCTTCAATGATGTGCCCTGTCCATCCTCTTTCAGGACTTGTTACTTTGGGATTGGCGGTCAAAGGGCACCTGGTGTCATGGAATGTGGGGATCTTAGGGTGTCATCAGTTATATGGGATATAACTCATGGTCACCCAGGAATGGGCTGGGTCATGCTTTGGCCAATGTGAGATAAAATGCACACCATGCACTGGTCTCTGATCGCGGCCTTGTAGAGCACATTCCGATTGTGTGAAAAACACTCCTTTGCAGCACTTTCAAGAACAATGAATAAACAGTGTGGGGGTGGGTGCAAACTGTCCTCATGGGATCTCAGGCATGGCTGGAGATTTCTGTGACCTCGTGAATTTGGGCCTATTGCTTCTAATGTTGAATTTACTGTGCAAGTTTCCCTTCCACCTAGGATTACTAATATCTACACACAATTGTGATGCCGCCCCACACCTTTGGCCACACCATGTAGTTACTGCAATTGGTTATATTAATATGGGGTCCTGCTGGACGGGAAAGTGTCCCTCACACGGAACCTCCTTCCTTCTGGCTCATAGCAGTGCCTCAAATGCATCTCGCCTTACATTAAAGCACCTGGGGGGCTGGGGGGGCGGGCTGCCCCCTTCCCGATATTGGCAACAGGGATCTGACACTGGCTACAGTTTCCAGTGACACTGGTACTAATTTAGCCGGCTATACGTGAGCTTGTTTGTGCATGGTGTGCCCAATGGCACTGTCATGCTGCCTCCTGATCCTAGGATGTGCTAAGATCATCTTACCCCTCCTCACCACAGCTGTTGGGGACACTGGTGGCTTCATAGTGCCTAGTGGCCTCTCTGTACACTGATGACATGTGCACCTTGTATACCTTACTATGACATCAGTGCACAGGGTTCCTCATGGCTGTCAACCCAAGGGCATAGCTCTTGCCCCTTGCCTTCACCCTCTGGTTGTCACTCTTCCCACAGGCCTCTACCATGCAGAAGACATTATGCTCTTCCCTCTGACAGTTTTACCTTTTGGCAGGCAAGTGAGCCCCACACACAGGACCTTGTGAGCAGTGTAGTGGGGTCTGAGGCACTGCTCCCTGTGACTCCTTCTCTGCATATCTTTCCCCATCTACCATTTCAGGATTATCAGGATGCTTCTCTACCATCACCTCTTCCTCCACACCCCCACCTCATCTCCCACAGGTGGGTTCACTTCCTGCTGCACTATCCTATGCAGACTGGTCACCCCCTGTAGTTTCCACCTGACAGAAACCCCTCTTGTCCGTAGCAGCACCCTCACACTTCCTCGTCTTTGCTTCCCACCCAGACAGGAGCCATCCAAAGCTCTATCTCAAGGTTGCTTGCTGCTGTCTCCCATTCCTCTCAAATGCAGAACCTACCAACCTGCTCATCCATTGCCTCTAGAAGGACATCCAAATAAGGCTATGCCTCCCCTCTCTGTGTTGTCCTGTTCACCATTAGAGCCTCTTCTAATGGTGTTACCTCCTCTCCCACTCCTGAAGCCATCCCAATGTCTCAGCCTCCCCATCAGACTCCCAGGATTGGCAGTGTTGTGTGGTCCAGTCGGTGACCAGCATTCAACCCCTCTCCATTCATTGAGAAATTCAACTCCTCTTCACCAGCCATCTTCTCTTTCACCTCCCGGCATCACAGGCACGCCATAACAACTGCCACAAATGGCAATGCTGAGAACCGTTTCCTTGTATGTAATCAAATAAACCTTAAATGTGTAGCCCAGATTGAACCAGAGCACAACCATAAGGTAATTAAAAAGTGAAAATAAAAACAAACATTGAATTCTACTCCAAAAACTACAAATGGAGCACAAACATTGCTCTACTACACTGCTATACCAATACAATACATAAGGACTATTTCTACTACAATGCTATACAAATGAGTACATGCACAGTACACAATACACACACACAGACACCACACACACACACACACAGAATTGCATATTCATTATTGCATAATTATTTTTGTTCATTTTTTGGTCACTCAAATAGGTGTAGGAAACATTATGTAGGCTTTCTTAAATGTTATAAGGGTATATAATTGGGGAAGGCACACAAGGACAAAGAAAGCAAAATGTTCATTTCTTTTTTGTATGATGAAACTAACACAAAACACTGTCACACACTGGACAAATAGTAAGACACAGTTGCACAAAAACTGTCTTCAAAAACACAATAAACATCAAAGACACTGCTCTAATACAATGCTATACCAATACAATACGTAATGACTACTTCTACAACAATGCTATACAAGTACATGCACAATACACACACACAGACACAACACACACACATGCAGAATTGTATATTACTTATTGTAGAATTATTCTTTTCATTTCTTTTGGTGACTTAAATAGGTGTAGGAAACATTATTTAGGATGTCTTAAATGTTATAAGGGTATACAATTGAGGAAAGGTACACACATAGTAAGACAAAGTTGCACAAAAACTGTCTTCAAAAACACAATAAACAGAAAGAAAAGAAAGCAGAAAGAAAACACAAAAACATATAACCCATACAAGCACAACAAAGCACTGCTCTAAAGCTCCAGAATCCTACATACCACCCTCCAAGTTGAAACCTACCCTGTGCAATACATTGTCCTACCCACAAAGAAACATGAAGTGAAATTAGTCTTCTATAGGGGGAAGAATTTCATTTAGCCATGAACGAACTCCAAGAATCACACAAGCATACCGTGATAAGCCAGACGCACCTGGCAAATGATCCTGCTATTCATTAAGATGTCCATCCCTTATGGATGTAAAATGAATCATCATATGAGACCCAAAAGCCTGACTAAAGTTCACTTGGGAATTGTCATTGTTATAAAACCATCAAGTCCATGCAGTAATGATGAATCTTCACTGGAAGATTTGTCCTCTACTATGTGTTGTTTTGAGGAAGTTCACCCATACCTGCAATTGACTAGCACCTGACTTAGGATGTGCAGACCTTCCAAACTGGAGCAGAACTGTGAGTCTCAAGAGTTTCATTAGGAGGCCAATGATGTTGTAGCAGAGTGAACAAGTTTTGCTCACTAGTTAAAGGGAGTGGACACCTGGACAGGCTTCCCTTGATTGAGAAAGACAGAGCTTCACCTTTGAGGTCTGCTAAGTGCTTTGCATGAGTTCCAGGGATCAACTGTCAAATACTAATAAACCTCCCCATTTACACCTAAAGGCCACTCAAGCCTACCTATTTATCAATATACAGCATTCAAAATCTGAGTAGTTATCCTATCCTGGATAATAAGCCATAACTCACTGTTGGAATCCTGCAAGTTTTGGATGTTGATGAGGGTGTTTGTTAGTGATACCTAGTCCAACTATTCACAAGAATACTGCTGCTATTCCCAGGCTCCGGACAAGCCCACAAAGAGGCATATCTATCATGGGCACAATACTTGGGAGGAAGATCCAACCAGTACACAACTAAATGGTAACATTGTATTCTTCACTATTGGGGGTTATAGGGACTAGTCGTAGAAGACAAAAATGTAAACTGGGGACCAGACACACTTGCATTTAGAGTCATAATGAATTTGATACCACAAGAAAAGAGTTGATGGGGAGGGTGAAGTGTAAAAAGCACTTAATTTGCATGGGAAACCTGAAAGAAGTTAGTCACTGCTTTTGTGCAAAATTGATGCAACAGTGCTGGCACCTCACTGCACATACTTTCGGAATGTAAATGTAAAGATGTACCTTTACATTACTGAATGGGCCATTGTAGATAATATTCTTAAGATTCAATTCAAAATTGCCACTGCTGCCTCATGTGCTGGAAATAAATCCTTGTGAGCCTGCTGCTTTGCTGATTGGGCAGCCCCTGTTTACTTCAGCCAAACGGAGGCACCGGAAGGCAGAAGCCGTCCCACACCACCAAGGCCCACCCAAACAAGGCTCCTGTCTGTGCCTGTCCGGCTCAAGGAGGGCTAGAAGGGCCTCCACCTTTATTTGCCCTCCCCAAACTATGAAGTGGCCTCCTGACCTACAGACTGCTACCACGTGGGCCCCTGCACATGTATGCTGCTTGCAGATCTACCATTGAGTAATGGTTGAACTCTCCCTACTCCACAAGCATTATGAACCATAACTGTGCCGATCTCACTTCTGCCTTCCTTGGTTCACCGAATCTACAACTTCTTACACTGCATTTGTGCCCCTGTTTTTGAAATTCGAGTGTAGGTGTGTGTGTTGTTTACATCTTTGCACCCCTTTTGCATTTTTTTAACCCTGTTTTTGAAATTTGAATTTAGGTGTGTGTGTTTTTTACATCTCTTCACCCCTTTTGCATTGCATCTGTGCCCGTGTTTTTGAAATTCGAATTTAGGTGTGCTTATTTACATCTCTGCATCCCTTTTAGATTGCATCTGTGCCCCTCTCTTTGAAATTAAATATTTGTGTTTATTGCAACTACTAAGCCACCTGGTGAGTCTAGCCTAGAACTGTGCTGTGCATCCACTCCTCGTTCCGTCCTTCAACTAAATTCTGCTTTTCCTATGGCACTCACAATCACCCCTATCTTCTCTTACTGCTACACTATCACCTATCCTCCCTCTCTCACGAGGTATGGAAGGATAAAGCATAAAAACGTCATCCTACCCACAAACCCTGGCCTACCCATGCAGGCACCTATGTCAGGGAAACTTCCAGACAAGTCTTCACCGATGTCCTCTTCTCTGTCCATTCCCCAGATCTATGGACTTCTCAACTCATCTCTACACTCTTGCCTTACACATACTCTCCCATTAATGGAGGCACCAAATGGAAAGTCCTTGTGGCGGGCTTTGCATCATCCAGGTGTATCATAAATATCTATCTCAGTGGAACTATCTTGGTTCAGGGTCCTCAACCCAACCTCCTTCTCTTTGGTCTGCACCAGCCATCCCTCATTAACTTCCTTCCCACATCTGCTACTCCTTCCTCCACTCTCTCTGTCCCCCCTCCTACAACTGGTATACCATGCCGCTGTACTCCACCTCAGAAAATCTTCATCTTGCCACACATAATGCTTGTTCAACCCTTCTCAAAGACATTGGGCCTCATTACGAGCAGGGCGGTAAGGGATACCGGGCACCGTTAAGGAGACTGGTGCCATTAATCCCTTAACGCCCTACTACGAGTTCCCCTAGCGGGTCCCTCCTTCAACACCTGGTTTTACCAGGCGTTATGGACGGGACCTGCTAAGGGACTTCAGAGCTAATAACGGTACCGCAAATTGCGGTACCATTATTAGCTACTTGCCCATTCCCATGAGCCCTATGGGGGCTCAAATGGGAATGGGAAATGGTATTTTCAATGGGGACTTACCGGTCCTGCAAAGGTCGGACTAAACCGGTAAGTCCCCATTGAAGAAGACCGGTGCCGTTACCGTTATTGGAGGCAGTCATGGCGCAAATAGAGCCATGACTACCTCCAATCTCGGAATGAGGCCCATTGGCCCTGATATCCTTGCTCTTACCAAGACATTGTTAAATGCCAGCTCAGTCACTGCTTTTGATTCCCTTCTCCCTGATGTCTATAATATCATCTACAAGCCTCCCTCTAACCATACTGGTGGCAGAGTTGCTCTGATCTTCCCTGAGTGGGTCCCTTCTTCCCTCATATCCACACAGCCCTACTCTTCCTTTGAGAGCCTTGGCTGCAAGCTGGACATCCCTCCTTCCTCCTCTTTGACCATTGCCGCTATCTACAAGCCTCCTATCTCTACCTCCCTGTTCCTCTCTGAATGGGATTATTTCTCCTCCTCTCTCCTCACAACCACCTCTAAACTCCTTCTTATGGGCGATTTCAACAGTCACCTTGACGCCTCAATCACGGCATCCACCCTCTTCTTTGACCCCTGCACCTTGCTCTCCCTCTCCATCCTCCCTTCTGGTCCCCCTCGCTCGGCTGGACACACTCTTGATGCCCTCATCCACACTGATCTTTCACTCTCCTCCCCACTTACTACCCCACTCTCCTAGTCAGATCACTCTCTACTCTCACCTGGGTCCTCTCGGCCCTCTGACCGCTCGGCCACCAGCCCTGCTAACCTTGTTCATGAACATCCACCCTATGAAATTAGTGTCAGCTGCTGCCTTGACATCTAACTTTATCTCCTCTCTCCCCCCGCTATTGACTCAATCTCTTTCTCTGCTCTTAGCAACTTCCATCTTGCTATTACCAATGCCCTCGACACCCTTGCCCCAGTTATAAGGATCCACTTGAAACATTCCTCCAAGCGTAAAACCTGGTACGATTGTGAACTTGCAGACTTGAAACACAAGTACAGAGTGTGAAACAGAAGTGGGAGAACTCAGATTCACCCTCTCACAACTGGCCATTCGCCTGCTCCAAAGGCAATACAGACTCTCCATCCGCACCAAGAAAAGAGCCCACGTCCAGGGTCATATCTCCAGTGCATCCAATAACACGGCTGAACTTTTTCAAATATGCAGTGAACTATACAACCCCTAAGCAGTGTCCTTCTCACCTCTTCCCTCCCAGGCCCTCTGCAATGCACTGGCCACTCATTTCTCTGTAAAAGCTAAGGACATCCGGAGCACCATTGCTTCCCCTTCCCCCTCCCCTTCCTCCATACACACTACCTCCTATGGCCCCCCTCCTGCCTTTTTATCCTCCTTCATTCCTATCAGATCTGATGAGGTCACTAGAGTTGTCCACTCCATGAAGGTCTACTCCAGATCCATTAAGGACAATATTGGCTCTCTTGCCCCTTCACTCGCTGATCTCTCCAGCCACTCTTTTGCTACTGGTACTTTTGCCTCCTCCCTCAACCACTCACTTGTGCAGCCCCTCCTGAAAAAACCTTCTGCAGACCCATCAACTACCGCCCCATATCTATCACCCCCTTCCCTCATGGCGAAGTGGGCTGAAGTTGAGCAGCAGTCTGCTGCAGAGCAGTATTTGAGACAGTATTAGAGCTGGTTGGTGACTGCTTGCTAAAGCAGCATTTACAATTTTCGAGTGCTGTCTCTTTAACAGCAGGGGACGCTGTGTCGAGTGAGATGTGGTCCACCTCCATCACATCTTTAAAACCTCATAGCTTCCATGAAGCAGATGCAAAATGGGTTGAAATGGAGCAGCAGTCTGCAGAAGATCAGTATTTGATACAGTATTTGAGCTTGTTGGTGTTTGTTTGCTAAAGCAGCATTTACAATGATCGAGTGTAATCTCTTTAACAGCAGGGTACGCTGTGTTGAGTGTGACATCCTCCACCCCTGATCACATCTTTAAAACCTCATAACTTCCGTGAAGCAGATGGGAACTGGGCTGAAGTGGAGCACTAGTCTGCAGTCTGTGGTACGCTGGGGAGGCAGGAGAAGGGAGAATTGAAGAATTAAAGAATTCTACTCATCTGCATAGCAGTGCCTTCACTTTCATCTCCTAGGACAGCGGCAGCAGGTGAACTCAGGTAAGTCCCAGATTTTATAAAGCTTGTATGATCAAACAGCTGGTCTACGCAGCATAAAACTGTAACGTGAAGTGTGGCGGAAATATCCATAAGCTGTACCTATTCAATCGTAATTGTTGCGGACTCAGACCAAATGGTCTCTCACCTTGCCGCTCCTCCTCTGTCACCCTGGTGGTTCTGGCCCTTTGTTTCTGTCCCGTGTAACCACTTATTCATTAAAGGCATATGTTCTTGCCAAGTTCCATGTTGGGGAAAGACAAATCAGCTACATTCATGGAGAACGAGGCTTCAAGTATGGATCCTACTGCTAGCACTTTCGACATGGACGGTGCTCAAGCAAGGCATGATTGATGCCCCTTTAGCATTAGAGTCCAAATCGTGGCCCATACATCTTCCCCCAGTAACACGTTGCAAAGGCCTCTTGATGGATTAACCCAAGAGTCCTGTATTGGCCTGACACCAGTAGGGAATAAAAGCACTGATTCAAAACGTTCAACAATGGAAGAAACCTTATGCAGCCTGACTCAACATCATGTAACCGTCGATTGTGATGAAATGGGGAAAACAAACACCGCTGTGGAGATTATAAGTGGACAAACTCCACCCAAGGGTCCGCTGGAAGTATATACATTTGGGAAAACTATGATTAAAGGCTCTTGAAAAAAACAAGGGAAATCTTCCACAAAATCAGTGTGGAAGCCCAGAGACCTTATGCCAGTCGACCTGCCATTGAAACAACATTTTTTTTTAATGGCAGACCGGACAGAACAAAGTAGTCATTGGGCCCCGGTGTGACTGTCACAGACGAGCAAATGAGGGATGTCTCGATCCCAGACCTCAGTAAGGGGAACTCTGCGGTTGCTATGAGAGCCTCCACAGTTGAGAGGGGTCAAGGTCAGGGACTTGTAAGTGAGCAGAAAACTATACCTCCTTCCCCCAAGGAGACTGAGAATGGGGGAGGACCTTCAGAGGGGAGATGAAATCACTGCCCGTTGGGTGCATTCAGGTATATCCAGTGCACTGAACTCCAAGGCCTGAGCTTCTGATACTGCCTGAAAAAGGTCACTGGCAGAAGGGTCCTCACATTGCAGTGTAAAATGCACAGGAAACAAAAAGGCAAGATGATCTTTTGGAAAAGGCCCCTTAGAGACAACACTATCCTGTGAGCTGAGTAACAAGCAGATGAGCTCTCCCTTGGCACAAAAAAGACTTTTGTATGCCTTTATGGAAGTCCCTCACAGATGAGGACCTTCTATCAGACATGGCAGCAGCCCAAGTGGAAGAGAAAGCGCCGTCAAAACCCACGATAGCTGCTCTTACAATCATGTGGGCGCCATTCATGAAGCTCTATGAGAACCTGAGGGAGCAGATCAAGGACCGAACAGCTGTCATGGCGATGCTGTTTTCAAAGGTCCTATTTGGGGCTTGTCACGGCAATCCAAGGCAACTTGGATAAAAATGTGGAACAAATTACCAAAATCTTATGAAGCATCACTGAAACAATTATAAAGGACAAGAACAAAAGAAGATCTGACCAGGTGAAAGTTCATAGGGAAATTGGTAGTGTATCAGACATAATCTGTCCTGATAACACCTTAATTAACCTTCCCACACCTTACCACAACTTGGATCAGACCGTGACATCATTGGTAACCACAAGGAAGGATGACCTAACTCTGCAAGGGAGACCTTTGACCATGGTTCTTCTGGAATCATTTGAGGGGGATGCTATCGAAGACAGTGAGCAAGACCGAAGGATCACTGCCTCTACAAGGATCCCTAGTGGCCAAGACCAATTAAATAGAGTCACGCAAGGGCGAGCCAATTTACCTACATCAAAAGAGTTGACTCGGGTCGAACCACCAAAACAATACGAGATATTCTTTTTTATTTCTTTCTTTGTGTTGGTTATACATAACCTTTACAAAAACATTTCAGTATACAAAACAAAACTAAGTACATACAAACAGTTCCACTTGCAATATGACAGCAAGACGGAGATCCTCCTCATCGGCGCACCATCTCCATCCTTTTCCCTCACTCTCTGGCCGGCCTCCCTTGGCCCTCCTCCTACCCCTACCTGCGAGGCTAAGAACCTTGGTGTCATCTTTGACTCCACACTTTCCTTCTCGGCCCATATCTCTGATGTCTCTAAAAAGTCAAACTTCCGACTGCACCTCCTCAGAGGTATTCTGCCGATCCTCTCCTTCACCCAGAAGCTCATGGTATCCCAAGCTCTGGTTCTCTCTAGCTTGGACTATTGTAACAGCCTCTTTCTAAATCTACCTGCCTCTACTCTCCGCCCTCTACAACTTATCCAGAACAGGACTGCGAGACTTGTCCTTGGCCTCAAGCCCTGGGATCGTATCTCTCCAGCTTTGAAATCTCTCCATTGGCTCCCAGTGGATGCAATGATTAAATTCAAAACCCTCTGCATTGTCCACAAGGCTTTCTGGGGCCTGGATCCAAAATACCTTCAGCTATCCCTCCGCACATACCTCTCCTCTCGAGCTCTTCGCTTCTCTACCCCCAGGGTCAGTAGTTTTTCAAAGAAATGAACTGAGGGTAGATCTCTATCTTTGGCTGCAGCCTCCCTCTGGAACAACCTCCCTGCCACTCTAAAACTTGAGGAGAACCATCTCCGGTTCCCGAAGCACCTCAAGACCGTCCTCTTTGCTTCTGTCTTCGCTCCCCTTCTCCCCTGCTGATCTGCTCTCTTGGCACTGTGCACCTGGCCACACTCTTTCCCCTGGGCCCAGGTACCTGCTCACCCTGCCACCTTCCTGAACTGCCTCCTGACCACCCCTTGCACTGGGGACTGTATCTGTACCCATACAGCCCCCCCCCCATTTTTCTTCTTTTTCTGCACTTATTCAGACATACCCAGTCTGCTGCCTTAAACACAGCACTTGCCACTTGCTGGCTGCACTACCACAGTTTGCTTCAATTTTCTATTTATTTTATTGATCTGCACTGCTCGGCTTCTGCACTTTCCACTCTCCCCTTTCCATGCACTTTTTCCCTTTTCCCTTTCCCATGCACTTGCACGTTCTCAATGTCACTGGGCCTAGTAAGATCGTTTTTATGTTGTGCTGTGTTCTCCCTTGTTCCCCTTGTTCCCCTCCCTTGTCTAGTCGCGCTCTGAAACACTTGTGTACGAGCGCGATACAAATAAAATATCATATCATACATACATCATTTAAAACACAATTAATATGTAGCAAAATACTAAAAATTAAAAATACCAAATTAAATTGTATTTACAAATACATTAATTACCAGGGCTTTAACTATTGCGACACCTCCCTGGAGCAGCCAAAAAATATGCACAGAAAAATGTTGGATCATTTACACAATTCATATCGTGGTACTAACAGACAGGTCTTTCTCAGAAATCTGACTACCGCAAGCTGCAATGAGAAATTACTCCCATATAGAATTTAATGCCATAGTCTTTCAAGATCCACATTATCCCCATTCACAAATTTTAAGAAGTGGTGTATACAATCGCTTCGTACTGCATCACAGTAAATTAAGAGGTGCTGCAGCATTTCAGACAGCCCAGAGGTACCACAGAACCTACACAATGATGATGTTCCACTTCCCCTTTCCCGTAGGTCTGTGATTTGCCCTGGCAACAACACATTGCATTTAAAATGCATAAATTCATTGCCCCATCCTTTGTCCGGAACCTTAATCAAGTAAGGCTCCATGCTACCCCCAATTTTATAACGAGATATTATACGAGATATTCTCCAAACTGGAGGCTGGAAGGAAGAATGTCCAGGTACATGAAGAGTCACCGCACTCTAAACAAAAGTCTTTAAAGACCATACTTGAGGAAAAGAAAAAAACAGGGAACAGTGTCCAGAGGCGATCACAGTCATCAAAAGCACTCAAAGCACAGCCATCAACGAGGAAAAAGGCCTCCTCAGAAATTCAATCCACCCAAATAACACAGGGGTTACTGGAATACTTGAGAACAATGAGATGGAAATAACATCTGAAAAAGAAGCAACAAGCTTGGGGACGGAGAGGCGGGTGGGATTCCAGCCTTCCAGCCTATGAACGCACCCAGCTTGGAGTTCTCAGAAGGGGTAGAGGGGAGCATGGACCAAACTAACCTCTCAACTCATACATCTAAGGAGGAGGAGTACAGCCTTCTAGCAAAGGCAGTAGTGGTCGTCCCACGGCAGGTCTACTAACTGCATTAAAAAACGGAAGTGGTCTTGAAGTATTTTCAATCAATCATCCATCACCATTGATACAGGCACTGACAATCAAAGAGGTTTGCAGCAGGGGCCACCCCCTGTCGACTGGGTTGTTACTTAACCTATAGTGGAACTGTGCATCATTGAAGTCAGGCGGTTTTGTAGAAGCTGTTGTGGCCCTGATAGATAAGTCTATGAGGTCATGGGAGAAACAGGACATCATTGTATGGGGTATCTAATGTCCACTGCTTTGATGACAACTCTAATTTGATCACAGATCTTTTGCCCAGCGCGACACCCAAAGTTACTAGAGGCTTACAGGGGAGAGATGAACTCGCTCAAAGGAAGATCAAGCTAGTCAATGGGCACATCAGGGGGGATACTCCATCTTCGGCGACCTGGAAGAGGGGCGCGGACACGAAGATACTAGATTATATCTCTGTCTCCGATAGATTGTATGAAAAACTGTTACACCTGGATATACAAGATTTGAACTTGAGCAACCACAATATCCTGGAGTTGACCAGCAATAACTGGATTACATCCTTTACGGATTCAGCCCGGGTGAAGCTTAGAGTGGCTGCAAGCAGAAACAAATTAAAAATAAACCCTGAGGGCATCAGGGTATGGACGAAGGCTTGGCATGGAGAAAGCAGAGAAAGCTCCACTTTACATCACTGGAGCATTCTCTGATTATTCTGTTAATTTAAATGCCTACACTGAAAAAACATCTTCTAGTTCAAGAAGAGACATTCTAACTCAGTACAGGTTCGATGCAGAGGTAGCAGCAAAGAAAACAACTGCTAAACATGCTCGTAAGAAACTGGAGAAAGATCACCTTGCACAAGGCTGTGGAACAAATGTAAAAACTGAGAAAGAACAACAAAAACTGCCTAGAGCAGTAAAAAATCAAATTGTCCCAGCAAGATGCAGAGTCAATGTTAAAAATGATGGCATCCAAAAACACTACACAGATGTGGAAGGTTCTGAATGACACATTTGCACCTCAGATTGCACTGATGGTAAATCCAGTGTCAGCAGGAGCTTGGGCTGACTATTATGGCCGGCTATTTATGTCACCACTCGATCAGTCAGATGTAGAGGTTGACCCGTCCCTCGGGCCTTCAATGCTGAAAACGAAGAAAGAGGAAATCCTCTCTGTAATTTGGAATTTAAGTAACTCAAGGACACCAGGTCTGGACAGTCTAGCAAATTTAGACCTGAAAAGGTACACAGCGGAATGGGCTTTGTTCATGGAGGCACTGTCAGAGGAAATTAAAAACACCTACAAAAAACTTTCCTCCTGGACAAGATCCATAATAATACCTATCTTTAAGAAGGGTGACAGGGCTACCCTATCAACTATTGGCCCATCAGCCTTCTGGACGTTTTCGGGAAGTTCTTTGTGGCACTAATTTTGAAAGAGCTCACCAACTGGTCCACTCGTACTAAACATTATGATCAATGGCAGGCGGATTTCGAAAAAGGAACGGGAACAGCCCTGAACTTCTTTATTATAAACGTCATAAAATCTAGGACCAAGAGCAAGAACAAGAACAAGAACAAAATATACTAGGCCTCTATTGACTTGTCTCAGGCATTTGACACGATCGCCAGATCAATCCTGTGGTCAAAATTGAAGGCCTGGAACTGCCCCAAAGACCTAAAAGATGTGCTCAGGGACCTCTATTCAGACACTACCCTCAGATTAACGCTAGATAATAGGGGAAACATGGCAGAACCTATCCAAACGGCCGGGGAATCAAAAAAGGCTGTGGAACGGCCCCTGCCATTTTCAATGTTTACATCTCGTATCTAGCAAAAGCATTTGAGGACATCAAGTGCTTCACACCACGCTTGGCTGGTGTACCTTTAAGCAGACTGTTATATGCAGATGACTTGATTCTACTGGACCACACCCAGGTGGGCATCCAACGACAATTGAATGCCTTGGCTGTCTATGTAGAATTAAATGCCCTTAAGATCAATGTAAAAAATCAAAAATCCTTATTCTGGGGTGCAAACATGGAGACAGTTCAAAACCAAAAGCTTGGTACCTAAAAGGAGAGAAGATACTGGAGATAGCCTGTCCAACATATTTGGGTATCTGCCTCAGCGATAGCATCAGTGACTCCCCAAGAGAGGTCACACTGCCTATCAAGGCGAAGGACCTTGCCACACGGGCGAGAATGATATTGGCCCAACACTGCAACTTCATCCTTATTCCGGTCATTGAATTCTGTAGGCAAAAGGTCACCCCAATCTTGACATATGGGCCTGAGACGTCCTTCACCTTAGTGGCAGAAAATGGGCCAAACTAGAAGGATTATTCTGAGGAGGGTTTTACGAGTTTCCAAATTGTATGCCGATGCAAGCCATCAGAATAGAACTTGACCTTAAATCTGTTTACACTTTGACTGTATGGACATCCTAGTCTAATGTATCATGGGCCCTAGTGATGGAGTTTTTGGTGCCCTAAAGAAAGCTTTGCTTACCAACAGCGAGCCAACACTAAGGTAATGGAAAAAGGTCCGCACAGCAATCTTGGATACTGTGTATCAGTCTGAAGAGACACTTGTCGATTACCCCACTGGTCATGTGTAAATTATATGAACTAGACTGGATAGAAATGCTGGAAGCAAGAAGGAAGCTTAAAATCTGTGGCAAAACTATTTTGGATCAGCGAGTGAGAGGAACTGTCCCTATGTACATGGAGAAATTCCCCAGTAGCTATCTACGGGGAAGTTCTTGTGCTTTCACTTCAACCTGCTCTCCACAAGAGAAGGGGTGGAAGTATGGAAGGATAAGAATAAGCAAGATCTTGACTGCAGACTCTGTAAACATACTCTTGAATCATTGTTCCACGTTATGTTAATTCGCCCTTATTTAAGAACCCTGCGGTCACAACTATTGGACAAATTATTTATTGAAGCAACTACTCTGTCAGTGGAAAATTGGTGGGCTCAACTGAAAAAAGGAACTTGGATTTCATTGACATTGGCTCTGCTTGCCTTCCTGAAGGAGGCATTCTTGAGATTGCTAACAACAAGGTATTATGCACATGATTTTACGTGTTTTAATTTGCCTCTTCTGGTTTGGACCTACCTCGTGTCATAATCTGGGCAGGCAAATATTGCTCATATTTAACAATGACGAAAGATGGAATTCGACAATTGAATTGTTCTGTTTTGTTTCTTTCTTCTCATCTGTCACTTTCCTCCACTGGAATTCTTGTCTTTTAAACTCTTTTCCTTTTTTTATTTTTCTCCCAGCTGGGAGTTATAATATTCTGAAATAAAGTTGACAGGACTTCCGCCCATAGCACTTGGTCAGTTTTGACTGTTGCATTTGCCAAAACATGAGGTCCAGGGGCGCTCAAAGGTTTACAGCTTTAAATTATCTTAACAATACCTGTCACTGTAGATGCTAGGCACCACTTACTCTTGTTAGTTTCATGCACTATTGTATTTACATCCTGTATCTTACCATACAGTTTTGAAAAGTGCTCAACGGAGGATTTAGCAGTAATATTTTGCACCTGCATAGACGATGATAGGTCTGCTGGTTGTTTAATTAGCGAAAGGCCCCTGGATCTTTATTGGCTGAACTTCTGAGTGCTTTCCGAGTATCTGTGCTACATCAGGGCTTCATGACACTTTAACCAGTTTTTATAGTTCTGCGTCAATCTTCACACCTTTCTTATAGTCTTCTCATTACCCATACCTCTAGTATTCCTAATGCATCATCACAATTCTTTCTCAAAAGAGCTTTGCTGCTGACTTCATTTCTCAAAACTCAGACAGAGGTAACCAGAGAGCTATAAGCGCTTGTAGAAACACTTTCTTCACAATATGCAGGCTGCTTACAGACTATGCAAATATGCTCACATCACCCTGCTAATTGAAACAATCATCTTGCAGCATAGGTGCAGGTCTCAGTATAACCTGGTTTGATTGGCCACACCCACATACAGTTAAACAGCTGGCATGAGTTACTCTTCAGTCTTGGACAAATGGATGGGCATCACAGGAATAGGCTTTTTGTGGACTTTAACTTTTCTCCCCACATCTTTGCCGGAATCACCCTATTAGAAATATCCCTTAATGGACCCTCACTATCACCTCGACTTTGTATCATTTATATATAGCGGTGCGAGTCTTTCAATTCCAAAAGTGGTGCTCAATTCTGAATTCCTAATAAACATGGATCTGAAAAGCTTTGTTTACTTTATTTCGTCGCGGGCTGAGAGAACAATTAAAAGACGAAGTGTCCAGGGTTCCTAGACCCGCCAACCTGGCAGACATGATCACTACCACAAAGCAGATGAGCTATCGTGTACAGGAACGATACAAGGAGAGACGGAAAGGTCACATACATCACTCTCATTCAGAAGTCTTGTCTTCTAACCATCCCACTAAACCAATGCCTTTAGACGAACCGATGCAGATAGGAGTGGCCGCAGATAGGATTGGCCCGAGGGCCTCTAACAACCGAAGAAATAAACTGGCGGAGGTCTCTCTGTCTCATTATCCATATCTCTAGTATTCCTAATGCATCGTCACAATTCTTTCTTAAAAGAGCTTTGCTTCTGACTTCATGGAATCACCCTATTGACATTAGAAATATCTCTTAATGGACCCTCCCAATCACCTTTACTTTGCATTATTTACATGCAGCGGTGGGAGTCTTTCAATTCCAAAAGTGCGCTAATGGTGCTCAATTCCGAATTCCTAATAAACATGGATCTGAAAATCATGCCAACATTAATAATAATTATATTCATTATGACTTCTGGATGAAGAAGAGCTACCTTAATGAGCTTAAATCTCAGGCCTGGTGTTAAGAAGAAACTCGGAAGTTTCTTACCACTTGATTGGCTCAATGTGCTGGAAGAGGACCCCTAACTCAAACTGTTGATGAAATTGAGTTCCTGTTTAACGCAGACTGCTCATTCACTCCACAATTCCCCATAGATCATCGGTCATCAAAGTCACAGATTTCCAGCTTTTAATGACATTCCCAACATCCTCTACATTACTGACCACCAAAAAGTAGCATGACAGCATCAGTTTATCCACAATTAAGCAGTCAGAATTTGCATGTGCCTCACGAGAAAATATCCCATTTAACTAACAGACTTGAAGTGCTTCTAAGCACATATCATCAGCCTCTCCAAGAACCTCACTTATGCTATCAGAACTAAAATGGGCACAAGGACATTTTGCACCTGAACTAACCGCAACAGAATTCACCACTTAATGGTCTATCGGATCGAAACACCACAAAAGCCATAACAAAATAGGCCATCCATCAACATTGCCCTCATTTGGATGAAACTGTTCTGACATCATAACAGCGTGTGGAAAACACACACATGCAACATTACGGTTCTCTATGGAACAGCCATTCGCACATGTAAGTCATTATTAACAAACACCTGAATGCTAAGAATGCATTCAACACTCTCTGCTGTTGACATCATTCAAAACAGTCTGACTTAAATTGCTGCCTGACAAGAATTGTATTCATGTTTAATACAAAAATGCCTTCCAGTTCAACAAACGCAAAAAATGCAAGGCTATGTAAGTGCAGCAGAATTTACCAAATAGTTCATTCGAAAAAAATAAAAATAAAAAAACAACATTGAAAGTAATTTACTACATTGGACTTTTTTAAAAAAGACAACGTTGAATCTTCTGTTTTAATTTACCACACAGTAGTCTCCGTCTTGCTAACCTTGGGCGAGGTAATTATCGGTTGGGATAATGGTCTTCCCCGACGTATTGCCAGGGGGCGCACATTAGCCTGTGCTCCCTCGGCATAACAGACTTGAATAAATATTCTAACACAAAGGAGTTGATGTCGCCTATATTTTGTGGTTTCCTTGCAAAATACGCCCTTAGTCCCCCTGAATGCATTTCTCCAAGGCCGTCATCCTTCGTTGGTGTTCCTCTGCTTTTGATTTATCTCACAATATACTATAATTTAAGACAAGAACGTTTGGACTGTGTTGATCGACCTGAAGTCCATTGTAACATCTCTGCCTTAATTAGAATGACATCTTTCGCTCTTCTTTTACCTGATAGTGAACTTACATTTCCACAATTGCAAATGCATTACACACAATGGTATTTTTCTAGATATATTAGCAATACACGAGATGATGTTCTCTCATTTCAAATAGGAAATTTGAGAATTATTTGGCATCAATTCGAGGAGAACGTGAGTTCAGTGAACCTGAAAAATTCAACGTAATTCCAGACAAGTTGCACTGTGCTGACTGATGAGCCCTGCACATTACGGACATATATTTCACTCATAGGCTTCTGCTGATTTAGAAATCACTTTCCTCTCATTCTGTTGATTTACGACGAGCTAAACCTTGAGGGAGATGTAGGTCAGTGCTGCGGAGGGCACATCATACATTATCCTCTAACTGCCTTCTGCTTAACCACCGTGCCTTAAGCTGCAATATTCAAGTGCTGCGGTGTGCAGTGCCAGAGAGTGGCAAGTGAATGAATGAATGCATTCTCATTTATAAAGCACTGAAATCACCTGTGCATCACAGGTGCTCCACTGTGCCCCGAGGAAAATCCAAATGTAACGAGGAAACCATCGGGATGCAAATACACAATTAAATGGAACATTAAAACACTTTGACCTGAGTACCACAACATGTCCATAGCGATAGACGAGGTGAAGATATTTAAATAAATACGTTTTGCAATAAAGCTTCAGTAAAAAAAAAAAGAACAAACGATTTGTGGCTAAAGAAAAAAAAATAAGAGACAAAAGAAATAAAATATTATTTGAAGAGAGGTTATGAAAGAAATATATATATATATATATTACCCGTGCAGACAGGCTTGGAATGGCCTCTAGGGCAATAGGGCAATGCTCGAAAGCAAAATGCTATTGTGGGCAGTTTTTTGGGTCAACGCGGGACACTTTTTTGGCATATGTGGGCCAGTTTGAGGAGTTACTTCACCATGAGGCTAGAAGTTTTGACCAGTATTGCTGAATAAATATTCTTTATTATGCACAAGTTGCGTCGCATTTTATCCCCAAAACACCCTCTTGGGTACTATATAAAGAGACTGCTACAAAAGAAAAGAATTGCCATTTGCGGCCCACTTTTTCATTGCTGACAATTTTATGCCCAGTCCGACCCTGCGTGCAGAGCATTGTGGACATATCACACACATTGATACATTCGACTTTCTCATGAATCTACTCACCAATATTAATTACGGTGTCAAAGCTACAGACAACCATCCCTTGGATAACTGGCGGTCAAGAGGCACAGCGAGTAGAGCGCTCCCTTTGACATACATGCAGAGCCTGCTAACGCAGATTCGAATCTCGGCGGAGCCAAACTCACAGGGTAATTCATAGAATTTCGCAGAAAAGTGTCGCAAGCGGCTGGCGCAGAGTGTCCGCGTGCGATTGACTGCGCCAGGCACGTGCGCTAAAACCGATTTCCGCGCACAGCGTATTCATGGATTTCAGGCTCCCAAACCAGCCGTGGCGCAGAGTATCGCAGCGACCCTGCAGCAACGCCAGTAACGCCCCCAAGATCGCCCTCGCGCAAGGAAAAGCCATCAAAATCGCTAAATCATCGCAAAGGGCTGCGCTAACCCTGGACCAGTCTACAGGGCTGCCAAACAAGGAACGCAAAGCGGGTAACGTGCATATCAGGGGTACGCGTGAAGTCATACACGCGATTAGCCAGGGTACGTGTATTACAGGGGTACGCGGGAAGTTCTACACGCGGTTGGCCAGGGTACGTGTATTACAGGGGTGTGCGGGAAGTTCTACAAGCGATTCGGCTGGGTACGTGTATTACAGGGGTGCGCGGTAATTCTCACATGCGATTTGGCCAGGTACGTGTATTACAGGGGTGCGCGGGAATTATCACACGCGATTCGGCTGGGTACGTGTATTACAGGGGTGCGCGGTAATTCTCACATGCGATTTGGCCAGGTACGTGTATTACAGGGGTGTGCGGGAAGTTCTACACGCGATTCGGCTGGGTACGTGTATTACAGGGGTGCGCGGGAATTATCACACGCGATTTGGCCTGGTACGTGTATTACAGGGGTGCATGGGAAGTTCTACACGCGATTGGCCGGGGTACGTGAATTACAGGGGTGCGCGGGAATTATCACACGCGATTTGGCTTGGTACGTGTATTACAGGGGTGCGTGGGAAGTTCTACACGCGATTGGCCAGGGTACGTGTATTACAGGGGTGTGCGGGAAGTTCTACACGCGATTCGGCTGGGTACGTGTATTACAGGGGTGCGCGGGAATTCTCACATGCGATTTGGCCAGGTACGTGTATTACAGGGGTGCGCGGGAATTATCACACGCGATTTGGCCAGGTACGTGTATTACAGGGGTGTGCGGGAATTATCACACGCAATTAGGCTGGGTGGGTCCTCACAGGTGTTCCCTGTACACCCTCCACGGCCCCTGCAGGCAGCCCACAAAACAGGGGACTACCCTGCACACCTGCTCATGTCCCCCTGCACCCCCACCCCCCAGCAGTGCAGGGGCAGCCTCCACCAGGCCCCAACTCATGTCCCCTATCACCCCCCCCTGCCACCAGGGGCACCCTCCACCAGGCCCCCACCCATGTCCCCTATCACCCCCACCCCCCAGCAGTGCAGGGGCACCCTCCACCAGGCCCCCACCCATGTCCCCTATCACACCCACCCCCCCCGCCACCAGGGGCACCCTCCACCAGGCCCCCACCCATGTCTCCCAACACCCCCACCCCCCAGCATCCAGGGGCACCCTCCACCAGGCCCCCACCCATGTCCCCTATCACCCCCACCCCCCAGCAGTGCAGGGGCACCCTCCACCAGGCCCCCACTCATGTCTCCCACCACCCCCACCCCCCCAGCCACCAGGGGCACCCTCCACCAGGCCCCCACTCATGTCCCCTATCACCCCCACCCCCCCGCCACCAGGGGCACCCTCCACCAGGCCCCCACCCATGTCCCCTATCACCCCCACCCCCCAGCAGTGCAGGGGCACCCTCCACCAGGCCCCCACTCATGCCTCCCACCACCCCCACCCCCCAGCCACCAGGGGCACCCTCCACCAGGCCCCCACTCATGTCCCCTATCACCCCCACCCCCCCGCCACCAGGGGCACCCTCCACCAGGCCCCCACCCATGTCCCCTATCAACCCCACCCCCCAGCAGTGCAGGGGCACCCTCCACCAGGCCCCCACTCATGTCCCCTATCACCCCCACCCCCCCGCCACCAGGGGCACCCTCCACCAGGCCCCCACCCATGTCCCCTATCACCCCCACCCCCCAGCAGTGCAGGGGCACCCTCCACCAGGCCCCCACCCATGTCTCCCAACACCCCCACCCCCCAGCATCCAGGGGCACCATCCACCAGGCCCCCACCCATGTCCCCTATCACCCCCACCCCCCAGCCACCAGGGGCACCCTCCACCAGGCCCCCACTCATGTCCCCTATCACACCCACCCCCCCCGCCACCAGGGGCACCCTCCACCAGGCCCCCACCCATGTCCCCTATCACCCCCACCCCCCAGCAGTGCAGGGGCACCCTCCACCAGGCCCCCACTCATGTCTACCACCACCCCCACCCCCCAGCCACCAGGGGCACCCTCCACCAGGCCCCCACTCATGTCCCCTATCACCCCCACCCCCCAGCCACCAGGGGAACCCTCCGCCAGGCCCCCACTCATGTCCCCTATCACCCCCACCCCCTGCAGCAGTGCAGGGGCAGCAGGCAGTCAGGCAGCAGCAGGTGGGAGCGTGCTCGGGGCTCTGGGGGGCAGTAGTTCGGCCTTCCGGGCAGGAGCGTGCTATTCCGTGTGCGTAGGCGTGGCCAGCTTGGTACGGAGTGATTTGGCACGTGAAAATCCTGCACATCAGCGTGAAAACCGAGGAAAGGCCCTCAGCGCGTAAGCGCGTCTGTGACGTGACCCGCACGGGTGTTTCCCACACAGCACGTGATGACAGAGCACACGTGGAAAGACTGCACGTCAGAGTGTAATCGCGTGTGATTGTTGGAAATGGCCCTACACGCAGAAGTGACAAAGCGTGTGATTGGTGGAAATGGCCCTACACGCAGAAGTGACAAAGCGTGTGATTGGTGGAAATGGCCCTACACACAGAAGTGACAAAGCGTGTAATTGGTGGAAATGGCCCTACACGCAGAAGTGACATAGCATGTAATTGGTGGAAATGTCCCTACACGCAGAAGTGACAAAGCGTGTAATTGGTGGAAATGGCCCTAGCGCGTACACGCCACGTAAGTGACGCTGGACGTGTGGCCCTGTATAAAAGGTATGTGTAGAACACGTTTTCCTTGTACGTGCTTTTCGTGGAGAGCGAGTGGGTGAATTCTGTACTTCTTGTCGTTTCACACGCGATTTACTTCACGGCGTTTCAAGTTCGTATTCCCTGTTACCTCTGACAGCTTTTTCTCTTTTTTCGCTTTTACTGGTTTACCTGGGCCTGTTCCCTCAAACAGTGTTCCATTCTACTGTTGTCCTGTCTCCTCAGACAGCGTACAAATCTTCTTTTGGCGGGGGTGTTGCCAACCAAACGTGCTCCTTTTACACGCTCGTTTACCAGGCAGACGGTGAGTCACGCACGTATCTAACATCTGTGCTTGCCCCGTGTGTAGCCTACCCCTTCAGAGGTCATTCTAGGCTGCGTGTGACACGCATACGTTCATTCTTGTGTTACTGGGTGCCACAGCGTAGTGCAGGTTTTTCTTTCTGCACACGTGGTCTAGGAGGGGTTGCGTGCACGTCATCTCCCTTTTTTGGGGCTCCTGTGCGTAGCGTGACCCGTCATCTTTCCCCAGGGGTTACAATCAGCCTTGCAAGAGCACTAGGGTACAATTACCATCTGGTACCCAACCCCTTTGACCCCCAATTGCCCAGGACAATAGTTTCCAGCCACTCCCATACGCACATTTACATCAGTGCCATGGCTGGGAGGCGAGGATTCCGTAAGGGTGGCAAAGGTGGAAGAGCCACAAGTGGTGGCCGTGGTGGATCCGGTAGGGGACGTGGTCGTTACTTGCAGGGTGAGCCTGTCCCCCCATGTGTGGAGGACCAGTCAAGGGCACCCATAATCCCCCCCCCTCCCGTTGAGGCTGATGTGGCTGACACCATCCATGCTCAGCCCTTGTTGGACCAGCCCATTGTGGCACCAGATCTGGCTGACTCCATGGCTGACTTCCAGGTCAGCAGGCCTATGACACGTGCGCTGGTGCACGTTGATGTCACCATGCCACGTGCATCTGGGCCAGCAAGGTCATCTGCTGCACCAAGGAGGCAGGGCGGAGAGGCTGCAGGGGCAGCTGCGGCTCCATCCACCCCAGCCCTCACACACCCAGCCAGGACAGTGTCGGTCCTAGTCCATGCTGCTGACATTCCCCCTGACACCATCACACTAGAGCCAATGCCTGCACCAACTCCCATGCTGAGTGTGCAATCCCACACTCCTGATACAGAGTCCACCAGGGCTCCTGCCCCTAGTGTCCAGAGCGGCGCAGGACACTCAGGATCACCACCACCTTCCAAGCGGAAGAGGAAGAGTGCTCGTCCGGCACAGGCTGATGCCCCAGACACGGCTACACAGTCCGGCCCATCCAGGAAGCCCAGCTTCACGGATGACGAACTGAATGCACTTGTCGAGTATGTGTCCGGACATGACAACGAGATGGTCATTGTTGCAGGATCCAAGACCACACCTGCACAACGCCAGGCACACTGGCAGACCGTTGCGGACATCGTAAGTGCCCTTGGAATCGTGAGGCGCACAGCCAATGATTGCTATAAGCGCTGGAATGACCTAAAGCGCAGGGCAAAGAGTAAGCTGGCCTCAAGTCATGCCGCAACTCTAGTGACTGGAGGTGGGTCTCCAGTAGTAGACATGGAACTCACTCCACATGAGTCAGTCGCTGGGACCTACGTCACGAAGGAACAGATCCAAGGCGTGGGAGATCTGGCTGATTATGAGGCATTGTCCGGTGAGTGCACAAGCATGTGTGTGTCATCCATGTGCATGGTGTGTGTGTGAGGGCTTCTGTTTGTGTGCCAGGTGAGAGTGTGTGCGCCTGAGTCGTATGGGTCAGCCATGTGCTTCATGCAATACTTCCTGCGCAGCTGCATTTGGCCATAGCAGTATCCCTTCTGCCAACAGTAGACATCTAGCCCAACTGCACGCCAGTTGCCCTTGAAGTGTCACCTTGCCACAACATAGTTGCTTATTTTTCACTGTTCATTCAGTCAGTTTGTTTGCATTCCACCACTTTCACTAGGCATGTCGCTGTCCACTAGTCACATGTCTGACATGGCTATGGTAAAGTGGAGTGACTTTGTTACCTGGATATCATTTGTACACACATGTCCCTGTGCAATTGGATCATTTCAGACTGGCAGCTCCAGGTGAAAAATCTGACCTGTTAGAATTAGAAAAGCGATTACATGCGGGAACTGGACTGAATGAATAGGTGCTGCCCTCCTCTCCATCTTCACTCAATAGCAATGGTACATGCCATCTGTGTGATGGCATGTGTGTTTCACCTGGCAATCACAGGCCAATGTGTGATGCCACTGCCAGGCAGCATGCAGAAAATGTGTTCATCTTCCATCTTGGTGTCATCAGTGTGTGCCATTTGCCTGCACTTCATACGCAGTGAGGGTGCATGCATGGGAGGGTTTTAGTCATGTGGGACATGTATCAATCAAGTACTGGTTCTCTTGCTTCTCAGCCCTCATTGTGTGCCATGGTGCTAATGCCTGTTTCCATTTCTTTGTTTTCATGTCTTTGCAGGGGAAGACGCACCTGATACTGCTGGGGTTGTGGAGATGGTGCAGACCCAGGAGGGGTCCGAGGGCCGACCAACCACCAGTGAGGGACGTGGTGTGGTGGTGGGGGAGAACCCACAAGTGCTGCAGGTCGTGCTCTCAAGGGGTGTCTCTGGCTGCACCTCCCCCGAGCTGTACTCAGGTGTTGATTCGGATGAGACCTACGTGCCGTCGCAGGTGAGTGTTCCAGGGAGGGATTCTGTTCTGTCTCACCCACCTGCACCAGGGTCAGAACCCTCCATGGGGATGTCAGTGTTGGCAGCTACGCCTTCGGTGGTTACGGATGCAGGGTCACACTCCGCGACATCTGATCCTGTTCCTGGGCCAGCAGATCAGAGGGGGAATGCAGTCCTGCAGCCTCAGGCAGTGCCGGCACAGCAAGGCGCAGTTCGCCTTGCCCCAGACAGGTGTGGTGCACGCCGACGTGGTGGCCGTACGCCACCCGGCAATACCGCATGGGAGCAATCCATTTACGGTATGGCAACCCAACAGGCTGCATCATCCGAGATGATGGCTCAGGCCATGGATAGGGTGGCCACTTCCATTGTCCCCCCAGAAAGGCTGATGGAGCGACTAGAGCAGGCAACCGACTCCATCTGCCAGTCACACAGGGAGGACATGTTGGGGTCCAACAGGGACAGGCGGGCGGCACTGGCGACTCTGCAGGAGGCCATCTCCATTGAGTCCCAGGGCCACAGGGAAGCCCTGAGGCAGGAGCTCCTTCACCTCAGGACGACTCTTGTTGAGCTTGAGGCTTCAACACACCAAAGGACAGAACAGCAGCTGGAGCGTCTCACCCGTACGCTCTCAGCTGAGATGCAGGCAACGAGGGCGGAGGTCCGTGCATCCCGTGAGTTGTTGCATGGGGACCTCCGCACACTCATCCTCCAGAACCAGACCTACCACACCCGCATGCTTGCAGCCATGGAGGAGCAGACTAGGGCCTTGCGTGGGCTGCCTCCCATAGTGCAACCACCTCCGGATGCAGCTGCACAGGGTGATAATAGCGACAGTAGTGATACTCCCACAATAGGGTAGCCGTGTGGGCCATGAGCCCATGGAGGTGTTTTATCTTCCCAGGATCCACGCAGGTGGGTTCTGGTGTGCATCCTGTCCTCGGACCTCCTGGGTGGCCTCCCCAACCCCCCCGGGCCCATCAATGGCCATTTTTGATTGTTTCTTATTTTTATTTTTATTTTGATTTCTTTTATTCCCAATTTTTTTGGGACGATTTGTTGGCTTCCGTGGTTCCTGTGGGCATACGCTGCATTGTGGCTGGGCACATGCAGGCTTGTAATGTATTTGGTTCAGATGCTTGGGTTTGAGTCACACACACCCCTCCTGCTTCCCGTTTCCATGGGCTTGCAAAGGGTGTGCCCAAGTGACAGTGAATTACACAGTGACGTTGGACTCCCATGAGCTGTGTGGGCAGTCTGTAGTCAATACTGTGTATACATTCCTAGTGCATATTGCTGTTGTGTTGTACACTGCATGTTGCATTGATGTGTAACTCTTCTTCTGTGTCTACCTCCCAATTTGCAGGTCCCTTCCTCATGTCTACACAAGGACCTCTAGTCTGGAGATGGGGTCCATGTTGGCAGCAGTGCACCTACAACTCTACATGGCGCCAACACTGCACAGTTGGTAGTGGTGGGAGTGCAGGCATTTCCAGGTGGTGAGACTACTAATATGTAACATTTGTGATGTCATGTTAATGGTAGTACGTGCTCAAGTATGTTGTTGGTCCGGCATTGCTGTGAGCATTTCAGGTGTTGCAGGTTTCTAATAGGGACACTGTACATAGTGAGACTAGTGTCATGTTGTGGGGATTACTTTGTTTACCTGCAATTAGCATGACATGGCACGGTGTGTCGTGTGGCGGTGCTGGGGTTGGGTTGGCTGACATGGCACTGTCCTCTTGTTGCATTTTGCAAGTGGGTATTCATTTTAGCTGCTTGAATGTGTAACTTCACAAAACTGCATTGGTGGTGTCTGTGTGGGTAGGGATGCACACATTGTGACACTTCCAGGTGAACAATCTCAGGCTGATATGGTATTCACGGGTCATTCTCCAGACATTCAGGATCAGTGTCAGGTTGAGTCATCATTGATTGTCAGATGGAATGTGCCAGGGCAGTGTGCACTCCACAGGGGTGTGATTTCTATGTGAAGTAATTAGCCACTAGCTGTGTACGGGCTGCCTCCCCCCGTGCCCTTTCCCCTCCCATGCGCAGCGGCTGTGCATGTTGTTGGGGATGTGGGGCCACCACCATGTCCACGGCCAGGCCCCGGCGTGTTGCAACGTTGTGCAGGACACATGCTGCCACTATGATCCTGCACACTACTGGGGGAGCGTATAACAGCTGCCCGCCAGAACGGTCAAGGGAGCGAAAGCGTGACTTTAGCACTCCGAATGTGCGCTCCACTATGCCCCGGGTCGTAATGTGGGCTGTGTTATATCTTACCTCGGGTGGCGTGGTGGGGTTCCGAATTGGCGTCATCATGTGGGGGCTGAGAGGGTAGGCACTGTCCCCTGTGGAGGTGGTGATTGGTATCATTGGTGGGGTTGTGACCTTGCTCAGTATCCAACATGCATGCATGTGCAGTGGCATACATACTCACCAAGCAGCCATGTATCGCCATGCCGCCCAGCTTCTAGGTCCCGGCTTAGGGTGGACATTCGGTAAATGAAGCTGTCGTGGGTGGAGCCGGGATAGTTGGCATATACTGAGGTGATGATTCCCTTGGCATTACATGCTACCTGCACGTTGATGGAATGCCAGTGCTTGCGGTTCCTATAGATGTGCTCAGATGCCCTGGGGGGACGTAGAGCCACATGGGTGCAGTCGATGGCACCTAGCACACCGTAAAAATCCAGGGCGGCAGCATGCCTTTCTGCAGGTGTTCTGGGCAGGTATATGTGCCTGCGGACTGATGGGCGTGCAGTGATGATGTTCAAGACCTGGTGTAGGCAGCGTGACTGGGTGGCCTGTGACACCCCACCCACTATGGCACTTGTCCGCTGAAATGATCCAGTGGCTAAGAAGTGCAGTACATTGAGGACCTTCTCCAGGGGGCTGAGTGCTTGGGAGCACAGGGTGGGTGATGTGAGGTCATCCTCCCACTCACTCACCAGGTCCAGTATAATGTGTGGTGGAAACCTGTACCTCCCATACACCTGGTAATCAGGCATCCCGAAAAGGCTGGTTCTGGGTGTGAATATTCTGGCCCTGACTATCCTCCTCCTCCTCCTTTGGTAGCCCACTGCCACTGCTGCTAGGAACGGTATGTTCATCCTGGCGTCTGAGCTTGTTATTGTTAAAGTGCGCAAATGTATGCTTTGCGCGTGTTCTAGGCGAGCGTGTGACCCGCGCACCCCTGGAATCCAGTTCCCAGTCCAATAGCGTGTGGAAATTCACACGCACCACGGGATACCGGTTCGCTGACGTACTTGCGTGTGTAAGTGCCCGCGCACCCATGAAATACACGTACATAGGCCAATCGCGTGTACGCGCACTTTTGTCCAATTACACGCGATGACACTCTGACGTGCAGTATTTCCACGTGTGCTCCGTCATCACGTGCTGAGTGGGGAACCCCCGTGCGGGTCACGTCACAGACGCGCTTACGCTTCCAATAGAATCGCGTATGCGTGCTGACGCGCTTACGCGCTAAGGGCCTTTCCTCAGATTTCACGCTGACGTGCAGGATTTTCACGTGTCAAATCACTCCGTATCAAGCTGGCCACGCGAAAACACACGGAAGACCACGCTCCTGCCCAGAAGGCCGAGTTACTGCCCCCCAGTGCCCCGAGCAGCCTCCCACGTGCCATCTGCTGCTGCCTGCCTGCCTGCCTGCCTGCTGCCACCGTGCCCTGCCATTTGGTGCCTGCACATCAGCCATCTGCAGGGGTCCAGTTGCTGTGTCCACCCCTGCTGGAACTGAAGACTCCCGACTGGGATTACATCGCTCCACAGCCCAGCCCCAGGACCCAGTTGCCCACCCACACCTGCCTCTGGGGTTGCCATGTCGGGCACTTCCACATCTGGCACCAGTGGCAACCCCAGGCCAGAGGGGCAGAGGGGCACCAGCTTCACTGACACCGAAGTTGGTGTCCTGGTGGAGCATGTCCTGGGGCAGTATGATGCCCTCTTTGGATCGTCCCGCGCCAGCAAGGAAGGACGGGAGAGGATCTGGGCCGACTGTGTGGTTGCCATCAACGCGGAGGGGGTGGCAACCCGCAACGTCCTGAAGATCAAGAAGCGCTGGGAGGACTTGAGGTCCAGGACCCTTGTGAAGGCCCGGCGCCTCGTGGAGGGGGGCCGGGGCCGCATGAGTTCCATCCAGATGAGGGTCCTGGAACGCGTACGCCCAGCGCTCCACGCCCAGATCCTTGAGAGGGAGGCCCGTCTGGAGTTGAGCGGTAAGTGTCCAAGCATTACTGTGTGAGACAGGGCATGTTGCGGTGTGCTGGTTCTATGATACTTGCCTGTATGTGTGCCATAGGCCATGTATGCATGTATGTGTGCAGGGACATCATGGTAATGCATGTGCGACCAGTGATGTGTGACCCACATGGTTGTTGCATGTGTTCAAATGCCGCATGGGGAGCCCTATGCAGATTTTGAACATGAGAGCAGGCCAGTCTCTGTACCTGGACATGGGTGGGGGTGAGGGATGGGTGCTGATGCCAGGTACATATATGGTAGCCATGTCTGTGTGCCTGACCTGCGTGTCTGTGACTTGTGCATGCCATGGATGCATGACACATGTGTGTGACAATGCACAGATTCAGTGAAGCAGCCAAATTACCCTTGTATCCGCTGTGTTTGGTGTGTTTGGGGCCAGATGGATGTGACTGAGGTGAAGTGTGTGCATGTGATAGGCATGAGCCATGATGCATGTGAGTTACATATCATTGAATGTTTCAAGAGTCCATTGGACATGCATGGAAATGTCCATGGCATGCACCATGCCTGTTACTGTGTGTGTTTTGCCTGGACTGACCCATGTGTTGTGGAGGGACATGATGGAAGTGTACTTTGACAGTGGTGCTCATCTGCTATTGCTTCCTGTCTAGGGGACCATTGTACAGTGCCCTGATGCTTGTGTTCTTTGTCTCCCTCTACGCAGTGGCTAGTGAAGAAGAGGGCGGAGACGGCGCTGTGGAGCAAGGCAGCGGGGATGCCCCCACGGCTGCTGCGGAAGGGGTGGGTGAGCCCCCACAGGGGCCTGCTACGGTGGGAGACGGTGAGGAGCCATCCAGGTTGGTGGTTTGCACAGAGGAGGAGGAGGCCGCCACTGGGGCACACATGGGGCCTGGTGGGGGCATCCCTGCTGGTGCAAGTGGTGCAGTCCAGGGCCAGGGGCAGGAGGCAGCACAGGTCACCGTGGAGGGGCCTGTGCATGTCGCTGTCCCTGACCCTGTGAGTGCACCACCATGCACCAGCAGGGATGCCCCGTCCCAGGCCCGTCCGCAGGTAGAGGGGATGTCCATGTCACCTGACTCCCCTCCACCTGCGGACGTGGGAACCCCTGGCCGTGTGGAGAAGGTCCTGATTGGGGTCGCGATGCGCACGGCTGTGATTCGTGATGCTGTGCGTGCTTCCCGGGAGGAGGACACACGTCATCACGAAGTGCACCGTGCCGACGTGGCCCAATTGGGATCGGCCATGTTCGGGGGTTTCCTGCATGTGTTGTCCAATCTGGCGGCCCTCTCCTCCTCTGTGCAGGCTATACACCAGTCGTTCTCCTTGCCGTCTTCCGGCCCAGATGCCACCAGGGCCCCCTGTGGACCTGCCCCGACCAATGCAGCAGCTCGGTGGGGATCCCATCCCTGCCACAGTTGGGAGTCGGAGGTCCAGCAGGGGTGGACAACACAGCAACTGGACCCCAGCAGATGGAAGATGTGACAGCATCAGGCAGGGCACGTGCACGACGGCGTCGGTGGTTTCCATCAGCCTGGATGCCGTCGTGCTGGCAGAGGCAGTGGCGTCGGAGGCAGCAGCAGGCTCGACGTGGGAGGCATCATGGCTCGGGGCCTTCAAATCAGAGGGGCAGGCATCGGCCGGAGGGCAGGGCAACCCTGGGATGGTGGTGTCTTCCGTGTGGGAGCAGTTGGTCCAGCGGATAGGTGCGGAGCGGCAGCGGGCAGAAGAGGAGCGGCTCACCATGGTCAGGGCGGAGTTCTCCATGCGTCGGGCGTTGAGGCGGGCTGAGTGCCTCGAGGAAGCTCGCAGGGAGTTTGAGCTGGACATGGGGTTATCCCTGCGAGACCTCGGGGCCAGGACAGAGTCCCGCCTCCAGGACATCGACATGGATTTCGATGATGCCCTGGCCAGCAACATCACCGAGTGAGCCGCAGGACTTGCCCGCTGCCTTTGTATATAGTTATTTAGTTAGTTAGTGTTAGGTTTCCTTTATTAATTTTTGTTTTTTTGGACCGCTCAGACAATGGCCACTTTTTTGTATATATTATTTTCATTAGGTAGTAGTAGGTTTCATTTATGGTGTTGGGCTCATGGACCCTGGAATTTTCGTGTATATAGTTTGCTTTTTGAAGAAACATTTTTTTTATTAATTATTGTGTTCACCATGAGGAAATGGTTTTTCATTATTTTACTTCCACATGATTTTGCTTTGGACAACATGTGTTTTTGGATTACTTTGTTTTTTTTATTTTTACATTTGTTCTCGGACATGGACCATTTATTTTGTTATCCCCATTGTTGTATGTTTGATTTTTTTACTTATTTTTCATCTTAAATACATGTTTTTTTAACTTTCACTTGTGGTATTTTCTCATTGGTTTCATACATGGCACACCTACACTGCAGCAATCCTACTTGTGAGGTATGTAGTGACCATTGGGTTCAATTGATCTTGCCAGTATATAGGTACATATTTGAATGTTACTGGAATATAGTTAGCATTATGTAGCTGACTTATGTATTTGTGATGATGTTGATCTGTAGTGATACCCTATTTTTCTTTGTGTATTGAATAATTATAGGAGTACGGTTTGAAGAGTACTTTTGGGGCCCTGGATTACATGGTGGAGAAAAAATTAAAAGTGTCTTCCCCTGAAGAAGGTTCATGCATTTGGTGCCAAGAGGAACTGAAACATGTCGGGACTGTTTATTCTGAGTTAATAACACTCAGTGATTGGAAATGTTTAAATCATTATATAAATTTTATATGTTGATGTATTGTATTGTCATGTTACAGGAATGGATGTGAGTGAAACTAGTAATTTGTATTGTAAATGTATCCACTGTATGTTGTGTTGTGGGGTCCTTTTTACTGAAAACACTGTTTTAGAGTTAGTTTTATAAAAGAAAATAAACTATTTTTGATATTATAAAAAAACAAATAAGTACTAGGTCTATTTTTTCAAGACTATTGGTATAAATAGGGTTTTTCAGCATCACACGATATGTAAAGATCACTGTTGAGTGGGGAATGTATTTTCTGTCTCCTTTATATGATGATTATGTTGGTTATCCCCTAACCGTGTGAGAGAGGGAATGTTAAAACAAGGGGAACGGTAGACCTTTGTATAGATAGATGATATGGGTTTTGACATTCACTTGCACCCATTGTGTATGTGTGTGTGACGGACATGTGTTCATTTACAGACTTGCTACTGGGGTTGTATCATGTAATTGCATTCACTATGTGGGTGGATGCAATCCTTGCCTGGGTGTTTGTGCTGGGTATGCTGGCCATTACTGCCATGATTGAGTATCGTCAGGACCTGGGGGCAGGGGGACATGTGTGGGTGCCTGGTGGAGGATGCCCCTGCACTGCTGGGGGGTGGGGGTGGTGGGAGACATGAGTGGGGGCCTGGTGGAGGGTGACCCTGGTGGCTGGGGGGTGGGGGTGGTGGGTGACATGAGTGGGGGCCTGGTGGAGGGTGACCCTGGTGGCTGGGGTGTGGGGGTGGTGGGAGACATGAGTGGGGGCCTGGTGGAGGGTGACCCTGGTGGCTGGGGGGTGGGGGTGGTGGGTGACATGAGTGGGGGCCTGGTGGAGGGTGACCCTGGTGGCTGGGGGGTGGGGGTGGTGGGTGACATGAGTGGGGGCCTGGTGGAGGGTGACCCTGGTGGCTGGGGGGTGGGGGTGGTGGGTGACATGAGTGGGGGCCTGGTGGAGGCTGCCCCTGCACTGCTGGGGGGTGGGGGTGGTGGGAGACATGAGTGGGGGCCTGGTGGAGGGTGCCCCTGCACTGCTGGGGTGTGGGGGTGGTGGGAGACATGAGTGGGGGCCTGGTGGAGGGTGACCCTGGTGGCTGGGGGATGGGGGTGGTGGGAGACATGAGTGGGGGCCTGGTGGAGGGTGACCCTGGTGGCTGGGGGGTGGGGGTGGTGGGAGACATGGGTGGGGGCCTGGTGGAGGGTGACCCTGGTGGCTGGGGGGTGGGGGTGGTGGGTGACATGAGTGGGGGCCTGGTGGAGGCTGCCCCTGCACTGCTGGGGGGTGGGGGTGGTGGGAGACATGAGTGGGGGCCTGGTGGAGGGTGCCCCTGCACTGCTGGGGTGTGGGGGTGGTGGGAGACATGAGTGGGGGCCTGGTGGAGGGTGACCCTGGTGGCTGGGGGGTGGGGGTGGTGGGTGACATGAGTGGGGGCCTGGTGGAGGGTGACCCTGGTGGCTGGGGGGTGGGGGTGGTGGGAGACATGGGTGGGGGCCTGGTGGAGGGTGACCCTGGTGGCTGGGGGGTGGGGGTGGTGGGTGACATGAGTGGGGGCCTGGTGGAGGCTGCCCCTGCACTGCTGGGGGGTGGGGGTGGTGGGAGACATGAGTGGGGGCCTGGTGGAGGGTGCCCCTGCACTGCTGGGGTGTGGGGGTGGTGGGAGACATGAGTGGGGGCCTGGTGGAGGGTGACCCTGGTGGCTGGGGGGTGGGGGTGGTGGGTGACATGAGTGGGGGCCTGGTGGAGGGTGACCCTGGTGGCTGGGGGGTGGGGGTGGTGGGAGACATGGGTGGGGGCCTGGTGGAGGGTGACCCTGGTGGCTGAGGGGTGGGGGTGGTGGGAGACATGAGTTGGACATGGGTGGGGGCCTGCTGGCAGGTGCCCCACAGTGCTGGGGGGTGGGGGTGGTGGGGGACATGAGTTTGACATGGGTGGGGGCCTGCTGGCAGGTGCCCCACAGTGCTGGGGGGTGGGGGTGCAAGGGGACATGAGTTGGTGTTCATTAGTTCAAGGAGACATGTGCCTTTGCTGGGGGGCATGCCCATGTTGGGTGGGCTGCCTGCGGGACATGACCAGGGATGCAGGGTAGTCCCCTGTGGTGTGGGCTGCCTGCAGGGGCCGTGGAGGGTGTACAGGGTACACCTGGGAGGACCCACACTGTCAAATCACATGTGGGACTCCCCGGCACCCCTGAAATACACGTACCGTGCAGAAATCGCGTGTAAAACTTCCCGCGCACCCCTGAAATACACGCGCACAGGCTATTCGCGTGTGGAACTTCCCACGCACCCCTGAAATACACGCGCCCAGGCTATTCGCGTGTAAAACTTCCCGCGCACCCCTGAAATACACGCGCACAGGCTATTCGCGTGTGGAACTTCCCGCGCACCCCTGAAATACACGCGCCCAGGCTATTCGCGTGTGGAACTTCCCGCGCACCCCTGAAATAAACACGCCCAGGCTATTCGCGTGTGGAACTTCCCGCGCACACCTGAAATACACGCGCCCAGGCTATTCGCGTGTGGAACTTCCCGCGCACACCTGAAATACACGCGCCCAGGCTATTCGCGTGTGGAACTTCCAGCGCACCCCTGAAATACACGCGCCCAGGCTATTCGCGTGTGGAACTTCTCACGCACCCCTAGAATACACGTAGCCCGCTCCCCCAGGCCCGATCGCGTGAGGAACTTCACGCGCACCCCTGAAATACACGCGCCCAGGCTATTCGCGTGTGGAACTTCCCGCGCACCCCTGAAATACACGCGCCCAGGCTATTCGCGTGTGGAACTTCCCGCGCACCCCTCAAATACACGCGCCCAGGCTATTCGCGTGTGGAACTTCCCGCGCACCCCTCAAATACACGCGCCCAGGCTATTCGCGTGTGGAACTTCCCGCGCACCCCTCAAATACAGGCGCCCAGGCTATTCGCGTGTGGAACTTCTCACGCACCCCTGGAATACACGTAGCCCGCTCCCCCAGGCCCGATCGCGTGAGGAACTTCACGCGAACCCCTGTAATACACGTAGCCCGCTCCCCCAGGCCCGATCGCGTGTGAAACTTCATGCGAACCCCTGAAATACACGTAGCACGCTCCCCCAGGCCCGATCGCGTGAGGAACTTCACGCGAACCCCTGTAATACACGTAGCCCGCTCCCCCAGGCCCGGTCGCGTGTGAAACTTCACGCGAACCCCTGAAATACACGTAGCACGCTCCCCCAGGCCCGATCGCGTGAGAAACTTCACGCTAACCCCTGTGATGCACGTACCCTGCTGAAATCGCGTGTGAGACTTCCCGCGCACCCCGGTATACACGCACACGTATTTTTTGTCAGCGGGTGTCCGTGTTTGTGGGTACCCCTTTGCACGTCATTTTTCCTGGAGGGCCACAGTATGGGACATTCATCATGGCAGTATATAGGTGCTATTTGTTGGCGCACCTTTTGGCGCACATTTCTTACAGCCGCAGAGAGGCTACCGCCTGCTTTCTTGTGGCGGTCGTGTTTGTGCCTGTGCGCTGGTTTGAGCGTGCGCTTTTTTCCCCTATTCTATTCCATGAATACGTGTTGTAGGCGAGCGTGTGGGCGTTCCGCGCACTTGTGCCCTGTACTTCCCCCGTGACGCCCACGTTTTGGCAAGTTGTTCCCCATTCCGAGTGTTACGCCCGTGTTCCGCCTACTTTTGTTGCGTGCGCCGCGCTATGTGCAGATTTCGCTGTGGCCTGTGCGATTTCGCTGTGACCTGGCGCACGCTGTTAGATGGCCTGTGCGCCAACGTGCGCCGCACACTTTTTTATCGCACATCCGCTGGTTTTCTCGCGCACGGCCTTCCATGAATCGACGTGCGCTGCTTTTCGTGCGATTTTCGCACTTGCACTGCGATTTTCGCTATTCCACTGCGATTCGCACGTTTTTGCCCACTTGCGCCGTGCTAATTATTCCATGAATCGGCCTGTCAGCCTTTCATCCTTCCGAGCTTGATAAATGAGCACCACACGCCGTGGGTAATAATAAGCAGCGCTCTCATACCTGAGGGTTCGTTGCGCTATATAAATGCCAAATTATTATTATTATTAAGGCCCTGGACAAAGACAAGTTAACTAAGATATGCAGAGGGATAAATGGTGTGTTTGTACTATACCCATACTGTGGGAAAAGGAGTGATCTGTGGTAAAATGGATGAAATAACGGATTTGTGGTGCTACGGGTCTATATTGGAGCGCATAGCTTTAACTTTTACTCTGGCACGGGAAAATAGCAAAATCTCAGTCAAAACTCACATTGACGCTAGAAATGTTAATATCTTTGAAGGAATAATGTGCAACGGTAGACTGCAGGTCCCCACGGCACATCTTTTCACGCGTTAGCCACTCACTGAATATGCCTTCACTTAAACTCACTAGCGAAACAAAGCTGACCAGCCTGTCGCTTGCACAGTGGGAACTCTTAGAGCACGGGTGCACAACTTACGGCCTTTAGGCCAGTTGCAGCCCTCTATGCCATTTTGCCCGGGCCGTGAGGAACAAAGACTTTCCTAATGGAGTGAGGCCCGCAAGCAGCATCGGCCACCTTCCATTAGGAAAGTCTTTGTTGCCTTCCGTGCAGGACAAAACACTGACCCGCATTGGTTCAGTGCACACGCACAACGTCGCTCCTACGAGCCACGTAGTGCGCGTGTGCTGCACCAATGGAGTGCCAGCACTACGACTGGCGTGGTCAGTAAGACTTGATGCCGGAAGGCATTTCAGCCTTGCCACGTCAGCCATAGTGCCAGAAGCCTCGCCAGCATTCCAGCTAGCCTGCCTTCCAGCACCTCTGGTAAGTGCATATGGGGTGGGGGGCTGTATATGTGTGTGTGTGTGTGTGTCTCAGGTCTGTCCTGGCTGTGTTTTTTGTATGTCTGTGCAGTGTATGTTGAGATGGGGGTGGGGTGGTTGTGTCAGGTCTGTATGGGTGTTTGTATTTGCATGTCTGTGCAGTGTATGTTGAGATGGGGGTGGGGTGGGTGCGTTGGGTCTGTATGGGTGTTTGTATTTGTATGTCTCTGCAGTGTATGTTGAGATGGGGGTAGGGGGTGTCGGGTCTGTATGGGTGTTTGTTTCTGTATGTATGTGCAGTGTATGTTGAGATCAGTGGGGTTTGTATGTCTGTGCAGTGTATGTTGAGATGTGGGGGTGGGGGTGTCGGTGTGTCAGTGTGTGTTTTGTGTGTATGGGCAGTGTATGCTGAGATGGGGGTGGGAGGGGTTCGGGTCTGTATGGTGTTATTGTATGTATGTGCAGTGTATGTTGAGATGTGGGGGTGGGGGGTGTCGGTCTGTCAGTGTGTTTTTTTTGTGTGTATGGGCAGTGCATGCTGAGATGGGGTGGGAGGGGTTTGGGTATGTATGGTGTTATTATATGTGTGTGCAGTGTATGTTGAGATGTGGGGGTAGGGGGTGTCGGTCCGTCAGTGTGTTGTTTTTGTATGTATGGGCAGTGTATGCTGAGATATGGGTGGGAGGGTTTCGGGTCTCTATGGATGCATAGTGTATTGGTGTATGCTTGTGAGTTTGTGTGTTGAGTTGGGGGTGGGGGTTCGGGTCTGTATGGGTACATGGTGTATGCTTGTTAGTCTGTATGCAGGGGTGGGTGTTTTGGTCTGTATGGGTATGTATGCAAGGTGCCTGGTTGGTGGCATGGGACATAGTGTTTGGTTGGGGGTGGGAGCCATGGGGCATAGTGTTTGGTTGGGGGTGGGAGCCATGGGGCATAGTGTTTGGTTGAGGGTAGGAGCCATGGGGCATAGTGTTTGGTTGAGGGGTGGGGGCCATGGGGCATAGTGTTTGGTTGAGAAGTGGGGGCCATGGGGCCCAGTGTTTGTTTGAGGGGTGGGTGCCATGCGACATAGTGTTTGCTTGAGGGGTGGGTGTCATGGGGATAGTGTTTGGTTGAGGAGTGGGAGCCATGGGGCATAGTGTTTGGTTGAGGGGTGGGAGCCATGGGGCATAGTGTTTGGTTGAGGGGTGGGCGTCATGGGCCATAGTGTTTGGTTGAAGGGTGGGGGCCATGGGGCATAGGCCATGGTTGAGGGGTGGGCACCATGGGGCATAATGCTTGGTTGAGGGGTGGGCGCCATGGGGCATAGTGCTTGGTTGGGGTGGGGGTCATGAGGCATAGTGTTTGGTTGAGGGGTGGGAGCGATGGGGCATAGTGTTTGGTTGAGGGTGGGTGCCATGGGGCATAGTGCTTGGTTGGGGGGTGGGTGTCATGGGGCATAGTGTTTGCTTGAGGGGTGGGGGCCATGGGGCATAGTGTTTGGTTGGGGAGTGGGGGCTATGGGGCATAGTGTTTGGTTGAGGGGTGGGGGCCATGAGCATAGTGTTTAGTTGGGGGGTGGCGGCCATGGGGCATAGTTCTCGCACTCCAAGAGTGAACCCAATAATAAAGCTAAAACAGGCACAGTTAGGAGATGTACATCCTTTGCTTTTTGTGGAAACCTGACACAACGAAGGCCATACTCCTCTTGGGCAACCCAAACAGAAAAGTATAGCAGTCCTAAATAACGGAATGTCCAATCATGGGTCAATAAAATATATATAATTTAATTAAACAGATGATATGCAATAACTAAAATAGAAATAAATTATAACAATGGAAAATGTGTAGTACAAAATATAAGTTTGAAATACAAATAAAAATCATTACGCCTCAAAATAATATTCTTTTTCCATGTGTTCAATACAAATTGGGGGTTGAAAAAGCCTCCAGCCACTCTGGGCCGCGCCTACCGCCCCACCCACATTTACTTTTTTCGGCCCACTATGGCCATCATGTAAGGTACTTTCGGCCCTCTGTCAAAATCAGTTGTGCACCCCTGCCTTAGAGGAAAAGTACTGATGGCGAAGTCTACGCAGCTCACCTCTCAATATGATCAGGCCAGAAAAGGCTTCTTCGAACAGTTGGTCGAATATATCGGTGTGCTATTGAAATAAAATGAATGGGCAGTTTTCGAAAAGATAAAACCAATCACACTTAGCGCCACAAAGTAATCTGCCTACTGTAGGCGGTACCATTCAAATCAACAATAAATCAACAATAATACACATTTTTAAGACACTTTTTAAAAACAACCTAAAGTTCATACACTTAACAGTCTATGACTGGCATTCATGTCGATGAACTAATTGCACATGCCAGAAAACGTATCATCACATGAGGCCTCATTGCCGAAAAATGTTATCAAATGAATCAGGGCACCATTTGCACTCGTGTTGATGTAATTGCGCATGCCCAAATGCTGTTTTCACATGCACACATGCTTTTGCTTTGCCACACATTTTTGACAAGGAGGCTGCAGGGAACTCGTCAATGTGCATTTGGCATTCACACATGCATTAGTGTTAGTGTAAAGTACCTAAATGAGCCCCCGCAGCCACGTCATTATATTATGCCATTGCTTACGGTATTGTTCCTTACTTGCGTCATAGCTTTCCTTGTTGCAGTCCTTATGAGTCCTCGCCCATGAGAAAGGTCAACTAAGCACCTAGAGACCATGCACGTGGCAACAGTGCGTGGTATAAATCAACATAACATAACATGACTATGGCACTCATGCCGCCGCCTGTCTAACTAGAGATGGATTGTTGGAGATAGGATTCGGTCATTTCTAGTGTAACAGCCACAATTAATTATTTGTATTTTAGGGAGGATAATGGTAAAACATGTATATAACATGTATATAACAATAATTACCCCAGCATACCTTCCATCCAAATCCATCAAATTCCCTCATCACCCACCAGTCTCTCACTACAGTTACATGTTCTCATCATGACTTCTTTCCATTGATTCAAATCTCCATGTCCCCTATAACTGGCATTTTTTTATTGAAATGCTGCAGATCACACCTAATTTTAAAGACAGAATGCAGTGAGCAGTTTATGTAATTTCAAGCATTGCCAGCCTAAATGCAAGTTGAGATATGTTACACATCTGTCTACACACATGAATGTTCAGTCCAAGATAATTGCACAGTAGAATGTACAGCTGATTATTGATCGAGAACTCAGGTCTGCAGTCCTTCAATTGGATGTGCTAATATCCATCTAATGGCTCACTAGCAAAAAGAGTTAGAGAAAAGTTTGAGGAGATGAAGGCAACTTGTCAGAGAAGTATTTGCTAACATCCCCTGTGCCGAAAATATACCTAATACATTCTGGGCAATAATGACTAACTTTTATGTGTTAAAGGGCTGGGAAAGATGAGGAGGGTTTCGCAATCAGATAAACTATGTTCCTATTTTATGGACTGTTCCACTATGCCATAATCTGCAAGAAAGTGATCCACCCTAAACTGAACTGTAAACATTCCTACAGTAACAAGAAAAGCCATCATTAACTTCACCGTAAACAAAAATATATATAAATATTACACAGCCACGGTAGTGGCTATGTAGTTATGGTTAAGTTTCTGTTTCCATAGGAAGAGCACTTTTTGGGCAGCTTATAACTTCGCTCCTCCTGGACGAATCCTCACCAAACTTTTCCAAAAAAAAGTATATGGCCCACTCTGCATTATTTTGCAAAGTTTGGTGAGGTTTGGTCCAGGGGTGGGCAAAGTTATAGGGGGGGTCCCAAAACTTCTGTTTTTCACATAGACCTAATGGGAAAAAACTTTGCTCACGCCTACAGCCCAAATCGCTGGACGGATTTACATCAAAATTGCGGCAGGGGTGGCGGCTTGGTCCTGAAAGCGTGCTATTGTCAATTTGGTGTAAATCCATCCAGTATTTTTTTTTTAAATGACTAAAACTTAAGGCACAAAAATTAGTGATATCTATGTCCACTCCGCGGACACACTTCCCTGTTCGCTTCGCGGACAGGGTCCTGATTGGCTGGGCGATCCGCGTCATGTCCGCAGACATTCATCGTGCTCGGTGATTGGGTGGTTGAGAGCGTGTGGTGCGTCAAATTTTCTGAGAACGCCCGTCATCTTGTATCCGCGGACATCCGCAGACAGCGCAGTGAAACTTGGTGGAAAAATACTTTTTAGGCAAGTGTGTTGGCGTGTAAGACTGTTTTGGGAAGGTGGGGGAGTAATAGATGGGTCAAATGTTGTATTTATTTAGGTGGCAGGCACCCCTGTTGTGTTCGTTCTGACTGCGGACAGCAGCGCTGTCTTTAATGTCCATAGTTAATGAAAATGGGTGTCCTAAGGACACGGTACCTGTCCGTATAGTTCGCATGCAAGTCGAAACTGTTCTAAGAAAACATCAAGTGTCCTAGGATGTTCGTAAATAAACATAATGGGGGTGTCCTGAGGACACTATGCCTGTCCGTATTGTTCGCAGGCAAGTTGAAACTGTTCTAAGAACAACCGCCTGTCCGTAACTGTTCGTTTCACTTGTGTCACAATTTTAATTAGTTTCAGTACCTGAACACTGTCCGTAGACTATCTACGCAGATGCGCACCACACCCATAAGTCCTATGAACATCGCGCTTGTCCGTAGCTGTTCGGCACACTTGTGTTGCACTTTTAATTAGTTTGAGGACCCGAACACTGTCCATGGAACACCAACACGCATGCGCAATACAGTTCCCATGCATTTGGTGTCCTGCGGACACCCGTTCCCTTCGCGGACATGTTTGCGACGCCATCATGTGACCTCGCCCACGCTAAGTGTGTGTTCTGATTGCTGACACTGTTCGTGTCCCCAAACAATTTAAAAGTACCTTTTCAGGCATTCTACAATATTTTATAATAATAGATCACCATAGCACATGTCCCAGACAATGATCCTGACTTTCTACATACTGCCATTTGATGAATCTACACTGAATTTGGCAAACTGATAATAGATCTAGATATAAATGTGTTTGCAGAGTTTGGTGGGATTTTGTCAAGAGGGGGCAGACTTAGAGGGGGGCCCAATATAATGTAAAGGCTTATAAATGAGGTGCCATTTGAAAAATCTACACTTTATTTGGCATACTGATAATAGATCTATATAAATGTTTGTGTGTGCAAAGTTTGGTGGGATTTTGTCAAGAGGGGGCGGAATTAGAGGGGGGGTCCCAAAATATTGTAAAGGCTTATGAATGTCGTGCCATTTCACAAATCTACACAAAGGTTTGCAAAAAGATTATAGATCTAGATTTAAATGTTTTCGTAAAGTCTGAATGGATTTTGTCAAGTGGGGGCTAGGTTATATGACAATTTTATGTGCATCATTTGAGACTTTTGAAAAAATAAAACATAGGTGGATTTCCAGCAAACTTGTGTAAGGAGCATTGAGAAGGTCCTGAAAGCATTGTTTTGCAAATGTGCCCATGTTTTATTTTTTGACTAGTGTCATAATGGAGGTACAAAAAATAGTGATACACCTTTGGTGACTGCGGTGTAGCCTGTGGCCATGTGCAGTGGCCAGATTGTCTGTGTCATGGAATAAGGTCATGATCCGGACAATCTGGCTACTGCCCATGACCATGAGAGACAAAACATGGGGTTAAAGTGGCCATGTCCACCTGGGACTGGCTTTGTGGTAAAGTTATTCGAAATTGGGACAGATTTGAAAAGGAAGAAAAGTGTGCTTGTGGTAATATGGTCATAGAGTTCTCTTTTGCCTTCTGCAGGCTGCCATGGAAAGTGAAGAGGGGCCCTGTATGAAACCCCGCCTTCTCTTTCCATGGTGGCCATGGTGGCCATGGTTTATGATGTTATCTTTGATGGCATGGGTGTTATTCTTAGCAGTGCATGGTGGTGGCACGAGTTATGGTTGCTTAGCTTACCATATGCCCCGGCCACAACCACCGCAGCATATCACACCCATAGTGACTTATAACTTTGTTACTTATAAATTTGGGCTTGGATGCCGAAGTTATATGCCACTATGGGTGTGATATGCTGCAGTGGTTGTGGCCATGGCCTAGAGTCTTGGGTGTATGGCCCACGGCCTACGGCCATGCACCCTATACTCTAGGCCCTGGCCACAACCACCGCAGCATATCACACCCATAGATAACACCCATAGAATCAAACATTTTAGCTATGCCATATGGGCACTTTTTATGTCCGCGAACAATGAGTGTTCTTAGAACAGTTTCAACTTGCCTACGAACAGTATGGACAGGTATAGTGTCCTTAGGTCATTCCCATTTCGTTTATTAACGAACATTTCAGGACACCGCGTGTGTTCTTAGAACAGTTTCAACTTGCTTACAAACAATATAGACTGGCATAGTGTCCTAAGGACACCCCCTATTTTGTTTATTTACGAACATCCCAGGACACTTGATGTGTTCTTAGAACAATTTCAATTTGCTTCAATCTATTCAACTTTGTGTGTATTAGTAGAAATATGTAGTAAGTGATGCATTAGTAGCAACTTAGTACATGTTTCACAGTACGGAAAAGTCTGATACAGAACATTCACCTTTTTATTATATGACTTTGGAAAATTACAAATATAGCACCTCTGTGGTGTATACTGCAGCAGTACCTACATTTCTGTACGAGTATGTTCCTATACTAGAAAGAACACTGCAATGGAATGTTCTTTAGAACACTACATTGCGAAATGAAGTATGTAGTTTATTACACATTTCCCGATAACCCCTGATACTTTTTTGCCACCATTACATTCACAACTCCTTCTATGAAAAGTAAATGCACATGTGATGTCATCAGTGATGTCATCAATAATATTTGTGATGTCATCTTTGATGTCCTGGTTGTTAGTCTTAGCAGTGCACAGTGGTGGCGCGAGTTATGGTTGCTTAGTTTACCATAACTGGCGAATTTCAGGGGTTTTTCAGTTTTACTTGGAACCATAAAGTCCCTTTAACAAAGTTTTTTTACTGAATTTCATAGGTTTTTAGTAGCGCAACTTAACCATAATATCACTTTAACAAAGGTTTTTCACTAAATTTCATAGGTTTTTATTAGTGCAACTTAACCATAACGTCCTCCTAAATGGATGAAGGCCATTAGCACCCTAGGTTCCCAAAGTGGAAACCCGGGGTGCTAAAATAAATTGTTTTCTTCCCACACCGGGACGCCTTTACCAAGATGGCCACCATGGAAATGGAAGGCGTGTTTCCATACAGGGCCCCTCTTCACTTCACAACACATGTGCGCGGTCTTCGCAGCTACGTGTTTTCCACAACACGTGTGCATGGTCTTCGCAGCTACGTGTTTTCCACAGATGTTAATGCGCGGATGAGGTGCGTGTGAGCTCGGATTCATCTAATTTTTGCGTATTTTTCTTCATTGCATGTGCGTATTTGGATAAGGCGCGTGTGAGCTCGGATTCATCTGTTAAGAGCACGCGTGCGAGTTTGAAAAAGATACACTGCTACGTTCTTCCTTCAGTGCGTGTGCGTGCTTCATTCAATGCGTGTGCGTGGTCTTTTCAGCTATGTGTTATCCACAGTGCATGTGCGTGGTCTTCGCAGCTACGTGTTATCTACATCACGTGTGTGCAGTCTTTGCAGCTATATGTTTTCTACAACGCGTGTGTGCGGTCTTCGCAGCTACATGTTATCTACAGTGCGCGTGTGCGTTCTTTGCAGCAACGTGTTTTCTACACACGTGTGCATGGTCTTCGCAGCTACGTGTTTTCTACAACACCTGTGCGTGCTCTTTGCAGCTATGTGTTATCTACAGTGCGTGTGAGCATCTTCGCAGCTATGTGTTGTCTACAGCACATGTGCGTGTTCGGAGGAGGCGCGCATGAACAAGGATTCATCTAATTTCTCCATGATTTTCTTCAACGCGTGTGTGTGTTCGGATAAGGCGTGTGTGAGCTCGGATTCATCTGTTAAGAGCGTGTGTGCGTGCTTCATTCAAAGCGTGTGCGTGGTCTTGTCAGCTACATTTTATCTACAGCGCGTGTGCATGGTCTTCGAAGCTATGCATGTGTGCAGTCTTTGCAGCTATGTGTTTTCTACAGCGCGTGTGCACGGTCTTCACTGTGTTTTCTGTTAACTCCTGTGCGCGGTCATCATTTCTGCGTGTTTTCTTCAATGCGTGTCCATGTTCAGATGAGGCGCGCATGCGAGTTTGAAAAAGAAAGTGTCTTCGCGTTTTGACTGGCGCGGTATATATCAAGAGTGGGTGAAGTAGTTGTTTGCATGTGCTTTACTGCGTGATCGTGGTCTACACCGCTACGCGTTTTCTTCGTGTTCGGATGTTTTTTTTTAGTTAACATGTTTTTTTGCTTCTTGCAGCCATATTCCATCCCATCCTCATCACCCCTCTCCTCCCCAAATATTCTTTGCTAAGTTTGATGAGTGCAATGTTGTGTTTTTTTAAATGTTTTACCGTGATGTCCGCGGACACTGGACGAGAATCCAAGATGGAGGGCGTCTCCAAAAATCTGATGCACTTCACGCTTCACCCCAGTCAATTGGAGAGCACGTCACATGTCCATGGACATCACGCACGCCGCTTCACCAATCCGTGTCCTGTCCGCGGAGAGAACAGGGAAGTGTGTCCACAGAGTTGACATAGATATCACATATTTTTATGGCTTATATTTTGGTCATTTAAAAAGAAACTACTGGACAGATTTACACCAAATTAACAAAAGCACACTTTCGGGACCACGCCGCTGCTCCTGCTGCAAATTTGGTGAAAATCCGTCCAGCGGTTTGGGCTGTAGGCATGAGCAACGTTTTTCCCCATTATGTCTATGGGAAAAACAGAAGTTTTGGGACCCCCCTATAACTTTGCCCCCCCCGGACGAAACCTCACCAAGCTTTGCAAAATAATTCCGAGTGGGCCATATACTTGTTTTGCAAAGTTTGGTGAGGATTCGTCAAGAGGGAGGGAAGATATAAGCTGCCCAAAAAGTGCTCTTCCTATGGAAACAGCAACTTAACCATAACTACACAGACACTACCGTGGCTGTGTAATATATATACATATTTTTTTTAAGGTGAAGTTAATGATGGGCTTTTCTGGTTACTGTAGGAATGTTTACAGTTCAATTTAGGATGGATCACTTTCTTGCAGATGGTGGCATAGTAGAACCTTCCATAAAATAGGAACATAGTTTATCTGATTCCGAAACCCTCCTCATCTTACCGTGACCGTGTAATATATATATATATATATATATATATATATATTCAGTGAAAAAAACTTTGTTAAAGGGACGTTATGGTTAAGTTGCGCTACTAAAAACCTATGAAATTCAGTGAAAAAACTTTGTTAAAGGGACGTTATGGTTCCAAGTAAAACTGAAAAACCCATGAAATTCACCAGTTATGGTAAGGTAAGCAACCATAACTCGCGCCACCACCGTGCACTGCTAAGACTATCACCCAGGACATCAAAGATGACATCACAAATGTCATTGATGACATCACTGATGACATCACATGTCTGGCTCACTATTTTTTCTTTTGCTGACATATCTAGGCCACATGGTTTTCGTCAGTAACAGTCAGAAACTAAGAATTTTATTTTATTTGTAGAAATATCCTTCTAGTAGGTTCTTACAGTAATTCCCTTAGAGTACAGCACATCATATGAAACATATACATATGGGAAAACACAAGCTTGAAAGACAGCAATCCTTTTTGTGCATAAAGATAATCACTAGACTTATGAGCACTTTCTGATAGTTCTGTTGTTTTTTTTATGGCTGTACTTTCCCTGTATATGGTCATATTTGTATACATTGTACTCACACTACTTTCCTTAGGGTCCAATCACATCAAGTGATACATATACATAGGGTAAATAGCAGCTTTGAAACAGAGCAATCATTTATTTGCATGAAACTAATCAGTTAAATTATGAATTGTTTCTGCTACTACTTGTGCTTTTTTGCTAACTTCACTTTCCCTGTATATACCCATATTGGCATGTGTTCTTGTGTCTTTCTGTTTTGTCTATAGTAATGCAATTATGTAATACATGGGTTTTATTAGCTACTTATTACATATTTCACAGTACACAAAAATCTATTGAGAAAACAATTATCATTTCATTATTCAACATATTAACATTACGAATATCATACCTTCATCTTGTACGCTGCACACAATGTTATGTTTCTGTATGAGTAGCTTAGTATACTAGATAGAACCCCACAATAGGATGCTATTTATATCAATGCATCGTTCAATGCACTTATTAGGGTATATTTCTTGCAATGATTCTTGACACTTTTTTCGCAACATAATAAGAATCCCTTCTACACATATTTCATGAGAAGTACATACACATGTGATGTCATCAGTGATGTCATCAATGACATTTGTGATGTCATATTTGATGTCCTGGGTGTTAGTCTTAGCAGTGCACGGGGGTGGCGCGAGTTATGGTTGCTTAGCTTACCATAACTGGCGAATTTCAAGGGTTTTTCGGTTTCCTTCACAATGAATGATAATTATATCAGGATGACGCTCTGTCTGTAAAGTAGCACAGAGAGGTACCAAGTCCAGCCACTTCATCCCACGCACCGCATGCCAGTGCACTTCCACATGAGAAAATCCTAGATCTGCAGATATACCGCAAAGTTCTGCATGCACCTTCAGCCAATGTATCCACGAGTCTCCCAAAATCCAGATAATCTGTTTTCGAGCACACAGAGCCATAGCTGTCTGGTCTCCTCTCAGGAAAAAGATGTTCTCACTAAATCTCTCCGTTCAGAACACAGCCACTGAATCTTACTGTCCAATCCCTACCTTCGCTCATTCTCATTTGCATGCGTCTCCACCCCCGAATCCCTGTTGGTAATATGTGCTGCCGCAGACTACCGCCATGTTTGCGGACACGTAGAGGATCTGAGCGTGACGACTGTATATTTAAATAGTATTCCCCTTTTCCCCTTTAAGGTGGGCTCTGAAAAGAGCATTTTTTTTATTTTTTCTTGCAGATGCCTAACAGACAACTGTTATTTTGTATTTTTTTAATTTTTTTTTTCTTCTTACTTTACTCCTACAATCATGACAGAACCTTCTCCAAAGCAAGCCTTACCTTCCAAAAGAACATGGCATTTCCCAAAAAGATAAAGAAACACCATCTGCTTCAAAATAAGCCGCATTACTGGAAACAATGTTCTCGTGGCTGCAGAAAAATATACCAGCTCATAACATGAAAGCACGCATGCCGTGACTGATGGTACAGCTCCCAATACTTTGATCAGGACAAAAAACCGAACTGTTGTCCCATTTTGCTCTAAGCCAGAAAAAATTACTTTAGCAGTTTGAAAGATATTAATGACTGCTTGCACCAATTGTTCCAAATCTTCCAACAAAGTAGGTGAACTCATGTAGCCCAAATGGCAAGCACTGTAGTGCAAAACTACCACATGGGGACTGGTCATCCTACGCATATCCCTGCAAACTTGGAGAATTGCTGCTACATTGCAATCAGTCGCATCGCTCCACACCACCTCCACTCCTCTGATATCGAAATTGTTTGCCACATGCCTACTTTCGGAATAGTGCTGTAAACCATGGACAAAAATATCTCTGAGCACCAACACCCTGACTGTCTCCACCTCTGCCATCTTCACTACACACACTGTCTTTCGACACAAATTGACAATGTAAACATCTGATTGGCTGATGCCTACAGTCTGCTTTCCATTCTGGATTTGCTGTAGAACCCAGTATGTGGCACGCCCTACCCGTGGACAAGCGCAGTGTCCGTGCGGCACGTAACGCTTAGCCAGTCCTTCTACCCTTTCCATATCACTCGCAAATCCATTCCCTCATTGGACACAGCTAAGCAGTCACACCAACATCCACCAATCACATTCAAGACCTCTACATCTAACTCTGTCATCAGAGTTCCACACTTCAAATGTACTGTTGATCACTCTGATTGCAAGTTGCACATCATTGAAAGCACCTACTTCAAAAACTACTGTGCAAGTGTCGCAGATTTCTACTTACAGCTCCATGCATATGCACATGCATGAGTACAAAGAACAGGTATGCATATTTTATTCAGAGAACATGTGCAACTCTTATGATTCCATTTAAACAAATTAATGCCACTAAATCTGCATAGCCAATACATACCAACGCTCCCGCTTTAAATGCAAGACCTCCGATTTTTCATTGAGAAACCGCACTACTTCTTACTGTCTCTCGCATAACCTATACATAGGTACCAACCCTCCCGGTTTATGGGCGAAACTCGATTTTCCATTAGAAATGGCACAATTGTTTACTGTCTTCCGCCTGAATTAATGCTAGGTCCAATGCGATCGTATGAGAAAAATAAACGTTCCCGATTGCTGTGGTGACATCTGCCTCTGAGGTGCTCCCGATTTTTCACATTCCTACTTATAATATGAAAGTATTCAAATGTTTCCCATCTACTATAATAACCTATCACTTCCAAACCTCTCTGCTATGGACAACAGAGCTTAAAAAAAAAACAAGGGTATTTCATGAACTGAAAATTGTACTCATTTGCAAAGCAGGTTTAACTAACATACTACAAATAACATATAAAGGCTACACATAGTGAAATGAAATGCACACATGCACTGTCTTGAGATATCAAACGAGAATACTCTGACGAAAGATGCAAAATGAACGTGTACATTAACATCACTGCTTTAAACACGCAAAGTTATTAACTTCTTCCTTTTACAATTGCAGTAAGACTACTCTCCTGAAAATCAACAGCATCTACACTGCAAACAACATATCCAAAGAAACCTGGTTATTTCACAAAAAAGTAAGTACAGTAGTACCTTTATATTCTTACTGTTCCTCAAAGAGACTGTGTGGGATATTTATGTAATTTGCGCACCACAAAAACATTGATTTCTGAACTATTCTGCCCACAAATCCCCATTTATCAAACAAAGAATAACAGGCAGAATGGCACACAAATCCCTGTGTTTTTGGATCACAAATAACATACAGAAGCCTTAGAATGTTAGAACTACAAAACAAATAGCTGTTTTAATTTTACCATTACGTTTACTATTAATGCTTCTCCTCACAACTAGCTCACTTTCTACTCTCATCTGAAGCACAGTGCAGTAACATACAAACAGAAAAACACACACATGGTATGGTAGTTCAGCGGATGTACTTTTACATTTTAGTATTCATTTTTTGTATGTGTGTAATAGAAGGTTGCCATGTGCAGAATGGTGTCTAGTCTGTTCTAAAGCTATTGCATTTTGTAAGTGGCTTTCACTTCCAAAATATTTACTCTGGATACGGTCGATTTCTTCTTGTAGGTATTCGGGTGTAATGCAGAAGAGATTATTTAAATTGGCTAGTTCTAAAGCTGGACTTTTAGCATAGTACATTTTATACACTAGATGTCTTACATTTGAATGATGTGTTGATATCATTTTGATATCATGAAAGGTGCTTTTGCAAATAGGTCCTGAAATGCAGGCTAATGAATGTCCTTGTAGTCCTGTGTATTTGCGCACTGGACAGGTATCCATATTTTGCAGCACTTTCATTTTGATTTTGTCTTTACATTTCACCTACTGTTTGAAGAACTGGTGTAAAGATTTTAAAGATTTGTTGGGAATGTTACACATTGACGTGCATGGCTATTTGTATACTGGACTTTCTGGTTCAGTCGAATGGAGAGGTAATTCTGGGGATACATTTGTAAGCAGTGTTTCTTGTTCAATGATGGTATTATTGATTTTTTCATATCCTCGTCCACTGCTATGGATGGCAATTGTGTTTGTTTGATTTTGTTTGTATGCTTCTTCATTAAAATATGGTTCTGTGGTCGTTGGGTGACTCCATTCACCTCCACAAATATTTAAGAAGTTATTTTGGTTGACTTTCCGTTTATTGAGAAGTTTCTTTTGTAATTTAGTTCTTAGTTTTGTTAGTGGTTTCATCTTTTTTATACTAAAATAAATAACTTCCTTTTGAGAAGGATTGCACTATGTATGAGATCTAGAATTAATTTTCTACGGTAGGTTTTAAGGGTTGTGGATGATTTCGCTCCTCTTCTTATTAGAGTCTGAAGGGCTCTGTGGCGGAACATTTTTGCTAAAATACTTTTTTTACTATGGTTTCTTGCTAGTATATGAGGATTTATAGGAGCAGTGTTAGCAGTTCTAATTAAGCATTTTCTGTTTTGTGCCACATTTTGATAGAGGAGGCAAAGTTTTTGTAGTTGAAGCTTCTTTTGTTTTGCTAAATGACTGGCAAAGTAGTTTGTTTGCCATTAGATCTGACAGAAAATATGCACACTCTAGGAGTGCAACGTCCAATAAAGCAGTCATTAATTTTGTTAGTAAATGGTTTACCAACAAAAGACATTATTCTCAAGATCCCAGATTTAGACAAAATGTGGAATACATATTCCACCTACTCTTTGAAAGTGAACTAGCAACCCTATGTTACAGAGTTGCACACATATTGAAATCTGGAACCCACTTTGAAAAAATGTCAGGTAGGCAATGAATACAAAAAGTTCAAGAAAAAGATGAGGTTTTATAATCAAGTATAACAAATCTGTTTGCAAACATGCATGGTACGAAAGAATACTGGTTCCGACGGCACAGAGATGTACGTTGTATGATCAGAAACCTTGGACCACCCACTTGGTTTGTTACATCAAGTTGTGCAGAGTATGCATGGGAAGATTTACATGATTTCCTACGCATATCAAACAACAACAAAACCAACATAGATATACTAACACCTGGAGAACTTTCCTCTCTAGATCCGGTTAATGTGTCAAGATATTTGTAACGCTCACCTGGTTCCCTCGGAGGCGCGGGTCTTGACTGGGCGGTGAAACCGTCTTCAACGTTAGGCGTAGTATTCGTTTGGCTCCCGGATTTGGCCCCTTTCTCACCGAAAGTTTGACCTGAAGGGTGAGGTGTCTTAAATAGGTGAATGCTGGGCTCTCCATCCTGCTTCTTGTGCAGGGGTGCTGGGTCCAGTTACTTCACTGGATATGAGTTCAGCCTCTTGATTGCAGAGGGTAAGTTGAGAGCGATGCCGCCGTGTGCTGCACAAGCGTGACTTGTAAGTATTAAAGTTCCATTTAGATTGCTCTCTTCAAATGTCTTATCTCCTTAATGTCTATGTCTTTTCCTTTTCAGATGCTGTCGGTGCCGAAGAAGATGCTCCCCCAGGTTCGTGGCAGAGAGCGTAACAAGAAGATGGTGAATACGAAGGCACGTAAGTAGAAAGGCTGCTCTAGGGCTGTAGAATGCACCTTAATGTCTCTTTTGTCTTTACAGGTGCCGGAATGCAGCGCAAGCAGAGTTGGAGCGAGTGTAACACAGGTAAGCAGTTTTGTAACTAAGCGTTACTAACCAATGTTCTTTGTCTTTGCAGGCCCGATGCCGGACGAGAAATGCAGAAAAAACTCCTTGAATGCTGCCGATGGATCGGGTAAGTTGAAGCGCTAAATTTGCCTTTGCCTAACCTGTGCCTTTTGTTTTGCAGGAGCTGCTGAAGACTGAAGATTGGTTCCCAGCAGGTAATTTTCATATCCACAGGATCCGGAACTGAAGATTCGCTGGAGCTGACACAGTGAGCGTCCTGCTGCAGATGCAGAATAACGCAAAGCACGTGGCACCAATCGGGTGTGGTTTAAATAGTCCATAGGAGTGCTTAGGTGTCTTCTTCCACAGCCTCGCCCAGGCAAAAGAGTTCCTGCTTCCAGAAGGGGTCCAGCATCAATGATCCAGGGAGTGGTGCCTGCCCCACCCAGAAGGAAAAGTAGTCCCTGCCAGAAGAGAGTGAAACATCATCTTGCTGGTAAGTAAGCAGCATGGTCTGCTGCAGGTAGGTCCACCCAAGCACTTTCACACTTGTTATGAGCCCGGCGCTTCCTGTGCCGGGACCGGTCCATGCTATAAGCCTGGCACCACCGGTGCCAGGACAAGGTCCAAAAGGACCCTATTGGGACTTGCTGGTGCCGATAGTATATGTTATGAGCCTGCTTCCAAGGATGTTGGGTAGGTCCTGACTCTTGGGAAGCCGTGGTCATGACAGCACCCCCCCTCAAGGCCCCTCCCAAATTCGTCTTCTCCGGGGGTTTCGGTTTATCAGGAAAAGTTTGATGAAACTTCTTAACCAGACGGTGTGCATGAACATGTTCCGACGGTTCCCAAGATCGTTCCTGGGGGCCATAACCTTTCCAGTCAATCAGATAGTATAATTTTGATTTGGAAATCTTGGAGTCTAAGATGTCTTGTATTTCGAATTCCAGTTCTCCGTCCACAAGAATAGGGTCTGGAGATTTCATCAAACGGGTTCCAGGTTGCATGGGTTTCAGTAGAGAAACGTGGAAAACTGGATGTATTTTCATATGGGCAGGTAGGCCCAATTTAACTGCAACTGGATTAATTATGGCAGTGATTGGGTAAGTTCCCAGGTATCGTGGATTGAAAGTACGCGGTCCTTTTAGAGGTAAATGTTTGGTGGATAGCCAGACTTCATCTCCCACAAGATATTGAGGAGCCTCCTTTCGATGTATGTCCGCACACTTCTTGTATTGTTCCTTGGCCCGCTTAAGGTGAGACGTGGCCTCTTTAAAGGCTTGAGTGATTGTAGAATGCAGATGATCTACAGCGGGTGTCCCAAGAGTCTGAGGTGGATCAAGATTTGAGGTGCGAGTGTGGATTCCATATAAAAGAAAAAAAGGAGTTTTTCCGGTTCCGGTATGGACTGAATTATTTTAAGCGTACTCCGCAATCCAGAGAATGTCTTTCCAAGTGCCCTCCGACTGTTGTAACATGCAGCGCAGATACTGTTCCAGGGTTTGGTTAGTCCTCTCAGTCTGCCCGTCGGTCTGGGGATGATGGCTGGTTGAAAGCCTTACGTCAATTTGGGCTAGGCGACAACAACTCCGCCAGAAGTGGGAAATAAATTGAATTCCTCTATCTGAGATTAAAACTGAAGGAAAGCCGTGCAACCGAACGATGTTTTTGAGGAACTCTCGGGCCAGAATTGAAGCTGTAGGTAACCCTTTCAATGGGATAAAATGAGCCATCTTCGAGAATAGGTCCACAATCACTAAGATTGTATTAAATCCGGAGCATGGTGGTAAATCCGTGATGAAGTCCATGGAGAGAGTATGCCACGGGTGTGGAGGAATGTCTATTGGATGTAAGAGGCCTGCTGGTTTCTCCTTCTGGCTTTTGCTTTGAGCGTACACACCACAGGAATTTATGAAATCCTTAATGTCCTTTCTCCAAGACGGCCACCAGAAATGTCTTTTTATCTTTTCCGACGTTTTGGCAATGCCGGGATGTCCTTCCATTAAGGAGTCATGGTAACAAGAGATCACCTGTCTTTGTAAATCGGTACATGGTAGATATAATCTTCCTCGAAAGTATAGTAAGTTCTTATCCATTGTGAAATCTTTTCCCTTGAGTTGCCAGTCTTGCACTTCTGCTGGAGTCAGAAGTTCTTTAACTTTAGCTTCAATGTCTTCAATGGATTGTGCATTTATCAAACCCAGGATTCTCTGTTCCGGAATTATGGGTACGGGTTCAGGATTGGTCGTGAGTTCATCTACTCCAATTCGGGAGAGAGCATCTGCTTTACCATCTTGTTGCCTGGTCGGTAAGTTATCACAAAGTCGAATTCGGCAAAAAATAATGCCCAGCGAAGTTGTCTAGAGGATTGAGCTTTGGCTGATTTAAGGTACTGTAAATTACGATGATCCGTGATGACGGTGACTGTGTGTCGGGCTCCCAGGAGATAATGCCGCCAGGCTTTAAAGGCGGACTTAATAGCCAAAAGTTCCTTATCTGTAATGGTATAGTTGATTTCGGGAGCCGAAAATTTGCGGGACCAAAATGCCACTGGGTGTAACTGGTTTGTTTCTGGGTCTCTTTGCGAAAGCACTGCTCCCATTGCGAGACTGGAAGCATCAGTCTCCACGATATAGGGAAGTTCCGGGCGAGGATGTTTTAAAACTGGAGCCGAGGTGAATTTTGTTTTTAGTTCCTGAAAAGCTTGTTCAGCCTCCGTAGACCACTCGAAACGTTTATTCTTTCTGAGAAGGGCTGTAATGGGTTGGACTACTCGAGAAAAATCAGGAATAAATCTACGATAAAAGTTGTCGAAGCCCAACATGCTTTGAACTCCTTTCATAGACGTTGTTGAGGGCCACTTAATGATAGCGTCCACTTTTCTTGAGTCCATGTGGACTCCATTAGGTGACAAAATAAATCCCAAAAATTCGACCTCAGTGACATGAAAAACGCATTTCTCCAGCTTTGCAAAAAGACTGTGTTTTCGGAGCCTCTCCAGTACTGCTGTGACGTGTTTTCGATGATCCGCCTCAGAGGACGAGTAGACCAGAATGTCAACAATATAGACAACTACACATACGTCAATAAGCTCTCTGAGGACGTCATTCATAAAATACTGAAAGGCAGCCGGTGCGTTGCATAATCCAAAGGGCATTACTTGATACTCGAACAATCCATATTTAGTACGAAAGGCCGTCTTCCATTCGTCGCCCTCTTTTATTCGTACTAAATGGTAAGCTCCTCTGAGGTCCAGCTTTGTGTAGATACAGGCACTTTTAACTTGGTCAAGAAGTTCAGGGATCAATGGTAACGGATATCTGTTCTTAATCGTAATCTGGTTCAGGGCACTGTAATCTATACATGTTCTTAGGTCTCCCTCTTTTTTTGGAACGAAGAACAAAGCTGAAGAGGCTGGGGACTTCGAAGGACGGATAAATCCATTAGCCAGGTGCTGGTCCAAATACTGCCTCAGGTGAAGATTTTCAGGTTCTGTGAGGGCATAAATTCGACTGCACGGAGGAATGGATCCCGGAATCATGTCTATTTGGCAGTCGTATGATCTGTGAGGAGGCAGCGAATTAGCTTGATCTTTCCGAAAGACATCTTGAAATTCCCGGTATTCAGGAGGCAGGTGAGGACTCTCAGAAGTAGTTGCTGCTAGCTTAGTGGGAGGCTGAGGATAACAGGTAGGAGCGCACTCTGGAAACCGGATTGTCTTTGCTCGCCAATCGATTTGAGGATTGTGTTTCTCCAACCAAGGGATTCCCAGGATAACTTGAAACTGCGGAGCCTTGATCACATCAAACACGATCTTCTCTTGATGTCCATCTTGGCTTACCAACGTCACTTCCATGGTGGTGTGAGTTACTGGTCCGGAAGCTATTTCCGTACCATCCACGGTGGTGATGATGTCTTTCACCGTCTTAGGACAAAGAGATAGATTCATCCTGGCGGCCAATTCACAGTCCACGTAATTGCCGATTGCGCCACTATCAATGTATGCTTTAATGGCATGCATACGATTGGGTTGTTCTGGACTCACGAGGACCATGGGCATGTTGAAATGCAAGGTCAAAGAACTGGTTTTAACGCTCGGCAAGCGGACCTCTACACTTGTCGGGCGAGGTTGTTTTCCGACTCTGAACCTTTGGCATCTTTATCGGAAGCTCCTACTGTCTTTTTCCTTGGTTTCACTGGGCAATCTTGAAGGAAGTGCCCTGAGTTTCCGCAATAGAGGCACAATTGCAGTTGTCTTCTCCTTTCCCTTTCCTTTTGGGTTAGAGGTCCTTTCACAACCCCAATCTGCATGGGTTCCACGGTATCATTTCCTTGAGCGGAACTCTGTGGTCTTGAAAAAACTCGAGTCTCAATTCTGGAACGATCGGCTTTTCGATTTTGTATTCTATGATCCAATTGAACCACCAGATCGATGTATTCGGAACAGTCTTGTGGAGGATTCACCACCTGAGCCAGAACGTCTTTAAGTTCTCCACGCAGGCCTCTGTAGAAAAGGGTGATCCTCTTATCCTCAGGCCATCCGGTTTCAACCACTAGTCTGTTAAATGATGCAATGTAGGCCAGAAGATCTTGATTGCCCTGTCGTAGTGAAAGAAGTTCATTGTCCAGGGCCTGTCCCTGAGAATGTCTTGCGAACAATCTTTCCATACTAGCTTGGAAGTCCTGGAAATTATGAAGAATAGGGTTATCCTGAGTCACTAAAGGAATAGACCAATCTGCGGCACTGCCACTAAGATATGAGAGCACGAAGGCCACCTTAGCCTGGTCCGTTGGAAAAGCGGCAGGTCGACACAAAAAGTGCAAACGACACTGATTGATGAACACAGCATATCTTTTCGGATCACCTGAAAAGCGTTCGGGCGGGGCCAAAGGTACATTTCCTGGTAGATTAATTTGCACCGGATTAGAGTAAGTCGTTGGAGCATGGCTCCCCCCAGGGGTAGGCAGAGGAGTTTGTCCCACTTCGGCTTGCAACAATTGTCTAGCCAAATCATCTGTTCGCTCCTTAGAAACCACTAACTCCCTCCTTAGGGCATTTGTTTCCTGGCGCGCTGCGTGTACTTCTGCTCTCAACTCCCTGAGCAACTGGGCCAATTGGTCTGTGTCTGAAGTTTCCATTGCGCCTGGGCGGGAAGTATGTGGTAAGGCTTCGCGTTCTGTAACGCTCACCTGGTTCCCTCGGAGGCGCGGGTCTTGACTGGGCGGTGAAACCGTCTTCAACGTTAGGCGTAGGATTCTTTTAGCTCCCGGATTTGGCCCCTTTCTCACCGAAAGTTTGACCTGAAGGGTGAGGTGTCTTAAATAGGTGAATGCTGGGCTCTCCATCCTGCGTCTTGTGCAGGGGCGCTGGGTCCAGTTACTTCACTGTATATGAGTTCAGCCTCTTGATTGCAAAGGGTAAATTGAGAGCGATGCCGCCGTGTGCTGCACGAGCGTGACTTGTAAGTATTAAAGTTCCCTTTAGATTGCTCTCTTCAAATGTTTTATCTCCTTAATGTCTATGTCTTTTCCTTTTCAGATGCTGTCGGTGCCGAAGAAGATGCTCCCCCAGGATCGTGGCAGAGAGCGTAACAAGAAGATGGTGAATACGAAGGCACGTAAGTAGAAAGGCTGCACTAGGGCTGTAGAATGCGCCTTAATGTCTCTTTTGTCTTTACAGGTGCCGGAATGCAGCGTGAGCAGAGTTGGAGCGAGCGTAACACAGGTAAGCAGTTTTGTAACTAAGCGTTACTAACCAATGTTCTTTGTCTTTGCAGGCCCGATGCCGGACGAGAAATGCAGAAAAAACGCCTTGAATGCTGCCGATGGATCGGGTAAGTTGAAGCGCTAAATTTGCCTTTGCCTAACCTGTGTCTTTTGTTTTGCAGGAGCTGCTGAAGACTGAAGATTGGTTCCCAGCAGGTAATTTTCGTATCCACAGGATCCGGAACTGAAGATTCGCTGGAGCTGACACGGTGAGCGTCCTGCTGCAGATGCAGAATAACGCGAAGCACGTTGCACCAATCGGGTGTGGTTTAAATAGTCCATAGGAGTGCTTAGGTGTCTTCTTCCACAGCCTCGCCCAGGCAAAAGAGTTCCTGCTTCCAGAAGGGGTCCAGCATCAATGATCCAGGGAGTGGTGCCTGCCCCACCCAGAAGGAAAAGTAGTCCCTGCCAGAAGAGAGTGAAACATCATCTTGCTGGTAAGTAAGCAGCATGGTCTGCTGCAGGTAGGTCTACCCAAGCACTTTCACACTTGTTATGAGCCCGGCGCTTCCTGTGCCGGGACGGGTCCATGCTATGAGCCTGGCACCACCGGTGCCAGGACAAGGTCCAAAAGGTCCCTATTGGGACTTGCTGGTGCCGATAGTATATGTTATGAGCCTGCTTCCAAGGATGTAGGGTAGGTCCTGACTCTTGGGAAGCCGTGGTCATGACAATATTTCCATTATTGTTTCATTGCTATGCTACACTTTATTTGTAATAAAAATGTTCTCTCTCGGAGAAGTGCAACACTTTGGAGAAAAGAATACGAAGCCAGAGGAGCACCACATGTTCACATGCTTTTATGAATCAAAGGTGCCCCTAAATTTGGTCAGGACAGTGATGCCACTGTTTTGCAGTTCATCCAAAAATATGCCACTTGTGAAATCCCTTCACAAAGGACACATAGTGACCTCCATAGACAGATTTTACAATTTCAAAGACACAAATGTGGCAAATATTGTCGTCGCAAATGCAAAAGCAAAGGGAAATACTGCACCAAATGCCACTTTGTTTTCCCTAGACCATTTACAGAAACAATTGAAGTGAACAACTTCATGTCTTCAGTTCGACATAGTGTTAAAGGTAAATCACCTAAGAACACATATTATATAAGATAAAAATAACAGAAGAATCAAAATATATCAATGATTACAATGCAATCATTGCCCTCTTATGGAATGCAAACATAGATGTGCAGTACATTGCAGACAATTCCACTGCAGTTGCACGATATGTTACAGCCTACTTAACAAAAGCAGAAATAACAGAGATTCAAGAGCTCTGGAATGACCTATCATCAGACAAAACACTATCTCAGAAATTGTACAGCCTAGGCAACAAAATGCTCTCTCATAGAGAATGTGGTACCTATGAAGCTGCAGATCCTTTAACCGGTACTGCTTTGTATGGAAAAGCAGAAAACATAGTATGGCTAATTCTTGGTCCTGCTAAATCTAGAAAAAGTGTTCTCAAATCATATGCGGACATAGAAACAACTGCCAAAAATGATCCCAACAGCCAAGACATTTTAAAAAACAATTTACTGGACACATACTACCCGAACAGGAGTACCACTTTGGAAACCATGTGTCTATACCAAATAGCTCAAAACTTTGCATACAAAAATAATATAAAACCCGATGAAAGCAAAGGTAGATATAGAGTGACAGATTGTGAAGGCAGCTTAGTGAAACTTACCAAACAAAGCTTGATTAATCATGTCAAATTTTCATTAAAAACTCCTCAACAGAAAGAACTGTATTACATGTCTCTGCTACAACTTTTTAAACCATGGAGAAAAGTGGATGAGATACTAGATAACTATGACTGCTATGAAGACGCTTTCAAAGCAAATGAAAGCACTATCACCAATGTGAACTTTGCACAGTACATAACAATGTTGCACAATGAACAGCAACACGAAGAAGCACCATTTTTGAAGAAGTAACAAAAGAAATTGCACATGGTGTACAACACGAAAATAAATAATGTAACTGCCAAAAAAAAAAATTACAAACCTATACTGCTGTACGTCAGTGGTGAAGCTGGGTCAGGAAAAACATACTTAATCAAAATCATCAGCAAGTTCCTTCAACAATTGACAAACAACAAACTGTCAGCTGTTGTAAATGCCCCCACAGGTTTAGCTGCCTACAATCTACTTTACACCGATTACTACTCCTTCCAGTAGAACACCAAAACAAATTAGACTATTACAAACTTTCTACAGAAGCTGCAATGGAACTACGCAGAGTATTACAACAAATGAAAATGCTACTAATAGATGAAGTGAGCATGGTCTCCAACCTAATGTTGGCTTTGATTCTTCTCATATTGCAAGAAGTACTTAAAACTTAAAACAAACTATGAAGAACTCTTTGCAGGGAAACACATTATCGTTTTCAGATATCGTCTACAATTGACACCAGTGAAAGGTGAACCTATTTTAAAATCTTAGGACACAAACTCTGCCGTAAAACTGTTGGAAGCATAGGAAATGTCAACCTTTGGCAACATTTCCAATACAGAGAATTAACAGAAAATATGCGTCAATCTGCAAATCTCACTTAAGCCAACATTTTAAAAAGTATTAGAGTTGGTGTACTATCTCAAGAAGCACAAGCAATATTGAAAAAACGGCACATTCATGCACTTTATGGCGATAACGCATGTGCTACTGATGTTATGGAAAAATTAGCACACAAAAATGTCAATTGTATGGCCTTAATGCCAACTCTTGCAATCTGTTTCAAATTCAATGAAACAATGTTAAAAAAAGAATTGCAACCAATAATTGAAATTTGCTCCACAGACAAACTGGACGTCCATGGTATGACACTACCCATGTGTCAGCAAGCCACAACAAGACTAAATACCTTAGAAAATTCAATCTCCAACACAGCTGGGTTGAGAAAAATATTAAAATTATCCTTAAATTATAGAGTAATGCTTAAACGTAACCTTGACGTGGAGCAAGGGCTAGTTAAGGGGGAACTGGGTTCAGTTGTTGGCTTTCAAACATACCCACGTGACAACATTCAGTTTGTCAATATTCTCTTTGAAAAACTTTCAGAAGTGAAAAGGATAGGTTGCTCAACAGCTCTTTTCAAAGACATGTATGTACGTAGAGAAAATTGTTCTCTAACTCTTGCATATGTATTCACCATTCATAAATCCCAATTTCTTACCCTAGACAAAGCATTGATAGTTATACGAAACACCGTCTTTAAAGAAGGGATGAGCTACGTAGCACTATCACGCTTACGTACACTTGACGGCCTATTTCTAATCAACTTTGATGCAAGTAAAGTGAACGCTGCTATTCCTTGCATTTTAGAATTCAATAGACTGTGTTCACTGTACAGCTACCATCTGAAATCATGTCCTGTTCCAGAAAAAGGAAAACGTGGTAAAAGAAAATTAATTCAAACAGAAATGCAACAGAACCTGACAGCTAATCCTTCAAAGATAACAAAAGAAGTGAAAACTTCATCAATTACCACAAGCAAAGAAGAACCTATTAGGGAGAGTAAACCAGGTACTTCTTCAAAGAAGGAACAGAAACTCCGAAAAAATCACTCAGAGACAGAACTATCTGGTCCACTCAAATTTACAAATGAAACTGGTGTAAATTGCTATGCACATGTAGCAATGAATATTCTATTTTAATTGCCACCAATTGTTAACAACATTTACTTTCACAGTACAGACCAATTGTGTTTGCAAATGTTAGTCCTTCATAGAAATGCAACTAACAATCCTGACAACACGTATAGTGTTCACAAAATAAGACAAGAATTGGACTACTGTGCTGGAATGGTGAGATTCACTATAAACTCACAAGAAGATCCACACGAATTTCAAATGTACTTACTACAAGTACTAGAAAACAAAAACATACCTATAAATGAAATCTTCCAGATTTCATACATGTGGAAACATACATGCACTCTCTGTAACAATGTGACAGGAACAAATCCCCAATGAGCGATTTGTGTATGTATCCATACCTAATTGTGAATCCATTCATTTCAGCAACTTCCACAGAATGTAAACCATGGCAGACTATGTAGTCTGTGCAATTCAGATAATTGTTCCACCTTACTGATACAAACACATAGTAACTACATAATACTAATGCTTCTATGTTACAATGCAGATGGAACAAAAAACAACTGCAAGCTGACTGGATTCACACACGGTCAAGTGTCACTTGGTAAGAAAACCTTCAGAACAATAGGTATAATTTACCACGCAGGAGCCACAACCAATGCAGGTCACTACACTGCATATATAAAAAAGAAATGTGGATGGTTTGAATGTAATGATAGTAGCATTCCTCTAAAGCAGAGATTACCTGCAAATCTTACAAACACATATTTCATATTCATAAAGCCAAAATTGAATAACTAATGTGTACTTCAACATTAACAAAAATTCAAGTAAAAGACTATAAACAGTTAGAATACGCCAACAGGTATCTAACTGCCCAAGAGTGTATAACAACCACACATATAAATGAATACCACAGATCCGTTACAAAAAATACACAGTTAGAATACGCCAACAGGTATCTAAATGTTTACAAAATCTGCAACAAGCCAAAATACATAACATTAATCAGAAACTGAGCAAAATGCACAGTAAACTGTTTTGTAAACTAAATATGAGGGTTAAAAAAAAGCTAAAATGTCTATTGTACAATTTAATAAGTCTTTATAAAATACAAACATTAACAATTAAAAAAGGATATTTCCGTCAAGTACTAAAGTCATGTAAGAAATATATTGAATCTCAACAATGTAATCAGTAAGTATAATTTCACACATTTCATACATATTCAAATCTATATGTCTGATCTATGGAGGTAATATGGTGCAGTGGCTGTAGGCAAGGCCTAGAGTCTTGGATGTATAACCTACGACCTATACCCTGCGGCCAGGCAACCAAGACTGTAGGTCCTACCCACAACCATTGCAGCATATCAAAACCATGGTGGTTTATAACTTCACTGCTTATAACTTTGGTCTTGGGTGCATGGCTTGCGGCCATGCACCTAAGACTCTAGGTTGTGCACACAACCACCACACCACATCACATCACACCCATGTATAACCTCAGTGCTTATAAATTCAGTCTTGGGTGCATGACTGTTGGCCATGCACCCAAGACTCTAGGTCCTGGCCACAACCACTGCAGCATATCACAACCATTGTGGCTTGTAACTGCAGTGCATATAACTTTGTTCTTGGGTGAATGCACCCAAGACTCTAGGTCCTGCCCACAACCACCACAGCATATCACACCCATTGTGGCTTAAAACTTCACTACATATACATTTGGTCTTGGATGCATGACCTTTGGCCATGCACCCAATACTCTAGGCTCTCCCCACAACCACCTGATCGATATGCGATACTACGGGTGTATCTATTGCTGTGATATCCTGCGGTGGTTGTGGCCAGGGCCAAGAGTCTTAAATCATTAGCACACAGGGCCTAGAGTCTTGGGTTTATTGCCTATGACCTATGACCTGCGGCCTATGACCTATGACCTGCGGCCTTGTACCCAAAACTCTACATCCTGCCCACAACCACTGCACTATATAAAACCCATAGTGCCTTATAACTGCAGTGCTTATAACTTTGTTCTTGGATGCATGGCTATGGCCTATGGCATGCAGCCATTCACCCAAAACTCTACATCCTGCCCACAACCACCGCACTATATAAAACCCAAGGTGCCTTATAACGACAGTGCTTATAACTTTGTTCTTGGGTGTAAGGCCTACGGCCTATGGCGTTTGGCCATGCACCCAAGACTCTAGGCCATCCCCACAACCACCTGATCGATGTTCGATACTATGGGTGTAGCTATTGCTGTGATATGCTGCGGTGGTTGTGGCCAGGGCCTAGAGTCTTGGATGTATGGCCATAGATATTCGAATCTATGAGTGTGCAGTATATAAAACCCATGTTGGCTTATAACTTCAGTGCTTATAACTTTGTTCTTGGGTGCATGGCCTTCAACCATTCACCCAAGACTCTAGGTCCTGCCCAGAACCACCACATCATATCACACCCATTGTGGCTTGTAACTTCACTACGTATTAATTTGGTCTTGGGTGCATGACCTTCGACCATGCACCCAAGACTTTAGGCCCTCCCCACAACCACCTGATTGATGTTTCATACTACGGGTGTATCTATAGCTGTGATATGCTGCAGTGATTGTGGCCAGGGTCTAGAGTCTTGGGTGTAAGGCAATAGATATTTGAATGTATGGGTGTGCAGTATATAAAACCCATGGTGGCTTATAACTCCAGTGCTTATAACTTTGTTCTTGGGTGCATGGCTTTGGCCATGCCCCCAAGACTCTAGGCGCTCCCCACAACCACCTGATTGATGTTCAATACTACAGGTGTATCTAGAGCTGTGATATGCTGCAGTGGTTTTGGTCAGGGCCTAGAGTCTTGAGTGTATGGCCATAGATATTTGAATGTATGGGTGTGCAGTATATAAAACCCATGTTGGCTTATAAATTCAGTGCTTTTAACTTTGTTCTTGGGTGCATGGCCTTTGGCTTAGTTGACCATTGGCCTTTGGCCATGCACCCAAGACTGTAGGCCCTCCCCAAAACAACCTGATCGATATGCGATACTACGGGTGTATCTATTGCTGTGATATCCTGCGGTGGTTGTGACCAGGGCCTAGAGTCTTGGGAGTATAGCCTACGGCCTATGGCCAAGCACCCAAGACTCTAGGCCCTGGCCACAACCACCGCAGCATATCACACACATGGTGGCTTACAAATACTTAGCACACCCATAGAATGACACATTTTAACTGAAGCATACACTCAATTTGCACCTAGGACTGTAGGTCCTGCCCACACCTACCAGAAAGATATTCTATTGCATGGGTGTGATACATAAATGTGATATGCTACGCTGGTTGTGGCCAGGGCCTAGAGTCTTGGGTATATGGCCTACGGCCTATGGCCGGCGGCCATGCACCCAAAACTCTATGTCCTGCCCACAACCACTGCACTATATAAAACCTATAGTACCTTTTAACTGCAGTGCTTATAACTTTGTTCTTGGGTGCATGGCCAACGGCCGATGGCCTGCGGCCATGCACCCAAAACTCTACATCCTGCCCACAACCACTGGCCTATATAAAACCGATGGTGCCTTATAACTGCAGTGCTTATAACTTTGTTCTTAGTTGTATGTCCTACGGTCTATGGCCTGCGGCCATGCACCCAAAACTCTACATCCTGCCCACAACCACTTCACTATATAAAACCCATGGTGCCTTATAACTGCAGTGCTTATAACTTTGTTCTTGGTTGTATGGCCTACGGTCTATGGCCTGTGACCATGCACCCAAAACTCTACATCCTGTCCACAACCACTTCACTATATAAAACCCATGGTGCCTTATAACTGCAGTGCTTATAACTTTGTTTTTGGGTGCATGGCCTTTGGCCATGCACCCAAGACTCTAGGTCCTGCCCAGATCCACCACATCATATCACACCCATTGTGGCTTGTAACTTCACTACGTATACATTTGGTCTGGGGTGCATGACCTTCGACCATGCACCCAAGACTTTAGGCCCTCCCCACAACCACCTGATTGATGTTTCATACTACGGGTGTATCTATAGCTGTGATATGCTGCAGTGATTGTGGCCAGGGTCTAGAGTCTTGGGTGTAAGGCAATAGATATTTGTATGTATGGGTGTGCAGTATATAAAACCTATGGTGGCTTATAACTCCAGTGCTTATAACTTTATTCTTGGGTGCATGGCTTTGGCCATGCCCCCAAGACTCTAGGCCCTCCCCACAACCACCTGATTGATGTTCAATACTACAGGTGTATCAAGAGCTGTGATATGCTGCAGTGGTTTTGGCCAGGGCCTAGAGTCTTGAGTGTATGGCCATAGATATTTGAATTAATGGGTGTGGAGTATATAAAACCCATGTTTGCTTATAAATTCAGTGCTTTTAACTTTGTTCTTGGGTGCATGGCCTTTGGCTTAGTTGACCATTGGCCTTTGGCCATGCACCCAAGACTCTACGTCCTGGCCACAACCACCACAGCATTTCACACCCATTGTGCCTTGTAACTTCACTACGTATAAATGTGGTCTTGGGTGCATGGCCTTTGGCCATACACCCAAGACTCTAGGCCCTCCCCAAAACAACCTGATCGATATGCGATACTACGGGTGTATCTATTGCGGTGAAATCCTGCGGTGGTTGTGGCCAGGGCCTAGAGTCTTGGGAGTATAGCCTACGGCCTACGTCCTATGGCCAAGCACCCAAGACTCTAGGCCCTGGCCACAACCACCGCAGCATAAAACACACACATGGTGGCTTATAAATCATTAGCACACCCATAGAATGACACATTTTAACTGAAGCATACACTCAGTTTGCACCTAGGACTGTAGGCCCTGCCCACACCTACCAGAAAGATATTCAATTGTATGGGTGTGATGTATGAATGTGATATGCTACGGTGGTTGTGGCCAGGGCCTAGAGTCTTGGGTATATGGCCTACGACCTATGGCCTGCAGCCATGCACCCAAAACTCTACGTCCTGCACACAACCACTGCACTATGTAAAACCTATAGTACCTTATAACTGCAGTGCTTCTAACTTTGTTCTTGGGTGTATGGCCTACGGCCGATGGCCTGCGGCCATGCACCCAAACCTCTACATCCTGCCCACAACCACTGGACTATATAAAACCCATGGTGCCTTATAACTGCAGTGTTTATAACTTTGTTCTTAGTTGTATGGCCTACTGTCTATGGCCTGCGGCCATGTATCCAAAACTCTACATCCTGCCCACAACCACTTCACTATTTAAAACCCATCGTGTCTTATAACTGCAGTGCTTATAACTTTGTTCTTGGTTGTATGGCCTACGGTCTATGGCCTGTGGCCATGCACCCAAAACTCTACATCCTGTCCACAACTACTTCACTATATAAAACCCATGGTGCCGTATAACTGCAGTGCTTATAACTTTGTTTTTGGGGACTCTAGGTCCTGCCCACAACCAACACAGCACATCACACACATTGTGCCTTGTAACTTCACTATGTATAAATTTGGTCTTGGGTGCATGGTCTTCGGCTATGGACCCAAGACTCTAGGTCCTCCCCACAACCACCTGATTGATGTTCGATACTACGGGTGTATCTATAGCTGTGATGTGCTGCAGTGGTTGTAGTTAGGGCCTAGAGTCTGTGGTGTATGGCCATAGATAATTGAATCTGCAGGCATGCAGTATATGAAACCCATGTTGGCTTATAACTTCAGTGCTTATAACTTTGTTCTTGGGTGCATGGCCTTCGCCCATGCACCCAAGACTCCAGGTTCTGGCCACAACCACCACAGCATATCACAACCATTGTGGCTTATAACTTCACTACGCATAAATTTGGGCTTGTGTGCATGGCTTTGGCCATGCACCCAAGAGTCTATGTCCTGGCCACAACCACCACAGCATATCACACCCATTGTGGTTTATAGTTTCTCTACGTATACATTTGATGTTGGGTGCATGACCTCTGGCCATGCATCCAAACTCTAGGCCCTCCCTACAACCAACTGATCGATATGCAATACTACGGGTGTATCTATAGCTGTGATATGCTGCAGTGGTTGTGGCCAGGGCCTAGAGTCTTGGGAGTCATGCTGCAGCATGTGTGAAAATAGTGGTTGTGAAATGCCATGCAGCTGCCCCACTGTGTGCTGGTGGGTGCCTGTGGCCAGGAAGTGGAGCAGAGACACCACCTTTAGTAGCGTGGGGATGACAATGCATATTTCTATGAGGCTGGCAATGTCGTTGCCTATCATGTCCACTATGGTGCTGATGGTGTCCCGGTCCAACTGGTACAGGGTATGGATCTGGTCAGGGTTTAGATTGAATGGACTGGGTCTGATGCGAGTGATTGGTGGCTGCCTATGAGGTACTACTGGCTGCACTGGTGGTAATTGCTGGGCCTGTCTCACCCTCCTTCTCCTCCTGCGTCTCCTCTGTGTTGCCTGTTGTTGCTGCTGTAGTTGTAGTTGCTGTTGTTGCTGTAGTTGTAGCAGTATAGGCATGTCCTCCAGCGCCATGATTGCAACAGCAAGTGGTATCATTTTGGTGTAGGAAGGGGTGTGGTGTGTAGGTGTACACCTTTTATTCTGGGCCAGGCTCCATTGACTCCACCTGTGGTGACTGTGTGCACCTGTGGCAGTTGGCTTGATTGCTTATTGCTGTTTATGTGTGATGCGCGATGCCTGTATGGCCGCCATTGTGCAGGCCCTAATTACCGCCTTCGGGATGCTGGTATTTGCATGCCCGCGTGGGTTGTGATGTCCTCCTATTACCGGCATCCTGGTATTTACTCTCAGAAGGGGCACATGTACGCGCCCATGCCGGTATGAGGGGGCACGTTACGGGCGGTGCCGGTATTGGCGGGTTATTGGGTCGTAATGCTCCAGACCCGTGAACGATGGCGGTATTACCATTCCTTTTTTCATTACCTCCATTCTCATAATGAGGACATTAGTGTGTGTAATTGGATTGCTTTGTATTGAATGGGGACTTTGTAACATCAGCAATCTTGGTAATGGGGTAAGTGGCTCACTTGTAAGTATGCCGTACGACGTGCGGTTTAGCAAGTGTGTGCATTGGTGTAGGAGTATTCACTTTGCAAATAGATTAGTCCTAGTTGTAAAAGGGTGAGAAAAAGTTTCGGATAGGTGTACAGCTTGAAAAGGAAAATGTTTTTGTGTGTGAAATTCCATTACCTTTTCTATGCATATATGCTTCCTACATGAGTAGAGCAATTATTTCACTTGTTGGTTTTATTTATCCTCATTTATGATTGATACTGTTGTCAATGCACAGATACATGTTTTTACTACTTTTCGAAGTAATGTTACATTCTGTGACGTGTGCAAGGTAAGTGGCAAGCACTCTGGTCTTATGTATGCAATGTATGTATTTGGTTTAAGTTGGTAGGATGCATTTGGTGCTCCTTTGCATCATACATTTTACAACTTTTACAGGAGATGTGTTAGAGGGGGAAAAAGGCGTGCAATTGTCAGAAGCAAAGAAGAGAGTAACTGTTTGGATATTGTAATGGGTGATATGGGTAAATGAAAACTTTCAACACCCATACCATTGCAAGTGGCATTTAATGGTAGGTGATGGGCAAAATGACTGTGTGTTCTTGAGTACGTTATGGACGTTTAGTGGCATGTACCCTGCTCAGATGTTAAGAGGGGTAGAGGTGGGCACTACTATTTGTATTTGTTCGAATATTCAAACATATTCATTTGTTCTTCACATTCCGTTTTTGTGTACAAGGAGCTACCAGAAGTAATGAGCCCTATGACAAAAGGGCCTTTAATCAACACTGTTACCCAAAAAATCAGGTGGGGCCCACCTGATTAGCTGTGGTGCTCTCAAATTTCTCAAACTGAGCTATATTCATTAGTTCCACTGCTTCAAATAAGTGTTTCCCGCTGTATGATCAATAAATATCCCTTTTCTTCAATAATTTTCAAAGAAAGAATTCTTCTAAACAGTAGACCAAAAATAATAAAAGTTGTACTCAATTCCAATAAAGATTTCAAAAGGCGTGTTTATTCACACGGTTGTTGAGGCAAAAAAATACCCATTGGTCTGTTGAGAAACACTATTAGCTGCAAAGTTTGGTGAGGTTTGGTCTAGGGGGGCAAAGTTATAGGAGGGGTCCCAAAATTTCTTTTTTTCCCGATTTCTGTCGCGCCTACAGCCCAAACCGCTGGACAGATTCTCACCAAATTTTTGGCAGGAGTGGCAGCATGGTCCTGAAAGCATTCTTTTGTTAATTTGGTGTAGATCCGTCAAGTAGTTATTTTTTAAACAACCAAAACATAATGCAAAAAAATGTGTGATATCTATGTCCGCTCCCCGGGCACACTTCCCTGTTCGCTCCGCGGACAGGACACCGATTGGATGACCCGCTTGCGTCATGTCCACGTACACGCAACATGCTCTCTGATTGGTTCGGATAAGGCCTGAGTTGCATCAAATTGTTTCGATGCGCCCGCCATATTGGATGCGCGCACATGTGCTGGAAGTGAGCATAAATCCAATTTTGGGGAGTGTGTTGTGTGTATGAGTGCTTGGAGAGGGTGGGGGAGTAAGAGATGGGTCATATGCTGTATTTCTTTAGGTAGGAGAAGGTTGTGATGTGTTGCGGTGTTGCAGACATAATAAACACTGGGCGCACTAGTGGCTATTCTAGTTCAGTATGATGTTGGTTTGGGTTGTTTGAAGAGCATTGGGTGAAGACGGCATGTATTGAAGAGTTTCTACGTAGGTTGTAATAATTTTTTAGAATGCTAATTGAAGTGGGTAGGTTTTGAGGTGGATGTATTATGTTTTTGGGTTGTGGTTATTTGGTAGGTGTCTGTTTGTATGGGTGTGTTATGCTGCGGTGATTGTGGCCAGAGCCTATAGTCTTGGGTGCATGGCTGAAGTGTCATAGGCCTTCGACCATGCACTCAGGTCCCAAGGCCCTGGCCACAACCACTGCAGCATAAAACACCCATTTTACCAAAGATTTTGAGTGTGGCATGTAGGCTGCTTAGGGGATATGTTTTTAAAAATGTATGTAATAATTGGTAATAGCGTAATAGTGTTTATAGGACAGTGAGATGATGTGTCTTTGTTTGTTGGATTGTGTTCAGAATGTTGGTATTAAATACTCTAGGCATTTTGGGTTGTATTTATTGGCGAGGTGTTTGTTTGCATGGCTGTGTTATGTTGTGGTGGTGGTTAGTTTAATTATTATGTACATAATGTTTCTTTTGGTGAGGCTGCATGAAAAGTTTTGGCCAAGCCATGCAGTCAAGATTGTAGTGTTTGGCAACAAGCGCTGCAGCATAAGATACCCATGGAAGCAAACATTTTGGTGTGCGGTGTATGGTGAGGTGTTTGCTTGAATGGGTGTGTTATGCTGTGGTGATTGTGAGTCCAATCATTAAACACTTACTGTTTGACTTGTTGTGGTTGTATGCAGTTTTTTCATGACATGGGTAGTTGGAGCAGACATTTTTTTTCAATCACTGTGAGAAAAAAAAATCACATTTTAGTGTAGGTAGTTTATAAAGAGTATTGCATTACATAGTAGACATTTCTGTATCGTGTCCACCCTCATAGTTAGTACTTTAGAAGTACTATAGTTCAAACCAGTGTACTGTGCAATTTGTTCAGCTCCTATGTTTGTTGATTAAATCATTGGGTCTGTGGGAAAAAAATCCACACTGGATTTAAAAAAAAACGTTATACATTGTGGTACAATATACTTCTTTCATTGAGTCCAGTAGGAGGAATTGAATATGTGTATGTTTTTTGATATGGAAGTGGTGGTAGTATTGTTGCAATTAGATAGCAGTTGGTGTATTCATCTATCTGTTGGCTTGTTGCAGATTTTTGGGGCACTTAGATACCTGTTGGCGTATTCTAACTGTTATTTTTTGTTTCATTTTAATGGTATTCATTTATGTGTTTGCTTGTTGCAGAATATTGGGGCAGTTAGATACCTGTTGGCGTATTCTAACTGGTCAAAGTTTTGAAGTTCAAGTTTTGTTTATGTTCATACACACATTAGTTATTATATTTTGGTTTTAAGAATATTAAGTGTTTACAAGATTTTCTAGTAACCTCTGTTTTAGAGTAATGTTAGTTTCATTACATTCGAACCATCCACAATTCTTATATATGCAGTGTAGTGACCTGCATTGATTGTGGCTCCTGTGTGGTAGATTATACCTAATTATTGTGAAGGTTTTCTTACCAAGTGATACTTGACAATGTGAGAATCCAGTTAGCTTGAAGTTGTTTTTGGTACTATCTGCATTATAAGGTAAAAGCATTACTATTATGTATTTACTATTTTTCTGTATTTGTAAGGTGGAACGATTATCGGAATTGCATGTAGTACATAATCTGCCATGGTTTGCATTTTGTAAAAGTTGCTGAAATGGAATAGATTCACAGTTAAGTATGGGTACATACACAAAGCGTTCATTAGGAACGTTTATCCTGTGCTACATGCCTGCAAAGAATGCATGTAGGTTTCCACATGTATGAAATCTAGGAAAGTGTAGTATTTTGCTTTGTTTTTATATTTGCGCGGACAATATTTCCCACATTTGTGTCTTTGAAATTGTAAATGGTGTGCATAAAGGTCCCTATGTATTGTTTGTTAAGGGATTTCACAAGTGACATATTTTTGGATGAACTGCAAAACAGGGGCATCACTGTCCTGACCAAATTTAGGAGCATCTTTAATCCACAAAAACATGTGGATGTGTGGTGCTCCTCTGGCTTGTTATTCTTTTCTCCAAAAGAAGTGCTGTACTTCTCTGAGGAGAAGAACAGTTTTATTACAAATGAAGTGTAGCATAGCAATGAAGCCATGGTCCATTCAAATGTTCAAATACAACTGGTGTAAATTGTTACGCAAATGTAGCAATAAATATTCTATTCCAATTGCCACCAATTCTTGACAACATTTACTTACACAGTACAGACCAATTGTGTTTGCACATGTTAGTCCTTCATAGAAATGCAACCAACAATCCTGACAACACTTACAGTGTTCATGAAATAAGACAACAATTGGATTACTGTGCTGGTATGGTCAAATTCACTATAAAATCACAAGAAGATCCACAAGAATTTCTAATGTACTTACTACAAGTGCTGGAAAACAAAAACCTTCCTATAAATTCAATTTTCCGGATTTCATACATGTGGAAAAATATATGCACTCTCTGCAGCCATGTGGCACAGGAACAAGTACCTAATGATCACATCGTGTATTTTTCCATACCTAACAGTGAATTCATTCCAATTCAGCAACTTGTACAAAATGCAAACCATGGCAGATTATGCACTACCTGCAAATCATATAATCGCTCCACCTTACAAATACAGACACATAATAAATACAAAATAGTAATGCTTATATGTTACAATGCAGATGGTACCTAAACAACTGTAAACTGACTGGATTCACACACGCGCAAGTATCACTTTGTAAGAAAACCTTCACAACAATAGGTATAATCTACCACACAGGAGCCACAACCAATGCAGGTCACTACACTACATATATAAAAAAGAATTGTGGATGGTTCAAATGTAATGATAGTACCATTGCTCTAAAAGCAGAGATTACCAGCACATATTGTAAACGCTTACTTAATATTCATAAAACCAAAATTTAATAAGTAACCTGTGTTTGAACATAAGCACAACTTCAACCTCAACACTATGCACAGTTAGAATATGCCAACATGTATCTAACTGCCCCAAGGTTCGGCAACAAGCAAACAGATAAATAAATACCACTGAAATCAAACAAGAAATATACAGTTAGAATACACCAACAGGTATCTAACTGCCCCCAACAAATCTGCAACAAGCCAACATATAGATGAATAGCATACAAGTAGAAATAAACAATTAGAATATGCCAACACGTATCTAACTGCCGCAAAAATATGCAACAAGCCAACATATAGAAGATTAGCAAGACACAAGAAATAAACAGTCAAACAATGAGAGAAATATATTGTACCACAACATAGAAGTTTTTTTTTAATCCAGCATGGATTTTATTCCCCCAAACCCAATGATTTACAAAACAAACACAGAAACTGAGCAAATTGTGCAGTACACTGGTTTGAACTATAGTACTTGTAAAGTACTAAATATGAGGGTAAAAAAAGAAATAGAAATGCCTATTATGCAATGCAATAACTAATTATGAACTACCTACACTAACATATGATATTTTCTTTTATCACAAAGATCGAAAAAGAATGTCTGCTCCAATTACCAATGTCATGAAAAAACTGCATAGAACCACAATAAACTCAACCACTAAATATACAATAAACGGACTCACAAACACTGCTGCATAACACACCCATTCAAGCAAACATCTAACCATACTCCACAATCCAAAATGTTTACTTCCATGGGTATCTTATGCTGCAGTCCTTGTTACAAACTCTACAATCTTAACTGCATAGCCTAGCCAAAACTTCACATACAAACTCTACAAATGAAATAGTACACAAACTTTTGGGTTGTGGATATTTGATGGGTGTTTGATTCTATGGGTGTGTTATGCTGTGGTGGTTGTGGCCAGGGCTTAGAGTCTTTTGTGCATGGCCGACAGTCTATGGCCATCAGCCATGCACCCAAGACTCTAGGCCCTGGACACAACCACCACAGCATAACACACCTATGCTACCAAACATTTTGACTGTGGTATGTGGGCTGCTTATAGGGGATATTAATTACAATCAATGCACTTCCAACAACCCAAAACCAACATCATACTAAAGTAAATTAGATAATAGTCCATTTATTATGTCCGCGGACAGCCTTGATGACGGCAGACATGGCAAACACATCAGGGGCACCTGCCACCAAAATAAATACAGTATTTGACCCATCTCTTACTCCACAACCCTCTCCAAGCACTCCTACACACCAACACACTCCCCAAAATTGTATTTTTGCATATTCACCGCCAGGCTGTCGGCGGATGTCTGCAGATACAAGATGGCAGGTGCATCAAAACAATGTGACCCACCTCAAGCCTCACTTCAGGCAATCAGCGAACACTTTGAGTGTCTGCGGACATGACGCAAGCTGATTAACCAATCCGTGTTCTGTCCGCGGAGCGAACAGGGAAATGTGTCTGCGGAAGGGACATAGATATCACTAATTATTTTGCCTTACGTTTTGGTCATTTAAAAAAAAAATCTGGACAAATGTACACCAAATTAACAAAAGCACACTTTCGGAACTAAGCACGCCACTCCTGCCGCACCTTTGGTGGAAATCCGTCTAGCGGTTTGGGCTGTAGGCATGAGCAAAGTTTTTTCCCATTATGTCTATGGAAAAAAAAGAAAGTTTGCCCACCCCGGACTAAACCTCACCAAACTTTGCAAAGAAATTAAGAGTGGGCCATATACTTTTTTTGTAAAGTTTGGTGAGGATTCGTCTAGGGGAAGCGAAGTTATAAGCCGCCCAAAAAGTGTTCTTCATATGACATGAGCATCTTAACCATAACTCCATGACCGCTACCGCAGGCCATGTAATTCAGTGAAAAAACTTTGTTACAGGAACGTTGTGGTCAAGTTACGCTACTAAAAACCAATTCAGTGAAAAAAATGTTGTTAAAGGGACGTTATGGTTCCACGTAAAACCGGAAAACTCCAGTGATGTCAGCAATGACATTTGTGATGTAATCTTTGATTTCCTGGGTGTTAGTCTTAGCAGTGCACGCTGGTGGCACGAGTTATGGTTGCTTAGCTTATTGCTCTGTGGCTGGCAGAGATGGAGAGACACATCATGGTGGGTTGATCGTGGGTGATGCCTTTGTGCAAGATCTGCACATGTATGCCCTGGAAAGAGGCATTGCTGAACATTTTGATTTGGAAGGAGTGGATGCTTTGTGGTGCAGTGTGCAGAAATGTCACCACTGTCGCTACTGTTCATGTTGTTTTGCATTATGGAGCCCTGCATTTGGGTTATATGCCTTGTGCACATTTGCTGCGTCAACTGAAGAAGTTGCTGAAAGCAGTGAAGCTGAGTTTTCCCACTGCCAAGGTGCTTTTCTCATGCATACCACCAAGACAAGAACAGGACTATTTGAATGTAATTTGTTGGCAGCCAGGGGTTGGAAGGAGTCTTATAAACAGAAGAATGTCTGCTTTTTTGTGCACTGCTGGGATGTTCTACTGTGACAATGACATGTTAATTCTAGAAATGTGTACTTTTTTCAAGCAAATGGGATTTATTTGACCACCATTGGAAATGGTATATTGTTTTACAATCTACATGATTCTTTGAAGAGGCTAATCTAAGAATGTAAGGAGGAAAAGAAATGATAAACCCCCCAAAAAACCAAAAACAAGGTGTTTGTTTGCAAGCACCTAGAAAAAAGGCTCTTTCAAGAGCCGCCACTAAAGACAAAATCCCCACCCCGGTTTGAAATCTGTTCTCCCACTCCCGTACACAGCATGATATGTCCGCAGACATCGCAGTATTTTCAGGATCACACGTGCCACACCGGGGGCTTTTGAGGATGGCAGGCATGGAAATTGCACTGTGGAAACTAAAGGATTGGTCAATAAGGTTTCCGGGTGTGGTGTGTAAGCAGACAGTCTGAGACTGTGGCAGAGGGTCTGTTTGTAGAGAGGAATGCAGAAGTGTATGCTTATTGTTATGTGGGTGAGGAGGCACAGTGTATTCTCCTGTTCCCTCCTGGTCTCGACCACTCAACTCCTCCTTCTTGGAGACTTCAACATCAACCTGGATGCTTCCTGTCTTTCCTCTCGACTCTTTTGCGACCTTTGCGACTTTCTCTCAATCTGTATTTCCCCTCTGGCATGACTCACTCTGCAGGGCAAACACTGGATGTTACGATCTCCTCAGACCTTACCCTTTCTATCCGACTCACTACTCCTCTCTCCTGGAGTGATCACTTTCTCCTTTCCTCCCAGCTCACTCTCTCTATCCCCCAGGCCACGCCAACTCTATCACTGCCACCCACCTTCTCGGACATTCAACCCATAAAACGTGTGTCAGTTGAGGCTTTCCCCGCTGCTTTCTCTGCCGCTCCTCCCCCTTTGGCCGACTCATACCATGACTCAGCCCTTTCCATGCTCCATTCTGATATATAAGATACTCTTAATGTTCTTGCCCCTATTAATGAGGATTCACCTGAAGCCCAAAGCCAAGTGCAAATCCTGGTACGACTCAGACCACGTCAGCCCATACGCAAGTGCAGGGTGGCTGAGAGGGAATTGCGTGCTGCATTTACATCCTCTGACAAACTGGCCTGCCGACTGCTCCAAAGGAAATACCGGCTATCTCTCCTCACCAAGAAGAGAGCTCACATCCAAGCCCGTGTCTCTGCATCATCTAACAACTCGGCTAAACTCTTTCAAATCTGCAAGGAGCTGGCCAATCCTGCTGCTGTCTCTTCCTCTCTTGTTCCTTCTCAGGCCCTCCGCACGACACTGGCTTCTCATTTTATCTCTAAAACTCAGAACATCCTGTCCTCTCTCTCCTCCTCTTCCCTTCCTCCTTCTACTCCCTGCACTTCCTCTGCTCCTTCTTCGGCCACCTCTATTCCCTCCTTCTTTGCCTTTCTCCTTTTCTCCACAGACAAGGTTTCTAGACAAGTCCAATCTATGAAAATCTCATCAAAACAGGTTCATTCCTGTTCTTCCAAAACCATGAAGGTCCCCATTGACTCCCTGGCTCCTGCTCTGGCCGACTTCTGCAACCACTTCTTCACCACTGGAGTCTTCCCTTCCCCTCTGAAGAACTCCTTTGTGCGCCCTCTTCTTAAGAAACCCTCTGCCGACCCATCTTGCCCGGCTAACTATCACCCAACATCCATCACTCCTTTCATGTGCAAACTCTTGGAAAAGCTGGCCATCTCCCAGCTCAATCTTCACACTGAATCTGTTGGTTGTCTCCATGATCATCAGTCTGGCTTTAGAGCTGCCAGAGCATGGAAACTGCTCTCCTGAACATTTGTTAAAACATGCTCTCCAACCTTGATTCCAACACCCCCGTGTCCTCATCTTACATGATCTCTCTCCTGCCTTCGACACAGTCAACCATGCCATCCTGCTCAACCGTCTCTGCGATAATCTAGGTATCACCGGTCAGGCGCTGGCATGGCTAACTTCTTTCCTCTCTGATCGACCTTTCCAGGTTCTACTTCGGTCCCTCCTCTCCTCTATCTCTATCTCTACCTGTGGTGTTTCCCAGGAGAGTAACCTCTCTCCATGGCTGGTCAACCAATACCTGGCACTTCTTGCCCACCGCATTGCCATTCTCTGCCCCCAAATTCCAGTGCTATGTGGACGACACTCAGCTCATTTTCAGGCTATCCTCAGCCACCTCTTCTCCCTCTCTCATATCTGACTGTCTGTCCGCCATCCAGGATAGGTGTGCTGCCAATCTTCTCTGCCTTAATGCCAGTAAGACCAAGATTCATCTCATCGGCGCATCCGCTCCCTCCTTTCCTGTCACTCTCTGGCTAGCCTCTCTTGGCCCTCTTCCTGCTCCCACCTGTGAGGCTAAAATCCTCATGGTCATCTTCGACTCCACACTCTCCTTCTCTCCTCACATCTCTGACGTCTCTAAGAAGTCACACTACTAGCTGTACCTCCTCAGAGGTATTCTTCCTTTCCTCTCCTTCCCCCATAAGTGAAGCTCACTGTCTCCAGAGCTCTGGTTCTCTCTAGGCTGGACTACTGCAACAGCCTCTTTCTAAATCTATCTGCTTCTACTCTACACCCTCTGCAACTCATCCAGACCAGGACTACGTGACTTGTCCTTGGCCTCAAGCCCAGGGATCGTATCTCTCCAGGACTGAAGTCTCTCCATTGGCTCCCAGTGGCTTTGAGGATTAAGTTCAAATCCCTCTGCATTGTCCACAGGGCTTTCTGGGGCCTGGGGCCTCAATACCTTCAACTCTCTCTTCCTAAATATCTTCCTTCGCAAGCTCTTCTCTCATCCGACTCCAACTCCCTCAGGGTCAGTCGCTTCTCAAAGCAACAAGTATGTGATAGATCTCTTTCTTTGGCTGGGGCCTCCCTTTGGAACAGCCTCACTGCCTCCCTGAAACGTGAGGTGAATCATCTCCGGTTCCAGAAGCACCTCAAAACCTTTCTCTTTGCTTATGCTTTTTCTCCTTGTCTCCCCTACTGACTTCCTGGCTGAAACTGAAACTGCACTGGTTACCTGGCCACCTTCTGATCTCGGGCCCAGGTCCCCTCACGCGCCAGTCACACACCTGCACCGCATCCCTGGCAACCCCCGCTTTTGGGGACTGTTTCTGTATCCCTACTGTCACAGGTTCCCCCCTTTCTCATCTGTTTTCGCTGCTTGATGGATTCCGTTGCAGAATTTTTTTTTCCTTATGATCCGGGTCTTGTACAAGCCCGCTCGGCCGTCTTCGGCTTCCAGTGTTTGTTCACTTCTTGTCCGGGATCGATTTTGAAGTCCAGGAAATCCAGGAGTAAGTAAGAAAGGAAGCACTCGGAGGCGGTGCATGGATTGCAGGAGAAGGTGGGGTAGAAGGAAAGAGGATAGAATGAAGCAGGGTTCCGTGGACCAGGAAACAGCAAAGTTCCAAAAGGGTGAACTTCGGAGCACACGTCATGCCACAGCCAACAGTAGCGTTGAGATGCGCAGAAGCACGGGGGTGTGGCTAATTTATCGTGTGTGCTGCAATGAAAGTTAAGACTGGTAGGCAGCGCTCAGTGTAGCGGCCATGTTGGTAGTACAACAGCGTCTAAACCCTGACGTGACAAGGACCATGAGGCCCAGAAGGGGCATGTCCGATGGGTCATGACACCTACAATTCCACTACCAGCACTTGACACCTGATGTCTTCACTACCCTTGCACTTGCCACCTGATGGCCGTACGTGTACTCATTGTTTATTATTCTATTATCCCATGTACTGCACTGTTCTCCTCCCACCACCCCTCACACTTTCCCACTTCCCCCTTCCCATGCACTTGCACGATCTGAAAGACACCTGGCCTAGTAGGATTGTTGTGGGTCTTCCCTCTGTTCCCCCTCCCTTGCCTCATCACACCTTGAAACACTTGTATATAGGTGCGTTATAAATGCCATATCATATCATATCATATCATACTTTTGAACTGTGAAAGGTGGCTCTGAAAAGAGCCTTTTTTAAACTTTCTTTCTTTCTTGGTTGTTTTGTATCTTTCTGGGTCTTATAATACACGACACAGAAGGAAAGGAAGGAAAGGGAGGGTAGAGGCACCAACCACTGGGATAAGCTAGGGCACGTGCAGAGAAAGGAAGATGTTGGGCGGCCCTCACTTCGGTAGGGGACACTCATTCTCATGCTCCCAGACAGACTCCTCGAAAACACTTTGAAGTTGCTCCCCCTGCAGAGTAGCACGTCACAGTACATGCACAATACAATTACCTTTGAATGGTAAGATTCTGCTGTGGTGCATATGGGCTGCAATGCTGCTTTAGGGATCCGTTGTCCCACAGGAGTGTCCCTGGTGGTGGCAGGAGCAGATGCAGAGGATGCTGTAGAAGAAAGTAATCTAGCGCTTGTTTGAAGGGCACTGCCGTCTGAACTGCTGCCTTCTGGTTCACTTTGAAATGTTGTTCCATTGAGGTAGTGCCGTAACTGTACAAGCAAGGGTTCGCACTACTGAGTGAGTGCATCTCACCAAGTTAGCACGACATTTACACTAGTAAACAGTTCCCACACCCAGCACTCACACTGCCTGCAGGCATTGGGGATTTTCTGTACTTCATTCTCATTCTCCTCTAGATCTATATGTACATCACCACACATGTTGCCTGGTCCAGGCCCTTCGGAAGGAGGTGGTGGTGATGAGGGTCAGGGTGTGGGTGCTGCTGACTTAGAGGCAGTACCAGCAGTCATGGTTGCCATTAGTTACAAAGGTTTTATAGCACAGCAGAATTGATGATAAAGCAATTCCAGCACAAAGCAATGTGGCCCACTAGTCTGCTCTGCAAAGCCACAAACAGACTGAAGAGCAGTTCTGGGGTGTGGCTCTTTGTAGGGCTGCTGTGGAGCACTTGGAACTGGAACGCGGACCTAAATCGTTCAAAAAATAGTTACATGCACAATGGCACAGTGTGGGACATTTGTAAGTGTGTATTTTCACAATAACACTCCTTACAGTACTTATCTGATCTCCGGGGGCCCCGATTGTCTCCGGCAAATAAGGGTCCATGCGCAGTGTGGATGCGGTCACATAGTGACGTCGCAAATGTTCTCCACTGGAACGGCTGTTTGTGGGATCCATATTGGGCAGAATGCTTTGCTCGCATGTGCATAGGTGTCCTACGGACCGGGTTGGCCTCTCCGGACTCATTGAATGTGTGACACATGTCAGTGACCGTTTTCGTACAACCTGGTTGTTTGTAGGCTACAGCAAGTGGAATGTTTGTGTGCACAGCTATCCGTAGGACGTGGGTGGACACCTCGAAGTACTGAAAGTACGTCACAACTTTTTCCTAATATGCTGGACAGGGGCAGTGTTACCAGGACACAGAGGATGACGTACGCATCCGAATAGCTGTGGGATGGACCGACATGCGATCCAACAACTAATTAAAGGTGCATCACAAAATGCAGACATGCGGCCATTACTGGCGTCGTACTGATACCTGAATTGTGATTGTGCATATGCTGGCCAGGTGCGTTGTCCATAGGAAACCTCAATTTTGCTTAACTACAGCCATCCCGGACAGTACTGTGCACCACCGACTCATAATGAATTTTTTAATAAAAGGAAAAGCCACTCACACACTCAGCAACACTTTACATCTATACCTTTAATTTCTGATATACATAGACACTATTAGGAAAGGGAAGGGGTACCAGAAATGGATACATACATAGGGGAATTGGGGATTTCTACAAGGTGGTCATGAGGGGAGGCAAGTATTGAGGACTCATCATAATGTCTCTGTTCACAGGAATTGTGTTGGGGATGGTTGGCTGGGAAATGCCAATGGGGTTACTATCGTTACGCACTTCGTTATGGGGGAAATTTTCTTACAGGCATTCTAAGGTGTTTGATATTGCTGCGTACAAAAAAAAAAACCCTCATGGTTTTCCACTATTGTACACCGAACAAGCTGTGTACTTATAGAAGAAACTTCAGTCTACTTACTGTGTTGTAGTGACGTTCTGCTCTCAATACATTGTAGGCAATTTCCTTCTTTGTTCCCATCTAAAGCAGCAGTGTTGTAATATTGTTTGACACAGATGTTATTTCCCTTGTTGGTGCATTTCATTATGGTGTATACCCTATGCCTTTGCTCTGTTTCACAAGTATGAACTTTACAGATCTACTCTATTTTTCCTCGCAATGCATGCAAATGGTTCTCTTTGTATATGTTCCTTGTCTTTGCTGAATGGTACCACTATGTAAGGTACCAATATGTCATTGCCTGCGGTGCCGAGGGGCCACTCATGCTGCCCGAACGCCTAGCGACTACCATAGACCACGGTAAGATACATGAATGACTGCCTTGTGCCCGAGCCTTGCGGCCCGTTCTAGCCCCTTTAACAATCTGCCCTATTAGCCTGAGCATTATCTATGTGACTTACACAATGATGCATATTTGCCTGATTGTGAGCATAACGACCCATAATTGCCTGCATTTGTAGCTACTACCACCAGCGTTACCAGCGCCTTAACTTTAGCATGCCAGCACTCACAACTACCTTTGTGCACCCAAAAAAAAATACAGCTGCTTACCGTTAAACGTGCCCATTCCTCACTGTGCACAGTGCACAGGACTGCACTCAAACAGGAAACGCCAACCTTGCTGATATACGATCTGGTAATTTGCGCTGATTATACAACTCTATCTACACTATACTCCCTTCTAACCCGTATACGTTTCACCGCGATTACAACTACGATTGAACACTGATCCCCCACCTCTCGACATATGCAACTACATGCACCAGTCACGCATATTGTATGTATTGCATTTGCTTTAATTTGTACTCACATATCTGTGATCGAATACTGAATGTAGATCTTTATAGGTAAATGTCAGATCAGATGTATTGCATTTGCTTTAATTTGTGAATACTGAACCTAGATCTTGCATTTCAGTTGTATTGCACCCGTTCACAATCTGTATTCACACTTGCATCTGCAACTCAAGCTTCTGGGCATGTAATGTGCAATGCCATCTGCGACCAGCTCTACCTCCATATACGTTATGTCAGTCTTTATTCTGCACCAGTGTGACAGTGGCTGAACACTCAATGGATCTCCCTTTATTTGTGATCTGACTCTAAGTGTTGCATGCATATCCTAACTATATTTATCTGATTGTACTTAATTGAGGCCGTTCAGCACCTGTACTCATCAGAATCTACACTCTTTCTCATTCACTATATTGCTCCAGCCCTACTTCTACTAAGTACCTCCTCACATTTGCCTAACTTGATATTGGATCAGACTACACAATGCTATAATTGACTGCTAGCAATAATTGACTGTTAGCAATCTCAATATAATAGACTAATCTGAACATTTAACACTGCCTAAGCAGCTAAAGAAACAACTACCTAGCTAGTTGACCTAGACCCTTAGTCAAGTGTTAAAACATTACTAATAGGACTAGCCTTCGAACCATACTAGTGATCACTGTAGTAACGATTCTCCAACAGTCCACTGTTTCTGACCGCCCTATTGCAGGTTCACTTCCTCCAACTATGGCCAACATCACATCCTTACCTTGTCCACTTGCTGCAAGAAATAACAGAGTCTGGGCTAGATTACCATGCCTCTACGAACCTCGAACTAGTCACCTACCCAATCACGATCACTACCTTAACAACAACCGCTCCAAAGTTAAACTACCTTATTACCCCAACAAGGCAGCCTCATCTATAACACTGAAACATACCAAGAATAAACCACCTAAAACCAAATCCAGCTTGCCTTAACTCACAATTTCCCACAACTTAGACAGAATCTCTAAAATCAATACTGCCCTAATAAATGCTAGATCCTTCGTTGCACATGCCCCAGAAATATCAGACATAATTGCTATGAATAACCTTGACATCCTAGCAGTCACCGAGTCATGGTTACACGCTGCAGCAAGTCCAGCCCTTGCACTAGCAGTCCCAGAAAACTTCAAAATTCTCAGAGCAGACAGACTTGCCGCAAGAGGAGGCAGCATTGCCATTATCGCGAAATCACATCTAGCAATTAGATTAGTACCCTCACCATCAATTACAACTTGTGAAATTCTCGCAGCCAAAGTACCAATCTCCAAATCCAGCACTTCAACAATCTACCTAGTCTGTAGACTGCCAGGACCGATTGGCTCCTTTGAGGAAGACATTTCAAGCATTCTCTCCAACAATACCAAAGAAATCTCACAGGTACTCCTATTGGGGGACTTCAACCTTGGTTTTAATGACCCAAAAGGCAAAGATTCCAAGGCTATCAATAACATGCTCTCAGAACAGAGACTCACTCAAAAAGTGATTCAGCCAACTCACGTTAAAGGCAGGACACTCGACTAGGTGGCCAACATGGACTGTGAATTATCTATTAAAGCATCAACTCCAATACCGTAGACAGATCACCATCTGATTACTTTTACAATGGCAATAAATAAACAGCCACAATCTAATCTTGTCATAGCTCCTCATCAGCCTACATGGAACTAAAAAAACATTATGACTGACAGACTACTTGCACACATTCTCCCTTCTTTGAACTCACACTCGTCTGCTTCTGATCCTAACATCCTAGTCGATGCCTACAACAATACCATGCCTAAAGCTATAGACTACATCACACCTCTCAAGCTACGTAAAAGCAAACCACGGGCACACTTGAATGCCTGGTTCACCCCACACTTAAAAGCCTCAGGCTGGAAAAATGAAAACTGGAAGTCATATAGCGACACGCCCCTTCAGAAGAAAACAAAACTACCTTAACTGATAACTATAAAAAAGAAATAATACACACAAAGAAAGACCTATACAATGACAGGATCTCCAAAGCCAGATCAAACACTAAGGAGCTATTCACTATCTAACTAGAAATGGAGGCCCCTATCCCACCTGCCGACAACATTGCCCTACCGCCAAACCCCCCGGCGCCCATTCCCCACTGAGTCCATTCAGGAATTCCTCATTCCCCATTAGGCTCAATGGGGAATTTTCGTGCTCTTACGGCAAAGTTTTGGCGGATTTCCCCCAGCTCAGAGCTGGGGTGAAATCTGCCAATCCCATGATTTGATGGACCCTTAAATGCGGTGGTAATAGCGCTACCGCCACATTTAAGTGTTACCACCAAACTCGTGATGAGGCCCAAAATTTGGTGTACCGACATACAGAACACTCTACCTAACAAAATAGTACTTCTCCAAGACAAAATAGCTAACAAGAAATATTCATTACCTAAACAGGTCAAGCAAACTCCAATCCTTGAGGATTCGATTAACAGACCAGTTCAATTTAAATTCTCTAACGTTTCTACCCTTGAGGTGGAGAAATTATTTCCTCACTGAAACCATCAAGATGCTAGGGTGATATTTGCCCAGCACAATTAATAAAAGATGCAGCCAGAGACCTGGCACCATTTGTTTCCAAACTTATCAATTCATCATTCTCAACCAACACCGTCCCAAGTAACCTGAAAGAATCATGGGTCCTTCCCTTACTTAAAAAGTAAACATTAGACCCATCCATTCCAACCAACTACAGGCCTATTACGACGGTACCTTTCCTTCTGAAGATACTTGACAAAGGAGCATATCTCCAAATCGAGAAATACATTGAAACTAACCAGCTCCTAGGCTTCAAACAGGCTTCAGGCCACAACATGGCACTGAAACCGCACTAATTGACCTAAAGACTCAAATCGAGGAGTTTAAGGACAATGGGAAAACTACCATGCTACTCATCCATGACTTGTCAGCCGCCTTTGACTTGGTAGGCCACACATTTTTATGTAAACACCTTGCCTTGGCGGCTCACTTCTCTAAGGATGCAATAGCATGGGTCCAGTTGTTCCTAAACAATAGAACCATGCAAGTCTTTTCCTCCTCAGACTCAGCAGACCCGATCCCCATAACATGTGGTGTTCCACAAGGTTTGTGTGTCTCGCCCACTATGTATAATTTCTTCAAAAAGCCGTTATTTGACAAATTGGATAACCTGGGTGTCACCTACACTAACTATGAAGATGAAAACTATACCCTCATACCTTTTTTGGGCAATTACCTCAGTGACACGGCTATTGTGAATACGATTGATCTCCTCATTCAGGTATGGATGGCCACTCATGGCCTCTGCCTGAATGACAATAAGACTGAACTTCTGATCCTCAGAACCACGGCCAACCTTAAAAAACATAATTCTGATTACTCCTCCTTCAACACTGATGGCAAAACCATCAAGGTTGTAAAAGAAGTAAAAACCTTAGGCTTTTTCCTTGACTCCACTCTAACACTGAGCAAACAAGATAACTCCTTGGCTTCAACATTAGCTTACACATGTAAGTTAATTAGGGCTTGCAGGCCACATTTATCCTCATCCAGCTGTATTACCTTAGCAAATGCCCTCATACTCTCAAGACTAGACTAATGTGATGCCCTTTACCTGGGCGCTGATAAGTGCATCCTAAATAAGATTCAAACCCTACAGAATAACGCCTTTAGAACTGCCCTAAATGTTCCTAATAAAGATCTTATATCTGAACACACATGACAAAATCACTGGCTGACAATCAAAGACAGAATCCTACTTAAAACAACTTCCTTAACCTTCAAATGCCTGAATAACACCCCCCCCACTATCCCTCACCAACCGCATAGTCAAAAAAATTTCTGATCGCCCTTCCAGGACAGCCAATTCATTTTGCCTTAATGTACCACTATTCAACTTGACCAAATATGGCGGCAGAAGCTTCCCAGTTATGGGAGCACGAACATGGAACTCACTCCATCTTACACTAGTGCTGATAAAACCTATCCTAGCTTCAGACGCAACATTCAGAAATGGCTGAGAACTAACAACACTCATCCCGGGACCCAATCCAAAGAACAATGTGCTAACTTCAAACCACATGCCACAGTATGTTTTCTGAACGACTACCTGCTGATGCCTTCGATGTACATATCATGCTGTTTGCTTTCTTCACGTTGACTACTGCATAACTTATGTAATCTTGTAAATCTTGTAACTGTAAACTCTATTTCTTTGTAACCTAAGCCTAACATCTACATATACTGCTTGCGCCCTGTTACCTCTGGGTTTGGTGTGCCATACAAATAAATAAACAAACCCTAACATCTACATGTACTGCTTGCGCCCTGTTACCTCTGGGTTTGGTGTGCCATACAAATAAATAAACAAACAAACAAACAACAGAACCCCTGCCTTTTCCAGCAGTTTGATTGCTAGCCGCTATCCACGAACAAACGCACAGTCCGCAGTTACTGTGCACATCGGCCTTAGTCTATGCACCTAAGAGGCTAGGCCTTGGTCACACCCACTGCACTGTAATGCAGCCGTGCATGCCAACACTGTCATACTGGTATATGGATTCGACAAATATATTTATGTAGTGCATTTTTTTTTTCTTCAAACGTTTGGGTAAGTTGTTATAACCATACATTGCTCTATCAGACACACATTTAAATATGCATCTCTCCTAGGGGGGTCACCTTTACAGAACGGTTGTGGAGGACATTTTAGACTTGGTAGAGCACCAGAAGTGAGCTGAAATGTGTGCACTTTCATATGGTGTACTTTATTGCACTTGTTTCACATTGTTGGCTTGTGTGTGTGGTTTGTGAGCAGGGTACACCTTATTGGTTGCATGTGTGTGGTGATTGTTAGCACGTCCTACAGTTTTGGGTACATGGGTGGAGGTGATGGAGTCAACAGTCCTGGAGTGTGTCCAGTGGGTGAAGTGTTGCAATACTGTGTGTATAGAAGTGGATAGGGTTCAAGTGCATGGTTTATGTGTTCGGGTTGTGGCCATCGGCCAGATTAGATACCTCAGGGTACAGCGCGCTATATAAGCAAATAAAACTAAAATAAAAATTGAGTACTTTACTGTATGATGAGGTATTGGTTGCCAGTAGTTAATAGAGTCTTGGGTGCAGGGGCGGGCAATGTTCTGAAGATGTTGTGGTTAGGTTGGAAGTAGTATGATAGTAAGTGAACGGAAGTGGGTAGGGGTGTCGGAGGCTGTGTTATGTTTGTGGGTTGTGGTAACTGGCAAGATGTTTGCATGCAGGGCTGTATTTGTTGCAGTGGGTGGGTTGGTATGCCGGTGGCTGTGTTATGCTTGTGGGTTTTGGTAATTGACCACATGTTCGCATGCATGGCTGCATTACGTTGCAGTGGTTCTGGCCAAGGCCTAGCCTCTTGGGTGCATGTTCGGGGGCTGTAAGTTGTAGGCAATGCACCCAATAGGCTAGGCCTTGGCCACGCCCACCGCAAAGTAATGCAGCCATGCATGCAAACACTGTGATACTGGTATATGGATTTGACAAATATGTTTGGGTAAGTTGTTATAAGCATATGTTGCTCCATCATACACACTTTTAAATATGCATCACTCCTAGGTTGGTTACCTTTACAGAATGATTGTGGAGGACATTTTAGACTTGGTAGAGCACCAGAAGTGAGCTTCCAAATGGTGTACTTCATTGCACTTGTTACACATTAGGGAGTGACATGACACCATTTGCGTTTGCAATGATTTGCCCATGATCAGACCCTTTACTTAGGCAGTGAAGTAAGACATTGCAACATGAAAGGATTTCCTTAGCATCACACATGTAAAATATGGACAATGTACGCAGCTACCCACATATAGTTGAAGGTCTACTTGACATGCCTATGTATGAAATGTTTTCATTATAGAAATGCTTTGGAAAAAAAAAACATATCCCATTACAAAAAAGTAGCATTTCAGAATGACCTACCCTTGCACTATATAACTGGTCATAGAAATATGTTCAGCAAAATTAGTATGATGTTATTCTTTTCTCCCACATTCAGCATGGAAGGTACAGTAGTACTAGACACACTACTGAGAGAGAAAACATTTACACTTCACAATGCCAGTCTTACTTGAAAGACAACGTGCTGCACAGCTGCTTGTAATCACTCTGAGTTCACATTGTTTAAGGGAGAATAGTCCTTGCTTATATCCCCCTACCTCTATTGATGTTTACCTGCTGCCATTGCATTGCTCTGTTTACAAAGAGCAACATCTTCAAATGCCACACATCCTGGGAGAGATGCAAGCCGCACATCTTGGGAGAGCTCCCCAACCCCTACCGCCTTTCTGCCCTGGCGTTCAATCAACACACAGAAGTTTCAGCTCAAGACACAAAAAGTTTTAATCAGGTAGGGAGTGAAGGCAAATTTGGCATGTTTAGAAGTCTGCAGAGAGTGCCAGCAAATCACCGGACAAAACCATCAATGCGGGTAAGTCCCTCAAAATACGGGACGGTTGGCCATCTTACTATTACCTTTGTTTTGTGTACTTTTTGAGATGCGCAAAGAACGAGCTCGGCGTTGCCATTTTGTGGTAATGCTATGTGCATTGCTTGCAGTAACTTTAAGTGAGGGCGCGGCCCTACATCACAACACTCGCCTCCATAACAGACATTAGTTGTTAACAGTAGTTGCTCAAATCGTGTACTCCTGCAATTTTCATAATGTTTGTGGGCAGCATAGCCCAACGTGCCATATGAGGACCTAGGTACGGAAAACAGGAACATAAACAGAAGCTAAAACAGACATGCTCACACAGAGCGTATGGTCCCTGTTTTGTTGGACATAGTAGTTGGTCAGAGAATATTTGAATAATTTATGAACAACACTGTGTACTGTTGCAAGTGGTTTTATTTTTCATAGAAAGTTCACAAGAAAGTGAAAGCTGCTGAAAACTACCACTTTCTTCATTTTACGGGTAACTTCCTCTGTAGAAAGCTGCCTGTGCTTTTCTGTACTTCTTTTGTCATCTGGCAAATTAGCAAAAGGATTAATTTATGGTCCTTGGTGGATCGTTTGGGAGAATACACTTTCTTTTTAAGTTAGGAAAGGTGACAGTTGGAATCTCTGTGATGTCGTTCATCATAAACGGTTGCATGTTGCTTCTTATTGCTGGAACCACAAATGGACATACAGGGCCGTAGTGGTCGTCCCAGATAACGATGAGTGAAAACACACCCCTTATGGTAATCTTGTAACGATTGTTCTACAATCTGTCTGTTGGCAAGTAGAATGTGTGACACGGGCAGTAAGGTAGAAGGTATCTGCAAATGAAGAGGAATAAGAATACATTTAAGTAACCGTTATCAGTGGCAGCGTAAAGGACAAGGGCTGTGAGGGAAGGGTGTCACAAAAAGCCCTAGGTCACCGGGTCATGGCCCTTAGGGTGAGCTACTGTGTGTTATTGTGTAGCATTGGATGTTCACCCACAGGCTTGCTGTGTTATGTAGGTGCCACTCTCCTTCCACAACTACACACATGTGATTCATCTTTCAAGCATTGCCAACACACTCTCCTTTCATGTGTTTGCTTTTTACAAAAGATGTCAGTGCCAGCTGGTGTTGTCAGACCCAGGTGCATTCTCTCTGTGTGTGCCCAAACAAACATACAAAACAAAAAATCCTCCAGGGGGACCACTCCGATTGCAGCATGTAGGAGCTGTTTTGCCAAAACATCCAACAGTAAAATATTAGCTGTCGACGTTTGTGTGCCAGCCGAGTGGTCATTTTAATACAATGAGGGCACATACAACTCTTAAGTGTTTGAAAGGTCATTACAATACAGCCAATCTTTAAGCACACGATTGAACATACGGTGTGCTCTTTCAGTGCAGGAGTTGGTTTAACTTTCAGTGTTGTGCTCTATGTATAAGTTTGAATGGGCTGCAGAACCATGTGAACAAAATGAAAAACAATCATAGCAGTCATTTAGGCTGAATGCTGGAGACATGGCAATGTAATGCAGCGTGCAAGACTACTGTTGCAAAACCCAGTAAAATGCACACGGACAAAGTCTATGGGACGGTATGTTAATAATTATGCATACCAAATTGTATCCTACTAAATTTTAATCCCTATAAACATGTTATGTACAGTTGTACTTACATAACTTCTGCAAATTCCATGGTTATTTTGTGTCGACGGGAAATTGCTCTGTACAGCGTATTGAACAGTTGCAGGCTACCTTTGCAGAAAAGATGCGCTGCGCCTATACTGTAAGATTATCTTTGATTATTTGTTTTATATTTCATTTCATACAATGTCTGCCCTTGGAGCAATTCATGCATACCACTCAAGGATATTTCACAATGAGCGTTTGTCCTGTTGAAAGAGAGGTATGTTAGGTTTTGATTCCCGACCACCATGTGGCTAAAAAAACAGATTCAGGCGCCAAAGTGTTACAATTTCATCATGCATTTCCGAATGCAAGTAGCGTAGTTACGTAAAAGTTAGTAGTACATACATGGAGAGATGAAGGTACCTTATACATGGTGCAATGAATACATAGATGACACAATATATAAATGTAAATTTACGGGCCCTATGTACTATTTATATGTGCAGTGTGTTACGAATCAATGGTGTATGTTGGCAGACTGTGTGCGCAATGGCTGCGCATACGTGGGTGGCAGGGACATCTTACGCACTTTAGTGTCTTTGGGCACGCAGATATGTGGGCTATTGTTCATCAAACAAAAGGAATTACTTTACAACTGCTTTAAAAAGTTTGTAAGTGGGATATGGTTTTCAAATTGTGTCTCCATTACACATTAAAAAAGTGAAGCAGAAGTTTGAAATACCGCAGACTTTCAAATATGGTTGCCGAGTTGTGTACCATGTGCTCCACTCCATTGTGTGCTCTATATGTTCAGTCAAATGGTGTACATAAAAACAAAGATTAACTAATGGCCTAAACGATGCCAGTGGCATGAGAGGAGGCAAATCTTGCAGAAGATAAAACAGTTACGTAAGACATATGGATGCATTTTTGTGTTTGGGTTGTGGCGATTGTGCAGATTATTGGGTAGGTTACTGTACTATAGTGTATTGATTGTGCCCAGTTATTACAGGCTTGGGTGAAGAGGACATACTGCATAGAGATTGTCCATTGTGTGGAAGTAATGTAATACTATGTGAACTGAAGTGTCCAAGGGTTAGGAGGCTGTGTTATGTGTCAGGTTTGTAGTAAGTGGGTAGATGTTTCTACGCATGGTTGTACTGTGCTGAATTTGTTGTGGCCAGGGTCTACAATACTGAGTGCATGGCTGGAGACCGTAGACTGTATGGTGTGCAGTGAAGAGTGTAGGCCGTGGGTACAAGCTGCACAGTGTAATATAGCAGTACATTGAACATTGTGACATTGGTATGTGCATTGCAGAAATATGTGGAAACATTACACTTTGAAGATTTTAAAGAAGTATGACACCAAACATTTTCTACTAACTGTTTCTATTGTGGAGGGCCGGTGCAGTTTTTGTATACGGTATGTATAATGTTGTAGTTATTGTTGTTTCATTCACTGTGGAAAAAGAATACACAACATGTTAGAGCAGGTATTTTTTGTTATTTTGTACTTCATTTCATTGCAGATATGTCTACACTTTGTGGACCCTCATAATTAGTACTTCATAAGTACTGTGCTTTAAACAAGTGTACTGCGCAATGTGTGCAGTTCTTGTGTTTCTTTGCGTAATCATTGGGTCTGCCGAAAATAAAAAAATCCATGCTGGATTAAAAAAAAAAAAGTCCAAATGTATTTGCTTTTACGTTTCACAGTCCATTACAGTAACATTTACACTGATTATAGCAATGTTTAAGGTGCACTGTTGCAGGGATTGCAATGGTGTACAATATCTGTTTTGTACATGTTGGTAGTATGGTTACAGTCAGGTAGCAGTTGGTGTATTCTAACTGTTTACCTGTTTCCTTTTTTAGCAGTGTTTCTTTATGCGTTTGGTTGCTGCTGATGTTTTGAAGTATTGTGCCATTGCACTGTGATATTGCAGAATTATGAGGGCAGTTATCTATTTTTGGTGTACTGTAACTGTTCATAGTTTGGACATTTTTGAGGATATGTTTGTAGCACTGTCGTTGCAGAAGGTTGAGTTTGGCAGTTTGAATGCTGCAATTAATATTGAAGTAATATTGTTGCTGTTAGATACCTGTTGGTGTCTTCTAACTGTTAACAGTTTCTCATTATAGGGAATGCTTAGAAGCCTGTGCATTCTTGTTGGCAGTTTCACATCTTTCCACATTCTGAAGTGCTGGTGCACCATTATGGGTTTAGGTAATGATATTTGCATACGTATTGAATTGGTATGGGTATTGTTAGACAGGTGGTGATTTTTTTGCATGGTTGGTGGTTTCAGAAGTTACTGATGTTAGTTTTACACCCTCATACTTAGTAGTTTTTTCTTTTAAGTACCATCTAGGAAACAAAATTAGTGTGATTTGTGTACACTTATTGTTTTCTGACTGTAATCATTGGGTTCATTGGGGGAAATAGTGTACAACAGACTCAGTGATGTAGTTGTTGGATAGTTACTGTATGCTAAGTTGTTCTAGTTCCACAGTGTAAAAGGTAATTTTTTTGTGTGCAATTATGTAGGTACTGGTTGGTTTTGAGGAAGTAGGGTATTCTAATTGTGTACATCAGTGAGTACATTTTGGCATCAAGAATATTAAGGCATTTGCAAGATTTGCTGGTAATCTCTGCTTTGGGGTAATAGAAGTATCATTGCATTCAAACCATGCACATTGCTTTCTAAAGTATGCATTATAGTGACCTGCACTGGTTGTGTTGCTTGTGTGGTAGATTATGGCTACTGTTGTGAAGGTTTTCTTACCAAGTGATTCCTGTCTGTGTGTGAAAGTAGTATGCTTTCAGTAATTTTTGGATCCATCTGCATTGTATCTTAAAAGCATTAATGTTATGTATTGGCTATGTGATTGCATATGTATGGTTGAACGATTATCGGAATTGCAAAAAGTACACAATATGCTATGGATTGCATTTTGTACCAGTGGCTGAAATGCAGTGGAATAACAGTTAGTTATAGATACATAGACAAATGCCCTTGTTAGGGACGTGTTCCTGAATGACATGGTTGCAGAGATTGCATGATTTTTCCACATGTAGGAAATCTGAAAGATTTTATTTATGGGTATGTTTTTGCTTTCCAGTATTTGCAGTAAGTACATTAGAAATTCTTGTGGATCTTCTTGTCTGTTTAACATGAATTTCACCATTCCAACACAGTAGTCCAATTCCTGCCTTATTCCTAAAACACTGTAAGTGTTTTCAGGATTATTTGCTGCATTTCTGTCAAGGATTAGCATTTGTAAACACAACTGGTCTGAGCCGTTTAAATACATGTTTTCAACAATTGCTGGCATTTGGAATAGCACATTTGCTACATTTGCATAGCAATTTACACCAGTTGTAATGGATAATTTGAATGGACCAGGCAATTCTGTGTCTGAGTACTTTGGTGCAAGTGCACGTAGTTGCTTTGAAGAGGTACTTCTCTTTGTGTGTGGAGTTCGGTATGTGTTGTCCTTTTCAGTCCATTTTTATGTGTTTTGGTACTTGATGCAGTATGAGCTGATTTCACTTTCTTTGGTGGTACTGTTGGGAGATCATTTAGAACTTCTGATTGTATGAGTTTTCATTTAAAACCTTTGTGTTTTTGAGGAACAGGGTACATTTTGAGATTGGGTATGTAGAGTGTACATAGTCTATTGTACTCAATGATAAAGGAATGTCAGTACTTACTGCACTTACATCAAAATTGACTAGATATAGTCCTTCAAGTGTATGTAGGCATATCATTGCTATGTAACTCATGCCTTATTTAAAGACTGTGCTGCCAACATCAATTAATGCTTGATCTACGGTTAGACCTTGCAATTTATGAATAGTCACTGCATATGCTAGCGACAGAGAAAATTGTTCTCTGTGTACATACATATCTTTGAAAAGATGGAATCAAGCAGTTGTGTGTCCTAGCCTTTCAAATTCTGAAAGTTTGTCAAACTGGATGTTGACAAACTGAATGCTGTTGTCACGTGGGTATGTCTGGAAGCCAACAACTGTACCAAGTGCTCCATTAATTAAACATTGCTCTACGGCAAGGTTACGCTTTAGCATTACTCTACAGTTTAAACATGATGTTAACATTTTCTCCAAGCCAGATGTGTTGGAGATAGAGTTTTCTAAGTTCTTTAGTCGTGCTATGGCTTGTTGACACATAGGTATTGTCATAACGTGTACGACCAGTTTGTCTGTGGAGTACATTTGCACTAGTGGTTGCATTTCCTTTTTCAGCATTGTTTCATTGAATTGTGCACAGCTGGCTAGAGTTGGTATTAAGGACATACAGTTGATATTTTTGTGTGCTAATTGTTCCATGACATCAATAGAACATGTGTTATGGCTGTATAGCTCATGGATGCTTCTGGTATTTGGGGTAGACTGCACTTCCTTTGACAGTACCCCAATCCAAATGTTTTTTTAAAATGTTGGCGTAGGTGAGGTCTGCAGACTGACGCATGTTTTCAGTAATTAATCTGTATTGGAAATGTTGCCAGAGATTTACATTCCCATTGCTTCCAAGAGATTTACGGCACAGTTTGTGTCCTAAGGTTTTAAAGATAGGTTCACCTTTCACTGGTGTTAATTTAAGGAGATCTCCGAGAACAATGACATGTTTCCCTCCAAAGAGTTGTTCATAGTCTGTTTTAAGGACCTCTTGCAATCTGAGGTGAATCAAAGCCAACATTCTGTTGGAAAACATGCTCATCTGATTTATTATGAGTGTTTCCATTTGTTTCAAAACTCTGCGTAGCTCCATAGGAGCTTCTGCTGAAAGTTTGTAGTTGTCTAATTTGTTTTGGTGTTCTACTGGAAGGAGTAACAATCAGTGTTAAGTGATAGTACCTATGTTGTAGGCAGCTACACCTGTGGGGGTGGTTACAACAGCTGAAAGGTTTTTGTTTGCTGATTGTTGGAGGAACTTACTGATAATCTTTATTAAGAATGTTTTGCCTGAACCAGCTTAACCACTTACATAGAACAGTACAGGTTTGTAGTGTTCACAGGTAAAGGTTTTAGTTTCATGCTGTATACCATCTTCAATTTCTTTAATTACTACTATAAAAATGGTACGCTGCTCATTGTTTAGTTGTGACTTTAGTAGAGAAAATTCTTCGGCAGATTGCTCATACTGACACATGGTGTTCTCTACTTCTGTCATGGCTTATTCTGCCTCATTTGCTATGAGTGGCTGTCCAAGTGGTCCTTGGCTTCCTGTCACAGAAGGTTACTGCTCTCAGGAGTGTCTACATTTAGTTGTGCTTGAAGTTCTTCTTCTTGTTGGTGTTCATTGTCCAAAATGGTTTTGTACCGTGTAAAGTTTATATATTTTATGGTACTTTCATTTGCATTGAAAACATCTTCATAAGAGGCATGGGTGTCTAATAAATCATCTTCTTTTCTCCATGGTTTGAAAAGTTGCAGTAAAACCATGTAGTACAGTTCCTTGTGTTGAGGAGTTTTTAATGATAACTTCATATGTTTAATCAGGCTGTGTTTGGTAAGTTTCACCAGGCTGCCTTCACAACTTTCTACTCTTTATCTACCTTTTTCCTCAATTTGGTTCAATGTTGTTTTTCTATGAGAAGTTCTGGGCTATGTGGTACAGGCACATGATTTCTAAAGTAATACTACTGTAGGGTGGTATGTGTCAATAAGTTGTTTTTCAAAATGTACTGGCATTTGGGATCGCTTTTGGCTATTGCTTCTGTGTTTTTGTACGATTTTACAACTCTTTTTCTGGATGCAGCAGGACCAAGGCTTAGCCACACTATGTTTTGAGATTTCCCATATAAGGCAATGCTGGTGAAACAGTCTGTGGCTTTGTAGCAGCCACATTCTCTATGGAGCAGCATTTTTATGCCAAAGCTGTACAATTTCTGGGACCTTGTTTTGTCAGATGATACGTCATCCCAGAGCACTTTGAGCTCTGTTTTCTCTGCTTTGGTTAATTAGGCTATGACACATCATGCAACTGCAGTGGAATTTTCAGCAATATACTGTTCATCTGCATTTGCATTCCATAGGAGGGCAAACATTGCATTGTAATCATTGATGTACTTTGATGCTTCGCTCCTTTTTATGCAGTATGTGTTCTTAGGAGATTTTCCTTTCACATTTTGTCTATGGGGGAGGGTCCCTATTCGGACCCTACAAAGACATGAAGCTGTTTTCTTGGCCTGTTGTTGAAACTGGTCTAGGGAAACCAAAACACCATCTGGTGTAGTATTTGCCTCTGTTCTTATATTTGCGTCGACATACTTGCCACACTTGTGTCTTTGGAATTGCAAAATCTTTGCTCTTAGGTCACTATGTGCACTTTACATAGGGATTTCACAAGTGACATATTTGTGAATGAACTGCAAAACAGTTTCATCGTCTCCTCACCAAATTTAGGAGAATTCTTACTCCACAAAAGCATGTGGATGTGTGGTGCTCCTCTGGCTTGATATTCTTTTCTCCAAAAGAACTGTTCAACTTCTCCAAAAGGAGGAAGTACTTTATTGCAAATCAAGTGCAGCATGGCAAGGTAGCAATGATGAAAGTAGCATGAAACATTTACTGGATCGAGAGAGCAAAGCTCTTCTGGTGTTTTCATGTCTACACCTGTTTTGTTTTTGCTTGCTATGCATATGCCATGCTGTCAGTCTAGAAAAATGGATACCTCTCATGATTGATGGCAAACGTATTTTGGTGGCCGAAGGCCAACAGTCTCATGCACTATACAATAGAAATACAGGTTTCCGAGTTTACCAATGAACGGCCATTTTGATTTAACAAGGATCGCCATTTTGTTTTCTAACAATTGCTCATTGCTTTCTGTTCAAATTGCTTCGCAGCACATTTTCTGCTTACACTGCTTGAATGTTAATATTGTTGTCTGAATGTGAAAGGACAAGGCTGCAGGGCCTTGAGGCTAATAAGAGTTCATTGAAACACAACGAAGGCCGCGCCCGGAAGGAATGCCCGGCTCCCTCCCGAATGTAGCCTTGAAGCAGAGCCGCAGGGCATTTAATCATTTCACAGCTTCCAGCCAGTCTCGTTATATGGTAGAATATGTTAGAATAAAGCAGCTAAACGCTTGAATTATGCTCTTCTTTCAGCCCCACCTTTACCCAGCCCTGTAGAGTGAGTCGGCTCCCAGGACACGAATAGCACCTCATAGATAGCAAGGTCTGGCATGTGACTCTTCCCCCGTATGTAGCTTGCTTCCAAGAATAGAAGCACTGTGTTCTGTTGAACAAGTAAAAGAGGTCTCCGCAATTGCAAAGTTGCATATTGTTACTAGAATAGATATTTGAAGGTGTCATATTCGTCGAAATTGTCCATCATCGAACCGAGTTCAAAGAAACCCAATAAAGTGGGGTGTTAAACATGTCACAGTTGATTGTATGATATGCATTTTGTATATATGTAACTGATGTACGTAATTTGCTCTCTTGCGTCCCTCGAGGTCTAGAGATACACGTCGCAAGGCGTGAGACCGAGTTGGCCAACTGAGACTATTTGCTTTGTAATAAACCCTAGCTTTGGGAATACAACCTCGTGTCTGGCATATCTATCGTGTGTGGTGACTTGCCATGTTTCCATAGACGTGAGGGACCCCTAGGGGCCCCTTTCAATGCATCCTCTGCACAAACAATGTGGGTGGCCCAACGTTGCGTAGCATACACCGTACATCTGCGTGCCATCGGAACCAGACCTCATTCGTAACACGCATGTTTGCCAAGAGATTTGTAATACTTGTCTGTAAACTTCATCCTTCTCTTGCACCTTTTGAAGTAGCTGTGTAGCAGGCATGTTTTGAAAATGGGAACCTGTTTTCAATGTGTGGGCAACTTCATAACATAGCGTTACCAGTTCACTTTCAAAGAGCAGGTGGAATATGTACTCCACGTTCTGTCTAAATTTAGGGTCTTCAGAATACATTCGTAAACAGCGTTATTCTTATGCTGTTATTTGTGAGCATCTTTCATCATATCTTCCACCTTTTCCAGTCTGGAAGAGTAGAGGAAAGGCTTGTGCTTCTACACATTTTTCCCATACTGATTGCCGTTCCTTTGGCTTGCCACATTTGATATCTTTCTAATGCATTGTCTATGGTGTCTTTGGAGTGCAGTGGGTGAATTGTATTGTGATCTAAAATATTGGAGGCTGTAGTAGGATCTAGAAGTTCAAATTGCCCAGTTGTTGAGGAGTCCTGAATTAATTTGGTGGTTTCTCTCAGGTTTTCTTCAATGTTTATTCCTTTGTAGTACTCATTGTTCTCTTTAAGATATTGCAAGTCTTTCCTAACTTTGTTTACGTCCACTAGTTGCTGCAAATTTGTTTTGTCTTTTGTAGGTACACCATTTACCAGGATAATTAAAGATTGCTCTATTGGCCTTGTAGAGTGTCTATATTGTCTTTGAGATCTAATGGCAAATAAACTACTTTCCCACAAATGCCTCTTAGTAATTTGGTGGGAGGCAATTATGCAGTTTTTGGTTGAATTCGTATTATTGTTTGAAATGGGTGTACTGTTTGCATTATAATGCTTTCATACAAATTAAGCTGTTGGAGTGTGTGACAGTGGAAATATTTCCAAATTATTACTGATACTGATTTGGTTATTGTCAAGTTTTGCAGTGCAGTATATGCACAGTATTGAGGTGTTAGTAATTTTGTATTTGTTTTCTGCTACAAGGTAGAGAGATAATTGAAACTGAAAGTGAGCATCCCCAAAAATGCAATAGCAACTCCCCAACGAGTCAGTAATGGACACACCCCAGAAGGGAATGAGACCAGGACCAAGTGCGGGTGAAGGTAAAAAGTAAAGTTTATCCAAAACCAAAATAGTGCAAGCAGAGAACTCTGCAAACTCCGAGAGCACTCTGCCAGAACATCAGAAAATGCATATTCTATTACAAAATCACGCCGTCTATGATGTATGCTATAGGTGTTACATTGAGTTTCGGCCATTGGACAAGGGGAACAGGACAATATCCATTCTGTAGGTGCTCTCGGATTGGCTGGCACGGTGCTGGTTAATTCATGGAGCACGTGAGACAGCTGGGCTCATCTGGGTGACGTGCAGGGTCAGGCTAAGTGTCCAAATCATGAAGATATATCCTACATAACAGCATCATCTTGCCCAGCAAGGTGCTTTGCCTTGGCACGTATCATCAAAGAACAGAACCTAATCACATTCAGATGCCACTACATGACGACTTGACACGTAACCTGGGTTACTTTTTCTTTTCCTTTACAGATCCTCGCTTCAATGTTCCAAAGAAGCAAACGCTCATACTAGTGTTTCCTTCTCTCGGCTGTAGCCATCGCCATCACCCCCTGTATTCTGAATGACGTCATCATTCAGGCTGAGAAACCCATGAGAGCGGAGCTCCCAGCTCCAACAAACATTTCTGGAACCCAACCAACTCATAGACATGGACTTCCACGAGCCCCTTCTGTAATCCAGCCACATAACAAAGGTACTTCCATTGCACCTTTCTCCCATCATCTGCCAGCATGTTCATCTACATGACTCCGTGACACATCATTTTCTTATTTAGACTTTAACCAAAGTCACTTAAATTTTCAGCACCTCACATCGCCTTTAACGCTACACTGAGCTCCAGTCCACTGCAGCTCCTCACAGCTCCCTGTAGCGCTTCCTTGACACTCCAGCCTCTGCCATTACGGACAGTTGTTGTGGTCTGGGTTGGTTCAGCGAGGGTTGTTTTTGTGTTTTGTGTTTCAGGTCTATCGCCTAGTTGGCCACTTATTGTCTTAGGTTCAGTTAACAAGTCACGTTAACACAAGACAAGATAAGATGATAAGGAAGGACACCGGCTCTCCACACCCCTGAAGCCACCTCTGCTCACTCAGCTCCAACTGTCACCACTCGCGTACCATGCTCCAACTCCATGACGTCACACTTGCCTGCACTCAAATCAGACACACGCCCAACACCACGCACACAATTATGGCACATCCTCCTCCCTTAAACCTCAACACAACAAATGAGTGGAATACTGACCAGCAATATTCCAAACACCATGACAACATATACACTCCAGCCCTTATCACTAAGTGACCAACTAGGCGATAGACCTGAAGCACAAAAGACAAATACAACCCTTGCTGAACCAACCCAGACCACAACAACTGGCCATAATGTGGTATCACAATAACTAAACTGCAATACCAACACAACAACCAGCACCTACCTAACACAGTATCACTGTAAACAAACCACAAACCCTTCACAGAAATAAAGCTAACCAAGCACCACCTTCCAACCCCACTGAAAATCCCAAAAACAAATATAAACAGCGATAAGACCCACCAAATTGATACAAGGGCCTAGATATCACCAAAATATCACCTAAACCACCCCACGCTACATGGACCCTCAAGGACAAAAATAATAAACAAAGCACAACCACCGGTACCAGGTCTGCCACACCTGGACATTCCACAGATCCACAAGGGCATCTAACTAACGAACCCAATGCATGCAAGCACTTACACCTGCTGCCCTATTCTGCCCCCTAGGGCCTTAGGCCTGCCACACCTAAGCACAAACCAGCTCACCACGAGCACACCCATCACTTCCTGCCACGTAAAAACTGGGAACCCCCTCCACTTAAACAACAACCCAAACCAGTAACACCACCCACTGCACATCATGAATTAATGCATAAGATGACCTAACCAAACACCCTAAATGGTAAACACCATTGCGGCAAAAACTAAGCGTCAAAAGACAGAACTCACATGTAGTAGGCGTGAAACACCACCCGCACATAAACCGCCCGCCATTATGACATATCAAACCCCTCCTAAGCAATACCAAATACAGCCATAATCCATAACTGCACCACTACACATTAACCAACCAGCAGCTCAACTTAAACCTGAACACTGCACACAGGTTGATAATGAATTAGACCATTTCCACATGACACATAAGATCATGTAGCCTTCCCCGTGACCACATGTCCAATCGCCGCCAAGGGACCGTGGATCTCTAAACACGGAAAATGCACTACCCTTGCAATCAATCAGACATGCGCCCAATACCACGCACGCGATTATAACACTCTGCAGATTAATCATTGACGTTGACAGAAATACATGTGATATGTAGCCACCCCCCGACCACATGTCCAAGATCCACCCGACAACCGTACCATGAATCCCTTAACACAGAAAATACATTAGCTCTGCACATTAACTTTAATATTGCCATAGCCCAATATTGTGCTGACCCGATCCACAGTGCGTTTCCGATCCAGAAACCCAGCACCATAGCCCAATATTGTGCCAACACCGATCCTCAGTGCGTTTCAGATCCAGAATCCCAGCACAGACTGTAGGCTCTGCAAATCCCGGTTCCCTTGTGAAAGCCACTAAAACAAAATTTAGTAACCAAATGTGTCCCCATATTTGTCCCAAGTTTTTTTTTTTTTTACTCCAGACCGAAAAACAGTCAGGAACCCATCCAAAGTTCCAGGTGCGGTCCTTAACCTAACCCATACCTGAAAAGAAAACCACATAACATACTGTGTACCATTACATTTCATGTAAAAACAGGGCCTAACACCCGCAGCTACTGCATAAACTTAACATCCACACGACAACAGCTCCCACAACTAGCCCCCAAACCCTGGAACTGTAACACCTAACCCCTAGACAGACAGGCCACACACGAACATAAACGCATACACAATAATACATTCCAAGCATACCAACAAAACCTAGGCACAAACAACGCCTACCTCCCCAAAGTTACTTGAGGAATCATATTGCGATAATGCCTCCTTCTGGATCCTCACCCAGCCTTTGTACGTCACCGAAACTGTTCGAGACACAAGGATCTCCACCATCTTCTGGGCACCATTGGACCAAAAGCTTGAGCTCGCGATCCAAACCACCATGCAAAACCTCTGCACTGCACCAACGCCTCCTGACCGGCCAATGCACAGACCATAGACCACCTCCTCCATTGCTCCGACACCCCTTCGCCCTAGTGGTGTCCACATTTCGCGCTATCCAATTTGCACACGTGCCACACCGGCCATGACCTCCATTGAGGTTAACAATGCCCTCCATAGCCGGCAGCATTGCCATCAGGCACTGCGCACTGTACTTTTTCATAGTACCATAAACATTTTCTTCACAGTACCATAAAATTAGTGCCCCCTGACTGGGACTGTTCTGGGTACTCAAAGTCCCAAGATTCACTGAAGCAAATCAACTTCCATAAACAAATGGAGCCGCTCTTCTCTCCGCCGATCAGGGTGATTTTCACTCCGCCAATCAGAAGCCAACTGGTAATCAGCGTAGCCACCCCGCCCCTTAGCGACATGGGCGGTGAACAGACCTGTCGAGTGAACCACAAAGCCTCTTGCTGAGTCACATACTGGCCCTTCAGGTGAACCGCAGCTGGACAGCGTCTCCCAATTTGGCCCATCTCCGTCCTCTTCTCTCCTGAGCCTGACCACATAGAACGTTGGCAGCCGTCACCTGCAGGTAACTACCAACCACCTTGGCCAAACAGCAGCGCGTTAAGGCAACAGCACCCAGCTGCCTCTAAAACGACCCAGGGAATGGGGAATACTAACAGGGGGGGACGGTGTCCTGTCTTGTCCAATCTGCACCCCCCCACAGCAGCAATATTGTTACACACGTGTCCACTTTCAACTTCTCGTCGCCAGTGATGTAAAGAATGTGCTCCCGGTCTCCAGTACTATATAAATTACATTTATTGTCTTAGGTTCAGTTAACAGAAGACAAGATAAAACAATAAGGAAGGACACCGGCTCCCCACAACACTGAAGCCACCTCTGCTCACTCAGCTCCAACTGTCACCACTCGCTTACCGCATGGCAGCTCCATGACATCACACTCGCCTGCACTTGAATCAGACACGCGCCCAACACCACGCACACAATTATGGCACAGTGCGGGACCAACTGAAACGTTCCGCATGTCAGAGTGGATTTATGTGTGAAGCGCTCCCGGGCTAAGGCATTTGTCAGGCCGTTGTGGAAAGCGGCAGGACAAAAGTGCCAAAATGCGGAAGACTGCCTGTATGCAGGTGACCGTTCGCCCGGGTGGGTATGCTGGTTTGTGGTGTGTGTCGTGGTGCAGGGCTTTGGGGAAGAGGTGTCCCGGTGCTGTAGTCTCCAGAGATTCTGCAGCCATCTGCGTGCGATGGAGATTATGTCTTGGCCGTGTCTCAAGAGAAATGATGACGTTGCCCTTTACGGAGCATGCGTTCCAGCTTTGTGCTTGGTGGTGGCGGCACGGAGACCCTGGTGTGGCAGGCCACGGTGGAAGGTGTAGTAGTCATTTTGTGGTTGTTGGTCCTAGCATGGTTGTGAGGTTGTTGCATTTTCTTGTGATTGTAAAAGGGGGAGGATGTGTCGTATCCTGTATGTTAATAGTGATGTCTGAGTGCGTTCACGGCAGCTTGATCCAAGGAGGTGGATGTTCCTGTTGATGGGGAACATTTTTTACTAGTGAGCAATATATATGTGTGCCGGCTGTATTTATGGGCGAAGTGTGTACGCATAGCATGGGCCCGTGTTAGTGAGAGTGGATGCGCGTTCTGTAAATTGTGTATGAGTGTATTTGGATGTGCGTTTGTGGGTCGTAGTGCAAATTGCAATGTTGTGCGAGCAAGATTTTTTAGTTCTTTCTTTAATTCCCAAAAATGCATTGTGTTAACCTATTTCTTGAAGGTGGGTCTGAACTTTTGGGATTTTGGACTCGTGGGTGGGGTATTCGCCTGCAAAGACCTGTGGTTGATGGTCTGAACAATGTGTGCTAAGGTAATGTGTTAATGTCTGCTCAGGCTGACTGCGGCAATCCGCCAGGTCTAGTCTGGCGTGCCGCCCCCAGGAGCACGGGAGCGGCGGCAGTCAGGAGCGGCATAATACAGTCTCCCTACGCCATTCAGGTGGGCCACGGCAAGCAGTCAGGTCCGGGTGACATGTGCAGCTCCCAGGAGGGGGCGGCTGCACATTGGTCTGTGGCTGATTAATCTACTGCATACTGGCACGCGACCGCTGGCTGCCGATGCATTGCATCCGGCCCCAATCAGGCAGCTGCGGTTGTTGTTCCTTGAAGGCGACTGTGTCCAAGGGGTGCTGTTGGTTCCGGGACAGCTCCTCCTCCGCACTTGGTACAAGTCCCGACTCACACTGGGACCGCAGCCAGCACTTAAAAGTCTCCTCCAATTGACAGCTCCTCCTCCAAACTCAACAGGGCCCCCGTTGCTAGGCCCTTCCGCTGCCTCTGTCACCACCCTGCTTGCAAGCTATCCACAGCCACACCTCCGGCCACCTGGACTTGACGTGACCTGCACTGGACTCTCAGGATCCCCGACCTGGATCCTGACCTGGAACTTCACTGCACCGCCCGGCCTTCAGCTTCCTACTGCTGGACAGATGTCTCCCAGGAAGGCAGCGCTGCATTAAAGAAAAGGTTCGCTTTCGGCAAGAGGATTAATGTGTTACTGGAGCGATAATCCTCTTGCTGAAGCAAACCTCCAGTTTCTTTAATGCAGTTTCATATGCACTCACTACTCTCTCTCCTTCACCGCTGCCAGGAAGAGTCACATCCTCACCCGGCAATGACGGAAAACTCGTAACCCCTCAGTGCCAATGCAGTTCAACAATGCTGCTTCCTTCTCGTCATCATTAAATTTGGCACCACCAGCTGCCCTCAAATACACTTTGAATGAGTCAACCCACTGGTTCCACGGGGCAGCTGGTTCACCTGGCATCGGTAAAAATGCTGGTGGGGGTCTGGCCACCGTGTGCAACATGTTTAGAAACCAGGGTACCAATGGCCACTTGCACAATGCAATTCCAATCCCAGTACACTAACAGCTTCACTTACTGTGAAAAGTATATCCGCTCACCTGATGTATTCAATGTACTCGTACTGTATTTGTATGCAGCTCACCCAGCATTAAACTCCGGTCTCAAATTCAGTACTGTGTCCAATGAGGAGAGAAAGTAAAAGCGGCCGTGTGCAGAATAACAAGGATGCCCACTGCCACTCGCCTTTTGCAGTGAGTGTAACAAAGTGGTATGGTCATCAACACACCTGAGCCAGCAGGTAAGTTATATGGATGTATTAGTTATGTAGTACAGAAGAAACGCTGGCACATCCTTGCCAGCCAGCTCTCCTTCTCCAACTGCTCTCCATGGAACACATATTCAGATCACAACACTCCAAGCACAGTGACATCACTGCATTCCACACTCCTACTTAGCCAAAGCCAACTATATGGCACCCTTAATTGTACCATTGGCCCTTTCCACCAGGCCATTTGCATAGGGATTATACAAATCTGTGCAATGATGTTCTATACTGCACTGTCCAAGAAATTCCTTCATGGCACTGGAGATAAATTGTACCCTATTATCCGTGACTAGACTGGCTGGTATCCCTTCCCTATCAAAAACCTTCTTTAAGAATGCAATGACACAATTGATGGTGACTCTACAAAATTCCGCCACCTCAATCCACCTGGACGTGTAATATACAAGGACCAAAAAAAACCTACACTCTGGCAGCAAACATTTGAAAGGAACCATTATATCTAGAGCTACGATGGACCAAACCTTCCTCGGAATTTCAACAGGATGAAGAGGTTGGGGATACATCCCCTTGCTCTTATCGCTCATGCCACAGGCTTGACAATCCCTCACCATAACCTCCACATCACGGTCCATGGAAGGCCACCAGTACTCCTCCCACAGCCTCCTCTTGGTCAACAATGTCCTAAATGTCCCTCATGGGCCAATTCTACAATCCTACCTCTCAAACTAACAGGTGGCACTAACTTGACCCCTCTAGACACACCCCATGGACCCACAGCCAGCTCACCCAACATACGGGTATATCCTTTTCCTTCTGGTATATCCATGTCTGACCCCCAATCCTTGCATAAATCTTAGAACACATCTTCCAGAGAATAACATCCCAACACTCCACTCACTCTGACATCACCACATTCCATGTAACAGTGATGTCACCACCTCACCTCAGATACACATTACAACACCTCTCCCTCCTTTCATTTCTTGAACACGGACAAAAATTCCACTAAAACCACCAATGAAACAAACCCTTACATACACGTTTGGCCAGCACGATATGTACCAACTAACCAAACTCCACTGACGACAAGAAAATGCCACCCGGATCTCACCAATGACCCTCAACACGCCAGATTTATGACACTAGGGAAATGTGCTCAACCACGAAACCATGGGACAAACAATACCTACATGGCACCCAAGAATACACTATCTAACTGTGCCGCCAACAAAGACCCTTTTAACCAAGTAGGTCACTGAATTGCGCAAAATAAATAAATAAACATTGTCAAAGTCCCACAAACCCCAAGGAGCCCCATCAGAACCTCCGCTGAATGTACCTTCAGCTAACCCAGCTTTGTAGTGAATCCCCACAAAAATGAAAACTGTTACCCAATTACCAGGAAGTTCAAGTCCATTCCTTAACCAACCCACAAAACCTGAAAAATTAAAAATGCAATAATAATACAAACAGTGTAGAAGATTAAAGATAAAGCAGCACATTTTTAAGTAGTGCGTCCGACTGTGTTCTGCTGGATGATGCAAAGCACGTTGAAAGGGAGAGTTCTTCGGGGCATAAAGTTTTCTCATGCACATAGGCATGCAGAACTGGCATTGTATGAGAGGCCTACGATGTTTGTAGGAGTGGCCTGCAAGGCGGATTTATATCCTTTTAATGTTAAGCTGCGTATTAAATTGAGTATACCGATATGCTGTATTGCCGAAGTTTTTGCAGAAGGCATGAAGGTATAGGAGGGTAGCGCCTTCCACATTAGTTGTGAAGCTTGAAGTGATGGGATAGCATCCACGGTAGAGGGTGGGATAGCGTCCCCATTATAGGAGGGTAGCGCCTTCCACATTAGTTGTGAAGCATAAAGATATAGGAGGGTAGTGACTTCCACATTGGTTGTGAAGCATGAAGTGATGGGATAGCGTCCCCAGTATAGGGGGGTAGCTCCTTCCACACTAGTTGTGAAGCATGAAGTGATGGGATAGCGTTCCCGGTATAGGGGGGTAGCTCCTTCCACATTAGTTGTGAAGCATGAAGTGACGGGATTGCATCCACGGTAGAGGATGGTATAGCGTCCCCGGTATAGGAGGGTAGCACCTTCCACATTAGTTGTGAAGCATAAAGTTATAGGAGGGTAGCGCCTTCCACATTGGTTGTGAAGCATGAGGACTGGTGTGTTCTGGGGAGTTTAGCGGCACACAGGTCGGTGTGCAGTTTCATCTCGCCAAGGAGTATTCCTCAGGCTCCAGCTGTGAGGGCCAGCTGACCGGGCGGCGCTGTGAGCGGACTCCATCTGGTGTGCGGGACCAACTGAAACATTCCGCATATCAGAGCGGATTTATGTGTGAAGCGCTCTGGGGCTGAGGCATTCGTCAGGCCGTTGTGTGAGGCAGCAGGACAAAAGTGCCGAAATGCGGAAGACTGCCTGTATGCACCTGAGCGATCGCCGAAGTGGGCATGCTGGTTTGTGCTGTGTGCCGTGGTGCAGGGCTTTGAGGAAGAGGTGTCCCGGGGCTGTAGTCTCCGGAGATTCTGCGGCCATCTGCGTGCGAAGGAGATGTTGTCTTGGCTGTGTCTCAAGAGAAATGATGACGTTGCCCTCTACGGAGCATGCGTTCCAGCTTTGTGCTTGGTGGTGGCGGCACCGAGACCCTGGTGTGGCAGGCCAGGGTGGAAGGAGTAGTACTAATTTTGATATTGTTGGTCCTACCATGGCTGTGAGGTTGTTGTATTTTCTTGTGATTGTTAAAGGGGGAGGATGTGTAGCATCCTGTATGTTAATAATGATGTCTGAGTGAGTGCAAGAGCTGTGTTGGAATTTGTGGTGTAGCGGATTGGCTCAGTTGAGAATGGTTTCTCAGCTGGTATGAGTTTTGTTTTGGTAACTATTATGGTAATATTGCAATTGTGATGGGTCTCTACCATGGGTGTTGTGTTGTGTTAGAAATGCAAGCTCTGCAGTGGTGCTGTGCATCTTGGTTGGAGCACACGTTGCGGGAGGAGCGGTCCAGTGGGGGCGATGGCTGGTGAGGTGCCAGCTGCAGTCCTGGTCTGTGTCGGGTCCTGTACACGGTTGGTGCATAGGGGTGGGAGGCGTCCGGTATGGAGCGGGACTGTTTCTGCAAGGATCTGGGCAGGCTGGGTGGTGTGCAGTTTAGGGCCGCACAGCAGGAGCGGTAGTGGTGACATGGAAGACCCCAGTCCTCTTGGCATTGGTGTGCCAGTCAGAGGTGTTTCCTCTGTAGTGCCGGCGGCAGAAATGATGATGTTGGCTGGAGGTGGGCCGGCGTCGGTGGGTGGAGGACAGACTCTGCATACTACACCTATATCCCTCCTCTCACTTCTTTTAGTATCGCTTGCACTTGATACTCAAGTGTCTGTCTTAATCCGAGACCCTCCGGACCCGGTCTCTCCAGGCGCTGCCCTGCACTCAATGGCCGCCCCCGGCGAGCGGTACGGTGGGTTTTGCAAGGTGGAACCCATACGCTCCCGCCCTACTGCGTGCGCACATCTAAGTGTACTGGTTAGGTAGGCGGGCAGCTCTCTTGAGGGGGCGCGCCCTGGGTCTCCACTATGGCCGGGGATGTCTCGTGCCAACAAGGAATAAAGGGACAAAATCACATCCTGGGGTCACCACTTGAAAGTGAGCCTCCCCCAAAAATGCAATAGCAACTCCCCAATGAGAGTCAGTAATGAACACACCCCAGAAGGGAATGAGACCAAAATATTCCAAATATTCAGTTCCAAAATATTTCCTTTGGATGTGGTCTATTTGTTCGAGCAGCTGTTTGGCTGTACCGTGTAGGATAATATCATTAAATGATCCAGTGCTAAAGCTGGACTTTTTGCATAGTACAGTTTGTAAACGAGATTTCTTACAGTAGAATGGTGTGTTCCTAACATTTTGATATGATTGAAGGTGCTTTTGCAAGCAGGTATAGAAATGCAGGCTAGGCAATGTCCTCCTAGTCCTGTGTATTTGCGCACTGGAAAGGAGTCCATCGTTTGTAGTATTTTCATTTTTCCTTTATAATTGGCTTTCACGTAGTGATTGAGGAACTGCTGCAAAGATTTTATAGAGTTTTGGCGAAAGTTGCACATTGATGTGCAGGGCCATTTGTAGATGTGGCGTATTGGTTCGGTGGAATGGAGAGTGGAATCTAAGTTTGATGGGGATATTTGTGATAGCAGGGTTTCTTCTTCCATTATGGTATTGTCTACCTTTTCATACCCTAGTCCACTGCTATGTAGGACAATTTGGTTTGTTTGCTCTTGTTTGTATGATTCTTCATTGAAGTATGGCTCTGTTCTGGTGGTGTGACTACACTCATCTGTACAGATGTTGCCAAAGGTATCTATGCTGATATTGAGTTTGTTTTCATTCTGTTTAAAATAAATATATAGTTGAGGAGCATTGCACTTGCTACAAGAGCTTCCAGGATTACTTTTCTGCAGTAGGTTTTAAGGGTTGAGTGTGATTTCTCCCCTCTATTTATAAGGTTCTGAAGGACTCTATGGTAGAACATTTTTTGTAAAATACATTTTTTGTAATGCTTCCTTGTAGTAACATTACTATGGGTACGTGCTCTGTTAGCAGTAGTGAGTGTTGCACTCTTTTTAGTACACTTTTTTCATTTCTACATTTTGATATTCTGGTAGGTGCTTTCGTTTTAGTTAGTGACTGTATTAGCTGATATCTTTGAACTTTCTGTACAAATTCTGCTAGGGGTAGATGGCTAATTTCTATGCTTTTAGGTTGAGCTGATCTATGTCTGCGTTGTTTTCTACAGAGTTGCTGTTTGGTAGGCATTCTGTGCTAACTGTTGGAGAAAAAAGGAAACTGCAGATTTTTAAAAACATATGTGTGCACTGTGCATGAGTGGTTGAATATGAGGGTAGGCATATACATACAGGTGTGTGATTGTGTAATGGGCTGTAACTTTAGGTTGGGAACGCTATATTGCTATCTCGGGGGTTTGTATAATGGTGGGAAGATGATAATATAAATTGAGGAACTGTAGAGGTGCAATGAGTAAGAATGAAGCAAATACTGGTGGGTTGATGGAATTGTGTATTTTACAATACAAGAACACTGCACTCTCTCAGTAAGACGTAAAACACTATGATGGTCTTGTACTTACTTTGTTGGTTGTTGACAGTCGGTGTATTCTAGGTTGTATTTTCAAGTTGGCACACCAGTGATTTTTAGGCAGAGGTGGGTACTGCAACTGTAGAAGAAGATCATAAGAAAATATGGTTGTTAATGGCATAGTGATATCATTTGGAGAATGCATTATTTAAACATGTAGGGGGATGTCTTGGCAGGAAGAGTTAGTGTGTGTGTGTGTGATTGGATGGCTTTGTATATGAATGGGGACTTGGGAGCATCAGCATGTTTGGTAAGGGGTAAACAGTTTATTTGTAAGTGTGTTGTATGACATGCTCTTCAGCATGTGTGTGTGTATTGGTGTTGGACTATTTAGTTTGAAAATGGATTAGTCCTAATTGTAGAAGGGTTAGAAAAAGGTACGGAAGGTTGTACAGATTAGAAAGGAGAATGTTTTCATGTGTGCAATTCCATTCACTTTTCTGCAGATATATGATTGCTACATGATTGGAGCAATTATATAGTTGCTTGATTTATTTAGTGTGGGGGAAAAGGTTGTAAAATTGACAGAAGGAAAGAAGAGAGTAACCATTTGGATATTACAATGGCTGATATGGGTACATGCAAACTTTAAAAGCACAAAACATTGTAGGTGGCATTTGATGGTAGGTGATGGGAGAAATGACAGTATGTTTTTTTTTTTTAAAACCTTTATTTTTGGTCTTTCGACACAACAAACAACTTCTCACCCACATTAGGGTGGCTTTAACTTTACGCCTTCAACCAGTGCCCCGACCTCCCCGCCTCCCTCTGCGACTCCCCCCTCCGCCCCCGCTGCATCCCCATATTTTCGTCCCTCTGGTGAACCAGTGGAAGATCTCAAGAGTCTGAGTTAAAACAGTATCAGGGTGTGTTCCCGGTGACCAACGGGTCCACTGAGGAGGTGGTGTCGGCCTCACTTATTAGAAAGGATATTAGCGGGCCCCATATGTCGGGCGGGCGAGCGTGAAGTGGTAAGCATTTTATGAAATCAGTTTCTGTGTCTTGGCAATAAAGCACATCTTTCCGCCATGCAGTGTACGATGGTGGCGGGCCGCGGCCCCACGCCATGGCGACTCTTCTGCGAGCTAGTGTTAGTAGGAGTCCGGTCAGCTTCCTTGACGGCATGGGCAGCAATCTCGTCATCCCCAACAACGCTGCTGTGCATCGGGGTTGTATCGTTTCACCGACAATTGCGGCTGTCGTGTCCAACACACGGTTCCAGAATGGGGCTACCTCCGGGCATTCCCATGCGAGGTGTATAAAGTTCGCTGATAGAGTCCCGCATCTCCTGCACTCTGCCTGGGCTTCGGGATGGTGCTTGTTAGCTTTTTCCGGCGTATAGTAGGTTTGGTGGAGGAAATGAAAATGAATAAGCTTGAGCCGGGTGTTAAGTGAAATTTTTTGAGTTTGCTTCAGAATGTGACACCAGTCGGCCTCCGATATACTTGTGGATAGTGCCCGTTCCCATCTCGTTTTCGCTCTTGCATTCACGTTGGGTGATCCGGTGGTCAGCGCTTTGTAGATTAGCGACACCAGCCTGCCCTCTCCCTGAGCTTGAATGACATCATGTAGTAGTTGCCAAGTCGGTGGTTGCCTCGGGAAACCAGGCAGGTGGGTCTGCAGAGTGTATCGGGTCCGGAAGTAGAGGAACACGTCTAGGGCCGAATTACCCCCTTTCTGTTTGGCCTGTTCAGGGGTCAGAAAGCCCTCCTCTGTGAATAGGTCTCCGAGGGATCGTATCTGCAGTTTGTCGACCCACTGGTGAAACACACTCTCCGATGTCAAGGGGATTCCAGGAATATACTTGACTGGCAAGAGGGGGGAGTATCTTGTCTGTATCCCCAGTTTGTTAGCTAGCGACCTCCAAACCTTGTATGTTGTGAGCATTACGTTCATTGTGCGATTGGGGACGGGAAGCCGACCAAACACCACAGCGGTCAAGAAGTTGGGCGTTGCCAAGGCCCTCTCGACCTGTACATGGGGGCGAATCATTTGCTTTGCGTACCAGTGGCTAAGGTACTGAGCCTGGGCTGCCCAGAAGTATTTTTCCATGTCTGGTAGTGCCAGACCACCGCTAGACACGGGGAGTGTCAGCGTCGTGTATGCCACTCTGGCCGGCTTCCCAGCCCACAGTAGATCCAGAACCAGGGTTTTCAGCTTTTTCAGGAAGGATTGTGGCAGTAGCAGCGGGATATTGTTGAAGAGATACAGCAGTTTTGGCAGCATTACCATTTTGACTAGAGAGGTCCTACCCCAAAGTGTCAGTGGGAGTGTCTTCCAGCGTGCGATCTTGTCTTGGAGAGACCTTAACACCTCTTCATAGTTGTCTCGGAATACCTCCAGTGGGTCCAGTGACAGTTGGATGCCAAGATATCGTACCCTCGAGGATTTCCACTCAAGTCCGAAGTCGTCAGCGAATTGCCTCGTGTCCCTGGTCAGTGGGAAGACGACTGATTTTGAGTGATTGATTTTCAGTCCGGAGGAGGCCCCGAATTTGATGACTTCCCTCATGACCGGGTTCAGGTTAGCCTCAGGATCTCTTATAAATAGTGCAACGTCGTCGGCATATAGGGATACAATGAGTTTGTGTGGGCCGATAGTGAGCCCCATTTGTTGGCGCCGTTCCCGCAGGTTGGAAGCTAGTGGCTCCATTACCAGAGCGAAGATTAGCGCCGACAGGGGGCATCCTTGCCTCGTGCCGCGCTGTAGGTTTATTGCTGCTGATTTTGCTTTGCCCACTATGATGGTGGCCTGTGGGTTGGTGTACAGGAGAGAAACCAGTTTGATAAAGCGGGCTCCCAGCCCCATTCTGGTGAGGACCATGAACATGAACGGCCACTCCACGGAGTCAAATGCTTTTTCTGCATCAAGTAGGACCGCTATTGCCTGGTCCGAGGGGTCTAGTGCCTCTATGATTCCAAACATTCTCCGGATGCCGAAGGTCGTATTGCGGCCGGGTATGAAACCAGCTTGGTCAGCTAGCACTAGGGCGGGCATCAGGGGCAACAGTCTATTCGCCAGAATCTTAGCAAGGATTTTATTGTCCAAATTGAGCAGGGAAATCGGGCGATAAGATGCACAATTGTCTGGGGGCTTTCCTGATTTGTGCAAAAGGACGACGTTGGCCAGGCGGGAAGTTGGAGGTAGGGTTCCAAGCTCAAGCGCTTCCTCGTACACTGCTGCCAGCAATGGAGCCAGGGGTTCTGCAAAGGCCTTATAGAATTCTCCCGTTAGACCATCCGGGCCTGGAGCTTTGGAGGGCGGTAGTGCCTTTATGGTTTCTTTGATCTCTTCTTGTGAGATTAGCTCGTTCAGAGGTTCCCGTAGGTGATGTTCGACCCAGTAGAGCTCAGTGCCTTCCAGGTAGTCCAGGGGGAGGTGCGAGTCTTTCGGCAGCTTGGCACTGTAAAGGTCTTGGTAGAATGTGCCGAATTCCTCCGCTATCTCTTCGTCAGTGTGGACCACTACCCCTTGGCTGGTTCTGATCTCTTCGATTTGGGACTGTTTGTTGTCAGCTTTGATTAGATTTGCCAGTAAGGCACCTGGTTTCTGGCCCTCGCCATATTGGCGGATTTGGTTGGGGCGTTGGAGAAATTTCGCCTCGCGCTCCGCCGTGTCGTTGAATTTCTGCAATTCTGTCCTCAGTGTCGCTGCAGCTACAGGGTCATCGTTGTTCACGTTCTGGGTTTCGAGCTGTTTTAGTTTTTTTTCACAGCTTGCGAGCTCGCCCCTGATGAGTTTGAGAATGCCGTTTTCTTTGGCGAGGCAGACACCTCTGATAAAACATTTAAAGGATTCCCAAATCATGCTTGCTGAAGGGACTGAGCCCAGGTTAGCTTGTAGAAACACGTCTATCTCTTCTCTTAATTCTGAGGCAAAAACCTCGTCCTGTAGTGATCCCTGCTTGAAGCGCCAGCGTTGTAGCGGCGGGGTGGGGCTGGTTGGCTGAAGCTTGAGGAAAATTGGTGAGTGGTCTGAGAGTGTTCTCGGGTGGATGAGGCACTGGCCACATATCAGAGTGCTATTGGTTGAGGTGAAAAAGTAGTCGATTCGGGAGCTTGTGTTATGGACTGTAGAGTGAAAGGTGTATTCACGCCTTTCGCCATTGGAGATTCGCCATGTGTCGTGTAGGTCAAATGCCTTGCAGATTTCCATTATTTGATTAGCAGCTTTCGAAGTTGGTTGATGTTTAGCTGAAGATCTGTCCCTCGCAGGGTCCATAACTGTGTTCATGTCTCCGCCCCACACGACCGTGGTGGGGCCGAGCGCGGAGAGCTGTGTCATCACCCAGCTGAAGTTGTTATGGCCATCCACATTCGGGGCATATGAGTTGACAAAGGTCACTTTCTGACCGGCGATGATGCCATTCACCAGAAGTGCTCTGCCTTCTTCGTCCTTTGCAGTGTGTAGTAGCCGGAAGTTGAGCCGCCTGTGTATGAGGATTGCAACGCCCCTCGAGTATGTGGAGTAAGACGAGAAGTATCTGTGACAGCCCCAGCTTTTGGCCCACAGGCGGCCACTCGTCGGCGTGAAATGTGTCTCTTGAATCATTGCCACGTCTACCTCATGTCGTCTGAGATAGTGTAGGATTTTCCTAGATTTAGCTGGGATGTTACCCCCTCTGATGTTCCATGTTAGGACGTTGAACGGGGCGGCTTTGCATTTATTTCAGGTCCCGTGACCAGGTCAACGGGCAGCTGCGTTCTGGTTGAGCGGGAGCCGCTAACCGGGTCTGTGTGTAGCGGCTGGGGGTCACAGTGCAACGGAGAGGACGGCGTCTGGTAGGGGGCAGGCAGCGTGCGGGACGAACAGGAATTGTCGGCGCTGGATTCCTCTATCAACTTTGTAATACTCGAACTTCGGGCAATCCCCAACTGGCCCGTAACGTAGTTCTCCCAGGGGTGGGCAACCACGAACATGCCCACCGGGAGGTTCCAACTTACCCCACCCAGAACAAACTCGGCCTTAGGGGTCGCCATGCCGGTACGCGGGAATCACTCCTCGGCAGGCCGACCCCACTCAGGCTAACGATAACTTAACGGTAGCTGCGCTGGGGGTGCCTGGGGCCTCCCAAGTGTCCCAGCCCCGACTTGTGCCGCTGTATTTGATCCGGCCCACTCAATTCAGCTGTGTCGGGTCTTATGCTCCACCGCATCCACCCGTTTAAGGAGGGTTCCTGGGGATTCTATCCCTTTGTGGTCTGGGGCGAGCCTGATTCTGATCCTGGAGCCCCAGGCGGTCGAGGAACAGATTTGCCTCCTCTGGGGTTTGGAAAAAGTGGACCTTTCCCTCGTGCTGGACTCTTAAGCGTGCTGGGTAGAGCATAGAATATGGCAGTTGGCTGTTGCGGAGCCTCTGTTTAACGCTTGTAAATGTTCTCCTTTGTGTTTGGACTGCCGGGGAGAAATCGGGGTAAAAATGGATTTTGTCTCCATCATGACTCAGATCGCCTTTCTCCCTGGCGAGCCGGAGAAGGGAGTCACGGTCTCTGTAGTTTAGCAGCTTCGCTATTATGGGTCTCGGAGGGGCCCCTGGTGCTGGTCTTGTTGCAGGAATCCTGTGGGCTCTCTCGATTATGAATAAGCGAGAAAGGGCCTCGCGGCCGAACAACGTAATGCATAAGGTTTCCACGAAGTCTTCCATTTTCCCCTGCATTTGATGTTCTCTCACCCCGACTATCCGGAGGTTATTCCTCCTCGACCGACCTTCGAGGTCCTCGCACTTGGCGGCTGTTAGTTTCATTTGTGATTCCAGCTGTAGTACTCTGTTTGTAAGGGTTTCCGAGCTGTCGTCGAGATTTGACACCCTCTGCTCCACCTCGGTTAGGCGTTCGGCTTGGGAGTCCATGCGGTGTTGCATCAGATCGACTTTGGACGCGAGGCCGTCCATTTTGTTACTCAGGCTGCCGATCCCTGCTTTTAGGTCGAGGAGGATTTCTTTAATTTCAAAGGGGTTTTCTGTCGTTCCTTCCTGGTGGGGGCATTCCGACGGTGCCGCCTGCTCCTCGGGTTGGTGGGGGGCTCTGGGGGTCAGACCGCTCTCAAAGTTTAGCTTCCTCTGCGATTTGTCGCTTTTCCCCATCTTGGCTGCCGGTGGTGAGGTCGAGGCAGCCGCCGGGTTGCACTGCTAGCGCGGCCCTCCTGGAGGCTGATATAGGATGTTCGCTGTGAGCCGGGGGGTTGGCTGTTTCGATGCTGCGCTGGCCCTTGACGAGAGATGTTTACAGTGGTTTTCTGCCGGCTCCTCTTGGTTCCGGGGGCTCGGAGTATAGGGCAGTGTGATGGTTGCGATAGGGGGGATCAGGTCGTCCGTGAGTTGGGAGGTGCCGCTTGGTCAGCTCTGCCGCTGCTGGTACGGCGGTCACCCGGTCCCAGAGGCGGAAGAAGGGGGGGGGACAACGCTGTTACCCCACCGCTCCCTACCCGCCAGGGCCCCGGGCCGACCCCTCCGGCCGACGCCGCCTGGTCTCCGCCCGGTGGGTGTGGGCGGTTCTTGTTGTGCGGCTGGGTGCCGGATCTGCAGGAGCCTGTCTCACGTCCGACTCCTCCGCTCCGGCGATGGCTTCCGGCGGGGGGATGACGGCGAACAGGGACCCACGCCGGTTCTCCCCGGCCGCCGTCGACTCCTCGCCAGGATATTGGCCCCCCGTCTCGTGGGCTGCCCGGGGGGGGTGCGTCAGAGTCTACAGTGGGGAGGCTCAGCCTGTGGAGCACGGGGCCAAGTGGTCGACCCCGCTAGTCACGGCAGCCGGGCCTCTCGGGCCGCGTCTCGGGTCGAGAGCTCCGATTTCGCTCGAGACTTCGAGGTGGCGCCGCCGGGGACTTCAGGAGTTCATGTACCGGGAAACAGGGGGGCTGTGGTGCTCGGATCCGTAGGATTAGCCAGGATTGATGCGGGGCTGCGAGGGAGCTCTGACCTAAGCGGCCATCTTGGATGGCCCTCTAGCGCCCTCTGACAGTATGTTTTTTGAGTATGTTGTGGAGGTTCAGTGGCAGGTAACCTGTTCAGAGGCACTTATAAGAGAGTTGCAAATATACTGTAAAAAAAAAATGTTGATACCTGGATGTTGTGGTGTTGTGGATGAACCTGGATGCAGAAATATTGGATAGTTTGACAGTGCTTTCTAGTGGAGGTGCGTTTGAATCACAGGAGACTTGTACTCAGAGTGTTTAACGGTAAGTAGGGAGTGTTGAACAGAGATGATACTGTTAGATGCAGAGGTCTTGAATGTGATTGTTAGATGAGTGTGTGACTGTTTAATGAGGGTTTGTTTGTCTGCTGTTTTGTTTGTTATTTACAGAGTTTCCTTCACTTTCTGTGGCCGTATGCTGTTGTGGAAGAGGTGCTGCTTGCGTTGCATTCCCTTCATTTCCAGAATGTATCTGTCAGGTGTATATGAAGCAATATATATTAACTTTCTTTCTTTTCAGACTGTGGTGTGTACCATTGGGGTTACTATCGTTAATCATTTTGTCTATATAAATGACCAAACAAACAACAACATCATGAGGAAAATTCTCTTCCAGCCATTCTAGGGTGCTTGCCATTGCTGCGTAAAAAAGTAAGCATCATGGTTTTGGAGTATTGTTCACTGCACAAACTGTGCAATTATAGGAGAAACTCTAGTGTACTTACCACATTGCAGTGACGTTCTGCTCTCAGTACTTTGAAGTGCTTACTCTGGCATTTCCTTTTTCATTCCTATGTAAAGCAGCAGTGCAGTAATATTGTTGGAGGCATACATAATTTCTCATGTTGGTGCATTCCATTATGGTTTTATAAGTACAGAGTTTGCAGACCTACTCCATTTTTCCTTGCAATTCACATACATGGTGCTGTTTGTATATATCCCTTGTCTTTGCTGAATGGTACCACCATGTAAGAGAACCCATGCTCTTTTCAACAGGTTGGATGCCACCCGATATCCGCAAACAGTTGCACAGTCCTCGGTTACTGTGCCAATCGGCATGGAGCCATTGATTTGGTATATTGCATGGTACATCTATACAAACTAAGGGTATCCTGGTAAATACCTATGAAATTCAGTGAAAAAATGTTGTTAAAGCGGTGTTATGGTTAAGTTGTGCTACTAAAAACCTATCAAACTCACTTAAAAAACGTTTTTAAAGGGACGTTATGATTCAGTTGCCCTATGAAAAACCTATCAAATTCAGTGCAAAACCTTTTTTAAAGGGACATTACAGTTACTTTGCACTAATAACAGCCTATCCATATTATGCTTACAATTAAAACCAAAAAACCCCAGAACATCGCCAGTTGTGGTAAGCTAAGCAACCATAACTCACGCCACCACTGTGCATTGCAAGGACTAACACCTATGACATCAAAAATGACATCACAAATTTCATTCATGACATCACTGATGACATCACATGTGCATTTACTTTGCATGAAATGTCTGTACAAGGGACTTTTACTATAAAGTTGGCACAAAACTGTCAGGGGTCATTGGAAAAAAATTGTAGTTCATTAAGCAATGTATTGCTATAAACAGCATTGCATTATGGAATTCTTAGCAGTATAGGATCCTACTCAGGTGGAAACGTAGGCATTGGGCCTCATTATGAGTTTGGAGGTAGCCATGCCGTTCTTAGCGCCATGGCTGCCTCCAAAATCATGTCCGGGTCCCAAAAAAAGGGAATTACCGGGCCATTCTGACTTTTGCGGGTCCGGTAATTCCCTTTTCTCGGGACCTGGACCCGGTACATCCCCATCCCCATTCAAGCCCCCATACGGATCAATGGGAATGGGGAGGATGCTAACAAAGGACCTGTTAATGACGTGACCGTTGTTAGCATCCTGGTATGCTCGTGGGTGGCGGTATACATGTCTGGTCTGGCCCAGGGGTGCATACCACCACCCACAAGCAAACTTGTAATGTGGCGGCCTGGAATGGACGGTGCTGGTACCTTACCAGCAGCGGCCTGGTCCTGAACGTGTGTTGAGCTAGAGGCACTCCCAGGACACGTCCAAAAAGCAATCCACAAAACTCAAACAAGGAGTTCGCCACTTGCAGGAAAAAACAAAATGTATTCATACATCATGGCGGGGAAGATAAACTGAACATAGCCAACTTAAATACGCACACAGTGACCTGAACATGTTATAGCCACAAAGTATTAGCATATGCAAAAAGGAAGGTAACACACATATTATCCTATCATTGTCATTGGCCGGTCATCACCCATTCACATAAACAAATCTGTACATTGCTCAAAAACTACTGTCAGGTGCCTTTTCATCACAAAAAAGAACATCACCCACCCCGCATGATCTAACCCCCTTTGGTCAGCAATAATGCACCAATCACATCTCAGGGAATAGTTTGATAAAGGGCTTTATTCTAATTGTACCAAGTCACTTCAGACAACTGGGTCCGCAATGTCCCATTGAGATTGACCAATGATCGGCAAACCAACATGGAATGTACCTCCTCGATTAATTTGCCATTCCCACTATCTGCACCTGCTCATAATGTAGCTTTTCATCTCAATACATGTTGCCAATCCTCGTACTGTCTATACTGTTGCTATTCTCTTTTATTAATAACTAGAGGACAATATGCAATAATCACAAATACATTTTCCTATTGGACAACAAATATAAACCATCTATTTGTATTTCTTTTCACTGCTGTTTTTTATTTTCCCTCATTGGTCAAGGTCACACACACACACACATTTATAACATGACACTGTTAGCGATATTAAGTCACCTAAACACAAGAGAACACCAATAACCAAACAGCCACATGGAGTTTTCCTTCCACTATCTTAACTTTTACACCAATCCTGGTTCACCAAGTTCTAGTAACTTCCCTGCAATCAATGGCCTTTTAGAAAACACGTGATAGGTCCACTGCTGAGCACTACCCTGGACCATAATTTCTGTTAATTTCTCCATATTATTCAGCCAAATCCACATTGTAGCCACCTGAGAACCGCTCCCACCCCTCACTGTGGTCTACACAACATTGTGTACTCTTCCCCTATTTGATGCGCCAGCAGCTACTGTCTGGGACTGGGCCTCCGTCCCTTGAAAAATGCTTCCCTTGCAAAAATAAGTTGCCAACAATCTCATACCCTTCCACACCGACCCTTGAACACCTAGGCTGGAGGTTTGCTCTGCCTGTGGCTTATGAACGTCCACAACTCATCAGAAACAAAGTAGTATTGGCTACAACAATGATGACTTGTGAGAGATAGACAAAGAATAATACCCTTGTAAAATGTATTGAAGGGGATGACTGAGGTCAAGCAGGAGGAATGATCTGTGAGGAGGTGGAGTGAAGATTGAGAGATGTTAAGTGAGATGACATCTGAAGAAAGTGAAGGATATATTAGGTATAAGGAGTATCAGTGAGGATATAAGCTGGGAGTGGCCTACAATGCCCTGTGAATATGTTAGTCCTCATCATTAGTGAATTTCTTTAAATGCTAGACGGGTTTGAATTTCATTCCATTGGCAGATCTATGTTTTGCTTGATAATGGCTTTCTGTTTATATACCAATGTGCATGGGGTTAGGGAAAAATGACAAAGGACTTTACTGCAACTGTCCATTTTAAGTTGATTCAAGAAAATATAGGCATTAACATTAATATTAGGCCCAGTGCAATTGAAGAAAGAATCAGTTTTAAAAATATGTGCTCTCAGTCGGGATGGACAAACATACTTATGTACTTGTACTTACTCGCATACTCATAACCTTTCTACGTTGTTAGCTTCTGTAACTCTCCAACAGCAACGAAGGAAAAAAACTACAAAATCATGTACGAAATATTACGGAACCACAAAGATGAAGTGAAAATCAGAAAATGCAGGAAATTCGCAAGGGATGAAAGGGACTACCAAGACAACAGAGTTTTCACCTTCCAATCTAAATTTGATAACATCCAGGGAACATGCTCCAATGAAAGTTCACCGGTCAGCTCTCCAGCAACATAAGACGCAGACAGTGAACCAAAACTAGAGACAGATGAAACTGAGGAACTAGAATAAGCATCAGAAGCTAACAACGTAGAAACGACAATCGCAGTACCAAGACTGTCCAGACACCATGAAATCAGCAGAAGCATAGGCTACAATTTCCTTGATGAGATTCAACGTTATAAAAAAGGATCACGCGCCCCCCAACAACAACAACAACAAAAAGCAGGTTTGTTTTTTAGACCCTACCAGGGGCAACATACCACCAAGATTAGAACCAAGAGAGACACAGGTGCTCTCTCACACCGCCATCTCGGTCCACAGACTTAAGTCATTCTCCTTGTTCTCCCCAGAATTGGCTATCCAGCCTTACTGGCACCCTGACCAGAGAGGACCAGACTTCACCTCTATGAAGAGCCTAATCTCGACTCAATTGGGAAAGCCACAGCACCCTTTCACTGTAACTCATTGCCCTAATATTCTTAAATGGCTCCCGGTACCTTGCTCATTTGGTTTCTATGTATGATTGCTTACAGCTGAATCGATTATCAATATGCAATAAATTGAATATGATTACGAACTACTGTAACACATCACCTGCCTTCTATAAATCACCTCACCCTCACTCACTATCACCATTCTACAACTTAACCAACTCTGCTCCTTTATCTGCCTTGTTATAAATTCTTCCTGCATACCATACAATTATCATGCAACCTTTCATGATCATGTTTCTATGTTAAAATTTTGGCAATCAAACTGTGGTCCACAACAATGTCACTGCGTCATTCACTGAACTATAAACCACTCAACCACATGCACTACTCACAGCCCTGAAAAAGACTTAGGTCGAAACGTGCATCAGCTGTGTGCACTCACCTATGTTGAACAACTGTCATTATCTGCCACATGAATGTTTTTAGATGCTCTGGTGTATTTTGAAACCAATAATAAAGCGACAATTTTTAGACACCAACATGACTTTTCTGACCTGATGATTAACCGAAACCACTAGCAAATCAGCTAAATCCTTGGACTATTGAGTCCTCCCAGCGCCTAACATCATCCACCGGTTTGCCATCTCACCTACTTATCTAGAGACATGCTTGTACTTCCAAACTATATCAGAGCAAACTGTTAAAGTTACTAGAAACACATGCGTTTAGAGGAGTATTAAGGCTTAGTTGCATTCAAGGTGAACATCTATCAAAGTTATCTCATGCAGACATGAAACTGACCATGAGTGTCTAACTTTGCCTGGCTCTAGTGAGGCAGCAACGTGGTAACTGGAGAAGAGTACAATTCCTCCCTAGAAAGGTCATTAAATCTTCCATTTGTTACACTGAGGCCAATTTACTGGGGAGTCTACAAAGTGTAATGCCATTTGGGAGCTGGGCAACACAGCCTAGGTGATTGCATGGGGAATGTATAATCTGCCTTGTCTGTATTGATCCTGCAGTGCTGATATTCAAGATTTGACAAATCAATCTCACGCCAAATCTATTTTGGTGTGTGTTCACTGCTCCCACTTCATGATTTCAATCGTGTTATGTATTCAAGACAACTAGTTTATGAAGTGAAATATGCTCTCCTTTTATTCACAAGGGTATACTAAAAAAACACAAAGTGTGTAGCTGATGAATTAAAGTGTGGTGTATGTTTAAGAGAGCCATCCCAATTCAAGATATGACCCAAATGAGGAAGCTATTTTTACCCATTCCTATACAATCTGGAAAACGTTGTCTGTTGCTCTGCTGCTCATTACAACTCTGCTGGTTTTTGAGAAGGTGCTGTACATATTTATGTATCTATTAATTTTAATCTGTGATGGTTCTATTCTATTTTGATAGTTTGTATTTGCATATTATTTGGATTTGTACAGCTCTCTGTTGCCTTTTGACTTGATTACTGGTGTATGAAAACATAAACTAAATGTTGGTCCCTCCACAAACCAGATTACTAAGAAATATGTTCAGTATAAAAGAACGCTCTGACTGACTGTGTTATGCTGAATAGTTCAGTCAGTAAGTTTTTTCTCTGTACACTTTTATTCATGCTTATTTTTAGAAATTGTAATTAAATGTGTTTTTCAATGAAATACGCACCATTTAGCCATCATCAATACATAGGAATTCGTCTCTCAGTGGGATTGAATATGGTAATACATTATTGATTTACATCAATAATTACCTGAACCCATACCCATTCGGGCCAACTGCCACTTATATTTTTTAAGAACTACCACTGAAAGGCACATTTCCTGGAGTTGTGTGTTTAGAAGACCGCCTTTTAACAATCTTGTTAAAGAAAATGTGCTGCATCTTGGAAAATCTAAATAATTTATTATTGCATAAATACAGGCATGCAGTGCATTAGTTTGTTATTTTATGAAGTTAGTGTAAACCATATATATTTTAGTATAGATTTCCATTGATAATCATTTGTGAAAACTGTGTTTTTTAAGCAAAAAGTTAAACTATTGCTTGGTATACTATTTGTTTTGCATTTGACATTTCTTTGTTTTCTGTACATCATTGTAACATTTGTAGGGTAAGTCACAAAAATCAATGATACAAGTAATCCAGATGAGTCACTAAAGTGCACAGAGTAAGAAAAACAAAAATGTATTTCATGCAACCATGGTCGGGAATCATTCACAAGAAATCATTCAAATTATTATTACAAAATGGTGGAGTTTTATAGTGAAGTGCAGAGTTTTGACATTAACAATGTTGCAATGTGCTTAAACAACCTTCTCCTCCGATAGGTCGAGCGTGGTTGCTCTATAGGTGGTTCTATACAATTCCTAGTCCTATTGGCTAATCCTAACCCTTTCGACCATTCTGGTTATTAAGTAAAAATGACTTCATATTAATTTTGGCTACTTTCCCAGATTTCCTGTTTGTCAGCTTAAGTTTGCATTTTGTTTCCATTGGTCCTTGGTGTTTCATTGGTGGAGCTCATGTGGCCATCCTGGGATGGGCCACTTCGATCATCACTTACCAATGACATTGTGAGGGCCGAACAGTGTGCAAACTGTTGTATATTGTACATCCTGGTCTCATGTGAACTGACCTGCTGGCACCATTTTACCGCTCCTTCCTCTTTCCGGTGTGTCAACTGACAGCATACTATTGCAATGTCTGATTGGGAACACGTAACACTATTCCTTCCTTTCTCATAGAGGATGTGTATGACCTATATGCTGTGCTCTCAGCCTATTGCTTTGAGCTGAATACTTGTGAAGATTATGTGTATATATTGTATTATATAAACAATTGATATTACACCTTGTATCATTCTTGTGATTTGTTAAGAGGTTTTGACCAATGCCAACACTTCATGGAATCCTTGGTATGTATGTAGTGTCTCTGAAGCTCTGTATGTTGAGTTCTACCTGGGCAGGAAGCTCACCTTCCATTATGTGTGCTTCCAGTTCTTGGAGAATACTTTCCTGCGTGGGTTGATTTGTCCCTCTTGTCTGAGTGACTTTGTCTCATGCCCATCTCTGCAATGGGTCTGATTATTACCAGGGCTCTGACCTTGTCTTGGTTATTTTTTGGGAACATGGGCAGAATGTTTATTTGTTATTTCTTTCACTTGCTAAATGTGTGGGACCATATTGAACTTTCACCTTCACAGTCAATCACTGTGCAGGCTTCTGCCCTTCCGCTCATGGACCCTGTTTCTCTTAGCAACATTTGATTAGGTCATGCTTCTGTGTGTATTCGGCTGGGATAAGTTTTCACCCCATATTCTTGACCAATCACTGTGTGGCTTTACACTGCGCTCAAGGCTGTCGACCTTGCCACTTCATTCCTTTGTGGTGTCCTGAACTTACTGCCTTTACTCTGTAAAACATGTTCTAGAGCTTTGAGGCCTGTTAGTTCAATTGTTTAGGCCTTGTCTACGATCTTGAGGCCTACTTGAGTTCAGGCACCTACGGAGATTTGATGAGTGCCTGCATATGTATATAACTCTATTGTGTGTTATATTTTTGATTACTTAATGCTGCTATTACACACTCCTACCTACGTAGTGTCTCTCTTAGTTCCTACCATCTATGCTATTGTGTATATATGTTCTTTGATTAAGCCCTAATGCCTATCCCTATGTTACCCCATCATTGCTTGCAATTGCATTGCTTTGGTTATATGTGTATGTTCTCCACTATATATGTTTATTGACTGAGGGATATCCTGTTCATGTGACAGCAAGAACTATCCCTGGTACTGGCCTATTATGTTCATATACAAGACATGTGGGCTCTTGGGTAGAACACTCCTGTGCTGAGCTTGGTATTTGATCGGATGGTCTTTATTGTTCTGTCCAAGGTCACAGGTGGGAAAAGGTGAACCCAACACCTTTTGTAAGGGAATAGTAGGAGTTCCTGGTTACCTCGCAAGCATGTTTAATTGAATCTTGTGACAACAAAGATTTACAAGCTGAATGCAAAATATGAAGATATGTTACTTTAATGTTCATAAGGTAGACACATGGTCTAAAGAGTGGTCAGCCGACACGTGTTTCGAACCCGAAGGTTCCTTCTCAAGGCAAGTTAAGTAATGTAGGAATGAAGATTCATCCAGAATGCGCTGTGTGGCAACATTTTCAAGTTTGTCTCATCGGGTTCCAAGGCTTTTGCGATCCGTTTGTCAGGAATGCTGTAAACTAGATCTCACTCAATGACAAATTCTTGCTGCGAGGTAACCAGGAACTCCTAATCTTATGCTCATAGCTTAAATCTATCACAGCATGCTTGCCTACTGTCTGCTGCAGCTTCTATTGTGCTTCTTGTCTCATGAGGCTACATGATGCACCCATCTCTATGTGTATGTCATATTGAGTTTTGGTGTATACTTGTGGATTTATGGCATCTTTATTGGCCTAGCAAATCTATACCTATTGTGCATGTATGTGTGCTGCCTTATATTCTATCCCTCAGTGAAGGGTTATGGTGGGAATTACACGGTTATCTGCTTGCTTTTTGTTTTTGGGTTGTTCCCTGACTCGTACTTCATGAGTTTTGTTAGTTCATATTTCCTCTTGCATGTGGGATTTTGGAGGTTCATTCAACATTCCCCACTTTTGTTCCTTCCGGAATGAGTGCCTCATGAACTCTTTATCTCTTCATTCTTGTCCGTGTGCCCAATCATATTTATCGTTTGGAACCCATATTTTACAGACATTTCTCAAGTTTCCTCTCCCTTTCCATGGTCCCAGGGGGTACATCAAAAAAGCTCCAATCCCCATCTGCTGTGAGATCTATATAACATTCAAGGAAATTCTCGGGGTCTGGAGGTGGGGATGAGAGAGTTCCTGGCAGGCCTATGGGGAAATCTATGGGTACCATCTTGGATATGGACTTTATTTCTACCTCGCATGTTTGTGTGTTCTCATGTTTCCAAGGTGAAGTGGTTTCTTCTGCCTTAACAGCAAGCAATTTTATTTCATCTCCTCTAGACACACAACAGGCTCTGGTGATTTCAATAATTGTCCATATAAAAATGAAGAAGATCAGAATTGGCAAAATTATTCTGCAAGAATTAATGAACTAGTTTGGCATCCATGCAAATATTTCAGATAGTCAGTCACATTTTATTTATTGGGAATTTGTAAGGTACTTATACATCAGAAATTGTGTTTCAAAGCATGAACAGGGCACAGGGAAGGCGACAAGGGAGAATCAAGGCAATTGAATATGATAAGCAGTGATGTGCAAAATACGATAGCGGTCCTAATAGGCCTTGTGACCATTCAGAGAGAGAGAGTATGGACAGGGGAGGGGACGCTGGAGGTTCTACAGAGGGGGGAAGTACAAGAGAGCCACTTGCAAAGGCAACAAGAAAGTGCTAGCTAAAACGATAAGTGCTGGTCTGTAAGACATCACAGGCCAGTTGGTGCCCGAATGCAAGAGCAGGGGGGACGGAGAATGCTGCGGGTGATTGGACAGGAGGCCAGGATCCAGAAGGACACATGAGGGCACAGGCCACCAATCACAGCAACAGTGGGGGGTTTAGCATGGGAGGGCAAGAGAGAAGGAGAAGGAGAAGGAGAAGAGGAAAGTCTTAAGAAATGGAAGGCTGTTCCAAAGGAGGGAGCCAGCTGAGGAAAGAGAACATCCCCCTGCTATCTGCTTAGAGAAGCGCTTGACAAGAAAAGAGATGGAACCAGAAGATCAGAGGGATCTGGAAGGAGAATATTTGGTGAGAGCAGATAGAGTGATCCCCAACCCAAGACACAGTGAGCGAAGTGAACAGGAACCGTCAGGAATGGTGTTCCACTGCTTTTATTTTTTTCTGTTTACCATTCCTCTACTATTTACAACCACATTCACCATTCTGTACAGAAGATTTGTCCATTCATGTCCTTGTGTAAGTGTAAAGTTGCAATAGGAACCTTAGTTACTAGCCGCTTAGACTATTGCAATGCCCCAGCCGCAACACCTTGTCACATGTTACACTGTGCTTCCGCCTACGCTCTTCCCTGCCAAGACCACAGTTCCACTACTTTTTTTGGTGCATTTCTACCACTGCCCAGACTGCCTTACGGATGATACAGAGGGATTTAAATTTCTTGGCAAGATCCAAAATGTGAGGAATGAAAGAGAGAGAGGGGGGTCAAAGATAACTCTGAGGTTTTTGGTTTCAGAATACGGGGTGGGAGGAGAGCCCATAGAGGGTGGCTGAAGTGCAGGGAAAAAATAGGGAACAAGAGTCCCGATATGAAGAAATTGTGGCTTAATGGAATTGACACAGAGATCATTGGAGGTGGGAGAATGAGGAAGAAGTGCAGTGGGTAATCTGAAGAAGAGTTGGGTGTCATCTGCACAACACTGGAAGTGCAATAGAAATAAGGTGAGCAAGATGGGAGAGGTAGAGCTAAGGCGAAAGGATAGAGCCCTGGGGAATGCCAAAGTTGGAGATAGAAGTGGGTGGGGAGAAAGAACACAGGATAACCTGGAGGGACTGACAGTGAGGAACGTGGTCAGCCAGTCCAGTACCCACTCCTACATACCAAGGGTATCATGGAGCCGCTTTATGAGGATGGTGTGGTTGACTGTGTCAAAAGCAGGGGAGCGATCGAGTAGGATGAGAACAGCGGGAGAGTTGGAGTCAAGAGATGCAAGCAATTCTTCACAAGTGTTCAAGAGATCAGTGTCCATGCCTCTGGATGCTAGGAAGACAGACTGATGGTTGTGCAGGTGGCCAAAAATCTCAGTATGCTGGGTCGGTTGGGGGAAGACCAACTTCCCCAGAAACTTCCAAAGGAAGGGAGTGATAGAGATGGGCGGTAGTTAGCTGGACAGGAGGGCTAAGCAGAAGGCTTTTTCAGGAAGGGGCTCACAATGGAGTGCTCAAGGGAATAAGGGAAAGACCTTGTGGTAGCAAGTGATAACATAAATCAATGAGTGCAGGGGTGAGGAAGCCAATGTTGTCCATAATATTTCTGGAAAAACAGTGGGAGATCTGTTTGGAAGAGCCCTTCATAGAGCAGATAACTCTGGTGACTTCATCTGATTTTATAGGAGAGAAGGAGGAAAGAGTGGGAGGGGAGGGGAGCCAGGGTGGCTGAGGGATGGGAGGAGGGGGTATGGCCAGTGCAGTCCCGGACCTGGAGGGAGGAGGCGAGATAGAGACTGCAGCTTGATTGGCTAGTTCCTTGTAGATTTTAAAGAGTTCAGCCATGTTGTTGGAGGCTCCAGAGATGTGGGCCTGGATGTGAGCCCTCATCTTGGAGCGAATGGAGAGACTATTGTGCCTTTGGGGAAAGCGACAGGGTAGTTTATCATAGGATGGGCTTGAGGTCTGCCACTTCTGTTCAGCAGCTCAGTACTTGCGTTTCAGGGCTGCTATATCAGAATCTTACCAAATGTTACGCTTGGTGATAGGTTTCATGCGGATCCTCATGACAGGGGCAAGAATATTGATAGTGTTAGTGATAGTGAGACAGCGATTGTAGAGAGTAGAGTCAATAGTTGAGTCAGTAGTGGGAGGAGGGGGATATGAAGGTGTAAGCGAATGCAGAAACTGATACTTGTTTCCTCAGACAGATTTCCGCAAATAAGGCTGGCAGAGCTGGGGTAGTTTCAGTATTTTTGTTTAATATCCCCTCATTTCCCATATCAACTTATCAGCGTCATTGGGGAGAATATGTGCAGCAAGAGGTGTCTATCCTTTTTGCACACACCGCATTTCATGGTGGTGAGGACGTCGAGAACCATTCTGTTCTGGAGGGTTATTCATTATCCTAATCACCCTAAACTCCTCTCTTATTGGATTGAGACCATTTTCATTTGCATTGCCAGCTTCCACTGAACAATCTGCAGCCATTTTGCATTGTTAACTTCTTGTATTCCAGGGGCTAGGAGTGGAGCGAAGAATGTTCCTGTCTTGGTGAAGAGTGGGTATTTGGTTGGTTCAGGGGCTTTGTCAGCATTGCTGCCTAGGTAATTCGAACATTTCCTGTTAGACAATGTTCGTTATGCTGTGATATTGTGGAAGCACGGTAGGGCACTGTGGTTTCTTCTTGGGGATCATTATATGTTTTGCAGGGATCTCACGCACTCAGGTATGGAGATTCACAATGGAGCACACCCCATTCCATGAACAACACCGACCTCTTTAGGTCGCCCCCTATGGCACACCTCTGAGCTACCATAAAAAAATGAAACTAAAATTATAGTAACCACTGGGTGTTAATAGAGAGAGCAAGAGAGATCAATTTTCTCTGTGTGCCTTCGCACCAATTCAAAATTCACTGTAATCTTCATTGAAACATCTTAAAATCACTCTTTGTAATATATCTTCACTTTTTACTGTACAATGAAATTGCGACACTTATATACACTTTTTTTATTTTCCATGTAGATGGAAATAGGCATTTGATCCACGTTGCCAGTGCATTTTCATTATGGCAGTCATTCCTTCTTGTATCACATGCATCATTATCATCTGGTAACAGTATTTATTGTGCCAAACAGTCACATTTCCATTGCCTATGAAACAGAATAAAGATCAAGTGAGGATCTGTACTTTCACTGGTTGCTCATGCATCTGCAGATTCATGAACTTATTAAAACATGATGTCCACACTCCTCAGCATTTTCCATCTAAACTCTTTAGAACTTCTTCTTTACACCCCACCAGTCCTTATGCTTTGCATACTACTCATCCCTTCACCTATTGCTTATTCCAGTGTGTTTGTCCTTCGATATACATCTCAGGATAGATTGCACATGTGTTGTAGTTTTGTTCTTTCTTCCCTTCGCACTGGCTGCTATCTGTTTCTTTGAGCCTTATTCGGACTGTGTGTCCCTGAAATTGCCTTTTCACTTTACAAAGTATTAAATGTGCCAAGGACTGTAATTCTAACACTGATAATTGTTGGGACATGAGCAGTCTGGGGGTACAGCTGCGTGCAGAATGAGCCCACACAAAAAACATGATTCATTATATTCAGCTCTGCTTTCATCATTACATACCAAACATTGCTCCCTTTGGGGTTGTGTTCTTCAATTATTCTGGCATGTATACTTTCCAACTTTTAATATTTCTTTTAATCCTGGTCACAAGGTAATTTCTGAGTTTTGTCGCATTCATCATTTCTGTTTCATTCGTCTTACTACTTCTTGCTTCTTTTGTCAATAATTCAATTAAAGAACAGGAGAGAAGAAGAGACAGAAACAAGCAACAAATCCCTTTAAGCTGTTTCTTCATTCTGCTGCATTTCTGTTATTTGAGTCTCGAAAGTTTGAGTCAACCTGTTGATCTTGATTGCCCAAATGGCCATGCTCTCTTAAAACACAAGCTCATTCTTAGTCTACTCAACTTTGTCTGAGGGTGCTTGTCTAAGTTTCGGCTCCTCAATGGGTCTCTGTTGCTGTGCTAGTGTCTTTCTTGACATTGGACATTAGGATAAAGGCTTTGCGGTTCATGAGCTTGACTTGGATGATTTAATTTGGTCTTGCATAATTGGTCTGGTGCCACTTGTGGTTGTGTTGTCATACATAGTCCTTTTCACCTTGATGCACTTGAGCAGTCTTTGTTGTTGCTGTGTCACTAGAGTTTGTTGTTGCTCTTGGCTGTCTCTTGACAATTACCTGATGAGATGCAACGTTTACACATTTTGATCGGTCCCTAAGATATACATTAAATTCTGGCCTGAGAATGTCAGCAATTCTGTGGCAATCTATCAGCGTTCAAGTGTGAGCCACCAGCGTATGCATCCGCCTCCCAGTCTCCCCCTCAAGTGGTGACAAGTAGTGGTCTTTCTTAGCTGGTTGTGCAAACTGAACAAGGCCAGGGGCAAACAATTAAGCCAGCTCTTCTTGAGTGTGGGACACAGTTTGGTCACTTTATTCTTAAATAGGCCATTGAGTCTCTCTACAATACTGTTGGCTTGTGGTGGGTACGCTAAGCACAGTTTAAGTTATATCCCTTGCAATTTAAATAATTCATTTCCAAAGTGAGGGCCATTGTTGGACCTCAGGACACTGCATATTCCCATCTTGGAAATACCTCCCTCACCAGAAATATGGCATCATATTATGTATCAGCGTTCACAAAGGAACAGCCTCAACCCAATGGGAAAATGGCACATTACCAAGATCATGTGTCGATAGGTACTGCACATGTTCACCATGACGATGAAGCTGACATGGAGCTTTTTTAAGTGTCCTGTTGGATGTGTCAATGTTCCTCATAATGTTTTCATTGTGTATTCTGGGTGGTACATGTGGCTCATTGCATAGTTAGCCACCAACATATTCACTTGCTCTTAGAGGTTTGTAACAAACCAATCCTCTCTGATGTCAGCAGCAATGTGCTGCTTTGGTGCATGAGTCAGGTAATGGGGCTGTTCAAAGGCAACATTCAACAGTTCTAAAGGTATTACTACTTTACCTGTGTGGTTTTGTCTCATAACATATCCGTGGGTGATATGGTGCATCCTCTCTTCAGCCAGAGTGTTTATTCCTCCGTTGGTTCTATTTCCTGAAGCTCTGCAATCTGCACCGTAGACATTGAACTGTATGCTTCTGGTAGATGTTCCTGCTGTACTGCTATAACAGGCATATTTCTCTATATTGGAAAAAGGACATAAGCTACTATGAGTGCAACAAGTTCTGCTGCTTGGGCTGACATGCCATGTGAGGGTGGTCTTTTGAGGATCACGATTTGAAATGATCTTTCCTGTCCTTGTGCATATCTCACATCAGCTGCACCTGTATGTCTCTGACCATTTTCCTGGGTTAAGGTTGGTGACCCCTTTACATGAAGTGTTTCTCCTGTCTCAAGTGCATCTTCACTCATTCTGCTTTTGTCTTCTGATTTGTCTTGCAACACTACACAATCCTGTACCCGGTCTTGTGGCTCTAATGGCTGGGCCACAAATATTGCTCGGTTGACAATGTGACATCTTACTATGTTAATGGCTGGATCGAACAATATTATTTCATACCCTGAGGATCTTTGTCGTGCGGGTGGACTTGTTTCTTTCTGATAGGGTGAAAACTGCATGTTCAACATACAGAGTTTTCAGGCAACCCAATTGAATTGTGGCAAATTTCTGGATTGCAAATGTGGCAGCTGGCAAACACTGTTCACATGGGAAACATCCCTTCCTTACTGGGTCCAAGAGCCAAATGTAGTAGGATAGGGTTTTGTGTTTCTGAGTGAGTACTGCTGTAATTAATTACCTGTCAATTTGCATGTGAAAACAGATATAATTGTTTGTAATAATCTGGTGTTGCTAACACTGGGGCATTGCAGATGGCCAACTTCAGGTCATTGAAACATTCTGTCATCTCATCTGTCCAATGAAAGGGATCTTTATTTTTCTGGGGCTCTTTCAGTGCTTGCAGTAAGGGCCTGAACTATGTTGAATAGTCAAATATTCATGTTCTTCAATTATTACATAGCCCTAAGAACGGCTGAATTTCTTTCATTGTCTTGGGTTGTGGTGTGTTCCTGACTGCAGTTGCTCTGTCTGTGGTTGTTTTTATCCCTGCTGGTGAGGGTAATAGCTCTAAGTACACTACTTCTTTCTGAAAGTATTGAAACTTCACCTAGGTTGTTAAGAGGCCAGATATCCTGCATACATTTCCAAGATGAGCCTTTTGCTTTATTGATTGGGTATGTTGCAGTGTTACATGGTGGTGTGGATGGTACTATGATGCCTTATTCAATGAGTGCCATAATTGTATCACATATTCCCTCATCTGCTTCTCCGGACAGTGTCTACTGTTTTAAATGTGGAAGTATGGCTCCTGGTTTAAGTTTGATTCTCACAGCTTCTATGCTGTTTAATAACCCTACATCATGGGGGTTGTCTGTCCACAGTTAGGTACTGCAGCTACATATGTACTGCAGCTACATACTTCTAATTGGGTGGGTAGTGCTGTTGCTATTAACACTGTCAGTAATAACTCTCTGTTTTGTATCATCACATGGCATGGAATGCATATTTCAAATAAAATGTCTCCCTCTGATTCTGTGTCAGCAAACGAAAGTTCATCAGTGATTTCTCTGAATGGTACAGTGGGGTCTACGCACAAGACCTGGCACCATTCTATCCCCTCTTCATCTGTGCTGTGAGAATAATGACAACTTTTCTGGTGATTAATGCATTAATGGGTCGCATAAACGTAAGACCTGGTGTTCGTTCTTGTAGGACTGCTGATCTGGATAGGAATTCTGCTGGCAAGCAAAATACCATGCTCTGAATTACTGGGAGCCATCCAATCAGAAAGGGTTCTGCATATACATATATTTTCTAATGAAGGGGTGGGGCTTGAACTGCATTAGTGCTACCTAATGCCTGGAGTACAGCTGCTACTTTAGTGAAATGCATGCCTGGTGTGGAACACCATTCCTTTGTTTGTGAATAAAATCCTTGTGTTCAGTTTTTGTAGTAAGTTAAGTCCCTACCCAGCAAGTTTACTGGTATCACAGTGCTGTATACTAATGGTGCTAGCATTTATTGTGTCCCTATCATAACAGGCACATCTTCTGTAAAAGGAACCATGGTCACTGCCCCAGAGAATCCCTGCATGTCCATATACCTGTTTGTCAATTGAAATCTTCATTCCTTTATGCAGGACATCATAGCTCCCATATTCACCATGAAGGTGAACATTCTGTGTCCTATTTTCACTCCCACATTAGGTTCCTTCTCTGGGTTTGGGGTGATTGATAAGACTGGTCATGTCAGGGCTCTCTGCGTTCTGTCCTATTGTCAATACATGTTGTTCCCTAGGAGTGGGAAAGTGTTTTCACCCATGACACTTACTCGCGTGTAGTGTGTCACTGTCCTTTGCAGCAGTGTGTTTTGTTCCCTGATTAGCTTGGGATGGTGCCTGCTGTTCTGGGTTCTTTGCAACATGCGTTGTAGGATACTATATGGGACATCCCTGTGTGGTGGCCACAATCTGCTATGAGCCTTGGAATTGTGGCTGTGCTGACCCTGGGGCATATCCTCCATATGTAGATGCTCTATATGATGATTCATAAACAGGGTATTGATGTGGAGGTGCACCTTGATGATACTGCATTGGTTGCCTACTTCTGCAATCTCGTAGTACCTACTTTACTGCATGTCCAGCATGCCCCTCCAAACCTGGGTCTCAAACCTCCAAAACCACCTCCTCTCCCTCTTGGGGAGTCGTTTCATTCTCCTTGTACCCCTACCATGCTTCTTCTTTCATTACCTGTATTTCCTACCCTTCCTTGTTGAAGCTCTTCACCTTGTCGGTTGTCACGTACATTTGTAACCATGCCACCTTCCATACTTTGCTGACTTCTTCTGTATTTGCTTTGTTTCCATCTTCTGTGCGTGCTCTTCCTTTCCACTTTGCATCTCTCACTTGTGATTACAATCATGTACTATGTGCACTTGAATTTCGCCCCATGTTTTAGTCACCATGCTCACTATTTTGTCTAATTCCATTTGTACCTCTGTTGGCAGCTGTCTGTGTAATACCTGATAAAATATCCGGATAGTTTTATCCCATGCTTCACCTGTCTCCTCTCTCCACATCTCCTGAATCAAGTGAATATATAATTCTGGGTCTTCGTCAGCTCGCATTGAGCGTGCCGTGATTGTTCCTATATCAGGTTTGTCTGGGTATTGTAAGGGTTGTCTGGGTATTGTATTCAAGCAGTGAAGACAGACACAAGTGACCAAGTTCATTGGTGTTTATTGAACTTCAATGGGTTGGTAGAATGACTAAATCTAAAGATGGGAGCAAGCTACGACCATCAAATAATAATAATAATGCAGTCCTAGTGGAGTCTGTAAAAATAAAAAGGCCTATACTAATAAACATATTGCAAATCCCCCACTGCTAATGTGACTTCTGTTTGCTTCTCAAACGCATATATCCACGTGCCCGCTTCAAAAGGTTAGAGTGGGAAGAGTCTTTATCACATACTTCCTACCCCCTTCTGTTTCAATGGAAATTGCATCCCCTTCTTCCCATTAATGTGTCTTCTTGGTCTTTTCCTTCCTCCGGCCACTGCCATTGTCGTCGGCGGGGCATAAGTCGATCTCCGATGGTCTCTTGCCCATTGGTCTCCCTCTGTTTTCCTTGTTCTGATTTGATTTTTATTTGATTTCAATATTTCTAAAGCACATATCCCTGAGGGGGGAAACTGGCAGAAATTGCATATGAGCACAGATGGAATCAAATGTAGATAGACTAGGATGCCTGCTTTAAAGTAGCCACAGATTCTAGGTAAAAACAGATAGGTTTTTATTTGCTTCTTAAAACTAAATAGGGAATTAATTTGCTGCAAACGTTGTGGAAGAGAGTTCCAAGCATGACCTCCATCATAAGAGAATTGTCTATCTCCCCAGGTATTTGTTCACAAGGGGGGAATTACTAATAGACCTTTTCCTTTGGATCGCAAAGTGCGGGTGGGGCAGTGGGCACAATCTTACAAGTCAGATAGATTGAGGCAAGCCCATGAATGCATCTGAAGACAAGGCATACAATCTTAAACTCTATCCACTGTTGAACTGGCAGCTAGTGGAGGCCTCTCCAGAACTCTGAGATAGGTGTTTTCCGTGGCAATGAAAGATCATACGTACTGCTGAGTTCTGTGCCACCTCTAAGCGTTGAAGTTGATATTTTGGTATGCCTGATAGAAGGACACTGCAGTAGTGCAGTTTGGAATGCATAAGAGTGCCTACCACAATGGGATGATCCTTCTCAGAAATGAGTGAGAGCATGGGTTTCAAAGGTTTCAGTTCATAATAAAAAGAATTGATTGGAACTTAGGCTGGACTGGCAAATACAGCCCACATTTTTTATTGACTGAGTGTATTTTGTTGCTGACTCAGACAAGGTGGAGCAGCGGACCAGGGGAATCTTATTAAGCAGTTTCTGTTTTGGGCCCAAAGCGATAACATCGGTTTTTGAGGGGTTCAGTTGGGGTTTATTTTCCTACATCCAAAGTTGGATATTTTCAGCACACTTCACAACTCGCGCCACTGCCTTCAATGGTTGCTCTGAACAAACGTAAATCTGTGTGTCATCTACATATGAGTGATACTGTAAATCAAATTGGGCAAAAATCTTATGCAGCAGTCGAATGTAGACGTTAAATAATAAGGGTAACAGGGAAGACCCCTGTGGCACTCCACAGGTGACTGGCAGTGCTTCTGAAAAATAAGGGCTTGTTTTGACCTGCGGAGATCGATAGGCTACAAATGCGCCAAACCATTTCATAGCTTCTTTGGATACATGTGCCAGAGATGTAAATCTGGCTTTAAGTATACTATAGTCAACTGTATCAAAAGCCGCTGTCACGAGAAGCATGGCAAGCATGCTGATGTCACTCTTGTCGGCAGCATAGAGAAGGTCATCCCGGATAGCCAATAAAGCTGTATCGGTGCCATGACCAGGCCTAAATCCTGATTGATAGCTATATAGAATGTCATTTTCTTTAAATGAAACTGCAACTGCATAGTTAGATAGAATTTTATGATCTAATAAGGACTTTTTTAACAGGGCAGTGAGGTACGATTTTGTTAGTTCCATCGGTACAGTACCCTGAGCTTGTGGGGCATTCACCCATGTCTATATGGGCTTGCTGAGAGCTAGCACATGCTGTTTGGCCAGTTAAGTCAGAATGGGGTCATAGCTGTGATTGGTTGACTTGAGATTGGCTTGAGATTGACGATGAGTTTCTGTTACTGTCGAGAAGGTACATTTGGGTGCAGTCCCTCCATCGTCCACCCTATGGTCATTGATAGCCACACTGTAGGGGGTTACTGAAGGAAAATCAATATTGAGTCTGATTTATTTTCTCAAGAAAGAAACTATTAAAATCATTGCCATCTTTTGAGAATTTGGTAAACTGGCAAAATAGGATTGGAAAAATGTATAATGGCAGAAAACACGGCTTTTGGTCTGTTGTCTGCTAGAATTATCTGTTTTTGAAGGAAGAGAGATTTAGCTAGTACAATCTTGTCCTTATAACTCTTCCGTCTACTTATTTCTAAGCTGGTGATTACCTTTGTATTTCTAAACATGTACTTAGTAACCATGGTGATTCACACCATCTAGTGATCAGACCCACTGACAGGGATATTGACAACTCAGAGCTGGGGGTAAACACTCCGGAAAAAGCCAATTTTCGGCACATTTACCACCAGCGGTATTATCGCAAGGTAATTGTGCCAACTAACAGTTAGCACCCAACCCGTGATTTGTCAGTAATACCGCCAGACGGGTGGGCGCTAATGCTTAGAAAGTGGGATACCGCCCAACTCGTGATGATGCATTTAATCTGGTAACTGTCCGGCACCAGAGAGTGGAATGAGCAAAGAGGGTGAAACACGTGTAGAGAGTTTACATGGAAGATTTTGAAATGGAATAAAATATGCGTGTGTAAATGAAAACAGAGTAATTGGACTACTTTGGCTCTCACCTTGAAGTTGTATATATCATAATCAGTATGGTGCAAACAGGATAATAGCAATTTTCTGAAAATAGTCTTCCTTTTCTCTAGCAGTCAAGATAGAGGTATAGACCTGTGCTGACAACTGATCTCCACTTACTATCACAAACACAACAATTTGGATTCTCCCAAATTAAAAGTCCTTTCATTGCTCCAAATATATTAAAACAGATGGTGCACAGGTGGATGTGAACCATGATTCAGTTATCCAGAGAATATCTGGATCGCTAGATTGAATATAATAATGTGTGGCAGTGGCGTTTTTTATGGCTGATCTTGCTTTGATCAATGCCATTGTAAATGTAGAGACTGTAGCGTGTTGTAAGGTCACCTTCAAGGGGGCGCATGAAATACTAGAGGACCTGATATTATTCCGGGCATGTAGTGGAAGAAAACCTTGCTACAAGACCTTATAGGTCAATAAGGAGTCTCTGCAGTATTTTTTTGATATTGCGGTCTGGATGCACACATTGCAAAATATATTGCAAAGTGAGAGCCTAAGCAATAACTTAATCAACAGTAAACAAAGAAGGTAAGTAAATAGCAGTAAACACACTGAGTTCCCAGGTTTAAAGAGTCTTGGCGTACCCCCGTACGCAACGTACCGCCACAGACTGGCTTGAGTCTGTAGTGCCGGCCCTGTCGCGGCTGGTGGGCAAAGATATGTCAACAACAAATACAGCTCCCTTGGGAGTTGTGATTCCAACACAAGAAATGTGTGCAGCCTTCAAGCTGCTCATTTCAATTTCTGTAGGAAGTTGGACACAATTGCAATTTCAAATCTAGGTGGGCTGATATGTTCAATTCAAGTGGTATAAACATAATTTAAAAAAGCACAGTGTTAAAACAATTTAGTAACTACTAGGCTATTTGCCTCAATATACTGCTAATTTGAAAAGAAATATAATATTAAAAACATGATAAGGATAACATTTGCAGTTTTAGTTTTTAGCTGCTAAATTAGGTACTAGCTGGAGCAGATTGCAGAGTATTTCTATCAGCGCAAAGTTCTGTGCTAAATCATAATCAAACAATACAAGGTGACAACAGGCTTAAATAGGCACAGACTGGCTTGACTTTGTCACACCAGCGCTGTCGTGCCTGGTGGACAAAGATATGTCAACAAGATCTACAGCTTCCTTGTTAGTTGTAGTTCCAACACGAAAAGAGTGAGGCTTTCGAGCTACATGTTTCAATTTCTATAGGAAATTGGGCACATTTGCAATTTAAAATCTAGGTGGGCGGATTTGTTAAATTTAAGTGGTATAAGCACAATTTTAAAAAGCACCGTGTTAAGACAATTTAGTAACTACAAGGTTTATGGCCTCAATATACCCCTAATTCACAAAAGCAATATAATATTAAAAGCACAATAAAGATACAAATTTGCAGTTTCGGTTTCTAGCTGCTAAATTAAGTCCTAGCTGGAGCAGAATGCACAGTCTATATATCAGTACAGAGCGCTGTGCTAAATCGTAGTAAAACCCACTACAATGTAACAGCAGGCTTAAATAGCCACAGACTGGCCTGATTTTGTTGCGCCGTTGCTGTTGCTGATGGTGGGCAAAGATATGTCAAAAAGAACTACAGCTCCCTTAGGAGTTGTAGTTCCAACATGAGAAACGTGTGCAGTGTTTGAGCTGCGTGTTTCATTATCTATTGGACGTTGGACACAATTTCAATCTCAAATCTAGGCGGCTGGTAGTTTCAATTTAAGTGGTATAAGCGCAATTTAAAAAATCAGTGTTAAAACAATGTATTAACTATAAGGCTATTTGGCCTCAATATACCCCTGATTTGAAAAGCAATATAATAGTAAAAGCACAATAAAGATAAAATGTGCAGTTTCAGTTTTTAGATGCTAAATTAAGTCCTGGCTGGAGCAGAGTGCCGAGTCTATCAGCACAGAGTGCTGTGCTAAATCATAGTAAAACAGTCTCCATCTGTTTCGCAGTTTCCAGTCTTCCTCACCATCTTCCTGATCCTCCCCACTTTCAGTCACTTCTGAGCCACAATCGAAAGTTTGTCTATATTGTCCTGGGTGTACTGAACTCCCCACACTCTTTCCTTCTGAAAGAGTATCATTCACTGTCTCTATTTTCACATCCGTAATCACTGCTCCGTTCATCTTTAACATTACTTCTCCTGCTGTCCATGTGTCTGCCCTTAATACAGGGCATAGGCCTTTGCCTTCTCTTTATCTAGCCACCCTTCTTCCTCTGTATTTTGAATCACTGCTTCTAGATCCCTGCGCACTTTATTTACCAGCCTCACTAGAATGGGGTCTTTATCCTTAGTGTTCCCTGTGGCGCCTCGTGATACTACTATCTCAGGGTCTGCTCGGGGCTTGTATCTGGGATTTGTATACACCACTGCTGGCTTTACTGGATAGGTTCCAGCTAAGGATAGAAATGTTGGCTGTGCTGGTGCTGAAGCCTGTGCTGACTGTGTGCTCTCGTACCCTTGGGATGGACAAGTGTGCAGGTGTTACAGCCAGTGCTGTGTTTGTGTTGCCTCCGGATGGTGGAGGGGCAGGGCTGAAAACATCTGTTTCCCCTTTAACTTCTTCCCCTTCCACTGACTTCCCATCGGTCTCATACAGCTTCCAAAGCTCTAATATACTCTGCCTATGCAAGCACATGTGCTCAATGATATTCTTGTCATGCGTGCCTTCTACAGGAAAAGGTGTAAAAATGTTCCCTTTAGTACCCTCGCGCCACTCCAAATTATACTTCAAAATCTTGTCTCTGGATGTCGGGAGCTTCCTGTACATGTTGTCAAGTGGAGTACTCATTTTTATGCTACAAAACAATAGAAAGCAATAGTTGTTTCTAACGGCAGACAGGAAATACCAAAAATGAACAACACCGACCTCTTTAGGTCGCCCCCTATGGCACACCTCTGAGCTACCATAAAAAAATGAAACTAAAATTATAGTAACCACTGGGTGTTAATAGAGAGAGCAAGAGAGATCAATTTTCTCTGTGTGCCTTCGCACCAATTCAAAATTCACTGTAATCTTCATTGAAACATCTTAAAATCACTCTTTGTAATATATCTTCACTTTTTACTGTACAATGAAATTGCGACACTTATATACACTTTTTTTATTTTTCCTCCTCTTGTTACCTTACCTGTGCAACGGAGTGCTACAGTCCTCACTAGTGCAGGCCTTCCCACTCTTAGTTAAACAGGGCGGCCAGCACTCACCTTTGAGAGATGGTTAAAACTACAATACCCAGAATTATTGCTACAGTAACATCACTACTTCCTCGCTATGGAAGCCCTTTTCTATGTCTACTACCCATCAAAACGTATAGTCAACAAAAAGGTTACACTACGTGGTCCACCTCATGCATTCAACTTTCGCACATATAATGACTCTTTCGATAGTTGTTGTTGCGTCTGGTGCACTTTGCTTGCTATGATCTCTTGAGTTCCTCCGATGCAATCCCTCCCTCAGAAAGTCCCGCACACCTGGGGACGGTGCCTCTGCCTACAACGATCAGGAAGGCCAATGGATCATTCTGGCACCTGCTGGCCTCCTTACGGCGCGTGCTGTTTCTACTCCCTGCAAGCTAGCACCGCATTCCTAGGAATGTAGCAGTGGGCATTCTGATTCAGACAGTTTGAGGTCAAGGAAACAGATCACCAAATGTAGGGTAAGACCGAAAATTCAATAGTAAAAGTTATCCAGATGAGTCAATAAAGTGCACAGGAGCAAGAAAAACAAAACAAATATTTCATGCAACCATGGTCAGGAATCATTCATAAGAAATTGCTGAAATTAGTATTACAAAATGGTTGAGTTTTTTGTGAAGTGCAGAGTTTTGACATTAACAATGCTCCAATATCCTTAGGCACTATTCTCTGATAGGTCAAGCGGGGTTGCTCTATATGTGAATCTATACAAATCCTAATTCTATTGACGTATCCTAACCCTCATGACTGTACTGTTAATTAATGAGTAAAAATGACTTCATATTCATTTCAGTTTCTTTCCCAGATTTGCTACTGATCAGATGAAGTTTTCATTTTCTTTCCTTTGGTCCTTGGTGTTTGATTGGTGGAGCACCTGTGGCCATCCTGGGGTTTGTCACTTCAATCATCACTTAACAATGACATTGTGAGGTGCGAACAGTGTGGCAACACTTGTATATTGTACATCTTGGTATCAGGTGAACTGACCTGCTGGCCTCATCTTACAGAACCTTCCCCTTCCCATTGTGTCAACCGGCAGCATACTAGTGCAACGTCTGATTCGAAACATCTAACACTATTCCTTCTTTTCTCATGGCTGATGTGTATGACCTCATATGCTATGCCCCCCATTTATTTTCCAGCTGGTGGTAAGCTTACCGGTCCTGGTGTTTTTTCGCATAGCCGGGATTACTTTTACAGACTAAAATGCTGGGAATTACCGACAAAGGTAAGACAGGCCTGCTAATCCTTCTTGACCTAACTGCAGCTTTTGATGTGCTAGATCACCAGTTACAGCAAAAAGATGTGGAGAAAATTGCGAACTGCTCCAAGGAAGCCATTGGATGGCTAACTTCATTCCTTGTGGATAGAATCTCCTGAATACACTGGGGTGATACATTTTCACAAGATTCAAATATCTTCTGTGGTGTTCCCCAGGGAGCTAGTCTTTCACCACTCCTGTTCAATCTATATTTACGTCTCCTTTGTGAGCCTTTGGACAATATTAATGCTTTTTTCACCAACTATGCTGACGACCCTCAGATGGTTGTGGAATTAAGTGGGGGAATATGTGAAAGACAACAAAATGGTTACCAACCTATAGAACATCATTGAACAGTGGATGGATCATAATTGGATGTGCTTGAACGGGAAAAAAGACTGAGCTGATGATCTTTGGGTCCAACCAAGCCAGAGCGAAATTACCATCTGCATTTGAATCATTCATGATAAAAGAGGCTCACATTAAAGTAGTGAGAAAGATTAAAACCCTGGGTATGACCTTAGAAGCTTCCCTGAACTCAGACGCACAAGCCTGTCATGTCAGTAAAAACTGCTCATACTACTTAAGGCTGTTGAAAGCTATCAGACCCCTACTCAATGAAACTAACTGTGCCACTATAGCCTGAGCGACCATACTCTCCCGCCTGGATTACGGTAATGCCCTATTATCGGGCACAAGCAAACAAAGCTTAACAAAATACCAACTCATCCAAAACCTTGTGGTCAGAATAATCAAGCAAAAGAAAAGGTCAGATCACATCAGTGATTATTCCTCACTGATACTGCACTGATTCTGCAACTGGACCACTCTTAACGGCCTCGTACCTGGGCCCAGCCACTCTCCACTTGCACTGATGCCCTGGAACCCCTCTGCACTGCGGGACTGTCTCTGTATCCCTACAGCCCCCCCCCTTTCCAGAACTTGTTCTGCACTTACCTTGCACTTGCCACCAATTGGCCCTATTTATTTATTACTTTACGCCACTTACCTTTACTGCACTTCCCCCCCTCCCCTTGCACTTTTCCCCCTCCCCCACCCTTGCGCGATCTGAATGACACCTGGCCTAGTAGGATCGTTGTCTGTTTCCCCTTGTTTCCTCCCCTCCCTGCCTCGTCGCGCCTTGAAACACCTGTGTATAGGCGCGTTACAAATGCCATATCATATCTTATCATATCATATCATGCAAGACGGGAGCTGCATTGGTTAAGGATTGAAGACCGCGTGATGTTTAAATCTATGACAGTTTCCCATAAGTATCTGTACGGAAAAGCTCTGGCTTATCTGAAGTCCAAAATTGTTGCCTATATTCCAGCTCATACATTAAGATCTGAGGTTCAAGGGCTTATTTTAGTCAACCCATGCCCATACAAGAAAGCTAATGACGTAGGCAGAGCCTTCCCAAACCGGTCTGCTACCATTTGGAATAAACTGCCACTGAATTTGAGACTAGAACCCAATCACAGAACGTCTCTGAAAACCCTCTTATTCAAATGAAGAAAGTAAGCTAACGTAGTAATTGTCCTATATGTCTGGTCTGGCCAAGTGTCCTGTCCTCCATGTATTTAATTTTCTGTCTTCTGTATTCTGCCTAATAAATAAATAAATACTTTTCTGTCCTATTCATTTGTGGCATTAACTGTGGGCAGTACTACCATTGTTACCTCGCATTGGTCTAGCAACGTGGTCACATGGGATGCAGCCAAAACTGTTGTACCTATTCTGTCAGTTGAATCGGTCATCTTGGAATGGAAGGGCTACTGGCCCTATTCTCATTGCAACTAAGTGGTATCTTTTTCTTCTATGGGAGTCTATCACTTACGGCCACAAATATTAAGACCTTCCTCTCACCTATTTTAACTTATGCCATCCAATGGTTTTGTTAGGCCCAATTTGGTCACATTTTGTGAGGGAAATAGGTTCTTGCTCTTTTTTTTAACAGTCTTGCCTTATTTACTTTGGTGTATTTGCTCCTAGAAGGTTTATATAGAGCACTCCATTTCATTTTGTATTTGTATTTGTATTTATTAAATATATAGAGTGCTTTAATCCAAAGTGCTTTACATGTCAACTAATGGATACATAGAATTATTGGAAGCATCAATTCAAAACAAGAAACAAACAATCAAAACAATATATAAAACAATTCACCTAGAGCAGTAAAAGAGAAAGCAGGAGAGAGGAAGTGTAAGCGAGAGGTGAAGAGTTTAACACACTGTGGAAGGAGAAAGATGATATTTCAAGGAGGAACGGAAGGAGGGGTATGAGGAAAGGAAGCAGATAGAGAGAGGGAGAGAGTTCCAATGTAGGGGGGCAATGAGATGAAAGGATCGGAAAAGGGAAAGGGCACAAGGAGGTGGGTGAACAGTGAGGAGAAAAAGATCAGCAGATCGGACGGGGCGAGAGGGAGAGTAGAAAGAGAGGAGAGAGGAAAGGTTATGTTATGTCATGTTACCTGGACTTGTAAAACGCACGGTCGCTCAAGGGCATCATGGCGCTGGTGAGGAAGCTACCGAGCAGGAAGAACAGTAGTAGCCAGAGAGCTAAAATAGAGTTGTTTTCAGGGCTTTCCTGAAAGCCAAATGGATAGAGGTAGACTTGAGTAGCAGTGGGAGGGTGTTCCACAGCATGGCCGCAGCAATCGAAAAGGCTCTGCCACCGAGTCTTTCCAGGTTGTACCTAGGGACCACCAAGAGGTTGGTGGTCGAGGAGCGAAGATTGCGTTCTGGGATATATCAGACAAATTTGGTTTGAAGAAACTCAGCTCCTAGGCCCTGGATTGCCCGGTGGACAATACACAGTGACTTGAACTTAACTCGCTGGGCCACTGGAAGCCAGTGAAGTTGGCGAAGCACTGGCGAGATATGTGCTCCATAGGGAGAACCTGTGGCCAGTCTAGCTGCCAGGCTCTTCATGCGTTGGAGACGCTGGAGAAGGCCCACTGGCTGAGCGAGGTACAGGGAGTTGCAATAGTCCAACCGTGAGAGGACTAATGCAGCCACCACAGGAGGGCGCATAGCTTCTGGGATCATAGGGAGGACCCTCTTAAGTACCCTAATCTGGTGGTGGGCGGATTGGCAGACCGCTGAGACCTGATTTGGCATGGACAGGGAGGTGGAAAGAATGACCCCTAAGTTCTTTACTTTGTCCACTGGACAGGGCAGGGGGCCCAATGAAGTAGGCCAAAAAGCGGGGGTCCATAGTGATGGGGTGGGAAGACAACCCACCAACATCACCTCCGTTTTATCGCCATTGAACTTGAGCCAATTTTGGTCCATCCAGACACCGACTGCTTTTAGACAGTCATGAAGACAAGCTGAAACCTCAGTATGATCCTGATCCAAACGGATCAGGATTTGAGTATCATCCACGTAGGAATAACAATTGAGTCCATACGAGCGGATAAGGCAGACAAGCGCCCAGATATAAATATTGAATAAGATAGGGGAAAGAGACGATCCCTGGGGGACACCACAGGTGAGGACACAAGGGGAAGAGAGAAAAGGGGGCATAGCAAGGTTCTGAGTGCGGTCTGCAAGAAAAGAGGTAAACCAAGCCAGGACTGAGCCAGAAATCCCGATTTGTGCTGGACGTCAGAGGAGGATAGGATGGTCCACCGTATCAAATGCGGCAGACAGATCCAGCAGAATCAAAGCTCCAACTCCACCTGCGTCCGCAAGTCTGGACATATTGAGACAAGCACACTCTCCGTGCCTCTTCCTGGCCTAAAGCCTGCCTGGAAGGTGGGGGGGCAAGGTCGTGAAGGGATTTAAAGACGAGACAATGGAAGTTAAATTTAAGTTGAGAGTGGAAAGGAAGCCAGCCAAGAAGAGAGAGTGAAGAAGAAATTGAGTCATGGGGAGAGAGAAGGCAGAGGGTATGGATGGCTGAGTGAGAGATGGATTTGAGGGGAGCAAGATGAGCAGCAGGGAGGCCAAAGGGAAGAGTGGAGCAATAGAAAAGACGAGAGAAAAGGAGGCATTTTATCACATCACAACTGTGATTCAATCTGGTGAAATGATCAGCCATAGGTGCTTCCTTGATTTTATTCTGGATACAAACAGTGCTCATAATACGTAGATGTGCTCTGCTGCTAAAAAGTACATTCTTTCCTATGGTAAATCTTGGCATAATTAGCCTCGCAAAAGACTTGTCATGCCTCTGTTTTAGGAGTATGATCATTTCTTAAAATAAAAAAGCCTTGCAGTAATTACCATAATTGCCTTTGTTTATAGATGCTCAACCTGCTTATTACAAAACTTTAATCACCTGCATTTTAAGGTGATGTGCCATGACAAACCTTTTTTTGATGATTGGATGTTGGTGATTCAAGCAAGTTAAAACATGTGCCTATACAAAGTATACATATCTGAGGATGTGGATATTTCAGAATATAACATTAAGAGAGGTTTGGTTATTGTTCATGTTAGTGAATTTACGGAACCCACTGTAGAGTGGAGCTAGATTGGAAATGGAATTAAAAGAGGTTTTAATCAGACAAGACTGGACAAGACAGTGCTTCCCTTTTTCCATCAACACTCAGTTCTGGAGATGTAGAGTTTTTGCAGAAGTGAGACGAGGCGGCATTCATATTTTAAGTGTACCACCTCTGATGTATTTATTAAATGTATTGATGGTTTGTACAGCACCCACTGCAACAATTACAGTTACATCATTGGAGTGCTTCTGGGTGTAATTTTGCTGATGCAAGTGGTATCACACCCTTGAGCAGCTGTTTTATATGTTTTTTTAAAGATTTTCTTTATGTTTTGTTTTCAATATTGTGGTCATAAAAGTCATTCTGCCTGACAATATGCTTATTTCTTGGTGTGACTTTAACACACAATGGCTTGTTTTGACACTCTTTGTTATCAGCCCTTCGGAATGGTCTCAACGCACAAATACTTCTATCATATTAACAACTGTCTGCAAATAAGACACAATTAGCATCAGCCAATAGGTTCTCTACTCCATTAAATAAAATATATCATATTAATCTATTTCTGAGTCTTGCATGGATGGAAAATAAAGCCCCACAGATGAGTAAAGAAACATATTTCATTGAGAAGTAGTTCCCTTCAAACATTGCATACTTGTATTATTTAGACATCTATACAGTAGCAGTGCACCCTATACTATTGCAAACAGTGCTCTGTGCACTAAGGTCAATCACTAGGTGCACCACAAGAGAAGTCTAAAATAATCCCAAAAAAGAAGGGTAATTAATTATGTACCTGGAGATGGTCCCTGGGTGGTGCAGTGCACAATATCAGTCAGTCAGTCAAAAAAAGTTTATTTGGATGCAAAGATCCATTAAACATACAAATGCAGAACACATCACATATTTCACAATATTTGATTTCACATTTTTAAGATATTCTCCTTAAAACATATACAAAAAATCCATAAAGATACAATAGTATATCTATTCACAATAACACGTAGTATACATAAAAGCCAATAACCTTTTAATCCATCATTACATTAAGACATTCCACCTCCCTGTAACCTCATCAGCCCCTTTCTAAAATACATCGCTCTTTTCAAAAAGGAGAACAATGCCCAGGCAGTAAAAATAGTGTCTGCACTCAAAAGAAAGATGAGTGTTGTCTTATGATTGTGGATCTCTGTCTTCTTTAGAGCCGATAACAGTGTTGCTCTACTTATCCCAGCATAGCCAGTACAAAACAATAATACGTGTGCCAGATCTTCACGCCGGTAACCACACACCGGACAACAAGTAGAGTCTGGGAATCCTTTTCATTCTGCTGTATTTCCTTTCAGTAGGAGGCAATCAAAACTTGCCCTTGTGATTAGCCACCGGTCTTTTTTCCGGGACCCCCAAACTAAGTAGGGTTGAATCACCGAGGGCCTACAGATCGCAGAATATAGTTGACCTGATTTAATCCCATGCCCCAATAAAATTATCTTCCTTGTAACAGCCTCTCTCACCACCATTTTATGGCTTTTCCCCTCTACCTCTGTTATTAGCACCTCAGGTGGAAAGAGAGTACCTAGGTTGGCCCCCTCAAGGGCTTTAGAAATATAGTCCAGCCAGTCAACATAACGTAAAACACATTACAAAACATTACATAACATAACAATCAGTTGAACTCCTAACCAAGTAGGCTGCACAACCACAACATGGACATGCCTTGAAATTCTGTTTAAAATTGTTATTTGCATAGTCGTACAGTTTATGCTCATTATGCATTGCAGCCATGGACATTTCGGTAATCATGATGCATTTCCAGCATTAGCATAGCATAAAAAAAATAGTTATTGTATTCACACATGTAACACCATTCTGTGGCTGGAACAATAATCTGAAATGATTTACAAAAGCAGATTCTATGGTTCTTAATCACACTGTGTAAGTTTAGACACAAACTAGGACTATCTTTCATGCATTGTTTCAAATGTTTTTTTTATTTCTTTAATTCTATATTTCATTACTTTACATATATTTAATCAATACACTTTCTACCGGTTTGGCATAATTGCTCTGCAAAGAAAACGCACAAAGGGGCCGGGAAAATATGGGAGATTATCTATGTTTGAAACAGTCCCTGCTTACAGCCTTCTTGAACCCAGGCCTCTCATTTGGGATATAGGATCTTCCACCACCATTGGGAGAATGGAACCTGCTGCTTCGTGTATATACCCCTGACATCAATTCTTTTTTTTCAAAATACAATCCCTGTCTCTGACGTTTAATCAGTGTTTACAAAGCTGCCCTTCAGCAGACTTAACCCCAAACTGCCCCATCACAGTCTCCCACAGCTCCAGGCTTCTGAAATCTTTGCAACAAAAGCAAACACTTCTTGCTTGGTAGCAACAGATGAGATTCATCTCTGGGAGCCTGGATTTGGCCTTATCAAAGAGATTGGAAAGGGGATCCATGAAATGTAAACATCAAGCACATATCAAAAGGGATTTAACACATTTTAGGACCTGCCTATTTTCTGGGGCGTTCACTTAATTTGTATTTTTCTGCTGAAAGGCCAGTAGGACTTGAGTGGCACTGGCCCCCAGGAAAACAATATGGTGGTGCATCTATATATGTGTATGCATCCACCCCAGGCTTAATGTATTGCCTAGCGGTCATGTACGCCCTGCTTTTTGGCTTGTTGTTTTTTCAAAGAGAGCAAAATGGCGATGCCTGGGAGTGGGGAGGAGCTGCCCAAGATCGCACAGTATGTTAAGAGCAGAAGCTGGGATGCTAGCAATTGAATACCACTGTGATGATTGCCTGGTCCCGGACTCGGGAGGCTTTTGGGAGTAAGACGTGAGAGCACTTTTCCATTTTATTTGAAGTGACAGCATTATTGAGGTGTGCGTAAAGGTGTGGAGCGCAGCACCCCAGGAGAAGCCGGTATGGCCCAATCCTTATGGAACAAGCATCGCCAAACCAAACTCTTTGGGATTTTGTGTAGGCATGTGTAAGGCAAAGTTTGATATTGCAGGCTAATAAAGTTAATCAAAATGTATAGGGTTATTTCTGGGCCCAAGCAAACGTTTTGGCAGTCTTCACATCATCTATTTAAACACCATGATGATGGGCCGGTCCAGTTTATATCTAATTTATATCAGAATGTATAGCAAACATTTTGGGGGGACAAACACATTTATGCCAAATTTAAATCAAAATTATATTGAAATTATATGCATTTTATTTCGATTTTATATTAACATGCATGTCAAAATTAATTTCAAATGTGTATACATGTATATAAAATGTACATCAATATGTGTATAACATGTATATCAACATTTATATAACATTGAAATCAAAATGTGTATCAGAATTAATATCATAATGTATATACAATGTATATCAAAATGTGTATCAAAATTCATATCAAATTTTACATCACATTTATATAAAATGTATATTGAATGTATACCAACATGCTGGGGGTCAATAAAATGTATATACAAATGTTAGTGGGTTAATCAAATTGACATACACAATGCTTGGGGTTCTTATCAAATGTATATACAATGTACATAAAATGTATATTACATTTATATCAAAGCGGCCAGACTAAGGAAAAAGGGGATCAGTTAGGACAGGAAAAGAGGTGGGGTCACATGTCAAATGTATACTTGCTATAAAACGTACCCCCTAAAACTACTTATAGGTTAATATTCAACCATGCACAGTCAGGCCATATAACACACACAAGCGTATGATATGTAGAAAAAGTCTCAATAATTCATGTAAATTAATTGATAAAGTAAAGCAAAGCTATTGTAGTCTAGATAAAAAACAAAAATCCTTTTTCCAGATAAAGCAGATTCCAAAAGTCAAGCTGATGCATTTTGGATAATGTAATCCTTTATCAGGGTGTTTTGTAGGGTGTTTTAAACGGGCAACATCTAATTCAGAGGAACTCTCCACCCACCACATACCAGGCATGCAAAATGTGTCTTTATTTGATAAAGTGTTTTTTTTTATGAACCTTGGACTTTCAATTTAACAGAATTGATTTCCTACAGCCTTCCTCCCTTTTTGGGACAAGAAACACACATGGTTGCGGAGAAGGTCTATTTATTGATAAACTCAAAATAATTGAATCCATTTAAAGATAAACAAGTTGTGCATCCATTAAATGACAATGATGGAAAATTATTAATACAGAAGCCTATCTGCAAATCAGAACATGGTATTGTCATTCCTCTTTTCTGTAGGGAGCTCGGTGTGTGGGAGAGCAGTGTTGGAACTCAGCACTCATGAGACATCACTCTACATATGTATTGAGATCCTGGCCCAATGTGCATCACATTTCAGAATTAGGTAGGTACCACCCAATGATCTACCCAGATTGGGGTCTCCTCACCAACAGCCTGACTTGCATCTTAAACATATTCTGAAGTTCCATCACAATAATGTCTTCCTTTCCTTGATAGTCTGATTCTGTCATAGGAAAACTGTTTGGGTCATCTAAATATTGATGGAATTTCCCAATGATGGATTCCTCTTTGTGAGCAGTGATCATGTCTACATCAGGGGTATCTCTACTTCAATTAGCAGGTGTACGTTAATTGTCCGTGCAAATTTGTGATCTGGTCCATGCCGTGACCTGGTTTTCTCCAAGGAGGTTTTCAATATCTATGAAGTTCCCTGTAGAGCTCCTGTTTTGACCAATTCATCAGCCAAATGCTTTCCACTTTTATCAGGGCCCTCTATCTTGGAATGACCTTTGATCTCTTTCCAAAAGATGGTCTTGTTTTTAGATGTCCCCAGTCAATTAATATTCCGGATGAATCTACCATGTTTTAACGGTTTGTTATTTACACAAACCATGCCTCTGTTATTCCAACTAATGAGGTGTTCCACAAACCCATTTTTGCACATAATCAGAATAAATTATTATCACCAGTTCTATGAGTTGGTGGTTTACCGTAGCAAGGACAGCTTGATAAATTGTCATCAGCTTTGCCACCTGACTACTTCGGGGACCTTTTTGTAACCAGCAGAAGGTTTTCGGGAAGATCATTTACCCAAATGTTCCCACTGCCAGCAACCAATTCTTTCTCCCTGTCTTTTGAAATATGGTAGGAACACCCATCCACATAAACTGTACGTATCCCCCGCTGAGTGTTTTATACATATACCTTATGCGGGGGCACCAGGTATCATACATATTATTATTAATTATTGGACTTTCAACCCTGAGACAATAGGCCTCATTACGAGATGGGCGGTACCCATGGTGCTATTAGCACCATGGCTGCCTCCCATACCGTGTACGAGTCTTCAATGGGGACTTACCGGTGCTTTCCGACCCTGGCGGGACCAGTAAGTCCCCATTGAACAAATAATGGGCTTGCGAATGGAAAGCCCGTTATTAGCCCCCTGGTCCCTTAGTGGGACCCGTAAGGGACATGTGGTCAGACCACCCATTCCTTACGGTTCCCTCCAAGGGACCTCAGAATCGGGCGGTAAGTGATTACCGGCACCGGTCTCCTTAACGTTGCCCGGTATCCCTTAGCGCCCGACTCGTAATGACCCCCAATCATACAAGTCTGCCAATCCTAGAGCTATAGGGCTCTTCTCAATTTGGCCGTACATGGCATTCAGAGGAAAGCTCTGCATTGACAGAATCTACTCTTGAATTATATACATTCCCAGCCCGTATTCTATCACTTGGTAACTATTGTAAAGGTTGGTTGGAGGTCACCACTGTGATGTGCTCCCCTTGATAAATGTGCAGTTGTTTTTCAATGCCCACACCAATGCCAGAAGTGATTTCTTTCAATCAATACATTCTTCTTTTACAGAGGATAATGCTTACGTAGGAGATTACTTTGTTTACTTTGTCATGTTTTTGGCATACCACTGCCATCAAGCAGCTATCCCAGAAACACCTTGATGGGGTAAGCCAATCAAGGAGCTTATAAAAGGCTCCTTTTCAATTGCTTCACTGCCTCAGATTGTGCTTCACCTCACTCCCATTTTACCCCTGCCATTCTACAAGTTGACCAAAGGTTCAGTGATCTACCTAGGCATTATTTTCAATCAATTTTTTACTATAATTAGTCAGATCAAGGAGGCTTTGCAACTCATGCAGAGTTGTGGGGTTCTTTAATTTGAGTAATGCCTCATCGTTCTTTTTCTGGGGATTGAAACCCTGTGATTTCATGTCCCAGAAAATGTTGCTCCCTTGGGCTCTCTGGATAGATAATTTCACACCAGCCTTTTGCAACTGGACAGAAACATATTTGATTTGTGCCAGATGTTCTTCCACAGTGGAGCTTTTGATCAACAGATCATCCGCACAGGCCAAGTTTCCTCTTTCACTCAGATAAGACATGACCTTTTGAAGGAAAATGTTGAACTAATTTCCTGAATTGAGGTATTTGAAGAGCGCATGGGCCCAAGTATATCATTGCCCCAAAAGATACAGGCAAGTTATTCTGATCTTCAATATTCATGGGTACTGTCTAATAACTGTTTGTTAAGGGCAGAGTAAACTATTACTCTTGTTCATTCAAGGTCAGCACAAACTCTCCATTGTCCATTTGGTTTTAGGATTCCCAGTAACCGGTTGGTAAAGGTACTGTGGATAGGATACATTCTGCCACATGGTTCCATATTTCTTACAATCTCTGTGCGTGATTCAATAGATGTGAGAGGCAACCATTATGGTTTAATAACAATGGGAGCCATTTCAGGGTCCGTTGGTATTGTTGTTGAACGAATAGTTGTATGCCCACAATCATAGGCGTCAACTGAAAAGATACTCTGGAAATCAAGGAATGAGCATCTCAGTTGCTTTCACTGTTCATCTGTCACACAGGCAAAGGCCAGACTGATCTGTTCTTCAGTCAGGAAACCTCAAATGCCTCTGTTTTTGATATTTCAGAAATACTCTCCAGTTGGGTGGAGAGATCTCGTCTAATGGTGTTTACCTGGATAGGGGTTTCCAATGATTTTGAGATAGTTATTATGAACTCTACTTCCATCCATCTGCATATCTCTTCTTCCAAGATGTCACAGGTAACATTGCATACCCTGCAAGTGCATGAAGAATACAGCAAGAAATGTCTGCCCTGCAAGGAGTTGATATTTTCTTGTTGGATACTGTCTTTCTTTTTGTCTCAATCATCAGGAACTGGACCTATAATTAAATTTTCTAAATAAATAGAGTAGCATTGTGAGTCAAGCGCCATTCCAAAACTTTGAGGATTGCTGTTATCCACCAATGGTTAAAGGGTGTCATCTTGAGATGGACTAGACGTGCTAGATGTATGGAAAATCTTTTTTTGTTGGGTATGGCTCAAATGTATGAACGCTTCCTGATTTTTCAGCATAAGGTGACAGTAGTGTTGACAGAAATGCTTTTCCAAAATTGTCAACGTCCATTGGGTTACCCCCTAGTGTTTAATAAACTTTGTCATCGGTAATATCTAAATGAATTACACATTGATGGAGAATATCACTATCCAGCTAAAATTGAGAAGTAGAGGTAACATCTCTAATGATAAAACATGATTCCCTAGGTAAAAGTGTGTGCCCTCTGGCACCACAATGATGACTGGATGATTAGAACAGTGTGGGCCAGTTCTGATTTCCAGAGCTGCAATCTGATTCACAGAAATATCCTTTCCATCAAAATGTTTGAGTTCTCATAGAAGAGATTAGTGAGGAATTGTATGACTCTCTCCTTTCCTAGGTTGAATGTATCAAATGTTTGTTTTGAAATAAATCTCATCTTTGACCCTCTATCTAACTGAGCTGATAAATCATACTGATTTCAGACAGCTGAAGAAATTCTACCTTCTTTAGACTCTAGTTTACAAAGAAAATGTAAGTTATTAGACAGCTTAGCATGAATTTGCTTGATGTCATTCATATTCTGCAGTTTACCTTGTGTAGGCACCATGTAGGCACTTTATTCCATGAGTTCAAGATCATGCAAGTTGACTTAGGAACCTGTTGGGGAAAAAACATTTTTCGAGATAAAATATGGAGTAGGTGTATCACCCCTTTCCACCAACCCTATTTTGTTTTCTCTTTACAGAGGACACTCTTTAGAATCCGCAAAGTTATGGGCGGTTTTCTGCAAAATGGCTGCCTTATTAGTATACCATTAATGCTGGTATTGGTCCTCCATCTCTGCAAAGTAGCAACTCAGGAGAGAACATCCAGTTTGCATACTCCCTGTTATTAAAAGTATTCCTTTTTCCAAATGAGGACACCATTTGCTCATTTAACTCTAAATGTTTGCACATACAATAGTGGGCATTTTTGTGATAAGTGGTCATACAACATGTGATAGCTTTTATTTGTTTTATAGGGTCTTTGAAAGTCCACTTTCCCTCATAGTCAGAGCTACTGCTGGAACCCCATTCCCTATTGTCATTTGCGCCCTCCCTACTTCTCTGCATTTGGGAGTGCTTTCTAGATGCATGGAGCACAGACTCCTCCCTTCTTTTTTTTCTCTGGGACTGCTCAGGATTATTTACTCAATCCCTTTTTAGAGGTGAGCTAATACTGGGTTCCTTCCTCTGACGGCTGGAAATACACTCTGTCTCTTCTCCTTGCTGGTCTAGAAGTATCCTCCCAGTCTCCTTGATGTGAAGAGACCTTTAAAATGGCCTTACGTGGAGGAATATTTTGTCTTTCTATGTCACCCAAGTGGGCTAAATGATTTCTCTGGAGGACCATTTTCGGCAGTTCTAGATCTTTCAATCCTTCTTGATATTTTTCCTCAGATCAAGATGTATTTTTATTTCCACTCCTGTCCCCTTGTCTGTTGTTCTGGATTTTGCATGGTATGTAATATTTTGAATTGTGTGAATCATTTATCTTGGCCCTATTGTATTGTGCAGTAGTATCTGTAATGTAATGTCATCTTCCCACCAGTTTTTTAAGGTGGAGGCCATACAGATATTGTAATGGGTGTTCAATAGGGTTGAGTAGCAAGATGAGACAGCACTTCTTTTGTCCCCTTGTTTCTGAAGTGGATCTGCTTGCCTGGAGATTATTAATCTCTTCTTGGTATGTGCTATTGCATTAATCTGCAGTTGGATTTTCTGCCATTGATGTTTCTCTAGCAGATCAAAGTTGCTCTTTAGTGTTTTAAACATTGCCAGCTGTTGATTCTGATCATCCCAGACATCCCTGATACTACCAATGCCCTTGTCTGCCCAATTTCACCAGCATTCGCAGGCTGGGATTGGCCCATAGTGGTGCCTCCCTGAATGTAGGAGTCTACACGCAGGAGCCTGTGAGCCTTCTCCCAACAACATGTAGTATTCGCTAGAAAGGGGTTGCTGGTAGGGTTACTTTTCTCATGAAGTGTCCAATAGTGCTTAGTGCAAGCATTTTACCAGGAGTTCCATATTTGATTGTACTTGAACCTGTGGTAGAGAGTTGTGTACGGACCATGTGGAACACTTGCTGTACAGCTCAACATCTGGTGTTGCCAGCCTCCTAAAGACAATGGCCCTCATTCCGAGTTTGGACGTAAGTAACGTCCTTACCAGCATGGCGTAAATAGCGTGTCCGGGCAGTCACCAGTCCGCTAATAGAGGACTATTACGACTTTGCGGGCACGAGCTTTGCACCATGCCGGTAAGGTCATTACCGCCATGCCGTTAAAGGCACCTAAAATGGCCTTAGCGGCATCATGCATAGCGCAGATAGCACTACCGACAAGGTACAATGCTGCATAAGCGGTGACCGTAATTAGCGATGACCGCTAATAATGGTCACTGTCAATAACCGTCACCGCTAATAAGCAGAACCGGAAGTAGCGTCATCGTACAGGAACGGGAAGGAGCACGGCGGCCATCTTTTAAAAAAAGCAATCAATTGCCATCCTCACCACACAAGACCCGTTGGACTCTGCTGTTGTACTGAGAACATTTTCCTATCACACCACTATGCCCAAGTCCCTAAAGAAGGGAGCTGCCCGCCTGCGTAGGGAGAGATTTAATGAGGATGAGCTGGAGATGCTAGTCGGGACACTGCAGGAGCATGCTGGGATAGTCTTTTCCAACAACATGAAGAGGGAGGCAATTCTTAAAAAACGGAGATCTGGGCACGTGTTGCTCAAAAAGTCAGTGCTGTTGGGAACACCCCACGAACCATCAAATACTGTCGTAAGCTCTGGGAAGACCTGCGACTCAGAGTTAGAAATATACTCTCAGTGAACAGGAGCCAGGCAATGGGAACAGGAGGAGGTCCCAGCTCACCAATCAAGCTGACACCATGGGAGGACATCTGCACCAGCATGATCGGAATGGAGGGGATCGAAGGTGTTGGCGAGATGGAGTGTGGCGCCACAACATCGGGCGATGGAGGTGAGTGTCCTAAGAAAACATTGTAATGCCGAGTCTGATGAAAGTCAACCAATATGTCAGTCCAAAGAGTCAAGCCATGGTCCAACACACACACACTCCCAGCAAAGTAGGCGGATGCATCACAGACACATGCAGATGCCTGCTGCAAGGCAATGCAGTACCTGACACATACCACACAAATATGTAAATGCCATGAGTCACACAGCATGCAGACCCCAAATAATGTGCATGCCAGATAGCATAGCTCTTGGCCAACATGAGTGATGCCGGCGTATGCCTGTATAAACCACCCATGTGTCAAACAATGTGCTCATCCAAACACAAATGCCTATTACCAACAATTGTATGGATGATCAATTGTCCAAATGTATATATGATGCCTATTAAAACATCACTCATGCCATCCCTCTCTTCGACCCCCACAGGCTCTGACCATGACAGCGATGGGCAGGACGCAACCCCCGCAAATACCACAACCCAGAAGAAGTCTCAGGATGACGCCAACCGCCCTTCAACCTCGAATGGACAACCCAGTACACCAACAGGCAAGACATTCCAGGTTGCAAGTACACCGGTGCCACCAAGGGCCGTAGAGACCGAAGCACCACCACCCATTGGCCATCCCGAGGAATCAGTCGAGGCACCACATTCTGAGGAGTCCAGTTTGGCTGGGGAGGTGGCAGCCACAGCACCCCTGGCTGTGGAGGACCCACAGGATGACATTTGGGTGACCGTTGAGGACGCTGCATCGGAAGTGGGCCCTACGCCCAGTCGACTGGCACCCCCCAAATATCGTCCCTCGAAACTGACCACACCACCCCAGAGCAGTCTGGTCAGGAGCAGATGCAAGGGCACTTCAGTCCCATTTTGACGGGTATAGAGGCTGAGCAGGACAGCCAGGGACCATCAACCTCCACATGTGCACTCGCAGGGCCAACGCGGTCAGAACAGCTGACTGCCCTTGTGCGGCAGTTTGTTGAGCACAACACACTGGCCAGACAGGAGTGGCGTGAGAACTTTGCCTCCCTACGCAGGTCCATCATGGAGAAGACAGCCTCAATGGCAAAAACCTTTGCAGATAACACCAGACACCACTGCAAGGAGGTCTCGGCCTTCCACCAGGTCTTAGGCCGCATAGCGGATGCCATGGAGGCAGGGCATCCGGCTACCCAATCCCAGCAGGTGGCCACACCATCATCATCCAGTCCGACACAGACGAGCCCGCTCCGCAGGTCAGCACGTACCCTGCACTGGCAAGACATGCCGCCACCTGGACCAGGGAGTGCCAATTGATAGTCAGGTCAGCCTCATGTAGGCATTGCAGACTTGATGGGACATGTCTGGGGGAGTTGTGGGGGAGTGGGAGGAGGGGGAGGGTGTGTGGGGGAGTTGTTGGGGAGGGAGAGGGGGGTGAGGGGGGTTGATGGTTTTTGCACTTTCATTATCATTGTTATATTTAATACACACATTGTGTGAAAAGCAAGACTTGAGTGGACATTCATCACTGTGCATGTGTCATTTATTCATATACAGTGCATAGTGTACATGTACCCCCACACCCAGTGCCCTCTGTCCAACTATCATGTCACCCTCTGCTGCCATGTGTGTCAGAAATATTGTGCAATCACTGACTGGCGCACAGCACGTCGCTCCTGTGCATCGGCACCAAGATGATGTCCAGCCACATCATCTTCATCCCCTTCATCATCACCAGGTGGTAGCAGTTCAATGCCAGGGGGCAGAGGCACAATCCAGCGGATACACATATTGTGCAGCATGACACATGCCATGATGATCTTGGCCACCTTCTCATGCCTGCAGAGGGGTGCCCCACCCGACCGGCTGAGGCAGCGAAATCGTGCCTTCAACAGGCCAAAGGTCTGCTCGATGACCACACGGGTACGGGTATTGTAAAAATTGTAGTCCTCCTGGTGCCGGTTCTGTGGGTTTCGGACAGGGATGAGGAGCCATGGCTTCAAGGGATAGCCACCATCACCTGCATGAGAGGCAATGGAAGGTAAATGTTAGGCAATTCATGATGGACAGCTGTACTAGTCACACATGCCTGCAGATTATCGTTGCCCACATGCACATGTCCCTGGATGTATATACGCCATCTTCAGTCCCTCAATGTGTCCTGTGCCATGGACTAATGGTGTGGGTTGCATCCTCAAGATGATACATGGTGTGCACTGACGTCTTGTTGCAGATGCATTGTGTACGCATGCAGCTGTGTTCGTGTCAAATTTGTGATGTGTTGTGTTCTGTGAGATGTACTTAGAGGGAGCATTGGCAGTAGTCTGTGCAATATTGGGCAATCAGCGCTGATCATTCCCATGCTGACATGCAGCACTCCTGTGGGTGTGGCGGCCCTGTGACAGACAGTGGATTCCCTAGTTGGTTCAGTTCAATGCACTCCCTGAGATGCTTGTCCTGTGTGGTGATTTGCTGGAGACAGCAACATAGTGCATGTGCACTGCATGGTGCTGGATGGTGTTACGGAGGGTGAGGGCTGCTGATGAGTGGTGCACGTGTTGTGGGATGTGGGGTGGTTTCCTGTTAGTCATGTAGTGATAGGTGTCGACCTTCCTTCATTCACATGGGATTTGGGTGTCATATACTGTTTTTGATGGTTTGGGGCACAGTGTTCAGTGATGTGCACATTGTGCAGTCACATCAACATTTGCAGCATGGTGGTGTGTGTATCTCTCCCCCCATTTCAATGCCATGTGCCAGTCATGCAACTTACCAAGCACCCAGGCACGTCATCCAGCATGTCGCTCCATGAAGCGTGGTAGCGTGGAGTTCCGCAGGACCATAGAGTCATGAGTTGATCCGGGATATCGGGCACAACAATGTGTGATGATCTTGCTGGCGTCGTATACCATCTGCACATTGATGGTTTGGTATTGCTTGTGGTTGCGGTACACCACCTCCATGGCATGTGGGACCACCAACTCCATGTGGGTGCAGTCGAGGGCACCTACACAATTTGGCATGCCTGCCAGTGCACGGAAGCCAACTTTTGTATCAAATATCCCCTGGGGAGTCCGTAGTAGGGATATGTAGTCCCTTGTGTGCTTGAGGAGGGCATCCAGCACTTGGTTCAGAATATGAGAAAATAAGGGTTGTGATATGCCATGCATGTGCCCCACTGTGTACTGGTAGGTGCCTGTGGCAAGGAAGTGGAGCACAGAGACTACCTTCAGTAGAGGGGGGATGGCGGTGCGTATTTCAATGAGGCTGACAATGTCGTTGTGTATCATGTTCACGATGGTGGTGATGGTGTCCCGGTCCAGATGGCACAGAATGTGGATTTGCTCAAGGGTTAGGTTGAAAGGATTGGCTCTGATGCGAGGGATTGGGGGCTGCCTGCATGGTAACGGTGGCTGCACTGGTGAGTCATGCTGGGCCTTTCTCACCCTCCTTCTCCTCCAGCGTCTCCTCTGTTGTGCCGGCTGTTGTTATTGTTGTTGATGTTGTGGCAATGCAAGCATGTCTTCCAGCTCCAGTAATGCTACTACTATTGGAATCATCTTGGTGTGGGAGGGGGTGTGGTGTGTGGGTGTGCTCCTTTTGTACTGGGGCAAACTCCATTGCCTCCACCTGTGCTGATTGTATGCACCTGTGGCAGTTGGGAACACTGCTCAAGGCATTTTACGGTTGGTCGGAGATGCCGGTATTTACGGCATGCCGGTAACCACTTTTACTGCCTTCATGATGCCATTATTTGCATGTCCGCTTCACTTGTGATCTCCTCCAGTTTACGGCATGCCGCTATTGCCAGCATGATGACCCGTGTGCCTGCCCCATGCCACTAATAGGGGTCAGGCTGGTCAGGATAACCCGTAGCGGTAAGCGATGCCGATAATCCTTTACCGGCATCGTTTTTCCCTTGGCACCAACCTCGGAATGACCCCCAATGTTGCAAAAATGTTGGAATCTTTGATTTTTGGACGTAGGGGGGTTCTAAATAAATTGTGTAATTTCTCTCATTTCCCGTTTCATCCAGTTTGTTCTGGCCGGATCAGTAGCATGTTAAAAACATAGTTTATCTTGGGTACCAAAGTGATTTCACTGTTTGTAGCTTGCTGCAGAAAGAGAGGTTTGGTACTTAATGTATGGTGTTAATGAATGCCTTTAGAGTGAGTTCAGGGTCTGTTTTTGTCAGTAAGAAGTCATCTGCATACATTTTGAGTTTCAATTCTCCTAAGGGTTGTGCTATCCCCTTGATGAATTTGCTCATAGTGTTTCCAGTGCTAAAATAAATAACATAGGGGACTGAGGGCATCCCTGGCACATACCTTTCTTTATGCTGAAACTTTCAGAGAAGTGTCTGTTGCAGAAAACTCTGGCTGTTGGATTCATATATTACAGTTTCGCTTTACTTATGAATCGCTGTCCCATCCCAAATCTGGCTAGGGTCCTAAATATGTAGCCCCACTTCACCCTGTCAAAAGCATTTTCTGCATCAAGGGTCAGGGCTAGAGTGGGGGATTTTGTTGTCCTCTTGTTCCAAATCTCATTAAGTAGCTCTCTGAGATTGTCTCTAGCCATGTATCCAGTACATAGCTGACTTGGAATTGATCAACTAGTTTCAGCAGGAGTGTTCTTAGCCTTTTAGCCAACTGTTTAGCTAAGATCTTGATGTTGACATTGATAAGCTAGAGGGGAGCATAGTTGCAGTATTTTGTGCTATCCTTTCCTACTTTTGGGAGGACTGATATTAAGGCTTTAGTGAATTCAGGGGATCGACATCCTCTTTTTAAAAGCTGCTTAATTGTAGAATGGTGTATGTAGCCTTGTCATTAAGGGCTTGAAGTTTCTATAGAACTCAATTGGGAGCCTGTCTTCTACTAGGGATTTTCCTGCCGCCATTTCTTTTAGGGATTTATGTACTTCTTGTTTCCATGCTCAGAGCCCTAAGTTCTTCCTGCTCTCTGTTTCCCAGTTTGGCTAGATGAAGGACTCTCATGAAGCCCATTGATTCTGGCACTTTTGAAGTTAAAATGTACCTGCTATGATTCCACTGCTCTTTTTTCTTTTGAGCAATAAGGGATTTATAGATTTTCCTGATTGTGCCGACCTCTGCCATCCCCTGACAAAGCCTGACCCTACATTGCAACAGGGCCTTCAAATCTGCTTATTATCAAATCAAAACAGACTTGACTGTATTTTTCACTTACCACACTGATGCTAGTTCACTGGCCCATTCTGATTACTGTTCTCTACAAGAAATGTAGTTAAACAAAGAGCATTATGGCCACTTTCCATCCTCAGAAAGATTTCAAATTCACTGTAGGATGACCATGTATCGATATGTAGCAAAATATAGTAATTTAGAGGACTTCTCCCTTGTGCTTTATAAGAAGGCTTAAAAGTCGAGACTGAATCAAGAGTTTTTTAAACAGAGACTAAAACCAAGTCCAGACAAAGGTTTCCCAGCCTCCTTCCTTTACCATCAATCTTGCACTGGCCATGGCTCATGTGCAGCAAGTCTTTCACCCAGTGCTTCGTCAATCCCTCTCCAGGATTACATTTTTGCATTCATGTCCCCCCGCAAATAATATTATTGTATTGGTTATCTGAAGCAACACTAGCCTCCTCCTCTACAATGGACAGGAAAGATACAAATGCATCAACATTTTTGCAGCATGCATAAACATTAATAACTAAGCTTTTTCTCATTCCAGCAGTACCATGTCAACCACAATGACAGATTTATAGTTCAATTTGCATTCCGAGTAGTGTCTGTATATGTTGGTCCTGCTGGATATCTGAAGGTCCCCCCATATGTCTTAATGAGGACCCTTTTTCTGCACTTTTGAAAAATTTAGATAGCCTCCCAGTCCCCATGGTTCCAAGGACCAGGTTTCCTGCAGCATGATAAGATTGCATCTGATTAGGTTGTAGTTAGCCTGCCATAACTCTACCTTCAAACTGCACCCTTATAGTAATATGGTAGACCTGTACATTTGTTAAACTATAGGTACACAAAAGGCTTGTCTCAAATAAGGTATTAATGTCCAACATACAATGCCCATTCTACAACAAGACCATCCAAACACGTTTGTCCATGTACCCAACTAAACGTCACCACCATTGGCTCTTTCTAAAACCTGTCCTGTTACTTCCCGCTCTCCACAATGGACACAGTCATTTTTCACCTCATCTACAGGCCACCCAAGCCCAAAAGCGTCACAGACTTTGTCACCAACATATCTCTCAAGCATGCTAAAATCTTCCTCTTTGCCTTTCAACATCCTTACCAACCCAGCAACCAAGTCAATGAAGGACAATCTCCATTACCTACTCAACACTCCGAACCTCACACAGAACAAGAAATACCCATCTCACAGGAAAGGTGATATCCTTGACCACATCACCACCGTCCCCATGCTCCATCACAGCTTCCTATTCCACTTGACTGGTCAGACCATCTGGAAATCCCCTTTGAGATTAATCACACCCCACCTCTCAAGCAAACCCACCAGAAACCCAGAAAACAATCCTTCAGTTCCTTCAAGAACTTCCCAGTGGAGGCTCTCACAGAAGACCTTACAAAACTCCACCTGACGTGGGCTGATCTACCTTTGACAAACCAGGACTGTGATTTGCTTCTCCGAGAACTGAACACCACCCTTATAAGCAACATCAACCGCCATGCCCCAGTGAAATTGAGAACCATAAAGCCTAAACCTTCCTCACCCTGGTACACTCAAGAGGTCAACATCAACAAATGAATCATCAGAAAACAAGACAAGAATTGGCAGAAATCCTGCAACATATATGACATTGCCCTGCACAAGAAACTCTTTGCTATATGCAGATGATTGATCATCACTGCCAAGGCCATCTACTACCAAAGCACAATAACCAAGGCCAACAAGGAAAGCAGCGTCCTCTTTAAAGCCACCAAGAACTGCATCAAACCTCTCCCCAATACAAACATTGTACACCATGTCAAACAAATCCATAGACATCAACTCTTTCTTCATCAACAAGATCAGAATTATCCGCCAAAACACTGACACCTCCGCCACAACTGACAGCTCACTACACATCCAATCGAGCAAAATCACAACTACCGTGCCAGCTTTCAAGCCACTAACTGTGGAAGACCTCACTGCCACTCTAGCATCCCTCAAGGCCACATCATATGTAGATGACATATTCCCTGCCTCCATACTCAAGACCCTTCTGACTGAAGCACTCTGACAATCATCACCAGCTCCCTAACTCATGGCACTTTCCACTTGACCCTTAGACTGGACAAATTCTCCTGCTTCCTAAGAAACCAACACTTTACAATGGCGACCTCAGCAACTACAAACCCATCAACCATCTTCCCTTCTTAGGTATGAACCTTGAGAAAGCAGTAGTCACGCAATTCCTCCAACACATCAAAGCCAAAAACCTCCTTCATTCCTACCAATTTGGCTTCACACCCAGATGCAGCAAAGAAGTGGCTACCATCAAGGTAAATGGTGATGCCTTTAAAATCTTCGATGATGGACATCCTTGCCTCCTAGTTCTACTTGACCGCTCAAAAGCATTTGGCACCATAGACACCAGACACTCACAAACATTCTTAATCGATGCATGGTGATCAGTGAGATTTTCCTCAGCTAGTTCAAATGCTACATTGCTAATCGCAAACAGTTCCTAGAAATGGATTACTCCAAATCACCAACTCTACTCATCACATATTGAATCCCACAATGATACATCCTGTCACCCATGATCTTCAACCACTCAGAACCCTCCTCGCTCTGCACAACATCCACATCCATTAATATGCAGATAACATGCAGATCTATCTCAAGATCTCATCAAAGACACCCAAAGACTCAATGCCTGCCTTACATTGATTCAGTCGTGCATGTCCAGTACTTATCTGAAGGTCAATCCCTCCAAGAATACATTTCTACTGCTGACCAACAAAACCGGGAACCCTTATATCCAGACCTGGCTCTCTGGTATGAAACCTAAGGGCTTGACACCCCATCTGGCCACCTGTACCAAGTCCCTTGTGGTTGTCATTGACAGACACCTCTCCTTCAAAGAGCACATACCAAGGAAGACATGAACATGGCTTGGTTCCATCTTTTAAGTCCTTCTTCCCAGAAAACAAATTCACATCCACTGTCCAAGCTTCGGTCTTCTACCACCTGGTGCCCGTGATGTGTCCTGCATGCTGCAGCACGACTCATCAAAGGACTTTGCAAATTTGACCACATAATTCCAACCCTCTTTGAACAACTCTGGCTCCCACTGCAAGCCCATATCCAAGGGCGTAGGAGACCCATAAAATCTGGGGGCGATAGGTGACACCTTGGGACTTAACTTTATTTATTGTGTTTTAGCCCAAATTAAACTAGCAGTACGTATTAAATCACATATATCATCACCGTATAAAACAAGAGAAAAGAAGAAAAGAAAACAGAAGAAATTAAGAAAAAGAAAAGCAGTTCAGAGTACAACATCCTTCAATTTGCCATCTCACTTCAGAAGGCTCAGTTCACGTAAAAATGTTAGCACTTCCCAGGTCAAAAGGCTTTCATGGCCTGAGCATAGCTTTTCCCAAAAAGATTGGGTGTCCACCCACCATTCCTGGCTTGTCCTGTGTTCTGGCCTTTCCTGCACCCCTCTCTCCTCTGCACACACTGGTCACCCTGTGCTTCAAACCATCCCTATCTTTCATATGCACTCCGTTCTTGTTCCCATCTCTCTCCTCCCTTGCTCCTCTTTTGTTTCTGTACTCTGCACCCTTTCTAACATTTTTTCACTTTTCAGTCCCACTGTCTGAGGGAACTGGGGAGAGCACGCTAATCCTTGGTCATACAGTTAAGACAAGCTTTGCGTGTCTTCTCTTTCTTACACATAGAGTTTTCCAGCCTGACTTGGGCTTAGCTTTCAGTGGAATGGTAGCCAAATGGCACAGTTAGAGTGTTAGGCTACTGGTGATGTCTTCTTGATGGGGAGAGCCTTAATTATGATGTAGAACATTGTGTAGAGAAGGTGAGTTGGGAGTGAAAGCCTGAGAAAAACGACCAGTATGGTGGCACTGTGAGTGTGATTGTATTGAGAAGAGCATGTGATTATGCAAGCTGCCACATAAAGTCCTTTTAAAGGAGGTAGAGAGGAGCCGAGATGAATGTGTTGCCTTATTCTATGGGCAAGGTGATGAGAGCCTTGCTGTCAGGATCTCCTGTCGGTCTTGCACAGAGGTAGCACAAACTCCTACCTCCCCATAAGGTATTGGCACCTGCACTTTAATTATAAACAGGGAACCATCCATAACCTGCCCAGGAAAGAGGGTTAGGGTTCACTGGATTGCTATTGCTGAAAGAATTGAGGCATAGGAACGCGGCACAGGACAAGATAGCACCAATATGAAGCGTAAGCAGAATAAGAGTCAGCCAATTGGGCTCTGCAAGCAATACCCAAAATTAGGCCTTTTGTGAATCAATGCACCTGAATAGTGGGCTAGAAGCTGAGAAGAGCTGCACTGTTGCAAAAATAAGTGACTTAATGGAAATGTATGAACAACAGAAATTAGATTAAAGTTCACCTGAGTAACCAAGCGACTCACCAAGCAGAGGTTGGTGTAGATGTGTAACAAACTACTGTTGCCCATCAATGCTGACCCTTGTCTGACCACAGAGGGTGAAATAATACCCCACCCATGAGAGAGAAGGTACAGGCAGTTGCTGCTCATAATGTCCAGGTCACGGTCTCCCTTGTTAGTATTAGCACTGTAGTACTACTTATTGTTGCTGGACATAAGTTTAACACTCAAACTGCAAAGCATTTCCTTTATTGTATAACATTGGGCTCATTATCCATGTATGCAACTGGACATTCCAGGATGAATGCACTGCCTTATTGATAACTTTTGAGCTACTTAAAATGTGTCCCAAAAAGACTACCTGTAGTACCATGACATTTGTTGGGACCCAAACGTGTGGTTCAAAAATATTTTTGGAAATATATTTGATGTATTGGACACATTGCATGAAGGTAAGTAGCTTAAAAGTTACCAACAAAGTGATGCATTCAACCATAAATGTTTATTTATATCCTTAACTTTATGTGATCACTACGCATATTTTACTGTGCATCACCAAAATGCAGATGTTTTTGTTTTACGCCATTTTACTGCATATATATGCGGAGGAGACCCTGTGCAGCTTTCCCCCTCATAACCGCTCACATTTATTATTAACATATATATATATATATATATATATATATATATATATATATATATATATATATATATATATATATATATATATATATGCAGTGAAATGGGGCTGTGGAAATTCCTATTTTTTGGGACCTCAGCTTAAAATTACCATATTTGCTAGTATTTGTTTTGGTTTGGGGGTTAATACTTGTTGGGTGCACATTATTAGGTTGATATTGATTGAATGGGGAGAAAGATGTTCTTCCCTGGGGCGGTGCAGGGGGAGGAGGGTTGGGGTGGTGTTGTGAAGAAGATTGTATGCCCATTTCTCCATGGATAGATGTAACAGTGGTGGCTGTGCGTCTGGGGGCAAAAACACCGTCCCCTTGTAAAGAGATATAAGTTTGGATTCAAATTCAAAGCTCACTACGTTCCTAGCAAGAAGCACAGTAATGCGACAACCAGAGGCAGTCAGGGATATGCAGCTAGCCAGATGCAGCTAATTGCCAGGCAGTGCAATACTTGTGAGGTTGTATAGGAGCAGGTCCTGCGCAAAAACATGTTTGTTTTTCTGAATAGTGCCTAAAGGGCAAGACAAAGATAGCATAGGTTTGTTCTTTGGAGGCCGGCATTGTATGAGAGATCTGGAATGGCTTCCCCTCAACTTTAGCGCAAACTGCATGGCTCCAGACTGACAGCGGTTTTAGGCCTGTGAACCGCCTCATACTTGCCAAGCCTACTGAGTTAGGCAGTAGGCGGGCTACTGCTTTCTAAGCAGTCCTACTCCCTACAGATGTGGGTGACAGATCCTACTGCTTTTTACAGTGGCAGGTAATTTATGTGACTCTAAGGCAATTCATCTGTCTGTGCAATGGGTGGATAAGTGATATATTTGAGTGATGGGCTTAGATCAATCCACTGACCTGACGGCTACATGACTCTGTACCTGCACTCTTGTAGGGACAGACCTAACATTTACCACAAGTGAAGGCAAGTTGCAGAGCGTACCACCACCACACAGCATATGCCTATCAGACTGAGGAGGGTATCAGTCTCCATTTTGTTCAGTTTTCCACCTCCGCTGCAGTAATAAATATGTACTGCCCGGCTGATGCTACAGAGGAGTGGCAAACATTGCCTACCAGCTCTGTGTGATCACCTTCTGTGAAATTGGGTGATGAAATGTAGTGTTACCTTACCATTCAAAATTATACACTGTAAACATTTCAACATCTCTCCACGTTGTGCTGTTTGAAGGGTTGTGCATTTTAGAATGCTCCAGTGGTGCCAACAATGTATGGTTTGTAATTTCCTGTAATCTCATTGTTATGCTAAGTATTATTTTTGAAACTTGAAAAATCCTACATCCTAGACTTTTTGGTCACAGAATGTTGGCAAGTATGCTGCCTACCCACGGAGGGCATGCAAGGCTGCATGGGGTGGGCTCACACTGAGGAAGCACTAGCAGCTCCTTCAACCTCAACGCGCTGTGCATGTTAACTGTATAAATATTGTATTTATACAGTTAACACGCACAGGGTGTTAAATATGACGGTCGCTCTTTCCCTCTAATTAAATCCTCCTCCCCTATCAACCGATGAGATCCCAGTCTGCACTGCACCTCCCAGGGTGTCAGACAGGACATGGGAGGCGGGGGAGCACTTCACAGCTGTGCACAATATTTTGCTTAGACCCACGGTGTATGAACTAGCAGCACAGGTTTGTGTGGTGAGAAACCGTGTCGCACAACCCCCCCCAGCGCCTCCCGCTCAGCACCATCAGCAGTTTATGCCGCTTTAAAGTTGCCAGACAGGAAAGCTGGGGAAGTGTTACAATTTATCATGTTCAAATTAATTAATAAGTGGGACAAATAAAAGGGATTGCTAGCTTATCCTGAATTCTAAACATTGACTAAAACGGCAGAGCTGCATTGCTGTGGCACCCCTGCACGAAAACACACCTACCTAGGGCCACTTTGACTTGACTTACCTTACTTAGTAGGCTGAGTAAGTGTGAGGTCTCTCCTCAGGACTCCAGTCTCCAGGAGGTAGAGTCGGCAGAGTCACACTTCTCTCACGCTGTCAGTCGTCAGGAGCATGCGTTGTTGCCTGGCTAGTGGCTCCTGAAGCTGAGGCTGCAAACTCGCAGGGGCACGTGCAGTATGCCGGCCTAGGCACGTGATGCTCCAAATCCGCAAACGTAGTAGGGGAACGCATTAGCGAGCTGCGCAACAGGCAGCAGAGTTAAGAATGTTGTTTGTTTACCATCACCAATACCCGGGCCGCGGCGCTACTGCTGACTGTCTGAACTCAGTGCTGTAACACAAAATGTGAGGGCCATGTTCAGGGGGCCCCCCATCTCGGCAACAAATCACAGGTCGTGCCACATTCTGGGCCGGCCAGAATTATCACGTTTGCACAATACGCACAAATGTGCTGCTTAAGGGGTATGCCGCAATCTGTACTAGGAGAAATATATAAATGTATTTTAATATAATATACAGTACACTTTCGGAGAAAAATTGGCTAAAAGGTCAGAGTGTTTGCAATTGGTTTTTAGGGTAATCCCAATCCAATACTTGCAAGTCACCTACAGTGCACAGGAACATTAACGCTTTGCTATTAAAAAATCCATGCCACATTGAAAAAATGTCCCTATGGCTGAACAATGTAGTCACATAATAACATTACAGTAAAGCATGCCAGGCCACATTTAGACAAACCTACACTGGTTGCACCAAAATGCCTGTTGAAGCAATAACACTCATCAAGAATAGAGCACACATTCAAGCTCAGGTCTCTGTGGCCTCTAACAACACAGCCGAACTTTTTTTAAAATCTGCAAGTAACAGTTCAATCCTGTTGCGGTCTCCATCCCCCCTGTTCCCTCCCAGACCCTCTGTATGGCTCTGGCCTCTCACATCTCTGCTAAAACTTTGGACATCCTGCCCTCTGTCTCCTCTTCCTCTCCCTCTTCCTCTCTCTGCCCCCCTTTGGCCATTTCTACCTCTCCTCCACCTTTCTCCTCTTTCTCTCTGACAATACCTGACAAGGTTTCTAGACAAGTCTGATCTATGAAAGTGTTGTCCAAACAGGTGTTCCCCTGCTCCTCTAGAACCATCAAGGACCATATTGACGCCCTCACTCCAGCCTTGGCCAATTTCTGAAATCACTATTTAGCCACTGGAACATTGCCCTCTCCTGTTAAGCACTCCCTCGTACACCCACTCCTCAAGAAGCTGTATGCTGATCCTACCTGCCCGGCAAACTATTGCCCAATCTCCATCACTTCTTTCTTGGGGAAACTCTTAGAAAAGCTGGCCATCTCCCAGCTTACTCTCCACACTGAATATGTTAATTGTCTCCATGACGATCAGTCTGGCTTTAGAGCTGCCGTAGGTACAGAAACTGCTCTGCTGAACACCCATGAAAATCTGCTCTCTAACCTTCATTCCAGCATTCCTTCTGTCCTAATCCTCCTTGATCTTTCATCTACTTTCGACACAGTCAACCACACCATCCTGATCAATCAACTATGTGAGAACCTGGTCATCACGGATCAGGCCCTGGAGTGGCCGACCTCCTTCCTCATGGACTGCCCCTCCAGGTCCAACTTGGTCCCTTTCTATCTGCCACCTCTCTCTCTACCTGTGGTGCTCCACAGTGCTCTATCCTTTCATCCCGGTTTTTCTCTCTACTTGGCACCATTGGCCCACCTGATCTCTCCCTTCTCCTCTAACGTTCAGTGTTATGCGGTTGACACTCAGCTTTCCTTCAGGCTCCTCTCCTCTCTTGCTCATTCCTGAATGTCTATCCGCGATTCAGGATTGGTACACCTCCAACGATCTCTGCCTTAATGCCAGTAAGACAGAGATCATTCTCATTGGGGCCACTGCGCCTGCTTTCCCTCACTCTCTAGCCTCCCACCATGGGCACTCTTCCTTCACGTTCCTTCGAGGCAAAAAAAATCTCTTTCTCTCCTCACATCTCGGACGTCGCCAAGAAGTCCCACAACCAGCTGCTCCTCCTCAAATGGACTCTTCCCTTTCTCACTTTCCCGCAGAAGCTCACTGTCTCCAGAGCCCTGTTTCACTCTAGGCTGGACTATTGCAGCAACCTCTTTCTCAATCTGCCTTCCTCTACTCTCTGCCCTCTGCAACTAATCCAGAACAGAACAGAGAGACTTATCCTTGGCCTCAAGTTGAGGTATTTTATTTTTTTTTTATTTTTATTTTTTTGTGTTTAATTGTATTACAATTTTTACAAATTCTGTCCAGATTTTTCCTGTCTTTATTTGTTGTTTCTCGTTGTGACTGTTGTGTAGTTTTCTGTTTGTTACAAAGTTTGGAGCTTTCTTTTATTGTTTTTTTCCCTCTAGCTTCAATTTTTCCAAAAAGTTTGCTGTTGCCACAGTCAATGATGTGGAGTTGCCACACATTAGCAATTTCTTCGTTTGCCGTTAGGTGCAGAGCTCTGAGTGGATTAAGATAGATAGTTTGCAGCTTTTTGTTCCTGAACAATGAAGGAGCAGATGGCGTAATGTTTCGTTTTCCATCATCTCACAATATCGACAGTTTTTAGTAGTCGACTGTTTTCTTTGAAAAAGAATCTCATTGGTTTTCAATAAATTCAGCCTTGCTCTCAAAAAAGTTGTTCTCAATCGTTTGTCTGGAAACTTTTTTAAGTAGTGTCTGACCTCATCTATTTTTTGGGTGTTCATTATGTGATGTGTGGAAGTTGTGAGATCTTCTGCTTTGTCTAAAATCTCAATCCAGTCTTGTATTTTAAGTTTTCTCTTTATTTTTCCAGGGATCCTTTCTATATCCCATTCAGAACATCCAATTTTAGCCACCAGCTCCAACAGTCTGCTGTACCAACTTGTTAACATCAGGTTTTTTTCGCTCCTCATCTCTTGGAGTATGATCTCCAGAATTTTTGGTCTAGGGTGCATTATGATTTTACCCAGGAATAATAGGCTGTTTCTCGTCACCACGGATTCTAATGATTGAAGGCTCAGTTCACGTCGGATAATTGCAACGGGAGTGGAGTTTGGAAGTCGTAGCACTCTACGCCAAAATGTACCTTCAAGTTTAGCCCATAGAGTCTTCGGCAGATGTAACATAGCTTCTGCTCCATAGGTCAGAGTTGGACAGACCTTTGCTCTGTAGAAGTTTATTAAAGGAACAATTGAAAATTTCCCAAATTTTCTATCCAACAATATTGCCTGTGCTGCTAAGGTTTTTGTTTTGGCGATGAGATGTTCTTGCATGGTTTTATCAATTTTACTGGACGAGAGTTTCACCCCTAAGTAAGTACAGCTTTTAGCTGTTTCCAGTTTCTCAGAATTTGCGAACCATTGCGATCTTTTTTTTGGTCTTGTTGGTTTTTCTAAGATCAAGATTTTTGTTTTTGATGTATTAAGTTCTAGGTTGTTTTTTTTCAAGTAGGCTGTGAGACTGTCTATTTGTCTCTGGAGTCCAATTGCTGTTTGGTCAAGCAGTAGAATGTCATCTGCATAGAGAAGTCTTGTCACCTTTCAATCGCCTATTTGTGGTGGAAATGATCTAGTGTCATTTTCAGAATCTGCTATGTCGGCCATGTAGGCCTTGTACAGCGCCGGCGCCAGAGGGCAGCCTTGTTTCACACCTCTGGCCGTTTTTATGTTTTCAGACATCCGGCCTGCTTTGTTGAGCCGGATTTTAATCGACGTTTCACTGTATAGCGCTTTCACTGGATCAAGAATGGATGGTGGACATTTTTGTTTCTCCAGTTTTCTCCACAGTTTATTTCTATTCACGCGGTCAAAAGCTTGGACCAAATCAATTGAAGCAATGAATATTGATGGATGCCCCTCAAAGACTTTTGATTTTAATATACTGATCAGAATAATGTTTACTGATGTTCCCAAGTTCTTTTCAAATCCTGATTGGAAGGGGTCAGTTGTTTTTGCCTCTGTTTGCCATATCTGAAAGTCATCCAACAACAGGGATCCGAAACGTTTGCCGAGCACGTCTAATAGTGCAATCGGCCTGTAATTTCTCGGATCGTCCCTTGGGCCCTTTTTATAAATTGGGACGATGTTTGCTGTCTTCCACGTATCAGGGATGGTTTTCAAAATCCTTCATCTTCTGAAGATTTCTGATATTAGTGGAGCCCAAATTTCTGCATCCTGTTTCAAGTGGGCGATGGAGATGCCATCTGGATCAGGGGCACGGGAGTTGTTCAAATTCTTAATCTTTGTCAAAATATCCTCCTCTGAGCATATCCAGGTTGCATCATCTCGGGTAGTCGCTGTTGCTTCTTCTGGGATAGGATCTTTGTATAGGTCAGTATAATGTTCACTCCATTTTTTTTCTGCAACACTGTTTATAGTTCTTGTGTCCGTAGGCGAGGTTTTGTGTTTTATGATTGCCCAAAAATCTTGTGAGTTTTTTTTACAGACTGCTCTCAGCATGTTCTCTGCATCCACTTGACATAATTTCCAGCGTGTCGATTGTATCCACGATTTGTACAGTCTTTTAGTTTTGGATGCCAAGTCTACGTTTGTCTGTGTTGGGTTTGTTCGTGCAAGCCGAGTAGCCTTTCTTAGTTTTGATTTCTTTAACCTCAGTTCTTCATTGTAAATATGTAAATGTGTTTTGTCATCTGCTCGTATGCGTCGTGGGTGTAGATAAGGGATCAAAAGAGGTGTGTAATCCAGATTTTCTTTTGAAGTGTTTGAGGTTTTTTGTCCATTATAAGCTGCCGTGATAGAAATTATGCTTTCTGTTGTAATTTTCAATCGGTTTCCTTGTTGGTTTAGTTCCAGGTTTTTTGGCATTATCACCGGCATCCTTTTTTTTGCTGGCTACATTGCAGTTAGTAGATTATGGTCACTTGCCGTGGTTTTCACTACCTTGAAACTTCTGGTTGAGAGATATAGCTCTTTTGAGGCAAATATATAATCAATTGTGCTTCTTCTGCCAGCACTTTCCCATGTTGGAATTCTGGATTTGGCCGATTCTAGGGAATTTAGGTTGTACAGATCCCACGATTCCATCAGTTTTGTCCATGCTACACCTCTCGCTATTGATCGTGCATTGCCCGTGTTATGAGTTGTCCTTTCCATCTCAAATGCAGGGCAGGTGGCATTTAGGTCACCACATATCAAGATGTGGTCCATGTCGTACCTCTCAGTTGCATCTGTTAGAATTTTCTCCACGTTATTTATGAAACTCTTGGTCTTTGTCACCGTCGGATTCCAATAGACGTTTAGTAGTAGGATAAGGTCCTGCTTGAGTTTTTTTTGCGTAGAGTCTTCTTTATTCCATTCTAACAGTGTTGCCTGAATTGTCAGAGATGATATCAGGTTGTGAACTATTCTGAGAGCACCACCGCTTTTTACAGCTGTCAACAGGCCTGAGGTAGGACGTCCTCTTTCTCCTTTTCGTGCCGGAGAGAGTAATACTTCAAAGCCATCCAGGCTCGGCTGAGATAGTACCAGGTCTCCTGTAAACTTATCAGGTCAAATAGGCCAAGGTTCACATCTCCTGAATAAGTCAGGTGGATGTGGCCTCTTGTGTTCCACGAGCCAATAATGATGTTTTGGTCTGGTTCTTCAGCCGCGTGATGCTCTTTTAATGTCTCTCCATCTAAGTTGTCAGAGGGACGATTTGGATGCTATTTCCTCACATATCTTGTCAACGCCGAAGGGATCCATGCCCATTTATTAAGGTTCTTTTCTGTCTTTTTCGTCTGCATCTGCTTTGAGACATTTCCATAGGTGGTGCGTTTTTCTTGTTCTCTGGTGATCTGTGTAAGAAGCGGACCTTTAGGCTTTCATGGAGATAGTCTTTGTGATTTCTTGTCATTTTTTGTCCAGCTATCTTGGGAAAGAGAGTTTTCTCTGGTCTTTGCTCTTTCCTTGTCATTTTTCTTCTTTGAACCACTTTGATCTAATGTTTCTCGTGATTTACGACGATCCTCTGATTCTTTTCTCTCATCTTTTTCCAATGTTAGATTGAATTTTCTCTTTGTTCTAGATCGTCTTTCAGTTATAGGTGTTATCTGTGAGGTTTTTCTTGTTTCTTTTTCATTTGTCTCATATCTGCGTTTTACTCTTGCATTGTGCAGATCGTCTCTTCTATGCCCTCTTTCTTCTGCTGTAGTTTCTCTTAAGGTATACCCTCTTTTGACTAGGTCTCCTGCCACAGATAACAGGAGTTTTTTCACTGTATAAGATGTAATATGCAGGAAAATGCTGTCTGTCCGGGCTTTGTGTGCGAACTCCACTATGTTTAAATCCACACTTTTAATTTGATCTCTTATGTGCACTTTTTGTAGTAGCCTCATATTTGCTTTTCTATTTAGTAAGATCTTTTCCCCATTTTTGTCACTTTTTTCTAATTTCAAGGTACGTGATGAGTTACTTTTGTGAGTGAAAATTGTTGATGTCCGAGTGGGGTTTAGTTGTATGGAGTAGTCCAATGGTCTTCTGTTTATTCTGGTTTTTCTTTCTGAGTGTCTGTCACTTGAGCTAGTTTTTTCTCTTCTTTCAAATCGGTTTTCTGGCGTTTCTGCACTTTTTCTATGTGAGGATGTTTCTGTTTTATTTTGTCTTGCATTTTGATTGTGTTGAGAGTATTGTTTATGTCGGGTTCCACTATTCGGTGTGTTATCAGCCCTTTCGTCCTCATGTTTTTCCTTTTTAGTCTGTGTAGGGCGATCCTTATCACTTTCGTATTTGGTTTTGTTTATCTTTGTGTTAGCCAATCGGAACGTTTTCCTTTCTGGAGTTATCCGACTTCTTCTATATCTTAGGTCGTCTGTTTTATATTTCTCTTTTCCAGATGCCTTTGATTGTGTCGGCTTATTTGTAACTCTTGGGTCTGTTCTTGGGGAGTTTGCCTCCAGCCTGGGGTCTTCCATGTCATCATGGGATGGGGAGAGGCCTCTGACTTCAAACAGAACGTTTATTTTTGTATTCACTTTGTCTTCATAAAGTAACGATTTCTGGTACATAAATAATGTCTTTATGAATGCAGAGTGACTACAAAAAGAAACATTTTAAAAATAAATTGAAAAAAATATCTTTTTTCATTTTTATTCTCCAGGGGGGCATCTCCCAGGACATGTGCAAGTGGGGCCCCCACACTGAGGGGATGTGGGAGCCCCTGTTACGCCAGTGTCTTAACTGCGTGAAAACGTCTGAGTCTGAAGTTTGCACACAACACTGCACAGGGACACGCTCCAGGCACACAAACTGGTCCAGCACAGAGACACACAAACTGGGGCAAACTGTGGGGGATAAATGCCATTGTATCCCCCACTTTAAATTGTAGGGGGATTTGTCCCCCCATCCCCTCATGTCCTGGGCCCATATCATCTTCAAATCCTGTTGCATCACCTACTAGGCTAACACCCTGAAGTCCCCAAGCTACCACATTGAGGAACTCAACAGCTGTGCAGTCCCGCGATCCACCAGAAGTAAGGACATTTGCAGAGTTCGACTCCAATGGTGCAGAAAGGAAAGATCCACTGTCTAAACTCCAAGGCTCTGGAACCTCCTCCCCGTCAACATCATACTTGCTCTATCGCTTCTACAGTTAAAGAAAACGCTTAAGACCTTCCTCTTCAAGGAATGACTCATACCCAATCTTTAGGTCCACACACCCTTCACTAGGCACCCTACCTGAGACTCTGATCTGTTCCCCACAGTCTACTCCCCTGTTAGCTTGTATATCGCTTGATTCCAATTGCCCAACCTCATACTCCCTTTTTGCGCTCCACTCCATTTTTCTCTCCTTCCCTCACTGTGTTCATCCCCCTATGATTGCAAACCACTCTGTTGCTTTCCAGAGCTATGTATCCACTGAATAAATAATACAATAATAATAATAATAATAATAATAATAATAATAATAATAATAATAATAATAATAATAATAATCCTACACATCCAATCTTTAATATGTAACATAATGCTAAAGAACATTGATGGGAAATTGCCACATTCAAGATCGGCTCAACATTCTTCGTGTGATTAATGTGTATGCTGCGCAAAAGAGCAGACAATACAGAAAATATTTGTTTGTGGCACCACATAATGCACAGCCGATTGTTCCCCCAAAATTAGACCCTAGAGAGTGCTACATTCCTAAACGTAATTAATTTAATATTGCCCTCTTGATAAGGCATCTCTCGCTTAGCAGATAAACCCACATAAAATAATCCTGTATGCCATTTCCATCTTCTCTTTGGTCATCAGAGAAGGTGCTAAGTCACTGTTTTAAAATACTAAAACCTACTTTGCCCATTAGAGTCAGATTACTAAAGTGATTTGGTGCATTAATCGTTGGAGTATATGACTTTTTGGGCCTAATTCACAAAAGCGTTTTATAATGGCAAAACCCCACTGGAAAACGTTCTGTGAATTAGGCCCTATGTGTTGAAACTATGGAATGGTATTTGAACATGACTTAGCTAAACAGGCCTGGATGATAAAATGTGATAGAGTAGCCTTGAGGTTATTCCATTGTCAAAGCCAATATATGACAGATTCTATAGTGCGTTCTTCTTCCAGGTAAGTTATGTTCAGTTCCTGTTGGGCAGCAAAGTTGGGTGCAGACTGCGGGAGGCCCAGATGTTTCTTCATAAAAAATGTTCAATCACTTGTACGTTTGTTAAATTGGAAAAGTCCCAAAAAGAGAAACCATATTTTGCGACTGCCACAGGTTTAGTTTGATCGACTATTAGGGCGAAAGGCACTGATTGGATCATACACTTTGTCATGAATCTAAAAATCCTCCAACAGCCTGCTGCATTTTCCCAGCTTGTTTAGGGACGTGGACCTTACCATTAAAACAAGTGGAGAATCTAATTCCCAAATAATCAAATGCTGTCATCTAAGGGGTTGTGCTGGAAATAGTATACATTGATGGCCAGAGATGTCATTTGGGGGTTGCCAGAAGTCACAGCTGTGACCCCTGGCCACTCCCCAGCGATCTCTGCCACTGCCTCTGCAACCCGTGGAAAAGGATTGCAGTGGCAGTGAGAAACAAGAAGTAAAGAGGGCTCTGATGAGAGCCCTCTTTAATTTCAGCAGAACACTATATCTCTTATGTGCTTGCCTTATAATTTCCAAGCTAGGGAGAGAGAGCAAGAGCTGCTTCTTTCACTCCTGGATCACCGTCTCTGAATCCCGATTGAGATGAGGCTGAATGCGGCCTGGTCATGTAATCCATCAAGCCCAAAGTAGCAGCAACTCCAATGAGGGATTTGGTTGCTTGGCAACTAAGCAAAAATGTGTCCATGGGCCTGTTGTGCCCGTGCTCACTAGTGAAATCAGGAGTTCCAGCAGGTCTCCTTCCTGCTATACCTCTCTGAATGTTTTTGTAGCATGGTTTAAGCCTTGGCTAGTCTGAGGGAGCTATCCTTTGGGTGATGTCAGTAGTCCAAACAAAGCAATGTTTTATCTTCTATCTTTTAAAGGTAAATAAAATGGTAGCACAAAATGTGGTCTGGCTGACGATTTGTCAGGGCTTGTGGAAGCCCATTTCAATATGTTTGACCCCACGCCCTTTGCCCATACTTTGCCAAAACAATCTGAGGCACATGTGGGGTGTTTAAATTATAATGCGGGTAAAGGAATGCAGCAAGGGTGTTAATAGCAGCCCATTATGACTGTGCTGGAGGCCAGCACAGAGATAAAACACTAAATATCCACACACAGAAAAGCTAATAATTGCTCTTTGTTAGCAAAGGTGCTAAGGCAGAACGGTGATAAGAATGCTGCTGGATGATGGGTGCCAAAGTACACATTTAATGTCTTGAATTAAATTGATAGCCTGAGGGCACCAGCAAAGGCAGAATGTAACATGTGTTTGCAAAGCACACATTTAATGTCATGAATAAAGAAATATGTTGCTGTGACATATGACTGCCAACATGGGTCAGCTACTCTGGCCCCCTGAGTCTCAGGACCGTTTCAACTGAAAAGGTTGAAAGGACCTGGCACCGTCCCAGAACAAAAAGGTGTCATGAATTCTCCAAATATTTGCAGTTCTTTGAAACCACAATACTGTCTGTCAAGGAGTATACAAGTTACGATCCCTGGTGCACTGCAGGGGTCGGCTACTTCTATTTCATCAATAGTGCACTTTCTCTGGCCTCATCTTAATTGCTTGGCTCCATTTGTTCAAACACTTTTCCGAAGTTAGCCACACATCATGCTGGACTGCATTTTAAGGTACTTGTGGCTATTGTGCATTGAAAGCCTCACCCCCACATACATTACATTGTAGCTGCCAAGTGGCCCAGTGTCATTTGTGACACCTTGAGGTACTGCTGATTTTGTACATTGCATGCTGGGATGTGTAGCCCTATACATTATAAGGTAGAAATGTAACTACAAATCCCAGCATGCAACATGCAAAATCAAATCTGTCTGAAGTGGTCACGCATTACAGCATCCATTTGATATGACTAGGTTCTGTGCGCAGAGGTAAGTGTTGGATCAGAGCGGCTGACCTTCCTCAGGAGATCTATAATCTGCAGCGGTTCCATGTCTTTATAACTAATGAAAAAATAACTAATAAAATTATAATGACAAAAATAGTGAAAAATATTGTTTTTTTATTTGGGGTGTGTGGGTGCATTTACTGCCCCGAAACAGAAATGCCTGTCACCTGAAAAGCTGCATTAAACATTGCCAGCAACAACTGCTGTGCTCTGCTTTCCCTGTCATATTTGGGGCAAGCATTCGAACACCTTTCATCAAGAATGGCCCTGTGTTTGCTTTTATCCCATCTGAATGACAAAAAGTTAAACATTGCACCAAGAACGGCTCTGCATTTGCTTTTATTCCATCTGAATGAAAAAAGTAAAAGATTGCATCAAGAGCTGTCCTGTGTTTGCTTTCTTCCATCTGGATGACAAAAAGTAAAACATTGCATCAAGAGCGGCCCTGCGTTTGCTTTCTTCCATCTGAATGACAAAAAGTTAAACAGTTTGCATAAAAACGGCCCTGCATTGCTCTGATTTCATCTAAATGACAGGAAGTATGTATTACATCCAATAATGGATTTGTTTGACTTTTAATGCACATGAGGGTCAAGAAATTCAACACTCCATGAGAAATGGTTTTGCTTTCCCTTTCGTGAACCGCAGCATGTTACACACAGCAAATTAAAAAATGACTTTTAAAAGCCACAGGGAATATACAGCACCGCTTCTGGGAAATCTGTGTGGGGAGGGAGGTTGACTAAAACAAGGTACATTATGTTTTCCTCCACAAGACTTCAATCACCTTTGAAGTAGCCTGCAACACTGGACAAACCAGTTTGGCCTAAAGTAGGAAACTTCATAAGGAAATGCCCCACTCTCACCTACCAGTGAACCATTCTGAAGTAACATGGGATGTGATTAAGGGTGACACAATTCCCTACTCTGCTAGATTTTAAGGCATGGGCTCTGGGAGGACAAAGAAAGCAAAGTGTGGATGGAGCATGACTAGGAGGGGTGAGCCCTTCCTGCATCCCCTACTAAAGATGATCTGACAAAGGTCGTAAACATCTCTGGTTGCAAGCTGACCGGCAAGACAGTGTGCTGTTGGGGATGATACGCCCCTCCCACCGATGATGACAGAGCCTTTCAATTGACATTTAAAGATTGATTTCAAATTAGGTATTTTTCATTTTATGCTATTTCTTCATGCAATTTCCAAGCAGATTTTTAGAGACTAAGGGCATGTTCCTAGGGCTTTGTAGACTGAGGATACAGTCAAAACTAGTTTCTGGCCAATTTAAACATGGGACAAATATGGCAGTCGGTGGAAAGATGGAGATGGACATTATGAATATGCTTGATAATTTGCAGAGTAATAACTGTTATACATTGTGTGAAAAGGACAACAATGCGCCAAAGGGCCATGCTACACCATACGGATTTGGAAATTGATTTATCTAATTCCCCATGACCAGACACAACTGTACATCTTGTTTACATGGCCGGGCGAATATAATTATGAAGTTATGAGGCATAAAGTTGACCTTAGCAAAGAACTGTAATAGATGCCAAACAGACAGATGGTGCTCTCTGCCCTTGAACCAATGATGCCATGGGGCGGAGAGAGGAATGGTAAGCTGTCCTATCCCACGGTAGGAGTAATTATAGAGTACTCCCACTAGATTGTAAAGTGAATGATGTAATTTGAGCTCTATAAGGAGAAACTGTACTAGACACAGACTAACAGACACACACAAGAATTTGGGGAGACAGGAGAAGGAGGATGGAGAGGAGCCAGCTGAACCATACCAAGGAGAATGCAGAGACCAGACCCCTTCCCTAGCAGTCCAGAGTGTCCTAAGATCCAGCCAGATGTCCAGTATCCCCCCAGGAGAGTGCAGTGTCCCGATATCTTGTTTTAGCAGTCCACTGTGTCCTCAGATCCAGCTGGCTTTCCAGAATCCCAAACCAAGGCTTACTTTGTAAGAAGCAAGTAACCCCAGCCCTGAACTGCATAAACCTTCCTTTTGCAACATTGCCTCCCATATTTTCCCCCGTTCAAAACCCCATTGAAATCCCATTGAAAACCCCATTGAAATAAATTCCAATTGAAATCCCATTAAAATCCCATTGAAAGTCCGAAGTTTCCAGTATAATTCATTCACCTTCCCATAGAAGAATCTGTATTAGCCTGTGTATGTTAGCGTATTCTTTTGACAAATCTCTCAGTTGTCTGTATAAATCCTTAGCATTATTTTGAAATAAATCAATTAATTCCCCATTGAAATTCACGGTATTAGTTGGTTAAAATTCGAAATTAACCACATTGTCCCTAGTGTCTTTCTTTAATAACTATAGTCATTAAAGTATAGCATCAACAGAATTAGTCTCTGTGTACTGAAATCCGAATTTACCCGTGTATTGTGGGCATTACCCCACAAACTCCTAAATTGCAGCTGTCCTGTTAAAACCCCAAATCTTAGTCCAAGTGTCTAGCACCTGTTATGTGCCTCTGTCCTTGTCCTTGAAAACCGATTTCCGAGTTTTAAAGCTAGACCCCATCCCTAATTGCCTGTCATTGCAAATCCTGTGTAAAACGAATTTCCATTTGCCGTTTGTTGTTTTTCCTTTTGCATTTGCTTTCTCCCCAAACCCAACTGTTCCTTTTCTTTCCACGTTGCCCTAGTGCGCTGATTAGTATTATCAACGCTTCCCAATCTCCTCAAGAGTAGAAACACAAATTTCCTTTCATTTTGTCACATAGCAGTTGCGAGTAACCCTGTGAGAAATAATCAAACTCTGATTCTGCCGTTTTGCTCCAAAAATGGGTTTTCACTTTCTTTTCTGGCTTCCCATTTTGGGGTGGTGCGCTTGATTCCAAATCTGATTTTCTTTCTCTATCCTTACTTCTTGCCACTGCCTAACATTCAAAGGAATTAAGTTAGATGATGTTTGGGGGTGAGTGTTGCAGTGTTAAACATTGGTGCTAACATTTGATTAAAAAGTGTTCTTTTTCCTGTTTTGCTGTTAAGGATCTGTGTAAACTTTCATAGGATATCTGAACCAAATGTTCTGTAGGATTCATTTGATTTGTGTTGCCACATTTTAGTGGCTGCTGTATTTTGAGTATTGTTTCTTTTTCATTAAACAATAAATCAATAAATATCTTATTGATACACACCGGCCTGGTTCCCAGTCCATTGTGACACAGGGTGTATGTGAAGGTTGGGTGCGAGACGGGTTGGAGGCCTAGTCAGAAAGAATCTGTAGTATAATAAAGATAAAAAGCATTTTTATTGTGCGCCACATTCATTGTCGGGGAAGGAGTCCCTCGATGGAGTATGCCATGTCATAAAACCGTGACAGTGGGTTGCCCCCAAACCCCATGTTTCTTTTTCTTGCAAACCCTACACCGACTCCCTCAACAACCCTTTTATCCCCTTTCGCATCCCCACATATACATTTTAAAAACAAATTCAGTTTTTATATATGTTTTCATTATAACATTTCTGTTATAACTTCATTCCTTTGTTTTCCGCTATTTTTACTGTATACCTCTGCAGGACCCCATCAGTGGATTTGCATATGGATGGACGTCTTCTCCTTTAAATCTATTATTTGGCCAGTTAGCAATGAATTAATCAATTTTTGTGTTCATACAACTCTGCAAAAATATTGAACCATGTTCACTAAATGTTCTCATTGGTTTATGGTGAAACAGTGTGGGACTTAGAGACACTGGTAATTAAAAGGGTTGATGTCAGGCACAAAGTGAGAAACTTATTTCTGATTAATTTAGAGCTATAAATAAAGTTTTAGAGCTAGTTGAGAGAATACGTGAATACAAGACCTGCAGTGCCCATGTTCCGAACCCAGTAAAATAGCTCAGTGTGTTGATGTGCATCTGATCGAAGTTAGAGATTTATGAACATTATTGGTCAGAGGGGCCAATAATAGTAGCACAACTTGCTTTAATGCACATGCAGCAGAAGTGTGTGTGTATCTTAGTGGATTAAACACTTACAACAGATATTTTTGTAAAGTGCTTTTCATAGAGATAAAACAATGCTAATTCAGCAGGTTAATGCACTTGCAGCAGGACAATACACCTGTTTTCATAGTGGTTATTGGTTGCTATCAAGGTAAGGTTGGTTAATAAACCACAATCTCTATAAATAGCTTTCTAAACTGAAATAACAAGTCACTAGCCCAGTAATCAACATGATCATCAACCATTTACTTGTATTTGCTTATTTTTTTATGTTGACATTTGTAGAGCACACCGAACCCGGGAGCATCTGGGCACTAGTTAACTTGAGGGCAGTGGTTGCACTTGGTTATAGCAAGGTTACAGGCATGGTGCATTAGTTGCAGATAATGGTTACAATGGTCATAAGCATACATTGATAGGTACAGGTCTGTTTAGAGCTTAACTTCAAATCAGGGTGGAGTTGTCAGAGCCAGAAGTAGTTGAGTTGGGCGGGTTCAGTTAAAATGTTGGGGTCTTGAGAAAAGAGCCAGGTTTTGACACCTTTGCGGAAGGACCAGAAGGAGTCCTTGGCTCTTAGGGCTACAGGGAGGGCATTCCAGAGTTTAGCCGCAATCACTTGTAAGCTGCTCCGCCCTGCTTTTTGGCACCTGTATCTAGGAATGTCAAGTAGATGTGAGTAATCAGATGGGGTAGGTCTGGAGGATTGGGCCTTGGAGAATTTTCTGGACAGGTAGGTGGGGGCAGTGTTTGAGATGCATTTGTGGGTCAATGCTAGCGTTTTGAACATGAAGCGTTTTGTCTGGCTGTGAAAATGTGATCTTTTCAGGGATGTTCGGAGCTGCACTTACAGCATTATTCTGAATAACCTGGACTTTTTTTATATTGCAGGGATTGCTCGCTGTAAATAGGGAGTTGCAGTAGTTGATCCTAGATAGTATAAGTGCTCTAGCAAATGTGATGCAGCTGTCAGTGGATAGGAATGTGCTGCAGGCAATTTTGTGACGTATGCCACTGCTGATGCAATCGAGTTAACCTGTCTAGTTAGTGATAGTATGAAGTAAAGGTAAACTCCCAGGGTCTTTACCTCTTTGGCAACACTGATGATGTTTCCATCGATGGAGAATGATTTGTATAAATCATTGAGTGTGTTTAGCCAAGATTGTGTGCAAATAAGGAGTAGTTCAGTTTTCACGTTGTTTAGGCACACTCCTTGTTGTGCCAGCCAGGCCTGGATGGTTTGGTATAATTTGCTAGTGTATTGGAGTCAGTGTCATAGTTACTGGAGATGGGTAAGAGAATTTGGGTGTTGTCCACATAGTTAGTGTGGGTGACATCCATGGCATAAAGGAGGTCAAAGAGGAGTTTTATGAAGATATTATACAAGGTCCGTGGGACGCATGAGCCTTGAAGCACTCCACAGGTGACTGGAGCAGGGCGGGGTGCCACTGAAGTGGAGAACACTCTCATGGTGCAGTTGGATAGGAAGGACTCTATCCAGGTTATGGCTTTGGCTTAGAAATGGGCAGCTGGGGTGAGGTGTTGACAGAGGATTTTTTGATTGACCAGATCAAAGGATGCAGAGAGGTCTAGTAGGAGGAGGATGGCCATGTTGCCATTGTCTTTGATTTTTAAGTCCAATAGGGGTGATGCCATTCCATGACCGAGGTGGAAGCCTGATTGGTGGAGGCCAAGGAGGTTGTGGGTTTCTAGATAGTTTTGGATTTGCAGGTAGGTTGCTCTGTCGAGTATTTTGTGGAGGAAGGGTATGGCTCTAATGGGACAGTAGTTGGTGGGAATGTTGGTGTCTAGTGTTGGCATCTAGAGGAGGGGTAGTACCCAGGCTTCTTTTAGATTCTCTGGGAAGTTGCCAGTTGCAAAGGAATTGTTGATGCGTGCTGTGATAAAAGGGGCAAGATCTTCAGCGCAAGCCTTTATGAAGGTAGCCGAGCCATTTGATGGTTTCAGCCATTTAATAATCTTGGTGGTTTCAGTGGTAGTGACCAGGGTGAATTTGAACCTGGGAGTGGAGAGGGAGCTCGGGGATGCTGGTTTGGGGGCCAATCTATAGTCAGGAGTTTGTTGTTTTTGGCAGTGATTTTGGCTTGGAGTAGGGAAATGTTATCAAGGAGAGTGTTTTGTCTGTTCTGCTACCTGAGTTCTTTGGTAGAGTTATCCGGTGGGGAAGCTGGTGTTTCAAGCTTGCGTAAAATAGCAAAGAGCTCTCTTGTGCCAAATCTTGCTTCTTCAATTCTACTATTGTATGTGGTGCTTTTGGTTTGCAGAATAGCTTGTTAATATTTTTGGAGAGGGTAGCAAAATGCTGTTTATTCTCATCTGACAGTGTTTTTATCCACACAGTCACTGCTGCTCTTTTTGAGGAGCATAGTGTTTTGAGACTAAGGGTATACCACAAATTGAGGTTGGCACTTGGCTTAGGTTTATGGATGCTCAGAGGTGCTACTTTGTTGATGGCATTGAGGAATGTTTGGTTGTAAATCTCGACTATGGTGGTAGGGTTAGTGTTTGTGTGTGGATGAGAGGTTAGAAGTAGCAACAGGGGGAGGAGGTTGGCTGGAGAAATGTTCTATGAGTTTCTTGAGAGTGAAGCCATCACTTTTTGGGATGAGACCTCCAAGTGAGCTGTCTCGGTAATGTTGAAGGAGATAACATTGTGATCTAACCAGGAACAAGGTTCATTGGTTAGAATGTTGGTGCTGCAGTTGACGTCTGCTATCCAATCTAATGTACAGGTTTTATAATGGGTGGGCCTTGAGATCAGGTAGGAGAAGCCTAGAGATTTAACGGTGTTGGCTAGGGTGTGTGCATGGGGATCAGCTGGGTCATTTAGGCCTAGGTTAACATCTCCCAAAAAAAATTATTTTGGTGGAGGGCTTTGTGTTGGTAGACAGGAGTTGCACAATGTCTTCCTTGAATGAAAGCAGTGGGTTGTGAGGCCTGTACGTTAGTTGGATGATAAGGGTGGCTGTAGCGGATAAGGCAATTTTGATCGAGTGCATCTCGCCTGAGCCGATGGATTGGTTAGGGATTTCTCTAATGGGTAGTATGTTTTTTTGCAATAAACGCAACTTTGCCTCGTTTGGATACTAACGTATCTTTCCTGAAGATAGTGGAAACCTCTGGGATGGCTAGGGAGAGGGACAGACCAGCAGCTGGATGCAGCCATGTTTCTGTGATTGTTAGGAAGTCTAGTTTGCTGGTGGTGATGAGGCCAAAAATGTCGAGGGTGTGTGCCAGGAGGAATGTGGCATTGATGAGTGCTCCTGTGAGGAGAGCTGTGGTATTTTCTTTAGTGTCAGAGGAGGCAATAATCTCATTTGGAATGTGTTCTGGGCTAGTAGGGGAGGAGGATTTGGCTATAGAGGAGGCTATGGCATGTGCTGTGGCTCCTGTATATAGGTTGGTGTTATTAGAGATGATGGCTGGGGAAGCTGTCATGAGGGTAACATGAAAAATGCATATGGCAGCAGTGCACTTGAAGGTATTGGACACAGGGGAACGTGCTGTTTCCACGTTGTGTTTACAATAAGTGGCTCGGAGGGGTCATTGCTTCATTCTCGTGTTGCCGGGGGGTTGGTGGCTCTCGAATTGAAGTGTGCATTCTTTCAAGTGATCGGCAGGGTTGTTTGTAAATACTGCTGGCATTTAGCTAGGCGAGACGCTAGTCTTGTATTGTGATTGTCGAGGGGGCAAGGTTGAGTAGGGCTTGAGGTTGCATTATATCCTGTGTGGGATAGAATTGGTGTTGAGTGGACATGCTTCCGGAAGGAAGAATGATGGTGGGATGGGGTTTGAGTCCGGGAGATTGTTTGACATTTTTAGAGTGAGTGTGTATTTATGGTTGGTGGTGGCATACTCTGAGTGGCTGCAAGGGCAGATAGTTTGCTTCAGGTCACCCATGGCTTGGTGGGGCCAGGCAGGGGTGAGGCCAGGCCTAGTGGGTGGGGTTTCGGCAACATAGCATGGTGATTGATCGCGAGACCGGCTGGAGGGGTTGCAGTCGTTTGTAAGGGTCTGGCAGTAGTGGGTTCAGCAGTGTGGGTTGGGTATGCTATTGCGCAAGGAGCAGGGGCTGTGTGGGATCAGAGGTGATACCAGCAATCCACAATAGCTAAGACCTGTGATGGTGACTAAGTAAAAATGTTAAGTTTATGTACAATGTCGGCCAGTTCAGTATATATAAACACACATTTTGAGATGGCACATATAAATAGCAGTATTATAGGGCCAAAGTGAGCATTTCAGCACATCTAGATTCGAGTTTTAAAGAGGCACATCTAAAAGCAATATTCAGAGGCAACAGTGAGCACAACAACGCATCCAAATGCAATGTTCTATGGGCACATCAGCCCATATAAAAGCGATTTTTTTTTAAATCAAAGTGAGCATATCTTAAGATCTAGATTCCAGTTTTAAGGAGGCGCATCCAAATGCAGTATTTCTAGAGGCAAGAGAGTACATTTATCCATCTAAATGAGCAGATCCACGTTACTAAAAGTACATTTGCAAGGGCGTATTTGAACTCGAGTTCCGAAAGCCAGGGTCAGCGTGTGTAGTCATGAACTGGAGTATAGTTAGTTCACAATGGCTCTTGCTGTGGAACTGGTAGTGGTTTGGTCAAAGAGGGAGGTTGCAGTGTTTGGCAGGGGGCCTTACTGTTACGGGTGGATGTTGCCGTCTCTTCATTTAGTTGTGAGGCGTGGGATTGTATAGGGACATGCTCGCAGCCTTGGACAGGAGTCTTAGGAGTGGGGCCTTTGGAGGGCAGCCGGCGTTCGCCTGCCGGCTTCTGGATTGACTATTCTAGTGTGGAGAACTAACCAATCAGGGAAGCATCCCGATGCAGGAGGCCCAAGCCGTGATCATTTCAAAAGGTGCAGCCATTTTAAAGAGTGCGCTGTTCACACAAAGTATGAACCAGGTTATGAGAAAAACGTGAATCCAGGGCGCAATCAGGAACCAAAACGATTTCTGCAATAATCTTCTGGATTGCAGATAATTGTGCTGTGATCAGGCATTTGATGTCACTTCTGCTACCCGTGGAAATTTCGTGAATTGCCATCTGTGTGTGTGTTCTGCAATGTTTACATTCCTATTTCACAACCATCGATGCATAATTCACAATATGCGAGAATGATTATGAATGATCACCTTGTTGACATATTATCGTTTTCTGCTAGTACCCCGCCACACCCATTCATCTTTCTGAGCCCACCACTTTTGCTCTCCGCTGTTTCTCAGGTTTGCATAATGCTGGAGCATCATTTCAGAGAACACCCCATAGGGTGTGTTAAACCACATTAGGTCATTTAATATGTTCAATGAATTTTGGTGCTGATTCTGTTTGAAGCTATTTGAGATCATTTTATTTAAGCGTGCACTGTGATGATCAGGTTGATTTATATTTGCGTCTTTGTGTATTCATTCGTTTCTAAGTAATAGACCAATTATTTGCTCATTACATTGACATGTTCTCAACAATAAACGCTGTAATGTCAATAGCATCTAAAACCTAATCGTATGAAATTGATGTTACCATGAGTTTGACACGAACCACGCCAACATACTTTGAAAACACTAGGCTTGCCAACGACTCTATGGAGAACATTTACAAAAAAGAACAATCAGGCGTCTGGAAATGTCAACACTGTACGAACCCCCTTATATCTTTCCATTCTTCTTTAGTAGCTGTGAATTGGTGTGTCATAGGCCACCCATTGGTTTCTCTGCACTTAAGGTAGTTACACAATGTTGTGCTTAATTGTAGTTATTAATGTAAGAAACAAAGTTCGTCGGTATGCTCTGTATTGCTGTGACTTGTTTTTGTTATAAAGGGACAAGACCAACAGTTGATGGGATTCCTGCTGAGTGACTAAGTACTACACAGATCAAATTCCTTGGGAGAGGGCCTAATGGCCGACACGTGTGCACTGCCAGAGATGTAATTGATGCTAAGAACATATTCATGGCAGCCGGATCAGCACTGATTGTGAAACCTCACAGTGTCTCCATCATTTGTTTCTGGAAGTGTTAGAGGCAGCAGAAAGTAATTATCCCACTGTGAATGAGGGCACAAGAGGTCAGTTTCTCATTAAGACTAGAAATTAAGCACTTAAGATTTAGCAAGAAACGGTGCCTTCTTTTTCACATTTCGATGAAGAGATTAATTTACTGCTGGCTGATTGGGATTGTGTTTAACCTTTCAAGCCAGATCTACGGAAAGGTTCCAATTTACAGGTTAGCGACCTTCTGGATAGTTTGGTTTGGCAGAGGGAACACCTAGTCATGCTTAATTCGTGCCAACTACATCAAGTCTCCTTTTTTGTGACTCTGGGATTACACATACTATGCTTTGATGTGGCTAATGCAGTCCCTTTTGACACACTGTGTAGCACCAGACACATGTGGCATAAATAACATAGATGAAAAAATACATCCTAAATCTATCAATCACCTGCTCATGTCTAGCCATCAGCATTATATGCAGTGTTATGTTATGTTATGTTAGTAAAATGTGTACTCCTCGTCCAGCACCATGGTACGTATATTTGACCCTATAACAGCAGAGTAGGAGGAACATTGCATAACATCATGATTTTCTTTATATTCACACTCTACACTAAAATGATTTGATCAGACACTATTCAATCTATCACAATATGTTAATATTTAACTCCCTGCCAGCTTTTTTCAATGTGCGTCGTGGATTTTAATTTCAAAACTTTAGAAAACATGTTTCGAATAAATCATAACTGTTTGTAAAAGAAACACGAAGATGAGCAAAGTGAGACACCATTCACAGGCATCGAACATAGCATTTTGTCTCCAGAATGCGTTCAAAAAGACTTCATAGATGATCGCTGAGAGTGTTTGGTGTTCTGACTATGAAACGTACACTCCCTGCCTAGAAAGAGTAAATCAGTTGTTGGTGAGCAATCCAACTGAAACATCAACTGCCCCATTTTATAAAAAAAAGTCACCAAAAGTGATTTGGTGTCTGTGCTGGCACTGATTTGGGTTTATGGATGGGATTAGCGGGGATTAGTGGGAGTTTGCTGCCAGAGAAAGTGCTCCTACGGAAGTTCAGCAGCACTGCATGTTTTGAGCGATTGAGGCTCTTGAAGCCCCTGGATGTGCGTGTTTTCATTGAAGACTTGTAGGATTACATTGACGTGTTATTATTTATTTTACTTTGGTGATTCCTGGTTTAAAGCTAAGTGTCTTTGGCATATGATTAGAACATTTCGTTCTGTTTGATGTTGAATTTCGATAGGTAGTCCTGACTGAGAAAGTCCTTTTTAGTTTTGATGCGTGGGGTTTAAGCTCCAACTACAAGTACAAACTATTAAATTGGAGTATGATTAGGAAGGAATTGGATTTGGGGAGGGACACACAACTTGTGGGTGTTGTTTGGTTTCTAACCCACCCATTGACTGTTCTTGGTCATGCTATTCGTCTATGTACATTCCCTTACACTACTCACACCTCCCTGCCCAAAACATGTCCCTCTGGGAAAATTTTGAGCTAGATCTATCAACCAGTAACTTCAACATTTGTGCTATATAGGGCCTAACATTGTTTTTCATAAGTCGTCCTTTGAGAGTTAATGGCTACATTGCAATTGCTCCTTTTAATAAACATGTTTTTTACCAATGTTTGTGTTCAGCCACTTCATTTATGCACAATATGTATGTCTTCACACATGCTCATTGCACTAAAGATCTGTTAAAAACAAACATTGTCAAAGCTAAGAATTTTGGCTTGTGAATATTTAGTATTTGGGAATTTGACAAGTTTAGTTCTATATGCCCAGGATCTATGCCCGGGTGTAGAAGTTCAGGCTTTTGAAATGTACCAAATATAAAATGATTCAGGTAATTCTTTCTCAAACAGGGTGGTGTGCTGACCAGACCCCCATCTCCCTAAACGCCATTCCAAAGGCATAGAGTAAACCTGTGCCCTGCTGAATCAGCAGCCACTTCTTCAGCCTCTGCCCTCCCATTGCACAGACCAGGTTCTGATCACAAGTAACCTCTTGGCAGTTGCATTGGCAGCCACATCACTTCAGCACGGGACTGCATTCAAGACATGCACCTACATTAAACAATCCTATAATTATACATATTATTTTATTTATGTATTGTTTGTTTATATGGCACTTATACACAGGTGAAGTGCTTCAAATCACTTATTACTGTCCTGGTGGCAAGCTAAACTTTAAATATAAGTCATACCTAAACTAAGGTATAGTGAATGCTATCTCACATATTTAACCAAGCCACTCCAATTTGATATCACACATGTGCCAGCCCCATGAGCTCAGCTTGGTTATGTGTATTTCCCCCAACCAGACTGTCGCTTCTGCTCCCAGTAAGACTGCAGCACTAGGGGTTGCCCCTTTGATCATTTGTGAGGGCAGGTAGCATCCTCTCCAGTAAGACAGCCACTCCACAAGAAGCTGTCCTTGGAAAAGCAATCATCTCAGAAGAATTGCTCAGTTGCAACGTGCTCGCCTTGGAAGCAAGACGACACAGAGAAACACTGGTTTGATCCGCAAGTCCACGCTTGGAAAACTCTGGGTATTAAGCACATTATAAATAACCAATCAAATCATATAATATCAAAGGTCACACCCTTTCAAAAAGGACTACCCTCACACCAGGGTGCTGCATACCAAAAGGGTCTTTCATGCTAGTATCAAAGAAATCAGACAGGGTTATTGCAGACAGAGGGAGATTGGACCAGCTGGAGAAGATTTGACCATCTTGTTTTTTTTTCTCTTCATCGCTCTTCATTCTTGTCCAATCTATTTCTTTTAAAACAAAATACTTTGTGTATACTTTGGGTCTTTTTCCAGAATGGAAAATCTGCTTGTCCCAAGAACAAGGACTGGACCCGTACATGAAGCTTGCTTTTATTCAATCACCTGGAGAATTTTACCTTTAACTTTAAAAGAAGGAATCACCCACTCATTGGCAGATTCACTTTGGAACACACACCTAAAGAAGAATTTCGTTGGACCTCTGTTGGGGGAATTGACTTTACAAAGCCCTCTACCAGTGAGGAGAAGACTGAGTGTCCAAGGCAGAAGTGTACTCTGTTCCCCAGGGTACATTGGGGTGACCTTCTGCTTGAGCAGAGCTGCATCTCTGCCAGTCTCACTGCTGCATAGGACCTCATTGTGGTGAAGGACCCTTGAAGGTTTTCCACAGTCTCCTTTGCATTGGGAGCCTGAGAACAAGGATTGTATGTGTCCCTGAGATGCCTGAGAGGAACTTACAGCACCTGAGAACTAGGAGATCCAGGCTCCCTGCATTTCCTGTATTTAACTGCTGGGATCCATGATTAGAGACATTCAACTGTAATAAAGCCTCAGGATCCTGCAGAGCTACCTTTGGCACTCACACACTCTTGGAACAGCTGAACAGCAAATTCAAATCTGTTCACCAGTGCACTACGCTAGTCGAGCATGTCATTGCCTTGGATCAAATTTGAAGCTCTACATTGCATATGCCGCCTTCAAACAGCTGTTGAACCAGCCGGCATCTTTGCTGCTGATCTTCATCGCTTTTCAAAGCAACCCTCGTGGTACATTGAACAACAACCAAGTGATGCCAAATCAAACTGCACAACTCAAAATGCATATTCATTCACCAGCATATTCGCAGTTGAAAATATGACTCAACTGACTGCCCAACTGACTGCCAAACTGACCCTGCTCGCCGTCATGATCTGCACGTCTCCAAACATTGCTTTAAACTTTAACAAACTCCAATTCAACACGGCTCATCACCGCCCCTTCTAGAACAACACAACCATGGATTCTAGCTGATTCGAACTGCACAACAAGCAAAATAACATTATTAAGTGTCACTGGAGGCACTGGTGCAGTAGGGTAGGGAAGATGGCAGATAAGGCACAGGGAGCTCCCTTGTTAACAAGTAAGTGCAGTTTAAGCCAAGCTTTGAAAAGATCCACAGTTACGCTGAACTTAATTGTTATGGGCAGTGGGTTCCATTGGTGCATGAAGAGTAGTGAGAAATAGCAGAAGCAAGAGGAGGCACAGGGTGCTACGTGACAGAATCATAGGGAACACAATTGTAAGTAAACTGGGATACAATCAGAATAAGGCAGGTACTGAGGAGCAAGAAAATTGACAGCTTTGTAGACTAGGAGAGGGAACATGAAAAGAGAGTGTTTGTCTCCAGAGAGTGGTAAAGAGAGTGTTTGTACCTGGAAAGCGGTTGTCAGTAGGTAGACATGGGGGAGCACCTTGGTAGGTGTTGAGAGTGTGAGTAGCATGCGGAAGACTTTGGGCCTGATCACGACGTTGGCGGTAACCCTTAAATGCGGCAGTAGCGCTAATACCGCCGGATTTAAGGGTCCGCCAAATCAGGATTACGGTGGATTTCGCCCCAGCTCGTAGCTGGGGGGAAATCCACCATAAATGTGCGCTATTACCGCCGGCGGGAAATTTTCCCCATTGAGCCCAATGGGGAATGGGGCATTCCCGAATGGGCTCAATGGGGAATTACTTTACTGCCGAACTCGTGATCCAGCGCTATTAGCGCCTGGGAGTTCGGCGGTAGGGCTATTACCGCCGGCGGTAATACCGCCGGCGGTAACGCCCAAGTCATGATCAGGCCCTTTGTCTAGAGGGAGGAATGAGTACATAGGGAAGCCAAGGAATAGTCTTGTAAAGCTGTCCAGTTTGCTGAGCACAGGAGTGGAGAATAGACTTTTCCAAACTGGTTAGTAAGAAAAGGACATATTTTCCAAATGTTGAGGAGGTTACTACATGCAGCAGAAGCAGTAGTATTGATGAATTGTTGGAATCAGACGTCGCTATATAAGAGGACCTCAGGATATCTGAGTCAGCAGAGGATTTCTTCAATGGAGGGATATAGTTGCACATGTGAAGGAGGCATGAAAGTGTCCAATGGAGAGCGAAAGGTTAAATATAAGAGACTTGGTAAGGGAGCAAGAAGGTCAGGTTGTAATGAGATAGAAGAGGGGAGGGGGCGGATGGCATTGGAAGTTGGCAAAGGATGACTTCCATTTTTTAACAGTGCAGCATGAGGCAGAGGAGAGCCATCCAGTGATCGATTGCAGAGAGAGTTTGTAATCTGTTCCAAGATGGCTGAGGTGAAAGAGGGAAAGGAGAAACATATGTGAGTGACATTAGCGAACAGGGATATTGAAAGCCAAACAGTGTTATAAGTCTTCCAAGGGCTGAGGTATAGAGGGTGAAGAGCATAGGTCTACAAACTGCTCCTTGGGGGACATTGACAGGGAGATGGTGGGATGAGAGGTTTGGGAGTTCCAATAGATTGTAAAGGATTAATCTTCCAGCTAGGAGGTGATCCAGGCAAGATCAGATTTGCAAAAACCGAAGGTGCTGGAGAGGTAGGAGTAGAGAGGAGTGGTTGACAGTGCCAAAAGGTGCAGAAAGCTCCAAAAGGATGAGTATAGATGAATGTTTGGAGTGGTGAGCATTAGAGAGAAAGTTGAAGAAATGCTTGAATGCAGCCTTGGTGGAATGTTTACTTTGGAAGCCAGATTGAAGTGGATCTCCAATGCCATTATCCTTAAGGTAATTAGTGGTGTGGTTGAATAACCCTTGCTCAAGGAACTTTGACTAATGGGTACGGAGAGAAACTGGACAATAGTTTGCTGGGATTTCTGAGTCACCAGAGGATTTCTTCAATGGAGGGATATAGTAGCCGATGTGAAGGAGGAATGAAAGTGTCCAACGGAGAGCGAAATGTTAAAGAGCTCACAGAGTCTTTGACCATTTGGTAGAAAAAATTTCAAAAGGAATGCAAGATGTGTTGGCACCCTGAGGAATCAGTTTTCATTCAAAAGGAGTGATAGGAGAAAAGTAACAAGACATGCAGTGCCACGGATTCATCCCAGAGACTTCATTCTTCCGTTTGATATTCTTCCGGGACTTGGACGCAGCGATATGACACAGTTCATTTAACCCAATCATTTCTATTACAAGGCCAAATTTTGGGTTCTGGAATATCTCAATTAGCCTTGAAAATGACCTATGGTCGAAATACTTGTTGGATGAACATAAGATTAAAATCAATCAACAAAACCATTAATGGACTTTTGTTTGTGCTTGTCAAGGAGAATTCATAGCTAACATTATTTCAATACCATTGGACTATCTGGCTGAGTGTGAATTGCATTACACCAACTTGTAATATTGTAGGAGAAAAGTAGTTGAACATAAACAAGGTAGGGGGTGAGGTGGTTGATAGAAGGAGCGTTGGGGAGGGAAAACGAGGAGGTCTTTGACAGTGTCAAAAATGTTAGAGATTTTAGAAAAAGCTGTCATGTGCCATTTCAGAACATGGCGCATTTGGCCCAGTTGGAGGACACTAGGAGTTTCTTTCACTGTAGCAGTCTAGTATTTGATGCAACGCAGAAGTGGGCTTATAAGCCACGCCCTCCGCCATATGCGTTGCGTTCCAACCTCCATAGTCAGACTTGCTTCCTGACCCTGACCAGTGTTGCTGTATGCTCCCTCCTCTGTTTATTTACTTTCGCCCTTGGGCATTTCATTCTTGTTGATTTCTTTTCTTTCTCTCCGTTCCTCAGCCTCTCCCAATTTTGTCTAGTTTTCAGCCTATTTGTGTTCGCTACGATTTTATCTCTTTTTCAAGCATTGTTTGCTCTGCTTACCTGCACGGTACTGATTCAGCCGTTCCATGCTTCCATTCCTTCATCTCAGTTTCTGTGTTATTTTCTGACTTTCTCTTTCACTCCAGTTTTCCTCCTTTCCTCTGTCCCCTCAGACTCTGCTATCAACGTGGAAACCTCCGGTGTACCTACTTCCTGGAAGAGTTGTGATCACCTGATCCACATCCCGTGCCTCACGGAGTCCATTTGCCATCTGGAAGACTTCCACAATACGCTTTTCTCTGGGGTCTTTTCAGCCACTCCTGGCTTTTTCCCCATTCTTGTCCCTTTCGGGAGGGGGTCATTGTGTGGGTCTGCGCTAAGCCTTCACTGTGGCGTCCACTCGAGAGAGATCTAAGCTTCATAAAAAAAAGAAGGAAAAGGATTACAGAACTCGAAGATCCTTGAGTCCAGAGAACCCACTCGACCTACATCAGGTGAGGCGGAGGTGGGAGACGGGAAACTGCCAGATTCATCACATTCAGATTCTGATAGTTTGCCAGACTCATCACGTTCAGATTCTGACAGAAACATAGTGAGCAAAGTCATTAGAAGAAAGGGAGGAAGCAATGAATGTTGGCTTGGGAGGTGTGCTAGGTGTAAGGAAGGTTTCTGCATTTTGTGCCAACTGACAGGCCGATTCATGGAATAATTAGCGCGGCGCAAGTGGGCAAAAACGTGCGAATCGCAGTGGAATAGCGAAAATCGCAGTGCAAGTGCGAAAATCGCACGAAAAGCAGCGCACGTCGATTCATGGAAGTCCGTGCGTGAGAAAACCAGCGGATGTGCGATAAAAAGTGCGCCGCGCACGTTGGCGCACAGGCCATCTAACAGCGTGCGCCAGGTCACAGCGAAAATTGCACAGGCCACAGCGAAATTCGCACATAGCGCGGCGCACGCAACAAAAGTAGGCGGAACACGGGCGTAACACTCGGAATGGGGAACAACTTGCAAAAACGTGGGCGTCACGGGGGAAGCACAGGGCACAAGTGCGCGGAACGCCCACACGCTCGCCTACAACACGTATTCATAGAATAGAATAGGGCAAAAAAGCGCACGCTCAAACCAGCGCACAGGCACAAACACGACCGCCACAAGAAAGCAGGCGGTAGCGTCTCTGCGGCTGTAAGAAATGTGCACCAAAAGGTGCGCCAACAAATAGCACCCATATACTGCCATGATGAATGTCCTATACTGTGGCCCTCCAGGACAAATGACGTGCAAAGGGGTACCCACAAACACGGACACGCTGACAAAAAATACGTGTGCGTGTATACCGGGGTGCGCGGGAAGTCTCACACGCGATTTGGCCGGGTACGTGGATTTCAGGGGTGCGCGGGAAGGTCCACACGCGATTCCATCAGGGTAGGTGTATTTCAGGGGTGCGCGGCAAGTTCCACACGCCATTCCATCAGGGTACGTGTATTTCAGGGGTGCGCGGGAAGTCCCACACGCGATTACAGCAGGGTACGTGTATTTCAGGGGTGCGCGGGAACTACCACACGCGAATAGCCTGGGCGCGTGTATTTCAGGGGTGCGCGGGAATTTCCACACTCGAATAGCCTGGGCGCGTGTATTTCAGGGGTTCGCGGGAAGTTCCACACGCGAATAGCCTGGGCGTGTGTATTTCAGGGGTGCGCGGGAATTTCCACACGCGAATAGCCTGGGCGCGTGTATTTCAGGGGTGCGCGGGAAGTTCCACACGCAAATAGCCTGGGCGCGTGTATTTCAGGGGTGCGCGGGAATTTCCACACGCGAATAGCCTGGGCGCGTGTATTTCAGGGGTGCGCGGGAAGTTCCACACGCGATTACAGCAGGGTACGTGTATTTCAGGGGTGCGCAGGAATTTCCACACGCGAATAGGCTGGGCGCGTGTATTTCAGGGGTGCGCGGGAAATCCCACACGCGATTACAGCAGGGTACGTGTATTTCAGGGGTGCGCGGGAATTTCCACACGCGAATAGGCTGGGCGCGTGTATTTCAGGGGTGCGCGGGAATTTCCACACGCGAATAGCCTGGGCGCGTGTATTTCAGGGGTGCGCGGGAATTATCACACGCGATTTGGCTTGGTACGTGTATTACAGGGGTGCGTGGGAAGTTACACACGCGATTAGGCTGGGTGGGTCCTCACAGGTGTTCCCTGTACACCCTCCACGGCCCCTGCAGGCAGCCCACAAAACAGGGGACTACCCTGCACACCTGCTCATGTCCCCTTGCACCCCCACCCCCAAGCAGTGCAGGGGCAGCCTCCACCAGGCCCCCACCCATGTCTCCCACCACCCCACCCCCCACCATCCAGGGTCAGCCTCCACCAGGCCCCCACTCATGTCTCCCACCACCCCCACCCCCCACCATCCAGGGTCAGCCTCCACCAGGCCCCCACTCATGTCTCCCACCACCCCCACCCCCCACCATCCAGGGTCAGCCTCCACCAGGCCCCCACCCATGTCTCCCACCACCCCCACCCCCCAGCAGTGCAGGGTCAGCCTCCACCAGGCCCCCACTCATGTCTCCCACCACCCCCACCCCCCAGCAGTGCAGGGGCAACCTCCACCAGGCCCCCACTCATGTCCCCTATCACCCCCACCCCCCACCATCCAGGGGCACCCTCCACCAGGCCCCCACTCATGTCCCCTATCACCCCCACCCCCCACCATCCAGGGGCAGCCTCCACCAGGCCCCCACTCATGTCTCCCACCACCCCCACCCCCCACCATCCAGGGTCAGCCTCCACCAGGCCCCCACTCATGTCTCCCACCACCCCCACCCCCCAGCAGTGCAGGGGCAACCTCCACCAGGCCCCCACTCATGTCCCCTATCACCCCCACCCCCCACCATCCAGGGGCACCCTCCACCAGGCCCCCACTCATGTCCCCTATCACCCCCACCCCCCACCATCCAGGGGCAGCCTCCACCAGGCCCCCACTCATGTCTCCCACCACCCCCACCCCCCACCATCCAGGGGCACCCTCCACCAGGCCCCCACCCATGTCTCCCACCACCCCCACCCCCCAGCAGTGCAGGGTCAGCCTCCACCAGGCTCCCACTCATGTCTCCCACCACCCCCACCCCCCAGCAGTGCAGGGGCAACCTCCACCAGGCCCCCACTCATGTCCCCTATCACCCCCACCACCCACCATCCAGGGGCACCCTCCACCAGGCCCCCACTCATGTCCCCTATCACCCCCACCCCCCACCATCCAGGGGCAGCCTCCACCAGGCCCCCACTCATGTCTCCCACCACCCCCACCCCCCACCATCCAGGGGCAACCTCCACCAGGCCCCCACTCATGTCTCCCACCACCCCCACCCCCCAGCAGTGCAGGGGCAACCTCCACCAGGCCCACACTCATGTCCCCTATCACCCCCACCCCCCACCATCCAGGGGCAACCTCCACCAGGCCCCCACTCATGTCTCCCACCACCCCCACCCCCCAGCAGTGCAGGGGCAACCTCCACCAGGCCCCCACTCATGTCCCCTATCACCCCCACCCCCCACCATCCAGGGGCACCCTCCACCAGACCCCCACTCATGTCCCCTATCACCCCCACCCCCCACCATCCAGGGGCAGCCTCCACCAGGCCCCCACTCATGTCTCCCACCACCCCCACCCCCCACCATCCAGGGGCACCCTCCACCAGGCCCCCACCCATGTCTCCCACCACCCCCACCCCCCAGCAGTGCAGGGTCAGCCTCCACCAGGCTCCCACTCATGTCTCCCACCACCCCCACCCCCCAGCAGTGCAGGGGCAACCTCCACCAGGCCCCCACTCATGTCCCCTATCACCCCCACCACCCACCATCCAGGGGCACCCTCCACCAGGCCCCCACTCAAGTCCCCTATCACCCCCACCCCCCACCATCCAGGGGCAGCCTCCACCAGGCCCCCACTCATGTCTCCCACCACCCCCACCCCCCACCATCCAGGGGCAACCTCCACCAGGCCCCCACTCATGTCTCCCACCACCCCCACCCCCAGCAGTGCAGGGGCAACCTCCACCAGGCCCACACTCATGTCCCCTATCACCCCCACCCCCCACCATCCAGGGGCAACCTCCACCAGGCCCCCACTTATGTCTCCCACCACCCCCACCCACCAGCAGTGCAGGGGCAACCTCCACCAGGCCCCCACTCATGTACCCTATCACCCCCACCCCCCACCATCCAGGGGCACCCTCCACCAGGCCCCCACTCATGTCCCCTAACACCCCCACCCCCCACCATCCAGCGGCAGCCTCCACCAGGCCCCCACTCATGTCTCCCACCACCCCCACCCCCCACCATCCAGGGTCAGCCTCCACCAGGCCCCCACTCATGTCTCCCACCACCCCCACCCCCCAGCAGTGCAGGGGCAACCTCCACCAGGCCCCCACTCATGTCCCCTATCACCCCCACCCCCCACCATCCAGGGGCACCCTCCACCAGGCCCCCACTCATGTCCCCTATCACCCCCACCCCCCACCATCCAGTGGCAGCCTCCACCAGGCCCCCACTCATGTCTCCCACCACCCCCACCCCCCACCATCCAGGGGCACCCTCCACCAGGCCCCCACCCATGTCTCCCACCACCCCCACCCCCCAGCAGTGCAGGGTCAGCCTCCACCAGGCCCCCACTCATGTCTCCCACCACCCCCACCCCCCAGCAGTGCAGGGGCAACCTCCACCAGGCCCCCACTCATGTCCCCTATCACCCCCACCCCCCACCATCCGGGGGCAACCTCCACCAGGCCCCCACTCATGTCTCCCACCACCCCCACCCCCCAGCAGTGCAGGGGCAACCTCCACCAGGCCCCCACTCATGTCCCCTATCACCCCCACCCCCCACCATCCAGGGGCAACCTCCACCAGGCCCCCACTCATGTCTCCCACCACCCCCACCCCCCAGCAGTGCAGGGGCAACCTCCACCAGGCACCCACACATGTCCCCCTGGCCCCAGGTCCTGACGATACACAATCATGGCAGTAATGGGCAGCATACCCAGCACAAACACCCAGGCAAGGATAGCATCCACCCACATAGTGAATGCAATTACATGATACAACCCCAATGGCAACAATGTAAATGGACACATGCCCGACACACACACATACACAATGGGTGCAAGTGAATGTCAAAACACATATCATGACATGTATGAAACCAATGAGAAAATAACACAAGTGAAAGTAAAAATAAAAAATGTATTATAGATTAAAAATAAGTAAACAAATCAAACATACAACTATGTGGATAAGCAAATTAATGGTCCATGTCCGAGAACAAAAGTCATAATCAAAAAAACAAAGGAATTAAAAAAAATTGTCGTCCAAAGCAATATCATGTAGTATGAAAAAAAATGAAAAACCATTTCCTCATGGTGAACACAATAAGAAATGAAAAAGAAGTATCTACAAAAAGCAAACTATATACAGGAATGTTCCAGGGTCCATGAGCCCAACACCATAAATGAAACCTACTACTACCTAATCTAAAAAATATATACAAAAAAGTGGCCATTGTCCGAGCGGTCCAAAATAATAAAACAAAATAAAGGAAACCTAACACTAATTAACTAAATAACTATATACAAAGGCAGCGGGCAAGTCCTGCGGCTCACTTGTTGATGTTGCTGGCCAGGGAATCATCGAACTCCATGTCGATGTCCTGGAGGCGGGACTCTGTCCTGGCCCCGAGGTCTCGCAGGGATAACCCCATGTTCAGCTCAAACTCCCTGCGAGCTTCCTCGAGACACTCAGCCCGCCTCAATTCCCGACGCATGGAGAACTCCGCCCTGACCATGGCGAGCCGCTCCTCTTCCGCCCGCTGCCGCTCCGCACCTATCCGCTGGACCAACTCCTCCCACACGGAAGACACCACCATCCCAGGGTTGCCCTGCCCTCCGGCCGATGGCTGCCCCTCTGATCTTGATGGCCCCGAGCCATTATGCCTCCCACGTCGAGCCCGCTGCTGCCTCCGACGCCACTGCCTCTGCCAGCACGACGGCATCCAGGCTGATGGAAACCACCAACGCCGTCGTGCACGTGCCCTGCCTGATGATGCTGTCACATCTTCCATCTGCTGGGGTCCAGTTGCAGTGTTGTCCACCCCTGCTGGACCTCCGACTCCCAACTGTGGCAGGGATGGGATCCCCACCGAGCTGGCTGCATTGGTCGGGGCAGGTCCACAGGGGGCCCTGGTGGCATCTGGCCCGGAAGACGGCAAGGAGAACGACTGGTGGATAGCCTGCACAGAGGAGGAGAGGGCCGCCACATTGGCCAACACATGCAGGAAACCCCCGAACATGGCCGATCCCAATTGGGCCACGTCGGCACGGTGCACTTCGTGATGACGTGCGTGCTCCTCCCGGGAAGCACGCACGGCATCATGAATCACAGGCATGCGCATCGCGACCCCAATCAGGACCTTCTCCACACGGCCAGGGGTTCCCACGTCCGCAGGTGGAGGGGAGTCAGGTGACATGGACATCCCCACTACCTGCGGACGGGCCGGGGACGGGGCATCCCTGCTGGTGCATGGTGGTGCACTCACAGGGTCAGGGACAGCGACATGCACAGGCCCCTCCACGGTGACCTGTGTTGCCTCCTGCCCCTGGCCCTGGACTGCACCACTTGCACCAGCAGGGATGCCCCCACCAGGCCCCATGTGTGCCCCAGTGGCGGCCTCCTCCTCCTCTGTGCAAACCACCAACCTGGATGGCTCCTCACCGTCTCCCGCCGTAGCAGGCCCCTGTGGGGGCTCACCCACCCCTTCCGCTGCAGCCGTGGGTGCATCCCCGCCGCCTTGCTCCACAGCGCCGTCTCTGCCCTCTTCTTCACTAGCCGCTGCGTAGAGGGAGACAAAGAACACAAGCCTCAGGGTACTGCACAATGGTCCCCTAGACAGGAAGCAATAGCAGATGAGCACCACTGTCAAAGTACACTTCCATCATGTCCCTCCACAACACATGGGTCAGTCCAGGCAAAACACACACAGTAACAGGCATGCTGCATGCCATGGATATTTCCATGCATGTCCAATGGACTCTTGAAACATTCAATGATATGCAACTCACATGCATCATGGCTCATGCATATCACATGCACACACTTCACCTCAGTCACATCCATCTGGCCCCAAACACACCAAACACAGCCAAAACAAGGGTAAGTTGGCTGCTTCACTGAATCTGTTCATTGTCACACACATGTGTCATGCATCCATGGCATGCACAAGTCACAGACACGCAGGTCAGGCACACAGACATGGCTACCATATATGTACCTGGCATCAGCACCCATCCCTCACCCCCACCCATGTCCAGGTACAGAGACTGGCATGCTCTCATGTTCAAAATCTGCATAGGGCTCCCCATGCCGCATTTGGACACATGCAACAACCACGTGGGTCACACATCACTGGTCGCACATGCATTACCATGATGTCCCTGCACACATACATGCATACATGGCCTATGGCACACATACAGGCAAGTATCATAGAACCAGCACACCGCAACATGCCCTGTCTCACACAGTAATGCTTGGACACTTACCGCTCAACTCCAGACGGGCCTCCCTCTCAAGGATCTGGGCGTGGAGCGCTGGGCGTACGCGTTCCAGGACCCTCTTCTGGATGGAACTCATGTGGCCCCGGCCCCCCTCCACGAGGCGCCCGTCCTTCACAAGGGTCCTGGACCTCAAGTCCTCCCAGCGCTTCTTGATCTTCTGGACGTTGCGGGTTGCCACCCCCTCCGCGTTGATGGCAACCACACAGTCGGCCCAGATCCTCTCCCGTCCTTCCTTGCTGGCGCGGGACGATCCAAAGAGGGCATCATACTGCCCCAGGACATGCTCCACCAGGACACCAACTTCGGTGGCAGTGAAGCTGGTGCCCCTCTGCCCCTCTGGCCTGGGGTTGCCACTGGTGCCAGATGTGGAAGTGCCCGACATGGCAACCCCAGAGGCAGGTGTGGGTGGGCAACTGGGTACTGGGGCTGGGCTGTGGAGCGATGTAATCCCAGTTGGGAGTCTTCAGTTCCAGCAGGGGTGGACACAGCAACTGGACCCCTGCAGATGGCTGATGTGCAGGCACCAAATGGCAGGGCACGGTGGCAGCAGGCAGGCAGGCAGGCAGGCAGCAGCAGATGGCAAGTGGGAGGCTGCTCGGGGCACTGGGGGGCAGTAACTCGGCCTTCTGGGCAGGAGCGTGGTCTTCCGTGTGTTTTCGGGTGGCCAGCTTGATACGGAGTGATTTGGCACGTGAAAATCCTGCACGTCAGCGTGAAATCCGAGGAAAGGCCCTTAGCGCGTAAGCGCGTCAGCACGCATACGCGATTCTATTGGACCAGAGTCCCTCAGCGCGTAAGCGCGTCTGTGACGTGACCCAGCACGTGATGACGGAGCACACGTGAAAATACTGCACGTCCGAGTGTCATCTCGTGTAATTGGACAAAAGTGCGCTTACACGCGATTGGCCTATGTACGTGTATTTCAGGGGTGCGCGGGCACTTACACACGCAAGTACGTCAGCGCACCTGTATCCCGTGGTGCGTGGGAATTTCCACACGCTATTGGACTGGGAACTAGATTCCAGGGGTGCGCGGGTCACACGCTCGCCTAGTACACGTGCAAAGCATTAATTTGCGCACTTATCAAATGACAAGCCAGATGCCAGGATGAACATACCGTTCCTAGCAGCAGTGGCAGTGGGCTACCAAAGGAGGAGGAGGAGAGTCAGGGCCAGACTATTCACACCCAGAACCAGCCTGTTCGGGATGCCTGATGACCAGGTGTATGGAAAGTACAGGTTCCACCACACATAATACTGGACCTGGTGAGTGAGTGGGAGGATGACCTCACATCACCCACCCTGTGCTCCCAAGCACTCAGCCCCCTGGAGAAGGTCCTCAATGTACTGCACTTCTTAGCCACTGGATCATTTCAGCGGACAAGTGCCATAGTGGGTGGGGTGTCACAGGCCACCCAGGCACGCTGCCTACACCAGGTCTTGGACATCATCACTGCACGCCCATCAGTCCGCAGGCACATATACCTGCCCAGAACACCTGCAGAAAGGCATGCTGCGGCCCAGGATTTTTACGGTGTGGCACGATTCCCCAAAGTGCTAGGTGCCATCGACTGCACCCATGTGGCTCTACGTCCCCCCAGGGCATCTGAGCACATCTATAGGAACCGCAAGCACTGGCATTCCATCAACGTGCAGGTAGTATGTAATGCCAAGGGAATCATCACCTCAGTATATGCCAACTATCCCGGGTCCACCCACGACAGCTTCATTTACCGAATGTCCACCCTATGCCGGGACATAGATGCTGGGCGGCATGGTGATACATGGCTGCTTGGTGAGTATGCATGCCACTGCACATGCATGCATGTTGGATACTGAGCAAGGTCACAACCCCACCAATGATACCAATCACCACCTCCACAGGGGACAGTGCCTACCCTCTCAACCCCCACATGATGACGCCAATTCGGAACCCCACCACGCCACCCCAGGTAAGATATAACACAGCCCACATTACAACCCGGGGCATAGTGGAGCGCACATTCGGAGTGCTAAAGTCACGCTTTCGCTCCCTTGACCGTTCTGGTGAGCAGCTGTTATACGCTCCCCCAGTAGTGTGCAGGATCATAGTGGCAGCATGTGTCCTGCACAACGTTGCAACACGCCGGGGCCTGCCCGTGGACATGGTGGTGGCCCCACATCCCCAACCACATGCACAGCTGCTGCGCATGGGAGGGGAAAGGGCACGGGGGAGGCAGCCCGTACACAGCTAGTGGCTAATTACTTCACATAGTATTCACTCCCCTGTGGAGTGCACACTGGCCTGGCACATTCCATCTGACAGTCAATGATGACTCAACCTGACACTGATCCTGAATGTCTGGAGATTCAACCGTGAAAAGCATATCAGCCTGAGATTGTTCACCTGGAAGTGTTACAATGTGTGCATCCCTACCCACACACAACACCAATGCAGTTTTGTGAAGAAACACATTCAAGCAGCCAAAATGAATACCCACTTGCTAAATGCAACAAGAGGACAGTGCCATGTCACCCAACCCATCCCCAGCACCGCCACACAACACACCGTGCCATGTCATGCTATGTGCAGGTAAACAAAGTAATCCCCACAACATGACAAGTGTTGCAATGTACAGTGTCCCCAATTGAAACTTCCTACACCTGAAATGCTCACTGTAATGCAGGACCAACAACAAACTTGAGCAGGTACTACCATTAACATGACTTCAGTAATGTAATAAATCAGTTGTCTCACCACCTGGATATGCCTGCACTCCCACCACTTCCAACTGAACAGTGTTGGTGCCATGTAGAGTTGTAGGTGCACTGCTGCCAACAAGGACCCCATCTCCAGACTAGAGGGCCTTGTGTAGACATGAGGAAGGGACCTGCAAATTGGGAGGCAGACACAGATGATGAGTTACACATCAATGCAACATGCAGTGTACAACACAACAGCAATATGCACTAGGAATGTATACACAGTATTGACTAGACTACCCACACATGTAGTGGGAGTCCAATGTCACCATGTACTTCAATGTCACTTGGGCACACCCTTTGCAAGCCCATGGAAACGGGAAGCAGGAGGGGTGTGTGTGACTCAAACCCAGGCATCTTAACCTAATACATGACAAGCCTGCATGTGCCCAGCCACAATGCAGCGTATGCCCACAGGAACCACGGAAGCCAACAAATTGTCCCAAAAAAATTGGGAAAAATATAAAAATAAATATAAAAATAAAAATAAAAATAAAAAAAAATCAAAAATGGCCATTAAAGGGCCCGGGGGGGTTGGGGAGGCCACCCAGGAGGTCCGAGGTCAGGGTGCACACCAGAAACCACCTGTGTGGATCCTGGGAAAAAAAAACACCTCCATGGGCTCATGGCCCACACGGCTACCCTATTGTGGGAGTATCACTGCTGTCGCTATTATCACCCTGTGCAGCTGCATCCGGAGGTGGTTGCACTATGGGAGGCAGCCCACGCAAGGCCCTACTCTGTTCCTCCATGGCTGCAACCATGCGGGTGTGGTAGGTCTCGTTCTGGAGGATGAGGGTGCGGAGGTCCCCATGCAACAACTCACGGGATCCCCGGACCTCCGCCCTCGTTGCTTGCATCTCAGCTGAGAGCGTACGGGTGAGACGCTCCAGCTGCTGTTCTGTCCTTTGGTGTGTTGAAGCCTCAAGCTCAACTAGAGTCGTCCTGAGTTGATGTAGCTCCTGCCTCAGGGCTTCCCTGTGGCGTTGGGACTCTATGGAGATGGCCTCCTGCAGAGTCGCCAGTGCCGCCCGCCTGTCCCTGTTGGACGCCAACATGTCCTCCCTGTGTGACTGGCAGATGGAGTCGGTTGCCTGCTCTAGTCGCTCCATCAGCCTTTTAGGGGGGACAATGGAAGTGGCCACCCTATCCATGGCCTGAGCCATCATCTCGGATGATGCTGCCTGTTGGGTAGCCATACCGTAAATGGATTGCTCCCATGCGGTATTGCCAGGTGGCGTACGGCCACCACGTCGGCGGGCACCACACCTGTCTGGGGCAAGGCGGACTGGGCCTTGCTGTGCCGGCACTGCCTGAGGCTGCAGGACTGCATTCCCCCTCTGATCTGCTGGCCCAGGAACAGGATCAGATGTCGCAGAGTGTGACCCTGCATCCGTAACCACCAAAGGCCTAGCTGCCAACACTGACATCCCCATTGAGGGTTCTGACCCTGGTGCAGGTGGGTGGGACAGAACAGATTCCCTCCCTGGAACACTCACCTGCGACGGCACGTAGGTCTCATCATCCGAGTCAACAGCTGAGTACAGCTCGGGGGAGGTGCAGCCAGAGACACCCCTTGAGAGCACAACCTGTAGCACTTGTGGGTTTTCACCCACCAGCACACCACGTCCCTCACTGGTGGTTGGTCGGCCCTCGGACCCCTCCTGGCTCTGCACCATCTCCACAACCCCAGCAGTATCAGGTGCGTCTTCCCCTGCAATGACATAATAACGAAGAAATGGAAACCCGCATTAGCACCATGGCACACAATGAGGGCTGAGAAGCAAGAGAACCAGTACTTGATTGACACATGTCCCACATGACTAAGACCCTCCCATGCATGCACCCTCACTGCGTATGAAGGGCAGGCAAATGGCAAACACTCATTACACAAAGATGGAAGATGAACACATTTTCTGCATGCTGCCTGGCAGTGGCATCACACATTGCCCTGTGATTGCCAGGTGACACACACATGCCATCACACAGATGGCATGTGCCATTGCTATTGAGTGTAGATGGAGAGGAGGGCAGCACTTATTCATTCTGTCCAGTTCCCACATGCAATAGCTTTTCTAATTGAAACAGGTCTGCTTTATCACCTGGAGCTGCCAGTCCAATATGGTCCAATTGCACAGGGACATGTGTGAACATATGATATCTAGGTAACAAAGTCACTCCACTTTACCATGGCCATGCCAGACATGTGACTATTGGACTGAGGAATGCCTAGTATAAGTGGTGGAATGCATACAATCTGTCTGATTGAACAAAGGAAAATAAGCAACAATGTTGTGGCAAGGTGACACTTCAAGGGCAACTGTGGTGCTGTTGGGCTAGATGTCTACTGTTGGCAGAAGGGATACTGCAATGGCCAATTGCAGCTGTGCAGGATGTATTGCATGAAGCACATGGCTGACACATTCGACTCAGGCGCACACACTCTCACCTGGCACACAAACAGATGCCCTCACACACACACCATGCACATGGATGACACACACATGCATGTGCACTCACCGGACAATGCCTCGTAATCAGGCAGATCTCCCACGCCTTGGATCTGTTCCTCCGTGACGTAGGTCCCAGCGACTGACTCATGTGGAGTGAGTTCCATGTCTTCTACTGGAGACCCACATCCAGTCACTAGAGTTGCGGCATGACTTGAGGCCAGCTTCTTCTTTGCCCTGCGCTTTAGGTCATTCCAGCGCTTGTAGCAATCATTGGCTGTGCGCCTCACGATTCCAAGGGCACTTACGATGTCCGCAACGGTCTGCCAGTGTGCCTGGCGTTGTGCAGGTGTGGTCTTTGATCCTGCAACAATGACCATCGCGTTATCATGTCCGGACACATACTCGACAAGTGCATTCAGTTCGTCATCCGTGAAGCTGGGCTTCCTCGACGGACCGGACTGTGTAGCCGTGTCTGGGGCATCAGCCTGTGCCGGACGAGCACTCTTCCTCTTCCGCTTGGAAGGTGGTGGTGATCCTGAGTGTCCTGCGCCGCTCTGGACACTAGGGGCAGGAGCCCTGGTGGGCTCTGTATCAGGTGTGTGGGATTGCACACTCAGCATGGGAGTTGGTGCAGGCATTGGCTCAAGTGTAATGGTGTCATGGGGAATGTCAGCAGAATTGACTAGGACGGACACTGTCCTGGCTGGGTGTGTGAGAGCTGGGGTGGATGGAGCCGCAGCTGCCCCTGCAGCCTCTCCGCCCTGCCTACTTGGGGCAGCAGATGACCTTGCTGCCCCAGATCCACGTGGCATGATGGCATCAACGTGCACCAGCGCACGTGTGGTAGCCCTGCTGACCTGGAAGTCAGCCATGGAGTCAGCCAGGTGTGGTGCCACAATGGGCTGGTCCAACAAGGGCTGAGCATGGATGGTGTCAGCCACATCAGCCTCAATGGGAGGGGGGAGGGGAGGGAGGGGGGGGATAATGGGTGACCTTGACTGGTCCTCCGCACATGGGGGGACAGGCTCACCCTGCAAGTTACGACCACGTCCCCTATCGGATCCACCACGGCCACCACTTGTGGCTCTTCCACCTTTGCCACCCTTACGGAATCCTCGCCTCCCAGCCATGGCACTGATATTAATGTGCGTATGGGAGTGGCTGTAGACTATAGTCCTGGGCAATTGGGGGTCAAAGGGGTTGGGTACCAGATGGTAATTGTACCCTAGTGCTCTAGCAAGGCTGATTGTAACCCCTGGGGAAAGATGACGGGTCACGCAACGCACAGGAGGCCCAAAAAAGGGAGATGACGTGCACGCAACCCCTCCTAGACCACGTGTGCAGAAAGAAAAACCTGCACTACGCTGTAGCACCCAGTAACACAAGAATGAACGTATGCGTGTCACACGCAGCCTAGAATGACCTCTGAAGGAGTAGGCTACACACGGGGCAAGCACAGAAGTTAGAAACGTGCGTGACTCACCGTCTGCCAGGTAAAAGAGCGTGAAAAATGAGCGCGTTTGGTTGGCAACACCCCCGCCAAAAGAAGATATGTACACTGTCTGAGGAGACAGGACAACAGTAGAAGGGGACACTGTTTGAGGGAACAGGCCCAGGTAAACCAGTACGAGAGAAAAAAGAGAAAAAGCTGTCAGAGGTAACAGGGAGTACGAACTGGAAACGCCGTGAAGTAAATCGCGTGTGAAACGACAAGAAGTACAGAATTCACCCACTCGCTCTCCACGAAAAGCACGTACAAGGAAATGGTGTTCTACACGTACCTTATATACAGGCCCACACGTACAGCGTCACTTACGCGGCGTGTACGTGCTAGGCCCATTTTCACCAATCACACGCTTTGTCACTTCTGCTTGTAGATCCATTTTCACCAATCACACGCTTTGTCACTTCTGCGTGTAGATCCATATTCACCAATCACACGCTTTGTCACTTCTGCGTGTAGGTCCATTTTAACCATTTACACGCTTTGTGACTTCTGCGTGTAGGTCTATTTTCTCCAATCCCACGCTTTGACACTCGGACGTGTCACGCAACATTTTCCTGCACGCGCATATGCTGTTGATGGGTTTACGCGTTAAGGGCCTTTCTTCGATTCACACGCAGACGTGTGGGATTTTCACGTGCAAAATCACTCCCTATCAGGCTGTCCACGCGTTCACACACGAAAGACCACGCTCCTGCCCAGGAGGCCAAATTACTGCCCCCCAGAGCCCTGAGCACGCTCCCACCTGCCATCTGCTGCTGCCTGACTGCCTGCTGGCCACGTGCCCTGCCATTTGCTGCCTGCACATCAGCCAGGGGTGCTGTTGCTGTGACCACCCCTGCTGGAACCAAAGGCTCCCGACTGTCACCCCACAGCCCAGCACCAGGACCCAGTTGCCCACCCACTCCTGCCTCTGGGGTTGCCATGTCGGGCACTACGACATCTGGCACCAGTGGCAACCCCCGGCCAAGGAGGCAGAGGGGCACCAGCTTCAGTGCCAGGGAAGTTGTTGTCCTGGTGGAGCATGTCGTGGGGCAGTATTATGCCCTCTTCGGAAGGTTGCGCGCCGATGGACGTCGTGACTGCCATCAACGCGGAGGAGGTGGCAGTCTGCGACTACTAATGTGTCAGGAAGCACTGGGAGGACTTCAGGTCCAGCACCCTCAACAAGGCCCGGCGCCTCATGATGGCAGCAGATGCTAAGGGGCGGGCGGGGCCACTTGTCGGAAGATCAGATGAGGGTCCTGGAACGCATATCCCCTGCGCTCCACATCCATGTCCTTGAGAAGCAGACCCGTCTGGAGTCGAGCGGTAAGTGTACATGCATACTGATAGTAAGTTGTGCGTGTGGTGGTGTGCCAGGAGTGTGCAGGTTGAACATGTATTTTTATGTGGCCAAGTAGGGGGGGTGTACAGGGCTGTGAGGGTGACACATGCGAGGGGTCTCATGTGTCACACATGGATGGTGCTTGTGTGTGTGGGCTTGCATGGCACAGGATGTGGAGGAATGATTGTCAGGTGTGACATGGATGTCGATGGAGACACTGCGACAGTTGGCGGAGGTGTACACATGCATGCAGGTTTGGTGTCGTGTGTGCATGTGTAGTGTACTCCCTATGTTGCATGTGATGTGTGGATGACCTTTGGCTGCACATGCTGTTGTATGTGAATGGATGGTGCTGGCTGTTGCATCATGGCTGTGGTATGGCTCATGTGTGCAAGTTGAAATGACATGTGTGTTGGGGATTGTGATGCCATGTCTGAGGTTTACCTATGCCACTCATGTATAACTGTCATGTGTGTATGAGTCCATTTTACAGTGCCCTGATGCCTGTGTTTTCTTTCTCCCTGTCTGCACCGTCAACTGATGAAGAGGACGGAGCAGGTGCTGTGGAGCACAGCGGCAGGGGTCGCACCACCAGCCGGAGACGCAAGGGCCAGATCCCCTCCCAAGTTGTGATCTCGTCGGGGAGTGAGGAGTCTGGTGCCGCGTCCCAGGCCGCAGCTGGCAAGGGGAGGTCCAAGAGGCGGAGGTCGGAGTTGGACTCCTCAGCAGCAGAAGAGGCAGCTGGGACCCCACAGGGCCCAACGAGGGAAGATGGCACGGAGTCATCCAGGTTGGTGGGGTGTATGGTGGTGGGTGCCCCTGCACTGCTGGGGGGTGGGGGTGGTGGGAGACATGAGTGGGGGCCTGGTGGTGGGTGCCCCTGGTGGCTGGGGGGTGGGGGTGGTGGGAGACATGAGTGGGGGCCTGGTGGTGGGTGCCCCTGCACTGCTGGGGGGTGGGGGTGGTGGGAGACATGGGTGGGGGCCTGGTGGAGGCTGCCCCTGCACTGCTGGGGGGTGGGGTGATGGGAGACATGGGTGCGGGCCTGGTGGAGGCTGCCCCTGCACTGCTGGGGGGTGGGGTGGTGGGAGACATGGGTGGGGGCCTGGTGGAGGCTGCCCCTGCACTGCTGGGGGGTGGGGTGGTGGGAGACATGGGTGGGGGCCTGGTGGAGGCTGCCCCTGCACTGCTGGGGGGTGGGGGTGGTGGGAGACATGAGTGGGGGCCTGGTGGTGGGTGCCCCTGGTGGCTGGGGGGTGGGGGTGGTGGGAGACATGAGTGGGGGCCTGGTGGTGGGTGCCCCTGCACTGCTGGGGGGTGGGGGTGGTGGGAGACATGGGTGGGGGCCTGGTGGAGGCTGCCCCTGCACTGCTGGGGGGTGGGGTGGTGGGAGACATGGGTGCGGGCCTGGTGGAGGCTGCCCCTGCACTGCTGGGGGGTGGGGTGGTGGGAGACATGGGTGGGGGCCTGGTGGAGGCTGCCCCTGCACTGCTGGGGGGTGGGGTGGTGGGAGACATGGGTGCGGGCCTGGTGGAGGCTGCCCCTGCACTGCTGGGGGGTGGGGTGGTGGGAGACATGGGTGGGGGCCTGGTGGAGGCTGCCCCTGCACTGCTGGGGGGTGGGGTGGTGGGAGACATGGGTGCGGGCCTGGTGGAGGCTGCCCCTGCACTGCTGGGGGGTGGGGGTGGTGGGAGACATGTGTGGGGGCCTGGTGGAGGCTGCCCCTGCACTGCTGGGGGGTGGGGGTGGTGGGAGACATGAGTGGGGGCCTGGTGGAGGCTGCCCCTGCACTGCTGGGGGGTGGGGGTGGAGGGAGACATGAGTGGGGGCCTGGTGGAGGGTGACCCTGGTGGCTGGGGGGTGGGGGTGGTGGGAGACATGAGTGGGGGCCTGGTGGAGGCTGCCCCTGCACTGCTGGGGTGTGGGGGTGGTGGGAGACATGAGTGGGGGCCTGGTGGAGGGTGACCCTGGTGGCTGGGGGGTGGGGGTGGTGGGAGACATGAGTGGGGGCCTGGTGGAGGCTGCCCCTGCACTGCTGGGGGGTGGGGGTGGTGGGAGACATGGATGGGGGCCTAGTGGAGGGTGCCCCTGGTGGCGGGGGGGTGGGGGTGATAGGGGACATGAGTGGGGGCCTGGTGGAGGGTGCCCCTGCACTGCTGGGGGGTGGGGGTGGTGGGAGACATGAGTGGGGGCCTGGTGGGGGCTGCTCATGGTGGCAGGGGGGTGGGGGTGGTGGGAGACATGAGTGGGGGCCTGGTGGAGGCTGCCCCTGCACTGCTGGGGGGTGGGGGTGGTGGGAGACATGAGTGGAGGCCTGGTGGGGGGTGCCCCTGCACTGCTGGGGTGTGGGGGTGGTGGGAGACATGAGTGGGTGCCTGGTGGAGGGTGCCCCTGCACTGCTGGGGTGTGGGGGTGGTGGGAGACATGATTGGGTGCCTGGTGGAGGGTGCCCCTGCACTGCTGGGGTGTGGGGGTGGTGGGAGACATGAGTGGGGGCCTGGTGGAGGCTGCCCCTGCACTGCTGGGGGGTGGGGGTGGTGGGAGACATGAGTGGGGGCCTGGTGGAGGATGACCCTGGTGGCTGGGGGGTGAGGGTGGTGGGAGACATGAGTGGGTCCTGGTGGAGGCTGCCCCTGCACTGCTGGGGGGTGGGGGTGGTGGGAGACATGGATGGGGGCCTGGTGGAGGGTGCCCCTGGTGGCGGGGGGGTGGGGGTGATAGGGGACATGAGTGGGGGCCTGGTGGAGGGTGCCCCTGCACTGCTGGGGGGTGGGGGTAGTGGGAGACATGAGTGGGGGCCTGGTGGGGGCTGCCCATGGTGGCAGGGGGTGGGGGTGGTGGGAGACATGAGTGGGGGCCTGGTGGAGGTTGCCCCTGCACTGCTGGGGGGTGAGGGTGGTGGTAGACATGAGTGGGGGCCTGGTGGGGGCTGCCCATGGTGGCAGGGGGGTGGGGGTGGTGGGAGACATGGGTGGGTGCCTGGTGGAGGCTGCCCCTGCACTGCTGGGGGGTGGGGGTGGTGGGAGACATGGGTGGGTGCCTGGTGGAGGCTGCCCCTGCACTGCTGGGGGGTGGGGGTGGTGGGAGACATGGGTGGGTGCCTGGTGGAGGCTGCCCCTGCACTGCTGGGGGGTGGGGGTGGTGGGTGACATGAGTGGGGGCCTGGTGGAGGGTGCCCCTGCACTGCTGCGGGGTGGGGGTGGTGGGAGACATGAGTGGGGGCCTGGTGGGGGCTGCCCATGGTGGCAGGGGGGTGGGGGTGGTGGGAGACATGAGTGGGGGCCTGGTGGAGGCTGCCCCTGCACTGCTGGGGTGTGGGGGTGGTGGGAGACATGAGTGGGTGCCTGGTGGAGGGTGCCCTTGCACTGCTGGGGTGTGGGGGTGGTGGGAGACATGAGTGGGTGCCTGGTGGAGGCTGCCCCTGCACTGCTGGGGTGTGGGGGTGGTGGGAGACATGAGTGGGGGCCTGGTGGAGGCTGCCCCTACACTGCTGGGGGGTGGGGGTGGTGGGAGACATGAGTGGGGGCCTGGTGGAGGGTGCCCCTGGTGGCGGGGGGGTGGGGGTGATAGGGGACCATGAGTGGGGGCCTGGTGGAGGCTGCCCCTGCACTGCTGGGGGGTGGGGGTGGTGGGAGACATGGGTGGGGGCCTGGTAGAGGGTGCCCCTGCATTGCTGGGGGGTGGGGGTGGTGGGAGACATGGGTGGGTGCCTGGTGGAGGCTGCCCCTGCACTGCTGGGGGGTGGGGGTGGTGGGAGACATGGGTGGGTGCCTGGTGGAGGCTGCCCCTGCACTGCTGGGGGGTGGGGGTGGTGGGTGACATGAGTGGGGGCCTGGTGGAGGGTGCCCCTGCACTGCTGGGGGGTGGGGGTGGTGGGAGACATGAGTGGGGGCCTGGTGGAGGGTGCCCCTGCACTGCTGGGGGGTGGGGGTGGTGGGAGACATGAGTAGGGGCCTGGTGGGGGCTGCCCATGGTGGCAGGGGGGTGGTGGGAGACATGAGTGGGGGCCTGGTGGAGGCTGCCCCTGCACTGCTGGGGTGTGGGGGTGGTGGGAGACATGAGTGGGTGCCTGGTGGAGGGTGACCCTGCACTGCTGGGGTGTGGGGGTGGTGGGAGACATGAGTGGGTGCCTGGTGGAGGGTGCCCCTGCACTGCTGCGGTGTGGGGGTGGTGGGAGACATGAGTGGGGGCCTGGTGGAGGCTTCCCCTGCACTGCTGGGGGGTGGGGGTGGTGGGAGACATGAGTGGGGGCCTGGTGGAGGGTGCCCCTGGTGGCGGGGGGGTGGGGGTGATAGGGGACATGATTGGGGGCCTGGTGGAGGCTGCCCCTGCACTGCTGGGGGGTGGGGGTGGTGGGAGACATGGGTGGGGGCCTGGTGGAGGGTGCCCCTGCACTGCTGGGGGGTGGGGGTGGTGGGAGACATGGGTGGGTGCCTGGTGGAGGCTGCCCCTGCACTGCTGGGGGGTGGGGGTGGTGGGTGACATGAGTGGGGGCCTGGTGGAGGGTTCCCCTGCACTGCTGGGGGGTGGGGGTGGTGGGAGACATGAGTGGGGGCCTGGTGGGGGCTGCCCATGGTGGCAGGGGGGTGGGGGTGGTGGGAGACATGAGTGGGGGCCTGGTGGAGGCTGCCCCTGCACTGCTGGGGTGTGGGGGTGGTGGGAGACATGAGTGGGTGCCTGGTGGAGGGTGCCCCTGCACTGCTGGAGTGTGGGGGTGGTGGGAGACATGAGTGGGTGCCTGGTGGAGGGTGCCCCTGCACTGCTGGGTTGTGGGGGTGGTGGGAGACATGAGTGGGGGCCTGGTGGAGGCTGCCCCTGCACTGCTGGGGGGTGGGGGTAGTGGGAGACATGAGTGGGGGCCTGGTGGAGGGTGCTCCTGGTGGCGGGGGGGTGGGGGTGATAGGGGACATGAGTGGGGGCCTGGTGGAGGGTGCCCCTGCACTGCTGGGGGGTGGGGGTGGTGGGAGACATGAGTGGGGGCCTGGTGGAGACTGCCCCTGGTGACTGGGGGGGTGGGGGTGGTGGGAGACATGAGTGGGGGCCTGGTGGAGGGTGCCCCTGGATGGTGGGGGGTGGGGGTGGTGGGTGACATGAGCAGGTGTGCAGGGTAGTCCCCTGTTTTGTGGGATGCCTGCAGGGGCCGTGGAGGGTGTACAGGGAACACCTGTGAGGACCCACCCAGCCTAATCGCGTGTGTAACTTCCCACGCACCCCTGTAATACACGTACCAAGCCAAATCGCGTGTGAGAATTCCCGCGCACCCCTGAAATACACGTACCCTGCTGAAGTCGCGTGTAAAACTTCCCGCGCACCCCTGAAATGCATGCGCCCAGGCTATTCGCGTGTGGAACTTCCCGCGCACCCCTGAAATACACGCGCCCAGGCTATTCGTGAGTGGAACTTCCCGCGCACCCCTGAAATACACGTAGCACGCTGGGAGACATGAGTGGGGGCCTGGTGGAGGGTGCCCCTGGTGGCGGGGGGGGTGGGGGTGATAGGGGACATGAGTGTGGGCCTGGTGGAGGATGCCCCTGCACTGCTGGGGGGTGGGGGTGGTGGGTGACATGGGTTGGGGCCTGCTGGCAGGTGCCCCACAGTGCTGGGGGGTGGGGGTGGTGGGAGACATGAGTCGGGCATGAGTGGGGGCCTGGTGGAGGCTGCCCCTGCACTGCTGGAGGGTGGGGGTGGTAGGAGACATGGGTGGGGGCTTGGTGGTGGGTGCCCCTGGTGGCTGGGGGGTGGGGGTGCAGGGGGACATGAGCAGGTGTGCAGGGTAGTCCCCTGTTTTGTAGGCTGCCTGCAGGGGCCGTGGAGGGTGTACAGGGAACACCTGTGAGGACCCACCCAGCCTAATCGCGTGTGATAATTCCCACGCACCCCTGTAATACACGTACCCAGCAAAATGGCGTGTGATAATTCCCACGCACCCCTGTAATTCACGTACCCTGCCAAATCACGTGTGATAATTCCCGCGTACCCCTGTATTACACGTGCCCTGGCTAATCGCATGTAAGACTTCCCGCGTACCCCTGTAATACACGTTCCCTGGACAATCGCGTGTTGAACTTCCCGCGTACCCCTGTAATACACGTTCCCTGGACAATCGCGTGTTGAACTTCCCGCGTACCCCTGTAATTCACGTTCCCTGGACTATCGCGTGTTGAACTTCCCGCGTACCCCTGTAATACACGTTCCCTGGACTATCGCGTGTTGAACTTCCCGCGCACCCCTGAAATACATGTACCCTGGCACCCTGGCTAATCGCGTGTATAACTTCACACGTACCCCTGATATGCACGTTACCCGCTTTGCGTTCCTTGTTTGGCAGCCCTGTAAACTGGTCCAGGGTTAGCGCAGCCCTTTGCGATGATTTAGCGATTTTGATGGCTTTTCCTTGCGCGAGGGCGTTCTTGGGGGCGTTACTGGCGCTGCTGTAGGGTCGCTGCGATACTCTGCGCCACGGCTGGTTTGGGAGCCTAAAATCTATGAATACGCTGTGCGCGGAAATCGGTTTTAGCGCACGTGCCTGGCGCAGACAATCGCACGCGGACACTCTGCGCCAGCCGCTTGCGACACTTTTCTGCGAAATTGTATGAATTACCCTATAAGTAGGTTACAGCTCACATGTGTTTTGAGAGTCATATTAAATGTTCTGGGTACCACCTAATGCAATAGCTAGGAGAACTGCATGGCGACTTCATTCCAAGCATATAGATGTTGATCCCAGTGTCAGTGTCACAGAGGGAAAAGAACAAGTGACAACATTGATCATCGTCAGCTATGTAGAGCTTGACTAGTAGTGATGGAGCGAAACTAGAGAAGCTGTGCAATTGGTGTTGAAATGGCTTTGTTGTCTATGTGACTGTAACATTTGGAAAAATTGTAATAGGATTTGATAAGGTTTGGCAATGTTTTGGCACAGGTCCGATCACTTGTGTAACTTCAGCTCAGTCTTGAGAGTGTGGGCTCATGAAGAAACTCCACTTTCCATTGAGGCCCATGCTTTTAGAGGGAAATATACTTTGTGTGTTTGTTGCTTGCCCCACCCCTCCGGGTGTCCATTAGAGTGTGTGTGTGTGTGTAAGCCCTTCTTTGTGGGAATGCATTATAAAGTCTGTGCACCTCCTTCCCATTGGGAGCCCAGTAGAAATCACCTGTACACCCTCTTTCATGAAGGGAGTGATTCAGAATTAAAGTTTTGGCACCTTTTTTACTATGTTTACTCCCATAGATATGTTATACTGCAGTGCTTGTTACCAAACTCTACAATCATAATTGCATGACTTAGCCAAAACGTCACATACAAAGTCTACAAATCAAACAGTACACAAACTTTTGATTTGTGGATATTTGATGGATGTTTCAGCCATGCACCCAAGACTCTAGGCCCTAGCCACAACCACAGCAGCATAACACAACCATAGAATCAGACATTTTAACTGTGGTGTATGGGCTACTTATAGGGGATATTAATTAAAATCAATGTTCTACTAACAACCCAAAACCAACCTCATACTAAAGTAAAGTAGCTATTAGTGCATTTATTATGTTCTCGGACAGCGGTGAAGACCACAGACATGGCAAACACATCAGGGGCACCTGCCACCTAAGAAAATACAGCATTTGACTCATCTCTTACATCCCCACCCTCCCCAAGCACTCTTACACACCAACACACTCCCTGAAATTGTATTTTTCCCCCGTTTGATGCTGCGCTGCCCGGGAATGTCTGCATATCCAAGATGACGGGTGCATCCAAACAATGTGACACACAACACGCTTCACCCCAGCCAATCAGCGAACATGTCACATGTCTGCGGACATGACGCAAGCCGATTAACCAATCAGTGTACTATCCGCGGTGCGAACAGGGAAATGTGTCAGCGGCGCAGACATAGATATCACAAAATTTTTGAGACCTACTTTTTGGTCATTTTAAAAAAAACTACTGGATTTCCACCAAATTTACAAAAGCACACTTTCGGGACCAAGCCGCCATTCCTGCCAAAAATTTTGTGAAAATCCGTCCAGCGGTTTGAGCTGCAGGCGTGAGCAAAGGTTTTTCCCCATTCACTCTATGGGAACAAAAGACATTTTGGGACCCCCCTGTAACTTTCCCCCCCCCCTGCACCAAACCTCAATAAACTTTGCGAAAAGATTCAGAGTGGACATATGCTTTTTTTTGCAAAGTTTGGTGAGGTTCGTCTAGAGAGAACGTCCAGGAAGAGCAAAGTTATAAGCCACCCAAAAAGTGCTCTTCCTATGGGATAAGTAACTTAACCATAACTACATGGCTGCTACCACAGGCCATGTAATAAATATATATATATATATATATATATATATATATATATATATATATATATTCATTCAGTAAAACAAGTTGCGCTACTAAAAAGTGTGTATTCTCCCTATGTATATGTTTCATGTGCTATGAGTGAACCCCAAATGAATTACTGTAACTACATATTTGAAGTATACTCTACAAATATAGTACTATGTGATTTCTTTGTTCGTAAGTATTGCTGGCTAAGATATATCACTAAAAGAAAAAACAGGGAGCCAGACATGTGATGACATCAATTACATTTGTGATGTCATCTTTGATGTCCTGGGTGTTGGTCTTAGCAATGCACAGTGGTGGTGCGAGTTATTGTTGCTTAGCTTACCATAACTGGCGAATTTCAGGGGTTTTTCGGTTTTACTTGGAACCATAACGTCCATTTAACGTTTTTTTACTGAATTTGATAGGTTTTTAGTAATGCAACTTAACCATAACGTCCCTTTATCAATTTTTTTTTAACTGAATATACATATAAATACTGTGAATTTGATGGATGTTTACTAGGATTCTCTTACTGTATATACATATAACATGCAGAACCCCGTGCTAGTGATTTTGATGTTCACGGACTGTCGTATGTCCGCGGGCGGATGCAGACCACATCAACAGTACCCAAAAACTCAGGTGGTATCTTAGATTGTTCTGTCATGCCATATAAACACTGAACAAGTTCAAAAAGCAGCACATAAACACATTATATGTAACAATAAATAAGAAGTGCAATCTATATATGTAACACATCAACCGTCCATTTAAATACAATGTGTACTAAAATGGAATATACCAAAACAAAAAAGATATGTTTCCAGCATAATTACCTCACAGAAACTGCACAGCTAGGAGCAACAACAAACCTACACAACAGTAACAACACAACTTACCAGAAACTAGTAAGTAAACTTCATTGTTCCCTTATATATTTCTAAACTTTCTATATTTGGTACACTAAAAGTAATATATACATTTTTTTTTTTTTTTTTTTTTACACTGAAATGTCCAGTACTTTGGAATAGCTTGACGAACATTTTCCACATGAGGAAATGTCTGAAGACAGTGATACTAATGGTAGACACTTATCTATATAAGAAAATTTATAATAATTACTTTATGTGTACTTAACATATATATATTTTTAACAGACCATATAAACATTGAAAATAATACAGCAAAATAGACTTTAGAAAATACTCCACCACGCATGGAACAAAATATGAATATGCTTATGGAAAATTTCAATCTTTTGAAACATTTTGTAGAGGACCACATAAACGAAAAAATAAATATCATTGTCCCACATGCACCTGTTCCCCCTCTCCATGTCCCGGCCAACTATCCCCAAACCCTCACCACCAAAAAAAACATTATGATGAGACTTCCATCCATTCATCCCCTCACATCGATCCTCACCAACCCCCTAATTCCCCTGTATTTGTGTCAGTTTCTGCTTTCCCCTCTCTTTCATAAATGTTATATTTGTATATAATAATAAAATATTATATGTGTTGTTACTTCATTCCTTTGTGTCTTATTTTTTTTTAAAAGACAGTTAGGGTGTCCACGGACAGCGTGGGTGTCTAGAATGTCCACAATTAACCAAAGTGGGGGTGTCCTGAGGACACTATACCTGTCTGTACTGTCTGCAAGCAATATGGAACTGTTCTTAGAATATACTTGGTGTCCGGAATGTCCGTAATTACTCAAAATGGCGGTGTCCTAAGGACACTATACCTGTCTGCACTGTTCGCAAGCAAGATGAAACTGTTCTTAGAACACATTCGGTGTACGGAATATCCACAATTAACCATAATGGAGGTGTCCTAAGGACACCATACCTGTCCGTACTCTCCGTAGAACATCTACGCACATGCGCACCACACCCATAAGTCCTACAAACATCGCGCCTGTCCGTAACTGTCCGTCTCACATGTGTCGCACTTTTAATTAGTTTGAGGACCCGAACACTGTCCGTAGAACACCCGCACACATGTGCAGGACTGGTCCTACGCATTTGATGTCCTGCGGACACCCGTCCCATTCACGGACGTGTTTGTGATGTCATCATGTGACCGCACCAATGCTGAGCATGTGTCCTGATTTGTGGACACTGTCTGGGTCCCCGAACATTTAAAAAGTACTTTTTTAGGCAAGCCAAAGTATTTTACAGTAAAAATTCACTATTGCACATGTCCCAGACAATGACTCTGGCTTTCTAAATACTTTTTGGAACTTTTTGAGCCTTTTTTGGGTGTTCGATCTGTCCGCAGACAGCGTGGCTGTCTGCGGAGCGCTCACCTGCACCCCTATAAAAGGCCACACCCCAGAGCTCATCTTCATTCCGTCTTTCTGCTATTGAAGATTGACCTGCTTTTGCTGCTTTTGCTGTTGCTGTTGCATCATTAAACATGATGGCTTCCATGGCTGCTGTTCTTCCAGCTGGTGCTGCTTCTGCCTCAGCACCACCCTCACCCCCTCCACCACCAACACCTTCCCAAGGGCCTGTGGAGGGGAACAGGCATGAGGATGAAGAGGATGAAGTAGCGGAAGTCCCTACTACCAGCACTCGCTTGAGTCTTGGGTGTGGTGTTTGTTTACCATTCATGGTGACGTACCAAAAGCACATGCAAACAAGGTCACCTGCAACCATTGCAAAATGGTGCTGAGTCATGGGAGGCCTGGTTCGTACAGCTTTGGTACGACATCCATGAAGCGACAGCTAAGGTCGTTCCACGGTTCGGCCGTTTGCAAGGTTGTACCTTGTGATAAACATAGTAGGTTGAGTTCCTCTACAACATCCTTCGTTTCCACTCCTGTCACCACAAGAGACCCTCCTGTGGGACAGCGCATTCCTCCAGCTGCCTCACAGGCCATCCATGATGCTGTTGACCCTTACCTTTCGAGGGTCACAATATTGTGTATGTAATGCGACACAGTACTCTGCAGGGGGAGAGTCTTCGGAGTGCTTTCGAGGCGATGGTCATGGAGCATGAGAAGGAATGCCCACTACCTAAATAAGGCCCACCCTACATCTTCCTCTCTCCACCTGCCCTTTCTTATCCCCATGGTTGGTGTCCCTTCCTTACTCTCCTTTCCCCTCCTTTCCTTGAGTGTTGTGTGTAAAAAAAACAAAAAATATAAAACAACAAAAACAAAAAAAAGGCTCTTTTCAGAACCGCCTTTCACAGTTTAAAAATAGAAGTGGCAAATAAATGGAGCAGGGCCCTGGGCATATTTTTTTTAGAAGTCTGCAGACAGTTCTCGGACATCTAAAATTTTGGGGTGCTGCCCTATCAAAAGCATTTCACTTATCTCTGGGAGGAAGTGGTGGCTCTGAAAAGAGCCATTTGGTGGTATTTGTTTGTGATTGAAAAACTTCAAATGTTCAACACCTACTGCAAAATGGATGGCTGTAATTCCAAAAAATGTTGCAATGCATTTTGTACATTTCTCAGAAAAATCTGATTGCCAGCAAAAGTAAGATGAATGCCATGTCTGTGAAAAATGTATGTGCTGCGAAACATAATATTTTCATTGTGAAAGGAGGACATGCCAACATCTCTTAAAAAAGCACAAACAGCCTTATTGACATTGCGCCTCCCTTTCTCCATTTGTGGACTAAATGAAGATGAATGCAGCCACAATTGTCTCTGCGCAATGCGAGAAAAAATTACTTGAGCATTTGGAAACATGTCCATGACCTTCCCAAGTCCTTCTTTCATTGCAAATTGCAAAGAAATTCCAGACACATGTCCTAAACTGTTCGCTCCACATTGAATTATAATTATGTCTAGATGATGCTGTGTCTCCAAAGTAGCACAGAGAGGTACCAAGTCCAGCCACTTCATTCCACACACTCCATGCCAATGCACTTCCACATAAGGGAATCCAAGATCTGCAGCTACTCCACAGCGTTCTGCATGCACCTCCAACCAATGTATCCATGAGTCTCCCAAAATCCAGATAATCTCTTTTCTGAAACACACAGCCATAGCTATCTGTTCTTCTCTGAGAAAAAATACTTTCTAACATACTCACTCCTTACACAACACACCCAGTAAACTTTATTGACCAATCCCTTGCTCTACTCATTCTCATTTTCATATCTCTTCCCCCCAAAATCCCTGCATATAATACGCAATGTCCACGGACTACCGCCTTGTCCGCAGACATATCTAAAATCAGAGCATGGTGAATGTAAATTTAAATAGTGTGCCCCATTTCCACTTTGAGGTTGGCTCTAAAAAGAGCCGGTTTTTTGTTTTTTTGCAGATGCTTAACAGGCACCTGTTATTTTGTATTTTTTTTCTTTTTTTTCTTAGTTTACTCCTAAAATCTTCACATAACCTTCTCCAAAGCAACCCTTACATTGCAGAACACCATGGCATTTCCCATAAAAGATAAAGAAATGCCATCTTCTTTAAAATAAACAGCATTACTGGAATCAATATTCTCATTATTACAGAAGAACATACCAGCTCTAAGCATCAAAGCACACATGCCTCGGTTGATTGCACACCTAGCAATGTTTTGCTGAGGACAAAAAACAGAAGTATTGTCCCATATTGCCCTAGGTACTAATTCAGAAAAAATAAGTTTGGCATTTGCAAAGATGTTCACTACTACTGGAACCAAGTGTTCCAAATCTGCCAACAAAGTAGGGGCACTGACATAGCCCAAATGGAAAACACCACAGTGCAAAACTCCTACATGGGGTCTGTTATCAACATTGTTTGCCACATGCCTGAATTGAGCATACTGCTGATAACCATGCACAAACATATCTCCAAGCACCAACACCCTGACTTTCTCCACCTCTGCCATCTTCACTACACACAGCCTCTTTCAACACACATCCACAACCTCAACACCTGATTGGCTAATCCCTACAGCCCCCTTTCCATGCTGGATTTACTGGAAAACCCCAGATGTGGCACGCCTTGTCCGCAGACAGCCGCGGTGTCCGCGGACCACGTAACTCTTGGAAAGCCCTTCTACCCTTTCCACTTCACTCTCTGTGCCATTCCCTTATTGGATACAGCTAAGCAGTCACACAACCATCCACCAATCACATCCAAGACCTCTACATCTAACTCCATCATCAGAGTTCAGCACTTCAAATATACTGTTGATCACTCTGAGTACAATTTTCATATCATTGGAAAGCACCTACTACAAAAACTACTGTACAAGTCTCCAAGATTTCTACTTGCAGCTGCATGCATATCCACATGCATGAATAAAAACCACAGGTCTGCATATTTCATGCACAGTATTTATACAACTCTTATAAATGCATATAAACAAAGTAACTGCCATTTAACCTGTATAACCTATAAAATGAACTAACTATTATTTTTCCCATCTGCTATAATCAACTGTCACCTCCAAACCTGTCTGCTATCTAAATTCTTTTTTTTACACACACAACTATCTAAAAAAGTATAATATTAAAAGATGGGAGCAATAACAGTATAATTGTAGAAAAACACCTTGTAGTGTATTATAAAATTACACACAACCAGTATAAGTTAATGCATCTTTATGCACTCACACAGATAGACACTATCATTGAAAAGCTCACAGCTGAAATAACACCACTCCCTGTACATCACATCCTTCTGCTTTATTACCCTCACCTTCACAAACACATACATTCTGTGCTTTTCTATACAGTTTCTGCCATTTACCTTACAAAAAATTAACATGCAATAACAAAGCCCTAAGAACCCAAATGTGTTTCATATACTTAGTATTGAACTCATTTGCAAAGCAGGTTGAACTAACATATTGTAAGTAAAATATAAAGGCTGCACATTGTCAAAGGAAACTGCATGCACACACTACGTTCAGTTATCAAACAAGAATACTACTACAAAACATAAAAATCAACGTCTAAATTAACATTAGTACTATAAACACACAAAATTACTAACTTCTTTCTTTTACAATTGCAGTGAAGACCACTCTCCTGAAAAGCAGCAACATCTGAAGTACAAACAACTCAGACGAAACCTGCTCATTCCAAACAAAAAAAGTAAGTACAATACTACCATAATATTCTTACTGTTACTGAAACAAACTGTGGGGTTGATTCATGGAATTTGTGCGCCAAAAAACAGAGATTTGTGTACCATTCTGCCCACAAATCCGCATTGGTTAAACAAGGATTTTTAGGCACCATGGTGCATAAATCCCTTTTTTCGGCGCACAAATGACATAACTCAGCCCCTAGATTGCTAGTATTGCAGAACAAAGAACTATTTTAATTCTATACCATTAGATTTACTATTAGTGCTTCTCCTCACCACTAACTTACTTTCTACTTTCATCTGATCCCCAGAATACTAACACACACATACAAAAATAGCCTTTCCAATTAGTTGTAGCTGTCGAATGCACAATGACACACCACCATATACATCCTTAACATCATACTCAGACACTCATGCACACATCACACATACATTGCAGAACAGCCCAACCCATAACTTGTTTTTTTTCAACTAACCCCAAAGAATGCCTACCAAAAGCAAGTCCGTAGAAAGCAGCGAAGAAGTAGAGCAAATGAAAATAAAAGTGTCCAAAATAAGCATCCATCTCTAGCCGAATTTGTGCAAAAAGTTCAAACAAATGATCTAATAGAGTCATTAAGTGAAATAAAACAAGCTTCCAGTACAAAAACTTTCCCTCCTCTTTCAAAATGTAAAACAAAACAGAAAGTGATTAAAGAGAATTCAGCTACCACTACTGCTAACACTGCTCCTATAAATCTTGATGTAGTGGCAAGTAAGTATTTTAGAAAAAATGTTCCGGCACAGAGTCCTTCGGAATCTTATAAAAACAGGAGAGAAATTGTGCACAACCCTTAAAACCTACCATAGAAAATTAATCTTAGAAACTCTCATAGACAGTGCAATCCTTCTCAAAAATAAGTTATTTATTTTAGTGCTAAACAGAATGAAACCACTAACAAAACTAACTACTAAATTACAAAAAAGACTTCTCAATAAACGGAATGTCAACAAAAATAACTTCTTAAATATCTGCGGAGGTGAATGGAGTCACACCACGAGCACAGAACCATATTTCAATGAAGAAACATACAAACAAAAGCAAACAAACACAATTGCCATGCATAGCAGTGGACTAGGGTATGAAAAACTTACTAATACCATAATGCAACAAGAAATACTGCTTACAAAAATATCCCCAGAAAACTCAGTATCACATCTCCATTCGACTGAACCAGAACGTCCAGTTTATAAATGGCTGTGCACGTCAATGTGTAACATTGTCAAAAAATCTTTCAAATCTTTATGCCAGTTCCTCAATCAATATGTGAAAGGCAAAGACACAATCAAAATGAAACCACTACAAAATATAGATACCTGCCCAGTGTGCAAATACACAGGACTACAAGGACATTCATTAGCCTGCATTTCAGGACCTATTTGCAAAAGCACATTCCATCATATCAATATGATATCAACACATCATTCAACTATAAGAAATCTAGTCTATAAACTGTAATATGCTAAAAGTCCTGCTTCTGCACTAGTCAATTTAAATAACAATCTGCTACATGGTACAGCCAAAGACCTACTCGAAGAAATAGAGCATATCCAGAGAAAATATTTTGTAAGTGAAAGCCACCTACAAAATACAAAAACTTTACAACAGACTAGAAATAATTGTACAGATGGCAACCTTCAACTACACACATACAAAAAAGAAATACTAAAATTTAAAAGTACATCCGCTGAAGTACCAAACAATTTGTGTGTGTGTTGCCGCAGAGCAGAACTTTTTATAAAAGTAACACAAAAACTGTAGATGTAACATACACAATAGAGGACAATGAAGGTTCCAAATGGTTTGAATTAGCTCTCTGCCTTATAGCAGAAAACAAATACAAAATAACTTTCCCCTTAATACTTTGCACTTATTGCACTACAAAACTTGACAACAACCAAACTCCTTCACGTGCTATCACAAATAAATTATTCCCACTGCCAAAACCCCTGCAACAACTTAATTTATATGAGAGCATCATAATTCAAACAGTGCACCCATTTCAAGCAATAATACACCTTCAACCAAAAACAGCAAAATTACCTCCCTCTGAATTAGTGAAATGCATTTGTGGCAAAGTAGTTTATTTACCATTAGATCTACAAGAAAATGTGCACACGCTGCGAGTGCAACGTTCAATAGAGCAATCTTTAATTGTCTTAGTAAATGGTGTACCTACAAAAAACAAAATAAATTGGCAACAACTCATAGACTTACATAAAGTTAGACAAGCCTTGCAATATCTAAAAAAAACAATGAATACTACAAAGAAATTAATATTGAAGAAAACTTGAGGGAAACCATGGACATAATTCAAGAATCACCAGAAACTGGTAAACTTTTACTTCTAGATCCTGCTGCAGTATACAATATTTTAGATCATTATACAATTCATCCATTACACTCTAGAGACACCATAGATGATGCACTAGAAATGTTCCAAATGTGACAAACCAAAGGATAACCAATCAGCATATGGAAAAAAGTAAAGAAGCATGTGCTTTTCCTCTACTCTTTCCTACTGGGAAAGGAGGAAGTTATGATGATAGACCAATTCAGATAACAGCATCAGAATACCGCTCGTTGCAAATGAATTTTGAAGACCCCAGATTTAGACAAAATGTGGAATACATATTGCACCTACTCTTTGAAAGTAAACTAGCAACTCTATGCTACGGAGTTGCACACACATTGAAATCAGGTACCCACTTTCAAAAAATATCAGCTACGCAAATTACTACAAAAAGTGCAAGAGAAAGATAAGGTTTTACAATCAAGCATTACAAATCTGTAAGCAAACATGCGTGGTACTAAAGAGTACTGGTTCCGACATCACAGAGATGCACATTGTATGATAAGAAACCTTGGCCTGCCCACTTGGCTTGTTACATTAGGTTGTGCAGAATATGCATGGGAAGATTTACATGATTTCCTACGCATATCAAACAAAAACAAAACAAACATAGATATACTAACACCTGGAGAACTTTGCTTTCTAAGTCCTGTTAATGTTTCAAGATATTTCCATCATCGTTTCATTGCTATGCTACACTTTATTTGTAATAAAACTTTTCGTCCCCTCGGAGAAGCGCAACACTTCTTTTGGAAAAAAGAATACTGAGCCAGAGGAGCACCACATATCCATATGCTTTTATGGATTAAAGATGCTCCTAAATTTGGTCAAGACAGTGATGCCACTGTTTTACAGTTTATCGAAAAGTATGTCACTTGTGAAATTCCATCAGAAGCAACAAATAGTGATCTTCATGCACATATTGTACACTATTAAAGACACAAATGTGGGAAATATTGTTGTCGCAAATACAAAAACAAATTGAAATACTACACCAAATGCCGCATTGGTTTCAGTGGACCAGTTCCAGAAACAGGTGAAGTGAACAACTTCATTTCTTCAGTTAGACATAGTGCTAAAGGTAAATCACCTAAGAACACATATTACATAAAAAGAACAGAAGAAGCATAATATATCAATGGTTACAACGCAATCAGTGTTCTCTTATGGAACGCAAACATAGATGTGCAGACAATTCCACTGCAGTTGCACGATATGTTACAGCCTACTTAACAAAGCAGAAAAACAGAGCTTCAAGACCTCGGGGATGACCTATCATCGGACAAAACACTGTCTCAGAAATTGTACAGCTTAGGCATAAAAATGCTTTCTCATAGAGAATGTGGCTGCTATGAAGCTGCAGATCGTTTAACCGGTACTGCTTTGTATGGAACATCTGAAAATATAGTACGGCTAAGTCTTGGTCCTGCTAAATCTAGAAAAAGAGTTCTCAAATCATACGACGACATAGAAACAATATCCAAAAATGATCCTAACAGCCAAGACTTTTTGAAAAATTATTTACTAGACATATACTACCCAAACAAGTATCACTTTGAAAACCATGTGTCTATACCACACAGCCCAAAAATTCACATACAAAAATAATATAAAACCCAATGAAAATAAAGGTAGATACAGGGCCTCATTACGACCCTGGCGGTAATCCGCCGTCATTACCGCCATGGCGTAATGAACGTTAACGCCGTGGGACGATGGCGTAAAGGGCGCCACATTACGACCCATCGCGCACGAGCATTACGCCATGGCGGTAATGTAAACTGCGCCATGGCGGTAGTGCCCCCAAAACGGCACCTACCGGCATCGTATGCGGCGCAAGGTGCACCACCGCCACCGCCGTACATAGCGGTGACCGTAGTTAGCGGTCACCGCAATTAGCGTTGACCGTAGATAAGCGGAACCGGAAGTAGCGTCACCGCGGCGGAACGGGAAAGAGCACGGCGGCCATCTTCAAAAACACAATCCATTGCCATCCTCCGAAACCACTGGACATCCGAGCCTGAGACCCCGCAAATACCGGCTTCAACCTTCTACCTGCAGGAAGATGCCTAAAGTTGTGAAAAAAGCCTGTGACCGCCAGCGGCAAGACCGCTTCTCCAGAGAGGAGCTTACCATGCTAGCGGAGACCCTCCAGGAGAACGCTGCAGTGGTATTCTCCAACCAACTGACAAGACCGGCCATATCCAAGAAGAAGGCCATATGGGCACTGGTAGCTCAGCGGGTCAGTGCCGTGGGAACAACACCCCGCAATGTCAAACAGTGCCGCAAGCGGTGGGACGATCTCCGGCTCAGAGTCAGGAGCATACTATCAGCTAACATGAACCTGGCAATGGCAACTGGGGGAGGATCGGAGTCCCCTATAAAATTGCAGCCATGGGAGGAAATCTGTGCCTCCACAATCGGAATGCAGAGCATTGAAGGAGTAGGAGGAATGGAGAGAGGAGCCCCGACATCGGGCGATGCAGGTAAGTGGCTCAAATCAAGGCATGCAAATCTCACCTAAGTCCATTCATGTGAAGTACAATGTTGGCCCATAGTGTAAATGCAACACATCAGCCGGAGACTGCCCACAGATACATCCGATCTGCACCCTGTACACATGCAGTATGCACACCCTAACTGCAGCCACCCACATACCTCCATGCTACTTCCACACAAAAGGGAGACAACTTTTTTCCCCTGCATGAAATGTGCCACATGTACTAACTGATAAGATGCCAGTCGCCACAATGCCCGGCCAATGTCCGCAGACCCATCAATAACACTCTCCCTCCTCTGTCCCACCACAGGCTCAAATTCCGACCTTGAGGAAGAGGACACCACTGCCTCCACACCCACCAAGAGGGCCAGGCCAACTGTGCCAACACCACAACCCTCCACCTCTGCCCTCCCGAGGAAAACCCCACAGCAGCCAAAATCCATGCAAGGGAAACAGGACAGGGCACAGACAGCCACCCCAGCAGGCAGTACAGCAGCAGCAGCAGCAGCAGACATCACACAAATCATGCCCACAGAAGCCACAGCCTCTGCTGCAAGCAGCACAATTGGGGAAACTGCTGCCATTGCTGCCTCCTCCGACAGCGAAGCAGGGATCTTTGAGGAGAGTGATGTCAGAAGCCCCACAGGCCACCCTTATTCCCCCTACCTGTCCCTAAGCAGCCCGCATGCGGATGCCACACAGGGTCAGCCAGAGGATGACGATTGGCCAGCCACTCCATCCCCGCTGCAGGGGCAGATCAGCCCAATGGGAATACCACTGCCATTAGCCATTAGCCATGGGCCAGAATACCAACCATTCTCTGGAGGCGATTGCCACCCGGCAGCAGCAACTTGCTCGAAGAACATGTTGCTGAATGTGGGGGGTCATGTGCAGCAATGGAGAAATGTGCAGAGACAGTGAAGGCAGCTATAGAGTCGTCCACAAAGGACATCTGCGCGGAACTAGCTGCTGTGCGGCACGCCATCACTGACCTTGTGCAGACAATACGGGCCATGCGTCCAAATGAGCAGGCAGGATCCTCCTCGGTTGCCAGCTCGACACCGAGCAGCCCCATCCGCCGATCGCGGAGGAACCTCCGCAGCACAGGCAGGGGTGCCCCGGGGGCCAGTGGAGGGGGCTGCCAATAGTGGCCGGACAGTGTAGGAATCCTACTTCTGACACTGCTGCACAGACTAACTCACACCTTTGTTGGGATTCCAGGGGGGGGGAGGGTGGAGGGGGGAGTGGGTGTGTTGGGGTGTGCAGGGGGGTGGTGGGGAGGTGTGTTGGGGAGTTAAGGGGGGAGTTTGGGGGGGGTGTGTGTGCAGGGGGGAGGTGGGAGGTGGTGGGTCACAACGTTCCATGTCTTGAATACACTTTTACCTTGAAAAAAAACCCAGAGTGTGTTGATTTTTTCTTTGCGCATGTGTGCTTTATTGGTGTACAGTCCACAGTGTGCATGTCCCGGTGCCACACAGTGCCCCAAGTGCAGTCACCATATGACACACACCAGCCATGTGTGCTAGAAGCAGTGGTCGATGATAGTTTGGCGCATTGCACGCCCCTCCTGTGCATCGCCTCCTCCATGGGGTGCCGCCCCATCTGCTCCCTCCTCATCCTCATCGTCAGGTGGTTGTAGTTCTGCGTCAGGGGGCAGGGGCACATTCTGCCTGACGCACATATTGTGTAGCATTACACATGCCATGACGATCTTTGCCACCTTCTCATGGCCATACAGGAGTGCCCCACCAGACCTACTGAGGCTTCGGAACCGTGCCTTCAATAGGCCGAATGTCTGCTCTATGACCACACGAGTACGTGTATGTGCACGGTTGAAGTCCTCCTCGTGCTGGTTCTGCGGGTTCCGGACTGGTGTAAGGAGCCAACTCTTCAGGGGATAGCCAGCATCACCTGTATGTAGGCGAGAATGTATGTGTCAGTCATGTTGTCTGATCAGGAACATGATGTTCCATCATGGCTTGCTTCCAACTGTTAATTTGGCTCACATCTACATGACCTAATTTATTCACACAATGCTACCTGTATATGCTCATGGCTTCCATGGCCTGTTTTGCATGCCATCACCCAATGTATGCAGAGGGGTTGTGTGCCCATCCTCTGTCTCCGATCTCCGTGTTACTCACAGACAGGTGGAGTATGCATCCCCCCCCTTTCAGCCAGGTGGAGTATGCATCCCCCCCCCTTTCATCCAGGTGGAGTATGCATCCCCCCCCCCCTTTCAGCCAGGTGGAGTATGCATTCCCCCCCCCCTTTCTGCCAGGTGGAGTATGCATCGGTACGTCATTCACCTGCCCACTTCCATTACATTGGACTCACCGAGTAGCCAGGATCTTGGGCCTGCATGTTGCTCCATGTAGCGTGGTATTGTGGAGTTCCTCAGGACCATGGAATCATGGGTTGATCCGGGGAATCGGGCACAACAATGTGTGATGATCTTGTTGGAGTCACAGACCATTTGCACGTTGATTGAGTGGAACTGTTTCCGGTTGCGGTACGGTACCTCCACGGCACGTGGAACCACCAATTCCACATGGGTGCAGTCGATGGCACCAATGCAACCGGGTATGCCGGCTAGTGCATGGAAACCCACTTTGGTGTTAGCTATCTCCTGTGCAGTCCGTGGTAATGAGATGTGGTTGTCTGTGTGCTTGAGGAGGGCATCGAGCACTTGGATGAGTGTTTGCGAGAATAATGGTTGTGAAATGCCATGCAGGTGCCCCACTGTGTGCTGGTAGCTGCCTGTGGCCAGGAAGTGGAGTACAGCCACTACCTTCAGTAGGGGGGGGATGGCGGTTGGACTTTCTATCATGCTGACGATGTCGTTGTGTGTCATGTCTACGATGGCGGTGATGGTGTCCCGGTCCAAACGGTACAGGGTGTGGATCTGCTCAGCAGTGAGGTTGAATGGATTGGCTCTGATGCGTGGGATTGGGGGCTGCCTGCGTGGTGGCACTGGCTGTGCAGGTGGGGCTTGCTGGGCCTGTCTTGCCCTCCTTCTCCTCCTGCGTCTCCTCTGTGCTGCCTGGTGTTGTTGCTGTTGTAGTAGTTGTTGTTGTTGTTGTTGCTGTTGTAGCACATGCATTGCTATCAGGTCCTCCAGCCCCAACATTGCCATTCGAATTGGTATCATTGTGGAGTGTGTCTGGGTGTGGGAAGGGGTGGGGTGGGCTCTTTTTGTACTTCCTGAGTCTGTATTGCCTTCACCTGTGCTGTTTCAGTGCACCTGTGGCAGCTGCATTCACTTAACATGGCCCTTTACGGTTGGTTCGCGATGGCGTTGTTAGCACCATGGTGGTAAGGTACTTAACGGGCTGGGTGATGGCGTTAGGTGCATGTCCGCTTGGGTCGGGATTTGCGTAACTTTCCGCCATGGCGCTAAGTACGGTGTGGGCGGGCGCGGGCGCGGACCCTTGTCGCAGTTAGCGGCAGCGTTGACTACGATGCCGCTAATGGCATCGTAGTTAACGGTCACATGTCATGATCGGACCTGGCGGAAAAAGATGGCGGTAACCATTTACCGCCATCGTTTTTCACTTAGCGCCAGGGTCGTGATGAGGCCCACAGTGTGACAATTTGTGAATGTAGCTTAGTGAAACTTACCAAACAAAGCTTAATTAATCATATCAAATAGTCATTAAAAACTCCTCAACATAAAGAACTATATTACATGTCTCTGCTACAACTTTTTAAACCATGGAGAAAAGAAGAAGAGTTACTAGATATCTATGAATCCTATGAAGATGCTTTCAAAGCAAATGAAAGTACTATAACCGATGTAAACTTTTCCTAGTACAAAACAATGTTGCACTATGAACAGCAAAACAAAGAAGAACTCCAGGCCCAACTACATAAGGACACTCCTGACAGTAGTCAACCTTCTGTAACAGGAAGCCAAGCACCACTGGGACAGCCACTAATAGCAAATGAGGCAGAATTAGCTATAACAAAAGTAGAAAACACCATATGTCACTATGAACAAGCTACAGAAGTCTTCACTGTACTGAAATCAAAACTGAACAATGAGCATCGTAGCATTTTCTAAGAAGTAACAACACTAATTGAACATGGTATATAACATGAAAATAAAAACTGTACCTGCCAAAACTACAAACATATACTGCTATAAAACAGTGGTCAAGCTGGTTCAGACAAAACATTCTTAATCAAAATCATCAACAAGTTCCTTCAACAATTGTCAAACAACAAACAGTTAGCTGGTGTAACTGCCCCCACAGGTTTAGCTGCCTACAGCATAGGCGGTGTCACTTTACACTGGTTACTACTCCTTCCAGTAGAACACCAAAACAAATTAGAATGTTACTTTCTACAGAAGCTGCAATGGTACTACACAGAGTGTTAAAGCAAATGAAAATGCTACTAATAGATGAAGTGAGCTTGTCTCCAACCTAATGTTGGCTTTGATTCACCTCACATTACAAGAAGTACTCAAAACAAACTACGAAGAGCTCTTTGGAGGAAAACACATGATTGTTTTCGGAAATCTTCAATTGACACCAGTGAAAGGTGAACCTATTTTTAAAACCTTAGGACACAAACTCTGCCGTAAAACTGTTGGCAGCATAGGAAATGTTAACCTTTGGCAACATTTCCAATACAGAGAACTAACAGAAAACATGTGACAGTCTCCGTACCTCACCTACGCCAACATTTTAAAAAGTATTAGAGTTGGTGTACTATCTCAAGAAGCACAAGCAATATTAAAAACCCGGCACATCCATGCACTTCCTGGCCATAACTCATGTGCTACTGATGTCCTGGAACAATTAGCACAAAAAAATGTCAATTGTATGTCCTTGATGCCAACTCTTGCAAGCTGTTCCAAATTCAATGAAACAATGTTGAAAAAAAGAAATGCAACCAATAATTGAAATTTGCTTCACAGACAACTCATGTGCTACTAATGTCATGGAACAATTCGCACAAAAAAATGTCAATTGTATGTCCTTGATGCCAACTCTTGCAAGCTGTTCCAAATTCAATGAAACAATGTTGAAAAAAGAAATGCAACCAATAATTGAAATTTGCTTCACAGACAAACTGGATGTACATGGCATGACACTACCCATGTGTCAACAAGCCACAACAAGACTAAATACCTTAGAACACTATCTCCAACGCAGCTGGTTTGGAGAAAATATTAAAATTATTGTTAAACTGTAGAGTAATGCTTAAACCTAACCTTGACTTGAACAAGGACCAGTTGATTGAACACTTGGTACAGTTGTTGGCTTTCAAACATACCCACTTGACAACAACATTTAGTTTGTCAATATTCTCTTTGACAAACTATCAGAAGTTAAAAGGATAGGACGCTCAACAGCCCGCTTCCTTCTTTTCAAAGACATGTATGTATGCAGAGAACAATTTTCTCTAACTCTAGCATATGCAGTCACCATTCACAAATCACAAGGTCTTACCCTAGATAAAGCATTGCTAGATATTGGGAGCACAGCCTTTAAAGAAGGCATGAGCTATGTCGCACTATCACGCTTACGTACACTTGACAGTCTATTTCTAATAAACTTTTATGTAAGTAAAGTAGACACTGATATTCCTTGCATTTTAGAATACAATAGACTACGTTCACTATACACCCCCATCTAAGAACCTATCCTGTTCCACAAAAAGAAAACCGTTGAAAAAGAAAACTACTTCAAACAGAAATGCAACAGGACCTCACTGCAAATCCTCCAAAGAGAGTAAAAGAAGCTAATACTTCATCAATGACTACAACCAAAGAAGAATCTACTACTCAAAGTAACTCAGGTACTTCTTCAAAGAAGCAACACACACTCTGAAGAAATGACTTGGAGACAGAACTATCTGGTCCATTCACATTTTCAAATATAACTGGTGTAAATTGCTACGCAAATGTAGCAATAAATATTCTATTTCAATTTCCACCAGTACCAATTGTTGACAACATTTACTTACTTGGGTTTGCAAATGTTAGTCCTTCATAGAAATGCTAGCAACAATCCTGACAACACATATAGGGGGTAATTCATAAAATTAAGTGCAGAAGTGGTGCACACGGCTGGCCCACAAAGCGAGCATGTGCCAGTCTGCGCCAGCCGCGTGCGCCAAAACCCATTTTGGCGCACAGCGTATTCATGGATACTAACATCCATAATCAGCCGTGGCGCAGAGTGGCGCAGGAACCCTGCAGCAGTGCCAGTTACGCCCCAATCCCGCCCCGTGTGCCAAAAACATTGCACAAATCCAGTACATGGCGCAAAGGACAGTGGACCAGCATACAGCCCCCCAACCACGAAAACGCATGGAAAACTCCTCGTGCACCCCTCTGAATATGAGTACCCCTCTTACCCCAGCGAAAACACGTGGAAAACTGCCTGCGCACCCCTCTGAATATGCATACCTCACGCGTGCCAAAGAATTCACATGGAAAAGACCCCGCGCACTCCTCGAAATACGCATACCCCACTCGTGCCAGTGTAAACACGTGGAAAACTCCCCGCGCACACCTCTGAATACAGGTACCGTCTCGCGCCAGTGAAAACGAATGGAACACTCCCCGCGCACCCCTCGGAATATTCGTACCTGCTCGCGCCAGTGAAAACGCATTGAAAACTCCCTGCACAACCTTCGGAATACGCGAATCCGCTCGTGCCAGCGAAAACGCATGGAAAACTCCCCACGCACCCCTCGGAAGACGCGTACCCCACTCACGCCAGCGAAATCACGTGTAAAACTCTCCACGCACCCCCGGTATACACGCACGTAGACCATCCACCCTCCCCATGTCCCGCAGGCAGCATATCCACCCTGGGCATGCCCGCAGGCAGTCCATCACCCCAGGGCATGCTCTGCAGGCAGCCCTTCACCCCTGGGCATGCCCCGCAGGCAGCCCTTCCACCCTAACCATGCCCCGCAGGCAGCCCTTCCACCCTGGGTGCCCGTCAATGGGGGGTGGGTAGGTGGACATGAGTCGGGGCCTGATGGCATGTGCCCATCACCCCTGGGCATGCCCCGCAGGCAGCCCATTCACCCTGGGCATGCCCCACAGGCATCCCTTCACCCCTGGGCATGCTCCGCAGGCAGCCCATCACCCCTGGTCATGCCCCACAGGCAGGCCACATGTCACCATGCGCTTGGGAGGCCCGACTCATGTACCCCACCTCACCCACACACCCCCCATTGATGGGCACCTGCCAGCAGGCCCCAACTCATGTCCCCCACTACACCCACCCACCCATCCATTGACAGGCACCTGCCAGCAGGCCACGACTCATGTATACCCACCCACATTGACGGGCACCTGCCAGCAGGTCCTGACTCATGTCCCCCACTCCCACTCCCCCATTGATGGGCACCTGCCAGTTGGCCCCGACTCCTGTCCCCCAATACCAACCAACCCACCGAACATTTACGGGCACCTGCCTGTAGGCCCTGACGCATGTCCCCCCACAGAACCATACACCCCCCATTGACGGTTTACCTACCAGCAGGCCACGACTCATGTCCCCCAACTCGATTGATGGGAACCTGCCATCAGGCATAGACTCATGTCACCCACCCCACACACCCACCCACCATTGACGGGCACCTGTCAGCCACCCACCCACCATTGACAGTCACCTACAACCCTCCCACCCACCATTGACGGGCACCTGCCAGCAGGCCCCGACTCATGGCCCACCAAACACCATGTCATAACAAAACAGACCCATGCCCTAATGCTAACCCAAATCCCCTCTGCCCCCCAGTACAAGCACGCAACCATCCACTGCACCCACTCCCAAATAACCATGCCATGAGAGTCTTAAAAGAACCAGCATGGCCATCCATAAATGTACAACTGAGCCACACAGTGGCAACACATGACTGAGGCAGTGCTCATAGAGACATGCACAAAACCAATGAGAGTACAAAACACCAATAATGAAGATATATGAAATGTATTAAAAAATATAATGAAATAACATAATGAAAATCAAACTTGAAAATTTAGAAATAATTAAAGCAATACCAAAAAAAAAGGAAAATCAAATTAAAATAATAAAATCCAGGACATGAAAACTGAAAAGTGGTCCATCACCAATGTCCATATAAAGGAAATAAAAAAATAAAAATAAAAACCATTGATCCATGGGAATTTGAAATAACAAAAGGAAACCTACCAAAAATCCTATAAATAAAAAACGATATACATAAAGTGGAGCAAAGTCTATGATCTCCAAAAAAAAAAACAAAGGAAACCTAAGCCTAAATAACTATGTACAAAGGCGGGAGGCTAGTCCAACGGCTCACTCTTTGATGTTCTGGGCCAGGGCATCATAGAACTCCAAGTCGATGTTCCGGAGGCGGGCCTCTTCCCTGGCCTCGAGGTCTCACAGGGATGCAGCCATGGCCTCCTCCAACTCCCTGCGAGTTGCCTCAAGGCCCTCAGCCCGCCTCAATGCCCGGCACATTGAGTTCTCCGCCCTGACCATTGTGAGCCGTGCCTCCTCTGCCCACCGCCGCTCTGCATCTATCTGCTGGCCCAACTGCTGCCACAGGGAAAACACTCCCATACTGAGGGTGCTGCTGCCTCCCATGCAAATGCCTCTGGCACCACAATGGCCTGCAGGCTGATGGAATCCTCTGGGGCTGCTGTGCATGTGCCCTGCTTGATGATGCCTGTATATCCTCCATCTGCTGGGGTCCAGTTGGTGGGGTGGCCACCCCTGCTGGACCTGTGACAGGGATGTGTCCGCCACCAGCCTGGCCGCTGGCTCAGGGGCAGCTCCACAGGGGGCCCATGTGATACTTGGGTGGGAAGATAGCATGGAGGACGACTGGCGCATAGGGGTTTCATTTGAGGAGGGGGTCGCAAGAAGTTCCAGCACACGGATTAACCCAGTGCTGACGACCTGTCCTAGTAGGTCGACACAGCCAAAGAGGGATCCAAAATGATGTGCATTGTCCAGACGAGAACCCTGAACGGTATCCCGATTACCACGTTGGTGCAATGCCACCCCAGCTAGGACAGGCTCAATACGGTCACGGATAGCAACGTCCGCAGGGAGAGGAAGGCCAGTTGAATGCTCATCCCCTCCCTGAAAACGGCTCTGGGCAGAGGCATCCCAGCTGGTGCCAGATGATGCAGTCACAGGATCAGGGACAGGATTACACACAGGAACCTCCGTGGCAGCCTGTGCTGCCTCTTGTCCCTGCCCCTGGACTGCACCACTAGCACAAGTGGAATCCCTACTCCAGGCCCCATGCGTGGGCCTTCCGCAGCCTCCTCTTCATCCAAACCCCCCACCAACCTGGATGACTCCGTGCCATCTTCCTCCATAGGCCCCTGTGGGGGCTCAGCTGCCCCTACTGCTGCTGAGGAGTCAACCTACAAATGCTTCCTCTTGGACCTTGCTTCGGCAGCTATGGCCATGGACGCGGCACCAGACTCCTCACTCCCCGAAGAGATGACTACCTGGGAGGGGGGCTGGGCCTTGCATCTCCGGCTGGGGTTGGGATCCCTGCCGCTGTGCTCCACAGCACCGTCTCCGCCCTCTTCATCAGTAGATGATGCAGACAGGGAGAGACAGAGCACAGGCATCAGGGCACTGTACAATGGTCGTCTACACGCATGACAGTTGCACATGAGTGGCAGTGTCAAACTTCTCAGATGGCATCACACTCCCCAACACACATATCATTTGAACCCACACACATGCCCAAATTAACAGGAATGTTGCAACAGGCAACAGCATCCATACAAACACAACAGCATGAACATCTGAAGGTTGACCTGAGCACAAGCAACTTGAAGAGTGCCAAACACATGCACACACGCCACCAGACAGACATGCATCTGTACATCACCTCCACCTGTCACAGTGCAATCACCGGCAAATATGTGACATATGCCAATCGGCTGCCTACATGTCTTTGTCACATGCATCCAGGGCGTATCACAGTCGCACACATGTCAAACACACACACACGCACATGTTCACCATGCACGTACATGAAGGTGGAACCAGTATCCATGTGTCACACCCCAGCCATGGCATAGTACACACACAGAAATGCTAACATGTGTGTGTCTACCCATGCATTTGTGCATAATGCTTTGGAACACATACACCATTGATGTGCATCACACATGACTGGACTCACATGCGGCAGTCTCATGTACCTGCACATACACATCCATACATGGGCCTTTCCTGACATATGTCCAAGATGCACACTCCTGCCACACTTCAATATTCACTGCGTCGATTCAGTACACATGGAACTTACCGCTCGACTCCGGACGTGTCTGCCTCACAAGGACCTGGAGGTGAAGCACTGGGTGTATGCGTTCCAGGACCATCATCTGGTCGTCGGTAAGGTGGACCCGGCACCCCTCTGCATCTGCTGCATCCAAGAGGTGCGAGGCCTTCCTGAGGGTCCTGGACCTGAAGTTCTCTCAGCGCCTACAGACGTGTGGTAGGTCACGGGTTGACACCCCCTCGCGTTGATGGCAACCAGGATGTCCTTCCAGATCCTTCTCCATCCATCCTTGTCAGCGCGTGTTCTTCCGAAGAGGGAATCTTAATGCACCAAGACTTGCTCCACCAGGGTGCCAACCTCTCCTGCTGTGAAGCTGGCAGCCCTCTGCCTCTCTGGCTGGGGGTTGCCAGTGGTCTCTGATGGTGTTTCCCCCAACATGGCAACCCCTGAGGCAGGTGTGGGTGGGCAACTGGGTCCTGGTGCTGGGCTGTGGAGCGATGGAACTGCAGTCAGGAGTCTTCTGTTCCAGCAGGATTGGTCAAAGCAGCTGGACCCCTGCAGATGGCTGACATGCAGGCACCAAATAGCAGGGCACTTGGCCAGAAGGCAGGCAGGCAGGCAGCAGCAGATGGCTCGTGGGAGTCGGCTAGGGGTTCTGGGGGGCAGGAAAATGGCCTTCTGGGCAGGAGCGTGGTCTTCCGTGTGTTGTCGCATGGCCAGCTTAATATGGAGTGATTTGGCACGTGAAAAAACAGGACATCAGCGTGTAATTCGAGGAAAGGCCCTTAGCGCGTAAGCACGTATGTGATGTAACACGTGCGGGTGTTTCCTTCCCAAGGGTGCATAGTAAATCAGCACGTGAAAAAACTGCACGTCCGCGTGTTAATGCATGTAATTGGAGGAAAGGGTCTAAGTGCGTAAGTGATCAGACACACGGGCGTTTCTCTCGGCACGGGTTATAGGTGAGCAGGCCAGAGGTTCACTGTATGTGCTTTTCATGGAGACAGACACGTGTGTTGCTACTTCTGGTTGTTTCACGAGCCATCACTACTTCACAGCTGAGCAAGGACGTATCTCTTCTTTTGGTGGAGGTATTGGCTATGTGTGTTTTTCATTACCACGCTGAGTCGCACACGCTATTTTTCCCACTGCGGGTCCCCCTGTGTATCCCGTACCCATTTTCGAGGTCATAGTAGCCTGCGTGCCCCACACGTATGTGTTTTTCGTGTTCCTGGGTGCCACCACGTACTGCAGGAGGTTAATTCCAAACACGTGGGCTACCAGGGGTTGTGTGCACAGTTTTACTGCAGTTTTGGGGTGCCTGAACATTGTGTGACCTGTCACTTCATCACCGGGTTCACATACAGCCTTGCAGGCACATAGGGGTGCTGTTAACATCTAGTACCCCACCCCCTTCACCCCAATTGCCCAGGACAATTGTCTGGTATACCTCCCATTGGCACTACTACTACATCTGTGCCGGCACCACTACATCTGTGCCATGGTTGGGAGGCCACAAAAGGTGAGGGGCGCCTCAGCTGTGCATTCCTCCACATGGCGGGCGTGGTCAGGGATGTGGCCGGGGTGACCATGGAGTAGTGGGACTCCAGGGTGTGCAGGGTGGCTGCAGCGGGGGAAGAGGCAGGGATGCGCCACTTCGGCAGTATGTTCACAAATGTGTTGGTGACCCGGCAGTCCATTTCATCGACAGCCACAGGCCCAAGTGTAGTGGTAGCTGCAGGTTCAGCTGTGGATACCACCACCCAGGCTCAGGGTTGGCCAGCGCATTCTGCGTTGGCACCTAAAGAGTCCCAGGATGATTTCCAGGAGGTCAGGAGGCACGTGGTAAGTGCACGCAGGGCTGCCCTGACCGAGGCACATGTCCCTGGGGTAGTAGTGCCATCTGCTTCCCCAAGTAGCCGGGCAAGTGCATGGGCAGATGCAGCCGACACCAACCCGGCTGTGAGTCTACCATCCAGAACAGTCCTGGTCAATGACTTTGGCACAGAGGATGTTTCTGCACAGGGTCCAGTCAACGGTACCCAGCAGCCACTGATGCAAGTCAGGGCTTTCATCCCAGTTCCACCTGCCACTCCCTCGGTTCAATTCCCCAGCACCACTGCCCCTACTAATCAGGGCAGCATTTGCCAGTCAGGGTCTGGATCACTGCCCAAGAGGAGGAAGGTTGCACCTGCACAAGAGGCTGGGACCCCACACACAGCTCCGGCCTATGGCACGTCAAGGAAGAAGCCTTTTGGCAAGCAGGAACTAGACTTCCTTGTGGGCTACGTGTCGGAACACGAACTTGATATGCTAGTGGGCCCAAATTGTCACACTATGGCTGCCCAGCATTGGGACCACTGGAAGCATGTTACAGAGAGTGTTAGTGCATTCAGACATGAGGTGCCACAGCTCAGGAGTGCAAAAAGCATTGGGATGACCTCCAATGCTGTGCTAAGCTAAAGCATGCCTCCGATTATGCCATGACTGGGGTGACTGGCGGTGGGCCACCACCTCAGGAGGAAAAACTCACTCCACATGAGATGATGGCTGCATAGTTCATACCAGCAATATTGGTCGAAGGAGTGGGAGAGATGCTGGATTTTGATGCCCCGTCCAGTGAGTGTTTCTGTGTGTTTGTCCAGGCCATGTGTGGTTTGCTTGTGCAATGTTTTGTGCTTGACTACCAATACATGCTATGTGTAGATGGTTCTCATGTGCGAGTCATGCAATGCTTCACTAATGTGTGCCTGCTGTGCAGCATGCTGGACATGTAGTGCAGACATGGACTGTCCTCACCAACACACTTGCACCCTACTCACATGCTAGTCACCCAGCGGCCCCTATGGTCCATGTTCCAGCTCACTGGCCCTTCTGGATGTAGCCTGGGGTGTCTTTCCACTCAGCACTCGGGCTATGTCATCACATGACTGACATGCATGTGTCTTCTGCGTGCATGCTGGTACTCCACGTAGGCATGCCCCCCTGCCCCTCCATCCCCTGCACCACTATTACACAATTGCACTGGTTGGTAATATGTTGAACTACTGCAATGCCTGTTCAAGGCTCCTGTGTACATGCACACTTCCCCCTGCCAACCTGCCAGACACATACTGTGGGGTACATCCTATGTCCTTGAAGCAGGGTGTCTCACTCAGACTGTTCAGATGGCAGATGCTCCGCGGGGACATGAGTGCCAATTCATGCTCCATGTGCATTACATGCATGCCCCTATGTGTGCTTTGCAGGATGATCATTGTAGTACGTGTCCAGGATGACATACATTTAATGGCATTTCATCATCCATTACATGCTCACTGTGGCTCAGTCCGACAGCACGCACATGTTTAGGGTGTCAAAGTCTGGGGGCACAGGCCTCCCCCTGTCTCAGGCCCCCTGACTCTGTCAAACTGGTGTAGTGCTTTCTGCACAAATGGGTGTACTACAGAGGGTTCATCATGTGTCCTGCTCACTGTCCCTTTCTCAACGGCTGTGTTGTCAGTTGACTCAGATGATGCAATTGACGCTACTCAACACTGTCTGCCAATACACAGTAATCTGGTCAACCTTTCACTGCCATGCAATGCCTCCCTGCATTTTCACTAAGGGGGGGGGGGGGTTAGCCTGTATTGATTCAACTCATTGCATGCACATTGCATGTGATGCCTGATCTTGCACGTACACTGCCTTCTTGTTCATTGTTAGACATCATAATGTACTTGTTGATGTAGATAGTCGGTAACGTGCACATGCTCTGCACTGCACCAACCCACTACTGAGCTATGTTACACCATTCTACATGCCTACTCACTGATGCAATTTCAAAGTGACATGGCATGTATGGTCAGATTGTCATCCCTTCACTGTCATGAAAGGCATAGGCACAGGTGCATCCTGTGGCACATGTACTCAGTATTGAAACAACCTAGCGGGTGTTTAGTAAAGTTGATAGGTCAATCTGCGGCCTATACTAACCGGTATAGGCCGCAGATTGACTGTAGCCTGACAATTGGGTTGTAATGACTGTGCAGCTGCTTGCACGTGTGTATGTGTACACTTTCACATACATCAAAGCAAGCAGCGTTGTAGCTGCTTGCTTTGATATATTGGTTGCTGTTCATGTTCGCAATACGGGTGTATAGGGAAACAGGTGTTTTTGAACACTTTCACAAGTACATATGCAAGCAGCTTCAACGTTGTGTAGTGCAACATTGCAGCTACTCACTTATGTGTGTGTGAAAGTGTTCATTTACACGTGTCTTCTGTAGCTTTTTTTGTTGACTGACTAATATGTAGTTGATTGACGTTAATGCTGGTGAGATTTCAGCTTGGCGCCCATTATGTTCAACTGGCACAATCCTGAAGGCGCACTGTTGTGCAGTATATGTACGCCCGGGCCCACTCAGCTAATCTGGTGGTTCCTGGCCATGATGATTTGACACACTGAATAATGGTTTAGGGCACATTCATAGCACAATGTGGACAATCAGGCCCTGAGGGGTGTTTTGGAGGCTTCATGGCCGAGCTGCAGATGGATGAAGCAATATTGATGATGGTGATTTAGTGATGCATGTGTACATGCATATTATGTGAGTAATGGTGTGTTTGGATTCACTTGCAGCTGTGGCCAGTTGGTAGTTCAGAAATGCTTATGCGATGTGCCATCTCTTTGTTGCCATCTGTCATTTCTGCGTGTGACATGTGCCTGACAGAGGTGGCGTGTGATGGAGGTGATATACTACATTCAGTACATGTGTAAGCTTCACTATTTACACACATCCATTTCTGATTTTGGGATGTGTTTGAATATCGATGCCACTGAATGCATGCCGGAATTTCATTTGTGTGTGACATGTCTGCTTCATGTGTTGGCTGTCGATGTGATGTCTATATGTGTGTGCGTTATGTGCATCTGATATGTGTACTCATGTTTGTTTTTTCAACATTACAGATGATGACGCAATGGAGCCAGAGGATGGTGATGACAAACCTGGGATGATCACTCTGACAACAATATTGAGTTGGATGCGTGTCATGTCCATTCGTCGACGGTGAGTGATTCTGATGTGGACGATCCTATGTCCATGACACCTGCACTGAGGGGCTAGACAGTGTTGTAACTTCTGCCTGTGGTGGATTGGGACGCATAGTCATACTCCACACCAGTTGCTAATGTGCCTGGGGCATCGAGTCAACGAAGGGATGTAGTCCTGCAGCCGCAGGAGGTGCCAACCCAATGAGGACCGCGCCTCCTTGGGCCCCGCGGGTGTCAAGCCCAACAACACGGTGGCCGTGCGCCACCAGGGTATACTGAGTGGGGGCAAGCCATGGTTGCCAATTCCAAACAACAGGGGGCAGCAATTGATAAGATTGCTCAGAGCATGGAACGTGTGGCCCAATCCGTGCTCCCCCTAGGCGGGTTGATCTCCAGCAGCGGGCAGCACAGTCCACGGCCCGCTTGCTCAGGCTGGGCATGGTGGCCTCAGACAGGGCACGCCAGGCTGAAATGGTGTCTCTGCATCAAGCACTTGCTGCTCACGCAGAGGCACACATGTAGGCCCTGAGGGATGACCATAAATCCCTTAGATCTATTCTGAGTGTGCTCAACATGTCCCAGAGGCAGCGGACACAGGAGAGGTTGGAGTAGCACGAGAATACCATCTCGGCTGAGCTACGCGCTTGCCGGGAGGTGCTCCAGATGTCATGCCAGGACATGCAGGAAGAACTCCTTGTTACACGTGATACCTTGCAAGAGGAAGCACGCGTATCACGTGAGGTGCTGCATGCTGACCTATGTGTCATCGCCGCACAGGACCAGGCTTACCAGTCCCGCAGACTTGCTGCCGATGAGGGACAAGCTGCACATAGGCGTGATCAGGGTACTTTGCCACATCCAACTTCTGCTTTCCATCCAGAGGGTGACTCGGACGACGACTTATCTCCCACACAGGTCGGACCGTCCAGGCGTTGAGCCCATGGAGGTTTTTTTTGTTGATCTCAACATCATTGCATTTGGGTGTTGAGGTGAACCCTGTACCTCCCCTCCTCCTGGGTGCCCCCCCCCTGGGTTGTATGTGGCCATTTTTTTTATAGTTAGTTTAATTAGTTAATATAATTTACAATTCTTTGTCTATTGTGCATTCATGTGATGGTGTGGTGCTTTGTGGCTTTTGAAAGCATCCACTGTCTGTTCCAGCTGGGCACATTCAAGCTTGTTTCGTGTATGTGTTTGCGGCTTGGCGTCCTGACTCACATATGACACTCCTGCTTCCCTTATACATGGGTTCGCAAGGATGGTTCGGTGTGACAACCACACAAGGGCATTGGACTTTCGTCATATCTGTGGCCTGTCTGCTGCTGTACTTCTTGGGTTAGCACCCCTAGTGGGGATTATGGATGTTTTCTCCACGGCATGTCTACAATCAATTTTGGTGAGCACATTATTGAACTGTCCATTTATTGATGTTGATTATGTTCATTTCTTGCCTGTATATGTGCTTGATGCACTTCATGCTGTAGACGGTAGCCTGCACCCTTTAGCTGCCTTAGCTGCCAAAGTCACACTGATGGTGGGAGGGGGCCGGGTGGTGACAATGTGAAGTTGGTATGTGTTGAGTACAGCCCCTGGGGATTGTGGCAAAGGAGGATGCATTAGGAATGTGACCCAAGAGGCACAACTCACGGTACAGTCCTCACCTGAGATGTCTGCCTGTACTACTACTACACTCCGTTCTGATTCAATGGCATGTTGTGTCTTTCTTCCCTCTATGACTTTGATGCTGCCTGGCGGCTGTTTCCGGATATCTCGCATTCTCTGTGCCTTTCCAGACTTCTGCTGTCTCTGCCTTTCTTTCTTCATGCTATCAAGGATTGATTGTGTTTCAGGTCAACCATCCATTTGTGCCAGCCTCCTTGGTTATTTTCTACTCAAGTTCCAGCTCTACCTGTAGGGTACAGAACCTGGGGTTGTGTGGGAGGAGGTCAGATGTAGGTCTCAGACATGGCCCAGTAACAAGCAGCATGAAGACACACACACAGAACACTTTCCTGCCTTATTAAAGGCTTTTATGCCCTTTATGCAGGAAAATGAACCTCCAAACTACCTTTCCCAGTGGACACCGTGCCAATAACTACAAAACCCTTGCCACGTTGTGTGGGGCACACGTGCACATGTGCGCGCAAGCTGAAGCACAGGGCTTGTGCTCAGACGTCCGACAGAAGCAGATGTGTTTCCAGGAGCTCCGAGCAAGGTGAGCAGCATGAGGGGCCAGGCCCCAGTCGACCTTCCTCTAGGCCCATCACACATGCAAGCTAAGTAGCACCAGTGCTGGGGAACTTAGCCAGGTGTTGGGGAAGATGCGCACAGTACAGCTAAGCCGCGCTGAGGAGCAAATGCCAAGAAGCTTTCCAAGTTGTCAGGGGCACACAGAGGGGGCGTCGCCCATATCCTGGAGTCCACCCTGCTCCATAGAAGCGCAGTAGCATTCCTAGCCACAAACTGATACAGCGCAAGGGGGGGGGGCACCCAACAACACACAAACTCGAATGCAGTGCATATCATTAGCATATGAAAATTGCCACGTGCGCTACCTATAGGAATCCGCGGCTGGCAGAACATGACTTGTACTGAAGTCGCACCTCGCCACACGCATCTAGCAGCTCACCCAAGGCCCATTCTCTCATGTCTGTTTCTTAACACGTGGTCTTCCATTTACCACGGTGCCACGTGCGGCTGCCTTACCTCATTGACAGTGTATGAGCCATCACAGGGACAAGCAAAAATATATGAACAAAGCAGCAGACAAGAGTGCTTGTTTGGGGAGGAGTCACAAAGTTCGAGGCATGAATGGTGTTATGTGTGTTTGGGAAAACCACACACAGAATAGTAACTCATGCTCTCTTTGCAGCAATGAACTGCTCATGTTACCGGACCTGAGAGTGTGCAGGCATAAGTCTCTCTTTGGCTCGCCTTTCAGCCATTTTGTACATGTGCATGAAGTACATGGTTTCTCTGATTGAGTATGTGTAATTGTCAATAGTTGTATTTTGTATTTTCACTACTTTCATTTGCCCATCCACCTCCCCTCTCCTGACCTTCTTTCCGGTTATCCTAAATACCGATGCCTATCCAACCAAAGGATCCCTAACCCTCTTTCCCACTTGGGGTCTCGGAGGCCTGTGTAAGTTTTACCTTGAAGGCACCCAGACCGCAGCGGGGGTGGTTGGTTCATGCCACTCCTGCACCTGGAGACCAGAGCTGTGACACTACACATCTGTTGTTGCATCCTCATTGATTGTTGTGTACTGAAATTTCTCCCCATCCTGTTGAACCATGGTTCAACAGTGCTACCTTGGTAGTTATTCTATCATTCTGCTTGGACATGTGCTTGGCCATATTCAGCGACTTCAAGTCATCTACTGGAGACTCTTCCAGGGTTTTTTTGTGGCTACAGGCTTTTTTCCCAGGTTAGGTGGTTTGGCTCCTTGGAGTTCTCTGCGATTTGGTATTTTTACCAGTGAAGGTGGCCTCTGAGGGGGCTGGACCCTATTCACATGAAAGGTAGAACAAGGAAACCAAGGGGTAGGGGGATCCTGAAGCCAGGTAGACTAGAAGGAAGAAGCCAACGGACCCCAGATACAGTTCTTCTGAAGGTCATGGTGATGAGAAAATGAGGGAGGGCCTTTTGTTGTCAGACAGTACCCTTGGGCTACAGTGTTTGGGCACTCTCTGACATTGTCATTGGGGGTACTATGTACATGATGTGTTCTGCTGGTCAATGGCTGTTCCTGTGTTGTGTTTACTTTTCAGGTGTCAAGGGATTGTTGTGATTTGACATACTGGGATGTACACATGGTCAATGTTCACATGTGATGTGTACAGGACACTGAGGGTCACTTGATTTCACTAGCATGTAGTGAGTGCATGTCCCTACTGACACACACACTTACACAATACTCCACCACACATACAACCACCCTTCTATGCCCTCACGTGCACACAGATTGCCTTCTCTGGCATGCTGTTTCCCTGCAGCGCATGATCACTTACCATTTGGGGATTGTGTACATGCGTCAATTGGTTATATTTGTTGCTTGTCCTTTTTATATGATGTTCAAGGTGTATCCCCAACACAATGGGTGCTCACTGTGCTGTGTGCTGATCAGTGTGTTGCAGGAGACACACACAGCACACAGGTTAGGGATTTGCGGAATTGGCTTGGTCAAAGTGCATGCCAACAGGCATTCTGTCTTTTGTTGATGGTACCGCTGGAGGTATTCATTTGTGTATGACTTTGTATTTGTGGGAGGTTGTTAGTCAGTCATTTCACCTGATTCCATGTCAGGTGTGATTGTGTCAGGCCTCTTTCCATTTATCACGTGTCACTTCATATCTAATTGGTCATGTGTTGTGCTTTTGGTTTGCTCTTTTGCTGTTGCATGCCATGTCGTGGTGTGGCGGACAAGGGTGATGTGGGTTGGGAGGGTTTGGGTGACATACCCGTGATTGTCATGGCCTGTGTTGCAGGGAGGTGGTTGATATACACCTTACATGTGTTCCTTTTGGTCAAACAGGATTGGTTATGTTTAAGTAGCTAGGGATGCACACAATGTAGCACTTCCGTGGCAACATTCTGAGGGTGGTAAGGTTGTGACAGTTGACTGTCTCTTTGTCATCATCGATTGTCACCTGGTATGTGCCAGGCCTGTGTGCACTCTGCAGGGGTGGAAGATTAGGTGAAAAATGTGGCTAAAGATGGGTCTGGGCTGCCTCGCCACATGCCCTTTCCCTTCCCATGGGCAACGCATGTGCCTGTGGTTGGGGATGTGGGGGCACCACCATGTCCACCGGTACGCCCTGCCGTGTTGCAACATTGTGCAGGACACATGCTGCCACAATGATCCTGCACACTCTTGGGGGTGCATATAGTAGCTGCCCGCCAGATCATTCAATGGAGCGGAAGCGTGACTTGAGCACTCCGAATGTGCGCTCCACTATGCCCCTGGTTGCAATATGGGCAGCGTTGTATCTTACCTGTGGTGGTGTGGTGGGGTTCCTTATTGGCATCATCATGTGGTTGCTCAGAGGGTAGGCACTGTCCCCTGGGGAGGTGAGGATGGTATTCATTAGTTGGGTTTGTGTATTTGTCTGTGTGTGACATGCATGCATGTGCACAGACATTTGTACTCACCAATGAGCCATGTGTCGCAATGCTTCCCAGATTCCAGCTCCCGGCTCAGGGCGGACATTCTGTATATGAAACTGTCATGGGTAGACCCAGGATAGTTTGCGTAGACAGAGGTGATGATTCCATGGGCATCACATACAACCTGTACATTGATGGAATGACAGTGCTTGCGGTTTTGATAGATGTGCTCAGTGGCAATAGGTGGATGTAGGGCCACATGTGTGCAATCTATGGCACCGAGCACTTTGGGGAAGTGTGCCACCGTATAAAAGTCCTGGACCATGGCCTGCCTTTCTGCAGGTGTTCTGGGCATGTATATGTTCCTGGGGACTGAGGGGCATGCAGTCATGATTGCCAAAACCTGGTGTAGGCAGCGTGACTGCGTGGCCTGTGAGACACCCCCAACTATGGCAGTTGTCTGCTGAAATTACCAGATGGCCAACAAATGCAGGACCTTGAGCACCTTTTCCAAGGGGCTCAGTGCTTGGGAGTACAAGGTGGGTAATGTGAGGTCATCCTCCCACTCGGTGACCAGGTCTAGGATGATACAAGGTGGACACCCTTACCTGCCATAGACCTGATCATCAGGCATCCCAAAAAGGCTGGTCCTGAGCAAAAGACTGGGGGGCCTGGCTATTCTCCTCCTACTGTGGTGTCCCATGATCAGTGCTGCGAGAAATGAGACATTCATCGTAGCTGTATATACGTGTTTGTTGTTTGCGTGCACTTACTGCGAGGGGACGCGTCCGCCTGCCTTCTTGTGGAGGATGTGTTTACACCTGTGCGTGTCTTTTGGCGAGCACGGGTTTCCTGTATTTGAATGCATGAATATGTGTTGTTTGTGCTTGTGTGTGCGTTCCGTCTATTTCCCAGCAGTACTTCCCCAGTTACGCCTTCATTTTCATGTGTTGTTGCCCATTCCGCGTGTTCCGCACCCTTTTTGGTGTGTGCACTACACGTTGTGCGCTTTTGCTGTGTGAATTGCACATGGCATTCGGGATGTAGGAGTGACGTGTGCACTCGTGTGCACCACACACGGATTTGGCGCACATCCCATGGAAAACAGGCTCAGGGCCTTCCATGAATTGACGCCTGCACATGCGCTTGCTTTTTCATGCTTGCGCTAGCTTGCGCCACAAATTTTGGCGCACATTTGTTCCATGAATCGGCCCCATAGTGTTCATGGAATGAGACAAGTATTGGACTACTGTGCTCGAATGGTCAAATTCACTATAAACTCACAAGAAGATCCACAAGAATTTCTAATGTACTTACTACAAGTACTGGAAAACAAAAACATACCTATAAATGAAATCTTCCAGATTTCATGCATGTGGAAACATACAGGCACTCTGTGCAACAACATGGCACAGGAACAAATCCCTAATGAACGCTTTGTGTATGTATCCATACCTAACTGTGAATCCGTTCCATTTCAGCAACTTGTACAAAATGCAAACCATGGCAGATTATGTACTACCTGCAATTCAGATAATCGCTCCACCTTACAAATACAAACACATAGTAAATACATAATATTAGTGCTTCAATGTTACAATGCAGATAGTACCAAAATCAACTGCAAGCTGTCTGGATTCACACATGGTCAAGGATCACTTGGTCATAAAAAATACACAACAATACATATAATCTACCCTGTAGGAGCCACAACCAATGCAGGTCACTACACTGCACAGATAAAAAATAATTGTTGATGGTTTGAATGTAATGATAGTACCATTACTCTAAAGCAGAGATTACCAGCAAATCTTATTAACGCGTATTTGATCTTCTTAAAACCAAAATTGTATAACTAATCTGTACATAAACATTAACAAAACTTCAATTAGAAAATTATAAACAGTTACAATATGCCAACAGGTAACTAACTGCCCCAAAATTCTACAATAACCAAACAGATAAATCAATACCACTAAATTATAACAAGAAAGAAACAGTTAGAATACACCAACAGGTATCTAACTGCTCCAGGATTTTGCAAAAACCAATCAAATAAATCAATACCACTAAAATATAACAAGAAATAAACAGTTATAATATGCCAACATGTATCTAACTGCCCCAAGAATCTGCAACAACCCAACAGATAGATTAGCAACTTGAGAATATAAATAAAAACACGATAACCAGTTACAATTACACAACAGTTATCTAACAATCTGCAACAAGCCAACAGATAGAACATTAACCAGAAACAACAAGTAAACACTGAAAACAAAGAACGAAATGTACTGTAACATAACAATAAACATTTTCTTTAATCTAACATGGACTTTTTCCCACAGATTCAATGATTTAAGCAACAAACACAGAAACTGAGCAAATTGCACAGTACAATGGTTTGTAAACTACTAAATATGAGGGTCGAAATAAAGCAGAAATGTCTATTATGCAAACTACCTACACTAACATGATCTTTTCTTTTATCACAGAAATTGAAAAATAATATCTGCTTCAGTTACCCTAGTCATGAAAAAATATATCCAATCACAAAATATCAAACAGTAAGTATATTATAATAACTACAACTCATAAATACTGCTCCATAACACATCCATTGAAGCAAACATCTAACCATACACCACAATACAAAATGTTTACTTCCATGGATATGTTATACTGCAGTGCTTGTTACCAAACTCTACAATATTAATGGCATCACATAGCCAAAACTTCACATACAAACTATACAAATCAAACAGTACACAAACTGTACATTTGAAAATATTTGATAGATGTTTGAGTCTATGGGTGTGATCTATGGGCGTAATATGCTGCAGTGGCTGTGCTACGGCCTACGGCCTTCGGCCATGCACCCAGGACTCGAGGCCCTAGCCACAACCACCGCAGCATATCACACCCATAGATCACACCCATAGAATTGAACATTTTAACTGCTATATGGGCCACTGCATTGCATTTCTTTATGTCCGCGGACAGCTGCTGTGACCGCAGACATGACAATCAGGGGTGCATGCCACCTAAACAAATACAGCATTTCACCCATCTCTTACTCTCCCACCCTCCCCAAGCACTCTTACACACCAACACACTTGCCAAATTTGTATTTCTCCCCCGTTCGTCACCTCACTGTCTGCAGATGTCCGTGGATCCAAGATGGCAGGTGCATCAAAACAATGCGACGCACTTCACGCTTCATTTTTGACAATCAGTGAACATGTTGCATGTCCGCGGACATGATGCAAGCTGATTAACCAATGGGTGTCCTCTCCGTGGAGCAGACATAGATACCACAAATTTTTTTGTGACCCACTTTTTGGTCATTTTTTAAAAAAAACTACTGGATGGATTTTCACCAAATTTACAAAAGCACGCTTTCGGGCCCAAGCCGCTGCTCCTGCTGCAAATTTGGTGAAAATCTGTCCAGCGGTTTGGGCTGTAGGTGTGAGCAAAGTTTTTTCCGAATTCAGTCTATGGGAAAAAAAGACATTTTGGAACCCCCACCTATAACTTTGCCCCCACTGGACCAAACCTCACCAAACTTTGCACAAGAATTCAGATTGGGCCATTTACTTTTTCTGCAAAGTGAGGATTCGTCCAGGGAGAGTGAAGTTATAAGCTGCCCAAAATGTGCTCTTCCAACTTAACCATAACTACCATGGCTATGTAATATATATATATATATATATATATATATATATATATATATATATATATATATATATATATATATATATATATATATGTATTACATGGCCACGGTAGTGGCCATGTAGTTATGGTTAAGTTGCTGTTTCCATAGGAAGAGCACTTTTTGGGTGGCTTATAACTTCGCTCTCCCTGGACGGATCCTCACCAAACGTTGCAAAAAAAGTATTTGGGTCACTCCGAATTGTTTTGCAAAGTTTGGTGAGGATTCGTCCAGGGGGGGCAAAGTTATAAGGGGGGTCCCAAAACTTTTTTTTCCCCATAGACTGAATGGGAAAAAAATGCTGCTCGCGCCTATAGCCCAAACCGCTGGACGGATTTCCACCAAATTTGGACCAGGAGCAGCGGCTTGGTCCCGAAAGCGTGCTTTTGCAAATTTGGTGAAAATCCATCCAGTAGTTTTTTTTAAAATGACCAAAAAGTAGGTAAAAAAAAAATGAGTGATATCTGTGTTTGGTTCGTGGACACACTTCCCTGTTCGCTCCGCGGACTGTGTCCTGATTGGCCAATCATCTTGCGTGATGTTCGCGGACATGCAACGTGTTCGCTGATTGGACGGCGTGGAGCGTGAAGCGCATCAGATTTTTCGGTAGCGCCCGCCATCTTGGATTCGCAGACATCCGCGGACAGCGCAGTGAAACTTTGTTCAAAATGTGTATTTTGTAGAGTGTGTTGGTGTGTAGGAGTGTTTGGGGAGGGTGGGAGTGTATGAGATAGGATGAAAGTTGTGTTTTTTATGTGTTAGACATTCTTTTTGTGTTCGATTTGTTTGCGGACATCACGGGTGTTCTGAAATGTTCTAAATAAACTGACTGGGGGGTGTTCTAAGGACTCAATATGTGTCCGTTTTGTTCGCAAGCAAAGTGAAACTGTTCTAAGAACACTCGCGGTGACCGGGGAGTGTTCGTAGGGGGTGTCCAGAGGACGCTGTCCGTATTGTTCTCTGTCAAGTTGAATGTGTTCTAAGAACACCCGCGGTGTCCTGAAATGTTCGCAAATAAACAAAATGGGGGTGTTCTGAAGACGTTTTTGAGAACACTCCCGGTGTCCTGAAATGTTCGTAGGGGGTGTCCAGAGGACGCTGTCCGTATTGTTCTCTGTCAAGTTGAATGTGTTCTAAGAACACCCGCGGTGTCCTGAAATGTTCGCAAATAAACAAAATGGGGGTCTTCTGATGACGCTTCTAAGAACACTCGCGGTGTCCGGGGAGTGTTCGTAGGGGGTGTCCTGAGGACGCTGTCCGTATTGTTCTCTGTCAAGTTGAATGTGTCCTATGAACACTCGTGGTGTCCTGAAATGTTCGCAAATAAACAAGATGGTGGTGTTCTGAAGACACTTCTAAGAACACTTGCGGTGTCCGGGGAGTGTTCGTAGGGGGTGTCCTGAGGACGCTGTCCGTATTGTTCTCTGTCAAGTTGAATGTGTCCTAAGAACACTCGCGGTGTCCTGAAATGTTCGCAAATAAACAAGATGGTGTTCTGAAGACACTTCTAAGAACACTCCAGGCGTCCTGGAATGTTCGTAGGGGGTGTCCTGAGGACGCTGTTCGTATTGTTCTCTGTCAAGTTGAATGTGTTCTAAGAACACCCGCGGTGTCCTGAAATGTTTGCAAATAAACAAAATGGGGGTCTTCTGATGACGCTTCTAAGAACACTCGCGGTGTCCGGGGAGTGTTCGTAGGGGGTGTCCTGAGGACGCTGTCCGTATTGTTCTCTGTCAAGTTGAATGTGTCCTAAGAACACTCGCGGTGTCCTGAAATGTTCGCAAATAAACAAGGTGGTGGTGTTCTGAAGACACTTCTAAGAACACTTGCGGTGTCCGGGGAGTGTTCGTAGGCGGTGTCCTGAGGACGCTGTCCGTTTTGTTCTCTGTCAAGTTGAATGTGTTCTAAGAACACTCGCGGTGTCCTGAAATGTTCGCAAATAAACAAGATGGTGGTGTTCTGAAGACGTTTTTGAGAACACTCCCGGTGTCCTGGAATGTTTGTAGGTGGTGTCCTTAGGACGCTGTCCGTATTGTTCGTTGTTAAGTTGAAAGTGTTCTAAGAACTATCGCGTAGTTCTGAAATGTTCGTAGGGGGTGTCCTGAAAACGGTGTCCGTATTGTTCGCTAGCAAGTTCAAAGTGTTCTAAGAACACTCACATTGTTCGCGGACATTAAACGTTTCCCATAGATCATAGTTGAAATGTTTGACTCTATGGATGTGATATGCTGCGGTGGTTGTTGCCAGGGCATAGAGTCTTGGGTGCATGGCAATTTGGCCATGCACCCAAGACTGTATGCCCTGGCAACAACCACCGCAGCATATCACATTCATATTTGCTTATAACTTTTGGTGAAAAACAAATGTATAAGGAACAAAGGTATTAGATACTATGGATGTGATATGCTGCTATGGTTGTCCTTATTATTGTATACTTACTGTTTGGTCTAATAATGGGAGTCCATGTTTTTCTTCTTCATTTCTGTGATAAAAGAAAATAGCATGTTAGTATTAGTATTTTGTAATGACTTATTACATTGTATAAGCAATATCATTTTATTTTTTTTCGACCCTCATATTTAGTAGAGTACAAATCAGAGTACTGTGCAATTTGCTCAGTTTCTGTATTTGTTGCTAAAATCATTGGGTCTATGGGAGAAAAAAAAATCCATGTTGGATTAAAAAAAAAACCTTTTTCTGTTATGCTACAGTTTATTTGTTTGTTTGTTTTCAGTGTTCACTTGTTGTTTCTGGCAAATGCTTTATACTTTGCTTTGTTGTATTTTTTTGGAGCAGTAACAGATTCTTCATTTGTTTTGATATTATAAAATTTTGGAGCAGTTAGATACCAATTGGCATATTCTGTCTATTTTTTTAATATATTTTAGTGGTTTTGATTTATCTATTTGGATATTGTTAAATTTTGGGACAGTTAGATACCAATTGGCGTATTGTAACTGTGTATTTTTTGGCCTAATTTAGTGGTATTCATTTATCTGATTAGTTGTTGTAGAATCTTTGAGCTGTTAGATAGCTTTTGGAGTATTCTAACAGTTCACTATATTTTAACACAAATTTACTTAAAGGTTTAAATACAGACTATTTATCAAATTTTGGTTTTAAGAACATCAAATAAGCATTTGTAAGATTTGCTGGTAATCTCTGCTTTAGAATAATGGTACTATCTTTACATTCAAACCATCCACATTTCTTTTTTATATATGCCGTGTAGTGCCCTGAAGTGGTTGTGGCTCCTGCGTGGTAGATTATACCTATTGTTGTGAAGGTTTTCTTACCAAGTGATATTTGACTATGTGTGAATCCAGTCAGCTTGCAGTTGTTTTTGGTAACATCTGCATTGTAACGTAGGAGCATTAGTATTACGTATTTACTATGTGTTTGTATTACTAACGTGGAGCGATTATCTGAATTGCAGGTAGAGCAAATCTACCATGGTTTGCATTTTGTACAAGTTGCTGAAATGGAATGGATTCACAATTTGGTATTGATATATATATATGAAGTATTCATTTTGAATTTCTTCTTGTGTCACATTGTTGCACAGAGTGCATGTATGTTTCCACATGTATGAAATCTGGAAGATTTCATTTATAGGTATGTTTTTGTTTTCCAGTACTAATAGTAAGTACATTAGAAATTCTTGTGGTTCTTCCTGTGAGTGTATAGTGAATTTCACCATTGCAGCACAGTAGTCCAATTTTCGTTGTATTCCAAAAACACTATATGTGTTGTCAGGATTGTTTGCTGCATTTCTGTGAAGTACTAACATTTGCAAACACAAAGGGTCTGTACTGTGTAAGTAAATGTTGTCAACAATTGGTGGTAATTGAAATAGAATATTCATTGCTACATTTGCATAGCAACTTACACCAACTATATTTGAGAATTTAAATGGTCCAGGTAGTTCTGTATCTAACTGCTTTTTTTGGAGTTTGTCTTCCTTCTTTAAAGAAGTACCTGGTTTACTTTCTCTAATTGATTCTTTTTTGTTTGTGGTACTTGATGAAGTATTAGTTTCTTTTACTCTCTTTGGAGGATTTGCAGTGACGTCCTGTTGCATTTCTGTTTGATTTAGTTTTCTTTTACAACGTTTTAGTTTTTGTGGAACAGAATATGTGTTTAGATGGGGAGTGTATAGTGAGCAAAGTCTATTATATTCTAAAATGCAAGGAATATCAGCGTTTACTTTACTTGCATCAAAGTTGATTAGAAATAGACCGTCAAGTGTACGTAAGCATGATAGTGCTACGTAGCTCATGCCTTGTTTAAAGACTGTGTTACCAATATCTATCATTGCTTTGTCTAGGGTAAGACCTTGTGATTTATGAATCGTGACTGCGTATGCAAGAGTTAGAGAACATTTTTCTCTGCGTACATACATATCTTTGAAGAGAAGGAATCTAGCTGTTGAGCATCCTATCTGTTTTACTTCTGAAAGTTTGTCAAAGAGTATATTGACAAACTGAATTTTGTTGTCACGTGGGTATGTTTGAAAGCCAACAACTGTACCCAGTGCTCCATTAACTAGTCCTTGCTCCACGTCAAGGTTACATTTAAGCTTGATACGGAGTGATTTGGCACATGAAAATTCTGCACGTCAGTGTGTAATTCGAGGAAAGACCCTTAGCGTGTAAGCGCGTCTGCACGCATACGCAATTTCATTGGACAGAAGGCCCTTCAAGCGCAAGCGCCTCTGTGACGTGACGCGCGCAGGCGTGCATGGGCGTTTCAGCGCACGTGAAAAACTGCACGTCCGCGTGTAATCCGAGGAAAGGGCCCATGCGCGTAAGTGACGTGACGCGCGCGGGTGTTTCCCTCAGCACGGGTTAAAGGTGAGCGGGGCTGTACGTGCCTTTCGTGGAGACCGACGTGTGTTGCTGCTTCCTGTTGTTTCACGCGCCATCACAACTTCACAGCTATCAAGGACGTATCTCTTCTTTTGGCGGGGGTATTGGCTACGCGTGTTTTTCTGCATCGCGCTAGTCAGACGGTGAGTCACACACACTATTTTTCCCACTGTGGGTGCCCCTGTGTATCGCACCCATTTTCGATGTCATAGTAGCCTGTGTGTCCCACGCATACGCGTTATTCGTGTTACTGGGTGCCACCGCATACTGCGGGAGGTAGATTCCACGCACGTAGGCTGCAGGGTTGCGTGCACGGTTTTACTGCAGTTTTGGGGTGCCTGAGCATTGCGTGACCCGTCACTACATCACCGGGGTCACATACAGCCTTGCAGGTGCAGGGGGGCTGTTAACATCTTGCTTCCCACCCCCTTCACCTCAATTGCCCAGGTCAATTGTGGTGTACACCTCTCATTGGCACTACTCCATCTGTGCCGGCACTACTACATCTGTGCCATGGTTGGGAGGACACCAAAGGTGAGGGGTGCCTCAGCTGGGCGTACTCCTCGTGGCGGGCGTGGTTGGGGACGTGGCCGTGGTGACCAGGGAGTAGGGGGACTCCAGGGTGTCCAGGGCGGCCACAGAGGGGGAAGAGGCAGGGGTACGCCACTTGAGCACAATGTTGTGCCATGTGTTGGTGCAGTCATGCCACCACCCCCTGTGGTTCCGGGGGATGCAGCTTCTGCATCTGGCACTGGCGCCCGTGTGACCCGGCAGTCCGTTCCATCGACTGCCACGGGCCCAAGGGTAGTGGTAGCTGCAGGTGCAGCTGTGGACACCGCCACACAGGCTCAGGGTTTGCCAGCACAGGCTGCGTTGGCACTTGAGGTGCCCTTGGTAGATTTCCAACAGGCCAGGAGGGAAACCATAGGGGCAGGCAGGGCTGCTCATACCAAGACACGTGTCTCTGGGGCAGTTATGTCATCTGCTGCCCCGAACAGCCGGGTGTTGGCAAGTGCAGGGGCAGATGCACCCAACAACACCCCGGTTGTGAGTCTGCCAACCAGGACCATTGCGGTCAATGACCCTGCCACAGCTGATGTTGCTGCGCAGGGTCCATTAGAGGGCACCCAGATGCCACTGACACAAGGCAGGCCTTTGGTCGTCCCTCCACCTGCCACTCCCTTGGCTCAATCCACCAAACTCACTGGCCATACTGGTCAGGGCGGCATTAGCCAGCCAGGGTCTGCGCCACAGTCCAAGAAGAGGAAGGTTACACCTGCAGCACAGGCTGGGACCCCACACACAGCCACGACCTCCTGCACGTCGAGGAAGAAGCCTTTCTGCAAGCAGGAACTGGACTTCCTTGTGGGCTACGTGCGTGGCCACAGCCGTGACATGCTAGTGGGTGCCAATAGTCAGACTACGGCTGCCCAACGTGACACCCACTGGTAGCATGTTGCGGAACATGTCAGTTTATTCGGCCATGAGGTGCGCTCGGCACAAGAGTGCAAAAAGCGTTGGAATGACATCAAACGCAGCACTAAGGCTAAGCGTGCCTGTAATTACAACTTGACTCTGGTGACTGGCGGTGGGCCTGCACCAGAGCAGGAGGACCTAAATTTGTCGAAGGAGTGGGAGAGATGCTGGACTTTGATGCCCAGTCCAGTGAGTGTTGATGTGTGTTTGTTGAGGACGTGTGTGTTTCACTTGTGTGATGTGTTGTGCATGATTGTCACTACATGTGACGTGTACATGGTTCTGATGTGTAAGTAATGCAATGCTTCCATGATGCATGTCTGCTCTGCTGGATGGTGGACACGTGGAGCAGACGGGGACTGTCCGCATCACCACTATTGCACCGTACTGACATGCTGGTTACAAGTATGCCCCTCCAGTCCATGTTCCAGCTCACAGGCCCTTCTGCATGTGGCGTGGGGTGACCTTCCTCTCAGCCCAGGCACAATGTCATTGCATGACTGACGTGCATGTCTCCTCTGCCTGCGTGCGGGGACTCCATGTAGGCATGCTCCCTTGCCCCTCCTCCGCCACTCTGCAACCCAGTTCCAACTTTGCACTGGTCTGCTTCAATCTTGCCAATGTGTACTTTCCTGTTCATGTGTCCTGTGTAGATGCTAACTTCCAGCGTACAATCTGCCAGACATATGCCGTGTGGTACAGCCTTAGTACTTGATGCAGGGTATCTCACTTGTACTGTGCATAGGTCAGATGTCCCGCAGGGACATGAGTGCCCATTCATGCTCCATGTGCATTGCACGCATGCCCCTATGTGTCCTTGACTGGATGATCACTGTAATACAAGTCCTGGGTGACATACATTGCATGGCATCTCATCAGCCTTCCCATGTCAACTGTGGGTCAGTACTGCGTTGCACACATGTTTAGGGTCTGACAATCTGTGTGGCTCACAGGCCTCAGCCTGTTCAATGGCCAATGACTCTGTCCAACTGTTGTTGTGTCTTCTTCACACGTGGGCGGCCTCCATAGTTTTCATCATGTGTCCTGCTTACTGTCCCATCATCATTTGCAGTGTTGTCACTTGAATCACATTAAGCTGTTGATGCCAGTCAACACTTCCTGTCAATACACAGGTGTATGGTCAGCCTTTTTATACCATGCTAGGCATCCGTGCTTTTGTACTGGGGTGGAGGGGTGCTTGGCTTCTAGATATGGCACACATTGAATGTACAATGCACGTGATGCCTGAATTTGACCTTGCACTGCCTTCACATTTCCTGACACACACCATGGAGTCCTTGTACATGTAGGTAGTGAGTGGCGTATACATTTTCTGCACTGCATAGACCCACTTCCATGGAAACTGCCACCTTTCAACAGGTCTGATCACAGAAGCAATTCAAAGTTGACCCAGCATGCATGCCAGGTTATATGTTGTGTGTCACATGTCTGCCTGATACGTTTGTTGTCTGTGTGTGTGTGTGTTGTGTGCTTCTGACATGTGTAGTGACCTTTTTTCTCTCTATTTTTCAGGTGATGACGCAATGGAGGTGGAGGATGGTGTTGTCATGCCAGACACAGGGTTGTTACCACTACATCAACCCGGCACAAGTGGGGGTTGTGGGGTGGTAGGCCACGAAAACCCCCAAGTGCTACAGTCCATCTTGTCACTGGCTGCCTATGAGTCCAGCCTTGATGAGGACTCTGACGTTCATGTTGAGTTGGATGAGCATCAAGTCCATGTGTCAGGGGTGAGTGATTCTGATGTGGACACTTCTCTTTCTGCGACACCTGCACTGAGGGATCAGACAGTCTTGGTTCCTCTGCCCGTGGTGGATCGGGACGCAGGGTCACCCTCCACACCAGTCACTGATGTGCCTGGGACATCACGTCGACGGGGGCATGTAGTCGTGCAGCAGCGGATGGTGCCAACAGAGCGAGGACCCCCGGTCCTTGGGTCCCGCAGGGGTCAAGCCCGGCAATGCGGTCGCCGAGCGCAACCGCAGTATACTGAGTGGGAGCAAGACATGACTGCCAATTCAGAACGGCAGGGGGCAGTAATGGAGAACATCGCTGAGAGCATGGAGTGTGTGGTCCGATCTGTGCTCCCCCTGCTAGGCAGGTGCTTCTCCAGCAGCAGGCGGCACGGTCCACGGCCCGCTCGCTCAGGCCTGGCATGGCGGCCTCAGACAGGGCACTCCAGGCTGAAATGTCTCTGCGTCAAGCAATTGCTGCTCACGCAGAGGCGCACATGGATGCCCTGAGGGAGGAGAATGCTTCCCTCAAATCCACTCTGGGTGTCCTTATGATGTCCCAGAGGCAGCGGGCAGAGGAGAGGTTTGCACAGCTTGAACGTACCATCTCGGCTGAGCTACAGGCTTGCCGGGAGGTGCAGCGGTTGTCCAGCCAGGCCTTTCAGGAGGAACTCCGTGTTACACGTGCTACCTTGCAAGAGGAAGCACGTGTATCACGTGTGGTTCTGCATGCAGACCTACGTCACATCGCCACACAGAACCAGGCTCACCCGTCCGGCAGACTTGCTGCCGACGAGGGGCAAGCTACGGCTAGGCGTGGCCAGGCTACTGTGCCACGTCCTCCTTTCCAGGATGAGCCAGACTCGAACGACCATCTATCTCCACATAGGTCGGGCTGTGCAGGCGTTGAGCCCATGGAGGGTTTTTTTTTGGCTCAGCATCATCGCATGTGGGTGTTGAGCAGCACCCTGTACCTCCCCCCTCCTGGGTGCCTCCCCTCCCCCCGAGGTCGTATGTGGCCATTTTTGATTTTTCTTTTAGTTTAGTTAGTTAAGTTTCTGTTTGATAGTTAGTTTAATTAGGTAATGTAGGTTTTTCATAGTTAGTGTAATTAGTTAATATAGTTTAAAATTGCTTGTCTATTGTGCTTTCATATGACGGTACGGTGCTTTGTGGCTTTTGAAGGCATCCACTGTCTGTTCCAGCTGGGCCCTTCAGGCTTGTCTTGTGTATGTGTTTGCTGCTTGGGGTCCTTGACTCACATATGCCACTCCTGCCTCCCTTATCCATGGGCTTGCAAGGATGGTTCGGTGTGACAACCTATTACACAAGGGGTTTGGGCTGTCATATCTGTGGCATGTCTGGTGCGGTGTTATTGTCCACTGTTCAGCTTTTGCTAGATGGGGTGTTTCATGATTAATGTGTACATTCATTGCTATGCATTGTGTAGTATGTTTCTTATCTTTACTCTACATGTGCTTGTTGCAATTCATGCTGTAGATAGTGTGTTCCACACTTTGGATGTGAAAGACGGACTGATGGTGTGATTTTTGATGTAAGTCTCAGACATGGTCCAGTAATGAGATGCCTGAAGACACACACACAGATGACTTTAAAGCATTAATCATGTGTTTCATGCCCTTTCTGCAGGGGGGTGAGCCTCCAGAGCACCTTTGCCAGCAGACATGGACCATTGGACATCTGAATTCTGGACACGTTTGTTGGTGCCCACATGCACATGTGTGCACAAGCAGAGGCACAGGGATTGCAGACCTACATCCTAGAACTGCTGACATGTTCCAAGGACCTCCAGGCAAGGTGAGCAGCACAGGGGGGCCACAACACAGCAAAGCTTGCACAGGCGAGTTGCACATGCAGGCTTAGTTACAGCACTGAGGGTGAGCTTGGACGAATATTGGTGTTGAAGCACACAATGCAGCTCAGATGTGTTGTGGACTGATGGCTGTTGATTGTAAGGTTGTCTGGGACACCTGCAGGGGCAGTGGCACATACCCTCCGGTACACCAAGGTCCATTGAGGCACTTGTATCAACAATGTAGCCTTCCGAGACATGGAAAGGGGCAGCTCACAGGGACATACAGCAAGGGACATACTTGGGTGCAGTGCATTTCATTTCCATGTACATGTTGATACATGCACTGCCTACATTGTTTCGGACATGGTGGAACACAACTTGTTCTGAAGTCATGCCTTGCTATATGGGTCTGTCTGCTTACCCAGGGAACATTGCATGTTGTGTGAATTGTGACAAATTGGTGTTCCATTTGCCATGCACCCACCGGTGGCTGACTTACTGCATTGACTGTGTATGACCCATCACATGGGGTAATGTTATATATGAGTATGAAGCATCTACACCAGATTGTCTGTTTATAGAGTAGTTTGTTGCTATGGGGCATGTTTGGTGGTGTGTTTTTGTGTTATGGGCACGGACAGATTATTAACTGTGGCTCTCTTTGCAGCATTGCGGTGCTCCTGTAACCGAACCTGAGAGTGCGCAGGCAGGAGGCCAGCACTCAAAACCATAGCTAAGTGTCTTGTTGTTTTTCTTTCAAACTGCTCTGCATAGGCTTGCAGGGGGGTGCACTAATGCATGGATGAATGTGTAATTCAATTTGGTATGTTTGTTTTCCCCTAATCACCTGGAGTCCTATCCAATGTTAAAACCTGTATCCTCTACCCATTGTTCCTGCTTCCCGTACCTATCCAAGCAATGTTCCCTAATCCTCTTTCCCCTCTGGGGTTGCGGATGCCTGTGTAAGCCCCAAACTTGCAGGCGCCAAAACCCTAGAGGAGGTGGTTGGTTTGTGCCACTCCTAAGCCTGGACTACAGAAGGCCATGACAATGATGTCCAAGTTTGTTCGGATTGTGTATGTGTTCATGCAGGTAGTACATTTTCGTGCATTCCCTACTTTCATGTGTCATTCCTCCTCCCCTCTCCTGCCACTCATTCCAGTTATCCAGTGTGCCAACACCTGTCCCAACTGCATATCCCTGACCCTCCTTCCCCACCAGGGTCTCGGAGGCCTTTGTGAATTTGACCTTGAAGGCACCCGGGACACGGTGGGGGTGGTTGTTTCCTGCCACTCCTGCGCCTGTACACGGGACCTGTGACAGTACACACCCGTTCATGGTGAATCATTCTATGTTATGTACCACACATGGTTCACATCCTGTTGTGACATTGTTTTACTGTGCTACCTTGGTTGTTACATCATTGTGGTAGTACTTGGCCTTTGTGAGGTACTGCTACTTCGAGTCATCTACTGGAGGGTATTCTGGTTCGTTTTTCTGGCTTGGATTTTGTGATTTTGCAAAATGGTCATTTGTGAGGGAGGGGGTGTGGTTTGTTGTTGATAGTTGCCTTGCCCTGCAGTGTGATGGGAACCCTGACATTGTAATTGTGGTATCCTATGTACATGTTGTGTTCTAATGATCAATGCCTGTTCATGTGTTGTGTTTTCCTTTCAGGTTTGAGGGGATAGTTGTGGTTTGACATGCTGGGGTGTACACATGGTGAATGTTCACATGTGATGTGTAGAGGACACTGATGGTCACTTGATTGCACATGCATATGTTGTGTGCATGTCCTTACTGACCCACACACTTGCACTATATGCACTACATGTATAACCACCCTTGCATATCCACGTGTACACTCTGTTTGCCTTCTGGTGCCCACTGTGTCCCTGCAGCACATGTTCTATGACCAATTATGGATCCTGTACATGCCTAATTTGCTTTTTGATGTGGTCTGTCGCTTAGATGTGATGCTCAGGGTGTGCATCACACACAATGGCTGTTCACTGTGCTGTGCACTGAGCAGTGTGTTGCAGGAGTTGGACACAGCACACAGAATCTGCAGTGTTGATTTTGCAATGCACAATGTGCATGTAGACAGGAATTCATTGTTATGTTACGTCTACAACTTTTGTAATGCATTTGGGAATTATTTATTTTGGGTGGGAGGTTGTTGGTCAGTCATTTCATCTGATTCCATGTCAGGCATCATTGTCTGACGCCACTGTACATTTTTGATATGGCAATGTGTACCTTCTTGGTACTGTGTTGGTGTATGGGTATTGCTTGCCATGTCATGTTTTGGTTTGGGAGGGTTTGAGTGACATAACAGTGATGGTCATGGCCTGTTTTGCATGTGTGTGTGATTCACACCTTGCATGTCAGGGTCATCCGCTTCTCAAAGCAACTAGCTGGGGGTAGATCTTTCTCCGGGGCAGGGGCCTCCCTCTGGAACAGCCTTCCTGCCACACTGGAACTTGAGGAGAACCATCTCTGGTTCCGGAAGCACCTCAAGACCTTCCTCTTTGCTTCTGCTTTCTCTCTCCCTCTCCCTTGTAAAATTCTTCACTGGAACTGCACTGGATCTGCAACTGGGCCACTCTCACCGACCTCGGTCCCTGGCCCAGCCACTCTCCACTTGCACTGCCTCCCTGGCAACCCCTGCACTGCGGGACTGTCTCTCTATCCCTACAGCCCCCCCTTCCCAGCACTTGTCTGCACTTACCTTTGCAGTTGCCACCAGCTGGCCTATTTATTGGTTTTTTAGTCTACTTAGCCTGTACTGCACTCCCCCCCTCCCCTTCCCCTTGCACTTTTACCTTCCCCCTACCCCTGTACTTGCACAATCTAAATGACACCTGGCCTAGTAGTATCGTTGTCTGTCTTCATGTGTTCCCCCCTCCCTGCCTCGTCGCACCTTGAAATACTTGTGTATAGGCACGTTACAAATGCCATATCATGTCATGTCATATGTGTGCCTTTTGGTCACACAGGATAGCTTGTGTTTAAGTAGCTAGGGATGCAGACAATGTGGCACTTCCATGGCAACTATCTCAGGGTGGTAGGGTTGTGACAGTTGACTGTCTCTTTGTCATCATCGATTGACACCTGGTATGTGCCAGGCCAGTGTGCACTCCGCAGGGGTGGGAGTTTAGGTGAAAAATGTGGCCACAAGCTGGGTCCGGGCTTCCTCGCCACGTGCCCTGTCCCCTCCCATGGGCAGCACCTGTGCCTGTGGTTGGGGATGTGGGGGCACCACCATGTCCACCGGTACGCCCTGCCGTGTTGCAACATTGTACAGGACACATGCTGCCACAATGATCCTACACACTACTGGGGGTGCATAGAGTAGCTGCCCGCCAGAGCAGTCAAGGGAGCGGAAACGTGACTTGAGCACTCCGAATGTGCGCTCCACTATGGCCCTGGTTGCAATATGGGCAGCGTTGTATCTTACCTGGGGTGGTGTGGTGGGGTTCCGGATTGACGTCATCATGTGGTTGCTCAGAGGGTAGGCACTGTCCCCTGGGGAGGTGTAAATGGTTGTGATTATTGGGGTTTGTGTATTTGTGTGTGTGTGTGTGACATGCATGCATGTGCAAGGACATTTGTACTCACCTAGGAGCCATGTGTCGCCATGCTGCCCAGCTTCAAGGGACCGGCTCAGGGCAGACATTCTGTATATGAAACTGTTATGGGTGGAGCCAGGGTAGTTTGCATAGACAGAGGTGATAATTCCCTTTGCATCGCATACCACCTGTACACTGATGGAATGCCAGTGCTTGCAGTTTCGGTAGATGTGCTCAGTGGCCCTAGGTGGACGTAGGGCCACATGGGTGTAATCTATGGCACCGAGCACTTTGGGGAAGTGTGCCACCCTGAAAAAATCCAGGACAACGGCCTGTATTTCTTCGGGTGTTCTGGGCATGTATATGTGCCTGTGGACTGAGGGGTGCGCTGTCATGATTGCCAGTACCAGGTGTAGGCAGCGTGACTGCGTGGCCTGTGAGACCCCCCCACTATGGCAGTAGTCTGCTGGAATGACCCAGTGGCCAAGAAATGCAGAACATTGAGCACCTTCTCCAAGGGGCTGAATGCTTGGGAGCAAAGGGTGGGGGATGTAAGGTCATCTTCCCACTTCCTGACCAGGTCTAGGATAATATGGGGTGGAAACCTATACCTGCCGTAGACCTGGTCGTCAGGCATCCCAAAAAGGCTTGTCCGTGGTGCGAAAATGCGTGCCCTGGCTATTCTCCTCCTCCTGCGGTGTCCCACGATCAGTGCTGCGACAAATGGGGCATTCATCGTAGCTGTATATACGTGTTTGTTGTTTGCGCGCACTTTTATACTGTACGTGGGGAGGCTTCCGCCTGCCTTCATGTGGCGGACGCGTTGACGCCTGTGTGCGTCTTTTGCCATGCGCGGGTTTCCCATATTCAAATCCATGAATATAGGTTGTTCGCGTGCCTTTGGGCGTTCCGTGTAGTTCCCTGCAGTACTTCCCCAGTTACGCCTTCTTTTTCACGCGTTATTCCCCATTCTGCGTGTTATGCCCACTGTTCCGCGCACTTTGGTTGTGTGCGCCGCGCTATGTGCGCTTTTGCTGTGCGCGTAGCGCACACCGTGTGTGCCCGCGTGTGCCATGGCAGGATTTGGCGCACGGACAGCAGGAAACACGTGCAGCGTCTTCCTTGAATCACACGCGTGCGCGTGCGCTGGGTTTCTCACACTTGCACCACCTTGCGCCTGCTTGTGCTGGGATTTTCAGCGCACGTTTGCACCATGAATCGACCCCATGGTGTTTTCTACTTCTATCATAGCTAAATCTGCCTCATTTATTATTAGTGGTTCTCCCAGTGGTTCTTGGCTTCCTGTTACAGAAGGTTGACTACTGTCAGGAGTGTCCTTATCTAGTTGGGCTTGGAGTTCTTCTTCGTGTTGCTGTTCATTGTGCAACATTGTTTTGTACTGTGTAAAGTTTACATCAGTTATAGTGCTTTCATTTGCTTTGAAAGCATCCTCATATGAGTCATAGTTATTTAGTAATTGTTCTTCTTTTCTCAATGGTTTGAAGAGTTGTAGCAGGGACATGTAATATACTTCTTTATGTTGAGGAGTCTTTAATGACAATTTGATATGATTAAGTCAATTTGGTTAAGTGAGTTTAAATAAGCTGCCTTCACAGTTTGTCACTCTATATTTACCTTTTTGTTTTCATCAGGTTTCATATTATTTTTGTATGTGTAGTTTTGGGCTATGTGGTATAGACATATGTTTTCCACAGTATTACTTCTGTTTGGTTAGTATGTGTCCAATACATTGTTTTTTAAAATGTCTTGGCTGTTGGGATCATGTTTGGCTATTGTTTCTATATTTTCATATGATTTTAGAACTCTTTTTCTAGATTTAGCTGGACCAAGACTTAGCCATACTATATTTTCAGATTTACCATACAATGCAGTATCAGTTAAACGATCAGCTGCTTCATATGATCCACATTCTCTATGGGTGAGCATTTTTATGCCCAAGCTGTATAATTTCTGAGATACTGTTTTATCTGATGACAGGTCATTCCAGGGGTCTTGGAGCTCTGTCTTTTCTGCTTTAGTTAAGTATGCTGTGACATATCATGCAACTGCAGTAGAATTGTCTGCAATGTACTGCACATCTATGTTTGCATTCCATAAGTGGGCAATGATTGAATTATAATCATTGATATATTTTTCTTCTTCTTTTCTTTTTATGTAATATGCATTTTTAGGTGACTTACCTTTAACACTATGTCTAACTGAAGACATGAGGTTGTTCACTTGACCTGTATTTGTAACTGGTCTAGGGAAACCAAATCGGCATTTGGTGTAGTATTTCCCTTTGTTTTTGTATTTGCGACGACAATATTTTCCACATTTGTGTCTTTGAAATTGTAAAATGTGTGCATGAAGATCACTATTTGTGGCTTCTGATGGAATTTCACAAGTGACATATTTTTCAATAAACTGTAAAACAGCAGCATCACTGTCTTGACCAAATTTAGGAGCATCTTTAATCCATAAAAGCATGTGGATATGTGGTGCTCCTCTGGCTTGGTATTCTTTTCTCCAAAAGAAGTGTTGCACTTCTCCAAGGGGAGGAACAGTTTTATTACAAATAAAATGTAGCATAGCAATGAAGCGATGGTGAAAATATCTTGAAACATTAACAGGATCCAAAGAACAAAGTTCTCCAGGTGTTAGTACATCTACGTTTGTTTTGTTTTTATTTGGTATGCGTAAGAAATCATGTAAATCTTCCCATGCATATTCTGCACAACTTAATGTAACAAACCAAGTGGGTGGGCCAAGGTTTCTGATCATACAACGTACATCTCCATGACGTCGAAACCAGTACTCTTTAGTACCAAGCATATTTGCTAATAGATTTGTAATATTTGATTGTAAAACCTCATCCTTTTGTTGCACTTTTTCTAATAATTGTGTAGCTGTCATATTTTGAAAGTGTGATCCTGATTTTAATATGTATGCAACTCTGTAACATACAGTTGCTAGTTCACTTTCAAAGAGTAGGTGGAATATGTATTCCACATTTTGTCTAAATCTGGGATCTTCAGAATACATCCGTAATGAGCGGTATTCTGAAACTGATATTTGAATAGGTCTATCATCATACCTTCCTCCTTTGCCAGTAGGAAAGAGTAGAGGAAAAGCACGTGCTTCTATACTTTTTTCCCATATGCTGATTGGCTATCCTTTTGTTTGACGCATTTGGTAAGCTTCCAGTACATCTTCTACTGTGTCATTACAGTGCAAAGGATGAATTGTATAATGGTCTAAAGTATTTGATATTGTAGCAGGACCTAGTAGCTCAAATTGACCAGCTTCTTGTGTTTCTTGAATTATTTCAGTTGTATCTTTCAAGTTTTCTTCAATATTAATTTCTTTGTAATATTCATTATTCTCTTTAAGATATTGGAAGGCTTGTCTAACTTTATATAAATCTACCAGCTGTTGACATATTTTTTTGTCTTTTGTAGGTACTCCATTTACTAAGATAATTAAAGATTGCTGCATTGGATGTTGCACTCCTAGAATATGCACATTTTCTTTTAGATCTAATGGTAAATAAACTACTTTTCCACAAATGCCTTTTACCAATACAGAGGGAGGTAATTATGCTGTTTTTGGTTGAAGGCGTATTATTGCTTGAAATGGGTGAACTGTTGGAATTATGATGCTCTCATATAAATTAAGTTGTTGAAGGGGTTTTGGTACTGGGTATAATTCTAAATTACTTGTGATAGCACGTGAAGGAGTTTGGTTGTTGTCAAGTTTTGTAGTGCAGTAACTGCAAAGTATTAAGGGCTCAGTTATTTCATATTTGTTTTCTGCTACAAGGTAGAGAGCTAATTCAAACCATTTAGAATATTCATTGTCTTCTATTAGGTATGATAGGTCTACAGTATTTGTGTTACTTTTATAAAAAGTTCTACGGCAACATACACATCCATGGTTTGGTACTTCAGTTGATGTACTTTTAAATTTTAGTATTTCTTTTTTGTATGTGTTTAGCAAAAGGTTGCCATGTGTAGAATTGTTGCTTAATTGGTTTAAAGCTATTTCATTCTGTAAATGGCTTTCACTTCCAACATATTTTTTCTGGATATAGTGAATTTCTTCAAGTAGGTCTTTTGCTGTACCATGTAGAAGGATGCTATTTAACTTTGCTAGTGCTAAAGCAGGACTTTTAGCATAGGACAGTTTATAGACTAGATTTCTTATAGTTGAATGATGTGTTGATATCCTTTTGAGATCATGGAAAGTGGTTTACAAGTAGGTCCTGTAATGCAGGCCAATGAATGTCCTTGTAGTCCTGTTTACTTGCGCACTGGACAGGTATCCATATTTTACAGTAATTTAATTTTGATTTTGTCGTTGCTTTTTACATATTTATTGAGGAATTGGCGTAAAGATTTGAAACATTGTTTGGGAATGTTACACATTGACGTGCATGGCCATTTGTACACTAGACTTTCTGATTCAGTTGAATGGAGGGGTAATTCTAAGTTTTCAGGGGATATTTGTGTAAGGAGTACTTCTTGTTCCATTATGGTATTATTCATTTTCATAACCTCAACCACTGCTATGTATGGCAATTGTATTTGTTTGCTTTTGTTTGTATGCTTCTTCATTAAAATATGGTTCTGTGCTCGTAGTGTGATTCCATTCACCTCCGCAGATACTTAAGAAGTTCTTTCTGTTGACATTTTGCTTATTGAGAAGTCGTTTTTGTAATTTAATTAGTTTTGTTAGTGGTTTCATTTTGTTTAACAGTAAAATAAATAACTTTCTTTTGAGAAGAATTGCACTGTCCATCAACGCTTCTAAGATTAATTTCCTACGATAGGTTTTAAGCATTGAACCTGATTTCTCTCCTGTTTTTATAAGATTTTGAAGGACTTTGTGATGGTACATTTTGGCTAAAATACTTTTCTTGGTATGCTTACTTTGCACTATATTAAAATTTGAAGAAGTAGTTTTATCTGTAGTGATAGCTGATTTTCTGTTAATTGTTTTTTGGTTTGTTTTACATTTTGATAGAGGAGGCAAAGTTTTTTTACTTGAAACTTCTTGTGTTTCACTAAATGACTGTATTAGCTGTTTTGTTTCAAGTTTTTTTTTTTACAAATTCTGCTAGAGATGGATGCTTATGTTGGACACTTCATTTTCATTTGCTCTACTTTTGCGTTGCTTTCTACGGACTTGACTTTTGGTAGGAATTATTTAGGGTCTGTTGAAATAAATAAAGAAGATATGGGTTGGGATGTTATGGAATGTATGTGTGCTGTGTGCATCAGTGTTTGAGTAAGATGATAAAGATGTATGTAATGGTGTGTGATTGTGCATTGGGAACTACAACTAGTAGGGATAGGTATTCTTGAATTTATGTGTTACTAAACTGGGGTTCAGATGACAAAAAAAAGTAAGCTAGTGGTGTGGAAAAGTACAAATAGTAAATCTAAGGTATACAATTAAAACAGTTCTTTGTTCTATAATATGAAAATTGTAGCGGTTCAGTTGGGTAATTTGTGTGTACAAAAATAGGAATTTGTGGGCCATTCTGGCTGTAAATCGCTGTTTAAGACATGGAGATTTTTGGACTAAATGGTACACAATCTCTATTTTTAGGCACCAAAATAGCTTGTATTTACGTTATAGAATGCTTGAATAATAATACAAATATTATGGTGATATTCTCCTTACTTTTTTTCTTAAATTAACAGGTAACTTCTTAGTTCTTCTTTGTTCTTCGAATTCGGCTGCTTCTTTTCAGGAGACTGGTCTTCACTGCAATTGTAAAAGCTTCAAATTAGTAACTTTGTTTGTATATATCGCTGTTTTAATTCAGATATTGATTTTTTTAATTGAAATCCTCAGTGCCTTCTTTAAAACCATTAAACACATTTATTTACATTAGATACATTGCATCAGTTCAGTGCATATGATATGTTCTTAATGAACACATTGTATTGAATGACTAACTGTAGCAAAAAAAAATATCTTTACTATGTCTTGTGAAATTTATAATATACCAGTGAATACCACTATTTCTGTAAGTAAGCTGTTCTAGGTAATAGCGCCTCAATGTCTTGTCTAAATTAAAGTAATTTAGTAAATAAATAAATAAAAACAAAAAATATGACATTGTATACGTATTTTTTTAAAGATTTAAACATAGATTGTGCTTGCATGCAATTCTTTTTCAATATATGTAGTCTATATATTTCATTTAAAAAATGTTAGTTTAACATGATTTGAGTGTGTGTGTATAAAGAAAGTAAATAGTATAAAGGTTTATAAGTGATAGTTGATTTTAGGAAATTGAAAAAAACACAGTAAATTAATTTTACAGATTACACAAGCTAAAAGTCTGTTTGAAAATGTGTACTGTACAGAAAATATGCATACCTGAAGTTTGTGTTCATGCATATGGACATGCATGGAGCTGCAAGTAGAAATCTTGGAGACTTGTAAAGTATTTCTTGTAGATGGTGCTTGCCAAGGATATGACACTTGTATTCAGAGAGATTCACAGTACATTTGCAGTGCTGATCTATGTTGATGCAGTTAAATGTAGAGGTCTTGAATGTGATTGGTGCATGGTCATGTGATTTCTTTGCTACATCCAATGAGGGAATGGCAGAGAGAGTGAAGTAGAAATGGTAGAAGGGCTGTTCGTGTTACGATATGTCCACGGACATGGCGTAGTTTGCGGACATCAGGAGTTACATCCGGGGATTTTTGGGTTCAGAAGTCATGCAAATGAGAATAAGCACTGAAAGGGATTGTCAGGAAAGTTTAGTGGGTTTGTTGTGCCAGGAGAGAGTTTCTCAGATACTCTTTTTGCTGAGAGATCAAAAGATAGCTATGGCAGTGTGCTTCAGAAAACAGATAGTTTGGATTTTGGGAGATTCGTGGATACATTGGTTGAAGGTGCATGCAGAAAGCTGTGGAGTAGCTGTAGATCTTGAATTCCCACATGTGGGCGTACACTGGCATGGAGTACATGGAATTAAGTGGTTGGACTTGCTACCTCTCTGTGCTACTTTGGAGACAGAGCAACATCCAGACATAATTGTAATTCATTGTGGAGGGAACAGTTTAGGACATGTGGCTGGAATTTTTTGCAATTTGCTATGAAAGAAGGTCTTGGGAAGGTTATGGACTTGTTTCCTAATTCTCAAGTGATATTTTTACAGATTGCGCAGAGACAAATGTGGCTTCGTTCTTCTTCATTTGGTCCACAAGTGGAAAAAGCAAGGCGCAATGTTAATAAGGCTGTTTGTGCCTTTCTAAGAGATTCTGTTTCATAGTACATACATTTTTCTCAGAGATGGAGTCCATCTTACTTATCCTGGCAATCAGATTTTTCTGAGAAATGTACAAAATGCATTGCGACCTTTTTTGGAATTACAACAACCATTTTGAAGTAGGTGTTAAGCATTTATAATTTTTGACTTACAAACACCTCCCAAAGGCTCTTTTCAGAGCCACCACTTCGTCCCAGAGAAAATTGCAATGTTTGTGATGGGGTAGCATCCCAATTTTTTAAATGTTCGCAAACTGTCCCCGGACTTCTAAAAAATACAAAGGGCCCTGCTTGATTTATTTTCACTTCTATTTTTTAACTGTAAAAGGCGGCTCTGAAAAGAGCCTTATTTTTTTTTTTATTTTTGATATTTTGTATTTTTTTGGTTTTTTATACATGTCACACTAGGAGAGGAGGGGAAAGGAAGGTAAAGGGGGGACACCAACCACAGGGATAAGAAAGGGCGAGCTGAGAGAGGAAGATGTAGAGTGGGTTTTATTTGGGTAGTGAGCAGATCTTCTCGTCCTCTGAGACAATAGTCTCAAAAGCACTACGAAGTCGCTCCCCCCTGCAGAGTACTGTGTCATAGTACATACATACAAATGTGACCCTCGAAAGGTAAGGGTCATCAGCATTCTGTATGGCCTGTGAGGCAGCTTGAGGAAGACGCTGTCCCACAGAGGTGGTCCTTGTGGTGACAGGATCAGAAACAGAGGATTAAGTAGAGGAAATCAACCTGCTACGTTCTTCGCAAGGTACAACCCTGCGAATAGCCCCAGAGTGAAATGACCTCAGGTGTCGCTTCATAGTAGTGGTCCCAAAGCTGTACTTACCGTGCTTCCCACAACTGAGTATCATTTTGCACTCATTGCAGGTAACACGGTTTGCACGAGCCTTAGGAACATTCCCATGAATGGTAAATAACCGCCACACCCAAGACTCACGCCTAGTGCGGTTAGTAGGGTTTTCCTCTATCTCATTCTCATCATCCTCTTCTTCCTCCTCTGCATCCTCACTCCTGTTCCCCTCTTCAGGCCCTTGGTGAGGTAGTGGTGGTGGAGGGGGTGGGGCTGGGGGTGGTGCTAAAGCAGGTGCTGCACCAGGTGGCAGTTCAGCAGCCAGGGATGCCATCTCCATGATGGTGTATTCTGCAGGTGGCAGCAAAAATCGCTGTGTTTCGAAGAATAGCCAGAAACACAATGAGAATAAGCTCTAGGGCGTGGTCTTTTATAGGGGTGCTTGTGCGCAGTCCGCGTACATGCGTGCTGTCCGCCGACAGATCGAACACAAAAAAAGTTTGAAAAGTTTCAAAAGGTATGTAGAAACTCAGGATTACTATGTGGGACTTGTGCCATGGTGAGATTTTATTGAAAAATATTATGGATTAATTGAAAATATACTTTTAATTTGTCCGCATTCAGAACACGCGATCAGCGTGGGCGCGGTCATATGATCCGTTCGTGAACAAGTTTGCGAAGGAAGCGCATGTCCGCAGGACACCAAATGCACAGAGATTGGCTAGCGCATGCGCGTTGATGTTCTACGGACACTGTTCTGGTCCTGAACTAATTAAAATTGCGTCACACGTGAAACGAACAGTTTAAATTTGCTAGCGAACAGTAAGGACAGATATCGTGTTCTTCAGGACACGTTCAATTTCAGGACACCAATTGTGTTCTTAGAACATTTTCAACTTGCTAGCGAACAGTACGGACAGGTACAGTGTTCTTTAAGGCACCTCCATTTTCGTTTAATTACGAACTAATCAGGACACCGCGTGTGTTCTTAGAACAGTTTGAACTTGCTAGCGAACACTACGGACAGATATAGTGTTCTTTAGGACACTTTAATTTTTTTTTTTACGGACATTTCAGGACACCGCGCGTGTTCTTAGAATAGTTTCATCTTGCTAGCGAACAGTACGAACAGATAAAATGTTCTTCAGGACACCTCCATTTTTGTTTATTTACGAACATTTCAGAACACCTGCGCTGTCCTAGGACACCTACATTGTTTTTTAAAACAAAAAAAAGAAACTATTTACAACGCAATATAAAAATTAAACTTTATTTAACATATATTAATAATTTATGACAGAGAAGGTGAGGCAGAAACAAAAACAGGCGAATTAGGGGTTTCATCATGATTGTTATTAGGTGAAGAAGGGATGGCTGTCTCATCAAAACATTTTGAGTTATGGAGAGGATTTGGGGATAATTGACTGGGATATGGTGAGGAGGGACAAGTACATGTGGGGCAATGGTACGAGATTTTTGGTTTAAAATGATCTTCCATAAAAGTTTTCAAATTATTAACATTAGTCAACAATAAATCATTTTTTTCTTCTATACTGTGAAAAGTGTGATCCATAACAGGTTTTTCTTCTGAAGTATTTTCTATTTTGTTATGCTCTGTACAAAATATATATATATATATATATGTTAAATGTATACAAAATAATAATAATTAAATGGTTTATATTATAAAGTGTTTACCATTCGTTTCACTATCTTGTGACATTTCTTCATGTGGGAAATGTTCCTCTAACCATAACAGTGTACTAGACATTTCTGTGAGAGAAAAAAAAATAAAATAATATATTTTTTTATCTAATACAGAAAGTTTATAAATATATGAATAAAATTAAGTACACTTACTATTTCAGGTAAGATATGTCCTATGTACTCAGTGGGTCTGCTCTTGTTCTCAATTCTGTCGTGTTTGTGAGGTAATTATGTTGGAAGCCAATTTATTTTCTTGTGGTATATTCCATTTTAGAACATAGTGCATTTAAATGAATGGTTAGTGTGTTGTATATATGGGTTACATTTCTTATGTATTAGTACATATAATGGGTTTGTGTGCTTTTTTTAAATTTGTTAAATGTACCCCCCCAGAGTTTTTAGGTAGTGGTACTGTTCTTCGAACATGTCCACGAACATTAATCGCGGACATCAAGTACAGTAGAAGAGATTCAGTCAGTTCCATATGATATGTATATAAAATGAAAGTCATTATTGTTAATTTGCACTACTAAAAACCTACGAAATTCAATGAAAAAACTTTGTTAAAGGGACATAATGGTTAAGTTGCGCTACTAAAAACTTATGAAATTCAGTGAAAAAACTTTGTCAAAGGGACGTTATGGTTCCAAGTAAAACCGAAAAAACCTTGAAATTCGCCAGTTATGGTAAGCTAAGCGACCATAACTCGCGCCACCACCGTGCACTGCTAAGACTAACACCCAGGACATCAAAGATGACATCACAAATGTATATGTTTCATATGATGTGACTGGACTCTAAGGGAATTACTGTAAGAACCTACTTGAAGGATACGTCTACAAATAAAATAACATTTTTAGTTTCTGACTGTTACTGAAGAAAACCATGTGGCCTATATATGTCAGCAAAAGAAAAAGAGTGAGCCAGACATGTGATGTCATCAGTGATGTCATCAATGACATTTGTGATGTCATCTTTGATGTCCTGGGTGTTAGTTTTAGCAGTGCACGGTGGTGGCGCGAGTTATGGTTGCTTAGCTTACCATAACTGGCGAATTTCAAGGGTTTTTTCGGTTTTACTTGGAACCATAACGTCCCTTTGACAAAGTTTTTTCACTGAATATATATATATATATATATATATATATATATATATATATATATATATTCAGTGAAAAAACTTGGTTAAAGGGATGTTATGGTTAAGTTGCACTACTAAAAACCTATCAAATTCAGTGAAAAAACATTGTTAAAGGGACATTATAGTTACTTTGCACTAATAACAACATGTCCATATTAGTGTTATTACAAGTAAAACCGAAAAAACCCAGACGTTTGCCAGTTATGGTAAGCTAAGCAACCATAACTCACGCCACCACGGTGCACTGCTAACACTAACACTATGACATCAAAGATGACATCACACATGTCAGTGATGACATCACTGATGACATCACATGTGTACTTACTTTTCATGAAAAGTCTTTACAAGGGATTCTTATTATAATGCTGGCAAAAAAGTGTCAGGGGTCATTGGGATAAATATCATGAGCTACGTAGTACCCTGAAAATGGAAATTGCATGTATATTGGCAAAGCCTGGCAAGTACATAGTTTGCACATGATACAAGTCATGTGTAGAAGATGGGCTTCATTACAGTCCTGGTGGTAACCCTGCCGGCGCTACCAATGGGTTGCCACCAGACTTGTAATGATTTACTGTCACCTGACTTCCAGGTGCCATTGACTCATTACGAGTCTGGCGGTTGGGAAGTCAGGCACCAGTAGAAATTTAAGTCCCCATTCCCATAGAGTCCCAGTTTGCCTACTCAGGACACTGCGCCTCAGCAGGCACAGACCTGTTAGGCACAGCTGCTCCGGCAGGCATACTCATAGTTTGCTGGTCCAGAATTAAGGGTGCTGGTGAGCTTAATGGCACCCTTGATTCCAGACCGGAAAACTTGAAATGAAGCCCAATGTCTTGAATTTGGAGTCAATCACTAAATATCTGATTACCTGTAATTCTAATTTATTGTTTTAAGTGGCAGTTCCTCCCCTTTTTTCTAAAAATAAAATAAAAATATATATATGTTGCTTTTTATTTTCATTCCCTTGCTTAGATCTTTCATTCATATGTGTTTTCATCCCCTATTCCATCGCCCTCTTTCTGACCCCCAAAAAGGTCCTTTTAAGGGTTGCCTTTTAAGTTACAAAAATAGATATAATTCAACAGACTGCACAAATATATTACAATATCTATTGTAATTTATGTAATGCAGTTTCGGTAATTCAAATTTCCCAATTGTTTGTTTATTTCTGCAGTTACTGTGTTAACAGGCACAGTAATTTAGCTGTTAATAAAAGCACTCCAGTCGATGCTCGTGTTAGGTTTCCACGTAAAATCCTGCAATTCATTGGTTGATGCTGTTGCTGCAGCTACATATAATAATATTTAAAAATATGCAACTTTGTGTATATAATTTAAAAAAAAACCTTGAAATGCAAGGAAAATACTTTAGTTGCAGGTAAGTTAAGGTGAGCAATACCTTGTAACAAAACCCTTGAAATTCAAGGAAAACACTTTAGTTGCAGGGACCTTAAGGTGAGAACGTAATGCAACAAAACCCCTGAAATTCAGCTAAAGCCACCTTAACTTCATGCCCCTGTTGCGCAGTCTATGACCAAAATGATGACATCACAGATCACATCAATGAAGACATCACTAAATACATGTTGTATGAGAACATTGATGAAATTACAAATCACATCACTGATGCCATCACTAGTGACAACATTAATTACACTACAAAAATAACTGGCCTTAAGCATGGCCTTCAGCCATAGTCAGTGTGCATGGATACATATATTTTAACACATGAATGGGTACTAGTCATGGCCTTCAGTTATGGACTGTGGTGACAACTTTCACCCATGTGCACTAAATATTTTTAAATTCTAACCGTCTAACAACCATAGATTTTGGCTATTACCAATGGTACAGCTTTCAACCATGTCCACTGTATATTATATATGTTGGTCAGGCACTAGCCATGGATATTAGCACAATACAGGCTTGTTGATCAGGCACTAGCCATGGATATTAGCACAATACAGGCTAGTGGCCACTATCTTTGGCTGTGCCCACTATATATTCTAACATATAAATGGGCCATTAGCCATGGCCCTTGACTTTGAACAGTTTGTACATCTTTTGGCTATGTCCACTGTATATTTTACAATAAGGAAATGCAATATGTGATGGCCTTTGACCGAGCCCACTGTGTATTATACAATAATAACCAGCCACTAGCTATGGCTTGGGTTTTCATCTATTTTGTCCTGGGTGTTAGTCTTAGCAGAGTGTGGTGGTGGCGCGAGTTATGGTTGCTTAGCTTGCCATTACTGGTGAATTTCTGGGGTGAGTACAGTATTTCTGGCACAACGTCCCTTTAACAAAGTTTGTTGACTGAATTTTATAGATTTTTATTAGTGCAACTTAACCATAATGTCCCTTAAATAAAGTTTTTTCACTGAATTTCATAGGTTTTTTTCTAGTACATACTTCATTTCCTAGACATTCTTTATATTATACTCACCCCCTAATGTAGCGGCAGTGCAAATGTCTGCAGACAGAAGGCAGCATTCACAAAGCTCAGCACAAGGGCGAACACAACCAACAAACAGACATACATAAAGCAACATTACTTTTATTTACTGCACCCAAATATAACTTCTTTTACAAATGATTACTTCAAAATGTATAAATTATGTTTTGCTTATAACACACTATAATGCAATGAACCAGGCATACACCATAACTGTACTCCTTATATTATCACTTCAATACAACTGTTCTTAGAGACTCACATACACAAATCGCTTATTCCAAAACAATCTCTCACCAAACAATAAGTACACTGTATCTCGTTCTTTATTTGTTAAGATTCATTATGTAAGCATTTTCTATAAGCATTTATTACTGTTTTATTTATTTTAACAGACATGGCAAACACACTTGAGTGGTTGGAAGACAACTTTCCAGCAGAAGAAATTAGTGATGATGACATCTCTAATGGTAAAAAATACATCTTTTAAATTGAATCAAATTATGTAATTTCTATAGACCTCAGTGAAATAATAATGTTTTGTTATCTCTGAGTCCACTGCGTTGTGGACTTTAGCAGGTACAATGGCCGTATGAGTAGAAAAGGATGCTAGGTAGGGTTCATGTTTATGAAGGAAATTGATGGAAGGGGAGGTCAGATGTGAACAAGACAGTGTGAATACCGGACAAGCCCAAATCAGGACAGAGGCAGAGAAATCCTCCCACACCTTACATAGGGTGATTACGCAAACCCAGTGCCTCACTTCGAGACAGAAATACCAACTAACCAATCCACTAACAATTTCCCCCTCTGCTTACACCTCTCAAACTCCAAACCATACACAACCACAAACCTAAAGCAAAATCAAACCGCACAAACTTCACTACATTGCAAAAACAAAACAAAAACACAAATAGACTCGCACAACAGTACAGGACGACTACCGGCCGCAAACACCGCAGGCTCAGCCAATGGACCCACCAGGCTGAGGCTGCCAACAGCACATCATTGCTCTCTTGCACTTGTCCAGCTTCCTCCCACTAGCTCACCCTCCCTTTCCCCTCTTTCAGAGCCGCCAGAGCACAAGGGGACCACTACAGTGGTGATAGTGTGCAGTACAAATGTCCTTTAACATTAATATTAACATTACATAGTTTACATGAAGAAACAACATCCCAATGTAATAAAGACAATCTCTACCCCAACTGTACATAATGAAATCATGATGTTGTCTGCAAAATTGATTAAACTTAGTAATGACTTTATGGAACTTTTAGATTATGTTAAAAATCAAGGTATTACAAATATTGATAACTACAGTATGTGTGGCCAGTGGCCATCTTGCCCCTGTCCCGCTTGTCCCCAGAAATCATCCCCATCAAATTCCCAAAATATAAATGAAAGAGGCTTTGATGAAACTTCACTCCCTTCCTCTCCTTGTCATTATTGTACAAAAATTACACATTCTCCCACGTATGTTTCCCATTCCTATACCCCACCCCATTTGTAAATAAATCTATGTTTTATACTATAAATATCTTTTATATTAATCTCTCATAATGTTTTTTTAAAGCCCCAAATTATAGTCCACGGACCACACAACTGTCCGGGGTGTCCGTTCACAAAATGCGGGTGTCCGCGGACTATGCACCGTGTCCAGACATATCCATTCTGCATGACACACTTAGCATGCCAGTTCTATGGACAGTCACCTGCATGTACCCTGCATCACCTGCCCTCCCTGTATGTCATCATGTGACTGCACCTGTGCGGCATGATGGACTGACCGCGGACAGTGTCCGTACTCCACAGACAGCTTAAAACTACTTGTGCTGCCTATGTAGGGTGTTTAAAGATGTAAGTTGACCCTTCCAGAGCTCCTAGAACCATTCTTAGTTGATCAGGCAACTTTTTACAACTTTCTAAAGCCTATTTTTGAATCAGTAGTCTGCAGACAGTTCCTCTGAAGGGACCCACCCATTACATGCATGCATTCTAAATCTGGCAGTCCAGGAGAGAGAGCATCAGCTTTGGAGATCTATTACGTAGTGCTGCAATCTTGCTAGAAATGACATCACTCATGGCCATTCCTCCTTCCCAGTCACCACTGCCACACCACCATTAGCAACTGGAGGGCCTGGAAAAAGGAACGGGCTTGAGGATGCAGAAGAGGATGAGGAGGAAGATGAAGACTAGGCAAGTGCCTACCTCCAGTGCTAAGAGTGAGTCCTGGGTGTGTGGTTTTTCACCACCGTTGGAGGTGTATCAAAGGCTCATGCATCAAAGGTTAGATGCACAGAGTGCAAAGTTGTACTCAGTCGCAGAAAACCTGAGCTGTACTGCCACGGGACAAACGTCCTAACAAACACATAAAAAAGAAATAGCTATGTTTTCAGACACATCTGCTGAAATACCAGACCGAGTATGTGTCTGTTGTCACAGAACTTTGTATAAAAAGAGCACAAAATAATAGATTTGGCCTACAAAATAGAAGACAATGAGCCTCATTACGTGGTAGGAGGTAGCCATGGTGCTATTAGCACCATGGCTACCCCCTTACCGCATTCCGAGTCCGGGTTCCCGGAATAGGGATTTACCGTGTCATTCCAACCTTGGAGGACCCAGTAAATCCCCATTCTGGGAACCATTCCCCATTCCCATTCGAGCCCCCATGTGGCTCAATGGGAATGGGGATGGAGCGAATAACGGTACCGCAATTTGCGGTACCGTTATTAGCTCTGAAGTCCCTTAATGGGTCCCATCAATAACATGTGGCAAAACCAGGTGTTGAGGAAGGGACCCGCTAAGGGACCTCGGAATAGGGTGGTAAGGGATTACCGGCACCAGTGACCTTACTGGTGCCGGTAATCCCTTACCACCCACCGGTAATGAGGCCCAATGAGTAATCCGAACGGTTCCTGAAAATAAATACAAAATATCTGACCCCTCAATAGTTTGCACATACTGCAATACAAAGCTTGACAATAACAATCATGTGCTATCACAAATATTCCCACTTCCAAAGACTCTCCAACAACTTTACTTTTACGAGAGCATTATAATCCAAAAATACACACATTTCAAGCTATAACATGCCTTCAATCAAAAACAGACAAATTGCCACCATCTGAAATATTAAAAGGCATCTGTGGTAAAGTAGTATGTTTGCCATTAGATCTTCAAGAAAATATAGAAACTATAGCAGTCCAACAGCCAATAGATCAATCTTTGATTGTACTAGTTAATGGTGTACCAACGAAAGACAAATACATTTGGCAACAACTGACTTAAACCAAGTTAGAAAATCTCTACAATATCTCAAATAAAACAATGAATACTACAAATATATAAACATAGAGAAACGTCCCAATCAATTCAAGATTCACCAGCAACTGGCCAATTTAAGCATGTACATCCTGTTACTGCAGCCAACATTTTAGACCGGTATACAATTCACCCGCTACACTCCAACAACACCGTTGAAAATGCCTTAGAAACATATCAAATGCATCAAGCCAAAGGATCTCCAATGAGCATATGGAAAAAAAGTGTAGAAGCAAGTTATTTTCACCTACTCCTTCCTATTGGAAAAGGAGGAAGATATGATGAAAGGTTCACACACATTAGTGCATCAGAATATCGGTCTTTAGAAATGTATTCTGAAGACCCCCAGATTCAGACAAATTGTAGAATCCATTTTCCACCTCCTGTTCAAAAGTGAACTAGCAACTATATGTTATGGAGTTGCACACACAATAAAACAGGCTCTATTTTTTTCAACATGTTCGCTACCCAAATGCTTAAAAAAATAAAAGACAAAGATTTAGTTTTGCAGTTACGTATCACTAATCTCTTGGCAAATATGCATGATACAAAAGAAAACTGGTTCAACCACACGCTGATGTATGTTGTATGTTAAGGAACCTAGGCCCACCCACACGGTTTGTTACTTTACATTCTGCAGAGGATGCATGGGGTGATTTGCAAGACTTCTTAACACTGGAAACCAAAATAAAGATGGAATAGATATAAAAACACCATGAGAACTCTGTTCTCTTGAACATGTCAAGGCATCAGGGTACTTTCACCATTGCTTCATTGACATGCATCACTTAATCTGTAATAAAACTACACCTCCGCTCGGAGAAGTGCAATACTTCTTTTGGAGAAATGAATATCAATCCAGAAGAGTACCACACATCCACATGCCTTTGTGGATAAAAGATGCTCCCAAATTTGGCCATGAAATTGATGCCACTGTTTTACAGTCTATTCAAAAATTCATTACCTGCGACATCCCTTCAGAACCAAAACATAGTGACCTACGTACGCAAATATTACGCTTCCAAAAACATAAGTGTGGCAAATAGTGACAACAAAAGTCTCTTTGGCTTCCCTAGACCAGTTTGCAAAAAAGGCCAAGTACATAGCTTCATGTCTTCTGCTAGACACAGTGTAAAAGGCAAATCTTCTGAAAACACATGCAACACTAAAAGAAACAAAGCATCCAAGTACATCAATGATTACAATGCAATCATTGCCCTCTTGTGGCATGCACATATAGACATACAATACATTTCAGACAATTCCACTGCTGTTGCAAGATATTTCACAGCCTATCTCAGCAAAACTGAGAACATAGAGCTAAAAGACCTCTGGGATGACATATCATCTGACAAAACACTGTCACAAAAATTGTACAGCTTCAGTGTAAACATGCTCTCACATAGACAATGCGGGTGCAACGAGGTTGCAGACCATTTAACAGGTACAGCTTTATATGGAAAATCTGAACACATAGGGCCGCATCATAACTTGGGTCTTAGCCCTTAAATGCAGTGGTAACGCAATTACTGCCACATTTAAGTGCTCACCCAATAATGAATCGGGTGGTAATTGACAGTTTTACCTCCAGCTTTTTCCTGGAGGTTGAAATGTCCCTGTAGTGCCAATTCTTTGCCCACTTTTGGCACTATTAGCACTGGTACAATAACTGCTGTTGGTAATAGCACCCCTCAACCCCATTGCGTCCATTGTAATGGGAACTTACTTCTGTATGGCTACTCGAGATCTGGGACAGAGTAGCAGTAGCGTTATTTGTGCTGTTGGTGTCTGGGTGTATTACCACCGGGATACCGCCAGACTCCTGATTATGCCGATAGTCTGGCTAAACATTGGTCCAGCTTCATCCTGGAAAAGAGTACTAAAATCCTACAAAGAGATACAAACCATAGCCACAAATGATCCTGATGGTCGAACATTTTAAAAAAAAATTGAATTGACACTTACTACCCAACCAGAAGTACTGCTTTGAAAACATGTGCCTATATGACATAGTCCAAAACAAATCCTACAAAAACACCAGGTGAGACAGCTGGCAAATATTCAGTCTCAACCTGTGAAGGAAGCCCTACAGGAACTTTTAAAACCTTGCAGAAAAGTATTATTAGGTGACTATGACTCATTTCAAGCTAATTCAAAGCAAATGAAAGTAGCATGAGTTACATAGAACGTTAATGTCTCCTACCACTCAATGATCTATTCCTAGTTAACGTTGATGCAAACAAAGTCCACGCTGACATTACTTTCATCCTAGAATACATGCTACGTGCACAGTACACCCCATCTAGATATGTACCCTGTACCTCAAAAAATAGAACATTTTCAAAGAAAACTAATACAAACAGTACCAATTACAGAACTCCCAACAATACCTCTAAAAGAACCATGACCAACTGCTCCTCCATCAAATAATACAACCCACTACGGTCTACTACAAACTCAACTGCACATCCGTCAGAAGCCAAAGAGACACAAATCTCATCTAAAACAATATCTGCAGTGCCATCAAACGATGCAGAGCCACAACTCGCTGGTTTATTTAAATTCAGCGCACACAACTGGAGTAAATTGCTATGCAAATATAACAATCAAATATAACTATCACAGTTACACTCACAAAAATATAATATTGTTTTGTATCCTCTGTGGATATTTTTCCCAATGGCCCAATGATTATTTCATGTCAATACAACAACAGTGTAGCACACACTGATATTGTACCAAACATAGTACACGTAATATACTGTTTATAAGAGTCAACAAAAGTACAAAAGTAAATGCATATGTAAAATCATATTAAAGCTTTTAAACTATCCTGCTTAACAAATTAGATAGTTTTTTCACAATAAAAGAACCAGAGATTCCAGCTGTATTACTGTATGCAACTAAATAACCATACCAACTAGAAACACATATATATTCCTTAAGCACTATCCTCAATTGCACTACAATCATAAATACCATATACACTTCCACCATATTACAAAAACTGTATAGCCCCCTACAGTATCTATAATTACTATACGCATATTACTATAGTGTGTGTGGCCAGTGCCAAGATTCTTGGGGGGATGGCCTATGGCCATACCACGAGATTCTGGCCACTGGCAACAAACACTACAATATAATTAAACCATATAACAAGTACATACAATACACCTTCAAATAACAAAACTGACCCTGAACCCCCTGCAATTGAAATGATGTCAGCAGACACAAATATTGACTGCAGACTCAATGGTATCAGCAAACCCTTTTTCACCTATAAGTAGAGCTTTATATCATCTTTATTCCACTCCACTACTCTTTCCATGCCATCTTTCAGCCATCAAATAACCCCAAATGTGTTTTCCAAACTGTTCGCTCACAGCGATATCCGCGGACTACTGCAATCTCTGTAATCTCGGCAGCACCTGCAAGCCCTTTTTTCATTCATATGAATAGCCCCATATCATCTTTATTCCACCAACCCATTCTTTCCAGCCCCTTTCCACTACCAAATAACCCCAAATGTGTTTATTGACTTTTATACCACTGCGCTATCTGCTGACACGGGCGGCTGTCTGCAGATCCGACATGGAGAGCGTTTTCTAAAAATATGATGCACCTCCCACTTTTAAGCAACCAATCAGTGGGCACATACGATGTTCGCAGACATCACGCCGCCCCCTGAATGGTCCAGGAAATGAGTCCACGAACCGAGCCCAGATGTTACAAATTAGTTTTTACCTCCTTTTTGGCAGTTTAAAAAAAAAACTAAAGGACAAATTTACACCACACTTACAGAAACAAGTCACTCCTGGCGCACATTTGGTGAAAATCTTTACAGCAGTTTGGGATGCTGGCACAAGCAATATTTCGTTTCCATTGCATGTATGTGGATTTCCACAAATGTTTGGAACCCCCTATAACTTTGCTCCTCCTTCATGAAACCACACCAAAATGTGCAGAAACTTTCCAAGGGGGTGATTTACTTTTATTGCAAAATTTGGTGAGGATTCGTGCAGGGGGGCCAAGTTATAAGCCACCCAAAAGGTGTTCTTTCTGTGAGTTGAGCAACTTAACCATAACTACAGGGCTGCTACCTCAGGCCCTGTAATATTGTGGAAGGATATACGAGATATGCAAGAGGACATGCTTGAATGCAACTTTCATTTAAATCAAATAAATCCTTACATCAGTACATGTAGTTTCCTACTCTAAGGTGGTTTAACAGTTGTATCCTGATGGGTGTGAATTCACGTGCTTGGGAAGGAAAGAGAGAATTTGGGTGTGCCTAAGAGAATGTTTGGTTGTGAGTGTAAGAATGCCTGTTGTGAACGACCCACAGTATGTCAGTTGGAGAGCCCCAGCCTGAGTGATGGGACACAGTGGTTTGTGTTTACCATCCAAAAGAGACTTTGTGTAATGAGGACAAATCTGACTTATGGAACCTACCCAAGATGACTAAGGATCTTTAAATATTACACTGGAAACGAGGATGCAACCAGCTGTAGTATGTTCACAGGGAGTGGGAGAGGATGTTGTGGTTGGGAACGTGTTGCAAACCGAATGTTATTTTTGTTTTAGAAAACTGTGTGTTTTATTCTGTTTGTTTTTGTAATAACCAAAGCACCTTAGTCATCTTGGGTAGGTTCCATAAGTTAGGCTTTATTCCATATTACACAATGGGCCTCATTATGACAGTGGCGGCCACGACATGAATGGTGCCAGTAAGGCACCAGCACCATTCATAATGGGCTGCCACATTACGAGTGCTGCTGCAGTTGCTGCTCTGCACGCCTGGTCAGACAGTATGTCAACAGAGCGGCACGCGCAAGCAGTACAGGATGGTAGCAATTATACCATTATGTATGGTACCGCTGCTACCATCCTCCCCTTTCCCATTGAGCCCTATGTGGGCTCAAATGGGAATGGGGATATACCGACTCCGGGTCCCACGAAAGGGAATTACCGGACCCTCCAAGGTCAGAATGGTGCGGTAAATCCCCTTTTGCGGGACCCGGACCCGAGTTTCACTGCTCACTTCAGGAGGGAATTACAAGTGAGCAGTGTTGGGGGTCCACGAAGAGCTACGCTCCTCATGTCAGTGCATAACATGTTCAGCATCCCCTTGATATGAAGTAGAGCCCCCAGGGAGAGAGATGCGGTGAGTTGCAATAAAGGACTCTCACACTCTTAAGGAGAAGCTCAGCTGTAGCGTGTTCACAGTAATTGGGAGAGGATGTCGTGATTGCGCACTAGAAGTTGCGAACCAACATTTTTTTTTTAAATGCCAAAATTCATAACAGGGAAGGCAGAGGACTCTTTAACATATCACCATTGAGGAATGGGAATTCCGGTGTCGGCTAAGAAGGGGATTTCGGATATTTTACAGTGAGAAGTTTGAGAAGTAAATGTTTTTGCAATTTCATATTATGATCATTTGGAGTTGGTCAACTGAGTGCACATAGTTTTATATTGATGTCATCCGGCACAGTATGCAGAAATGCTGTGAAAGCTGTACTGGTATGGCAGCTAACTCTTCAATTGTATTATGCTGTTGGTTTTCTGTTGGTGGCAAGTCCAGGAAATATTGTGTGTGAAGTAATGGTTGAGACAGTGTGGCAATGATGCAGTTGGTGTGAAAACTGAACGTTCAACAAGTTGGAATGGAGTGTTGGGTTATTGCTAAAAAAATGTTGAGGAATTGTAGTTTTAGGTTGCTGCTGCAACAAGGACTGTTAGGGTCTAACGACTTACAATGTCAAAATTAGTAATTTTAATGAAAGCAAGGCGAGGGAAAAATACAAGGTCATGTGGTAAATCACAAGGGACTAATGCATTTTAAGAATGTTTAGGTTTAGAGCTGTTTTAGCTATGGACCTTTAGATTTTGTTTATTGTATTTAAATTATTAACTGTTTTTTTGTAAAACAGTTGGGAGTAACACGTTTGGATAGGTTGACCTGTTTAGCAAATTTCAGGTTAAAAGATGTTTTCAGTCATGCACGTCTAGGACAGTGTAAAATGTTGAAATGTGTTGGAGTTATTTATGTATGGTATGATTTGAGACCTCCCTGGTGTGAGGGGTGGTTACAGGTTCCTGGCGACACCACACCAACCCATGTGTGTGTATGGAATGGAGTGGGACCTCTCCTTCGGTGTGTGGTTTGGTAATGGGTATTTTTGTGGTTCACACTTTTCGTATATGGCAGAGTTTAAGTGAGATGAGGAAAGGGTCAGATGTGTAAGTGAATAAAGGGGGGGATGCTTCCCCATTGACGGTCTAGAGTATGGTCAGAAAGGGGAGGTGCCTTCCGTAAGATGAGTGGCTGCTATTGGAGGCTGTGCCAATGTGTTGGGGGGACACCCTCCGCCTTTGCATCTCTCACAAAAAGGATGCCCCATATCAGTGTTTCCCCTGTGTATTTCCTTTTGTGAATTTGTATGTGTTTGTGAAGAAGGGAGATGTGGTGTATCGTGCTTGATGTGAATGCAGGTGTTTGGGAATGCATAAGAGAATGTTGGTGTGCCTGAGAGAATGTTTGGGTGTGAGTGTTGGAGTGCCTGTTCTGACAATTCCATAGTATGTCAGCTGGAGAGCCCCAACCTGGGTGATGGGACCCAGTGGTTCATGTTTACCATCCTAAAGAGACTTTGTGTAATGAGGAATAAAGTTGACTTATGGTACCTACCAAAGATGAATAAGGATTTTTAAATATTACCCGAACAAATCCACTCAGTCATCTGTCAAATCTAAGCTAGCCTAATCTTTATCCTACCACTACAAAAAAGAAAGACAATCTAAGCTTTGGCTTAGAAAAAGGATACTCGTCCGCTGGGTTAAATTGGTGGTGGCTGGTTTTCTGACCCCATCAAAGAGTTCTAAATGAAAAAAAGCAAGTTTCTTTCAGATCATTGTTTGATAGTTCTACCGAACCAAGACAAGTGTTTGTTGCACGTATTGCTCTGGGAATTCCAATGAGCAAACCAGACACAAAATAAATAGTCTCTTATGATTATTTTAGCCACGCTCACAGCTTTATCAGCTAGTACAAACAGTTCTTGATTTACTCCTTAATGGGGGTACATTAGGTCAAATGTGTTCTTTTGGTGTGTAGCTATTGGCAATGACAAAACACCACTCTCTACTTGTTCTTTGTTGGATATGCCTACTTTTAGCCTTTGGTAGACTTGGGGCATGTTCAGCCCAACTTCGGTTCTAGTTTTTGTCGTACTTTCTCATGTACCTTCAGGGGTATGAGTGTCAGCTCCATGTGGGCTACAGACCTCATTGGCCTTGCGTTGGTCTCTTTTTTCCACATCTGGTGTCTTCTGGTTTCAAGCCCTGGATGAGCTATGTAGCTGCTTTGCCCCTCTGTGGTTGTAGTTTCCCTTACCCACCCTGAGGCTTTCTGGATATCAGCCTCATGTGGCCCATGGGCCTGCATTGGCCAGCTAAGTTTGAAGTTTATCTTACCCTCTCCTGGGGTCTTCTATTTATCTGCCCTACATGGGCTAGGTGCCTGTGTGACCCTGCTATATTTTCTTTTTATTTATTTTTTATTTAAAATGATTTAGTCTGCTCGCAAATGTTACATTTATAAGTTACAATCAGTTAATACATATCCTTAAAAATTAACATCACATTTTTTCAAACAAATTAAACAAAATTCAGTTGAAACATTTAAGATTCACTGTAGATTTGTTAATATTCTTTTCTTATTCTGAGTTATTGTTTCATTTCATGATTATTTCCTAGAATTGGATTATTCTACATATCATTAACTTGTCATTTCCTAAAACAATCTGTGTCCAACATTCATGTAAATATAATGGTATTGCATGTTGTGGAAGGATAGTTGCACATTGTTCTCGTTTGTTCTTTTACTGCCTGGCATTCCATGAATATATGGATAAGGTATTCTTTCTGATCTTGTTGCCTGCATAAACTACAGGTTGCTTATTCTGTATTTATTTTTTTGGTACTCCTCAAATATTGTCGGGTTGGGGGAATGTTTAATCTCAGATTTAGGAAGGTGTCTCTAATATGGTGGTCTGGGAAAAGGAGTAGATACGAAGGAAGCTCATTCAATTTTCTTGTTTCCAAATCAGGGTGTAGGTTCATTTGATATTTAGATTTTTCTGCTGATGTTTGTATCCAGTCATTCAGTTGGATTTTCAGCTTTGCTTTGCCTGGACAGTTGATTAGTAGTTCAGGAGTAATCTCTGCATTCCTCATTAATTGTCTGCAAGTGTCCCCCAATCTAGTTGTTATAGCCTTATTTATTATGTCGGGTTTTTCATGTAGTGCATGCATTGCTGGGATCGTGTTTGTAGTAAGTGTCTTTCTGTATAGAGTTAAGTTATTCCAAATTACTATTGTTCCCAATGATTGTAATGCTAACACGTATCTTATCCTTCCAATTGGATATGCCACTGGTAATGATAGAATTTTCCTCCAGAAAATAGCTTCTAGTTTTGGCCAAGTTTGTGAAGGGATGTTCAGTACAGTTTCACTTCCGTATGTTAGTATGGCTACAACTTTTTGCTGTTAGAAGGTCATAACAGGCTTCAATGAGAACTTCCCATATTTTCTGTGAATTGCTAGTCCTTGGCGGGCTAGGGATTGGGCTTTTGTTTTCAAGTGTTCAGCCCATTTCGTATCTATTTCTGATTGATTTATCCATACACCCAGGTATTTTACCATGTTGACTGGCTGAATTTTTTCTCCTTTTATGAATATTGCTAATATTGCTAATGATTTTTTTCTGTGGGTTTGGTCGATGTGTTAAAGCCATCACTTCCCTTTTTTTGTAATTCATTTTTAAGCTGTTTCTTTCTGTATATTGGACCAATTCTGTTACTCTTTTCTGGAGACCACTTTCCATGCTGTCTAAAAGGACATTATCATCCGCAAAAAGCATATAAGGTATTTTGACGTTGTTCAATTTTAGTGGATCTTCAACATTAGTTGTTCTTATATCTCATATATACAGTATAAATAAAGGTTGGGAATGGGGATATACCGACTCCAAAGGGCAACCTTGTTTTAAGCCGGTCTTCGTTGAGATTTCTTTTGACACTGCTCCTTGTTGTGATGAGCGAACCTTTAGTTTTGTCTGAGAATAAAGTGCAATTATGGGCTCCAATATATCTTTTGGGCAATTCCATGACCTCAATTTGCTCCATAGTTTTTGGCGATTCACAGAATTGAACGCCTGCTGTAGATCCACAAAGATTGCATATGAGAGAGCCTTCAGTCTAAATGCTTTATGTTTTTAGCATATTTACATTTGTGCCAACATTATTCGTGAATCCAGTTTCACACGTGTCAAAAAGATTATTCTGAGAAGCCCAGGAAGTTAGATTTTTTTGAATGACTCCTGCAAATATTTTGCCCAGTGAATCAAGCAGGGCAAAAGGACGATAGTTTACAGGAAGGTTTATAATGCCGTTCTTGTGGATGGGAATTATAATTGCGGTTTTCCATGTCTTAGGTATTTCAGCATGGGTACTTGCAGATTTGAATAGGTGATAGCACATGTCTGCCCACTGTTCGGGGTTCTTCTTCATTATTGAATTACTTAGGCTGTCAGGCCCTTGGGCTCTTGAGCTATTTAGATGTAGAATTTGATTTAAGATGTCAAGACAGTCCCATCTTATTTCCCATCACGAGTGTTGGGGTTGCTCTTCTTCTTTCTTAATGTAGTTTCTACTACAGTACAAGTTTTAGAAGTGTTCTGTCCACTCTTCTTCCGTTACACCAGAGATCATTTCAGCGGTGGAATCTTCACTGTCATTAATCAATTTTCAAAGATCTTTGGTATTTCTCTGGTTTAAGACGTTAAACATCTTCTCAGGTTCATTTTGAATAATTTGTGCTTGGTTAGTTTTGACCCAAGTCCTGTATTGTCGCTTCAATTGTTGTATGATTCTCGATTTCACTGCTTTCAGTTTCTTTCTCAGCTCTCTTTTTTTTTTAACAATCTGAATATTGTATGCATGACAGTGTTTTTCCTGAATTGCTGGACCTTTTTTTTGCACCTGAAAGGAATAAGTAATAATGGATAGACTAGTTTAATTCTATCCATAATATTTGTATCCTCAAATGAGCCCTTTAATGTTGTTAATTGTGTGTCAGAAATCCTCAGTCTGTAGGAAATGTTGACAGGTTCCAACGTCGGTATTTGAATCCTTTGGGTTTCCTCATGTATCAGCTTCCAAATCATTGACACTATGTAATGATCACTTCGTTCTGTTGGTATTACTTCTATCTTTTCAATCTTAGGAGTCAGTGGAGGTCATTCCGACCCTGGCAGTAAGGGGATGCCTGGTTTTACCAAGCGACCTTAGCGGGTCCCGCAAGCATCCTAGCATGCTAACAACGGGCCGTTACTAACGGGCCCGTTGTTAGCATGCTCCCCATTCCCATTGAGCCCTATGGGGGCTCAAATGGGAATGGGGATGTACAGGGTCTGGGTTCCTTGAATGAGGAATTACCGGGCCCTCCAAAGTCAGAATGGCCCGGTAATTCCTCATTCAAGGAAACGGACCCTGTACCCAGTAAGGGGGTAGCCATGCCGCTATTAGCGGCATGGTTACCTCCTACCTCATAATGACCCCCAGTGTTTCTGATTTATAGATGTAATTGAGTAGAGCTGCTGATCCATTATCATACCAGGTTGGTTTAATTTTAATTTCATGTATTCAGAAACTATTAGCGAGTATCATATTTCGTTTTTCCATTTCCATTTTCATTATTCTTGCTTTTGATGTTAAGATACCTTCTGGGATTTCTTGTCCATCTATAGTAAATGTAGGGATATTCAGGCCCCCACATATTATGAATTCAAAATGATTAGGTGTCATCTGTAATTCATCAATCTCTGTTAAAACTGTATCAGCTAGGGACGCTTCGTGTGTACAAGCTATGCTCCAATATAGGTTTATTAGGCCTATTTGTTCATCATTTATTGGTTTGGAAGAATTGGTTTTTGGTATTTATTCTTTCAATGTAGGCTTCAACATTGTGATTTGAATAAATCGATTTGTATTATATGAATGGATGATTCTGTTATTTGCCTCAACCTTAATAAGAGTTAACAATCCAGCTGATGGACGACCCCCTGGTATTATAATTGTGGAGTTTATCAAGGTAAGATGACCATCACAGGTTGGTTGTGCTGTTAGCCACGTTTGCTGTGAGAATATCAGGTCAAAGGGGAATTTGATTACTTGAATATCCTTCGAAGAAATATGCTGTAACTTCCCTGTGGACTACAATAGTCATAGTGTATCGGTTCGATTTAAGATCAGATGTTCTTTTTTTCCCCTGAAACATTCAAATCTCATTTTGCATGATTCCATTTTTCGCTGTGGATCAACAGAAGTGGGCATTGCCAAGTCCTTGTTTCTGGGTGCCTGGTCGTTAGTCAGTGGCGATTGATCTATACCTCGGTAGACTGAGTGTCTTGTAACCTCTGCATTTCCTGGATGATGTTTCGTTCTGCGGTTTGTTGTGTTTCGTTGTCTTGCTGTTCTGTAACATACCATATTTCAGTTATGCTACAGGAGTACTCCAAATCAGTTTCTGATATATCTTCTAATGTTAGGATCTCGCTCTCTATGTTTATGGAATAATCTTGATCAAATGCATCCACGATATATATATGGACTCATGTGGGTCTTCAATTGTTGAGTCTTCAAGTGCGACACTTGAATGAATGTTATTTCCGTTGTCCCTGTAGGTCGATGGGTTTGTTAGAAAATCTAGTGTTTCTAGAACTTTTTTTCTTTGTACTTTCAAGCATTTCTGATCTGTGTTTTCTGTTGGTTGTTACATTTTCTCTTTTTCTTATACCTTGTATTTGTTTTAATGGTAATGTCAGATTGTGAAGGAAGTCTTGTGAGCCTCTCTTTGTTGATTTCCCTTTTTTTCCTTCTGGCTTCTTGTTTCTTTGTGTTTGTCCACTTTTTGTTTCAGACTGTTGTCCGTTCCTGGATTTGAATTTTCTATTAAATATAGAGAAGTATTCTATGTTTACTTTCATTATATCCTTTTGTTGTTTTTTCTGAGCTTTATCGATTGGCCTGTTTGATAGGTTTATTCGTACTTGTGCGTGGTTTTAAATCATTTGGCAATTTTCTTTTTGTTACTGATTTGGTTATACATGCAGTTGGCGCTTTGCCAGTCATTTCTTGTTTCTGCTTGTTTGGCAGGTGTATTGAATAGGCTGTGGGTTTACGCATATGCTGTTGTCCATGTTGCATTTTCCTGTCGTTGTTAGCGGCAGTGTTGAAGTCTGTAAGGTGTCAGTTATTTGCATAATGTCCTGAGTTCTCTTTTACTGCAAGTTGTGTCTTATGTAGGCCTTGTTTGATTATTTTCGCTTGTAAATGCAAGTTGTCTTTAGGCGTTATGATCATCATTTCAGTTAAGGTGTTCATCATCACTGCTTTCTTTGCTCTTTCTCCTCTTGCAACCTGAAAGAGTCTTTCCTGTCATTGAGCTGAGGCCTCTGCTTCTTTGTCCAGTCTCTGTTGAATCTTTGTTATGAGAGACTCTTGTTAGATTTGTTTCGTATGGATTAATGTTAGCAGAGTTGCATGATCTATGAGTATTTCAGCCAGCGATGCATATAATTTCAAAAATGGAATTAAAGAATGAGTTGCTGTGGACATTAGTACATTTTGCAAATCTAGCATAGTTGTTGGTATTATTGATATGTTTTTGGGTAATCATTTGGCAGGTTTGAATGTTCTTGTGCAATTGGTGGTGTTTTATTGGCCTCTTGTTGATTTTTCTAGAGAGACGGATTCTTTCCTATTTTCAAATGGGACTTTATTGTTGGTTTGTCATTGTGAAGAATCTAAAATGTGAGACTTAGTTCCCGCTACTCTGTCTATTTGTCATGGTTCACTGTTGTATAGAGGTGTTAAGGTCATGCCTTTTGGTTGTTGCATGCGTTCTGATGTTTCTTGAACTGAAATACGTTTTAACGTGTTTCTTGATTTGCCATTATGGACTCAATTTCTGAGTAACAGACTGAGGGTTGTTGCACCAACTTCCTTATGCTTTGCAACCTTATAATGTTTGGTCCCTTTATGGGTAGGTGTGGCAATTTTGGGAGGAACAGTGGTCTACACCTCACCTCTGGGAATACATTTAGAAGTGTATCACCCTCCATATGAACTTGCGCCATAAACAGATATGTGCAAATCAAAGATTATTTTAATTGTACAGGCATTCCTGTATGTACATAAGAGATTGCCCTTGGATGACACATGTTTCGGCAATACTCATTGCCTTTCTCAAATCCGGGCTTATCTTCAATAAGTAACAACCAAATCAGAAATAACAATATTGCAAACATTATAGATGTAACAGTGTTATAGACAGAGAAAAGGGGGGGAGAAGGATATTTAGAAAAAACATGTGAGAACACAAACATGTGGCAACAGAAAAAAGCCATTAGGATATTTGATTAGAAAATTAAAATTCAATATCACATGAAATGAACGATATCCATTATGCAGTCTATGTTGGGATGATTATTGTTTGGTCTCTCATTTTACATTTATTTAAAGGTTTTGACCAATTGAAAAGGAATGAATCTATGGCATCAGTTTGAATGTAACGTTAGTAGACTGGATTCATGTCAGGAAAACATGTGTGGAGGCACTCTTGAGGCGTGACATTATCTAAAAACACTGTCTATGTACTATAAAGGTTACTTAAAATGTTGCTTGTATTTGTAAGATATTTTCGTAGTAAGTTGGTTTCTTACCATATTCCAATGGTCTTGGATCTTATGCAATAGTTGATAGAAAAGTAATCACAGGGATAAATCCCATCTCTAAGGAAGTAGAGAGTATATGAAGACTCCATGAGCATATGTTATGTAAAAACATTTCCTAAGCGGATCGTAACATAAACAAAAGTGTTGGCTTTCTCCTCGTTCTTATTTAATTCTAATGCAAATGCGCATGTAGGCTCATTTGACCCAATAGTGTTTGAATATTACCAAACTGAGGACGATATGCCCCGATTTTCACAATTTATGAGATTAAGCCTATCCCACTGTAATTATGCTATTAGGGTGCACATATGAATACCGTTGATTGACCAACAGAGAAAGATGAAAGACCCGTTTTTGTGCCGCGAGCAAACGGTATGAAAAAAGTAACGACTCAAAATGTATGCACGTGAGGATAGAACAATCACAAGGCATATCTGAGGTTAAAACTTTTGAGTGTGTTAGCTAACTCATGCATATACATACCTGCAAATTACAGCATACTGGCGCATCGTCTTCTTTTGTGTAGTGCGTTGGTTGCCCTAGCAACCCACTTGTCCCTCATTGCTTTCTCACTCATTGGTTAATGGCCACCATGTTTTGGGATTGGTACCTTCCTTTACAATATAATGTACATTCTCATGTTAATTCAAAGTGTTCATTATTATTAAAGTCAAATGACAAAAAGTTCCAGCATTAGCAACTGTGCTCTATTCATTAGTATGTGGTCAGAAATGCACAAAACGCAAGACTTACCTACATTTATCTAAAAAATGGTATGATGTAAAAAAGATGTATATTTTGTTACACGTCATCATCGTAGGTGCACCTCCTGATGTGGGACTGCAATGGTTCAGTGTTAGAGACATATAAACATTGGTGAGTTGAGTGTGTGTTCAAGATATCTGCATATAATGCGTTCCTTGCTCATTTGTATAATTGCAGCACCTGTATTAAATGCATAAAGCTTGCAGTTACCTTAATAATTATTTCAATATTTCCTTTAAACTTTACATGAAATAACACCGAACTTGGTCTGCAGCCTGTAATGTGTTTACAAAAAACAACACATTTCACTGTCCTTGTTAAGACCTAATTTCAGTGTCCTAAAATGGCAAATATTATCTGGCTTCTGCCTGATGTAACATGATCTCAGGATTGCCACCCCTTTTGTCAAGGGTGATATTTTAAAGGCCAACAAATCTGATGTATTTTATCTGGTCCAACTGGTGTTCCTTCTGCCAATGACTGGCCAATGGCAACATAGTGTTTTGACTGCCAATCCCTGATAGGGGTTCTCGGATTTGAGTGCGAAGTTCTCAAATCGTGCTGCCGATGTAGATAGTGTGACATACACATATTATAGCATAGACTACAAACTTGGTTTTGCAGTTTATGTTTTGTCTGATTTCAATCTGGTTGGCAAACTTGTCTCGAAAAATTGTAGTTTTCTATTTACACATAAAACGGCTGCCACATTTCCTGAAATGGAAAATATCCTGTCTAATCTATGTTTTTGGTTGATTATCTGTTTCCTGTGGGATAAGTGACAGGCTTAGTTTATTTCTTAGGGTTTTCAAAATGTTTGTGACAATATGTGGTTATAAACCGCACTTGTTCTGTCTGTCTGACGATGTCTGTGTCTCTTTTTGTAAGCGTTTGTGATTGTGATATGTTGGAAGCTTTATCTCGAGCTTTCTTGATATGCTTCGGGTGGTATCCTCTTGCCCTGAAGCGCGAGAAAAGCAAATTGCACTCTTCTTGGAATTGAGATGTTTCTTTACAATTCCTATGGGCACGGATGAATTCTCCGATCGGAATGTTGTTTTTAACTTGTTGTTGGTGGCAGCTTGTTGCAAAAAGAGTTTAGTTCACCCCAGTAGGTTTTCTATATGTTTTCATATGGAGTGTGTTGTTCTTCACATAGACAGTCAAGTCCAAAAAGTCTATATCAGTTTTGCTTGTATGTGAAGTGAACTCAATCCCTGCATCATTTTGATTCAGTCGAGCTGTGAATTGGTCAAACTCATCTATTTCACCTTTCCAAATCACGATCGCATCGTCAATATATCAAGCTCATAATATTACTCTCTCTGTGTATTTGGTATGATATGATATGGCATTTGTAACGCGCCTATACACAACTGTTTCAAGCCGCGACGAGGCAGGGAGGGGGGAACAAAGGGGAGATAGACAACGATCCTACTAGGCCAGGTGTCATTCAGATCACACAAGTGCAAGGGTAGAGGGGAAGGGAAAAGTGCAAGGGGGAAAGGGAGAGGGGTAAGTGCAGTACAGGGTTGGTAGAATACAAGATAAATAATAAGGGCCCGCTGGTGGCAAGTGCAAGGTAAGTGCAGACAAGTACTGGGAAGGGGGGCTGTAGGGATACAGAGAGAGTCCCGCAGTGCAGGGGTTGTCAGGGAGGCAGTGCAGGGGAGAGTGGCTGGGCCAAGGACCGAGTACGGTGAGTAGCCCAGTTGCAGATTCAGTGCAGTTTCAGTAATTAGCAGGGGATAGGGGGAGAGAAAGCAGAAGCAAAGAGGAAGGTTTTGAGGTCCTTCCAGAACCAGAGATGTTCTCCTCAAGATTCAGGGAGGCAGGAAGGCTGTTGCAGGGGGAGGCCCCTGCTGCAGAGAGAGATCTACCCCCAACTCGTTGCTGGGAGAAGCGGCTGACCCTGAGGGAGTTGGAGGCGGATGAGCGAATAGCTCAAGAAGGAAGATATTTAGGAAGAGAGAGTTGAAGGTATTTTGGCCCCAGGCCCTAGAAGATCTTGTGGACAATGCAGAGGGTTTTTGAACTTAATCCTCGCAGCCACTGGGAGCCAGTGTAGTGATTTCAGTCCTGGAGAGATACGGTCCCTGGGCTTGAGGCCTAGGAAAAGTCTTGCAGTCCTATTCTGGATGAGTTACAGAGGGCGGAGAGTAGAGGCAGGCAGATTTAGATAGAGGCATATCGATGTATACTATTTTGTCTTCCAGTATCCCCATGAATTGGTTAGCAAGGGCGGGGGCATATTTTATGCCCATTGCCACACCTTGGCATTGGTGATAATATTTTTCATCAAACATGAAAACGTTGAAGTCAAGAGTTGCTTGCAACATTTCTTTAAGCATATGTACCCAATAGTAATGAGAAGTGCTGGTATATTTGAACACATGGTTGTTAGGCAAAACTATATGCAGTACCCTTTGGGAACACCACACACAATTAAGACTACAAGTGACAGTACAAATTCACCTTTGGTATTAGCCTGTACTACACAGTAAAAGTGGTAGCGATGGCTGAGCAGCCAGACTTATCTCAAGAGCAAGTGAGCAGTATCAATAGTCACACAAAGGACAGCAATTATTATGATTAAAAGAAACACTGACTCATGGTTTCTAAGTAAAAGAATATACATTTATTTACACATCAGTTGTATAACATTTCACTAAGTAAAGCACTTTAAAAATCATACTCTTAAATACCCCACACCACTCCCAATAGGTTCCAGACAAGTTAAGCTCACAAAATGAAGTGTGAGCAAAATGGCACTCCAGAAATTTAAAAGGGAGGGAAAGACAAAGGTAGGCAGACATTGAACAGTACCAACAGGTAAGTAAGCAGGGCAATCTAGAAAGAGGAACTACAGTGACAGAATCAAATCAAAAAGGCTTAGGGCCAAAGTCAATAGGTTAAGTAGTAAAGAAGGACAAGCCCTCGGATTGGAGAAAGATCTCACACACTTTCACTGTGGCTGAACGAAACAAACAACCGGATTTGAACAGTACCTTTCAATGGAGAAGAAGCTGTAGCTGAGGCGAACATTCCTGGTAGTTCCTGCAGGCTCACGGTTCCTGAAGCGACTGTCGGACTGACACGAACTAGGAAGACTGGAGGGTCCTGCACTACCCAGGGAAGAAACCAGCAGCAGAGCAAAACAACAAATAAAGGGTGTGCTCCTTAAAACCCAAGCAGGGTTTCACATTCCTGGCTATCCGGCCTATTGTAGGTCTGTATAGTGAATTCGACCAGAGGAGTGAGACCTGGATTGCAGTTTGGGTGAACTGGTTTGTCCCACCAGCTCAGGGGAAGAAGATTCCTGGAGGATCTTCTCTGTCGATGGAGTTTGAGGATTCAGACCTGCAGCAGGGCTTCACCGGGTGATTCATTTGTGGTAGGGGTCCTCTTCCATCAGCTCCTCTTTAGTTCTTTTGTTCCAGTGGCGACTCTGCCTTTCCAGACCCAGAGACCTGTTTTTTTGCAATTTTCTCCCATTCACGCAGCCTGGCTGTTAATCACACAGCAGGGTGGCTGTCCCGCCTGGACAGTCACCACAGCCAATCCTTTCAGAGTGTGACATGGGTCTCCAAAGAGACTCTGTGCAGGTAGTCCTAAACTCTTCCCTCACATTGCATCCTCCCCAGACATACAGGCCCCTAGGAAATGCTTCTGCGTAGAGCCCGCTAAAAGGTGGTGAACAAAGGAATGAAACCTGTTTTGGCGTGCAGAGTAAGACACGAGAAAGACTTTTACAAAAAGAAATGGTGAATAAACCCAGCCAGAACTGTAATAAAACATATATGGTCTAGCGGGATTAGGTTTGAGGCTGCCAACAAGCCTAAAACAATACCAAGGTTACTTAAGATAACCGTGGTAAGAAAAATAGGGTAGTTACCACGGCCACCAGCCGAGTCTTGAGGAAAATGGAGTGAAACAATGCTCCAAGAGAAACAGACAAAAAGGGATAAGTATTAACCCTTTCCAGTACTCCATGTAAGATGGTTTGTATTGGGTCTGTGGATTTACAGAGGCTTATAAAGTTAATGGCAAAACTATATGTTCTGGGAGACAGTAGTCAGTCCCAGACAAATTAGTCTGAGTTGGGAAGTCTAAAAGACAACCCTGTGTCACTGGAGGTGCTGTGAGACACATAGTAAAAAGATGATGCCTGTGGAGTAGGTGAGGCTCCACAGTCTATGAACAAAAAACATGTTAAACACACACAGCAAAACACATTTACGAGTGGGAAAAAAGGCTCACACTCTTACCAGGTGAAAAAATGTATCATAGAAATCCAGCAAAGCTGCTGAGGGACTCAGTAGGTAAGGGAAATTAGCCATTCTGGAGCATTCTCCCTAACACTCGCCCTCACACTCCTGGATGAATCTCTACCTCTAGTCAGTTAAAAACATCCTAGAGAGACTATCAGCATTTTGATGGTGACATCCTGCTTTGTGCTCAATGGTGAAATCAAAACCTTGCAGGCAGATTGACCATCTCAGACGTTTTGGTTTGTCCCCTTTCATTTGCATTAACCATCTCAAGGGTTAGTGGTCACTTTGAATCACAAAAGTAGATCCATACAAATATGGTCTAAACTTCTTCAAATACCACACAATGGCAAAACATTCACGCTCCATGGCTTCCCACCGTGTTTCTGGTTCCTTCAGTTTCCTACTGATGAAGCAAATGGGGTGCTCCCTACCATTCTCATCCAGTTGACTAAGGACTGCACCTATACCTGCATTGGTGGCATCTATCTGCACAATGAAGGGTTGGTAATAATCAGGAGCTCTTAGGACTGGAGCTTGACAAAGGGCTTTCTTCAGTTTTTCAAAGGCTTCAGTCCACTCCTCATTCCATCTAACCTTCTTAGGGAATTTTGGAGAGGAGATCACATTAAAGGGAGAAGCTGTGGTCCCATAGTTCTCTATGAAACTCCTGTAGTACCCAGTGAGACCTAGCAAAGCTCTCACTTGGGTTTGACTAGTAGGGGTGGCCCCGTTTTGTACAGCTTGTACTTTGCTAGGCAATGGCCTTATTTCACCTCCTCCTACCTCATGACCAAGGTAGACCACTTTGCTCTGACCAATTTGACATTTACTTGCCTTTATGGTCAGATGGGTCTGCTCAAGAGCCTGCAAAACATATCCTAATTGGTCAATATGTTATTTCCATGTAGGGCTGAACACGGCCATGTCATCCAAGTATGCCCTGCAGAAGTCCTCCATCCCATTCAGAACTTGATTGACCATCCTTTGGAATGTAGTAGGTGCATTCTTTAGTCCAGAAGGCATAACCTTAAACTGGTAGAGGCCTGCTGAGGTGGAAAATGCAGTTTTCTCCTTGGCATGGTCTGTCGGGGCTATTTGACAATAGCCTGATGTCAGATCAAATGTACTGAAGTACTTGGCTGAACCAAGTCTATCCACCAGTTCATCTGTACTTGGCAAAGGATGGGCGTCAGTCTTAATGACTGCATTTAGAGCCCTGTAGTCCACACAGAATCTCAACTCCTTGGATCCTGCCATTGGTACTAGAACAACTGGACTAAACCATGGACTTGTAGATGGCTCTATAACCCCGAGATCAAGCATCTTGTTGACCTCTCCTATGATGTGGGATCTCAATTGTTCTGACATTCTGTACTTCCTGCTTTTGACAGGTAGAAATGTACCAGTGGGAATATCATGCTGGCCCCAAAAGGTCAACCCTGGTGAAAGTGAAAACAGGGAGGCAAACTGATTTAACATAACTTTGCACTCCTCTGTTGTTCAGATGTCAGCTGAGAAGAGAGATTGACTCCTTCTATTTTTTCATCCAAAAGGTTGGCCTCTGAGGTAGAGGTTCACTCTCCTCCTTCTATTGAGCTGAAGCAATAAGCAAAGCTCCCACTTCTGGTCTTGAGACATATGCCTTCAAACAGTTGGTGTGAAAGACTCAGGGAGCCTCCTTAGGTCTGCCTAAATCCACCAAATAATTCCCCTTTAATGGCCATATCCATTTGTCCTGCAAGGCCCTCTGCCTTGTTGGCACCATAATTAACACAAGCTGGTCTTGAGTGAACACAACCATGTTGGCCTTCTGGTCATGCCAATGTTTGAGCCTGAGCTGCTTTCAAGTTATCACTAGCTTCGGCCATCATGTCTGATATTCTCCTCCGAAGACCTATCACATAGTCAGTCACTGTGAATGGCTTGGAGGAAGGAGCACTCTCCAACCCCTCCTTAATCTGGGCCAATGGACTTCTGACTGGATGGCCATAGAGAAATTCAAAGGGACTGTAACCAACTCCCTCCTGAGGGACTTCTATATAAGCAAAGAAAAGGCATGGCAGTACAAGGTCCCACTTTCTTTTAAGGGGTTAAGGGGTTCTTCTAAAGCACCTATCATGATCTTCATAGTACAATTAAACCTTTCTACCAGTCCATGTGTCTGTGGATGGTAGGCTGTGGAGAACTTGAAAGTGACACCACAGTTTTTCCACATGGCTTGCATGTAGTGGGACATACAGTTGGATCCCCTATCGAATATCACTTCCTTAGGAAACCCTACTCTGGACAAAATACCAAGCAGAGCCTTATCCACAGCCTGAGCCATAACAATTCTCATAGGTATGGCTTCTGTGTATCTTGTAGCATGGTCTACTACAACCAGGATAAACCTGTTCCCTGAAGATGTAGGAGGGTCAAGGGGACCAACAATGTTGATGCCCACACTCTCAAAATGAGTATTTTAAGGAAGTTTGGCAGTATTGGATAAATGAGGTTAGGCGCCTTGACACTGAATTAGAGGAGCAGATAAGGGCTGCAAAAGGAAGCAAGTGTGTAGACACCCTGCCAGATGGCTACATTAATAAAATTGTTAAGGAATGGTTTGCTTCCCTAAATTGCGCACACATCAACACAAATCTAAAGGAGCTTGTTTAAGCAATATTTAATCCAAGGAAAAAACAGCCTACACGTGTTTCGAGCAATGAAGCTCTTTTTCCAAGGCTGTACACAATTACAAAATTAATATACATGTTTAACAATCCCATGTTTTGGTAAACAAAATAGATAGACCCAAAGTCCACAACAATCAGAAGGGAAAAGGGGTAATGCATTTCACCCAAATCATTTTTTGATAAGTACCCAACATAACATTTGGTAAAACAAATTGAGAATTGGTCAATAGTACCACATATGTAAAAAACAATATACATTTTTCATTGGAGAATTATGAATTTGTGAAAAATTGAATATGTGAAAACAGAAGAATTATAACGTTTACAAATACCACACGTAGCAGGACAAGACAAGACAAAAGAGAAAAAGATGAAAAGAATATAATTGGATTAGATATTGATTGAAACCGCTTGTGTGTGTTCAAAGACTGTATGAGCGCCCCATGTATTTTAACAATAGAGGGCAGAATTTGCCTGAAAGGAATTAACTGTTACCTTCTGGAGGCTTGGTTGTAAATTATTTGCTAGGAGAGAAAGGGGAACTTTCAGTATTTTTTGATTCAAAAAAGGGGGGAAAGAGTTTTTGAAAATCCATGTATATAGCGATGGAAATCATTAATATAACAAAATAGAGACCTTACCAGTTAATTATAGAACATATAGGCTCGGGTGATTTCACCAGCTCCACTGAAAAAAGTAAATTGCAAGTTTTAAGGCACTTGCCTAGCATGCAACGTGGCAAAAGAGCAAAATAGTTAGCTAATTAATGCGTATAAGCACGTAACTATATAGTAGCAATTGCAATATAGTGATCTGACCATAGCAACGGCAATTGTAAACAAAGGCACGACCAGCAGGGAGACAACATCATTTCCAAGGTAAGAAAAAGAAAAGACACACGCACATATTAGGTGTCTATCCATCACATGTTTAAACGCAAAGAAAGTAGACATCCACATGTGAATGGCCCCTGCTTCCAGCTAGTCTGCAGGGGTCTGTGCAAAAGGACGCATTCACCGGCGTTTCTGCACAGCGTCTGAGAAGGCAGCAGCCTTGCATGTGCGCGCTGAGGCTCCAGTTAAATGAAACCTGGGGTACATCACGTTGGTCACATTTGGAAATACGACGGCCATATTGAAGGTACCGATCGCTGAATGCGAATGAATGTAAAGCTGGAAAGGAGCTAAACTGAAGGGGACAAGGCTAATAAAGACAACCAAAAGAAAACCGGCTATTTCGCTGATAACAACCCACTTAATAGGGATTGAATTATAAACATCAAAGTTTTGTTGCTCCCACAAGCCCAGGGATACTAAATAAACACTAGCTGAGACTCTCATGGGTTCATCAGCCAGTAGGTGAAAGTTTCCACTTGCCATAGGTACTTCTTCCTCTGGGGAGAAGGGTAAGGAGACAGTGTGGATCCTTGAAGGTTTACCCTTACATCTGTGATCCCCTTTCACATGTTCAGTTGACTCACAAACATAACATTTCCCAAATGTCTTGATGAATGGAGGTTTGTTCTGATCTCCATCTGGTTTGCATCCAGATGGTACACTAGCCTGATTTGGTTTCCCTTGTGGTTTACCCTTATGTTCCTGTTTGTGGCCCTCTTTTGGATGGGAGGTATTAGAATTCTCCTTGTTGACTTTCTGTGGCTGCTTTCCCTCATCCTTATTCTGAGTTGCCCCAGAATCCTTGTGAGTAGCCCTGTTGGCAACCCACAAGTCAGCAGCTTTAGCTAATTTCTTGGGATCTATCTCCTTAGAATCAGCCAAGTGCTGTCTGAGCTCAGGAGAGCAGGCATCATAAATTGACGCCAACATAACAAGATTCCTCATACCTTCATAAGTGTTTACTCTGTAACCCTTAACCCAACCATCTACATTTTTCAAACATTCACATACCCAGCTAGCCCACGGGGTACCATCATGCTTTTTGAGGGTCTGAAACCTCTTGTGGTACTGGGAAGGGGTCTTCCCAAATACAGCAATTAAAGCTAGCTTCACTAACTCATAATCCATGCTATCCACCTCCCCAACTCAATTACAACATTACAACATCAGATGCATTAGTGGGTAGCCTAAAGAAGAGCCAGGGAAGCAACTGATTCCCTGTAAGAACATGAATCCCATGTGTTAGGGAGAATTATTTTATAAGGCTCATTTCCCAAAACTAGTGAGTCCCCCAAAAGCTTTGCTGGATTTTTGGGCTTTGTTTTTTTCTCCTGCTAAGAGTGAGACTTTTTTCTCCCACTCTTAGGCATGATTTGAGGTATGTCTTTGACTCTTTGTGTGCTTATGGGCTATGGGGTCTTTTACTCCATAGGCTCCATCTATTTTCTATGTGTGTGTTACACAGCACCCTCAGTGCAGTAACACAGGGGTGTCATAGTGAGCCCCAAACATAGACTCCATACCCTGGGACTGTCTCCCAGGGCATGTAAAGTCACCATTAACTTTACTAGTCCAAAATTGTGAACAGAACCAGTACAAACCATCATATTGTGGAAGTACTGGAAGGGGTTAATTCAATTGCCCCTGGGTCTGTTTTCAAGGGGGCACTGTCCAGTCCCCCCTTGTCGAGTTTCTGGCTGGTGGCTCTGGTTACACAGCAAATATTCCACCCGAATATTCCCTATGGGATTTTCCCATTGATTTTAAACGCACCACTTTTTGGTGCAATGTTAAAGATACTGCCGGTTTATTTACTTAATATTAAATCAACGGTTGGGTCTTTTTGCCAGAACTCTTTTCTAAAATGGCATTTGTGTCCGTCTCTGTACCTCTAACTAAGGTTGAGTCATTTGTTCCACTTTTTGGCGGGCTTCTCCACAGAAGCCCTCCAAATGTTGCCACTCTGACTGGGTTCCACAGGATGTGTGGGGAGGGGAATTGGTACCCTGGACTGCTTTGCCTTAGCAACCCAAGTCACAAGATTGGCCCGGTGGTAGCATGTGTGAGTGACAGCTAGGCTGTTGAATGTTTTTTTTTGCATAAAAGCAGGGCCTTTGGGACTGGAACTTCAGAAGTCGCCACAGGACCTAAGAATCTGAAGAGGGAAGAAGCTGAGCCATCTGCAACGATGACACCACCGGTGAAGCCCTGCTGCAACAAACTCACCACTTTCCCAATGATAAGAGAAGATCTTCTGCTGGACGAGTCTTCTTCCTTTGAGCTGGTGGGATCAACCAGTTCACCCCTTTCACCTTCCAAACATGTCTCTTGGTCGAATTGCCCATGCCAAGCACCCCAGCGGCCGGATAGCCAAGCTTCACCACTTTGACCACAGGTAAATGGAACGCACCTTTTAACGATGAACTCCGCGGCTGGTTTCATCCCTGTGCAGTGCAACGACTCCACCTTTCCTCCTCGATGAGATCCTCTCTTCCCCTGGTTGAAACAATGAACTGCAACCACTGGCAGGAACAACTGCCACCGCTGGAGCTTCCTCTCTCTTTAAGGTACTGTGTTCTGCCTGTCCTCCCTTTCTTCGGTTTGCCCAAGGTGACCCTTAAATCCTTGGCTTTCAAGCTGGGTTGGCCCGAGACCTTCTAACTTTAACTTCTTGAATCACCCCAACCTCTTTTGAACTTTCTGCAAAGACTTTTAGTGCATTTTAAACCGTGTGATCCTGGGCACATTTCACTTTGCTCCATTTAAAGTGGGCCTATGAACTTTGGCTCTACAGTGTATACTGCCTTTATTCCCTTGCTGAGAACCCCTAAAAGTGTTGGGACCTGTTGTATTTCTATGCTCTGCCTTTTTCTCTCCCTTTAAACTTAACTATTGGAGTGCCATCTAGGTTACGTGCTCACATCTGTTTTAACAAATCGTGGTGTTTTAACTCTGACTTCCTTTGGAAATTGTATAGATAGACCCGGTCCCCCACAGTATATTCCTTCCTGGTGGTCTTCAGGTCGTAGTGGGTTTTCATGCTATAAGCTGATCTTTCTAGATTCCGCTGAGCATAGGCAAAAGCATGTTGGAGGTGGTTCCTTAAATTCTCCACATACTCATGAGTTGTGGAGGCATTTATCAACGTTTGCTCTTGGGTTCTGTAGAGCAAATGCTGGGGAAGCACCATCTTGCGCCCAGTCCTCAACTCAAATGGTGACATTTTAGTTGCAGATGTAGGGGCAGATCTGATGGCCATGCTGCTGATTTGACTGACTGCAAAATTGTACTATGATTAGGATTTGTTTTTAGACTGTTTTTGGAAACACCATCCTCCCCCCATCTTGTTCCAATAACACACAGACTGTGGGGGTCATTCCGAGTTGGGCGGTAAGGGTTTACAGGCACCGCTAAGGATGCCGGTGCCGGTAAACCCTTACCGCCCTATTCCGAGGTCCTTTAGCGGGTCCCAGCAGGAACGGCTGGTCTGATCAGCCGTTCTTTGCGGGACCCGTTAAGGGACCTTGGAGCTAATAACGTGCCCGCAATTTGCAGGCCCGTTATTAGTGCCTTCCCCATTCCCATTGAGCCCTATGGGGGCTCAAATGGGAATGGAGAATGGTTCACTGAATGGGGACTTAACAGGTCCGCACAGGTCGGAATGTCCCAGAAAGTCCCCATTCAGTGAGACTGGACCCAGACCCGGGTTTGGAGGCAGCCATGGTGCTAATAGCCTCATGGCTACCTCCAAACTCGTAATGACCCCCGATATCTTATACCTATATAAATCGGGAGGCATGGCTTGCAGCAATGGAGTAGGTTGACTCTTGTGACTGCTCCCAACTGATCCTACATGATCCACATGGGAAATATGCTCTGACATAAACATGCAGTCTGAAGATAAACAAGAATGGAAATAAATCCCTTTGGAGTGCCCATCGGGGAGTACAAGCGTGAAGCCTTCGACAAATGGCAGTAGCACAGCGCAGAAGAGAGAGATCGCCAACAGAGCCCCAAAACAAGATGGTGACCTGGATGCGGGGAAGCCGATAACAGTGCAGGTCCGGCTTGGAGGATGGATGAAGTCAAGGGATTCCATGCAGAGAAGCAGAGAGACTGCGGCAGAAGCTGCAGGCGCAGTGTGAGGCAAAGAAGTACACATGGAGCCGGAGGGATGCGCTTGTGCTGGTAAGGTAAGACAGGAGTAGATTTGCAGAGGAAGTGACAGCAGACTCCCGCTAGTGGGATGCAAAGAAAGCCCTCAGATCCTACGAAACCCTGCAAACAAAAGGCAAGTGCAGCGCACAGCACCCCTAATGCAGCCGATACCAAGTAGAGGATTATCGGAGTCAGCAGTATGAGTCAGTGAACCCATGCTCAGCGGTGATACACAGGTGCTGGATCCCCCTGCTTCAGTGGCAGAAAGAGAGCTGACAAGGCTCAGTAACTGGCTGGCCACAGGTGGTAGCAACATCCAGGGGATACCAGAAGATCCTGGTAAAATGCCCGCTGGAGGGAGCAATAAAGGGCAAACGTAGCAGAGGGTGGCTGGAAGATTACTGCCACAGCATGTAAAACACCCACACGGAGCCCATGAAGCCTGGGGTCACAACTGCAACACTTAAAATGACACCTAAGTGCTTTTTGGCAATGCACTGGCCATATAATAATTGCGGCTCGCTACTGGAAGGGGTAGGCAGACTGGATGCCTCCTAAACGACTCAAAATGAAGGTAAGACAAACGACACTTGACAACTACACCAGGACCACACGCCAGAATCCTGGAGGAGATATGGCACCCTCGCAGGTGCAGGGGGAGACACCATGTAACTGCACAACCAAGTGAGGAAAGCTATTGCTGATTTAAATGCCTCATTAGGGACACAAATAAAAGAAGTGAAAATAGACATAGGACTGTTGCACCAAGAGGTTCGTAGTCTGGCAAAGCTTATGGCTACTTTGGAAACCCAAGGGAAGGAGAACACTGTGGAGCTACAAGAAATGCACACTAATATCCATGTTCTGCAACAGAAGGCCACCTGTTGGAAAACAGGGTAGAAGAAGTGGAAAGTCGGGCCCAAAGAAACAATATCAGCATAGTTAGCCTTCCCGAGGGGAAAGAAGGCACAGTCCCTACAACATACATAGAAACATGTTGCTCCAAGAAATTGGGCCCGGAAACCTCACGCAGGGCTTCACAATCAAGAGTGCACACAGAGCACTAACCAGGCATCCCCTCACGGAGGGCCCTCCAGACCGATAATTGCAAAGGTCCTGAACTATAAAGACAGAGAAAATATTCTAGCCTACTCCAGGCTGGGAGGGGTACTGAAGAGAGCGTCCCCAGACCTGGCGGTATACCCTGATTACACCTTCCAAGTGCAGAAGAACCGTGTACAATTCTCAGTGACCAAAGCTAGGCTTTGGACAGCCAACCTAAAATATATGCTGATCTACCCAGCATGACTAAAACTCATACACAAAAACAGGGCCTTGTTTTTGACCTCCCAGAGAAGGCACAAGCATGGATGGACAGAGAGAAGATACGTCCCTGTGACGAAGCAGACAATCATGCGAGGCACAAGTGCATTTCGGCATAAATAGAGTCCAGGCATAACTGGGGAACCACTTACTGTTCTGCTTGTGTTGTTTTGGCAAGATTAGAGCACCATAGAGCACCCCAGGACAAGCATGCTCTTAATAGGCAAATGGCTCCTCTTGAAAGTGGTCCTCAGAGCTTATATTTTTCCAACATGGCGGGATACACTAATTATCAATATCACAACCAACATAAGAGGAGACCAGACTCACAGCTGTGGCCGCCACAGAGTTTTACTTTTTGGGGGCACTTGTTTTTGGTCCCACCAGTTGTGCACCAGCCACACGGATGTATACTGGAGGCGAATGCAGGAAGTGGATATGCCTGAGCACTAGTAACAATTGTGGGCTGTTGTTATTAGTTGGTGAAGTCGGGGTAGTTAAATGGGAATGCATTTTGCCTGCATGAGTGTCAACAGGGAATAGTTGCACAGTATTCTTGACTGGATCAATATATTGGGAGAAGGGAGTGCCACCTGATGTGTCAGAGGGGATAGCCTTATGTAATTGGACAAAAGCTCATGGCTGGTGCTGTAAATGTACTTACCTGGAATGTAAGTGGTTCAAATGCTTATGTAAAGCAAAACAGGGTCTATTCATACCTAAAGGGATGTATAGTAGACATTGCCTTGTTGCAAGAAGCACACATAACTGCTGAAAAACAAACATTGTTAGCAAGTAAATGGAGGGCGAGTGTTTGGCTCTCCGTATTCCACCTATGCTCAAGGGGTACTTATGTGGATAGCACCCACAGTGCTTTTCAATGTCACCCATATTAAAACTGACAACGCGGTCAGGATGGTGGTGGTACAGGGTCTACTTGAACATGTAGACACTTTTTTTGTCAAAACATACGCTCCCAACCAACATACTGCCGCATTCTTCCCATCACTACACCCGCGACTGGGCCTCTATAGGAACAGTAACATCATATGGTGGGGCGACTTCAACTGCATGCTGAATCCAATCCTGGATAGATCAAATGCCAAATACACTAAACCAGCTAGAACATTACAGACACTCCTAGAATCATTTGATCTGATAGATTTCTGGAGGGTACTACACCGGGACACCAGACATTACACGCATTACTCAGCAGCACACACCGTGCACACTAGGATAGATTACTTTTTTGTAGGTCAGGAGCTGGCACATTTTATCACACTTGCACAGTATAAAGGAAGGGTCCTCTCCCAGAGCGCAATACATACGTGGAGACTTCGAGGTGAAGCTCGGAAGGACCCCCCCTTCTGTAATAGCATCAAAGATAGCATCACTGACTATTTTGCACATAATGCCTGTAGGCTACCCAGTGCATTAACTTTTTGCGACACATTGAAGGTGGATAATTAGGGGAGCCAACATAGCGGGGTCAAGCAGCGTCCAAGCAACCATTAATAGAGAATTAACCTCTGCAAAAGAACAACAAAGGAAATTGGAGAAATCCCATGCATTGCAAACTGGCAAGGACGTAAATATTGCGTAGCTCAAACAGATATGCATGGAATGCTGGGAGAGGCTGGGCAAGCATCATTTTTCTAAAGACATTGAGAGGCAGCATAAAGAGGGTGATAAACATGGCTGACTGCTGGCATGGTTATATAAAAAAGAAGGGAAGCCTGTACCAGCGTCTGCTTCTGCCAGACACTGGTGCCAGGCCAACCCAGCACCCACAAAAAAAGTAAGTCCTATTCTATAAATATCTAATCAGTGCTTAGCACATTTTATGGAACTGAAACATGATGATTTTCAGGGTACATGCTCAGTCACATTTCCTCTTGCTGGTGCTGGCAGATTAAACCCCGTATTTATAATGGAAAGAATGCCTTTAAGTGTACCTCTCCTAGATGTATCCATGTACCCATGACTTTGTGCAGTGGATACCACATGTGCACGGAGAAGTCTGTGACAATCCCAGATATGTGTCATGAAGCTTGTTTCAAGGTGCTGAATCTGCATAGGATGCATTGGATTGGTAGACAGTGGGGACAAAGGTGGGGTAGCATTTAACCCTTCAAGCTGACTATTTTTGTAAGTAGAATGAGTAAGATCAATGTGCTGTAATTGGCTAAGGGAATCTCCATAGTCCCCACCGCCACTGGGGAGATGCTCCAGGCATCTTTGCATCCAGTAGGGGATGCTGCATTCACTCACACCCTCCACTGGGGAGATGCTCCAGGCATCCTTTGCGTCCAGTAGGAAGATGTTGCATGCATCCACCACCTCCAATGGAGAGATATTCCAGGCACCCTCTGCATCCAGTAGGGAGATTTTGCATGCATCCACCACCTCAACTGGAGAGATACTCCAGGCATCTTCTGCATCCAATAGGGAGCTGCTGCATACACCCACCACCTCTGCTGGGGCTACTGCAAACACCCACGACTTCCAACGAGTGCTACTCTCTTCATCTTCCACTTTTGATGGGGGCATTACTGTGTGTTCACCACCTCTAAAAGGGGCTTCTTTTTCTGTTTACCAACTGTGGGTAGGCTTTTAGGTATCCAACACCTCTCTTGCTTTGGGAATCCACCCTGTCTGCTTAGGGTATTGTGTCCCTCCACAGCCTCCAATGGGGCTTTTCTTGCTCTCACCACCTCGGCTTCTGATAGTCCGGCCTAAGGAGAAATCCAGGAGGACAAAGTCTATCACGAGTCAGTCTACAGATATCTGAAGCTGCCCTTCACCAGAGGTCAGCAGTCCATCCATCTCTTGTTCATTCTTTGCATCCTGATGCTTGCATTGACTTTCAGGGCTGGGGGAGGTATTCACACACGACATGAGAATGCTTCAGACGTGTCGACGTGAATATTGGTACGGCTTGGTAGCAACACACCGACTCTAGCTAATCTCCACCAGTCTTGTACAGACTTCCATATGGGACAGTGCGCCATGGTGGGGTGAGGTAACACTAGTTGTCCTGGATTTGAGGGAGTATACCGGGCAAGAAGGGAGGAGTGGAATTCAGTACCAGGGCTACATACCACAGTTCGAGAATGTGCTTTCACGTGGAGATGGCATTCAGCCTAATGGCTCCCACGCGCAGCTGTAGCAGTACCCTAGGATTAGTATATATCCCCTTCACCGTCTCCCCTCCCCTAGCCCATCAGAGTGCTTCAAATGCATCTCGCCTCAATCTAAAGCGCCTAGGGGTGTGGGACGGGGCTGACCCATTCCCAACACTTATTTGCATGTTTAATGGAATATTACAATGATAACAATGTACTGAGTGAGGGGGAGAAGGTAGGGTCTCTGAGCGGGCTGCTCTGTGAAGCAAAGTCCGATTAATGCAAACAAAATTGGAATGAGCGCAAACCAGAAAGTTCATGGACAGACCCCACACCTCACCCCATTCAGGTTTGTCAACCATAATGTAGATGGAGGGTGGAGAAAAGGCGGGCTTGTTATGTGCGACAATTAAAGCATTCAATTAAATATTGTGATGGGCAACAGCACTTTTGAGAAAACATCTGACATGCTTGAGCGGACATAAAACAGTAAATACAATAAAATAATAATTAAAAATCCTCCAGAGAATTCTCCAGGTGTTGTGACATTCACAAACAAAAACTAAAAAAACCTTTAAAAACAGGCAACACGCCCCCTTCACTTTGCCCCTTTCAGAGATAGAAACACTGGAAAACAAAGCACACAGTCCTCACTTTTCCAACAGCCACCTTAACTGTAAACTCAGGTGCTCTGCGTACTATATAAGTGCGCTGATGCTTCAACGCCACTTCGATTCTCTTGCATGTGGCGAGAGGCGCTATACAAATTTAAGATAACACAATAAGCCTCGAACAAGAAGGGTATGACAAGTTGTGTGCAACTGAATAACTTCCAGGAGTGTAACCCCCAGGAGTGTATTTAAGTGCCCCACCCCCTGACAAGAGGTAATTAACTTAAACAAGACACTTTGTCCATTAATACTTCATGAAGCCTGGGACACCGCTCTCTTCTCACACACAATACACTGCATTAAATGCACTATTTTCATAAGCAATATACTACATGCCTTTAAAGAATGCATCATATTTCGGTTGGCTCCTATAGTACTTGTATCTGGAACATTAGGTACCTTTCGATAAATGCAGTTCATCTATGGGCACATACAATACACTGCATCTTTATAATCGCAACAATGAAATGCTTCAAGGGGCTGGAAGAGGATGACAGCAGGGTGATGTTGCTGGAAGACATTAGCTGGGTGGATGGGGGACATCCTCATTTTGCTATGGGGCAGAAACAACCCCCCTTCTTGTTATTGGAAGAGAGATTTAGAAATGTACAAGGGCCTTTGTTTGCGCTTGGAGAACTATGAAAGCAGCAGGCGTTCGCCCACAGCACCCCAAGGGCTGCCTGCTTTGTGCCCATAACTAAGAATGACGTTTAGAGGACATCCCGGGCCAGACCTGAAATCCACCCATGTGGATCCTCCGCTTAATGCATATACGATAATATGCACATCCGAGGCATCCGGGAGGATCACATCTGTGCACACAAGGAACCTGAAATCAGACTCACCAACTGCAAGCATCAGAAGAAGCCCACAAGGGTACACCTCCTGTTGCACTTCCACAAAGTGGGTCCCCAGGCAGGTGTTGCTTTACAGTGGCCTCAGTTCCAAGGTTGCTGCAGGAGCAATGTTCCTCTGAAGCCTTGGGCTCGGCTACCCTTGCCTGTGTGGGGCTAAGGACAGAGCCAGCATGCCATGCCTTCCTTCCCAGGGCAGTCTCAGTACTCCAGCAGATCCTGCGCGGTGACCCGGAATAAAATAGAAAAATTTAAAAAAGCCCATTCATAAATCCAGACATTGCTGGCCCGTGAGAATGAAGGATTTTTTTTCTCAACTACTGATGGGAAAATCTATTCTATTGTACTGACCAAAAATGTTTATCTGATCATTCCCTTTTAGCACTGCTTACATATGTCACCTCTTCAACGTGCGGTCTGCGGTCTGGTGGAAGCAGCTCCCAAGGCACCCAGAGGACAGGCACAGCTCCCACTTGCTGGCAGTATCCTGAGGAAAAACTGATAGTGGTGCACTCCAAATAAGTAATATTTAAATACTTGAATTATTAAAGAATTCAAGGAAAAATGTAAAGGTGCGGGTGAGGAACTGTGATCTTGGCACAAAATCACCACACAATACAAAAAGGAAAATAGAAAATTCAACATTGGAACCCTCCTGTCCCCTGCACACTGTCAAAAGGCTGATCAAATCAGCTACTCTAATTTTGGAAAAATTAGTATTATATGCCTTAAACTCAATTTGTTAGACATAAAAGGAAATACGTGACAAGAGAATGTTTTTCATAGAAAAATATATATGCATTCTTTGATTTACAGGCCCAGAGTAAATGTACAAAGTAAAGCAAATATATAAGTCTGTTGTTTGTGGCTGATGCATTTTGAGGAGTCTTTCCTCTTCTTCAAGAGCCTGAACGGACTGTGGAGAGACTGCTTAATTGCATAAGTACCTTGTCACAAAATTAACTTAAAGATAGGCAAACATTTGTAGCAATGATATCATATGTATTGAAAACAAAATAATCAATCTTTTAAGGGGAACCAAAGTTAATCACTTCTCAATAAAGCTCCATAACACTGAGTTAACTTCATAAAAAACATATCAATGACCAGATACCTAGAGGTAATGAGTGACACCAATCATCCCTAGTGAGGTAGTGGTCTAGGTTCCAATGTATAAATCATCCCATTGGGTGTAATGCCGAGAGTAAAACAAAAAGCCATCTTGGTTAAATCCACAGAAACGACTATCTCTAAAACAAAAATGACAGAGAAGGCAAGGTGGAAAATTATCTTGTAATGAGTGTCAGCTAGCAACACTCTTGTTAAAATTGGAAAATAAGCATACTGGCAGCAAGGGAAGCTGACATTTTGGGGAATATTACAATGGCTTCACAATATATTGCGTTCGTCCTGAATATATACATTTACCTTCACCAGTGCACGTTGGCCCAAAGGAAGCCCATCATAGCAGAGCATTGGCTTTTATAGATTGCATCACTACAGCATATGGGTATACACAAAAAAGGCTTCACATGGTTGTCAAGCAGAACAGCTGAATTGTTTCGAGCAGTGCTTGTTACTCAATCCACATCAGGTGCCATAAAGACCCAAACACAAGAATTTAAAGTTACCAGTCAAGAAAGTAATTCCAAATCAGTGATTACACTCAGCAATAATCTTCACAAAACACATGGTGAGATTACATGGCTTTCCATCAATACCAATCACCAATCGTGGAGCCCAATTTCAGCATTACTTTTGCACTAGCTACTGAAAGAGTTTTGGTATGGAGGTTAGGATCCCTACAAGCTACAGGACTGGCAGACTGAAAAAAGAGATTAACACCATGAACAAAACCTGAGATAAGCCAAACTACAATGCAATAATAATTTGCCTATAACAAAATTACTAATTCCTCTATTAATTCCTGTACTAATTCATTCTCCATATTCTCCATTTTACTTCTTTCAAGGAATCCAATTTACCTAAAAACCCTTAGAGAACATTAACATTCGGGCAGGCACATGCAGTCCAGAAGATTATTCATGATCATTAGAGAGGGGGTGCGAAGTTAAGGTGGCATTAGCTAAATTTCAGAGCTTTAGTTGTGTTATGTTCTCGCCTTAACGTCCCTGCAAGTAAAGGTTTTTCCTTGAATATGTACAGGTGAAATGCACATATGTACAGACACAGAGTTATATATTTTTGTATATTATCATTATTTGTAGCCACAACTACAGCATCAGCTAATGAATTGCAGGATTTTGCAATTCAATAAGACGAGCAATGACTGGAGTGCTTTAATTTGTGGCTAAACTACTGCCCCTATTAACAGTGTAAACAGAGCAAAAACAAAACATTGGGAGATTTTAATTACTGAAACTTCATAGAATAAATTAAAATAATATTTTTGCAGGTCTGTTTTTAATTTAATCTATTTTTTGTAACTTAAAAGGTGGCCCTTAAGAGGGCTATTTTGGAAGACGGAAAGAGGGGGGTGGAATAGGGGTGGAAACCACGTAAGGATGAAAAATATAACAAAGGTAATTAAAATAAAAAAGCAACATATATTTAATTTTTTATTTGTTTTGTTTTTATTTATTTTCGTAAAAAAAGGGGAGGAATGTGGCACTTAAAATATACAAAGAATGGTAGGTAATCTGGCATTCAGCGATAAACTTCTGCCATTCATCAAATGTGTCGCCTCCCTTGGCTTCCCATTCCAGATATCGTCTACACATGACTTGCATCATGGAAAGATCAGGAGCCAGTAAAACAGGAGTCTGTGCAGTTGACACGACTACTGAAGTTGAAGCTTTATTTGCTGTTTGCAATATTGTTGCACTGGTCAATAGAAGTGCTGCAGATGGTGCTGATGTCAGTCTACGCAATGAATGGGAACCATGCATTTTTCTTTTATTATGTTTGTGTGCTTTCCGATTATTGACGTTGGCCAGTGGACTCAAACTAGATGATTAATCATAGTATATGTTCAGAGGATTTGAGATGGAACATTAGAAGGCCCACATCTTTGTTTCAGAACATGCAAAACCTTCTCTGCCTCTTTTGTAGAACAGTGTTCTTTAACTTTAACGAAGCGCCAACTGTCAGCTGTGGTTTTCATCCCAGTTGCCTTCTTCCTCAGTGGTGATGGATTCAGAACCCAAATGAAAACATCATCACTGCTGGTACTCCAACCGGGATGGATATGTAAAACAATAAAAATGACAACACGAAAAAGACAATGCCTCCAAAAGGATGAACAGTTTGCAATGAAATTACTTCAAACATGTTCAATTTTTAAAGCACAAACGAGATATAAAGAACTACCATGCCGTTCAAAACACTTCATGCTGAAATAATTGTTTCGTTATAAAACAATGTCTACAAACATAAAGTGCCTAATTTGTGTCAAATCGTTCTTCTACAAACAAATACATGTAAAGATTTAATAGCAGCCATGAAAAGGGAAAAGAGACTATATGTAGTACCTTCGCTCGTTCCATGGTGGCCATCTTCTTTGTTTAGTTCTTTTTTACTGTTTTAAATGGCCACCATCAAAAGGGTGTACAGACTTCATATCCCATTTCATGGCGGACATCTATTTTCTTTTTTCAGCTACAAAAAGCTGGAGTTCTTCAACTGAATAAAGAAACTATTACTACCCAGGATGAAGTGGATGAAGACATCCGACAGATGCATTGTGTCAGAGAGAAAAGATTCTGGAAAGGCCACTCACTCATCCAAGTGGTACTACTGGATACAGCACATCTGTAAACAATTCATGAAAAACCTCCTCTCCATTGCCTCTCTAGCATTTCTTATAACTTTTCAAATAGAGTGTTGCAGTGTTGTCAGTTTTTAAAGACTCTGGCTGTTGCAGCAGTGTCTTTAATGGGTGGAGGTTGATTCTGCACAACCACCGATCACAGCTACAATGATAAGACAAAAAAGAATGGAGCCCAGTATGGTCCAGACTATCTCATACAATTTCCAATACACATCATGCACATTATCACAGGAGACTTGCACCTAAATGATTGATCATAATTGATGGTCCCAAGCTTCACAACCCACATCTTATTTTTTGTCTTTTTTTTTGCGAAATGGTGAGGAGTCTTCAACTGAATAAAGACACTATTAGTACCCAGAGAAGAAGTGGATGAGACTTCCTGCAGATGCATTGCATCAGAAAGAAAAGATACTACAAAGGCCTCTTGCTCATCCAAGTGGTACTGGTGAAGATAGGAGCAACACATCTGTAAATACTTCATGAAAAGCCTTCTTTCTAATCATATCAACCAATCCTAATAACTCTTCACATAGATCGTCCGAGTGTTACCTAGGTTTGAAGACTCTGGCTGTTGCGAGCAGCATCTTTAATGGGTTGAGGTTGATTCTGCACAACCCCGGCTCACAGCTACAATCAAGATAGAAGACCACATATAAACCCAAAAAGACTACATCCCAGTAGGGTCTAAACCATCTCATGCAATTTCTAATACAAATCATCCACATCATCCTAGGACACTTGCATCAAATAATTTACAATTATTGATGTTCCCAAGCTTCTTATCCCATATCTTTTTTTTTTTTCTTTTTTTTTGTTCAGTTGTGAAATACTGGAGTGTCTTCAACCAAACAACGACACTATTAGTACCCCGGGATGAAGTGGATGTAAACTTCTGATAGAAGCATTGCAAACACAAAGAAAAGAGCCTGGGGAGGCCTCTCACCCATTCAAGTGGTACTACTGGAGATAGGAGCGCCACATCTGTAAAAAATTCATGAAAATCCTCCTCTCTGAACCACTCTAGCATTTTTAATAACTCCTCAAAAAGAGTGTTCCAGTGCTGCAGGTGTTTCAAAACTTGTGCAATTGCTGAGAGCACCTTTAATATGTGGACGTGGATTATAAACAATCACCGCTCACAGCTACAGTGAAAATCTAAGACTACATATAAGCCAAAAAAGGCTACTGCCCAGTATGGGGCAGGCCATTTACCGCAATTTCCAATACGCATCATCTACATCATCCAAGGACACTCAAAACAGATGATTTATCCTAATTGATGTTCCAATGCTTTCTGATGAAACATTAAAAGGGCCACATTTTAGTGTTTTGTGCACAATGTTAGACATATTCAAATGTGCAACTGGTGACGAAAATATAAAATAACCAAAATATGAACTTTAAAAGACAATGCCACAAAAAGCCACCTCTCTAAACCTCTCTAATTCATAATCATTTTTCAAATAGAGTGTTTTAATGCTGCAGATGATTGAAGACTCTAGCTGTTGCTAGCAGCACCTTTAATAGGTGGAGTTTCATTATACACAACCACCCCTCACTGCTACATGGAAGATTTAACCCCATACCATCATTACACCTACTCACTTCCTGGTGCCACCAAGATATTTTTGTAGGTGGCAGAAGTGATACATACACATTCCTGTGGAATTCCATGAGACTCCATAGGAATGTACTCACTGAAACACCTGCCCTGTAGCTAACGGTGCTGGTGCTTTAGTAAAAACACTGCTAGTATGAGCAGGAACTTTAACGAAGCACCAACTGTCAGCTGTGGTTTTCATCCCAGTTGCCTTCTTCCTCAGTGCTGATGGATTCAGAACCCAAATGAAAATATCATCACTGCTGGTACTCCAACCGGGATGGATATGTAAAACAATAAAAATGACAACACGAAAAAGACAATGCCTCCAAAAGGATGAACAGTTTGCAATGAAATTACTTCAAACATGTTCAATTTTTAAAGCACAAACGAGATATAAAGATCTACCATGCCGTTCAAAACACTTCATGCTGAAATAATTGTTTCGTTATAAAACAATGTCTACAAACATAAAGTGCCTCATTTGTGTCAAATCGTTCTTCTACAAACAAATACATATAAAGATTTAATAGCAGCCATGAAAAGGGAAAAGAGACTATATGTAGTACCTTCGCTCGTTCCATGGTGGCCATCTTCTTTGTTTAGTTCTTTTTTACTGTTTTAAATGGCCACCATCAAAAGGGTGTACAGACTTCATATCCCATTTCATGGCAGACATCTATTTTCTTTTTTCAGCTACAAAAAGCTGGAGTTCTTCAACTGAATAAAGAAACTATAACTACCCAGGATGAAGTGGATGAAGACATCCGACAGATGCATTGTGTCAGAGAGAAAAGATTCTGGAAAGGCCACTCACTCATCCAAGTGGTACTACTGGATACAGCACATCTGTAAACAATTCATGAAAAACCTCCTCTCCATGCCTCTCTAGCATTTCTTATAACTTTTCAAATAGAGTGTTGCAGTGTTGTCAGTTTTTAAAGACTCTCAGGGTAATTCATAGAATTTCGCAGAAAAGTGTCGCAAGCGGCTGGCGCAGAGTGTCCGCGTGCGATTGACTGCGCCAGGCACGTGCGCTAAAACCCATTTCCGCGCACAGCATATTCATGGATTTCAGGCTTCCAAACCAGCCGTGGCGCAGAGAATCGCAGCGACCCTGCAGCAGCGCCAGTAACGCCCCCAAGAACGCCCTCGCGCAAGGAAAAGCCATCAAAATCGCTAAATCATCGCAAAGAGCTGCGCTAACCCTGGACCAGTTCACCGGGCTGCCAAACAGCAAACGCCAAGCGGGGAACGTGTATTGCAGGGGTGCGCGGGAAGTTGCACACGCGATTTCAGCAGGGTACGTGTATTTCAGAGGTGCGCGGCAAGTTCCACACGCGATTTCTGCAGGGTACGTGCATTTCAGGGGTGCGCGGGAAGTTCCACACGCGAATGGGCCAGTGCGAGCAGGGTACGTGTATTACATGGGTGCGCGGGAAGTTCCACACACGATTCCATCAGGGTACGTGTATTTCAGGGGTGCGCGGGAAGTTACACACGCGAATGGGCCAGTGCGAGCAGGGTACGTGTATTCCATGGGTGCGCGGGAAGTTCCACACGCGATTTCATCAGGGTACGTGTATTTCAGGGGTGCGCGGGAAGTTCCACACGCGATTGGCCCAGTGCGAGCAGGGTACGTGTATTTCAGGGGTGCGCGGGAAGTTCCACACGCGATTGGCCCAGTGCGAGCAGGGTACGTGTATTTCAGGGGTGCGCGGGAAGTTCCACACGCGATTTTCCCAGTGCGAGCAGGGTACGTGTATTTCAGGGGTGCGCGGGAAGTTGCACACGCGATACCAGCAGGGAATTTGTATTTCAGGGGTTCTGGGGAGTACTACACGTGAATTGGCCGTGTGGGTCCTCCCAGGTGTACGCTCCACAACCTCCACGGCCCCTGCAGGCAGCCCACACCACGGGGGACTACCCTGCACCCCTGCTCATGTCCCGCAGGCAGCCCATCCACCATGGGCATGCCCCCCAGCCAACCCACATGTCACCTTGCACTACTGATCAACAATGCATGTCTCCCACCACCCCCACCCCCTAGCACTGTGGGGCACCTGCCAGCAGGCCCCCACCCATGTCTCCCACCACCCCCACCCCCCAGCCACCAGGGGCAGCCTCCACCAGGCCCCCACTCATGTCTCCCACCACCCCCACCCCCCAGCAGTGCAGGGGCACCCTCCACCAGGCCCCCACTCATGTCTCCCACCACCCCCACCCCCCTGCCACCATGGGCAGCCCCCACCAGGCCCCCACTCATGTCCCCCTGCACCCCCACCCCCCAGCCACCAGGGGCAGCCTCCACCAGGCCCCCACCCATGTCTCCCACCACCCCCACCCCCCAGCAGTGCAGGGGCAGCCTCCACCAGGCCCCCACTCATGTCTCCCACCACCCCCACCCCCCTTCCACCATGGGCAGACTCCACCAGGCCCCCACTCATGTCTCCCACCACCCCCACCCCCCAGCCACCAGGGGCAGCCTCCACCAGGCCCCCACTCATGTCCCCCTGCACCCCCACCCCCCAGCATCCAGGGTCACCCTCCACCAGGCACCCACTCATGTCTCCCACCACCCCCACCCCCCAGCAGTGCAGGGGCAGCCTCCACCAGGCCCCCACTCATGTCTCCCACCACCCTCACCCCCCAGCAGTGCAGGGGCAGCCTCCACCAGGCCCCCACTCATGTCTCCCACCGCCCCCACCCCCCTGCCACCATGGGCAGACTCCACCAGGCCCCCACTCATGTCTCCCACCACCCCCCCACCCCCCAGCCACCAGGGGCAGCCTCCACCAGGCCCCCACTCATGTCCCCCTGCACCCCCACCCCCCAGCATCCAGGGTCACCCTCCACCAGGCACCCACTCATGTCTCCCACCACCCCCACCCCCCAGCAGTGCAGGGGCAGCCTCCACCAGGCCCCCACTCATGTCTCCCACCACCCCCACCCCCCAGCAGTGCAGGGGCAGCCTCCACCAGGCCCCCACTCATGTCTCCCACCACCCCCACCCCCCAGCAGTGCAGGGGCAGCCTCCACCAGGCCCCAACTCATGTCTCCCACCACCCCCACCCCCCAGCCACCAGGGGCAGCCCCCACCAGGCCCCCACCCATGTCTCCCACCACCCCCACCCCCCAGCAGTGCAGGGGAAGCCTCCACCAGGCCCCCACTCATGTCTCCCACCACCCCCACCCCCCAGCAGTGCAGGGGCAGCCTCCACCAGGCCCCCACTCATGTCTCCCACCACCCGCACCCCCCAGCAGTGCAGGGGCAGCATCCACCAGGCCCCAACACATGTCTCCCACCACCCCCACCCCCCAGCCACCAGGGGCAGCCCCCACCAGGCCCCCACCCATGTCTCCCACCACCCCCACCCCCCAGCAGTGCAGGGGCAGCCTCCACCAGGCCCCAACTCATGTCTCCCACCACCCCCACCCCCCAGCATCCAGGGTCACCCTCCACCAGGCACCCATTCATGTCTCCCACCACCCCCACCCCCCAGCCACCAGGAGCAGCCTCCACCAGGCCCCCACCCATGTCTCCCACCACCCCCACCCCCCAGCAGTGCAGGGGCAGCCTCCACCAGGCCCCCACTCATGTCTCCCACCACCCCCACCCCCCTGCCACCATGGGCAGACTCCACCAGACCCCCACTCATGTCTCCCACCACCCCCACCCCCCTGCCACCATGGGACGCCCCCACCAGGTCCTCACAATCCCCAATCATGTGCGTAATGGTCAGCCTCCACAGCCAAAAAGCCCTACCAAGTAACCCATTCACCCACATGGCAATGGAAATCACATGTTACACCCCCAATGTTCATGAAGCTAATGAACCCATGTCCGTCACACACAATGGTTGCAATTGAATGGGAAAACACACAACATAACATGCATGAAACCAATGAGATGATACCACACAGTGAAGTATGGAAACAAAATTGTATTGAAAAAAATAAAGAATGCTAAAGAAAGAAAACAAACTACAATGTGAATGAGAAAAAAAAGCTGCATGTCCGTATAAAAACACAAAACTGGAAATCCAAATCCCCAAAAATTTTGTCCAAAGTCAAATGTAAAAAAATCTCCATGCAATAAAGAACTATGTACAAAACTACCAAGGGTCCATGAGCCCAACTGAACAAAGGAAACCTACTAAAAAACCTACCTAAAAATCAACTATATACAAAAAGTGGAGCAGTGTCCGTCGACTCCAAATCATAATAAGAAAGAAAGGAAACCTAAAACTAAAGAACTATATACAAAGGCGGCGGGCAAGTCCAGCGGCTCACTCCGTGGTGTCCCGGGCCAGGGCATCATCGAACTCCTGTTCGATGTCCCGGAGGCGGTCCAGTTCCATGGCCCCGAGGGTCCGCAGGGACGACGCCGTGTCCTCCTCCAACCCCCTGCGGATTGCCTCGAGGCACTCGGCCCGCCTCAGGGCCCTCCGCATGGAGTTCTCTGCCCTGACCATTGTGAGCTGCGCCTCTTCCGCCCGCCGCCGCTCCGCACCTATGGCGTGGCCCAACCACTGCCACACGGAAGACACTCTCTGTCCTGGGTCCCCCTGCCCTCCGGCCGATGCCTGCCCCTCCGATGTCGAAAGCCCCGAGCCTTCATGTCTCCCACCATGTTGCTGCTGCTGCTGCTCTGCCTCTGCCCATGCACTGCCTCCTGCTGCCTGCACATCCTCCGCCGGCTGGGGTGCAGTTGTTGATGTGCCCACCCCTGCTGGACCTCCGACTCCCGACTGTGGCAGGGATGCCTCCTCCACCAGCCTGGCCGCACCGTCAGAGGCCGCTCCACAGGGCACCCAGGTGACTGATGGGTGGGAAGATGGCACAGAGGACGACTGGCGCGTAGGGGGTCCAGTTGAGGAGGGGGTCAAAGCAAGCCCCATCAGACAGGGGAATCCGGCCTGGGTGACCTGTCCCAGCAGGCTGACGTGGTCAACGAGCCATTCGAGATGACGTGCAGTCTCTCCATGAAAAGACTGCAGGTCACCTTGCATGGCCCGTTGACGCAACGCCACACCAGCCAGGACAGGCTCAGCCCGGACCTGGATGGCCACGTCCGCAGGCAGAGGAAGGCCAGTTGACGTCAGCTCATCCCCTGACTGAAAACGGGTCTGGACGTAGGCATCCCTGCTGGTGCAAGATGATGCAGGGACAGGATCGGGGACAGGATTGCACACAGGCACCTCCGCGGCCGCCTGTGCTGCCTCCTGTCCCTGGTCCTGCACTGCACCACTAGCACCAGTGGGATCCCCACCTCCAGACCCCGTCTCTGGTGCTTGCACGGCCTCCTCCTCCACCAAACCCCCCACCAACCTGGATGACTCCGTGCCATCTTCCCCTGTTGGGTCCTGTGGGGTCCCAGCTGCCCCTTCTGCTGCCGAGGAGTCCAACTGCAACCTCCGCCTCTTGGACCTCCCCCCGGCAGCTGCGGCCTGGGACGCGGCACCCGACTCCTCACTCCCCGACGAGATGACAACACGGGAGGGGAGCCCGGCTTTGCGTCTACAGCTGGCGGTCGGATCCCCGCCGCTGTGCTCCACAGCACCTTCTCCGCCCTCTTCATCAGTTGACGCTGCAGACAGGGAGAAACAAAACACAGGCATCAGGGCACTGTACAATGGACACATACACGCATGACAGTTGCACATGAGTGGCATTGGCAAACCTCAGACATGTCATCACAATCCCCAACACACATGTCATTGCAACTCGCACACATGAGCCATACCACAGCCATATCGCAACTGCCACCACCATCCATACACATACAACAGCATCAGCAGCCAAAGGGGAGCCAGACATCACATGCAACACAGGAAGTGCACCACACATGTACACACACCACCACACTTGCATGCATGTCTACACCTCTGCCAAGTGTCGCACTGTTCAGACGGGCATCCATGTCACATCTGCCAATCGGGCTTCCACATACCGCTGTCACATGCATCCATGTTGCATCACTGTTGCACCCTTGTCAAATACACACACATGCACATGTACACAGTGCTCATACATGCAGCCGAAAACAACATACATGCCTGACATGACGGACATGTCTACTTACATACACATTCATCCAAACATGTGTGCACGCACAACTGCATTTGCCATGCAAGCCCACACACACAAGCACCATCCATGTCTCACACATTGCAGCCCTCGCATGTGTCAGCCCCACGGCCCTGTACACCCCCACCCATACTCGACCCCATACAAACAGATGTGCAACCGGCACAATGCCGAATAATCACCACACGCACTGCTCAAAATCAGGATGCATGTACACTCACCGCTCGACTCCAGACGGGTCTGCTTCTCTAGGACCTGGACGTGGAGCGCTGGGGATATGCGTTCCAGGACCCCCATCTGTTCTTCCGACAAGTGGCCCCGGCGCCCCTTAGCATCCGCTGCCTTCAAGAGGCGCCGGGCCTTGTTCAGGGTCCTGGACCTGAAGTACTCCCAGCGCTTCCTGACATGTTGTAAGTCCCGGACTGCCACCCCCTCCACGTTGATGGCAGTCACGATGTCAGTCCAGATCCGAGTCCGTCCTTCCTTGTCGGCGCGGGAACTTCCGAAGAGGGCATCATACTGCCCCAGGACTTGCTCCACCAGGACACCAACTTCGGTGGCACTGAAGCTGGTGCCCCTCTGCCTCTCTGGCCGGGGGTTGTCAGTGGTCCCAGATGGTGTTTGCCCCGACATGACAACCCCAGAGGCAGGAGTGGGTGGGCAACTGGGTCCTGGGGCTGGGCTGTGGAGCGATGGAATTCCAGTCGAGAGTCTTCGGTTCCAGCAGGGGTGGTCACAGCAACAGCACCCCTGGCTGATGTGCAGGCAGCAAATGGCAGTGCCGTCGGCAGCAGGCAGTCAGGCAGCAGCAGATGGCAGGTGGGAGCGTGCTCGGGGCTCTGGGGGGCAGTAGTTCGGCCTTCTGGGCAGGAGCGTGGTCTTCCGTGTGCTTACGCGTGGCCAGCTTGGTACGGAGTGATTTGGCACGTGAAAATCCTGCACGTCAGCGTGAAAACCGAGGAAAGGCCCTTAGCGCGTAAGCGCGTCAGCACGCATACGCGATTCTATTGGACCAAAGGCCCTCAGCGCGTAAGCGCGTCTGTGACGTGACCCGCACGGGTGTTTCCTGCACAGCACGTGATGACAGAGCACACGTGGAAAGACTGCACGTCATCGCGTGTGATAGGTGGAAATGGCCCTACACGCAGAAGTGACAAAGCGTGTAATTGGTGGAAATGGCCCTACACGCATAAGTGACAAAGCGTGTAATTGGTGGAAATGGCCCTACACGCATAAGTGACAAAGCGTGTAATTGGTGGAAATGGCCCTAGCGCGTACACGCCGCGTAAGTGACGCTGGACGTGTGGGCCTGTATAAAAGGTATGCGTAGAACACCATTTCCTTGTACGTGCTTTTCGTGGAGAGCGAGTGGGTGAATTCTGTACTTCTTGTCGTTTCACACGCGATTTACTTCACGGCGTTTCAAGTTCGTATTCCCTGTTACCTCTGACAGCTTTTTCTCTTTTTTCTCTTTTACTGGTTTACCTGGGCCTGTTCCCTCAAACAGTGTTCCCTTCTACTGTTGTCCTGTCTCCTCAGACAGCGTACAAATCTTCTTTTGGCGGGGGTGTTGCCAACCAAACGCGCTCCTTTTTCACGCTCTTTTACCTGGCAGACGTTGAGTCACGCACGTATCTAACATCTGTGCTTGCCCCGTGTGTAGCCTACCCCTTCAGAGGTCATTCTAGGCTGCGTGTGACACGCATACGTTCATTCTTGTGTTACTGGGTGCCACAGCGTAGTGCAGGTCTTTCTTTCTGCACACGTGGTCTAGGAGGGGTTGCGTGCACGTCATCTCCCTTTTTTGGGGCTCCTGTGCGTAGCGTGACCCGTCATCTTTCCCCAGGGGTTACAATCAGCCTTGCAAGAGCACTAGGGTACAATTACCATCTGGTACCCAACCCCTTTGACCCCCAATTGCCCAGGACAATATTTTACAGCCACTCCATTACGCACATTAACATCAGTGCCATGGCTGGGAGGCGAGGATTCCGTAAGGGTGGCAAACGTGGAAGAGCCACAAGTGGTGGCCGTGGTGGATCCGGTAGGGGACGTGGTCGTTACTTGCAGGGTGAGCCTGTCCCCCCATGTGTGGAGGACCAGTCAAGGGCACCCATAATCCCCCCACCCCCCCTCCCGTTGAGGCTGATGTGGCTGACACCATCCATGCTCAGCCCTTGTTGGACCAGCCCATTGTGGCACCAGACCTGGCTGACTCCATGGCTGACTTCCAGGTCAGCAGGCCTATGACACGTGCGCTGGTGCACGTTGATGTCACCATGCCACGTGCATCTGGGGCAGCAAGGTCATCTGCTGCACCAAGTAGGCAGGGCGGAGAGGCTGCAGGGGCAGCTGCGGCTCCATCCACCCCAGCCCTCACACACCCAGCCCGGACAGTGTCGGTCCTAGTCCATGCTGCTGACATTCCCCCTGACACCATCACACTAGAGCCAATGCCTGCACCAACTCCCATGCTGACTGTGCAATCCCACACTCCTGATACAGATACAGAGTCCACCAGGGCTCCTGCCCCTAGTGTCCAGAGCGGCGCAGGACACTCAGGATCACCACCACCTTCCAAGCGGAAGAGGAAGAGTGCTCGTCCGGCACAGGCTGATGCCCCAGACACGGCTACACAGTCCGGCCCGTCCAGGAAGCCCAGCTTCACGGATGACGAACTGAATGCACTTGTCGAGTATGTGTCCGCACATGACAACGAGATGGTCATTGTTGCAGGATCCAAGACCACATCTGCACAACGCCACGCACACTGGCAGACCGTTGCGGACATCGTAAGTGCCCTTGGAATCGTGAGGCGCACAGCCAATGATTGCTATAAGCGCTGGAATGACCTAAAGCGCAGGGTAAAGAGTAAGCTGGCCTCAAGTCATGCCGCAACTCTAGTGACTGGAGGTGGGTCTCCAGTAGTAGACATGGAACTCACTCCACATGAGTCAGTCGCTGGGACCTACGTCACAGAGGAACAGATACAAGGCGTGGGAGATTTGGCTGATTACGAGGCATTGTCCGGTGAGTGCACATGCATGTGTGTGTCATCCATGTGCATGGTGTGTGTGAGGGCTTCTGTTTGTGTGACAGGTGAGAGTGTGTGCGCCTGAGTCGTATGGGTCAGCCATGTGCTTCATGCAATACATCCTGCGCAGCTGCATTTGGCCATAGCAGTATCCCTTCTGCCAACAGTAGACATCTAGCCCAACTGCACGCCAGTTGCCCTTGAAGTGTCACCTTGCCACAACATTGTTGCTTACTTTTTCACTGTTCATTTAGTCAGATTGTTTGCATTCCACCACTTTTACTAGGCATGTCGCAGTCCTCTAGTCACATGTCTGACATGGCTATGGTAAAGTGGAGTGACTTTGTTACCTGGATATCATTTGTTCAAACATGTCCCTGTGCAATTGCACCATTTCGGACTGGCAGCTCCAGGTGAAGAATCTGACCTGTTTGAATTAGAAAAGCTATTACATGCGGGAACTGGACTGAATGAATAGGTGCTGCCCTCCTCTCCATCTTCACTCAATAGCAATGGTACATGCCATCTGTGTGATGGCATGGCTGTTTCACCTGCCAATCACAGGCCAATGTGTGATGCCACTGCCAGGCAGCATGCAGAAAATGTGTTCATCTTCCATCTTGGTGTCATCAGTGTGTGCCATTTGCCTGCCCTTCATACGCAGTGAGGGTGCATGCATGGGAGGGTTTTAGTCATGTGGGACATGTGTCAAACAAGTACTGGTTCTCTTGCTTCTCAGCCCTCATTGTGTGCCATGGTGCTAATGCCTGTTTCCATTTCTTTGTTTTTATGTCTTTGCAGGGGAAGACGCACCTGATACTGCTGGGGTTGTGGAGATGGTGCAGACCCAGGAGGGGTCCGAGGGCCGACCAACCGCCAGTGAGGGACGTGGTGTGGTGGTGGGTGAGAACCACAAGTGCTGCAGGTCCTGCTCTCAAGGGGTGTCTCTGGCTGCACCTCCCCCGAGCTGTACTCAGGTGATGATTCGGATGAGACCTACGTGCCGTCGCAGGTGAGTGTTCCAGGGAGGGATTCTGTTCTGTCTCACCCACCTGCACCAGGGTCAGAACCCTCAATGGGGATGTCAGTGTTGGCAGCTACGCCTTTGGTGGTTACGGATGCAGGGTCACACTCCGCGACATCTGATCCTGTTCCTGGGCCAGCAGATCAGAGGGGGAATGCAGTCCTGCAGCCTCAGGCAGTGCCGGCACAGCAAGGCGCAGTTCGCCTTGCCCCAGACAGGTGTGGTGCCCGCCGACGTGGTGGCCGTACGCCACCTGGCAATATCGCATGGGAGCAATCCATTTACGGTATGGCAGCCCAACAGGCAGCATCATCCGAGATGATGGTTCAGGCCATGGATAGGGTGGCCACTTCCATAGTCCCCCCTGAAAGGCTGATGGAGCGACTAGAGCAGGCAACCGACTCCATCTGCCAGTCACACAGGGAGGACATGTTGGGATCCAACAGGGACAGGCGGGCGGCACTGGCGACTCTGCAGGAGGCCATCTCCATTGAGTCCCAGGGCCACAGGGAAGCCCTGAGGCAGGAGCTCCTTCACCTCAGGACGACTCTTGTTGAGCTTGAGGCTTCAACACACCAAAGGACAGAACAGCAGCTGGAGCGTCTCACCCGTACGCTCTCAGCTGAGATGCAGGCAACGAGGGCGGAGGTCCGGGCATCCCGTTAGTTGTTGCATGGGGACCTCCGCACACTCATCCTCCAGAACCAGACCTACCACACCCGCATGCTTGCAGCCATGGAGGAGCAGACTAGGGCCTTGCGTGGGCTGCCTCCCATAGTGCAACCACCTCCGGATGCAGCTGCACAGGGTGATAATAGCGACAGCAGTGATACTCCCACAATAGGGTAGCCGTGTGGGCCATGAGCCCATGGAGGTGTTTTTTTTTCCCAGGATCCACGCAGGTGGGTTCTGGTGTGCATCCTGTCCTCGGACCTCCTGGGTGGCCTCCCCAACCCCCCCGGGACCTTCAATGGCCATTTTTTATTTTTTTTTATTTTTATTTTTATTTTTATTTATTTAATTCCCAATTTTTTTGGGACGATTTGTTGGCTTCCGTGGTTCCTGTGGGCATACGCTGCATTGTGGCTGGGCACATGCAGGCTTGTAATGTATTTGGTTCAGATGCTTGGGTTTGAGTCACACACACCCCTCCTGCTTCCCGTTTCCATGGGCTTGCAAAGGGTGTGCCCAAGTGACAGAGAATTACACAGTGGCGTTGGACTCCCATGAGCTGTGTGGGCAGTCTGTAGTCAATACTGTGTATACATTCCTAGTGCATATTGCTGTTGTGTTGTACACTGCATGTTGCATTGATGTGTAACTCATCTTCTGTGTCTACCTCACAATTTGCAGGTCCCTTCCTCAGGTCTACACAAGGACCTCTAGTCTGGAGATGTGGTCCATGTTGGCAGCAGTGCACCTACAACTCTACATGGCGCCAACACTGCACAGTTGGTAGTGGTGGGAGTGCAGGCATTTCCAGGTGGTGAGACTACTAATATTTAACATTAGTGATGTCATATTAATGGTAGTACGTGCTCAAGTTTGTTGTTGGTCCGGCATTACTGTGAGCATTTCAGGTGTTGCAAGTTTCGAATAGGGACACTGTACATTGTGACACTAGTGTCATGTTGTGGGGATTACTTTGTTTACCTGCAAATAGCATGACATGGCACGGTGTGTCGTGTGGCGGTGCTGGGGTTGGGTTGGCTGACATGGCACTGTCCTCTTGTTGCATTTTGCAAGTGGGTATTCATTTTAGCTGCTTGAATGTGTAACTTCACAAAACTGCATTGGTGGTGTCTGTGTGGGTAGGGATGCACACATTGTGACACTTCCAGGTGAACAATCTCAGGCTGATATGGTTTTCACGGTTCTTTCTCCAGACATTCAGGATCAGTGTCAGGTTGAGTCATCATTGATTGTCAGATGGAATGTGCCAGGGCAGTGTGCACTCCACAGGGGTGTGATTTCTATGTGAAGTAATTAGCCACTAGCTGTGTACGGGCTGCCTCCCCCCGTGCCCTTTCCCCTCCCATGCGCAGCGGCTGTGCATGTGGTTGGGGATGGGGGGGCACCACCATGTCCACGGCCAGGCCCCGGCGTGTTGCAACGTTGTGCAGGACACATGCTGCCACTATGATCCTGCACACTACTGGGGGAACGTACAACAGCTGCCCGCCAGAACGATCAAGGGAGCGAAAGCGTGACTTCAGCACTCCGAATGTGTGCTCCACTATGCCCCGGGTTGTAATGTGGGCTGCGTTATATCTTACCTGGGGTGGCGTGGTGGGGTTCCGAATTGGCGTCATCATGTGGGGGCTGAGAGGGTAGGCACTGTCCCCTGTGGAGGTGGTGATTGGTATCATTGGTGGGGTTGTGACCTTGCTCAGTATCTGACATGCATGCATGTGCAGTGGCATTCATACTCACCAAGAAGCCATGTATCGCCATGCCGCCCAGCTTCTAGGTCCCGGCTTAGGGTGGACATTCGGTAAACGAAGCTGTCGTGAGTTGACCTGGGATAGTTGGCATATACTGAGGTGATGATTCCCTTGGCATTACATACTACCTGCACGTTGAAGGAATGCCAGTGCTTGCGGTTCCTATAGATGTGCTCAGATGCCTGGGGGGACGTAGAGCCACATGGGTGCAGTCGATGGCACCTAGCACTTTGGGGAATCGTGCCACAGCGTAAAAATCCAGGGCGGCAGCATGCCTTTCTGCAGGGGTTCTGGGCAGGTATATGTGCCTGCGGACTGATGGGCGTGCAGTGATGATGTTCAAGACCTGGTGTAGGCAGCGTGACTGGGTGGCCTGTGATACACCACCCACAATGGCACTTGTCCGCTGAAATGATCCAGTGGCTAAGAAGTGCAGTACATTGAGGACCTTCTCCAGGGGGCTGAGTGCTTGGGAGCATAGGGTGGGTGATGTGAGGTCATCCTCCCACTCACTCACCAGGTCCAGTATGATGTGTGGTGGAAACCTGTACCTCCCATGCACCTGGTCATTAGGCATCCCGAAAAGGCTGGTTCTGGGTGTGAATATTCTGGCCCTGACTATCCTCCTCCTCCTCCTTTGGTAGGCCACGCCCACTGCTGCTAGGAACGGTATGTTCATCCTGGGTCTGAGCTTGTTATTTTGTTAGCGCGCAAATTAATGCGTTGCGCGTGTTGTAGGCGAGCGTGTGACCCGCGCACCCCTGAAATCCAGTACCCAGTCCAATAGCGTGTGCAAATTCCCGCGCACACCGGGATACAGGTGCGCTGACGTACTTGCGTGTGTAAGTGTCCGCGCACACCTGATATACACGTACATAGGCCAATCGCGTGTACGCGCACTTTTGTCCAATTACACGCGATGACACCCTGACGTGCTGTCCAATTAAACGCGATGAGACTCTGACGTGCTGTCCAATTACACGCGATGAGACTCTGACGTGCTGTCCAATTACACGCGATGAGACTCTGACGTGCTGATCAATTACACGCGATGACACTCTGACGTGCAGTCTTTCCACGTGTGCTCTGTCATCACGTGCTGTATGGGAAACACCCGTGCGGGTCACGTCACAGACGCGCTTACGCGCTGAGGGCCTTTGGTCCAATAGATTCGCGTATGCGTGCTGACGCGCTTACGCGCTATGGGCCTTTCCTCGGTTTTCACGCTGACGTGCAGGATTTTCACGTGCCAAATCACTCCGTACCAAGCTGGCCACGCGTAAGCACACGGAAGACCACGCTCCTGCCCAGAAGGCCGAACTACTGCCCCCCAGAGCCCCGAGCACGCTCCCACCTGCCATCTGCTGCTGCCTGACTGCCTGCTGCCCACGTGCACTGCCATTTGCTGCCTGCACATCAGCCAGGGGTGCTGTTGCTGTGACCACCCCTGCTGGAACCGAAGACTCCCGACTGGAATTCTATCGCTCCACAGCCCAGCCCCAGGACCCAGTTGCCCACCCACTCCTGCCTCTGGGGTTGTCATGTCGGGGCAAACACCATCTGGGACCACTGACAACCCCCGGCCAGAGAGGCAGAGGGGCACCAGCTTCAGTGCCACCGAAGTTGGTGTCCTGGTGGAGCAAGCCCTGGGGCAGTATGATGCCCTCTTCGGAAGTTCCCGCGCCGACAAGGAAGGACGGACTCGGATCTGGACTGACATCGTGACTGCCATCAACGCGGAGGGGGTGGCAGTCCGGGACTTACAACATGTCAGGAAGCGCTGGGAGGACTTCAGGTCCAGGACCCTGAACAAGGCCCGGCGCCTCTTGAAGGCAGCGGATGCCAAGGGGCGCCGGGGCCACTTGTCGGAAGAACAGATGGGGGTCCTGGAACGCATATCCCCAGCGCTCCACGTCCAGGTCCTAGAGAAGCAGACCCGTCTGGAGTCGAGCGGTGAGTCTACATGCATCCTGATTTTGAGCAGTGCGTGTGGTGATTATTCGGTATTGTGCCGGTTGCACATCTGTTTGTATGGAGTCGAGTATGGGTGGGGGTGTACAGGGCCGTGGGGCTGACACATGCGAGGGCTGTAATGTGTGAGACATGGATGGTGCTTGTGTGTGTGGGCTTGCATGGCAAATGCAGTTGTGCGTGCACACATGTTTGGATGAATGTGTATGTAAGTAGACATGTCCGTCATGTCAGGCATGTATGTTGTTTTCGGCTGCATGTATGAGCACTGTGTACATGTGCATGTGTGTGTATTTGTCAAGGGTGCAACAGTGATGCAACATGGATGCATGTGACAGCGGTATGTGGAAGCCTGATTGGCAGATGTGACATGGATGCCCGTCTGAACAGTGCGACACTTGGCAGAGGTGTAGACATGCATGCAAGTGTGGTGGTGTGTGTACATGTGTGGTGCACTTCCTGTGTTGCATGTGATGTCTGGCTCCCCTTTGGCTGCTGATGCTGTTGTATGTGTAGGGATGGTGGTGGCAGTTGCAATATGGCTGTGGTATGGCTCATGTGTGCGAGTTGCAATGACATGTGTGTTGGGGATTGTGATGACATGTCTGAGGTTTGCCAATGCCACTCATGTGCAACTGTCATGCGTGTATGTGTCCATTGTGCAGTGCCCTGATGCCTGTGTTTTGTTTCTCCCTGTCTGCAGCGTCAACTGATGAAGAGGGCGGAGAAGGTGCTGTGGAGCACAGCGTCGGGGATCCGACCGCCAGCCGGAGACGCAAGGCCCGGCTGCCCTCCCGTGTTCCCATCTCGTCGGGGAGTGAGGAGTCCAGTGCCGCGTCCCAGGCCGCAGCTGCCGAGGGGAGGTCCAAGAGGCGGAGGTTGCAGTTGGACTCCTCGGCAGCAGAAGGGGCAGCTGGGACCCCACAGGGCCCAACAGGGGAATATGGCACGGAGTCATCCAGGTTGGTGGGGGGTTTGGTGGAGGAGGGGGCCGTGCAAGCACCAGAGACGGGGTCTGGAGGTGGGGATCCCACTGGTGCTAGTGGTGCAGTGCAGGACCAGGGACAGGAGGCAGCACAGGCGGCCGCAGAGGTGCCTGTGTGCAATCCTGTCCCCGATCCTGTCTCTGCATCATCTTGCACCAGCAGGGATGCCTACGTCCAGACCCGTTTTCAGGCAGGGGATGAGCTGACGTCAACTGGCCTTCCTCTGCCTGCGGACGTGGCCATCCAGGTCCGGGTTGAGCCTGTCCTGGCTGGTGTGGCGTTGCGTCAACGGGCCATGCGAGGTGACCTGCAGTCTTTTCATGGAGAGACTGCACGTCATCTCGAATGGCTCGTTGACCACGTCAGCCTGCTGGGACAGGTCACCCAGGCCGGATTCCTCCGTCTGATGGGGCTTGCTCCGACCCCCTCCTCAACTGGACCCCCTACGCGCCAGTCGTCCTCTGTGCCATCTTCCCACCCATCAGTCACCTGGGTGCCCTGTGGAGCTGCCTCTGACGGTGCGGCCAGGCTGGTGGAGGAGGCATCCCTGCCACAGTCGGGAGTCGGAGGTCCAGCAGGGGTGGGCACATCAACAACTGCACCCCAGCCGGCGGAGGATGTGCAGGCAGCAGGAGGCAGTGCACGGGCAGAGGCAGAGCAGCAGCAGCAGCAACATGGTGGGAGACATGAAGGCTCGGGGCTTTCGAGATCGGAGGGGCAGGCATCGGCCGGAGGGCAGGGGGACCCAGGACAGAGAGTGTCTTCCGTGTGGCAGTGGTTGGGCCACGCCATAGGTGCGGAGTGGCGGCAGGCGGAAGAGGCGCGGCTCACAATGGTCAGGGCGGAGAACTCCATGCGGAGGGCCCTGAGGAGGGCCGAGTGCCTCGAGGCTATCCGCAGGGGGTTGGAGGAGGACACGGCGTCGTCCCTGCGGACCCTCTGGGCCATGGAACTGGACCGCCTCCGGGACATCGAACAGGAGTTCGATGATGCCCTGGCCCGGGACACCACGGAGTGAGCCGCTGGACTTGCCCGCCGCCTTTGTATATAGTTCTTTAGTTTTAGGTTTCCTTTCTTTCTTATTATGATTTGGAGTCGACGGACACTGCTCCACTTTTTGTATATAGTTGATTTTTAGGTAGGTTTTTTAGTAGGTTTCCTTTGTTCAGTTGGGCTCATGGACCCTTGGTAGTTTTTTACATAGTTCTTTATTGCATGGAGATTTTTTTACTTTTGACTTTGGCCAAATATTTTTTGGATTCTGATTTGCAGTTTTGTGTTTTTATACGGACATGCAGCTTTTTTTTTCTCATTCACATTGTAGTTTGTTTTCTTTCTTTAGCATTCTTTATTTTTTTCAATACAATTTTGTTTCCATACTTCACTGTGTGGTATCATCTCATTGGTTTCATGCATGTCATGTTGTGTGTTTTCCTATTCAATTGCAACCATTGTGTGTGACGGACATGGGTTCATTAGCTTCATGAACATTGGGGGTGTAACATGTGATTTCCATTTCCATGTGGGTGAATGGGTTACTTGGTAGGGCTTTTTGGCTATGGAGGCTGTCCATTACACACATGATTGGGGATTGTGAGGACCTGGTGGGGGCTGCCCATGGTGGCAGGGGGGTGGGGGTGGTGGGAGACATGAGTGGGGGCCTGCTGGAGGCTGCCCATGGTGGCAGGGGGGTGGGGGTGGTGGGAGACATGAGTGGGGGCCTGCTGGAGGCTGCCCATGGTGGCAGGGGGGTGGGGGTGGTGGGAGACATGGGTGGGGGCCTGGTGGAGGCTGCCCCTGGTGGCAGGGGGGTGGGGGTGGTGGGAGACATGAGTGGGGGCCTGGTGGAGGATGCCCATGGTGGCAGGGAGGTGGGGGTGCAGGGGGACATGAGTGGGGGCCTGCTAGAGGCTGCCCCTGGAGGCTGGGGTGTGGGGGTGGTGGGAGACATGAGTGGGGGCCTGGTGGGGGCTGCCCATGGTGGCAGGGGGGTGGGGGTGGTGGGAGACATGAGTGGGGGCCTGCTGGAGGCTTCCCATGGTGGCAGGGTGGTGGAGGTGGTGGGAGACATGGGTGGGGGCCTGGTGGAGGCTGCCCCTGGTGGCTGGGGGGTGGGGGTGGTGGGAGACATGAGTGGGGGCCTGGTGGAGGGTGACCCTGGATGCTGGGGGGTGGGGGTGCAGGGGGACATGAGTGGGGGCCTGGTGGAGGGTGGCCATGGTGGCAGGGGGGTGGGGGTGGTGGGAGACATGAGTGGGGGCCTGGTGGAGGGTGACCCTGGATGCTGGGGGGTGGGGCTGGTGGGAGACATGAGTGGGGGCCTGCTGGAGGCTGCCCATGGTGGCAGGGGGGTGGGGGTGGTGGGAGACATGGGTGGGGGCCTGGTGGAGGCTGCCCCTGGTGCAGGGGGGTGGGGGTGGTGGGAGACATGAGTGGGGGCCTGGTGGAGGATGCCCATGGTGGCAGGGGGGTGGGGGTGCAGGGGGGACATGAGTGGGGGCCTGCTAGAGGCTGCTCCTGGTGGCTGGGGGGTAGGGGTGGTGGGAGACATGAGTGGGGGCCTGGTGGGGGCTGCCCATGGTGGCAGGGGGGTGGGGGTGGTGGGAGACATGAGTGGGGGCCTGCTGGAGGCTGCCCATGGTGGCAGGGGGGTGGGGGTGGTGGGAGACATGGGTGGGGGCCTGGTGGAGGCTGCCCCTGGTGGCTGGGGGGTGGGGGTGGTGGGAGACATGAGTGGGGGCCTGGTGGAGGGTGACCCTGGATGCTGGGGGGTGGGGGTGGTGGTAGACATGAGTGGGGGCCTGGTGGAGGCTGCCCCTGGTGGCTAGGGGGTGGGGGTGGTGGGAGACATGAGTGGGGGCCTGGTGGAGGATGCCCATGGTGGCAGGGGGGTGGGGGTGGTGGGAGACATGAGTGGGGGCCTGGTGGAGGGTGACCCTGGATGCTGGGGGGTGGGGTTGGTGGTACACATGAGTGGGGGCCTGGTGGAGGCTGCCCCTGGTGGCTAGGGGGTGGGGGTGCAGGGGGACATGAGTGGGGGCCTGCTGGAGGCTGCCCCTGGTGGCTGGGGGGTGGGGGTGTTGGGAGACATGAGTGGGGGCCTGGTGGAGGGTGACCCTGGATGCTGGGGGGTGGGGTTGGTGGTACACATGAGTGGGGGCCTGGTGGAGGCTGCCCCTGCACTGCTGGGGGGTGGGGGTGGTGGGAGACATGAGTGGGGGCCTGGTGGAGGATGCCCATGGTGGCAGGGGGGTGGGGGTGCAGGGGGACATGAGTGGGGGCCTGCTGGAGGCTGCCCCTGGTGGCTGGGGGGTGGGGGTGGTGGGAGACATGAGTGGGGGCCTGGTGGGGGCTGCACATGGTGGCAGGGGGGTGGGGGTGGTGGGAGACATGAGTGGGGGCCTGGTGGAGGCTGCCCATGGTGGCAGGGGGGTGGGGGTGGTGGGAGACATGAGTGGGTGCCTGGTGGAGGCTGCCCCTGCACTGCTGGGGGGTGGGGGTGGTGGGAGACATGGGTGGGGGCCTGGTGGAGGCTGCCCCTGGTGGCTGGGGGGTGGGGGTGGTGGGAGACATGAGTGGGGGCCATGGTGGGGGCTGCCCATGGTGGCAGGGCGTTGGGGTGGTGGGAGACATGAGTGGGGGCCTGGTGGAGGCTGCCCATGGTGGCAGGGGGGTGGGGGTGGTGGGAGACATGAGTGGGGCCTGGTGGAGGCTGCCCATGGTGGCAGGGGGGTGGGGGTGGTGGGAGACATGAGTGGGTGCCTGGTGGAGGCTGCCCCTGCACTGCTGGGGGGTGGGGGTGGTGGGAGACATGGGTGGGGGCCTGGTGGAGGCTGCCCCTGGTGGCTGGGGGGTGGGGGTGGTGGGAGACATGAGTGGGGGCCATGGTGGGGGCTGCCCATGGTGGCAGGGGCGTGGGGGTGGTGGGAGACATGAGTGGGGGCCTGGTGGAGGCTGCCCATGGTGGCAGGGGGGTGGGGGTGGTGGGAGACATGAGTGGGGGCCTGGTGGAGGCTGCCCCTGGTGGCTGGGGGGTGGGGGTGGTGGGAGACATGAGTGGGGGCCTGGTGGGGGCTGCCCATGGTGGCAGGGGGGTGGGGTGGTGGGAGACATGAGTGGGGGCCTGGTGGAGGCTGCCCATGGTGGCAGGGTGGTGGGGGTGGTGGGAGACATGAGTGGGGGCCTGGTGGAGGCTGCCCCTGGTGGCTGGGGGGTGGGGGTGGTGGGAGACATGAGTGGGGGCCTGGTGGAGGCTGCCCCTGGTGGCTGGGGGGTGGGGGTGGTGGGAGACATGAGTGGGGGCCTGGTGGGGGCTGCCCATGGTGGCAGGGGCGTGGGGGTGGTGGGAGACATGAGTGGGGGCCTGGTGGAGGCTGCCCATGGTGGCAGGGGGGTGGGGGTGGTGGGAGACATGAGTGGGGGCCTGGTGGAGGCTGCCCCTCGTGGCTAGGGGGTGGGGGTGGTGGGAGACATGAGTGGGGGCCTGGTGGGGGCTGCCCATGGTGGCAGCGGGGTGGGGTGGTGGGAGACATGAGTGGGGGCCTGGTGGAGGCTGCCCATGGTGTCAGGGTGGTGGGGGTGGTGGGAGACATGAGTGGGGGCCTGGTGGAGGCTGCCCCTGCACTGCTGGGGGGTGGGGGTGGTGGGAGACATGGGTGGGGGCCTGGTGGGGGCTGCCCCTGGTGGCTGGGGGGTGGGGGTGGTGGGAGACATGAGTGGGGGCCTGGTGGAGGCTGCCCCTGGTGGCTGGGGGGTGGGGGTGGTGGGAGACATGAGTGGGGGCCTGGTGGAGGCTGCCCATGGTGGCAGGGGGGTGGGGGTGGTGGGAGACATGAGCGGGTGCCTGGTGGAGGCTGCCCCTGCACTGCTGGGGGGTGGGGGTGGTGGGAGACATGGGTGGGGGCCTGGTGGAGGCTGCCCCTGGTGGCTGGGGGGTGGGGGTGGTGGGAGACATGAGTGGGGGCCATGGTGGGGGCTGCCCATGGTAGCAGGGGCATGGGAGTGGTGGGAGACATGAGTGGGGGCCTGGTGGAGGCTGCCCATGGTGGCAGGGGGGTGGGGGTGGTGGGAGACATGAGTGGGGGCCTGGTGGAGGCTGCCCCTGGTGGCTGGGGGGTGGGGGTGGTGGGAGACATGAGTGGGGGCCTGGTGGGGGCTGCCCATGGTGGCAGGGGGTGGGGGTGGTGGGAGACATGAGTGGGGGCCTGGTGGAGGCTGCCCATGGTGGCAGGGTGGTGGGGGTGGTGGGAGACATGAGTGGGGGCCTGGTGGAGGCTGCCCCTGCACTGCTGGGGGGTGGGGGTGGTGGGAGACATGGGTGGGGGCCTGGTGGGGGCTGCCCCTGGTGGCTGGGGGGTGGGGGTGGTGGGAGACATGAGTGGGGGCCTGGTGAAGGCTGCCCCTGGTGGCTGGGGGGTGGGGGTGGTGGGAGACATGAGTGGGGGCCTGGTGAAGGCTGCCCCTGGTGGCTGGGGGGTGGGGGTGGTGGGAGACATGAGTGGGGGCCTGGTGGAGGGTGACCCTGGATGCTGGGGGGTGGGGGTGCAGGGGGACATGAGAGGGGGCCTGGTGGAGGGTGGCCATGGTGGCTGGGGGGTGGGGGTGGTGGGAGACATGAGTGGGGGCCTGGTGGAGGGTGACCCTGGATGCTGGGGGGTGGGGGTGCAGGGGGACATGAGTGGGGGCCTGGTGGAGGGTGGCCATGGTGGCAGGGGGGTGGGGGTGGTGGTAGACATGAGTGGGGGCCTGGTGGAGGCTGCCCATGGTGGCAGGGGGGTGGGGGTGGTGGGAGACATGAGTGGGGGCCTGGTGGAGGCTGCCCATGGTGGCAGGGTGGTGGGGGTGGTGGTAGACATGAGTGGGGGCCTGGTGGAGGCTGCCCCTGCACTGCTGGGGGGTGGGGGTGGTGTGAGACATGGGTGGGGGCCTGGTGGGGGCTGCTCCTGGTGGCTGGGGGGTGGGGGTGGTGGGAGACATGAGTGGGGGCCTGGTGGAGGCTGCCCCTGGTGGCTGGGGGGTGGGGGTGGTGGGAGACATGAGTGGGGGCCTGGTGGAGGGTGACCCTGGATGCTGGGGGGTGGAAGTGCAGGGGGACATGAATGGGGGCCTGGTGGAGGGTGGCCATGGTGGCAGGGGGGTGGGGGTGGTGGTAGACATGAGTGGGGGCCTGGTGGAGGCTGTCCATGGTGGCAGGGGGGTGGGGGTGGTGGGAGACATGAGTGGGGGCCTGGTGGAGGCTGCCCATGGTGGCAGGGGGGTGGGGGTGGTGGGAGACATGAGTGGGGGCCTGGTGGAGGATGCCCATGGTGGCAGGGGGGTGGGGGTGGTGGTAGACATGCATTGTTGATCAGTAGTGCAAGGTGACATGTGGGTTGGCTGGGGGGCATGCCCATGGTGGATGGGCTGCCTGCGGGACATGAGCATGGGTGCAGGGTAGTCCCCCGTGGTGTGGGCTGCCTGTAGGGTCCGTGGAGGTTGTGGAGCGTACACCTGGGAGGGCCCACACAGCCAATTCACGTGTGGTACTCCCCAGAACCCCTGAAATACACATACCCTGCTGAAATCATGTGTGGAACTTCCCGCGCACCCCTGAAATACACATACCTTGCTGAAATCGCATGTGGAAATTCCCGCGCACCCCTGAAATACACGTACCCTGCTCGCACTGGGCCAATCGCGTGTGGAACTTCCCGCGCACCCCTGAAATACACGTACCCTGCTCGCACTGGGCCAATCGCGTGTGGAACTTCCCGCGCACCCCTGCAAAACATGTACCCTGATGAAATCGCGTGTGGAACTTCCCGCGCACCCCTGAAATACACATACCTTGCTGAAATCGCGTGTGGAAATTCCCGCGCACCCCTGAAATACACGTACCCTGCTCGCACTGGGCCAATCGCGTGTGGAACTTCCCGCGCACCCCTGAAATACACATACCTTGCTGAAATCGTGTGTGGAAATTCCCGCGCACCCCTGAAATACACGTACCTTGCTCGCACTGGGCCAATCGCGTGTGGAACTTCCCGTGCACCCCTGAAATACACGTACCCTGATGAAATCGCCTGTGGAACTTCCCGCGCACCCCTGAAATGCACGTACCCTGCTGAAATCGCGTGTGGAAATTCCCGCGCACCCCTGAAATACACGTACCCTGGTGAAATTGCGTGTGGAACTTCCCGCGCACCCCTGAAATCCACGTTCCCGGCCACATCCGGTGGTTTTCTCGCGCACGGACTTCCATGAATCGATGTGCGCTGCTTTTCGTGCGATTTTCGCACTTGCACTGCGATTTTCGCTATTCCACTGCGATTCGCACGTTTTTGCCCACTTGCGCCGCGCTAATTATTTCATGAATCGGCCTCTCTGGCTGTTGTAGCAGTGTCTTTAACGGGTGGAGGTTGATTCTGCACAACCACCGATCACAGCTACAATGATAAGACAAAAAAGAATGGAGCTCAGTATTTTCCAGACTATCTCATACAATTTCCAATACACATCATGCACATTATCACAGGAGACTTGCACCTAAATGATTGATCATAATTGATGTTCCCAAGCTTCACAACCCACATCTTATTTTTGTCTTTTTTTTTGCGAAATGCTGAGGAGTCTTCAACTGAATAAAGACACTATTAGTACCCAGAGAAGAAGTGGATGAGACTTCCTGCAGATGCATTGCATCAGAAAGAAAAGATACTACAAAGGCCTCTTGCTCATCCAAGTGGTACTGGTGAAGAAAGGAGCAACACATCTGTAAATACTTCATGAAAAGCCTTCTTTCTAAACATATCAACCAATCCTAATAACTCTTCACATAGAGCGTCCGAGTGTTACCTAGGTTTGAAGACTCTGGCTGTTGCGAGCAGCATCTTTAATGGGTTGAGGTTGATTCTGCACAACCCCGGCTCACAGCTACAATCAAGATAGAAGACCACATATAAACCCAAAAAGACTACAGCCCAGTAGGGTCTAAACCATCTCATGCAATTTCTAATACATATCATCCACATCATCCTAGGACACTTGCATCAAATAATTTACAATAATTGATGTTCCCAAGCTTCTTATCCCATATCTTTTTTTTTCTTTTTTTTTCAGTTGTAAAATGCTGGAGTGTCTTCAACCAAACAAAGACACTATTAGTACCCCGGGATGAAGTGGATGTAAACTTCTGAGAGAAGCATTGCAAGCACAAAGAAAAGAGCCTGGTGAGGCCTCTCACCCATTCAAGTGGTATTACTGGAGATAGGAGCGCCACATCTGTAAACAATTCATGAAAATCCTCCTCTCTGAACCACTCTAGCATTTTTAATAACTCCTCAAAAAGAGTGTTCCAGTGCTGCAGGTGTTTCAAAACTTGTGCTCTTGCTGAGAGCACCTTTAATATGTGGACGTGGATTATAAACAATCACCGCTCACAGCTACGGTGAAAATCGAAGACTACATATAAGCCAAAAAAGGCTACTGCCCAGTATGGGGCAGGCCATTTACCGCAATTTCCAATACGCATCATCTACATCATCCCAGGACACTCAAAACAGATGATTTATCCTAATTGATGTTCCAATGCTTTCTGATGAAACATTAAAAGGGCCACATCTTAGTGTTTTGTGCACAATGTTAGACATATTCAAATGTGCAACTGGTGACGAAAATATAAAATAACCAAAATATGAACTTTAAAAGACAATGCCACAAAAAGTCACCTCTCTAAACCTCTCTAGCATTCATAATCATTTTTCAAATAGAGTGTTTTAATGCTGCAGATGATTGAAGACTCTAGCTGTTGCTAGCAGCACCTTTAATAGGTGGAGTTTCATTATACACAACCACCCCTCACTGCTACATGGAAGATTTAACCCCATACCATCATTACACCTCCTCACTTCCTGGTGCCACCAAGATATTTTTGTAGGTGGCAGAAGTGATACATACACATTCCTGTGGAATTCCATGAGACTTCATAGGAATGTACTCACTGAAACACCTGCCCTGTAGCTAACGGTGCTGGTGCTTTAGTAAAAACACTGCTAGTATGAGCAGGAACTCACAGCAGATAAGGGCTGACAGGAGTTCAAAACCCCTCTCAGCAAACTCTTAGTTTGTTGGTTTGGAAACAGTGCCAGTACATTGCTACCAGATGTGTTGGGACAAAGATGTTATCAGAAGATAAATGGACCCAGACACTCTCATTTATCCCTGTTCATTAGAATGGATGCCACCAACAATACTAGCTTTATTTTGTTAACTCAACATCAAACATACACAAGTCTGGTACAGTCACACTGCCATTATATAAATAATTGTGGTCTAATAGAAACACAAATGTGTTTTTCACATTTCAAATATCTATAAGCTGTGACAAATGTTATTATCTTTTTTTGGCAACGCCATTTACTAAAACAAACAAATCTGTAATGTAACACTGCACTACTACAATGTTTATTTACCAATAAACAACTTCCAACAAATATTCCCACTCATCTTCTACACATACAGAAATACCAATCCGTTGTTAGCTCATAAAAAAAACTTGAGTTAACTTAATAACAACTTAGGCCATGAACCTGGCCATGGCAATGGCTGGGGTCACTGTCCAGCACCAAATGCCATAGCTAGTGGCTGGTTAGTGTTAAATAATACCAATGCACATGATTAAAAGCACATCACAGTTTTAAAATATACATGGGCAATGTTGAGAGCTGTAGACAATGTTCATAGCTAAATGCCATAGCTTGTGTCCATTAATATGTTAGAATATAGAGTTGGTATGGCCAAAGGCTGTAGCCACTGGCTAGTATTCTGTTCAAAATCATGGCTAGTGGCTGGTTAGTGTACATAATATAAAGTGGGCACAGTTGAAAGCCATCGCTTATTGCACTTTATTATTTTAAAACAAACAGTGAACGTGGCCAAAACATGTACAAACTGCTCAAGGTCTAAGGCCATGTTAGTGTCCCATTTATATGTTAGAATATATATTGGGCACATCAAAAGATTATAAAATATACAGTGAATACGGTACAAATCTGTATTCACTGGTAAAGGCCAACATCTATGGTTGGTAGCCTGTTAGTGTTTTGAAATATAATTGCAATGTTAGACATATTGAAATATACAATTGGTGACACAAATATAAAACAACAAAAATGACAACTCTGAAAATACAATGCCAGAAAAAATGATGCCTCCTCTCTGAACCTCTCTAGCATTTCCAATGACTCTTCCAATAAAGTGTTCCAGTGCTGCCACTATTTCAAGACTCTAGCTGTTGCTAGCAGCACCTTTTATTGGTAAGTGCAATTATGCACATTCACCACTTACAACTACATTACAAATATAAGATCATACCTAAGCCAAAACAAGCTACAGCCTACTATTGGCTAGACCATCTCACCCAATTTCCAATACACATCATACACATCATCCCAGGATACTTGCACCAGATAATTTACAATCATTCATGTTTGCAATTGTTGTGATGGACATTAAAAAAGTCACATGTTTGTGTTTTCTGACACAATGTGATTTTTACTGTCCATAATTTCTCTTACATTCACAAAATACTTTTTGTTTGATTGTACTTCTTTTCCAACATTAATTAATAGTTGTTTCAATTATTTTAATCAATCCTGGATTAGTTTTGTGAGTAGATGTTGTGGTGCTTTTTGTTTGATTCTTTATCATACTTGAATAACCTCTTCATCTGTTTGAAAATATTTCAAATATTTTGAAAAAATTGAAGATATAATACACTTTAAAAATAATTGTGTTAGTTGTATGAACAAATTATAGTAGGCAAAATATATCTTTTTGGTGAATAATATGTCTTCCATAATATATGCAATATATTTATATTTGCAAAGAGAATGGACTTACAGAATTCTGCATGTGATGTATTTTTGTTTCCTTATTTTTGTTCAACGATTTGTTTTGTATTTATATGTTCTATAGGATAATGGTCCTCCAGCCATTGCATGTTGTTTTCTGCTTTTGTACAGTAGAAATAAATACTGATTGTCACATCAAATATTGGAATTAGAAGTAGAAAAACAGTACATGAGAACAGATACTCAAATATTTATATTAACTTTCTGATTCATTGTTCATTTGTGGATAGTTGCCAATAGCATGTAAAGCACTGACAACTAAACATATGTGTGTATCAATTAGCAATACAGTAACAAGAGCATTAAAACAAAATCTGTGTGCTTCCTATTTCAAATGGTCACACATCTAAACACCCAATAAACAATCATAACATTTTAGAACCTTTATTTGTGTACTTAAATAGCATTGCTGAACACATATTGCGCCTACATTTATTCAGGCAGTTTGCACCAACAAATCCATTCCATTTCTTTTTTTCATAATGACAGTTTGCACAACTAATACCATTCGTATATTCTTTATGAATACATATTTAAAATAAAACCAATCAAACATATTGTTCATGAAATTAAACATGAGGTTTCACAAAACAACAAACAAATGAACACAATTGTATGTTCTCTTATATATAACCACACAGTAACACACATCAGCTAACCAAATTTATTTTTAAAACACACATTTTCCAATCACACCACACCAGCAAAAACATATTTTTAAAACAAACACATTTTTATATTACCCCAAAAATTACTTTACCACACACAGTAAGTGATGAAAAAAGCAATGTGGGTAAAATCACATTTATACTGCTCTGTGATCATTCTTTTATTTTGAATGCAACAAGTGTACTTCATGATTCTATAACATGCACCTCACTAAAATTCAACTTCTTTCCTAATAAAGAACTTCCAATAAATATTCCCACCCATGATCTGTATGTACAGCAGGAGCACTTCACTGTTAACAAAAACAGTAAAAGGCAACAAAAAAAAAACAGGGCCCCATTATCAAAATATTATCAAATCACACTTTCAACAAAACAATGACAAACAACTGATTGACGCCAATCATATTTTATTGCAGGTAACATGAAGTCACAGTGTGAGTACTGCAGTTAAAATGAGAAAATTAGGCAAAATGGGGGGGAGTTTCATACTTTCCAAAATCAAAACCAGAAAAAGAGGACTAAAATGGCCGACATATACACTGCAACCGATAACAATGAAGTACACATTTACAACATTAGCACCAGCCAATTAGAAACACCAAAACACAGACAAAACCCTGCCAAGCATCAAAAGTAGCTGCAGATATTCAATGCGGCTACAAAGCTTACTTGTAGCCGCGGGTACACATACATTTTCTGCAAACTAAAATCCAAATTAAGCCAACCTTTAAAACATTAAATTAGACAACACACAAAATTACGCACACAGATAAAATTCTGTGATATATTATCCACATAACAATATGATTTTTTCAAATAAAATATATTTTTATAAACACAGTTATAAATATAACCGTGCCAACCAATGAAAATATGAAAATCGGTAATACGCCTACGCATGTACATTTTATACACGCAGTTATAGAAGACCCATACACGGTCGATTGCTACTGCCTGTGGCTATTCACATAAACGACGGATTAGAAAATGTACTTCCACTCCCCCAAACTCCAAACAAGTGTCCTTAGCACACATACCAGCCCCCTCAACTCCCCTGATCTCTCCCAATTCCCCAAAACACTCAATGCATCTATTATGCTACTCCACCTAAAATGTTGCATAACCATGGCTACCACATGTCCACAAGCATATGACGTTCCATTTGTCCTAAAATAGCTGCGGCTGCACAGGGTACCACATCTACCCATGAATAGCATTGCTGCGCACTGCATAGCTACTGAGTAGCTGTGAATACAGTTCTATATGGTCAATTTGTGTAACCATAACTCAGATCACCTAACTGATGAGGAAAATGTAGTGTAAATACACAAATACTATAAAATAGACAAAAAAAGATGTGTATCATACCTGTGGTTACATTACATTGACTTTCATCGTAACCACAGTTACATAAATGATAAAAAGGGGCCCCACTTTAGGCTTTGTAATGCAATACAACTTAAAATACCAGTGCAGTACAACACTACTCATGCACTTATGTAATGTAGCTGAAAATAAATCAAGCAGACAATAATAAATAACAGTAAAATGGTTAAACAAACATTCCACAGCCACACAACATAATACCATAAGTAGGAACACACAACCTACAATACATTGTACAGGGCATCTAAAAACAGGATGTGATTGATCCTTTTTATATAAATTTTGTTAAACTTATTTCTTCTCTTTTTCTCCAAAGTGTCACATATACAAATACCTGAAAACACCCAGCCAAAATAAAAAAGAATTCCAAATATCTACCAGGTATAGTGACCCTCGATGTCACTATACCTATAGAAATAAATTTAAAAAAGAAATGAAACCCTGACACCCCAAGATATATAGCTTCGATAACAGAACTACTTGTACCCATGATTATCTGTTGTCCTTTGTAACATCAGATAAAGCTGCAAAACGGCTGAAAACAATGGTTTTCTGCACCCCAGAACCTCACAAAGTGCCCCCTCATCTCTGCCAGCTCCCCCCACTCCCCAGATGGCCTCTTCACCTCTGCCCTCTCACTTTTCCCCCACTAGACATGCTGTTTCTGTGACGCAGTTTGCTTTCAGATGTTGGCAATTTGCAGCGTAGCCGAGGTTACAGAAAGCTTAGTGCTGCAAACTCAGTCCCAGTACCCCCTCCAACTCCCAAATTTCACTCAGGGACCTCTAGCCACCCCGCACCTCTACCCTATTGGAATGTGTATGTATTTTGACCTACAAATAGCTTTTTACTGGGTTTCATTTTCCCATAACCTCGGCTATAGCCGCAAATATCGCTTGCATCGACAGAAAAACAAGATGACGGTTGTTTAATTTCTGAAAACCATGATTCTACAATGCAACATGGGAAATATTTTTATTTTTTGGGGGCCGAGGGGCACCACCTTCTCCGTCAAATATTTAAATAACTACTGCATAGAATTACACCAAACCAAGCAAAGCACTCTTTTGAATGTTTTGCGTCAAAGTTGTTTCAGACCTGGTCCAAATCCATCCAGCGGTTTGGGCTGTGCACTTTACAAAAACTGACCTTTTTTGTCTATGGAAAAATGAACGGGAAGTAGGCCACACTTTTGGAGGAAAAAAATAATTTGGACGCTTAATAAATTCCTTATTTTAAAACAAAGCTTTGCAGTCTGGGGGCCTGCAGAATTTCAATGACTTTCGTAATTTCGGTAAAATCCATTACTCGAATCAAAAGTTATTAACAATAGAATTTAGATAGGTTCCTATGTGTTTCTGACTCACCTTAACTGTAGGGCGCTATCGCAGCACTATAAAATACATCAAATAAACAAAATCAACAATGCTTCAATTTAAATTTCGCAAGTCTCGAGGGAGCAAACAACGATGAATATATTAAGGTTTTAAAAACATGGGCTATTAGGCAATATTATGACAAGTTCATAAGTCCAGAAAGATGAGAACTTTGGCCAACTGAGAAAAAATACAGCCAGTGACTGTCAAAGTAAGCTTGCAAGGAGTGGCAGAGAAAATTAGCAATCCTGAGGATGCAATTTTCATATCCTTTTACATTTCTGAGGCCTATTTTAATGTCCTCTATATAGCCAACTTTCTGTTTATATTTCATTGGGTGAAAAAAATGCATGGTACAGCCAAATGCTCTGATTATTATAAAACATGATTTGTTTATGTGCCATCAATAGACACAATAGGCACATCTATACACTCCATTAAGTTATTAGTTTACTCTTTAAGAAAAGTCTGTGAAAATGTGTATTGCTTCCAGTGATTGGGTGCATTTCAGCAAATTGCATCTATGACTGTTACACATTGCTTGCCCAATTAAAATGGAGGGTTCATTTTCAAGGGTGAGGAAAAGTCTACACGGTTACCACACTAATGAGATCAAGCTCACGTCGCTGCCCTACATTTTAGAAACATGGCAAATTACTGGGGCCGTCCTTAAAGGGCATTTTTAATTCATAGGGAACTAGCACAGAGATGTTTCTTTCAAAATCAAGGATTCGCAAACCGAAAATTAATTAATGTCCTGCGAGCCTGCTAACATGGCTACGTGAAATCTAGGACTGATAACAATTCCGAAAGGTCATATCTGACCACTATTTCATTCTGCACCAATTTTGTTCACCTGAGTAATTAAGCACACCCGTACACGTGTTTTATTCAGATGATCGACACATTCACACGCACTGCTGCATTTGTGTAATTCTATGTCCCTCTGTTCTCCTTTAGCGCATCTATGGAACGAGAAAACAAATCATCTTCGTTTTAAACACTGAACACGAAAATCCAGAGAAATGGAAACAATATACATCGAATACAGTGCTAGAATCAACGTACAGTCCTTGGTATTTTAGTGCCTAAATCCAAAGAAGGCTTGTTTCCCGTATCGCCCATATCTCACAGAGTTGATACACAGAGCTAATTCCCAGAAAATAAAATATGATAGCTCTGCTGCATCACTAAATGCAGCTCAGCTGGAAGGGTACTGATGCAAACACATTTGCCTCAGTCAAGACTTGTTTAGAATGACGAATCAGTGGACATGCATTTCCTTATTTGCGTTGGCTGGCTGGGCTCGCAGTTCAGGCAGTCATAACATTTTGTCATTTAGATGTTAAAGGATCCTGTTACAGGAGACCGTCTTTGGGAATGTGAATCATTGCCCTGAAACACTTTTATTGTAATTCCCGTATATGTTGTTCGTGCGACGATACTCTCAGTGCGTTGTGCTCAATTGAACTAAATTACATGTATATGCTTGCTTGTAGATATGCAGTATGAGAATGTCCCTTTCGCATTTTTTTTGCTAGGGAAACGAAAACGTGGTGTATATCAACATGTTTTCTGTGCAGGATGATTTTAACCTGACACAAGAAAACGCCATTTTGATTTTAACATGTACATTAGGAATAATTCCAGTTATTTCTGTAGACCTGGGAACCAAATATGCACTATATTTACTGAGAAGTTTGCAACCCAGGCAGCATTTACTCACGTTGCACTGCAGACTGCAAATGTCAAGGGCAATCGGCGGCATATTGTATGCTGCCTTTTGCCCTTTGCATGTGCACTCTGCAGCGCAAATGATGAACATTTGGTGGCTGGGGAGTGTAAACGTAACGGCTCCCAGCCATCAATTTACGCTTTTGGGCAATATGAGCCCCATTGCATTACTTTTGTCGACAGTCATTTTGTCTATACATGTTGTAGTGATATAGAATTTTTTTTTTTTAAAACAAAAAACAGCACTTTGCCGATGATTGAGTCGATGTATGGGCACTGTTTGAATTTGCCCGCATGTGTCTTTGGCCCATCCTTACGATAGAATGTTCGCTGCCCTCATTTGTTTTATTGCTCTATCTGCATTAGGTAGTTTGTTGTTGTATAATTGTCCCAGAACCCATGCTAACTTCCCAAATATTTTCCCAGCTTGTGAATCTTGATAAATCAAAATCTGAGATCATTTTTCCATGGAAGTTTAATTGATTTGAGTTGCAAGTCGATTGTAAGTGAGGTTGCTGTACACTACATGCAAAGGCTTTACAGGTGGCCTAAGACAATTTAACATTTGAATACATATGATACATTCATCATTTTTTTTTTTTTTTGCCTACCTTTAATAGCTTACTCGTGAGAACAAAATGGCTCCTTTCCTAACGGTAATAATCATGAAACTGTATTGGGAACATCAGTTAATAGAGCCCTTCAGACTGATGGAGTGGCCGTTATTGCAGGATAATGACTCACAACCAAGTTATGGCTTCAGAAGAAGACGAGGGCAATACATTGGTGAAGGGTCATTATCCCAAGTGTTAACAACACCTCCCAAGGTCTACACGGCTTTTAGCATATGGTGGTGATTGCAATAAAGGTTTCTGTGATGGTTAAGTAAAAGATGCTTAATTGAGAATAGGACATTAAGTTACCTGATTTTGCAAGAGTTCAATAACAGAAGTTCTTATTTATTAGCATGGGACATAGGCATATGATGTGTTTTGGTCTTAAGCAAAAGGAAACTACAGAATAGGAGACTGCCACGCCCATGGGGGCACCCAGAACAATATTTTCACATTGTTGCACTGTGATGGCTGTAGCTGCCACTGAACAGAGAGAAGGAGGCATACATGCAGCTGTTGTATCTAGACCTTACTATAATAAGGAATGGGGCTCTTGAAATAGCCATGTGCTTGTGTAAATACAGTTAATACAAACCCATGTCTTTCATAACAAAACAATGTACATATCTTCTTGTAATCAGGAGTCCTAGGGATGGCGCATGAGACAATTTCCCTTTTACACTGCCATAAGATTTCTTTGCCTCTGATGACCATTGAATAGGTTATACACTGTTGACCTTCGTATATTGGTGACATGGTTATACTATTTCTGTTTTACCCAATATCTATTACCTACAATAACCAATCATACCTAAAAAGGCTTTCATCTGTGAAACAGTTCCAATAGAATACTACATTTACAGTTTTCCTATCTTGTAAAATGTATATGTATACATTCATGCCATTCTGACAGGCTATATGAGAATATTACTCGGAATAGTAACAGGGAACCTGAACCCTTGCTTTAAACGTGTGTCATTCAATACCTTCTTCTTCTGCTGGTTTCAGTGGGTACTGGGGAATGTGAGGTCGCTTCTTAGATAGATCAATTAAAGTCATCATTGTTTACACATTTCTAATACAACCTACTTCATTTTCATGCATTGACCCAAGGGATTCAGTGACAACATCAATGAATTCTTGCAAATCCGGTTACCAGTGTTCCACTATCGTTGAAACAGGCTTTTCCTGAGCAACATGCAATGTAGACAAAAAAGATTTGGGATCTGATTCATAGAAGTGTTTTATAATGGCACAATCCCATAGGAAAATGTTCTGTGAATTAGGCTCTTGGTGTTTTTACTAAGGGCACTTACGAACACTCCATCAGGGATACATGTAGTGGTGAAATTAAATGTATATAAAAAATCTCTTACCTGCAAATTAAAAAAAAAAGCTGCTGCACCTAGAAGAAACACATTTGTGTCAGTGATTCAAACTAATGTGACTGTTTCAAGTTGATTAACTCAGTGCAGCACTGGAACCTTGGATATCCCTATTGCTTTCACATTTTCAGGGGGCAAAGGGACATTTCGAAAACATTCTAAATGAATGGATGATCTTATCTACTAAGCTTGGAAAAAAAGAAAACTGTCTTAGTTTAAAGACACTCCGGTCCCCTGCACACCATTAAAGCTCAAATAATCAGTCAAAGAAATGTATATACATTCAATAGCATGTATTTATAATTCTGCAGTACAAAAAAGTAACGCCACCTCAATATAACAGTGCATAGTAAACATTAAGTTCAAAGAAGGAAACAAAATGCCTTAAAGAAAATGGCCATCATGAAAAATAGCAAATTAGATTATGATGAGGCGAAGTTCCAAGATATACGCGTGATTTGTGCCAGTGTAATTATCAAGTTACATTTACATTATACAACTCTCAATTGATCATAATTCCTAGCAAGCACCCTGTTCTCTCATATTAACACTCTCTCCACCATCCCTATGTACCATAGTATACACATGGTGTGGCTCCAGAAATGCAACTGCAAGTGAAGCAGAGGGTAACCAATAAAGTGTATCTGCACTATAAAACATCCAGTAAAGAGAAGTTGTCTGCTGGGAATGACAAATGAACCACAATCATCTGTAAATCATAAGTCTTCACAGAGGGACACGGGTCCAACTGCCGTAAAATGATTGTAGAGGATGTTGGTGGCACTCAACTAATTTGGTGTGAGTTCTATAAATATAATGGATACGGTAAGATGACTAAATTCCTCATTATGTATCATGTAATAAGGTGAATAATGCTTACCCTATGACAAATATGGCAAAACATAGTTTGGATCACCGGTGTAGTCGTGTAGGTGAAGTAGTGTGCCAGTCTCACATCCAGAAGGAGACAAACACATAGTTGTCACAATTTGTTTGTGTTCCAATCAAGGAATACCAGAACCTGTATAAATGTATACACGCCACTTATGTGCAAAGTATTCACGATACCAAGCACAAACTATGGAGTGCTAAGGAAGTATAATAATTAGGGATAGAGGATCCAGTTAGTGTGGATGGTAAGTACATAAATATAGAAATAGAGTAGGTGAAACGTAGAAAAAAACAATGCTTACTTTGTCAGAATGTGTAAATCACAACGTCAATGCCCAGCCACCAGAATGTAGACGCCATGAAGAAAGGGTCTATCAACACTCTGTCTATCGGGTGATTTGGTCACGTGATGTAGTCATGTGATATAAATGTTAAGTCTAGTGCATCAAATGCACAGCAAAATTACGTATTGATACCCTTACTTTGCATTCTTCACTTACAGGTAGAATGTCATATGAAGAAGTCTCACAAACCGTGTGTCGCAATACTCAATTTAAAAACAAAGGAGTATTACGGACCAATGCACAATACATTTTGGAGATTTGGAGCTAACTGTAAAACCAGCAGATAAGGGTGGAGAAGTGGTTGTAATGGATTCCAGTTTCTATCACACTCAATGCATAGACATGCTCAAAGACACTACAACGTACATACAGCTGGATCGGAACACTACCCCGGAAATCAGAGTGTTGATTGAAACTTTTGTAAATAACGCTTTTGACAATGATTGGATCGATGAAAAAAAACAAATCTTTCTTACTTAATAAGTTTCCCATAATTCCGGTCTTTTATGGATTACCCAAAATTCATAAAGATAAATACCAGACTGATTGTTGCTGGTATGGACAGTATCTTGCACCCAAAAGCAACATATGTAGACAGGATTCTTCAACCCTTGGTTCAGTTGATACCAATTTACCTGAGAGACCCCACCGATGTTCTTCTAAATGTTAATGAGATTTCTTGTTTGTCACCTGAATGCATATTATTCTCAATGGATGTATGTAGTTTATATATTTCAATCCTGCACCAAGAGGGGATAGATGCTGTGGAATGGGTATTGTTACAATCACGCAATGTTAAATGTGAAACTCAGTTGATTATTGAATTTATTACGATTGTTTTGTACAATAGCTTTTTCAGGCATCAGCAGAAATTCTATGCACAAGTCTCTGGAAAATCTATGGGTTCAGCGATGGCCCCTTCTATGCTAAAATATTCATGTATTTGTTTGAGAAATCTTATGTACTTGACAAATTGGAATGGTTTTCAAAGATTATCATTTAGAAAATGTACATTGATGACATTTTTGGGGTCTGGTGTTGCTCCAAAAACAAACTGGAAGAGTTATTCGGATACTTTGAACAGTGTTCACCCACATATTAAATTTACTCTGGACATTGGTGAACCTACATTACATTTTCCTGATGTTTAAATTGAGATTGTTAATAATCAGATCAAAACATCTATGTACCACAAACCAACTGACGTTAACAACCTATTGCACTTTGCTAGCTTCCACCCCAAATCTATGATGGCCACTTTACCATACAGTCAGATCCTACGTTTAAAGAGAATAATCACATATACAGAAAATCTGGAGACCGACTGTACCGTATTAGCTAACAAGTTTACCACTATTGGGTACCCAAAAGAAATTGTGGAAGAAGCCCATATTAGGGCTCCGCCAATTACGAGACAATAATTACTTACCCCCAAACCCAAGAAAGAAACTGCTTCAATGATACACATATCAAAATACTCTAGACAGAGTTTTCACATCAAAAGGATTTTAAAAAACATTGGTCTATTTTACACCACAAATTGACCTTGTTGGAGCTTTTTCCACGACCTCCAATGATGGTGTATAAAAGAGGCATCAACCTTAGAGATAAGATAGTGAAAGCTGAAAGGGGACCTAGACACGAACAATCTATGCTTGCTACAAAGAAAAAGGGCACATTCCCCTGTCTCACTTGCAGCCATTGCAACAATATTGTTAAAGGGGACCACGTTGTTCACCCGCATACTGGCAAAAAGATTCAACTGAAAGTCTTTGCGACCTGTAGGCCCACTGGTGTCATTTACAATATTAAATACCCCTGTGGTCTTTTATACATCGGACAAACAGCCCGGTCGGCAGGTGAGAGGTGGACAGAACACGAATCAAACATCCACTGTAAGAATGAGAAATTCCCCATTGCTAAACATTTTCCTGTATCTCGACACACCATAGCACACATAAGGTTCAATATTTTGGAAGTAGTCAAGAGACCCTCCAGAGGGGTCGACTACAATAGGCTACTCTCACAAAGAGAGATGTATGGATTGATCGCCTTGACACGATACATCGCAAGGGTTTGAATGAGGAGTTTTCTCTTAATTGTTTCATCTAATTTGTAGAGTATAACACTACATTAGATTGCTTCACTTTCTTTTTTGGATACCAAAGCCTTGCTTGTCTTTATTTGTTTTCACTACTGGTTTCCTTCACCTATAGTTTCCTTGCTTACTTGCTTTTATTTTTATTGGTGTTGGTGCACTATTTTCTAGATACTTTTTTATTATTACCCACCTGTTCATTTTTCATTTTTACATATCATCAGATTTATTTTTTAGTACTTGTCTATCTATTATGTTGATTTTTCCTGAGTTACATTCCCTGTGTAGGCATGTTCGCCACACACATTTTGGATACGGTCAGTATATACATAGATTTTTTGTTAAGTGGTGAGCATTCCTTCTTTGAACTGCTATTGACAATTCTGGTATTTGGCTGCCTTAGCAATGGGACACTCGCCCTCACAACATAATATTCTGATGTTTTGCAGAAAATTTAAATTTACGAACATTTACATACATTTATTGTGCACTGGTCCATAATACCCCTTTGTTTTGAAATTGAGTTTTGCGACACACGGTTTGCATATCCATGTGAGACTTCTTCATATGACATTCTACGTGTAAGTGAAGAATGCAAAGTAACGGTCTAGATAAGTAATTTTGCTGTGGATTCAACGCGCTAGACTTAACATTTATATCACATGACTACATCACGTGACCAGATCACCCGATACAGAGAGCGTCGCAAGACCCTTTCTCCATGGCGTCTACTTTCTGGGTGCTGGGCATTGACGTTGGACTACCCGTGGCTTAATGGAAATGATTGCGATTTACACATTCTGACAGGGTAACCATTGTTTATTTCTCCGTTTCATCTACTCTATTTCTATGACTATGTACTTACCATCCACACTAACTGGATCCTCTATCCGTACTTGTTCTATTTCCTTAGCACTCCATAGTTTGTGCTTGGTATCGTGAATACTTTGCATATAAGAGGCGTGCATACATTTATACAGGTTCTGGTACCCTTTCCTTGATTGGAAAACACACAAATTGTGACAACTAAGTTTTTGTCTCCTTCTGGATGTGAGATTGGCACACTACTTCACATAAGAGGGAAAACACTGGTGCTCTGAACTATGTTTTGCCATATTTGTCATAGGGTAAGCATTATTTACCTTATTACATGATACATAATGAGGATGTTGGAATTTATTCATCTAACCTTATCCACTATATTTATAAAACTCACACCGAATGAGTTGAGTCCTACTGACATCCTCTACAATCCGGTTACGGCAGTTGGTCCCATGTCCCTCCGTGAAGACTTCTGACTTACACATGAGTGTGGTTCCTTTGTCATTCCCAATAGACAACTTCTCTTTACTGGATGTTTTATAGTACAGGTACACTTTATTGGTTACCCTCTGCTTCACTTGCAGTTGCATTTTTGGAGCAACACCATGTGTATACTATGGTATATAGGGATGGTGGAGAGAGTGTTAATGTGAATGAACCGGGTGCTTGATAGGAATTATGATCCCTTGAGAGTTGTATAATGTGTCTTTTATGAGTAACTTGATAATTACACTAACACAAATCACATGCTGATGGATTTCCTTGTATATGTGTTATTGAAGACTATCTTGCTCCTGAACAAGGGGTTGACACCCTGAAACGCGTAGAGCTTGGAACTTCGCCTCATCATGATCTAATTTGCTATTTTTCATGATGGCCATTTTGTTTAAGGCATTTTGTTTCTTTCTTTGAACATAATGTTTACTATGCACTGTTATATTGAGTTAGCATTACTTTTTTGTACTGCAGAATTATAAATACATGCTAATGAATGTATATACAGTTCTTTGACTGATTTTTTCAGCTGGAATGGTGTGCAGGGGACGGGAGTGACTTTAAAGTTAGACACGATTCTTTTTTTCATGTATCTTTCGGGCTCTGTGTCAGGGCCTGTATACCTCCCAGCACCCAAAGTGTTTGTTGTACATAGATTTGACCACTTAATTTAATCTAACATGCATTTGGTGTGATCCTATTGAGACATAATCTACTAAGGTTGGAACAGACTGCCTATGGACTTCACATTGAACATCAGGTCCTCGAGTAGAGGTATTATACTTTACAAAGTTAGGTTATCTCTCAGGCTTTCTCAGTGTTGTTCTTCTTCATTTCAAGGTTGAGTTGGCTTATAAGGAATGAACATTGGGTATTTGTGGTTCAAGAAGATATCCTGCTCTAGGTGAGGGGAAGGATTATTTCTTAGTAGTCTGTATGGTCATTAGCTCTTCCAATGTCCCATCTACTAACAGTGGTGACACGCCATTCGGTCTATATTCTTTCCAGGTTGCCTTTTTAGATTTCCATTTTATTCTCCTGCCCCTTCGTCTTCCACTAAACCCTTCTCTTAACGCACACCTCCCTGCCAGGAGCATCCTGCAGGTTTTCACAGCTGCAATGTCATGAGCTTACTATCAACATTTTAATTTCACTGTTCCTGACATATGACCCAATCATTTGGAAGCGTAACTAGCTGAATGGTTTATTCTGAACACTTATACAAGTAGACTTGAGCAGTGCCTGCATTTCTGGCAGGATTCCCGAGATGAACAAATTATCAATTGCCTCTTCAGCAGTCCCATCAGGTTTAGCCATTCCTGAATGTTCGGTGAACCCTATTTTAAAATGGTTCAAATAGCCTGCTGGGGATTTGCCCTTATTCTGTTTAAAATTTCCCATCTTCTGACACCCCACCCCACCATAATATGAGCTTTACTTCAGTTCCAGGCTTGATCCAATCCATCTCCTTTGCCTGGCTGAGCAGCCAGCCAGTTGGAAAACTGCACCAGTATTTACCTAACCTACACATGCAGAAATACTCTCATGAGTGGTTGGTTCATTTCAGTCTAGACAGGGTTATAGGATGTGATAATGGTCTGCAGCTCTTCATTAAAGCACCGGGACACCGCCCATACTTTGTAAAATTCTTGGGCCATATTTCTTAGATCCCCAGAAGTCCATGGAACATACACAATGACGATTTATTATCATCTCCTTCACCAATGGCTGCCCTCAGAACCTGCCTACGGGGGGGTTGAAAAATGAAACTATCTTTTCCGTATATTGTGCTACAAGCAGTGTAAGAGGGAGACAAAATAGACCTCTGTATAAATCTAGGACCTACAGCCCTTCCTACCAGAGGAGAATTGTCTCTTGAGCGCACACCAGTGGTCGAAGTGTACAAAAAGGAGTAGAGGAACTATGCTCCATGCTGGCCTGCCCCCACTCTTAAAAACGCATCACCACGTCTCGTCCTACGTGCAATCCAAACCCAAAATCAAACACACCTGCTGTTTAAGGGAATGTTCAGTGCACTGAACTGCATGTCTCAACTTCTTTCTACACTTTCTTGAATGGTTTATTTTAACATAAAAGTAAAGGAACAGTAAAACTTAAAAAATAAAAGTAGAGGAGCACTGCTCCCAACCGCTTCCACACACTTCTACCACTGGCACACACCACAGGTTAAGGTCACTGGGACTGGGACCAGTTTAAGCGGTGAAGGGGAGTCAGAGCGGTCAGAGCCTGGGCAGTTGGAATGACCCCTTGAGCTCCCTGGTGTCAGCTTGCTCACGTAAGTGAAAAAGTCAATCAAATTGTCTGCCATCTTGTGTCACGCTCACCTAAGCTCTGCAGGGGTATCAGGAGGTCCTGTTCGGATCCTTCCTCATCTGCTAGAGAGCTGCATCTGCAGGGGAAAACCAAGGGAATCTGGGGTGAAACTGAGACTTAAAGTATAGGCAGCCCCCTCTCTACACTCCCGGTTCCCTTCCCTGTGAATCTGTGCTCACCTTAAGAATATAGTAGACTAGCCCTCCACCTGCTTCGATCAATAGCAGGGGTGTAATAGTTCCAATCCACCAGTTGCTTCACTGGATGGCTTCGTCCAGACCTGCTGTGACTTGGAGAGGTGTATGCGCTGTTGAAACGTTCCAATGTCTTGCCCAATGTTCTTACCAGATGTGGCTGGCTGGTTTCTTGTCCGCTTTCATGTACAACCACTGTGCTGAAGTGGGTGACTGTTGTATCCTACTGTGCAGCCTTTCTGCTGATGTCTGAGGCTGCTCCTAAAATGCCTCTTTTGCGTGTTTTTGCTGGTGGGCACTCTTGTCTCATTTGTAGTAGCCTTCTCCCTTTCTAATGTCCGTGGCTACTTGTGTGCTTGTAAAATATATGTCCTTCTTGCTTTCTTGTCCTTTCACTTGCCTTCCGTGCGTAACAAACATTCTCTGTGCTTTTCCTTTCAGATTGACGTCCTGAGCCGTGGAGAGCTGAATACGAGGCCGCGCCGGAAGGAGGGGCAGTGACCGCAGGAGAGCCATGGGTCCAGCGTGGGAGAGCAGGCTAGGATGACTGGAGCCACCCCTGCAGGAGTAGCGCGGACCCGGTGTGGATGCAGCTGGTTTCAGTGACAGACAGCCACGCTAGCAGTGGAGCCGCGGATTGCGCCGGACAGGTCCAGGTAAGTACAGGCAGGAGCGAGCTGGTGTATCAAAGAGCCGGCAACAGTAGAATGTTGTTGGGAATGAAGGACCGGCAACTGAAGAGCATTGTTGGAACAAGGAGCCGCAGCAGGGGAGGGTGCCGGGGCCGGGGAACACAGTGAGCCTGCTGCTGTCTTGCTAACAGTTAACAATGCAAAGCGTGGATCGAAGCCTGGGTGTGGTTTAAATAGTCAGCCACACCCAGGAATTAAAGAGCTAGACTGTGGCCTCCAGTGTAGAGTTCACACCTTTCTCCTCCATGTTAAGTTGTATGAGCGCCAAGCTCTGGTCCAGTTGGGTTCCCTCATGCTATGGGAATTCCAGGAATGTATAAACCCATGGGGAACTGTTCTAGATACATGTGTGTGTGTTAGATAGGCGGACATAAGGGCAGGATAAGTTGTGACATTTTGTCATCTTGATTGTCATCTACTATCTGCGGTCAAATTAATGAAGACATCTAAGTCATCACCCTACTTCTCAATTACTTAATTTGACCACTTAACCATTAATTCAAATCTTTCAGCCTTCAGAGTTTCAAAACATTCTGTCCTGAAGCTTCCTCATACCACAGGACCCCCCACTAACATGTTCCTACATTCCATAATCCTGCTTCAATGTCATGCTTCAAAGTCGTTAATTGTCCAAAATGGAAAGTCCCCTTTAACGGGATATATGTGTGTTTATTCTCCCATGCTAGATGGTGCTAGACCTCTAGAAACTTGCACATGTCATCAATGTATCTTGTAAATATAACATGAGCTGGTGTACCCTTAGGTGGTATGGTCACCTACTTTAACTGCCCCTGGTCCATGACTCTCTGTTGTATTATTGTCACTCACGCCAACTCATTTGTCCCATTCCAGAAATACTGTGACTCCACTTTTTATGTGATCCTGAAAGGGAGAGGGTTACCCAGAGACATTGCTGATTGAGCTGAAAGGTTACAGATGTTTACTTGGAACTCGCCTTATCTGACTCTATATGAATATGCTTTCCACTTTGTCCCATTCCCGATATACTACTGCATTATTGCTTACAAGTTTTTAATTCCCTAAGCATTAGAACAGCTTACTAGAAGGCAATTTGGCAGTTGCAAGGCATGAATTACCAAAAAGTCACATAGACCCTTACCAGACCAATAAGAACAGAAATCAAAACTGCAAATACTTTTCCAGATCTACATCAGATCATAACTAATATATTACATTATCATTGCCTGGCTAATTTGTATTATGATAATTTTAGAAATTGTAAAAACATGTGGCTCCATTGAGTGATTCATGTAACCACACCACTTACGATCAACCATCTCGAAACCACCTCTGGATTCTTTTTAAAAAGGACTCCTTAACTCTTACTTTTTGGTTCACTGGCAAGTTCGAAATGAGACAGCCCAAAAGAAACAGAGGTGCTTCCGTTTTGCACAGCAGGCATGAGTCACAGCACCAAACTGTCAGAGAAACCAGGTTTACGGATTCATTTAAGGTGATGAAAAACAGAGGCATCTAACAAAATCAAAACTTAAGAACATTCGGGAACACATTACTATGCCTTCCAGCACACTTATCCCACCACCTTCAAAAATAATAAACTCATTCATACCCATCCAGTGCTTCTTTAGTGTTTATCACATCAAATGATGACTTCCATTGTGCTGGTAACTGCTGGTGGGCGTTTGACCTCCTCCCCATGATCACTTCTGGTCTTGTATGTGAATTTCATTATTCATTCCGGGTTAAATTTGTTATATCCATGATGGGGGTGCCTTCACCTTTGCACACTAACCCTGCTGGTAACCATTTTCCAATGTAGTGCTCATTGTGCATGTTCCAGTGGTTCCTGAGGGAAATAAATGATGGAATAACATATATAGTGAGATAACGGAACACTTTACCATGTGAACAAACCAGTGGGAGTGCCATGAATCCTCCACTACCTCCACTAGCTTGCTTGTTGCCTGATTAATAGCATGCACTGCAATTACTACTAAAGGCAATGGAGATATTAGGGAATGTTGTAAGAGCCTATATTTTCTCCCTGGGTTTATAGGATCTTCAGATGAAACATTTCTGTTTGTGGATCCTCCCCAAGAATGAGATTAGGGATCCTGTTAGTTCAGACCTTTCTGTTGCTCATAAACTTTCAAGCCCTTCCCTTCTGTTGCATGGGAAACCAGACTGTAGGCAACTCCAGGGCAGTTGAAGCCACTGTCAGTGGTTGAATATCACAGCTTCTTCAGGCTTGAAATATATGAACAGGTAATTACATAACTTGTCAAATGAGGTTCAGTGCCTTTATAAAACGGTGACAGAGAGACCCAGGTTTGATCAATGTATGGAGAGCTCTAAGATTGGTGTCTTCTATGGGCTGTTTGATTTGCAACAGTTTCTAATATTTACCACTTCTCTCCTCTTCTGTACAGATAGCATCAGTGGTCAGTGAGTTTTACTATGATCTTAATGAGTGTAAGTAATCACTAATAAGATTTAAAAGTGTGGTAATAGCCCTTCCTAATTGGTTCCCTTCTTCTCTCATTTTGTATAGGTATCATCCAGGCCCAGGAGCTTGAGGAAAACTGTAATGAAGGTAAGTAATAGAGTAATAACTTCGACAAGGTATTACTTGTACCTTTCTATTCCAGAGAAGTTCCAGATTCAAATCAATGATGTTTCAACATCTATTGAAGCAAATAATCCAGGTGGCGAGAAGCAGGTGAGCAGCTTGAAAATCAGCTAAGCACACAACACTAAATGCTGTGCTCGGATTTGGTGGCAGTTTAAATACCATCCCCAAAATCATGGTCACCATGATTATTCTCTGGCAGATACAGACCGGTCTCCTCAGTCTCTGTTCGTAACGACTAGAGTGGCTCTCACCCGGACCCCATGAGACTACCTGGTGTATAGTGTATACAACCTTTCAACAACATGAGGAGTACAAATGGCCCAGAACGGAGTTGTTGTTGTGACTTTGAGGTTACTCTAAGGTTTTCAGGGATCAACCCTGTGGGCATCATGACATGTAATAGGGCAAGGGTGGAGTCAATTATATGCAGTTGAAGGGTATTGTCCATCTGCAGATTGTCTTTGTTCTTTATTAAGATTATTTATTCATGTATTTATTTATCATCATTTTTCTCCATCATATGTGTAAAATCCAATTTTAAATAAACAAATGAAATTTAAGAGGATTGCCCAATGATTACACATGGGTGAAAATGCCAAAAAAAAAATTAGGGTCCTGATTTAAGTGGCAATAGGGCTGCAGTGGGAGATTGGTGCTCAGGAAATTGAAATTCATGGATTCATTTTGATCTGAGCATGTAGCGGGGGTGGGGTTTGACACCCCCTCTTGTTTTTTCTAGAATCAAACTGATGTTAGTTTATATTTGATCACGTGAGTCTCCTGTTCAGAAAACTGACAAAAAACATTGGTGCTTTGAACAAGTTTGAAATAATTTTTAGACACCTGCTAAGAATGGATTATAATAATCTATGTTTGTTACAAACACTATACACTCTCCACTCTACTTTCCTCTCCCCTTTCCACTCTTCTCTATGATCATGGATATGCTACTATGCTTAGCCTCCATGGATATGTGCTTTGATCTTTTTATTTTTTTATTTTTATTTTGGTTGGTTCAAAACTTATAAAATACAGATCATGAGTACTTAATCGCACAACAATTTGATCAATATATATCATGTCCTTCTTTACAAAGTCATATTTATAAACAAAGATAGATAAAACATAGCGACAGAATGAAATTCATTACATTAAAGGAAACAATCAAAAAAAGAAATATAAAATTAAAAATTAAAAATAATAGGCAAGGGAGCGTGGTCTATTAGACAGATTTGAACAATGCATTTAAATATTGTACAATTGCTATACGGACCGTCAGTGTCTTATTAGTAAAAAGCCAATGCCAGACTTGTGTTTGATTCATGGGGGGTAAAAACATAGTCACTCTTGTGAAATGCTGCTTTCCCAAATCTGTTAAGTTCGGGCATTCGATAAAACAATGCTGCAATGCTTCATTCTGAAATGTTGATTTGCACCATCTACAAAAAATTTGATCGAGGGCTATCAGTTTCCTTTTTGCTAAGACATCTTGTGCTTTGATCATTCTACAGGGCTATGGTGTCCTGCTCACCTTCCAATACTACTTTCCTCTCTCATCTACTCTCCACATTCCACTCCATTCTCCTCAGCTTGTCTATGTACACTTTTGCATCCTAATCTTATAACACTCTCTCCATCTATCTCTTCAAACTACCTCCCACCATCTTGCATGACTCCACCCTCACCACTACTTTCACCACTGCCATGCTCTTTCTACACACCCTCCTCTCATACACTGTGTCACTCTCATTTTCACACTGTTTCTAATTCCATCTATACTTCTCTCTTTCTCTCTATGTTTCTCTCTCTCTTTCTCACTCACCTTATACACAGATCCCGCCTCACTCTACACTACATATAACTGGTACCATTCTCTCTCATCAGTAAAACACCTGCACTGTGCTGCAACTCTGCCACCAAATCTTCAACACTGTACTCCCAAACCTGTCCTCTGCCTGGTCTATTGGTCTACCTCCACACAGATTATATTCCCCTGTCCCTTTCATTGGTCCTAGGGCTAAATGAACTCTGTCTGCCAATCTGTGCATTTAATTTCTCCATGGGCTGGGTTACACAGGTTTATGGCATTAAACTCCCTCCTAGTCCTGCCCTTTTCAGACTTTGTTTGCAGATTATCAGCAAAGTGTTCAGGCTGCTCCTTTTCCATGTGGCTTCCTTTAGGTGCTATTAAGTTTTGCTGACAATTCAGTTTGGGGAAAATGTATGTGTCTCTCCTATTCCCTTGTAGTATCTTCTCACTCCATATTCATGTTCTGCTACCCCACCATTTGCCTGGGGTCTGCCTGTCATTAGGAGGTCAGATGTTGGGTGTCTCATTTCTGTTTGACAACAATAATCCCAGTCCCTTCAATTCCTCTTTGTGATTCCATTCCCTTGGATCCGGTCCGGGTTGTCTTAGTTGATCCCAGGTACATTCAGGGAGTTGAGTCTCTGAAACAGAAAAGAGAGAACATTGACCAGAAACAGTACTGGGAGGCATCATGTGTCAGAGTGGTACCAACATTAACAGAGATATTACATTTAAGGACTAAGACCCCTCACCCAACCGCCACTCCATGCCTATGGGTCAGGGATGGCTATGACATGCACTCAGGTAGACCCCTTTTCCAAGTTGTGAGCGGTCACAGCTTCCAACTGCTCCCCCCACCATGATCAGGCTTCTGCCCATGTTACATAAAGTAGGTTGCAGATGAGATGGATGGAAGAGGTAATATGCATAAAGGTAATCCTTGGGACCTAGCAGGACCTCAAGGTCACATACATTGGGCATGTACTGCAAATGCAGCTGTCATTTAGAAAAACAGGCAGGAAAAAGAGGAGGGCAAAACAGAGTGAGGGGAGAGTCACGAAGGATCTGAGTGCCAAGAGCACCAGAGCTCACCTCATGTTCCATACGCAACTGACTTGAAAAGCATGTTACGAAGAACCAAACATATGTCTGTATTTTTTCACTCATTGTACTCATAATTGTCAACAGTGTTTAACAGCAAGGGAATGGCTGGTGAACCCCAGCACAGTCCATCCCATTGGCCAATCTGAATACATTGGGTTATTTTTGGCGGAATCACAAGATCTTAAAGTACTCTACAGCAGATGTACTTTAAATGACCAAATCTGAAAAGCTCAAATTACAAAGCCTGTTTGCTTGCATTTTGTAATTCAAGCTTTTCAGATTTTAATTTTTTGTCCCGGACTGTGCTTTTAGTTTATGTGGGGGACCCCCCTGCAACACACACACACGCCATTGGGTGGGGAAGAAAGTATCAGTTGACAGGGAGAGATATCCAGCCCTGGAAGAGGGACATAAGGAGGCAAAAGGAAACAGTAGGTTTGGCTTATTCAGAAGAGGTCAGAGGTTGAGGATGACAAAGAGACCAGCAGGAGGGAGGAAGATGCAGTGGATAATGAAAGCAATTTCTGAGGTCAGGTATTGGCTAGAGAACACATTGACACATTGACAGAAAACAGTGCCTGTTTGTTTAGAAAATGTGGGTGCTGCTGTGCAGACAAGAAATGGCCATCTCAACATGCTGCTCCAACTTGAGCAACATTTTAATATCCTGAATATCCTTGCCAGTGCCACGTTACGTCCGGGAGAACAACAGAACTGTTCCTGACAGCACTGTGCAGCAGCTGCCAGATATCTTTATCGCACCCTGGTCCGGAAATGGAGATATCAGCTTCAGCCTTATTGGCGGCGGTGCCCAGGACCACAATCCGCTGTGCACCTCCATGGTGGGCAGGCTCTCGCTGACTTGAGAGACGCTGCCTCTGTGGCCTTATTGGGGGGAGGAGCCTCCTCCTCTTCTCTCCAGCCCGGACTACGCAACTCACTGAGCAGAACCCTCCAGCGACTCGAATTACAATCTCCAGGTAGCTCAGACATCTCCCGCAGTGACCCACCTGTCATTCTGTAGGTCTTCTGGAGGGACCTGCGCTCTGGACCCCACTAACCTATCCAACTTCAGAGCAGCTGCACTTCCATCGATCCTGCGGTTGGGGCCGCCCTGCCACCCAAGTGAACGACGCTGCAGCCCAGCTGACTCACTACACAGAGTCACTCAACCACGGGCCATGCAGGTGATGTGAGGCTGCAGCACGCTGACAAGCAACTGTGGGCACATTAACGGAGGACGGCCTGTGCATCCGGAGCTTGGGCCCTGAACCTCCGACCCAAGTCCTCGGCAGTGGGAAAGCAGAGCCAAGGCTACGGTAAGCTTGCCCCCACATTACATTGACTTAAAGAAACTGAGGGGGCTACTCACCCCTCTCCCCTTGCCTACATGACTAGCCTCACCCTACGCAAAGCTACCATACTTTGGGCGGCGGAGGGGCCCCGCTCAGTTTGCTGATTCCACGCAGGTCCTTCACTTTGATTTTAGTTCTTTCCAGCCAAAGGCCCCACCTCACGGGCAGTTGCCCTCACGGAGCAGTGTTCTGCATAGCTCATGAGGTGTCCATCCCCTTTGGACCTGACATGAGAGGCCAGGCCTCATGGTGGTAGTCTGCACTTAACCCCTTTGTCACTGGATGCACATCACCCTCCCTCCACACTGCATCCCTGGATACTGCCATCGGGGGAACCAGCACCCTACTTGTCTAAACATATCAGCCACCTATGATCAGAGGCCACATCCAGTTATCGACTGGTTGTCTTCAGAATAAGCCAGGATATACGGGGGGATCACATCCCATCCTATCCCACGCTGACTGCTTTCAGTCAGGTTTTTACATGGGCTGGCACAAGATATTCCAGGTCTAAGCTACAAATACGATTCTGTCCCAGAACCCCCAGGATGCCAGTCTGATGATCTACACAACCAGCACCATTGCTCTGTGGGTACCGGCTGTATGCAACTAGAATGCGAGACCCAGCCATATTGCAAACCAGATCCTCCCCATGGTGAACCTACGTAACAGAGGGTCCACCCTCTGCTTTCCATGCTCACTCTCTAAAAGGCTCTGAGCCATGCACTACTGCCATCTAACACCCTTACAAATTCTTCTCATACCGACCCACCTATGCAGTTGCTCTGGGACCCTGAGTCCCGCACCACATTGACCGGCTTAGGTGCACTGCTTGAAGACCTCTCTCTTACCACTGGTGGTTGAAGAGTGCACCAAGGACCCCTCCCTCCACACCGTATCACCAATCGTTGTGCTTTGCTTCGACCCTTCAGACCCCTGGTGCGTTATTGACTAAAGGGCGAAACAAAAACAGAGTTCTATCAACATGTTTACTGAGGGAACCCGTGAAACCAAACAAAGCCCTGCCAGAGGCTGAGTCCCCCCTGGCCGGACCCTCTGAACCCACAGAACTTCAAAAAGTGATAGACTACATGCGAGAGGGGTTCACTACCCTCCACTCGAAGCTCCATTATATGAGCGGGACAATTAGTTCTATTAAAGCCCAGGTGGAGAAGACTAACAACAGGGTGACGGAGGTTGAAACCAGGGTTCGATTGGCAGATGATGACATCGGCGTGCTCCAAGCTGAAGTGGCCACGCTATCCCAACAGGTCCAAACGGTCAGGATAAAGAATGATGACCTAGAATCGTAGTGCAGGAAGAATAACCTGCGTATCATTGGAGTCCCAGAGGACAAAATAGACAACCCTATGGAGAAATACATGGAATACGTGGAACACATGGAATGCTTCATTCTCGCCCTATTAGATTCCCCTAAGCTCTCAACTCAATTCGCGATCCGACGGGCCCATCAATACTTGGCTGCGAAGCCCATGCCTGGCGCTCCCCCGTCCCCCATTATTGCAAGAGTACTAAACTACAGAGACAGGGATTCTTTGCTGTGGGCTGCAAGAACCAATGGTGAACTGATGCACAACTCAGCCAGGATTCATCTGTACCCAAACTTCTCAGTTGCTATCCAACAGGAATGCAAAATCTTACTAGCTGTTAAGAAAAAGCTCTGAGAGCTGGGGTCAAATACTCCATGACATACCCTGCAAAATTAAGAATCAAACATGCAGACCAAGTTTTCTTCTTCACCATCCCAGAGGAAGCATCCAAATACATTGATGATCACTTCCCGGGTTGACAACTGGCTCATATCACCCCGGCGAGCGCTTCTGGTATCTCCTGTGCAGCAGGCTTCCTTCACAACCCAGGTAAGCGGCACCTCGGCTGCCTGCTCGACTTCCAGAGATGCATAAGTTTAGTTGGAACAATTTGAGATCAATACCGACTTCATCCATGGTCTTGCTAAGTTCTGAATTGTGCACCACTCTGTTTATTTTTATGCTCAATGTTGGAGTAACGGCCGTCACCGGCTCACGCACCGGCCCCCATGCAAAGTTGCTACAGTTGAAGTTGGTTTGATGTTTTTTTAGGGCCTCACCCCTCTGATTGGGAGGGGGTGGGGGTAGGTGTGGGAGGGGAGGGTAAAACATTTGGAAAACTGCTTGACATGTGACTGAGGACTCAATGGTTCTGCTTAACGTCTATGGCCCCAACATTGATGATCCTGGATTCTTTTCACATCTTTCCTCTCTGTTGGTGGAATTCCCACTCATTCCTATTCTCTGGGGTGGAGACTTCAATACTATACACTCAGGTTGCCCCGTTGAAGCAGGAGTCCTCCCCCACCCCAAAGTTGCAGGAGCAGCCTGCTCGAGCCATCCGACGACGACCACCCTCCCGACATCTATTCCGCTTGAAATCTATCATTCGTGCCCATCCAGATCCCTAAAGGTACCCATTGTCCTTTGGCCGTACCACAACCTGCCTTTCTGCATCTGCCTTTGAAGTATCACATTGTTTCGGCATCAACGCCTGACCGCAAAATGGCAGGCGTGGTGCGGTGTGAGAACAAGGCTGTACCTCGTTTCTAAGTGATCAAAAGCTTCTTTAACCAATCAAAATTAGGTTGCTGGCCTGCGGAAGAAGGCCGTGGATAAAGACTTATGTTTGCCTCTGTTCGCCACAAAGAGTTGTGGTCCTCTCTCCTTGTCCTGCTCGCACATTCAGCCAGCATCATCCAATTAAACATTTGTACACGCTAAGCATATATATAAGGCAAGTAACCTAATCTGCTCGATCCAATTTTCTCCAGCACGCATCTGACCTAAATTATCTCTAGGGTTCTCGCCTAGCTGAAGTCTACAGCTACCCTACCATTCCCTTATGCCCGCATGCATGAACTAACTCCTTTCTCCAGCACGCACTTGTGCCCACATGCTTGTATGCACTGTGTACCTTGGACCCCATGCAGCCCTCACCAAACTAGCCCAATCTACCGCTCAATCTTACTGAACTCTCCCTGAACTTCATCCTTCGTACCTTGAAATTACCTGAACTTGTGCACACCACTACATGCTGAACTCAACTGTACTTGCATGCTGTTAGGCAGAATCATATGCAATACTCTTTGGGAACAACGCACACAATTAAGACTACAAGTGACAGTAAAAATTCACCTTTGGTACAAGCCTGTACTACACAGTAAAGTGGTAGCGATGGCTTAGCAGCCAGACTTAGCTGAAGAGTAAAGTGAGCAGTATGAGAAGTTACACAAAGGACAGCAATTACTATGGTTCAAGCAAACACTGACTGAAGGTTTCTGAGTAAAAGAATACACATTTATTTACAGATCATTTGTAAAACAGATGACTAAAGTAAAGCAGCAGAAAATCACACTCTTAATATACTACACAACACCCAATGAATCCTGGACAAGTTAATCTCAAAATGCAGTGTGAGCAAAATGGCACTCCAGCAATTTAAAAAGGGAGGGAAAGACAAGGTTATACACAATTAAGCAGCACCAACAAGTGAGTAGGCAGGGCAATCTAGAAAAGTCTTGCTACAATGAGGATTCTATTCAATAGGCCTGGCCCAATGTCTATGGTTCAGAGTCTTTGCAAAGGATCGCACAGTTCAGAGTAGTTCGCGGTTAAGTCTCTGCCAAGAGTTTGAAACGAAGTTGGCTGGAAGAAAAGTTACTTTAAAGAGTAGAGAAGGACATGCCCTCGGATTGGCGAAAGATTTCAAACACTTTCACCGCGGCCGGACGGAACGAACAACCGGGTTTGCACAGTACCTTTAGAGCAGAAGAATGCTCTCGCTGAGGCAGACGTTCCTGACAGATCCTGCAGGCTCACGGTTCCTGAAGTGACTGTCAGACTGACACAAAGAAGGAAGACTTGATGGTCCTACACTGCCTAGGGAAGAAACCAGCAGCGGAGCAAAGCGACGCATAAAAGGTGCGCTACTTAAAACCCAAGCCGGGTCTGGGCCTCCTGGCTATCCGGTTCACTGTAGCTGTGCACAGTTAATTCGACCAGAGGAGGGAGGCCTGGCTTGGAGTTTGGTGAACTGGATGGTCTCACAAACTCAGATGGAGAAGATTCCTTGCAGATCATCACTGTTGTCGAAGTTTGTAGATTGGGACCTGCAGCAGGGCTTCACCGAGAAGTTCAGTCGTGGTAGTGGTCCTCTTCTTTCAGCTTCTCTTCGGTTCTCGCGATCCGGTGGCAACTCTGCCTTCCAAGTCCCCGAGACCTGCTTTTTATGCAGTTTTCCCCCATTCACACAACCTGGCTGTCAATCACATAGCAGGGTGGATATCCTGGCACACAGTCACCAAAGCCAATCATACAGAGTGCAGCATGGGTCTCCAAGGAGACCCTGTGCAGGGAGCTCAAACCCCTCCTTCACATCCTGTCCCCCTCAAACATGCAAGTGCCTAAGGAGGGCTTCTGTGCAGAAGCCCGCCTAAGGACGGCGAACAAAGGAACCCAGCATGGTTTGGCGTGCAGAGTAAAACACAAGAAAGATGTTTATAAAAAGAAATGACAAAGAAACCCAGCCGGAACCGAAATAAAATAAAAGGGGTTCAGCGGATTAAAGTTTGAGGCTACTAACTTAGCCTAAAAGAGTACCAAGGCTATTTTCATAGACCGCGTTAGGGAAAAATCGTAGATACCTCTGCCACCAGCCAAATCTTAAAGAACGATGAACGAAATAATGTTCCATGAGAGACAGACACAAAAGGATAACTGTTAACCCTTCCCAGTACTCTATGTAAGATGGTTTGTACTGGGTCTGTGCATTTAAAAAGAAAAATAAAGTCAATGGCAACTTTACATATTCTGGGGGACAGTAGTATGAAGAAAATGAAGTTTAGAGTGGGAAGTCTGAAAAAGACAACCCTGTGTCACTGCACTAAATGTGCTGTGTGACGCACAGTAAAAAGATGATGCCTATGGAGTAGGTGAGACTCCATAGTCTATGAACACAATCAATGCAAAACACACAGCAAAACTGTAGTATAATTTAGCGTGTTTTGGGGTGCAGTGCCACTGCATGAGATCACATTATTACTGTGCTGTGGTACAGCAAGCAATGTGTTGCCAGGGTAACATATGGACATGTATATGAAGACAGGCTATCTATTTTAAAAGCACACCATTTTTTTTCTTCACTTGAAATGCCTCACTTACAGGAGACACATTAGATACTTGATTAATTAACTTAACTAACAAATACTAACACGATTCTAACTACTTAAAATTATAATGTGTTCTCCATGTGCAAAATGAGGAAGGCTGAGATTCATTTTTAAACGGGCAATTTTTCTTTGCCCTGTTCACTGTCTTTGCAGGAAGCAAAATTCGAATGCCACGAAATCAGTTAGATAAAGTTGCTTTCTGTAAAAGTGAGCTATTGTTGAGGAAGGAGGAGGCAATAATCCATGTAGACTTAGGGGAGGTAGCAGAGGTTTTTTGGAGTGTCTCAGACAGAATTACAGAGAGAAGACATTTTGCGGCGTTGCAGTGAGGTCGCCTTCGTTCTGCTGCTGTGAGGATCTGGACCACTGACCTTCAGACACTGGGGTTTCCTAGTCACTTGGCACCGGCTTGAGAACTGCAGATTGCAGATTGAACTGCATGTTCTCGCTGGGTGCTTTAAAGAAAGAAAAAAAAAGAGCCCTGGGTCACTGCTCAAAGACGACAAGCCAGGAGATTTTGCGTGCTGAAAAGCTACAAATAGATGGTAAATATACAAGGGGAGTGAGATTGCTGTGACTGCCGGACGAATGATCTACTATTAGACAGGCAGTGTAGCGATAGGGAATTCTCCTGTGTTTAACTGCCATGTTATAATGTTGCAAGACACATGATATAATCTCTCTTTTGCTTGTTGCAAACATGAAATGAAATTCGTGGTATTATTGCATTTGTTTCACTTATGTTTATTTCAGAAAGGATTGTCTCACCAGAATGGTAATGTATCATTTTGAAATGAAATTGTGATAACACAGTCTGCCTGAGAGTATTCTTGCTTCTGTTCTTCATTTGGTGCCTATAAAAAAAAAAAGAAAATACTCTGTAGGGGAGGGAATGATGTTTAATGTGCCAAGTTTCTTATACAGATGAAGCAATGTCATGAGCCATTATAAATAGTTGTGCGCGTGATTCCACTCAGGGTATGTTCGTGTGGCTTCTGAGTGGAATATAATGCAATAGTCTGCTGAGCGTATATGAATCAGCAGAGAGAGGCCTATGGAAACATAGTCTCACTAATGTAAATAAATTAGTGATAAAACCACATGTTATTGTGAATACTCCATGGAAACATAGTCTCACTAATGTAAATAAATTAGTGATAGTACCACTTGTTATTGAGAATACTCCATGGAAACATAGTCTCATTAATGTAAATACATTAGTGATAACAGCCATAGGTGGCACTCCATATGAAAATGTGGTGTTTCTGAATAATGTAGACGTCTGAGGCCCCTAGAGATCAAAAGAACAGTCTAAACAAAAGAAAGGGATTTTGAAATTATGCTCACCAAAATACCACCAACAAAATGTATTCCACTATAAAGCCAAACCCAATCTGAATGCAAGTAATAGTCACAGTCAAATTACCAGTTTTTGGCGGTAAGAAAATACCGCCAAGCCCCAAGTTTATACAAAATACCCTACAAAACACATGTAAGAGTGGGAAAAAAGGCTCACACTCTTACCAGGTGAAAAAGAAATCGTAGAAATCCAACAAAGCTGCTGAGGGACTCAGTAGGCAAGGGAAATGTTCTTCCTAACACATGCGCAATGCCTTGGAACTAGCCCTGGTTTAATGCACTCACTCGAACTAGCCCACGCAACTACTTGACTATTTTCTTCTGAACTATTGCCTTTGGAACTAGCGCAAGCCGGGGCTTATGATATTTATATGTAGGAGTCAATGTCAGCATTTACTGTACTCAGTTGGATTAGAGCATACCACTGCATTCTGCATCCTTCTGAACCAACTTATGTATACTGTACTTACTTGAATGAACCCAAGTAATTGCTCATTATTTCTGCCTCTGGATGTGCCTATATCATTGCATTCTGAAGTCACTGAACTAACCTATGCTAAGCCCTTCACTTCCCCATGTTTATTATGTTCATCCGAACTAGCCTACACCATCACATACTCTATTTCCTCAAACTAGCCTACACCATTCCATACTGACTTTTTCCAGTACTAGCTTATCTAATGTATATTGTTGGCATCTAAACTATCCTTGCATTTGATTACCAGATGTTAATCAATTAGACACAGCCATCAGATGCACTTCAAGTACTTGTACTAACTTAGGATATATATTGTACATGTGTTCTCTGATATGATATATGATATATGATATATGATATATGATATATGATATATGATATACGATATGATAGGTTATTTATAACGCGCTTAATACCCAGAGGTTTCTAAGCGCGGACCCGGGGATCGAACCTGTGTTGCTCCATGTGGTCTTGCTTCCAAGGCAAGCAAGTTGCTGCTGAGCTATCCTCCTTCTCAGTTATTAACCTACTCCACCAAACTAGTCAGGTAGATACTCATTCCAAGAACTGCATTGACTGTTCGTCTACTGTACCATCGCTACACAGCTGAGACATGACCTTTGCTTTGACCAAAACTCCCAGCTACTTTGTGCACACCTTCGCCTTATCTGCCCCCCTAGCTCTAACCATTATGGGAGCTGTCTGCAATAGATCCCCTCCTGTAAGGGAAGTGAGGACCACCGCAGCACACGTAAAATCATCCTTCCATGCTTAAGAATACCACTACCCCCAGCCAAATAAAATCCACATACTTCCTACCACCCCTCATCTCCAGTCAAAAGCTAACCAGCAGTAGGAGCAACCCTACGCATTATGATTCATCAGTATCCCAACAGATTCCACGTCCCACCAACAAGCCCTGCCCCAATCAGACATGTTCTACCAATTGGAGAAACCAAGATTATCCAGACTGTCCATGCCTCTGTCAGCCTACATAAACAGCCGTCTCCAACAAAGGCCTATACAGTCGTCACATAATTCTCCTAAACCTGAACCCACTCCTAAACCAAATTCCTGCACTAGGTCCCCTGGAACATCCACTACCAACAGCAAAAGCCCTACCAGGAACATAACAAAAGAAACTCATACAATTAAGGGAGGCCTCATAAATGCTAGATCGCTTGCCTCAGAAATTGCTGATATCATCACTTGTAACCAACTAGACTTCCGAGTTGCCACAGAGACTAGGCTCCACAAAGCAGCCGGTCCTGCCCTGATATTAGTGGTCCCAGCCAACTACTCAATCATCAGAAGAGACAGAGAAACATCCAAAGGGGGCAGCCTAGCATTCATCTGCATATCAGACCTAACCATCAAAGACTAAGAACCTATGCTACTGCCATCAGCGGAGTTACTGTCAGTTAAAATGGGAATATCCCCCTCACAAACCATTACTGTGCATATGATTTACAGACCTCCTGGTTCTCTAGGAGCATTTGAAGATGACATGACATGTCATGTCATCAATAACGCGAAACCAGGGACACAAATATTCCTACTTGGTGACTTTAACCTGGACCTCAATGACCCCAAAGACACTAATGGCACCATCATATCAAATACTATCATGTAAACTGGCCTTACTATCAGGAACAACAGACCCACTCACTCCAAAGGCTGCACTTTGGACTGGGTCACATATATGACTGCACCTCCTGCATTACTAACACTGAACCATGCATTTGGACCGACCACTACCTGATCTTGTTCACCATCCAGGACATCCCTCAAACCAATGTAACCAAACTAATGGCACCACCAGCCCTCACTAGATGTAAAATGAATATAACAGTCACAAACCTCCTACAGCTGATCCATCCCATTACTAATCGATCCTATCTATCTATCGATCTACTGATCCCAAAGTACTAGTTAATCTATACAATAAGACTATCAATACAGCCATATATACCATTGCGCCTTTGAACCCACATGTGGTTTACCCCTAGCCTAAAAGCTTTGTGTAAAGAAAAAAGACAGGCAGAAACTAGCTGAAAAAAAAACAGTCAACTCAGAACAAAAACTCCTCATCTCCCTCACCGATAGGTACAAAAATTAAATTATACAAAATAAAAAAGAAACCTTTAATGACAGAATTAAAAAAGCAAACTCAAGCACCAGGCAAATGTTCTCTATTCTCAGAGAATTAGAATCCCCTATCTCGTCTATAGACTTGTGCACTACAAATAAAATATGGTGCACTAACATCCAAAATGCCCTATGCAATAAGATCACCATGCTACAAGACAAAATATCCGCCAAAAAAACCTCCCTCCACAAGATCGCGCTTTCCACTCAAGAATCCATCTTGCAAGAACTCGCCAGCAACCAAACTAAACCACACAACCAATTCAAATTGAGGTCAATCTCTACTACCGAAGCAGAAAGCATCATTACTTCACTCAAACCTTCCTGATGCCTGCCCAACATCCATCATAAAAGAAGCTGCAAAGGACCTAGCTCCGTTTGTTACTACCTTCATAAATTCTTCTTTCAAATCCTGCTCTGTACCAACCAACCTTAATGATGCCTGGGTACTAACCCTCCTAAAAAACCTAACCTGGACCCAAGTGTCCCGACTAATTACAGGCCTATAACAACAGTCCCGTTTCTCCTGAAAAGCTTAGGTAGAGCTGCCTATCTACAGATTCAATCTTATTTGGAGATTAACAATTTATTTGGCACTAGACACTAGACAATCCGGCTTCAGACCAAAACATGGGACTGCGACGGCCCTTTCAATCTCAATAACCACCCAGATGAGCAGAAAGACAGAGGAGACATCTCCATTCTTATACTCCTAGACTTGTCAGCTGCCTTCGACTTGGTTGACCACAAAGTCTTATGTAACCACCCTAAATCAGCTGCCAACTTCGCTACAGAGGCCACTACACGGATAAACTCTTTTCTAGACAATGGAACCATATAAGTCTTTTTGCCTTCTTCATCAGCAGACCCAGTACGTATAACATGTGGTGTACCACAGGGGTCATGCATCTCCCTTACTTTGTACAATATATTTACAAAGCCACTCTTTGATATACTGGACAATCTGGGTTTCTCATACACTAATTATACAGACGACACCCACATCCTCATCCCCATCCAGGGAGATTATGACAAAGACACAAGCCTCATAAACAAAATTTAACAAATCATACAAACTTGGATGGCCACTCATTGTCTATGTCTTAATGACGAAAAGACTGAACTCTTAATCATTGGATCCACCAGTAAACTTAACAAACTTCCTCGCCAAAACAAATCCATTACCATTGATGGTATTAAAATCAAAGTTGTCAATGAAGTAAAAACCTTAGGTTTCTATTTAGACTCTGCTCTCAACCTTAACAAGCAAGTAAATGCCACAGCTTCAGCAACAAGTTACACATGCAAATTAATTAATGCATGTAAACCATTTCTAACCACTGAAAGTTGCAGTACGATTGCTTGGGCACTAATCCTACTGAAATGGGACTACTGCAACACACTTTACTTAGGTACTAGTAAACATAACACCAACAAACATCAGACCCTCAAAAACAATGCCCTACGGACAGCCATAGGCATTCCCAAATGTCAGCACATATCCAACCAAAGAAGATCCTCCAATTGGCTTGCCATCAAAGACAGAATTAAACTTAAAACACTAGACCTAATGTGCAATTGCCTCAACAACAAAGCACAGGCATACCTTACAGAGAAATTCACCAATCATACTTCTGAACGTCCTATAAGAAAGGCACAAGCTAATAGTATCAGCATCCCTAACTTTAAACTCATGAGAAAGTGCATATCCAGCTTTCCAGTCTTGGCAGCACAACTCTGGAACTCAATTCCGGACACCCTAAGAGCCTCATCCTCCATCCATTAATTTAAAACCAATGTTAAACATTGGTTACATTCCAACGACCGTTGACACATTACTTTTTCTCCTGTATAAATATGTATCCTTATTATGGTGCAAGTACCCTAGCAACTTGGACGACTAGCCACAAATAGCTATGACATACATACATATATATTGCCCTCTGTACCTTCTTTTTCTTCCATTTCTTGCACTTGTATATACTATTGTAAAATATCTTGTATATTCCTGTCATTTTGTATCCTTCTTATTATGCTGTAACTGCAACGAAAAAAATATGCATATCAAGGGATGTGAGGGATGTGCCATGTAAGCGCCCAGATGCCTGATGGCCCGGTGCGCTTTATAAATAAATAAACAATACAATAGCACCAGGCCTCGCCAGCTCACTGAAGCCGCTAAAACCATCATTGAAGTGCAATCACAACTGATAGCGGTTGACACATGGAGGCTGATGCACCCCGACTCCCGAGTCTTTTCTTTTTATTCCTCGGTACAGAACTCACACTCACGTATAGACAGATGGCTAGTCTCGAACATTCTCATGAGAACTATTGTCCAGATGACCATCCTACCTAGAACCTTCTCACACCACTCTCTGGTCACTGTTTCATTAAAATGGGGCGAGGGAAATGGAGGGACACGCTCATGGAGACTGAAACCACATGGTCTGCTAGATATGGTATTTGAGTCTTAACTCGGGTCCAGTATCGATGACTTCCTATTTTATTTATTTATTTATTTATTTATTAGCATTTATAAAGCATGCATCAGCCCTGAGGCATTGTGGCGCTGTTACAGTGAGACTTGCTGGTTACAGAGGAAGCAAATACTTTAGATGAGCAAGTGGAAGGAGTTAATCTCTCTTCCAGTCTCTCATCTGACCAGCAGGATGAGTGCAAGTTACTGTTAAATAAGTTTGCCTCCCTGTTCTCACTTTCACCAGGCTTGACCCCTTGGGGACAGCATGACATACTCACTGGTGACTATTTGCCTGTCAAAAGGGGGTACAGAATGTCAGACAATGTAAGAACCGATATAAGGAATGAGGTCAACAAGATGATCTCGGGGTTATTGAGCCCTCTACCAGCCCATGGTCTAGCCCAGTTGTGCTTGTACCAAAGGCAAGATCCAAGGAGTTGAGATTCTGCGTGGACTATAGAGCTCTAAATGCAGTCACAATGACTGATGCCCATCCTTTACCTAGGACAGATGAGCTTGTGGAAAAACTTGGTGCAGCCAAGTACCTCAGCACATTTGACCTAACGTCAGACTATTGGCAAATAGCCCTAACTGACCATGCCAAGGAGAAAACTGCATTCTCCACCCCTGCTGGCCTCTACCAATTTAAGGTAATGCCTTTTGGGCTACAGAATGCACCTGTTACATTTCAGACGATGGCCAATCAAGTTCGGTATGGGACGGAGGACTTCTCCATGGCATACTTGGATGACAATGCAATGTTCAGCCCTACATGGAAAGAACATATTGAACACCTAGGATATGTATTGCAGGCTCTGGAACAGGCCCATCTGATTATAAAGGCAAGCAGATGTCAAATCATTCAGAGTACAGTGGTCTACCTTGGACATGAGGTAGGAGGAGGTGAAATAAGGCCATTACCTAGCAAAGTACAAGCTCTACTAAACTGGGCCACCCCTAGTACTCAAACCCAAGTGAGAGCCTTCTTAGGTCTCACTGGGTATTGCAGGAACTTCATAGAGAACTATGGGACCATAGCTTCTCCCTTAAATGTCATCTCCTCTCCCAAATTCCCAAAAATGGTCAGGTGGAATGAGGAGTGCAATCAAGCCTTTGAATGTCTGAAGAAAGCCCTTTGTCAAGTTCCAGTCCTAAGAGCTCCTGACTATCACCAACCCTTCATTGTACAAACTGATGCTTCTAATGTAGGTATAGGTGCAGTCCTTAGTCAACTGGATTAGAAAGGTAGGGAACACCCCATTTGTTTCATCAGCAGGAAGTTAAAGGATCCTGAGACAAGGTGGGCCACAATAGAATGTGAATGTTTTGCTATTGTGTGGTCACTGAAGAGGTTTAGACCATACTTGTATGGATCTACCTTCATCATTCAGACTGACCACCAACCCGTGAGATGGCTGATGCAAATGAAAGGGGAAAACCCAAAGTTACTCAGATGGTCAATCTGCCTACAAGGATTTGATTTTTCCATTGAGCACAGAGCAGGAAGTCACCACCAAAATGCTGATGGTCTCTCTAGGATGTTTATAACCGATTAGAGGTATGACATCCATCCAGGAGTGGATTACATCCTCCTGTCCCTTAGACTGGTGGAGGCGAGTGTTAGGGAGAATTCTCATTTTATGGATAATTTCCCGCACCTAGTGAGTCCCCCAGCAGCTTTGCTGGATTTCTGGAGTTATTATTTTCACTTGGTAAGAGTTTGCCTCTTGTTCCCACTCTTACCTATGTTTTTGCCATGTATATTTCATCTGCTTTTGTGATTGTGGACTCTGGAGTACACCACTTCAGTAGCCCCCTTCTTTTGTGTGTTACACAGCAGCTTCAGTGCAGTGACACAGGGTTATCTTTTAGACTTCCCACCAGCTCCATTTCTGAGGCTGACTACTGTCCCCTTTTGTGATGTCATCAATGACATTTCTGATGTCATCTTTGATGTCCTGGGTGTTAGTCTTAGCAGTGCACGGTGGTGGCGCGAGTTATGGTTGCTTAGCTTACGATAACTGGCGAATTTCAAGGGTTTTTCGGTTTTACTTGGAACCATAACGTCCCTTTAACAAAGTTTTTTCACTGAATTTCATAGGTTTTTAGTAGCGCAACTTAACCATAACGTCCCTTTAACAAAGTTTTTTTCACTGAATTTCATAGGTTTTTAGTAGCGCAACTTAACCATAACGTCCCTTTAACAAAGTTTTTTTCACTGAATTTCATAGGTTTTTAGTAGCGCAACTTAACAATAACGTCCCTTTAACAAAGTTTTTTCACTGAATTTCATAGGTTTTTAGTAGCGCAACTTAACCATAACGTCCCTTTAACAACGTTTTTTCACTGAATTTCATAGTTTTTTAGTAGCACAACTTAACAATAATGACTTTGACTTTATATACATGTCATATGGAACTGACTAGATCTCTTCTTATGAACTTGATGTCCGCGAACTTATTTAATGTTCGCGGACATGTTCGGAGAACAGTACCACTACCTAAAAACTGTGGGGGGGGGGGTGGGGTATGTTTGATTGTTATATCATAATATAGGAACATTTAACAAATTCAAAAAGCAGCACACAAACACATTATAAATAGTAATACATAAGAAATGTAACCCATATATGTAACACACTAAGCATTCATTTAAATACAATATGTTCTGAAATGGAATATACCACAAGAAGATAAATTGGCTTCAAACATAATTACCTCACAGACACAACAGAACTGAGAACAAGACCAGACCCACTGAATACATAGGACTTATCTTACCAGAAATAGTAAGTGTACTTCATTTTACTCATATATTTATAAACTTTCTGTATTAGATTAAAAAACATATTATCTTTTTTTTTTTTCCTCACAGAAATGTCTCGTACTCTGGAATGGCTAGAGGACAATTTCCCACATGAAGAAATGTCACAAGATAGTGAAACTAATGGTAAACACTTTATAATATAAACCATTTATTTATTATTTTTTTATATACATTTAACATACATATTATGTTTTTGTACAGAGCATACCAAAATATAAAAAACTTCAGAAAACCCTGTTATGGATAACAGTCTTCACAATATAGAAGAAAAAATGGATGTATTGTTGGCTAATTTTAATAATTTAAAAACTTTTGGAGAAAATCATTTCAAACCAAAAACCTCGTACCATTGCCCCACATGTACTTGTCCCTCCTCACCATATCCCAGTCAATTATCCCCAAACCCTCTCCATAATCCAAAACGTTTTGATGAGACTTCCATCCCTTCTTCACCTAATACCAATCATGTTGCAACCCCAAATTCTCCTGTTTTTGTTTCTGTTTCTGCCTCACCTTCTCTGTCATAAATTATTACTATATGTTAAATAAAGTTTAATTTTTATATTGTATTGTGAATAGTTTCCGTTTTTTTTTTAAAACAATAAAAGTGTCCGCGGACAGTGCGAGTGTTCTGAAATGTTCGTACATAAACGAAAATGGAGGTGTCCTGAAGAACACCACACATGTTCGTACTGTTCGCTAGCAAGTTGAAACTGTTCTAAGAACACACGTGGTGTCCTGAAATGTTCATAAAGAAACAAAAATGAAAGTGTTCTAAAGAACACTATATCTGTCTGTAATGTTCGCTATCAACTTAAAACTGTCCTAAGAACACAATTGGTGTCCTGAAATGTTCGTAAATAAACGAAAATGATGTGTCCTGAACAACAGTACAACTGTTTGTAGTGTTCGCTAGCAACATGAAACTGTACTAAAAACACACGCGGTGTCCTGAATTTTTCGTAAACAAACAAAAATTAAAGTGTCCTAAAGAACACTATACCTGTCCTGTACTGTTCGCTAGCAAGTTTAAACTGTTCTAAGAACGCTGTTGGTGTCCTGAAATGTTCGTACGTAAACGAAAATGGAGGTGTCCTTAAGAACACTATACCTGTTCGTAGTGTTCGCTACCCAATTGAAACTGTTCTAAGAACACAATTGGTGTCCTGAAATGTTCGTACATGAACAAAATTACACGTGTGCTGAAGAACACTATATCTGTCCTTACTGTTCGCTACCAAGTTTAAATTGTTCGAAGAACACACGCGGTGTCCTGAAATGTTCATTTCACATGTGACGCACTTTTAATTACTTCAGAACCCGAACAGTGTCCGTAGGACATCAATGCGCATGCGCTAACCAATCTCCGTGCACTTGGTGTCCTGCGGACAGGCGCTTCCTTCGCGGACTAGTTCGCAAACGGATCATATGACCGCGCCCACGCTCATCGTGTGTCCTGAAATGCGGACACTGTTCGTGTCCCCGAACAATTTAAAAGTACATTTTCAGTTAATCCATAATATTTTTCAATAAAATCTCACCATGGCACAAGTCCCACATAGCAATCTTGAGTTTCTATATACCTTTTGAAACTTTCCAATCCTTTTTTTGTGTTCGATCTGTCTGCGGACAGTGCGCATGTCCGCGAACCCCGCACAAGCACCCCGATAAAAGACCACGCCCAAGAGCTTATTCCCATTGTGTTTCTGGCTATTCTTCAGAACACAGTGATTTTTGCTGCCACCTGCAGACTACACCATCATCTAGATGGCATCCTTGGCTGCTGAACTGCCACTTGGTGCTGCACCTGCTTCAGCACCACCCCCACCCCCTCCACCACCACCACCTCCCCAAGGGCCTGAAGAGGGGAACAGGAGTGAGGATGCGGAGGAGGAAGAAGAGGATGATGAGAATGAGGTAGAGGAAAACCCTACTACCCGCACTAGGCGTGAGTCTTGGGTGTGGCGGTTATTTACCATTCATGGTAATGTTCCTAAGGCTCGTGCGAACCGTGTTACCTGCAATGAGTGCAAAATGATACTCAGTCGCGGGAAGCATGGTAAGTACAGCTTTGGGACCACTACTATGAAGCGACACCTGAGGTCATTTCACTCTGGGGCTATTCGCAGGGTTGTACCTTGCGAAGAACGTAGCAGGTTGATTTCCTCTACTTCATCCTCTGTTTCTGATCCTGTCACCACAAGGACCACCTTTGTGGGACAGCGTCTTCCTCAAGCTGCCTCACAGGCCATGCAGAATGCTGATGACCCTTACCTTTCGAGGGTCACAGTTGTATGTATGTACTGTGACACAGTACTCTGCAGGGGGGAGCGACTTCGGAGTGCTTTTGAGACTATCGTCTCAGAGCACAAGAAGACCTGCTCACTACCCAAATAAAATCCACTCTACATCTTTCTCTCTCAGCTCGCCCTTTCTTATCCCTGTGGTTGGTGTCCCCCCCTTTACCCTCCTTTACCCTTCTCTCCTAGTGTGTTGTGTCTGAAAAACCAAAAAAAATACAAAATTACAAAAATCCCAAAAAAAATAAGGCTCTTTTCAGAGCCGCCTTTCCCAGTTAAAAAATAGAAGTGAAAAAAAATGAAGCAGGGCTCTTTGTATTTTTTAGAAGTCCGCGGACAGTTCGCGAACATTAAAAAAACTGGGTTGCTACTCCATCACAAACATTGTAATTTTCTCTGGAAAGAAGTGGTGGCTCTGAAAAGAGCCTTTGGGTGGTGTTTGTAAGTCAAAAATTGTAAATGCTTAACATCTACTTCAAAATCGTTGTTGTAATTCCAAAAAAGGTCGCAATGCATTTTGTACATTTCTCAGAAAAATCTGATTCCCAGCATGGACTCCATCTCTGCGAAAAATGTATGTACTACAAAACATAATATTTTCATTGTGAAAAAAAGACATGCCAAAATCTCTTAGAAAGGCACAAACAGCCTTATTAACATTGTGCCTTGCTTTTTCCATTTGTGGCCAAATGAAGAAGAACAAAGCCACATTTGTCTCTGCGCAATCCGTGAAAATATCACTTGAGAATTAGGAAACATGTCCATAACCTTCCTAAGTCCTTCTTTCATAGCAAATTGCAAAAAAATTCCAGTCACATGTCCTAAACTGTTCCTTCCACCATGAATTACAATTATGTCTGGATGTTGCTCTGTCTCCAAAGTAGCACAGAGAGGCAGCAAGTCCAACCACTTCATTCCACGTACTCCATGCCAGTGTACTTCCACATGTGGGAATCCAAGATCTACAGCTACTCCACAGCTTTCTGCATGCACCTCCAACCAATGTATCCACGAATCTCCTAAAATCCAGACAATCTGTTTTCTGAAACACACAGCCATAGCTATCCTTTGTTCTCTCAGCAAAAAGAGTATCTGAGAAAATCTCTCCTGGCACAACACACCCACCAAACTTTCCTGACCAATCCCTTTCAGTGCTTATTCTCATTTGCATGACTTCTGAACCCAAAAATCCCCGGATGTAACTCCTGATGTCCGCGAACTACCGCCATGTCCGCGGACATATCGTAACATGAACAGCCCTTCTACCATTTCCACTACACTCTCTCTGCCATTCCCTCATTGGATGTACCTCAAAAATCACATGGCCATGCACCAATCACATTCAAGACCTCTACATCTATCTGCATCATCATAGATCAGCACTGCAAATGTACTCTGAATCTCTCTGAGTACAAGTGTCATATCATTGGCAAGCAGCATCTACCAGAAATACTGTACAAGTCTTCAAGATTTCTACTTGCAGCTCCATGCATATCCATATGCATGAACACAAACTTCAGGTATGCATATTTTCTGTATAGTAGATGAACACATTTTCAAACAGACCTTTACCTTGTAAAATCTGTAAAATGAATTTACTGTACTTTTTTCAATTTCCTAAAATCAACTATAACTTATAAACCTTTATACTATTTACTTTCTTTATGCACACACACTCAAATCATGTTAAACTAACATTTTTTAAATGAAATATATAGACTACATATATTCAAATAAAATTGCATGCAAACACAATCTATGTTTAAACCTTTATAAAAATACTTATACAATTTCATATTTTTTGTTTTTATTTATTTATTTACTTAATTACTGTAAATTAGACATGACATTGAGGCGCTATTACCTAGAAGAGTTTACTTACAGAAATAGTGGTATTCACTAATATATTATAAATTTCACAAGACATAGTAAAGATTTTTTTTTTGCTTCAGTTAGTCATTCAATACAATTTGTTCATTAAGAACATATCATATGTACTGAACTGATGCAATGTATCTTATGTAAATACATTAGTTTAATGGTTTTACAGAAGGCACTGAGGATTTCAATTAAAAAAATCAATATCTAAATTAAAAACAGTGCTATATACAAACAAAGTTACTAATTTGAAGCTTTTACAATTGCAGTGAAGACCAGTTTCCTGAAAAGAAGCAGCCGAATTCGAAGAAGAAAGAAAAACTAAGAAGTTACCTGTTAATTTAAAAAAAAGTAAGTAAAATATCACCATAATATTTGTATTATTAATCAAATATACTATAACATTAATACAAGCTATTTCGTTTTCTAAAAATAGGGATTTTGTACCATTTTGTCCAAAAATGTCCATGTCTTAAACAGCGATTTACAGCCAGAATGGCCCACAAATTTCTATTTTTGGACACACAAATTAGCCAACTGAACCACTACAATTTTCATATTATAGAACAAACAACTGTTTTAATTGTATACATTAGATTTACTATTTGTACTTTTCCACACCACTAGCTTACTTTTTTTTGTCATCTGAACCCCAGTTTAGTAACACATAAATGCAAGAATGCCTATCCCTACTAGTTTTAGTTCCCAATGCACAAACACACACCATTACATACATCTTTATCATCTTACTCAAACACTCATGCACACAGCACACATACATTCCAGAACACCCCAACCCATATCTTCTTTATTTTTTTCAACAGACCCTAAAGAATGCCTACCAAAAGTCAAGTCCGTAGAAAGCAACGCAAAAGTAGAGCAAATGAAAATAAAGGTGTCCAACATAAGCATCCATCTCTAGCAGAATTTGTAAAAAAAGTTGAAACAAAACAGCTAATACAATCATTTAGTGAAACACAAGAAGTTTCAAGTACAACAACTTCGCTTCCTCTATCAAAATGTAAAACAAACCAAAAAACAATTTACAGAAAATCAGCTATCAGTACAGATAAAACTACTTCTTCAAATTTTAATATAGTGCAAAGTAAGCATACCAAGAAAAGTATTTTAGCCAAAATATACCGTCACAAAGTCCTTCAAAATCTTATAAAAACAGGAGAGAAATCAGGTTCAAAGCTTAAAACCTATCGTAGGAAATTAATCTTAGAAGCATTGATGGACAGTGCAATTCTTCTCAAAAGAAATGAATTTATTTTACTGTTAAACAAAATGAAACCACTAACAAAACTAATAACTAAATTACAAAAAAGACTTCTCAATAAGCGAAATGTCAACAGAAAGAACTTCTTAAGTATCTGCGGAGGTGAATGGAATCACACTACGAGCACAGAACCATATTTCAATGAAGAAGCGTACAAACAAAAGCAAACGAATACAATTGCCATACATAGCAGTGGTCGAGGTTATGAAAAAGTGAATAATACCATATTGGAACAAGAAGTACTTCTTACAAAAATATGCCCTGAAAACTTAGAATTACCCCTCCATTCAACTGAATCAGAACGTCTAGTGTACAAATGGCCATGCACGTCAATGTGTAACATTCCCAAACAATGTTTCAAATCTTTGCGCCAATTCCTCAATAAATATGTAAAAACCAAAGACAAAATCAAAATTAAATTACTGCAAAATATAGATACCTGTCCAGTGCGCAAGTACACAGGACTACAAGGACATTCATTGGCCTGCATTACAGGACCTGCTTGTAAAACCACTTTCCATGATATCAAAAGGATATCAACACATCATTCAACTATAATAAATCTAGTCTATAAACTGTACTATGCTAAAAGTCCTGCTTTAGCACTAGCAAAGTTAAATAACATCCTTCTACATGGTACAGCAAAAGACCTACTTGAAGAAATTCACTATATCCAGAAAAAATATTTTGAAAGTGAAAGCCATTTACAGAATGAAATAGCTTTAAACCAATTAAGCAACAATTCTACACATGGCAACCTTTTGCTAAACACATACAAAAAAGAAATACTAAAATTTAAAAGTACATCAGCTGAAGTACCAAACCATGTATGTGTATGTTGCCGTAGAATTTTTTATAAAAGTAACACAAAAACTGTGGACCTATCATACAAAATAGAAGACAATGAAGATTCTAAATGGTTTGAATTAGCTCTCTACCTTGTAGCAGAAAACAAATATGAAATAACTGAGCCCTTAATACTTTGCAGTTATTGCACTACAAAACTTGACAACAACCAAACTCCTTCACGTTCTATCACAAATAATTTGGAATTATACCCAGTACCAAAACCTCTACAACAACCTAATTTATATGAGAGCATCATAATTCAAACAGTACACCCATTTCAAGTAATAATACACCTTCAACCAAAAACAGCAAAATTACCTCCCTCTGAATTGGTAAAAGGCATTCGTGGAAAAGTAGTTTATTTACCATTAAATCTAAAAGAAAATGTGCATACTCTAGGAGTGCAATGTCCAATGCAGCAATCTTTAATTATATTAGTAAATGGAGTACCTACAAAAGACAAAAAATATGGCAACAGCTGGTAGATTTATATAAAGTTAGACAAGTCTTCCAATATCTTAAAGAGAATAATGAATATTACAAAGAAATTAATATTGAAGAAAACTTGAAAGATACAACTGAAATAATTCAAGAAACACAAGAAGCTGGTCAATTTGAGCTACTAGATCCTGCTACAATATCAAATACTTTAGACCATTATACAATTCATCCTTTGCACTGTAATGACACCGTACAAGATGTACTGGAAACTTACCATATGCGTCAAACAAAAGGATCGCCAATCAGTTTATGGGAAAGAAGTATAGAAGCACGTGCTTTTCCTCTACTCTTTCCTACTGGCAAAGGAGGAAGCTATGATGATAGACCTATTCAAATATCAGCTTCAGAATACCGCTTATTACGGATGTATTCTGAAGATCCCAGATTTAGACAAAATGTGGAATACATATTCCACCTACTCTTTGAAAGTGAACTAGCAACTTTATGTTACGGAGTTGCACACATATTAAAATCAGGATCACACTTTCAAAATATGACAGCTACACAATTATTAGAGAAAGTGCAACAAAAGGATGAGGTTTTACAATCAAATATTACAAATCTATTAGCAAATATGCATGGTACTAAAGAGTACTGGTTTTGACGTCATGGAGATGTACGTTGTATGATCAGAAACCTTGGCCCACCCACTTGGTTTGTTACATTAAGTTGTGCAGAATATGCATGGGAAGATTTACATGATTTCCTACGCATATAAAAAAAAAACAAAATAAACATAGATATTGTAACACCTGGAGAACTTTGTTCGTTGGATCCTGTTAATGTTTCAAGATATTTTCACCATCGCTTCATTGCTATGCTGCTACATTTTATTTGTAATAAAACTGTTCCTCCCTTGGAGAAGTGCAACACTTCTTTTGGAGAAAAGAATACCAAGCCAGAGGAGCACCACATATCCACATGCTTTTATGGATTAAAGATGTTCCTAAATTTGGTCAAGACAGTGATACCACTGTTTTACAGTTTATTGAAAAATATGTCACTTGTGAAATTCCATCAGAAGCCACAAATAGTGATCTTCATGCCCAAATTGTACAATTTCAAAGACACAAATGTGGAAAATATTGTCGTCGCAAATACAGAAACAAAGGCAAATACTACACCAAATGCCGATTTGGTTTCCCTAGACCAGTTACAAATACAGGTCAAGTAAACAACCTCATGTCTTCAGTTAGACATAGTGTTAAAGGTAAGTCACCTAAAAATACATATTACATAAAAAGAAAATAAGAAGAAAAATATATCAATGATTATAATGCAATCATTGCCCACTTATGGAATGCAAACATAGATGTGCAGTACATTGCAGGCAATTCTACTACAGTTGCACGATATGTCACAGCATACTTAACTAAAGCAGAAAAGACAGAGCTCCAAGACCTCTGGAATGACCAGTCATCAGATAAAACAGTATCTCAGAAATTATACAGCTTGGGCATAAAAATGCTCACCCATAGAGAATGTGGATCTTATGAAGCAGCTGATCGTTTAACTGGTACTTCATTTTATGGTAAATCTGAAAATATAGTATGGCTAAGTCTTGGTCCAGCTAAATCTAGAAAAAGAGTTCTAAAATCATATGAAGATATAGAAACAATAGCCAAACATGATCCAAACAGCCAAGACATTTTAAAAAACAATTTATTGGACACATAATACCCAAACAGAAGTAATACTTTGGAAAACATGTGTCTATACCAAATAGCCCAAAACTACACATACAAAAATAATATGAAACCTGATGAAAAAAAAGGTAAATATAGAGTGACAGACTGTGAAGGCAGCTTAGTTAAACTCACTAAACCAAATTTAATTAATCATATCAAATTGTCATTGAATACTCCTCAACATAAAGAAGTATATTACATGTCCCTGCTACAACTCACTCTTCAAACCATGGAGAAAAGAAGAACAATTACTAGATAACTATGACTCATATGAGGATGCTTTCAAAGCAAATGAAAGCACTATAACTGATGTAAACTTTACACAGTACAAAACAATGTTGCACAATGAACAGAAACATGAAGAAGAACTCCAAGCCCAACTAGATAAGGATACTCCTGACAGTAGTCAACCTTCTGTAAAAGGAAGCCAAGAACCACTGGGAGAACCACTAATAACAAATGAGGCAGAATTAGCTATGATAGAAGTAGAAAACACCATGTGTCAGTATGAAGATAAGGAAGACGTTACTATACTACAATCAAAACTAAACAATGAGCAAAGTAGCATTTTTCAAGAAGTAACAAAACAAATTGCACATGGTGTAAAACATGAAAATAAAGAATGTTCCTGCCATAATTATAAACCTATACTACTGTACGTCAGTGGTGAAGCTGGTTCTGGCAAAACATTCCTAATCAAAATCATTAGTAAGTTCCTACAACAAATGACAAACAACAAACTGTCAGCTGTTGTCACTGCCCCCACAGGTTTAGCTGCCTACAACATAGGTGGTGTTACATTACACTGATTACTACTATTACCAGTAGAACACCAGAACAAATTCGACTATTACAAACTTTCTGCAGAAGCTGCAATGGAATTACGCAGAGTATTGAAACAAATGAAAATGCTACTAATAGATGAACCTGATGTTAGCTTTGATTCACCTCAGATTACAAGAAGTACTCAAAACAGACTATGAAGAGCTCTTTGCAGGAAAACACATTATTGTTTTTGGAGATCTGCTTCAATTAACACCAGTAAAAGGTGAACCTATTTTTAAAACATTAGGGCACAAACTCTGCCGTAAAACTGTTGGCAGCATTGGAAATGTCAACCTTTGGCAACATTTCCAACACAGAGAATTAACATAAAACATGCGCCAATCTGCAGATCTAACTTATGCCAACATTTTAAAAAGTTTGAGAGTTGGTATACTTTCTAAAGAAGCAGAAGCAACATTGAAAACCTGGCACATTAATGCACTTTATGGCGATAATGCATGTGCTACAGATGTTATGGAACAATTAGCCCACAAAAATGTCAACTGTATGGCGTTAATGCCAACTCTTGCAAGCTGTCTCAAATTCAATGAAATAATGTTAAGTAAAGAAATGCAACCAATAATGGAAATTAGCGCCACAGACAAACTAGATGTACATGGTATGACACTACCTATGTGTGACCAAGCCACAACACGACTAAATAATTTAGAAAAATCAATCTCAAACACAGCAGGCTTAGAAAGATGTTAAAATTATCCTTAAATTGCAGAGTAATGCTTAAACGTAACCTTGACGTGGACCAAGGACTAGTTAATGGAGCACTGGGTACAGTTGTTGGCTTTCAAACATACCCACATGACAACAAAATTCAGTTTGTCAATATACTCTTTGACAAACTTTCAGAAGTAAAACGGATAGGACGCTCAACAGCTAGATTCCTTCTCTTCAAAGATATGTATGTACGCAGAGAACAATTTTCTCTAACTCTTGCATACGCAGTCACGATTCATAAATCACAAGGTCTTACCCTAGACAAAGCAATGATAGATATTGGTAACACAGTCTTTAAAGAAGGCATGAGCTACGTAGCACTATCACGCTTACGTACACTTGACGGTCTATTTCTAATCAACTTTAATGCAAGTAAAGTAAACGCTGATATTCCTTGCATTTTATAATATAATAGACTTCGCTCGCTATACACTCCCCATCTAAACACATATTCTGTTCCACAAAAACTAAAACATTGTAAAAGAAAACTAAATCAAACAGAAATGCAACAGGACGTCACTGCAAATCCTCCAAAGAGAGTAAAAGAAACTAATACTTCATCAAGTACCACAAACAAAAAAGAATCAATTAGAGAAAGTAAACCAGGTACTTCTTTAAAGAAGGAAGACAAACTCCAAAAAAAGCAGTTAGATACAGAACTACCTGGACCATTTAAATTCTCAAATATAGTTGGTGTAAGTTGCTATGCAAATGTAGCAATGAATATTCTATTTCAATTACCACCAATTGTTGACAACATTTTCTTACAGAGTACAGACCCATTGTGTTTGCAAATGTTAGTACTTCACAGAAATGCAGCAAACAATCCTGACAACACATATAGTGTTTTTGGAATAAGACAACAATTGGACTACTTTGCTGGAATGGTGAATTTCACTATAAACTCACAGGAAGATCCACAAGAATTTCTAATGTACTTACTACAAGTACTGGAAAACAAAAACACACCTATAAATGAAATCTTTCAGATTTCATACATGTGGAAACATACATGCACTCTCTGCAACAATGTGACACAAGAAGAAATCCCCTATGAGCGCTTCATATATATATCAATACCAAATTGTGAATCCGTTCCATTTCAGCAACTTGTACACAATGCAAACCATGGTAGATTATGCTCTACCTGAAATTCAGATAATCGCTCCACGTTAGTAATACAAACACATAGTAAATACGTAATACTAATGCTTCTATGTTACAATGCAGATGGTACCAAAAACAACTGCAAGCTGACTGGATTCACACATGGTCAAATATCACTTGTAAGAAAACCTTCACAACTATAGGTATAATCTACCACGCAGGAGCCACAACCAATTCAGGGCACTACACTGCGTATATAAAAAAGAAATGTGGATGGTTTGAATGTAATGATAGTACCAATACTCTAAAGCAGAGATTACCAGCAAATCTTACAAACGCTTATTTGATGTTCTTAAAACCAAAATTTGATAAATAAACTGTATTTAAACCTTTAAGTAAATTTGTGTAAAAATAATATAAACTGTTAGAATACTCCAAAAGCTATCTAACAGCTCAAAGATTCTACAACAACTAATCAGATAAATGAATACCACTAAATTATGCCAAAAAATACACAGTTATAATACGCCAATTGGTATCTAACTGTCCCAAAATTTAACAATATCCAAATAGATAAATCAAAACCACTAAAATATATTAAAAAAATAGGCAGTTAGAATACACCAATTGGTATCTAACTGCTCCAAAATTTTATAATATCAAAACAAATGAAGAATCTGGTACTGCTCCAAAAAAAATACAACAAAGCAAAGTATAAAGCATTAGCCAGAAACAAAAAGTGAACATTGAAAACAAACAAACAAATAAACTGTAGCATAACAGAAAAAGTTATTTTTTTTAATCCAACATGGATTTTTTTTCTCCCACAGACCCAATGATTTTAGCAACAAATACAGAAACTGAGCAAATTGCACAGTACTCTGATTTGTACTCTACTAAATATGAGGGTCGGAAAAAAATAAAAGTATATTGCTTATACAATGTAATAAGTCATTACAAAACACTAATACTAATATGCTATTTTCTTTTATCACAGAAATGAAGAAGAAAAACATGGACTCCCATTACTAGACCAAACAGTAAGTATACAATAATAAGGACAACCATAGCAGCATATCACATCCATAGTATCTAATTCCTTTCTTCCTTATACATTTGTTTTTCACCCAAAGTTATAAGCAAATATGAAGGTGATATGCTGCGGTGGTTGTTGTCAGGGCGTGGGTCTTGGGTGCATGGCCAAATGGCCATAATTATAAACCTATACTATACAAATGGCCATGCACCCAAGACTCTGTGCCCTGGCAACAACCACCGAAGCATATCACATCCATAGAGTCAAACATTTCAACTATGATCTATGGGAAACTTGTAATGTCCGCGAACAATGTGAGTGTTCTTAGAACACTTTGAACTTGCCAGAGAACAATACGGACACAGTTTTCAGGACACCCCCTACGAACATTTCAGAACAACGTGATAGTTCTTAGAACTCTTTCAACTTAACAACGAACAATACGGACAGCGTCCTAAGGACACCCCCTACGAACATTCCAGGACACCGGGAGTGTTCTCAAAAACGTCTTCAGAACACCCCCATTTTGTTTATTTGCGAACATTTCAGGACACCGCGGGTGTTCTTAGAACACATTCAACTTGACAGAGAACAATACGGACAGCGTCCTCAGGACACCCCCTACGAACACTCCCCGGACACCGCAAGTGTTCTTAGAAGCGTCTTCAGAACACCACCATCGTGTTTATTTGCGAACATTTCAGGACACCGCAAGTGTTCTTAGGACACATTCAACTTGACAGAGAACAATACGGACAGCGTCCTCAGGACACCCCCTACGAACATTCCAGGACACCGGGAGTGTTCTTAGAAGCTTCTTCAGAACACCACCATCTTGTTTATTTGCGAACCTTTCAGGACACCGCAAGTGTTCTTAGGACACATTCAACTTGACAGAGAACAATACGGACAGCGTCCTCAGGACACCCCCTACGAACACTCCCCGGACACCTCGAGTTTTCTTAGAAGCGTCTTCAGAACACCACCATCTTGTTTATTTGCGAACATTTCAGCACACCGCGAGTGTTCTTAGGACACATTCAACTTGACAGAGAACAATACGGACAGCGTCCTCAGGACACCCCCTACGAACACTCCCCGGACACCGCGAGTGTTCTTAGAAGCGTCTTCAGAACACCCCCATTTTGTTTATTTGCGAACATTTCAGGACACCGCGAGTGTTCTTAGGACACATTCAACTTGACAGAGAACAATACGGACAGCGTCCTCAGGACACCCCCTACGAACACTCCCCGGACACCGCGAGTGTTCTTAGAAGCGTCTTCAGAAAACCCCCATTTTGTTTATTTGCGAACATTTCAGGACACCGTGAGTGTTCTTAGGACACATTCAACTTGACAGAGAACAATACGGCCAGCGTCCTCAGGACACCCCCCACGAACACTCCCCGGACACCGCAAGTGTTCTTAGAAGCGTCTTCAGAACACCCCCATTTTGTTTATTTGCGAACATTTCAGGACACCGCGGGTGTTCTTAGAACACATTCAACTTGACAGAGAACAATACGGACAGCGTCCTCAGGACACCCCCTACGAACATTCCAGGACACCGGGAGTGTTCTTAGAAGCGTCTTCAGAACACCCCCATTTTGTTTATTTGCGAACATTTCAGGACACCGCGGGTGTTCTTAGAACACATTCAACTTGACAGAGAACAATACGGACAGCGTCCTCAGGACACCCCCTACGAACATTTCAGGACACCGGGAGTGTTCTCAAAAACGTCTTCAGAACACCCCCATTTTGTTTATTTGCGAACATTTCAGGACACCGTGGGTGTTCTTAGAACACATTCAACTTGACAGAGAAAAATACGGACAGCGTCCTCAGGACACCCCCTACAAACACTCCCCGGACACCGCGAGTGTTCTTAGAACAGTTTCACTTTGCTTGCGAACAAAACGGACACATATTGAGTCCTTAGAACACCCCCCAGTCAGTTTATTTAGAACATTTCAGAACACCTGTGATGTCCGCAAACAAATCAAACACAAAAAGAACTTCTAACACATAAAAAACACAACTTTCATCCTATCTCATACACTCCCACCCTCCCCAAACACTCCTACACACCAACACACTCTACAAAATACACATTTTGAACAAAGTTTCACTGCGCTCTCCGCGGACGTCTGCGAATCCAAGATGGCGGGCGCTACCGAAAAATCTGACGCGCTTCACGCTCCATGCCGTCCAATCAGCGAACACGTTGCATGTCCGCGAACATCACGCAAGACGATTGGCCAATCAGGACACTGTCCGCGGAGCGAACAGGGATGTGTGTCCGCGAACCGAACACAGATATCACTAATTTTTTTTTACCTACTTTTTGGTCATTTTAAAGAAAACTACTGGACGGATTTTCACTAAATTTGCAAAAGCACGCTTTCGGGACCAAGCCGCTGCTCCTGGTCCAAATTTGGTGGAAATCCGTCCAGCGGTTTGGCCTGTAGGCGCGAGCAAAATTTTTTTCCCATTCAGTCTATGGGAAAAAAAAAAGTTTTGGGACCCCCCCTATAACTTTGCCCCCCCTGGACGAATCCTCACCAAACTTTGCAAAAAAATTCAGAGTGACCCAAATACTTTTTTTGCAAAGATTGGTGAGGATCTGTCCAGGGAGAGCGAAGTTATAAGCCACCCAAAAAGTGCTCTTCCTATGGAAACAGCAACTTAACCATAACTACATGGCCACTACCGTGGCCATGTAATACACATATACATATATACATATTACACAGCCACGGTAGTTATGGTTAAGTTGCTAATCCCATAGGAAGAACACTTTTTGAGTGGCTTATAACTTCACTCTCCCTGGACGAATCCTCACCAAAGTTTGCAAAAAAAAAGTTTGGTGAGGTTTGGTCTAGGGGGAGGCAAAGTTATGGGCGTGCCCAAAATGTATTTTTTCCAATAGACTGAATGGGGAGAAAACTTTGCGCACGCCTACAGCACAAACTGGTGGACGGATTTTCACCAAATTTGTGGCAGGAGCAACGGCTTGGTCCCGAAAGCTTTTGTAAATTTGGTGAAAATCTGTCTAGTAGTTTTTTTTTAAACGATTAAAAAGTAAGTCTAAAAAAATTAGTGATATCTATGTTCGCTCCACGGACACACTTCCCTGTTCGCGGACAGGACACTGATTGGCTAATCGGCTTGCGTCATGTCTGCGGACATGTGACGTGTTCACTGATTGGATGGTGAAGAGCATGACATGCGTCGGATTGTTCCAATGCGGCCACCATCTTGGATCCGCCGACAGCACGGCGGTGAACAGAGGCAAAATGCAGCTTTGGGAGTGTTTTGGTGTGCAACAGTGCTTGGGGAGGTTTGGGGAGTAAGAGATGGGTCAAATACTGTAATTGTTTAGGTGGGAGGTGCCTCTGATGTATTTGCCATGACCCCGCTGTCCGGGATGTCCGTAATTAGTGAAAATGAGGGGTGTCCTAAGACAGTTAAAATGTTTGATTCTGCCAACCAAGACTCTAGGCCCTGGCCACAACCACCGCAGCATATCACACCCATAGATCACACCCATAGAATCAAATATCTATTTAATATTTGCAAATCTACAGTAGTTATATGCACTGAAGTTATAAGCCACCATAGGTGGCTTATAACTTCGCTCTCCCTTGATGAATTTCACCAAACTTGGCAAAAAGTGTGATATGGGTGGGCCCATATAGACTGTTAAAATGTTTGATTCTATGGGTGTGATCTATGGGTGTGATATGCTGCGGTGGTTGTGGCCAGGGCCTAGAGTCTTGGGTGCATTGCCGCATTGCATTGCATAATAGACATTTCAGCTTTTTTTCGACCCTCATATTTAGTACTTTACAAACCAGTGTACTGTTCAGTTTGCTCTGTTTCTGTGTTTGTTTTTCAAATCCTTGGGTCTGTGGGAACAAAATCCATGTCGGATTAAAAAAATACTTTGTTTGTTATGCTATAGTCTATTTGTTTGTTTTCAGTGTTCACTTGTTGATTCTGGCTAATGTTCTATCTGTTGGCTTGTTGCAGATTTTTGGAGCAGTTAGATACCTGTTGGCGTATTCTAACTGTCTATTTTTTATTATAATTTAGTGGTATTGATTTATCTGTTTGGTTGTTGCAAAATCTTGGGGCAGTTAGATACCTGTTGGCGTAGTCTAACAGTTTATTTCTTGTTACAATTTCGTGGTATTCAATTATCTGTTTGGTTGCTATAGAATCTTGGGGCAGTTAGATACGTGTTGGCGTATTCTAACAGTTCATAGTTTTTTAATTGAAGTTTTGTTAATGTTTAAGTACAGATTATTTATTAAATTTTGGTTTTAAGAAGATTAAATAAGCATTTGTAAGATTTGCTGGTAATCTATGCTTTAGATTAATCGTACTATCATTACCTTCAAACCATCCACATTTCTTTTTTATGTATGCAGTGTAGTGACCTGCATTGGTTGTGGCTCCTGCGTGGTAGATTAAACCTATTGTTGTGAAGGTTCTCTTGCAAAGTGATACTTGAACATGTGTGAATCCAGTCAGCTTGCAGTTGTTTTTGGTACCATCTGCATTGTAACGTAAAAGTATTAGTATTACGTATTTACTATGTGTTTGTATTAGTAAGATGGAGTGATTATTTGAATTGCAGGTAGTACATAACATAATCTATCATGGTTTGCATTTTTTACAAGTTGCTGAAATGGAACGGATTCACAATTAGGTATGGATACATACACGAAGCGCTCATTAGGGATTTGTTCCTGTTTCACAGTGTTGAAGAGAGTGCATGTATGCTTCCACATGTATGAAATCTGGAAGATTTCATGTATAGGTATGTTTTGTTTTCCAGTACTTGTAGTAAGTACATTAGACATTCTTGTGGATCTTCCTGTGAGTTTATAGTGAATTTCACCATTCTAGCACAGTAGTCCAATTCTTATCTTACTCCATGAACACTATACGTGTTTTCAGGATTGTTTGTTGCTTTCCAATGAAGTACTAACATTTGCAAACACAATTGGTCTGTATTGTGTAAGTAAATGTTGTGAACAATTGGTGGCAATTGAAATAGAATATTCATTAATTCATTTGCGTAGCAACTTACACCAGTTATATTTGAAAATTTGAATGGACCAGATAGTTCTGTGTCCAAGTAATTTTTTCGGAGTGTGTGTTGCTTCTTTGAAGAAGTACCTAAGTTACTTTGAGTAATAGGTTATTCTTTGGTTGTGGTAATTGATTAAATATTAGCTTCTTTTACTCTCTTTGGAGGATTTGCAGTCAGATCCTGTTGCATTTCTGTTTGAAATAGTTTTTTTTTACGTTTTCCTTTTTGTGGAACAGGATATGTTTTTAGATGGGGGTGTATAGTGAACATAGTCTACTGTATTCTAAAATGCACGGAATATCAGCGTTTACTTTACTTGCATCAAAGTTGATTAGAAATAGACGGTCAAGTGTACGTAAGCGTGATAGTGGTACGTAGCTCATGCCTTCTTTAAAGACTGTGTTATCAATATCTATCAATGCTTTGTCTAGGGTAAGACCTTGTGATGTATGAATGGTGACTGCGTATGCTAGAGTTAGAGAAAATTGTTTGCTGCGTACATATATGTCTTTGAAGAGAATGAATCGAGTTGTCAAGCGCCCTATTATTTTTACTTCTGAAAGTTTGTCAAAGAGAATATTGACAAACTGAATGTTGTCACATGGGTATGTTTGAAAGCCAACAACTGTACCCAGTGCTCCATTAACTAGTCCTTTCTCCACGTCAAGGTTACGTTTAAGCATTACTCTACACTTTAAGGATAATTTTAATATTGTCTCTAAACGAGCTGTGTTGGAGATAGCATTTTCTAAGGTATTTAGTCTTTTTGTGGTTTTTTGACACATGGGTAATGTCATACCATGTACGTCCAGTTTGTCTGTGGAGCAAATTTCAATTATTGGTTGCATTTCTTTTTTCAACATTGTTTCATTCAATTGGGAACAGTTTGCAAGAGTTGGCGTTAAGGACATACAATTGACATTTTTGTGCGCTAATTGTTCCATAACATCAGTAGCACAGGAGTTATGGCCATGAAGTGCATGGATGTGCTGGGTTTTTAATATTGCTTGTGCTTCTTGAGACAGTACGCCAACTCTAATACTTTTTAAAATGTTGGCATACGTGAGGTCTGCAGATTGGCGCATGTTTTCTGTTAATTCTCTGTATTGGAAATGTTGCCAAAGGTTGACATTCCTATGCTGCCAACAGTTCTACGGCAGAGTTTGTGTCCTAAGGTTTTAAAAATAGGTTCACCTTTCACTGGTGTCAATTGAAGAAGATCTCCGAAAACAATAATGTGTTTTCCTCCAAAGAGCTCTTCGTAGTTTGTTTTAAATACTTATTGCAATATGAGGTGAATCAAAGCCAACATTAGGTTGGAGACCATGCTCACTTCATCTATTAGTAGCATTTTCATTTGTTTTAACACTCTGCATAGTTCCATTACAGCCTCTGTAGAAAGTTTTTAATATTCTAATATGTTTTGGTGTTCTACAGGAAGGAGTAGTAATCGGGGTAAAGTGACACCGCCTATGTTGTAGGCAGCTAAACCTGTAGGGGCAGTTACAACAGCTGACAGTTTCTTGTTTTTCAATTGTTGAAGGAACTTGCTGATGATTTTGATTAAGAATATTTTGCCTGAACCAGCTTCACCACTGACGTATAGTAGTATAGGTTTGTCATTGCAGGTACATTCTTTATTTTCATGTTGTACACCATGTGCAATTTCTTTTGTTAATTCTTGAAAAATGGTGTGCTGCTCTTTATTCAGTTTTGATTGTAGTACAGTTAAGTCTTCTGTATCTTCTTCATAGTGACACACTGTGTTCTCTACTTCTGTCATAGCTAATTCTGCATCATTTGCTATTAGTGGCTGTCCCAGTGGTTCTTGACTTCCTGTTACAGAAGGTTGACTACTGTCGGGAGTGTCCTTATCTAGTTGGGCCTTGAGTTCTTCTTCGTGTTGCTGTTCATTGTGCAACATTGTTTTGTACTGTGTAAAGTTTATATCGGTGTTAGTGCTTTCATTTGCTTTGAAAGTGTCTTCATAGGAGTCATAGTTTTCTACTATCTCTTCTTCTTTTCTCCATGGTTTAAAACGTTTTAGCAGGGACATGTAACATAGTTCTTTCTGTTGAGGAGTTTTTAATGACAATTTGATATCATTAATTAAGCTTCATTTGGTAAGTTTCACCAAGCTGTCTTCACCATCTGTCACTCTATAGCTACGTTTTTTTCATCGGGTTTTATATTATTTTTGTATGAGAACTTTTGGGCTATGTTGTATAGACACATGGTTTCCAAAGTAGTTCTCCTGTTCGGGTAGTATGTGTCTAGTAAATTGTTTTTCAAAATGTCTTGGCTGTTGAAATCATTTTTGGCTATTGTTTCTATGTCCTCATATGATTTGAAAACTATTTTTCTAGATTTAGCAGGACCAAGACTTATCCATACTATATTTTCAGATTTTCCATACTAAGCAGTACCAGTTAAATGATCTGCAGCTTCATAGGAGCCACATTCTCTATGAGAGAGCATTTTTATGCCTAAACTGTGCAATTTCTGAAACAGTGTTTTGTCTGATGATAGGTCATTCCAGAGGTCTTGAAGCTCTGTTTTTTCTGCTTTTTGTTAAGTAGACTGGGACGTATCGTGGAACTGCAGTGGAATTGTCTGCAATGCACTGCACATCTATGTTTGCATTCCATAAGAGGGCAATGATTGCATTGTAATCATTGATATATTTTGATTCTTCTGTTCTTTTTATGTAATACGTGTTCTTAGGTGATTTACATTTAACACTTTGTCTAACTGAAGGCATGAAGTTGTTCATTTCACCTGTTTCTGTAACTGGTCTAGGGAAACTAAAGCAGCATTTGGTTTAGTATTTTCCTTTGTTTTTGTATTTCCGACGACAATATTTGCCACATTTGTGTCTTTGAAATTGTACAATTTGTGCATGAAGATCACTATTTGTTGCTTTCGATGGAATTTCACAAGTGACATATTTTTCGAAAAACTGTAAAACAGTGGAATGACTGTCTTGACGAAATTTAAGAGCATCTTTAATCCATACAAGCATGCGGATATGTTGTGCTCCTCTGGCTTGGTATTCATTTCTCCAAAAGAAGTGTTGCACTTCTCCGTGGGGAGGACCAGTTTTATTACAAATAAAGTGTAGCATAGCAATGAAACAATGATGGAAATATTTCGAAACATTAACAGGATCTAGAGAGCAAAGTTCTCCAGGTGTTAGTATATCTATGTTTGTTTTGTTTTTGTTTGATATGCGTAGGTTATCATGTAAATCTTCCCATGCATATTCTGCACAACTTACAGGCCGATTCATGGAATAATTAGCGCGGCGCAAGTGGGCAAAAACGTGCGAATCGCAGTGGAATAGCAAAATCGCAGTGCAAGTGCGAAAATCGCACGAAAAGCAGCGCACGTCGATTCATGGAAGGCCGTGCGCGAGAAAACCAGCGGATGTGCGATAAAAAAGTGCGCGGCGCACGTTGGCGCACAGGCCATCTAACAGCGTGCGCCAGGTCACAGCGAAAATCGCACAGGCCACAGCGAAATTCGCACATAGCGCGGCGCACGCAACAAAAGTAGGCGGAACACGGGCGTAACACTCGGAATGGGGAACAACTTGCCAAAACGTGGGCGTCACGGGGGAAGTACAGGGCACAAGTGCGCGGAACGCCCACACACTCGCCTACAACACGTATTCATGGAATAGAATAGGGGAAAAAAGCGCACGCTCAAACCAGTGCACAGGCACAAACACGACCGCCACAAGAAAGCAGGCGGTAGCGTCTCTGCGGCTGTAAGAAATGTGCGCCAAAAGGTGCGCCAACAAATAGCACCTATATACTGCCATGATGAATGTCCCATACTGTGGCCCTCCAGGAAAAATGACGTGCAAAGGGGTACCCACAAACACGGACACCCGCTGACAAAAAATACGTGTGCGTGTATACCGGGGTGCGCGGGAAGTCTCACACGCGATTTGCAGGGTATGTGCATCACAGGGGTTTGCGTGAAGTTATTCACGCGTTCGGGCCTGGGGGAGCGGGCTACGTGTATTTCAGGGGTTCGCGTGAAGTTTCTCACGCGATCGGGCCTGGGGGAGCGTGCTACGTGTATTTCAGGGGTTCGCGTGAAGTTTCACACGCGATCGGGCCTGGGGGAGCGGGCTACGTGTATTACAGGGGTTCGCGTGAAGTTCCTCACGCGATCGGGCCTGGGGGAGCGTGCTACATGTATTTCAGGGGTTCGCGTGAAGTTTCACACGCGATCGGGCCTGGGGGAGCGGGCTACGTGTATTACAGGGGTTCGCGTGAAGTTCCTCACGCGATCGGGCCTGGGGGAGCGGGCTACGTGTATTCCAGGGGTGTGCGGGAAGTTCCACACGCGAATAGCCTGGGCGCGTGTATTTCAGGGGTGCGCGGGAAGTTCCACACGCGAATAGCCTGGGCGCGTGTATTTCAGGGGTGCGCGGGAAGTTCCACACGCGAATAGCCTGGGCGCGTGTATTTCAGGGGTGCGCGGGGAGTTCCACATGCGAATAGCCTGGGTGCGTGTATTTCAGGGGTTCGCGTGAAGTTTCACACGCGATCGGGCCTGGGGGAGCGGGCTACGTGTATTACAGGGGTTCGCGTGAAGTTCCTCACGCGATCGGGCCTGGGGGAGCGTGCTACGTGTATTTCAGGGGTTCGCGTGAAGTTTCACACGCGATCGGGCCTGGGGGAGCGGGCTACGTGTATTACAGGGGTTCGCGTGAAGTTCCACACGCGACATGAGTTGGGGAGCGGGGTACGTGTATTCCAGGGGTGCGCGGGAAGTTCCACACGCGAATAGCCTGGGCGCGTGTATTTCAGGGGTGCGCGGGGAGTTCCACACGCGAATAGCCTGGGTGCGTGTATTTCAGGGGTGCGCGGGAAGTTCCACACGCGAATAGCCTGGACGCGTGTATTTCAGGGGTGCGCGGGAAGTTTTACACGCGAATAGCCTGGGCGCGTGTATTTCAGGGGTGCGCGGGAAGTTCCACACGCGAATAGCCTGGACGCGTGTATTTCAGGGGTGCGCGGGGAGTTCCACACGCGAATAGCCTGGGCGCGTGTATTTCAGGGGTGCGCGGGAAGTTCCATACGCGAATAGCCTGGGCGCGTGTATTTCAGGGGTGCGCGGGAAGTTCCACACGCGAATATCCTGGGCGCGTGTATTTCAGGGGTGCGCGGGAAGTTCCACACGCGAATAGCCTGGACGCGTGTATTTCAGGGGTGCGCGGGAAGTTTTACACGCGAATAGCCTGGGCGCGTGTATTTCAGGGGTGCGCGGGAAGTTCCACACGCGAATAGCCTGGGCGCGTGTATTTCAGGGGTGCGCGGGAAGTTTTACACGCGATTTCTGCACGGTACGTGTATTTCAGGGGTGCCGGGGAGTCCCACATGTGATTTGACAGTGTGGGTCCTCCCAGGTGTACCCTGTACACCCTCCACGGCCCCTGCAGGCAGCCCACACCACAGGGGACTACCCTGCATCCCTGGTCATGTCCCGCAGGCAGCCCACCCAACATGGGCATGCCCCCCAGCAAAGGCACATGTCTCCTTGAACTAATGAACACCAACTCATGTCCCCTTGCACCCCCACCCCCCAGCACTGTGGGGCACCTGCCAGCAGGCCCCCACCCATGTCCAACTCATGTCCCCCACCACCCCCACCCCCCAGCACTGTGGGGCACCCTCCACCAGGCCCCCACTCATGTCACCCACCACCCCCACCCCCCAGCCACCAGGGTCACCCTCCACCAGGCCCCCACCCATGTCTCCCACCACCCCCACCCCCCAGCCACCAGGGGCACCCTCCACCAGGCCCCCACTCATGTCTACCACCACCCCCACACCCCAGCAGTGCAGGGGCACCCTCCACCAGGCCCCCACTCATGTCTCCCACCACCCCCACACCCCAGCAGTGCAGGGGCACCCTCCACCAGGCCCCCACTCATGTCTACCACCACCCCCACACCCCAGCAGTGCAGGGGCACTCTCCACCAGGCCCCCACTCATGTCTACCACCACCCCCACCCCCCCAGCCACCAGGGGCACCCTCCACCAGGCCCCCACTCATGTCTCCCACCACCCCCACACCCCAGCAGTGCAGGGTCACCCTCCACCAGGCCCCCACTCATGTCTCCCACCACCCCCACACCCCAGCAGTGCAGGGGCAGCCTCCACCAGGCCCCCACTCATGTCACCCACCACCCCCACCCCCCAGCTACCAGGGGCACCCTCCACCAGGCTCCCACTCATGTCTTCCACCACCCCCACACCCCAGCAGTGCAGGGGCACCCTCCACCAGGCCCCCACTCATGTCTCCCACCACCCCCACACCCCAGCAGTGCAGGGGCAGCCTCCACCAGGCCCCCACTCATGTCACCCACCACCCCCACCCCCCAGCCACCAGGGGCACCCTCCACCAGGCCCCCACTCATGTCTCCCACCACCCCCACACCCCAGCAGTGCAGGGGCACCCTCCACCAGGCCCCCACTCATGTCTCCCACCACCCCCACACCCCAGCAGTGCAGGGGCACCCTCCTCCAGGCCCCCACTCATGTCTACCACCACCCCCACATCCCAGCAGTGCAGGGCCACCCTCCACCAGGCCCCCACCCATGTATCCCACCACCCCCACACCCGAGCCACCAGGGGCACCCTCCACCAGGCCCCCACTCATGTCTCCCACCACCCCCACCCCCCAGCCACCAGGGGCACCCTCCACCAGGCCCCCACTCATGTCTACCACCACCCCCACACCCCAGCAGTGCAGGGTCACCCTCAACCAGGCCCCCACCCATGTCTCCCACCACCCCCACACCCCAGCCACCAGGGGCACCCTCCACCAGGCCCCCACTCATGTCTCCCACCACCCCCACACCCCAGCAGTGCAGGGGCACCCTCCACCAGGCCCCCACTCATGTCTCCCACCACCCCCACCCCCCAGCCACCAGGGGCACCCTCCACCAGGCCCCCACTCATGTCTCCCACCACCCCCACACCCCAGCAGTGCAGGGTCACCCTCCACCAGGCCCCCACTCATGTCTCCCACCACCCCCACACCCCAGCAGTGCAGGGTCACCCTCCACCAGGCCCCCACTCATGTCTCCCACCACCCCCACCCCCCAGCCACCAGGGGCACCCTCCACCAGGCCCCCACTCATGTCTCCCACCATCCCCACACCCCAGCAGTGCAGGGTCACCCTCCACCAGGCCCCCACTCATGTCTCCCACCACCCCCACACTCCAGCAGTGCAAGGGCAGCCTCCACCAGGCCCCCACTCATGTCACCCACCACCCCCACCCCCCAGCCACCAGGGGCACCCTCCACCAGGCCCCCACTCATGTCTCCCACCACCCCCACACCCCAGCCACCAGGGGCACCGTCCACCAGGCCCCCACTCATGTCTCCCACCACCCCCACACCCCAGCAGTGCAGGGGCACCCTCCACCAGGCCCCCACTCATGTCTCCCACCACCCCCACACCCCAGCAGTGCAGGGGCACCCTCCACCAGGCCCCCACTCATGTCTACCACCACCCCCACACCCCAGCAGTGCAGGGTCACCCTCCACCAGGCCCCCACCCATGTCTCCCACCACCCCCACACCCCAGCCACCAGGGGCACCCTCCACCAGGCCCCCACTCATGTCTCCCACCACCCCCACACCCCAGCAGTGCAGGGGCACCCTCCACCAGGCCCCCACTCATGTCTCCCACCACCCCCACCCCCCAGCCACCAGGGGCACCCTCCACCAGGCCCCCACTCATGTCTCCCACCACCCCCACACCCCAGCAGTGCAGGGGCACCCTCCACCAGGCCCCCACTCATGTCTCCCACCACCCCCACCCCCCAGCCACCAGGGGCACCCGCCACCAGGCCCCCACTCATGTCTCCCACCACCCCCACACCCCAGCAGTGCAGGGTCACCCTCCACCAGGCCCCCACTCATGTCTCCCACCACCCCCACACCCCAGCAGTGCAGGGGCACCCTCCACCAGGCCCCCACTCATGTCTACCACCACCCCCACACCCCAGCAGTGCAGGGTCACCCTCCACCAGGCCCCCACCCATGTCTCCCACCACCCCCACACCCCAGCCACCAGGGGCACCCTCCACCAGGCCCCCACTCATGTCTCCCACCACCCCCACACCCCAGCAGTGCAGGGGCAGCCTCCAACAGGCACCCACACATGTCCCCCTGCCCCCAGGTCCTGACGATACTCAATCATGGCAGTAATGGGCAGCATACCCAGCACAAACACCCAGGCAAGGATTGCATCCACCCACATAGTGAATGCAATTACATGATACAACCACAATGGCAAGTCTGTAAATGAACACATGTCCGTCACACACACATACACAATGGGTGCAAGTCAATGTCAAAACCCATATCATGACATGTATGAAACCAATGAGAAAATACCACAAGTAAAAGTTAAAAAGAACATGTATTAAAGATGAAAAATAAGTAAAAAAATAAAACATACAACAATGGGGATAACAAAATAAATGGTCCATGTCCGAGAACAAATGTAAAAATAAAAAAAACAAAGTAATCCAAAAACAAATGTTGTCCAAAGCAAAATCATGTGGAAGTAAAATAATGAAAAACCATTTCCTCATGGTGAACACAATAATTAATGAAAAAAATGTTTCTTCAAAAAGCAAACTATATACACGTAAATTCCAGGGTCCATGAGCCCAACACCATAAATGAAACCTACTACTACCTAATGAAAATAATATATACAAAAAAGTGGCCATTGTCCGAGCGGTCCAAAAAAACAAAAATTAATAAAGGAAACCTAACACTAACTAACTAAATAACTATATACAAAGGCAGCGGGCAAGTCCTGCGGCTCACTCGGTGATGTTGCTGGCCAGGGCATCATCGAACTCCATGTCGATGTCCTGGAGGCGGGACTCTGTCCTGGCCCCGAGATCTCACAGGGATAACCCCATGTCCAGCTGAAACTCCCTGCGAGCTTCCTCGAGGCACTCAGCCCGCCTCAACGCCCGACGCATGGAGAACTCCGCCCTAACCATGGTGAGCCGCTCCTCTTCCGCCCGCTGCCGCTCCGCACCTATCCGCTGGACCAACTGCTCCCACACGGAAGACACCACAATCCCAGGGTTGCCCTGCCCTCCGGCCGATGCCTGCCCCTCTGATCTTGAAGGCCCCGAGCCATGATGCCTCCCACGTCGAGCCTGCTGCTGCCTCCGACGCCACTGCCTCTGCCAGCACGACGGCATCCAGGCTGATGGAAACCACCGACGCCGTCGTGCACGTGCCCTGCCTGATGATGCTGTCACATCTTCCACCTGCTGGGGTCCAGTTGCTGTGTTGTCCACCCCTGCTGGACCTCCGACTCCCAACTGTGGCAGGGATGGGATCCCCACCGAGCTGGCTGCATTGGTCGGGGCAGGTCCACAGGGGGACCCGGTGGCATCTGGGCCGGAAGACGGCAAGGAGAACGACTGGTGTATAGCCTGCACAGAGGAGGAGAGGGCCGCCAGATTGGACAACACATGCAGAAAACCCCCGAACATGGCCGATCCCAATTGGGCCACGTCGGCACGGTGCACTTCGTGATGACGTGCGTCGTCCTCCCGGGAAGCACGCACGGCATCACGAATCACAGCCGTGCGCATCGCGACCCCAATCAGGACCTTCTCCACACGGCCAGGGGTTCCCTCGTCCGCAGGTGGAGGGGAGTCAGGTGACATGGACATCCCCTCTACCTGTGGACGGGCCTGGGACGGGGCATCCCTGCTGGTGCATGGTGGTGCACTCACAGGGTCAGGGACAGCGACATGCACAGGCCCCTCCATGGTGACCTGTGCTGCCTCCTGCCCCTGGCCCTGGACTGCACCACTTGCACCAGCAGGGATGCCCCCACCAGGCCCCATGTGTGCCCCAGTGGCGGCCTCCTCCTCCTCTGTGCAAACCACCAACCTGGATGGCTCCTCACCGTCTCCCACCGTAGCAGGCCCCTGTGGGGGCTCACCCACCCCTTCCGCTGCAGCCGTGGGGGCATCCCCGCCGCCTTGCTCCACAGCGCCGTCTCCGCCCTCTTCTTCACTAGCCGCTGCGTAGAGGGAGACAAAGAACACAAGCATCAGGGCACTGTACAATGGTCCCCTAGACAGGAAGCAATAGCAGATGAGCACCACTGTCAAAGTACACTTCCATCATGTCCCTCCACAACACATGGGTCAGTCCAGGCAAAACACACACAGTAACAGGCATGGTGCATGCCATGGACATTTCCATGCATGTCCAATGGACTCTTGAAACATTCAATGATATGTAACTCACATGCATCATGGCTCATGCCTATCACATGCACACACTTCACCTCAGTCACATCCATCTGGCCCCAAACACACCAAACACAGCGGATACAAGGGTAATTTGGCTGCTTCACTGAATCTGTGCATTGTCACACACATGTGTCATGCATCCATGGCATGCACAAGTCACAGACACGCAGGTCAGGCACACAGACATGGCTACCATATATGTACCTGGCATCAGCACCCATCCCTCACCCCCACCCATGTCCAGGTACAGAGACTGGCATGCTCTCATGTTCAAAATCTGCATAGGGCTCCCCATGCGGCATTTGAACACATGCAACAACCATGTGGGTCACACATCACTGGTCGCACATGCATTACCATGATGTCCCTGCACACATACATGCATACATGGCCTATGGCACACATACAGGCAAGTATCATAGAACCAGCACACCGCAACATGCCCTGTCTCACACAGTAATGCTTGGACACTTACCGATCAACTCCAGACGGGCCTCCCTCTCAAGGATCTGGGCGTGGAGCGCTGGGCGTACGCGTTCCAGGACCCTCATCTGGATGGAACTCATGCGGCCCCGGCCCCCCTCCACGAGGCGCCGGGCCTTCACAAGGGTCCTGGACCTCAAGTCCTCCCAGCGCTTCTTGATCTTCAGGACGTCGCGGGTTGCCACCCCCTCCGCGTTGATGGCAACCACACAGTCGGCCCAGATCCTCTCCCGTCCTTCCTTGCTGGCGCGGGACGATCCAAAGAGGGCATCATACTGCCCCAGGACATGCTCCACCAGGACACCAACTTCGGTGGCAGTGAAGCTGATGCCCCTCTGCCCCTCTGGCCTGGGGTTGCCACTGGTGCCAGATGTGGAAGTGCCCGACATGGCAACCCCAGAGGCAGGTGTGGGTGGGCAACTGGGTCCTGGGGCTGGGCTGTGGAGCGATGTAATCCCAGTCGGGAGTCTTCAGTTCCAGCAGGGGTGGACACAGCAACTGGACCCCTGCAGATGGCTGATGTGCAGGCACCAAATGGCAGGGCACGGTGGCAGCAGGCAGGCAGGCAGGCAGGCAGCAGCAGATGGCACGTGGGAGGCTGCTCGGGGCACTGGGGGGCAGTAACTCGGCCTTCTGGGCAGGAGCGTGGTCTTCCGTGTGTTTTCGCGTGGCCAGCTTGATACGGAGTGATTTGGCACGTGAAAATCCTGCACGTCAGCGTGAAATCCGAGGAAAGGCCCTTAGCGTGTAAGCGCGTCAGCACGCATACGCGATTCTATTGGACCAGAGTCCCTCAGCGCGTAAGCGCGTCTGTGACGTGACCCGCACGGGTGTTCCCCACGTGTTCCCCACTCAGCACGTGATGACGGGGCACACGTGGAAATACTGCACGTCAGAGTGTCATCGCGTGTAATTGGACAAAAGTGCGCGTACACGCGATTGGCCTATGTACGTGTATTTCATGGGTGCGCGGGCACTTACACACGCAAGTACGTCAGCGAACCTGTATCCCGTGGTGTGTGTGAATTTCCACACGCTATTGGACTGGGAACTGGATTCCAGGGGTGCGCGGGTCACACGCTCGCCTAGAACACGCGCAAAGCATAAATTTGCGCACTTTAACAATAACAAGCTCAGACGCCAGGATGAACATACCGTTCCTAGCAGCAGTGGCAGTGGGCTACCAAAGGAGGAGGAGGAGGATAGTCAGGGCCAGAATATTCACACCCAGAACCAGCCTTTTCGGGATGCCTGATGACCAGGTGTATGGGAGGTACAGGTTCCCACCACACATTATACTGGACCTGGTGAGTGAGTGGGAGGATGACCTCACATCACCCACCCTGTGCTCCCAAGCACTCAGCCCCCTGGAGAAGGTCCTCAATGTACTGCACTTCTTAGCCACTGGATCATTTCAGCGGACAAGTGCCATAGTGGGTGGGGTGTCACAGGCCACCCAGTCACGCTGCCTACACCAGGTCTTGAACATCATGACTGCACGCCCATCAGTCCGCAGGCACATATACCTGCCCAGAACACCTGCAGAAAGGCATGCTGCCGCCCTGGATTTTTACGGTGTGGCACGATTCCCCAAAGTGCTAGGTGCCATCGACTGCACCCATGTGGAGTGAGTTCCATGTCTACTACTGGAGACCCACCTCCAGTCACTAGAGTTGCGGCATGACTTGAGGCCAGCTTACTCTTTGCCCTGCGCTTTAGGTCATTCCAGCGCTTATAGCAATCATTGGCTGTGCGCCTCACGATTCCAAGGGCACTTACGATGTCCGCAACGGTCTGCCAGTGTGCCTGGCGTTGTGCAGGTGTGGTCTTGGATCCTGCTACAATGACCATCTCGTTGTCATGTCCGGACACATACTCGACAAGTGCATTCAGTTCGTCATCCGTGAAGCTGGGCTTCCTGGATGGGCCGGACTGTGTAGCCGTGTCTGGGGCATCAGCCTGTGCCGGACGAGCACTCTTCCTCTTCCGCTTGGAAGGTGGTGGTGATCCTGAGTGTCCTGCGCCGCTCTGGACACTAGGGGCAGGAGCCCTGGTGGACTCTGTATCAGGAGTGTGGGATTGCACACTCAGCATGGGAGTTGGTGCAGGCATTGGCTCTAGTGTGATGGTGTCAGGGGGAATGTCAGCAGCATGGACTAGGACCGACACTGTCCTGGCTGGGTGTGTGAGGGCTGGGGTGGATGGAGCCGCAGCTGCCCCTGCAGCCTCTCCGCCCTGCCTCCTTGGTGCAGCAGATGACCTTGCTGGCCCAGATGCACGTGGCATAGTGACATCAACGTGCACCAGCGCACGTGTCATAGGCCTGCTGACCTGGAAGTCAGCCATGGAGTCAGCCAGATCTGGTGGCACAATGGGCTGGTCCAACAAGGGCTGAGCATGGATGGTGTCAGCCACATCAGCCTCAACGGGAGGGGGGGGATTATGGGTGCCCTTGACTGGTCCTCCACACATGGGGGGACAGGCTCACCCTGCAAGTAACGACCACGTCCCCTACCGGATCCACCACGGCCACCACTTGTGGCTCTTCCACCTTTGCCACCCTTACGGGCCATGGCACTGATGTAAATGTGCGTATGGGAGTGGCTGGAAACTATTGTCCTGGGCAATAGGGGGTCAAAGGGGTTGGGTACCAGATGGTAATTGTACCCTAGTGCTCTTGCAAGGCTGATTGTAACCCCTGGGGAAAGATGACGGGTCACGCTACGCACAGGTCCCCAAAAAAGAGAGATGACGTGCACGCAACCCCTCCTAGACCACGTGTGCAGAAAGTAAAACCTGCACTACGCTGTGGCACCCAGTAACACAAGAATGAACGTATGCGTGTCACACGCAGCCTAGAATGACCTCTGAAGGGGTAGGCTACACACAGGGCAAGCACAGATGTTAGATCTGTGCGTGACTCACCGTCTGCCTGGTAAACGAGCGTGTAAAAGGAGCATGTTTGGTTGGCAACACCCCCGCCAAAAGAAGATTTGTACGCTGTCTGAGGAGACAGGACAACAGTAGAAGGGAACACTGTTTGAGGGAACAGGCCCAGGTTAACCAGTAAAAGCGAAAAAAGAGAAAAAGCTGTCAGAGATAATAGGGAATACGAACTTGAAACACCGTGAAGTAAATCGCGTGTGAAACGACAAGAAGTACAGAATTCACCCACTCGCTCTCCACGAAAAGCACGTACAAGGAAAACGTGTTCTACACATACCTTTTATACAGGGCCACACGTCCAGCGTCACTTACGCGGCGTGTACGCGCTAGGGCCATTTCCACCAACTACACGCTTTGTCACTTCTGCGTGTAGGGACATTTCCACCAATTACACGCTTTGTCACTTCTGCGTGTAGGGCCATTTCCACCAATTACACGCTTTGTCACTTCTGCGTGTAGGGCCATTTCCACCAATCACACGCGATGAGACTCTGACGTGCAGTCTTTCCACGTGTGCTCTGTCATTGCGTGCTGTGTGGGAAACACCCGTGCGGGTCACGTCACAGACGCGCTTACGCGCTGAGGGCCTTTAGTCCAATAGAATCGCGTATGCGTGCTGACGCGCTTACGCGCTAATGGCCTTTCCTCGATTTTCACGCTGACGTGCAGGATTTTCACGTGCCAAATCACTCCGTACCAAGCTGGCCACGCGTAAGCACACGGAAGACCACGCTCCTGCCCAGAAGGCCGAACTACTGCCCCCCAGAGCCCCGAGCACGCTCCCACCTACCATCTGCTGCTGCCTGACTGCCTGCTGCCCACGTGCACTGCCATTTGCTGCCTGCACATCAGCCAGGGGTGCTGTTGCTGTGACCACCCCTGCTGGAACCGAAGACTCCCGACTGGGATTCCATCGCTCCACAGCCCAGCCCCAGGACCCAGTTGCCCACCCACTCCTGCCTCTGGGGATGTCAAGTCGGGGCAAACACCATCTGGGACCACTGACAACCCCCGGCCAGAGAGGCAGAGGGGCACCAGCTTCAGTGCCACCGAAGTTGGTGTCCTGGTGGAGCAAGTCCTGGGGCAGTATGATGCCCTCTTCGGAAGTTCCCGCGCCGACAAGGAAGGACGGACTCGGATCTGGACTGACATCGTGACTGCCATCAACGCGGAGGGGGTGGCAGTCCGGGACTTACAACATGTCAGGAAGCGCTGGGAGGACTTCAGGTCCAAGACCCTGAACAAGGCCCGGCGCCTCTTGAAGGCAGCGGATGCCAAGGGGCGCCGGGGCCACTTGTCGGAAGAACAGATGGGGGTCCTGGAACGCATATCCCCAGCGCTCCACGTCCAGGTCCTGGAGAAGCAGACCCGTCTGGAGTCGAGCGGTGAGTGTACATGCATCCTGATTGTGAGCAGTGCGTGTGGTGATTATTCGGTATTGTGCAGGTTGCACATCTGTTTGTATGGGGTCGAGTATGGGTGGGGGTGTACATGGCCGTGGGGCTGACACATGCGAGGGCTGTAATGTGTGAGACATGGATGGTGCTTGTGTGTGTAGGCTTGCATGGCAAATGCAGTTGTGCGTGCACACATGTTTGTATGTATGTGTATGTAAGTAGACATGTCCGTGATGTCACGCATGTATGTTGTTTTGGGCTGCATGTATGAGCACTGTGTACATGTGCATGTGTGTGTATTTGACAAGGGTGCAACAGTGATGCAACATGGATGCATGTGACTGCGGTATGTGTAAGCCTGATTGGCAGATGTGACATGGATGCCCGTCTGAACAGTGCGACACTTGGCAGAGGTGTACACATGCATGCAAGTGTGGTGGTGTGTGTACATGTGTGGTGCACTTCCTGTGTTGCATGTGATGTCTGGCTCACCTTTGGCTGCTCATGCTGTTGTATGTGTATGGATGGTGGTGGCAGTTGCGATATGGCTGTGGTATGGCTCATGTGTGCGAGTTGCAATGACATGTGTGTTGGGGATTGTGATGACATGTCTGAGGTTTGCCAATGCCACTCATGTGCAACTGTCATGTGTGTATGTGTCAATTGTACATTGCCCTGATGCCTGTGTTTTGTTTCTCCCTGTCTGCAGCGTCAACTGATGAAGAGGGCGGAGAAGGTGCTGTGGAGCACAGCGGCGGGGATCCGACCGCCAGCCGGAGACGCAAGGCCCGGCTCCCCTCCCGTGTTGTCATCTCGTCGGGGAGTGAGGAGTCCGGTGCCGCGTCCCAGGCCGCAGCTGCCGGGGGGAGGTTCAAGAGGCGGAGGTTGGAGTTGGACTCCTCGGCAGCAGAAGGGGCAGCTGGGACCCCACAGGGCCCAACAGGGGAAGATGGCACGGAGTCATCCAGGTTGGTGGGGGGTCTGGTGGAGGAGGAGGCCGTGCAAGCACCATAGACGGGGTCTGAAGGTGGGGATCCCACTGGTGCTAGTGGTGCAGTCCAGGACCAGGGACAGGAGGCAGCACAGGCCGCCGCGGAGGTGCCTGTGTTCAATCCTGTCCCCGATCCTGTCCCTGCATCATCTTGCACCAGCAGGGATGCCTACGTCCAGACCCGTTTCCAGGCAGGGGATGAGCTGACGTCAACTGGCCTTCCTCTGCCTGCGGACGTGGCTATCCAGGTCCGGGTTGAGCCTGTCCTGGCTGGTGTGGCGTTGCGTCAACGGGCCATGCGAGGTGACCTGCAGTCTTTTCATGGAGAGACTGCACGTCATCTCGAATGGCTCGTTGACCACGTCAGCCTGCTGGGACAGGTCACCGAGACCGGATTCCTCCGTCTGATGGGGCTTGTTCCTACCCCCTCCTCAACTGGACCCCCTACGCGCCAGTCGTCCTCTGTGCCATCTTCCCACCCATCAGTCACCTGGGTGCCCTGTGGAGCTGCCTCTGACAGTGCGGCCAGGCTGGTGGAGGAGGCATCCCTGCCACAGTCGGGAGTCGGACGTCCAGCAGGGGTGGCCACATCAACAACTGCACCCCAGCCGGCGGAGGATGTGCAGGCAGCAGGAGGCAGTGCACGGGCAGAGGCAGAGCAGCAGCAGCAACATGGTGGGAGCCATGAAGGCTCGGGGCCTTCGACATCGGAGGGGCAGGCATCGGCCGGAGGGCAGGAGGACCCAGGACAGAGAGTGTCTTCCGTGTGGCAGCGGTTGGGCCACGCCATAGGTGCGGAGCAGCGGCGGGCGGAAGAGGCGAGGCTCACAATGGTCAGGGTGGAGAACTCCATGCGGAGGGCCCTGAGGCGGGCCGAGTGCCTCGAGGCAATCCGCAGGGGGTTGGAGGAGGACACGGCGTCGTCCCTGCGGACCCTCGGGGCCATGGAACTGGACTGCCTCCGGGACATCGAACAGGAGTTCGATGATGCCCTGGCCCGGAACACCACGGAGTGAGCCGCTGGACTTGCCCGCCGCCTTTGTATATAGTTCTTTAGTTTTAGGTTTCCTTTGTTTTTTATGATTTGGAGTCGACGGACACTGCTCCACTTTTTGTATATAGTTGATATTTAGGTAGGTTTTTTAGGAGGTTTCCTTAGTTCAGTTGTGATGATGGACCCTTGTTATTTTTGTACATAGTTCTTTGTTGCATGGAGAGTTTTTACATTTCACTTTGGACAAAATTTTTTGGATTTGATTTTCTACTTTTGTGTTTTTATGCGGACATGCAGCTTATTTTTTCACATTTACATTGTAGTTAGTTTTCTTTCTTTAGCATTCGTATTTTTGTCCAATACATTTTTTTTTTCCATTGTTCACTGTGTGGTTTCATCTCATTGCGTTCATGCATGTCATGTTGTGTGTTTTCCCATTCAATTGGAAAATATGTGTGTGACGGACATGGGTTCATTTGCTTCATGAACATTGGGGGTGTAACATGTGTTTTCATTTCCATGTGGGTGAATGGGTTACTTTGTAGGGCTTTTTGGCTGTGGAGGCTGACCATTACGCACATGATTGGGGATTGTGAGGACCTGGTGGGGGCTGCACATGGTGGCAGGGGGGTGGGGGTCGTGGGAGACATGAGTGGGGGCCTGGTGGAGGGTGACCCTGGTGGCGGGGGGGTGGGAGTGATAGGGGACATGAGTGGGGGCCTGGTGGCGGCTGCCCCTGCACTGCTGGGGGGTGGGGGTGGTGGGAGACATGAGTGGGGGCCTGGTGGAGGGTGACCCTGGTGGCTGGGGGGTGGGGGTGGTGGGAGACATGAGTGGGGGCCTGGTGGAGGCTGCCCCTGCACTGCTGGGGGGTGGGGGTGGTGGGAGACATGGATGGGGGCCTGGTGGAGGGTGCCCCTGGTGGCGGGGGGTGGGGGTGATAGGGGACATGAGTGGGGGCCTGGTGGAGGGTGCCCCTGCACTGCTGGGGGGTGGGGGTGGTGGGAGACATGAGTGGGGGCCTGGTGGAGGCTGCCCCTGCACTGCTGGGGGGTGGGGGTGGTGGGAGACATGAGTGGGGGCCTGGTGGGGGCTGCCCATGGTGGCATGGGGGTGGGGGTGGTGGGAGACATGAGTGGGGGCCTGGTGGGAGCTGCCCATGGTGGCAGGGGGGTGGGGGTGGTGGGAGACATGGGTGGGTGCCTGGTGGAGGGTGCCCCTGCACTGCTGGGGTGTGGGGGTGGTGGGAGACATGAGTGGGGGCCTGGTGGAGGCTGCCCCTGCACTGCTGGGGGGTGGGGGTGGTGGGAGACATGAGTGGGGGCCTGGTGGAGGCTGCCCCTGCACTGCTGGGGGGTGGGGGTGGTGGGAGACATGGATGGGGGCCTGATGGAGGGTGCCCCTGGTGGTGGGGGGGTGGGGGTGATAGGGGACATGAGTGGGGGCCTGGTGGAGGTTGACCCTGCACTGCTGGGGGGTGGGAGACATGAGTGGGGGCCTGGTGGGGGCTGCCCATGGTGGCAGGGGGGTGGGGGTGGTGGGAGACATGAGTGGGGGCCTGGTGGAGGCTGCCCCTGCACTGCTGGGGTGTGGGGGTGGTGGGAGACATGAGTGGGTGCTTGGTGGAGGGTGCCCCTGCACTGCTGGGGTGTGGGGGTGGTGGGAGACATGAGTGGGGGCCTGGTGGAGGCTGCCCCTGCACTGCTGGGGGGTGGGGGTGGTGGGAGACATGAGTGGGGGCCTGGTGGAGGGTGCCCCTGGTGGCGGGGGGGTGGGGGTGGTGGGAGACATGAGTGGGGGCCTGGTGGAGGCTGCCCCTGCACTGCTGGGGTGTGGGGGTGGTGGGAGACATGAGTGGGTGCCTGGTGGATGCTGCCCCTGCACTGCTGGGGGGTGGGGTGGTGGGAGACATGAGTGGGGGCCTGGTGGAGGCTGCCCCTGCACTGCTGGGGGGTGGGGGTGGTGGGAGACATGAGTGGGGGCCTGGTGGAGGGTGCCCCTGGTGGCAGGGGGGTGGGGGTGGTGGGAGACATGAGTGGGGGCCTGGTGGAGGCTGCCCCTGCACTGCTGGGGTGTGGGGGTGGTGGGAGACATGAGTGGGTGCCTGGTGGAGGCTGCCCCTGCACTGCTGGGGGGTGGGGGTGGTGGGAGACATGAGTGGGGTCCTGGTGGAGGCTGCCCCTGCACTGCTGGGGGGTGGGGGTGGTGGGAGACATGAGTGGGGGCCTGGTGGGGGCTGCCCATGGTGGCAGGGGGGTGGGGGTGGTGGGAGACATGAGTGGGGGCCTGGTGGAGGCTGCCCCTGCACTGCTGGGGGGTGGGGGTGGTGGGAGACATGAGTGGGGGCCTGGTGGGGGCTGCCCATGGTGGCAGGGGGGTGGGGGTGGTGGGAGACATGAGTGGGGGCCTGGTGGAGGCTGCCCCTGCACTGCTGGGGGGTGGGGGTGGTGGGAGACATGGGTGGGGGCCTGGTGGAGGCTGCCCCTGCACTGCTGGGGGGTGGGGGTGGTGGGAGACATGGATGGGGGCCTGGTGGAGGGTGCCCCTGGTGGCGGGGGGGTGGGGGTGATAGGGGACATGAGTGGGGGCCTGGTGGAGTTTGACCCTGCACTGCTGGGGGGTGGGGGTGGTGGGAGACATGAGTGGGGGCCTGGTGGAGGCTGCCCCTGCACTGCTGGGGTGTGGGGGTGGTGGGAGACATGAGTGGGGGCCTGGTGGAAGGTGCCCCTGGTGGCGGGGGGGTGGGGGTGGTGGGAGACATGAGTGGGGGCCTGGTGGAGGCTGCCCCTGCACTGCTGGGGTGTGGGGGTGGTGGGAGACATGAGTGGGTGCCTGGTGGAGGCTGCCCCTGCACTTCTGGGGGGTGGGGGTGGTGGGAGACATGAGTGGGGGCCTGGTGGAGGCTGCCCCTGCACTGCTGGGGGGTGGGGGTGGTGGGAGACATGAGTGGGGGCCTGGTGGAGGGTGCCCCTGGTGGCGGGGGGGTGGGGGTGGTGGGAGACATGAGTGGGGGCCTGGTGGAGGCTGCCCCTGCACTGCTGGGGTGTGGGGGTGGTGGGAGACATGAGTGGGTGCCTGGTGGAGGCTGCCCCTGCACTGCTGGGGGGTGGGGGTGGTGGGAGACATGAGTGGGGGCCTGGTGGAGGCTGCCCCTGCACTGCTGGGGGGTGGGGGTGGTGGGAGACATGAGTGGGGGCCTGGTGGAGGGTGCCCCTGGAGGCGGGGGGGTGGGGGTGGTGGGAGACATGAGTGGGGGCCTGGTGGAGGCTGCCCCTGCACTGCTGGGGTGTGGGGGTGGTGGGAGACATGAGTGGGTGCCTGGTGGATGCTGCCCCTGCACTGCTGGGGGGTGGGGTGGTGGGAGACATGAGTGGGGGCCTGGTGGAGGCTGCCCCTGCACTGCTGGGGGGTGGGGGTGGTGGGAGACATGAGTGGGGGGCTGGTGGAGGGTGCCCCTGGTGGCGGGGGGGTGGGGGTGGTGGGAGACATGAGTGGGGGCCTGGTGGAGGCTGCCCCTGCACTGCTGGGGTGTGGGGGTGGTGGGAGACATGAGTGGGTGCCTGGTGGAGGCTGCCCCTGCACTGCTGGGGGGTGGGGGTGGTGGGAGACATGAGTGGGGGCCTGGTGGAGGCTGCCCCTGCACTGCTGGGGGGTGGGGGTGGTGGGAGACATGAGTGGGGGCCTGGTGGGGGCTGCCCATGGTGGCAGGGGGGTGGGGGTGGTGGGAGACATGAGTGGGGGCCTGGTGGAGGCTGCCCCTGCACTGCTGGGGGGTGGGGGTGGTGGGAGACATGAGTGGGGGCCTGGTGGGGGCTGCCCATGGTGGCAGGGGGGTGGGGGTGGTGGGAGACATGAGTGGGGGCCTGGTGGAGGCTGCCCCTGCACTGCTGGGGGGTGGGGGTGGTGGGAGACATGGGTGGGGGCCTGGTGGAGGCTGCCCCTGCACTGCTGGGGGGTGGGGGTGGTGGGAGACATGGATGGGGGCCTGGTGGAGGGTGCCCCTGGTGGCGGGGGGGTGGGGGTGATAGGGGACATGAGTGGGGGCCTGGTGGAGTTTGACCCTGCACTGCTGGGGGGTGGGGGTGGTGGGAGACATGAGTGGGGGCCTGGTGGAGGCTGCACCTGCACTGCTGGGGTGTGGGGGTGGTGGGAGACATGAGTGGGGGCCTGGTGGAAGGTGCCCCTGGTGGCGGGGGGGTGGGGGTGGTGGGAGACATGAGTGGGGGCCTGGTGGAGGCTGCCCCTGCACTGCTGGGGTGTGGGGGTGGTGGGAGACATGAGTGGGTGCCTGGTGGAGGCTGCCCCTGCACTGCTGGGGGGTGGGGGTGGTGGGAGACATGAGTGGGGGCCTGGTGGAGGCTGCCCCTGCACTGCTGGGGGGTGGGGGTGGTGGGAGACATGAGTGGGGGCCTGGTGGAGGGTGCCCCTGGTGGCGGGGGGGTGGGGGTGGTGGGAGACATGAGTGGGGGCCTGGTAGAGGCTGCCCCTGCACTGCTGGGGTGTGGGGGTGGTGGGAGACATGAGTGGGTGCCTGGTGGAGGCTGCCCCTGCACTGCTGGGGGGTGGGGGTGGTGGGAGACATGAGTGGGGGCCTGGTGGAGGGTGCCCCTGGTGGCGGGGGGGTGGGGGTGATAGGGAACATGAGTGGGGGCCTGGTGGAGGCGACCCCTGCACTGCTGGGGGGTGGGGGTGGTGGGAGACATGGGTGGGGGCCTGGTGGAGGCTTCCCCTGCACTGCTGGGGGGTGGGGGTGGTGGGAGACATGGATGGGGGCCTGGTGGAGGGTGCCCCTGGTGGCGGGGGGGTGGGGGTGATAGGGGACATGAGTGGGGGCCTGGTGGAGGTTGACCCTGCACTGCTGGGGGGTGGGGGTGGTGGGAGACATGAGTGGGGGCCTGGTGGGCGCTGCCCATGGTGGCAGGGGGGTGGGGGTGGTGGGAGACATGAGTGGGGGCCTGGTGGAGGCTGCCCCTGCACTGCTGGGGTGTGGGGGTGGTGGGAGACATGAGTGGGGGCCTGGTGGAGGGTGCCCCTGGTGGCGGGGGGGTGGGGGTGGTGGGATACATGAGTGGGGGCCTGGTGGAGGCTGCCCCTGCACTGCTGGGATGTGGGGGTGGTGGGAGACATGAGTGGGTGCCTGGTGGAGGCTGCCCCTGCACTGCTGGGGGGTGGGGGTGGTGGGAGACATGAGTGGGGGCCTGGTGGAGGCTGCCCCTGCACTGCTGGGGGGTGGGGGTGGTGGGAGACATGAGTGGGGGCCTGGTGGAGGGTGCCCCTGGTGGCGGGGGGGTGGGGGTGGTGGGAGACATGAGTGGGGGCCTGGTGGAGGCTGCCCCTGCACTGCTGGGGTGTGGGGGTGGTGGGAGACATGAGTGGGTGCCTGGTGGAGGCTGCCCCTGCACTGCTGGGGGGTGGGGGTGGTGGGAGACATGAGTGGGGGCCTGGTGGAGGCTGCCCCTGCACTGCTGGGGGGTGGGGGTGGTGGGAGACATGAGTGGGGGCCTGGTGGGGGCTGCCCATGGTGGCAGAGGGGTGGGGGTGGTGGGAGACATGAGTGGGGGCCTGGTGGAGGCTGCCCCTGCACTGCTGGGGGGTGGGGGTGGTGGGAGACATGAGTGGGGGCCTGGTGGAGGGTGCCCCTGGTGGCGGGGGGGTGGGGGTGATAGGGGACATGAGTGGGGGCCTGGTGGAGGCTGCCCCTGCACTGCTGGGGGGTGGGGGTGGTGGGAGACATGGGTGGGGGCCTGGTGGAGGCTGCCCCTGCACTGCTGAGGGGTGGGGGTGGTGGGAGACATGGATGGGGGCCTGGTGGAGGGTGCCCCTGGTGGCGGGGGGGTGTGGGTGATAGGGGACATGAGTGGGGGCCTGGTGGAGGTTGACCCTGCACTGCTGGGGGGTGGGGGTGGTGGGAGACATGAGTGGGGGCCTGGTGGGGGCTGCCCATGGTGGCAGGGGGGTGGGGGTGGTGGGAGACATGAGTGGGGGCCTGGTGGAGGCTGCCCCTGCACTGCTGGGGTGTGGGGGTGGTGGGAGACATGAGTGGGGGCCTGGTGGAGGGTGCCCCTGGTGGCGGGGGGGTGGGGGTGGTGGGAGACATGAGTGGGGGCCTGGTGGAGGCTGCCCCTGCACTGCTGGGGTGTGGGGGTGGTGGGAGACATGAGTGGGGGCCTGGTGGAGGCTGCCCCTGCACTGCTGGGGGGTGGGGGTGGTGGGAGACATGAGTGGGGGCCTGGTGGAGGGTGCCCCTGCACTGCTGGGGGGTGGGGGTGGTGGGAGACATGTGTGGGGGCCTGGTGGAGGGTGCCCCTGGTGGCGGGGGGGTGGGGGTGGTGGGAGACATGAGTGGGGGCCTGGTGGAGGCTGCCCCTGCACTGCTGGGGTGTGGGGGTGGTGGGAGACATGAGTGGGTGCCTGGTGGAGGCTGCCCCTGCACTGCTGGGGGGTGGGGGTGGTGGGAGACATGAGTGGGGGCCTGGTGGAGGCTGCCCCTGCACTGCTGGGGGGTGGGGGTGGTGGGAGACATGAGTGGGGGCCTGGTGGGGGCTGCCCATGGTGGCAGGGGGGTGGGGGTGGTGGGAGACATGAGTGGGGGCCTGGTGGAGGCTGCCCCTGCACTGCTGGGGGGTGGGGGTGGTGGGAGACATGAGTGGGGGCCTGGTGGAGGGTGCCCCTGGTGGCGGGGGGGTGGGGGTGATAGGGGACATGAGTGGGGGCCTGGTGGAGGCTGCCCCTGCACTGCTGGGGGGTGGGGGTGGTGGGAGACATGGGTGGGGGCCTGGTGGAGGCTGCCCCTGCACTGCTGGGGGGTGGGGGTGCAGGGGGACATGAGCAGGTGTGCAGGGTAGTCCCCTGTTTTGTGGGCTGCCTGCAGGGGCCGTGGAGGGTGTACAGGGAACACCTGTGAGGACCCACCCAGCCTAATTGCGTGTGATAATTCCCGCACACCCCTGTAATACACGTACCTGGCCAAATTGCATGTGAGAATTCCCCCGCACCCCTGTAATACACGTACCCAGCCGAATCGCGTGTAGAACTTCCCGTGTACCCCTGTAATACACGTACCCAGCCAAATCGCGTGTGATAATTCCCACGTACCCCTGTAATACACGTACCCTGGCCAATCGCGTGTAGAACTTCCCACGCACCCCTGTAATACACGTACCAAGCCAAATCGCGTCTGATAATTCCCGCGCACCCCTGTAATACACGTACCTGGCCAAATCGCATGTGAGAATTCCCGCGCACCCCTGTAATACACGTACCCAGCCGAATCGCGTGTAGAACTTCCCGTGTACCCCTGTAATACACCTACCCAGCCAAATCGCGTGTGATAATTCCCGCGCACCCCTGTAATACACGTACCCAGCCAAATCGCGTGTGATAATTCCTGCGTACCCCTGTGATACACGTGCCCTGGCTAATCGCGTGTAAAACTTCACGCGTACCCCTGTAATACACGTACCCTGGCTAATCGCGTGTATAACTTCACGCGTACCCCTGATATGCACGTTACCCGCTTTGCGTTCCTTGTTTGGCAGCCCTGTGGACTGGTCCAGGGTTAGCGCTGCCCTTTGCGATGATTTAGCGATTTTGATGGCTTTTCCTTGCGCGAGGGCGTTCTTGGGGGCGTTACTGGCGCTGCTGCAGGTTCGCTGCGATACTCTGCGCCACGGCTGGTTTGGGAGCCTAAAATCCATGAATACGCTGTGCGCGGAAATCAGTTTTAGCGCACGAACCTGGCGCAGACAATCGCACGCGGACACTCTGCGCCAGCCGCTTGCGACACTTTTCTGCGAAATTCTATGAATTACCCTGTTAATGTAACAAACCAAGTGGGTGGGCCAAGGTTTCTTATCATACAAGGTATATCTCTGTGACGTTGGAACCAGTACTCTTTCGTACCACGCATGTTTGCTAACAGATTTGTAATGCTTGATTGTAAAACCTCATCTTTTTCTTGCACTTTTTGCATTAATAGCTGACATATTTTGAAAGTGGGTTCCTGATTTCAATATGTGTGCAACTCCCTAACATAGAGTTGCTAGTTCACTTTCAAAGAGTAGATGGAATATGTATTCCACATTTTGTCTAAATCTGGGATTTTCAGAATACATTCGTAACGAGCGGTATTCTTATGCTGTTATCTGAATAGGTCTATCATCGTACCTTCCTCCTTTGCCAGTAGGAAAGAGTAGAAGAATAGCATGTGCTTCTATACTTTTTTCCCATATGCTGATTGGTGATCCTTTGGTTTGTCACATTTGGTATGTTTCTAGTGCATCATCTATGGTGTCATTAGAGTTTAATGGATGAATTGTATAATGGTCTAAAATATTGGATACTGTAGCAGGATCTAGAAGTTCAAATTGACCAGTTTCTGGTGACTCTTGAATTATTTCAATTGTTTCCCTTAAGTTTTCTTCAATATTTTTTTCTTTATAGTATTCATTATAGTCCTTTAGATATTGCAAGTCTTGTCTAACTTTATGTAATTCTACGAGTTGTTGCCTTTTTTTTGTCTTTTGTTGGTACACCATTTACTAGGACAATTAAAAATTGCTCTATTGGACATTGCACTCCCAGAGTGTGCACATTTCTGTCAGATCTAATGGTAAATAAACTACTTTGCCACAAATGCCTTTCACCAAATCAGAGGGAGGCAATTTTGCTGTTTTTGTTTGAGGGCATATTATTGCTTGAAATGGGTGCACTGTTTGAATTATGATGCTCTCATATAAATTGAGTTGTTTCAGGTGTTTTGGTAGTGAGAATAATTCCAAGTTATTTGTGATAGCATGTGAAGGAGTTTGGTTATTGTCAAGTTTTGTAGTACAGTAACTGCAAAGTATTAAGGGGTCAGTTATTTCGTATTTGTTTTCTGCTATAAGGTCAAAAACAAATTCATACCATTTGGAATCTTCATTGTCTTCTATTTTGTATGTTAAGTCTATCGTGTTTGTGTTACTTTTATAAATATTTCTGCAGCGACACACACACACATGGTTTGGTATTTCAGCGGATGTACTTTTAAATGTTAGTATTTCTTTTTTGTATGTGTGTAGTAGAAGGTTGCCATGTGCATGTGTTGCTAGTCTGTTGTAAAGCTATTGCATTTTGTAAGTGGCTTTTACTTCCAAAATATTTTCTCTGGATATGGTCGATTTCTTCGAGTAGGTCTTTGGGTGTACCATGTAGAATAGTGTTATTTAAATTGGCTAGTGCTAAAGCAGGACTTTTAGCATAGTACAGTTTATAGACTAGTTTTCTTACAGTTGAATGAGGCGTGGTTGGTATCATTTTGATATGATGGAAGGTGCTTTTGCAAATATGTCCTGAAATGCAGGCTAATGAATGTCCTTGTAGTCCTGTGTATATGCGCACTGGACAGGTATCCATATTTTGCAGCACTTTCATTTAGATTTTGTTTTTGCCTTTCACATACTGACTGAAGAACTGGCGTAAAGAATTTTTTTGGGGGAATGTTACACATTGACGTGCATGGCCGTTTGTATACTGGACGTTCTGATTCAGTCGAATGGAGAGGTAATTCTGAGTTGTTCCATTATGGTATTATTAATTTTTTCATAACCTCGTCCACTGCAATGGATGGTAATTGTGTTTGTTTGGTTTTATTTGTATGCTTCTTCATTAAAATATGATTCTATGCTCGTGGTGTGACTCCATTCACCTCCACAGATATTTAAGAAGTTATTTTTGTAGACATTCTGTTTATTGAGAAGTTTTTTTGTAATTTAGTAGTTAGTTTTGTTAGTGCTTTCATTCTGTTTAACACTACAATGTTGTATGTTGTTTTTAGAAGGATTGCACTATCTATTAGAGCTTCTAAGATTAATTTTCTATGGTAGGTTTGAAGGGTTGTGCATGATTTGTCTCCTGTCTTTATAAGATTCTGAAGGACTCTGTGGCGGAACATTTTTGGTAAAATACTTTTTTTGGTATGGTTACTTGCTAGTATATCATGATTTATAGGAGCAGTTTTAGGAGTAGTGGTAGCGAAATTCTTGTTAAGCATTTTTTGTTTTGTTTTACATTTTTTTAGAGAAGCCAAAGTTTCTGTACTGGAAGCTTGTTTTGTTTTGCTAAATGACTGTATTAGCTGTTTTGTTTGAATGTTTTGTACAAACTCTGGTAGAGGCAGATGCTTATTTTGGACACTTTTATTTTTATTTGCTCTATTTCTGCATTGCTTTCTATGGACTTGCTTTTTGGTCTGTATTCTTTGGGGTCTGTTGAAAAAAAAAAGAAGGTATGGGTTGGGCTGTTTTGCAATGTATGTGTGCTGTGTGCATGAGTGTCTGAGTATGATGGGAGAGATGTATGGTATGTGGCGGTGATTGATTGTGCATTGGGCAGTTACAATTAGTTTGGAAGGCTATTATTTTATTTGTGTGTTACTAAACTGCTGTTCAGATGAGAGTAGAAAGTGAGCTAGTGGTGAGGAGAAGCATTAATAGTAAACCTAATGGTATAAAATTAAAACACTTCTTTCTTTTTGTAGTACTAACATTCGAAGGGTTGAGTATGTTATTTGTGTTCCAAAAAACGGGGATTTGCGTGCCATTCTGCGCTGCTAATCTCTGTTTAAATAAATGGGGATTTGTGGGCAGAATGGTTCAGAAATCGCTGTTTTTTTTTGGTGTACAAATTTCATGAATGAACCACACATTGGCCCTCATTACGACCCTGGCGGAAATCGAAAAACGATGGCGGAAATGCAATACCGCCATCGAATAGCGCTCGGTGCGACTACGACCCGTCACCGCAAAGTACGATGCCATTAGCGACACCGTAGTGAACGCCAACGCTAACTGCACCAAGTACGCGCGCGCGCGCCATGCCAAACCGTAAATACCACCATGGCGCAAGGGTACGCGAATTCCGACCCTAGCGGACATGTACCTAACGCCATCAAGCATGGCGGAAAGTACCAATCCGCCATGGTGAGAAGTACGGCATCGCGAATCAACCGTAAACGGCCCCACTGAGTGCCTGTACACCGCTCCCTGCCCACAAAGTACAACTCCCCGTAGGTGCAATGAAGTCACAATGCAACCAGTGAAATGTACAAGTCACCCATGCATGCCAACGAACAAAAGATACACAAGAGGGGCCAATGGGAGCTGCAGGGCACAGATGGCACGAATACAGAAGCCATTCCAATGGACATGACCACAGTCCCCCCCCAGAAACGCACGCAAACACAGGCACCTGTGACCAGCAATATTCCGAAAATCGCATCATTCCACCAGTCCACCTGGCTGACCGGCATCTGTTACACAAAACCCAATCCCCCGCCCCTGAGCATGACAACATTCAAACTGTCATATTGGCAGCCCCCCATCCCTGACCTCACTGGTCTTCGTAGGCAAACGCGCCCAGCACAGTACCACGCAACTAAACTCCGAATCTGGAACCCAATGCAGATCTCCTCACAATACATCGCTCCCCAAATAGGAATATGCCACATCACTCTCAAAGAAGAACGCAACACGGCCCATATCAGAATAGAAATTTAATGCACAACAAAATCACCAAGCCCATACAGCCATTAGGCCATGAACTCCAAAACACATTTCACCATTGTGGGCTGCATCCGCAAGAAATGACCAGCTACTACTTGTGTGACGCCCTGTTCCATCATGGTACACAGAGCCACATTCACGTACGAAAAGGCAACATGGAAGCGCACAGAACCGCAGGGCCGTCCCAATGGGGAGGCACTAGTCCAGCTGAAAGGCCGAAATGTTGCTCCGAGCCACTAGTACTGCGTAAGGGCATGTGGCCCATTGGCGATCGTCCCATAAGATCGTGATGCTGCTCCACTGATTAACACGAAGCAGCAGGTGTCGGGAGTAAAAGCCATCTGCAGGAGTGGCATACAGATGGCAGTGGCAAAAGGGGAGGAGATACCTGTCAACCAAAAGAAAAGAAAAAGAACAGAATGGCCATCAGAACTACATTCGAACAACTCACTTCAATGATCACACTAAATCCACAGCCATATGCATGCTAGCCCACTCCAAAGGATCATCACCACCCCAAAACCACTTGCGACTCATAACCATCTATATCGAGGTGTAAACACCATCACAAACGAGTGTACCTGTGCATGCGTCTGTCAAAACAGAATGCATCAGATGGGAATGTTAACGTGCATGGACACAAGTGTTTGAAGGCGCGTCGAGAAAGGGAGGGCTCAACAAGGCCAGATAGACGATGGTCCCACTATGGCAGCCCTGCATCACATAGCGCAGGGGAGGCGGATAGATTCCAAGAAGCCCTGTACATGGCAAACTCTGTATCAAATCATCTGCCCATGCATCCATTCATCATTCCCTCATCCCGGTATAAAAACGCCTGAATATTTACTCACATAACATTAGAAATATCCATTGAGTCTGTGCGTTATGCAGCCTGCTAAATCCACAGTGCCCCAGCCCGTAATTCCAGTGTTGTGAAGTAACATGTATTTGGGAACGACCGGCCTCATCGCCCACGTCGCTATTGCGCATCCCAAACTATTCATATCAATCATTGCATCCTCGCCATGGCCCCTGTCTCAAGGACATTGAACAATAGAACGTTATATTTGCAGTCAGACCTGTGGGCATCTCCTCGCCGCTAGCTGACAACCGAAAGCGCCGCCCTTCGAATTCCTCATTTGCAACATCACGTCGAAAAGGCATCTGTGGCCGTTTGAAATCACAAATTAATCCATCTAGTGCGGCTGTGTGTGAAAATGGCAACTGCCTTCACGCACAAATGGGACGCCCCGCCCGTCGGTACAACTCGGTACAGTGATGCATGAGGGCCCACCGTTACTCGAGTACTACGTTCCACTGACCCTTCACAAGTCTGTTCGCGACTGCAAAGATTGTATGTGAAGCAATGGGACCATAGCCGAATGTACATATCAACAAATGTTACACGGCCATCGGGTACAAATACATGCCATTACTCGAATTGCAGCGTTGTGTGCGGGACGTGCTCGGCCAAAGGGGAGAGCAGCTTGCACAGGTGGAATGAATCACCACAGGTGGAGGCCATACAGCCTGGAAACACATAAATTGCACACCCAGTCTCCTCCCACAACCACACCCACTCCGAAATGCTACCGGCAGGACTCGCGATGTTGGCCATGGGGGACCTGATAGCACTGCAAGTACTCCGACTCCAAGAAGAAGACCAACACCAACTACAACCGGCCGCACAGAGGGGACGCAGGAGGAGGAGGAGGCCAAGGCAGGGCCAGCAAGGGCCGCCAGCACAGCCACTACCACCACGCAGGCAGCCCGCAATCCCACGCCTCCGAGCACATCCGTTCGACCTCACTGCTGAGCAGATCCACACCCTCTACCGTTTGGACCGGGACACCATAACCGCCATTGTGGACATGACACAGGCTGACCTTGTCAGCATGATAGATAGCCCAACCGCCATCCCACCCCTACTGAAGGTGGTGTCTGTACTCCACTTCCTGGCCACAGGCACCTACCAGCACACAGTCGGACAGTTGCATGGCATTTCAGAGCCACTGTTCTCACGGACACTATTGCAAGTGCTCGATGCCCTCCTGCAGCACGCAGACGACTACATCTCCCTACCACGCTCGGAGCAGGAAATTACAAACACAAAAGTGGGATTCCATGCACTTGCCGGCATACCGGGTTGCATTGGTGCCATCGACTGCACCCATGTGGAATTGGTCGTCCCACATGCCATGGAGGCCCAGTACCGCAACCGAAAACAATTTCATTCCCTGAATGTACAAATGGTGTGTGACTCCAACAGGATCATTACACATTGTTGTGCCCGATTCCCTGGATCAACCCATGATTCTATGGTCTTGAGGAACTCTACTATACCACGCTACATGGAGCGACACGCAGGGAACAGATCCTGGCTACTCGGTGAGTCTCATTACATGCATGATAATGTGGGGTATGTGATTCGGCAATGACCTGGCAGGAAGGGGGGGGGGGCGTACGTAGCAATGGCATTCCACATAATCCGTTTATCGTCCACATACAGGTGATGCTGGATATCCACTGAAGAGATGGCTCCTCACACCAGTCCGGAACCCACGGGACCAGCATGAGGAGGACTACAACCATGCCCACTCACGTACCCGTGTAGTCATTGAACAGGCATTCGGCCTACTGAAGACTCGTTTCCGCTGCCTCAGCAGGTCTGGCGGGGCACTCCTGTACCGACATGAGAAGGTTGCAAAGATGGTCATGGCATGTGTCATGCTACACAACATGTGCGTACGTAGAAATGTGCCCATGCCCCCTGACGCAGAACTGCAAGCACCTGAAGATGGTCATGATGAGGGTGGGGATGTGGCAGCACCTCAAGGAGTCCCCGAGGCACAGGAGGGCCGTGACATTCGTCAGCATATCATAGATGCATGCTTCTAGCACTCACGCCTGGTGGCTGATACATGGACACGGTACTCGTGGCACTGTGTGTGTCTAGGACATGCACAATATGGACTGTACGCCTATGATGGCCTAGTACACAAAGATCATTGTCCACACATCTCATTGGTTGTTCGTGCACTGTTTATGGTATATGTGATATCATATTGAACACCCTATCGACCCGCCACCCAAGTGAGCCCAACACACCCCCTCCACCCTCCTGCCTCCCCCCCGAACACCAGTGTCCAAAGATGCTCATTGTCAGTGGGCTGTCGCTATTGCAAGCCCCCTCTCCGGGTATCAGGGGCACCCCTGGCTGTGGAGCGCAGGTTCCTCCCAGATCTACGTTGGGGGCTGCCCTGGACGGAACTTGCAACGGATGATGTCTCTGCCTGCTCACGTCCATGCATGTCCCTAAGTGTTTGTGAGAGCTCAGTGAGCACACGGCGCACAGCGGCAAGTTCGGCACATACGTCTTTGGACGTCGCATGCAGTTCCCCCCTCATGCTCTCGGTGCTTCTCTCCATTTGGACTCTCAGGCTCTCGGTGCTACTCTCCATTTGGACTCTCAGGCTCTCGGTGCTACTCTCCATTTGTGCCCTTAGTGTCTCGGTGCTTCTCTCCATTTCTGCCCTAAGTGTCTCGGTTGATGTTTCTATGTCTGCCTTAGTGCCCCCACACTCATCGGCATGGTCCTAGAGGAGCGTGGCCAGTTGCTGCTGTTGCACGATTAACTGGTCGAGGGACTGTTGCCTCTGCTGGGCCATGGCCATTTGCGGGGGTGTCACAGAGGGGCTGTTGTCCTCATGTTGCCTTGCCACAGGGCTTGTGGGGGATGGCCAGTCGTCGTCTTGTGGCTGCCCCTGCGTGGTATCCTCATGTTGTACGGGATGGGACAGACAGGGGGATTGGGACAGGTCATGGATGGATCTGACTTCGACATCCCCGTTTTCTGTGTCGGAGCATGCTGCCATCAATGGGGTGTCACCTATGGTGCTGCTGCCACCAGAGGCAGTGCCTTCTGTGGCATCCGTTGGGGGGACCTGTGGTGGTGGTGGTGTGGGCATGCTGGCTGCTGGGGTGCCTGTTGATGTTCCCTCCTCTGTGCTGCCACCTGATTTGTGCTGCTGCCGTGTCTTGATCCGTGCACCTGAGGTGGAGGGTCTTTGGCCGTTGGTCTTGGCCCTCTTTGCAGGTGTGCTGGTAGGGGTGTCCTGATGCTCGTCGTTTGGATCGGACCCTGTGGTGGAGTAAAGGAGGGCGAGGTTATTGATGGGTCTGTGGGTATTGGAATGGCATTGTATCACATGCATTGGGGTGGTACCTGAGGGTGATTTGGGTCGGGGCCTTGGAGGTGGTTTCATTTGTGTGTGGAGTGAGGGTGCAGTTGTTTGGCAGCCTGCAGTTAGGGTGTGCCTGCTGCACGTGTAGTGGGTGTTTTAGGGGTTTTTAATTATTTATGTATTTATTGTGGTTTTAAAGTGCGCTATCAGGCCGATGTGTGTGGACGTTCTCCTGGACATGTGTTTCTGTTGCACTATGTGGACACATGGTACTTCACATGATTGGACATTGTGGTTTTAGCATTGTTTTATTTGGGACACCTACCTGATTCTTCGGATGTCTGCACTCCTTTCTCCATCCCTCCGACTCCCTCGATGCTCTCCATTCCGATGGTGGAGGCACAGATTTCTTCCCAGGGGGTCAACTTGATGGGTGATTCAGGACCTCCCCCGGTGGCTGTGGCAATGTTGCGGTTGGCAGATAGTATGCTGCGGACGCGTATCCGCAGGTCGTCCCATCGCTTTCTGCATTGCTGTGGGTTGCGGGGTGCGGTCCCCACCGCACTTACACGCTGTGCCACCAGAGCCCATATGGCCTTCTTGTTCGCAAGTGCCGTCCTGGTCATTTGCTTGGAGAAGACGACGGCAGCATTCTCCTGGAGGGTCTCTGTTAGCACGGTGAGTTCCTCACGGGAGAAGTGGACCTGCCGCTTGCGGTCGCACGCTTTCTTCGCTACTTTTCCCATTTTTCTTGGTTTCGCTAGGGTGGATGACGGGTTGGGGTGTGTCTCAGGGTAGTGTTTTTAGTGGTTGTGTGGTTTTAGTGGTTTTATAGGTGTACGGCGGGATGTTTCCCGTTCCGGGCCCATGTTTTTACTTCCGTTTCCGTATATTTACGGTCACCGTACTTTCCGGTTGGCGCTCACTGCGGTGTCCGCTAAGAGGGGTGGCGGTATAGCACCTAGGGCGCCGTACGGCGGCGGTGTGGGCCGTTTTGGGGTCATTTCCGCCATCGCGGACTTTGCACTTCCGCCATGGCGTGGTGCTCGTGCCCGATGGGTCGGAATGGGCCGGACTTTGCTCCATCGTGCAATGGCGGAAACGCTATTTACGCTGTGGCGGTCCGGTCAGTCACTTTCCGCCAGGGTCGTAATGAGGGCCATTGTGTTTGAACAAAAGTAAGAATATTAAGGTAGTATTTTACTTAATCTTTTTTGTGGAATGAGCAGGTTTCTTTGTTATGTTGTTTGTAGTTCAGATGCTGCTGATTTTCAGGAGAGTGGTCTTCACTGCAATTGTACAAGAAAGAAGTTAGTAAATGTGTGTGTTTATAGCACTGATGTTAATGTAGACGTTGATTTTTATGTTTTTGTGGTAGTATTCTTGTTTGATATCTGAACATAATGTATGCATGCATTTCATTCAATATGCTTTGCAAATGGGTAGAATTTTAAGTGCATGAAATTCACTTGGTTTTCTAAAGCTGTGTTGTAGATAGCAGACCGGTTTGGAAGTGACAGTTGATTATAGTAGATGGGAAAAATGTCATAAGTTAATTTTACATGTTATGCAGGTTTAGTGGCATTACTCTGTTTATATGCATTCATAAGGTAGCTGCTGGAAGGGAGATTCACTCCGAGCAATCGGTAGAGCTGAATTTCCTCATTAGAATGCATTGGGATTAGAATTATTTTACGAGGGTGGCAGTACAAAACAGCAACATTTTTACTAATGAAATCGGGAGTCTCCCTCCTAAATCAGGAGGGTTGGCATGTATGCATGTACTGTCAATACAATATCGGGAACATTTATTTTTCCATAGGATTGCATTGGGACGAGCATTCATTTAGGTGGGAGATAATAAAAAATAGTGTGATTTTTCAATGAAAAATCTGGAATCTCGCTCCTAAATCGGGAGGGTTGTCATGTATGTATAGGTTATGCGGGAGACAGTGAAAAATAGTGCGATTTTTCAATGAAAAATTCGGGCGTCTCACGCCTAAATCGGGAGGGTTGGCATGTATGTATAGGTTATGCAGGTTTAGTGGCATTACTCTGTTCATATGGATTCATAAGAGTTGTACACGTACTGTGAATAAAATATGCATACCTGTAGTTAGTATTCATGCATGTGGATATGAATGCAGCTGTAAGTAGAAATCTTGCAGACCTGTACAGTAGTTTTTGTAGTAGTTGCTTTCCATTGATATGAGACTTGCACTCAGATTGATCAACAGTACATTTGAAGTGCGTAACTCTGATGATGGAGTTAGATGTAGAGGTCTTGGATGTGATTGGTGGATGGTTGTGGGACTGCTTTGCTGTATCCAATGAGGGAATGACACTGAGAGTGATGTGGAAAGAGTAGAATGGCTGGTAGGAGTTACGTGCTGCGCGGACACCGCGGCTGTCCGCGGATAGGGAGTGCCATATCCGGCATTTTCCAGCAAATCCAGTATGAAAAGGGGACTGCAGGGATCAGCCAATCAGATGTTGACATTGTGGATTTGTGTAGAAAGAGACTCTGTGTAGTGAAGATGGCAGAGGTGGAGAAAGTCAGGGTGTTTGTGCTCGGAGATATCTTTGTTTATGCTTTACAGCAGTATGCTCAATGTAGGCAGGTGGCAAACAATTTCAATGTTAAAGTAGTGGAGATGGTGTGGAGTGCTGTGCCTGATTGCAATGTAGAACGAATTCTACAAGTTTGTGAAGATATGGGCAGGATGAACAGTCCCCATCTGGTAGTTTTGCACTATGGTGTTTTCCATTTGGGCAACGTCAGTGCCCCTACTTTGTTGGCAGATTTTAAACATTTAGTTCAAGCAGTAATGAACATTCTTCCAAATGAGAAAGTATTTTTTTCTGGATTACTACCTAGGGCAATATGGGACAATAGTTCTGTTTTTTGTCCTTAGCAAAACATTTCTAGGTGTGCAGTCAACCGATGCATGTCTGCTTTCATGCTTAGAGCTGGTATGTTTTTCTGTAATAATGAGAATATTGATTTGAGTAATGCAGTTTATTTTGAAGAGGATGGCATTTCCTTATCTTTTTTGGGAAATGTCATACTGTTTTGGAATGTAAGGGTTGCTTTGGAGAAGGTTATGTGACGATTTTAGTAGTAAAGTAAGAAGAAAAAAACCCAAACACAAATACAAAATAGCAGGTATCTGTCAGGCATCTACAAAAAATACAAAAAAACGGCTCTTTTCAGAGCCAACCTCAAAGGGGAAATGGGGCACACTATTTAAATTTACGTTCACCACGCTGAGATTTTCGATATGTCCGCGGACATGGTGGTAGTCTGCGGCCAGCACGTATTACATACAGGGATTCTGGGGTGGAGAGGCATGCAAATGAGAATGAGCAGAGCTAGGGATTGGTCAGTAAAGTTTACTGGTGTGTTGTGTAAGGAGAGATTTTGTCAGAACGTCTTTTTCCCGAGAGTAGAACAGATAACTATGTCTGTGTGTTTCCGAAAACAGATTATCTGGATTTTGGGAGACTCATAGATACATAGGTTGGAGGTGCATGCAGATTGTTGTGGAGTAGCTGCAGATCTTGGATTCCCTCATGTGGAAGTGTACTGGCATGGAGTGCGTGGAATGAAGTGGCTGGACTTGGTACCTGTCTGTGCTACTTTAGAAACAGAGCATCATCCAGACATAATTATCATTCTTTGTGGAGGGAACAGTTTAGGACATGTATCTGGACATGTATCCATGTATCTGGAATTTCTTTGCAATTTGCAATGAAAGAAGGACCTGGGAAGGTCATGGACATTTTTCCAAATTCCCAAGTAATTTTTTCTCATATTGCGCAAAGACAAATGTGTCTGTGTTCTTCTTCATTTGGTCCACAAATGGAGAAAGCGAGGCACAATGTCAATAAGGCTGTTTGTGCCTTTCTAAGAGATGTTGGCATGTCCTCTTTTCACAATGAAAATATTATGTTTCGTAGCGCATAGATTTTTCGCAGAGATGGAGTCCATCTTACCTATTCTGGCAATCAGATTTTTCTGAGAAATGTACAAAATGCATTGCAACCTTTTTTGGAATTAGTCATCTATTTTACAGTGGATGTTGACGATTTCAAGTTTTTCAAACACACAAAAACACCACCAAAAGGCTCTTTTCAGAGCCACCACTTCCTCCCAGAGAAAAGTACATTGGTTTTTCTAGCGCAGCACCCTAAAATTTGATATGTCCTAGGACTGTTTCGCGGACATTTAAAAAATGCACAGGGCCCTGCATTGTTTATTTGCCACTTCTATTTTTAAACTGTGAAAGGCGGCTCTGAAAAGAGCCTTTTCTTTTGGATTTTTGTTTTTTTATATATTTTTTTGTTTTTTAAACATGACACACTAGGAGAGGAGGGGAAAGGAGGGTAAGGAAGGGATACCAACCACGGGGATAGAAAGGGTAGGTGGAGAGAGGAAGATGTAGGGTGGGCCTTACTTAGGTAGGTAGCGGAAACGGAGGATGCTGTAGAGGAACTCAACCTACTACCTTTATCACAAGGTACAACCTTGCGAATGTTCGCACTGTGGAACGACGTTAGGTGTCGCTTCATGGATGTCGTACCAAAGCTGTACGAACCACATCTCCCATGACTCGGCACCATTTTGCACTGTTTGCAGGTGACCTTGTTCGCACTTGCTTTTGGTACGTTACCCTGAATGGTAAACAACCGCCACACCCAAGACTCCTGGCGAGTGCTGGTAGTAGGGAGCTCCTCAACCTCATTCTCTTCATCTTCTTCATCCTCGTTCTCTACATCCTCACACCTGTTCCTGTCTGCAGGCCCTTGAGGAGGTGGTGGTGGTGGAGGGTTTGGGGGTGGTGCTGAGGCAGATGTAGCAACAGCAGCCATGGGTGCCATCAGGGTTGATGAGATAATCTCAGCAAGAGCAGCAAAGGCAGCAAAAGTCAATCTGCAATAGCCAGAAGTATAATGAAGATCAGCTCTAGGGTTTGGCCTTTTATAGGGGTGGAGAGGTGCGCTTCGCAAACAGATCAATCACCCAAAAAGGTTCAAAAAGTTACCAAAATTATGTGGAAAGCCAGGGTCATTGTCTGGGACATGTGCAATGGTGAATTTTTACTGTAAAATAATTTGGACTGTCTGAATAAGTTATTTTAAAATGTTGGGGAACCGGACAGTGTCCTCAAATTAGGACACACGCTCAGTATGAGTGTAGTCACATGATGACGTCGGGAACACGTCCGCAAAGGGAATGGGTGTCCGCAGGACACCAAATGCACGGGTACAGTTGTGCGCATGCACGTGGGTGTTCTACGCACAGTGTTCGGGTCCTCAAACAAATAAGAAGTGTGACACAAGTGAGATGGACAATTACGGACAGGCACAATTTTGCAGGACTTACGGGTGTGGTGCGCATGTGCCTAGATGTTCTGCAAACTGTACGGACAGGTATAGTGTCCTTAGGACACCTCCATTTTGTTTGACTACGGACATCCCGGACACCGCGCGTGTTCTTAGGACAGTTTCAACTTGGCTGTGGACGGTATGGACAGGTATAGTGTCCTTAAGTTTCCGCCATTTTGTTTATTTACGAACATCCCGGACACCGGGTGTGTTGTGAGAACAGTTCCATCGTTGCTGTCAATGGTACAGACAGGTATAGTGTCCTTAGGACATCCCCATTTTGTTAATGACGGACAGCCCGGACAGGCGCGCTGTCCGCGGACATTTTAACTGCTTGTTAAAAAAAATAGACACAAAGAATTTAATTAAAAGAAACATAATTTTTTTTATTATATACATATACACAATTTATGAAAGAGAGGCGAAGCAGAAACCTATACAAATACAAAGGCATTAGGGGTTTGGAAAGGATTGATGGGAGGGGATGAAGGGATGGAAGTCTCATCAAAAAGTTCTTCTTGGACTTGAGGGTTTGAGGATAGTTCACTGGGACATGGAACAGGTACATGTGGGACAATGGTATTTAATTGTTTCATTTATGTGGTCCACCACAAACTGTTTCAAAACATTGACATTTTCCTTCGGCATGCCTATTTTCTGTTCCATGCGTTGCAGAGTCTTTTCCAATGTGTCTTTTGGTGTATTATTTTCAATGTTTATATGGTCTGTTAAAAATAAATATATATATATATGTATATATGTTAAGTACACATAAAGTAATGATTATTAATTTGCTTATATAGAAAAGTGTCTACCATTATTAGCACTGTCTTCAGACATTTCCTCAAGTGGAACATTTTACTCAAGCCACTCCAAAGTACTGCACATTTCTGTGTGAAAAACAAAAATATATTAATTGTTGTGTACCTAATACAAAAAGTTTAGAAATATATAAGAAAAATTAAGTTTACTTACGAGCTTCTGGTAAGTTGTGTTCTTACTGTTGTGTACGTCTGCTGTTGTTCCTATCTGTGCAGTTTCTGTGAGGTAATTATGTTGGAGGCATATCTTTTTTGTTTTGGTATATTCCATTTTTAGTACATATGGTATTTAAATGGATGGATGATGTGTTACATATATAGGTTCCACTTCTTATTTATTATTACATATAATGTGTTTATATGCTGCTTTTTGAACTTGTGCAGTGTTTATATGACTTGATAGAACAATTTAAGATAGAGGGTAGTGTTGCTGTTGTCCGCGTCCGTCCGTGGACATTCGCTCAGTCCTCAGAAATCAAAATCACTAGCTGGGGGTTCAGTATGTTCTATGTTACATGTATATATAGTCAGGGAATCTGTTACGCTCACCTGGTTCCCACGGGGGCGTCGACCGGAACTGGGCCGCTGTTATTTCCACCAGCGTGACGTGTAGCGCCGAGATGACTGACTGGACTGGCCCGCTCAGCCTAGTTTGTCTGGCTCGCAAGAATATTCTTCTGCAAAGGAGAAGAGGAATTAACCACCCGTGGAATTGAGTGTCAACCCACCTTCTCCACTCCAGTTGTCTTCCCACTGATGTCCCCTCCTTAGTCTCACCTGATGGTTTGGAAGGATGAGCTCTCCATCCTGCGTCGACCGCAGGGGCGCGTTGATGACCAGTTACTTCACTGGCGTAGAGGAATTGGTGAGTTCCAGTATTGACTCTAAAGTCCAATTGTTCATAAGAGTTCAAATGTCTGCTCTTCACTCTGTCCGATTCCTTGCAGGTTGCCGATTAATCCACTCGAAGATTTCCAAATGGCACTCGGTAAGATTCAGGTAAGTCTATTGTGTTTTTCCCCTTAGGGGGCCGGGGTACGGCGATGAAGCAGAGTTGACTGTGCCGACCCGAGATGAGGTGGGACCCCCGTGGTAAATCAGGTAAGTTTTGTGGGGGGTAACTGGTATTGTCCTTGCTTTCTCCCCTTAGGGGCCGGGGTACGGCGATGAAGCAGAGTTGACTGTGCCGACCCGAAATGAGGTGAGTACCTCCCGTGGTAAATCAGGTAAGTCCTTGGGGGTAGCTTGTATGGCCTTAGAGAGTCCCCTTGCTCACCTTGCTGTCTTTGTCTCCTTAGGTGTCGGAGAGCGGCCACGAGATGGAGAGAGCGTGATGGAATGCTGAAGTACCGCCAAGCAGGTGAATTCAGCGCGGCGCCGTAGGAATGCGAAGCGATGCTTCAAAGACTTCTGTCTTTCAGTTCCATGGCGAAATGGATCAGGATTCAGGTAAGGATTAAAGTTAAAACTCCTGTTCTAACCTTTATCCTTTTTGTCTTCTTGTTTCAGGAGTCCCAGGACTGAAGCGGGCATGGCTGAAGACTGGAGCTGCTGAAAACACGCTGAGCGTTACGCTGCAGCAAGCAGAATAACGCGAAGCACGTGTGGCTGTCCGGGTGTGGTTTAAATAGCCTTGGAAGAAGATCCAGGTAAGTATTCTTCCACAGCCCCACCCAAGTAACAAAATAGTCCTTTCAGTAAAATAGTCCCCCCTAAGCCTCATTTGGCTTGAGTCTTCATGCAGCATTGTCTGCCTCAGGTGAGTATGCAGCATGGTCTGCTTCAGGTAAGTTATCAATAATGAGCCTGGCACCCATGGCGCCAGGACTGACTTTATCTTTATGAGCCTGGCGCCATAGGCGCCAGGACTGTACCCAAACAGCCCCTAACTGGGGCTTTTGGGCATGCTCCAAGTGGCATGATGCCTGCTTCCAGGGTTGCTGGGCCTGGTCTGGTCTTCCAGGGGCAGGCATCATGACAGAATCCTAGTAAACATCTCTCAAATTCACAATATGAATATGTATATTCAATAAAATAAAATTTGATAAAGAAAGGTTATAGTCCAGTTAAGCTACTAAAAACCTATGAAATTCAGTAAAAAAAACTTGGTTAAAGGGACTTCCAAGTAAAACCGAAAAACCCCTGAAATTCGGCAGTTATGGTAAGCTAAGCAACCATAACTTGTACCACCACCGTGCATTGCAAAGACTAACACTCAGGACATCAAAGATGACATCACAAATGTCATTGATGATATCACCGATGATGTCACATGTGCATTTACTTTTCATGAAAAGTCTGTACAAGGAATTATAATGTTGAGAAAAACGTGTCAAGGATTATTGGAATAGATATCATGAGCTATGTAGTGCATTAAGCAATGCATTGATATAAATAGCATTGTATTATGAAGTTCTTTACAGTCTAATAATCTACTCATGTATAAACATAAGCACTGTGTGCAGCATACATGATAGAGGTGCAATATTCATAATCTTCCAATGTTTGAATAGTGTACTGTGCAACATGTAGTAAGTAGCTAATAAAACCCACTTACTATATAATTTCATTATTACATACAAAACACAAACACACAACAACACATACAAATATGAGTATATACAGGGAAAGTGAAGTATGCAAAAAAGCAGCAGTAGAACTAGAAAGTGTTCCTAACCTAACTGATTATCTTTATGCACAGACATGATTGTTCTGCTTCAAACTTACTTCTTCCCTATGTACAAATATCATATGATGTCACTGCAAGAAAGTAATGCAAATACAAATATGAGCACATCCAGAGAAAGTACAGTATTAAGAAAACAGCAGAACAATAAGAAAGTGTTCATAACCTTACTGATTGTCTTCATACACAGAAAGCATTGCTATTTTTTAAGTGTGTATTTTTCCTATGTATATGTTTCAAATGCATAGGAAAACACCACCAGGGGGCGCGTGAGCAAGGTTGCCTGAGCCTGCGTCTCCTCAATCAGGCTGAATTATTTTATAGATAAAGCAGTTTAAATAGCAATTCTGCAGTCTTCCCCCCTTCCCTTCCTGTTTCTTACCTTCTGGGGCCCCTCTGGCTGCATTCCCAGCGAAAATCGGATCCGCTTTCTTCGACATCGGCTCCATCCTCGGGACGACCTCCTCCTGCTCTTCCACCAGGTCGGCCCTGAGGGACCCTTCCCGCCTTGAAGACTTCTTGGACTTTTTGGGCGGCAGTCATTCTCTCCAGCCTTGCGCTCCGGTGCCAGCGGCAACCCCTGGATCCTCCACCCGCCTGTGCAACCGGCCGTCCACGGAGCCAGCATTGGACCGGCATTGGGGTCTCTCCCTCCACCAGCCTCCACGCGGCCTGGTCCCTCCTCTTCTACGCACGGAGCCCTGGCGGATGACATGGGCTGGGTCCGTCTCGATCAGCATTAACTTGACCCCCTTGACGGCCTTCCTCCGCTCCTTCATCGGGCCGGCTCTGCAGGCTCCGGGGCTGCGGTTGCCCCCGCCCACCACTGAGCACCAGGTACCGGCGGCAACTCCCGGGTTCTCTACATGTCCTGTGCTGCCCCCAGAGCTCCTCTCCCTGATCGGAGGTCCGGTTGCAGCTGCCACGGATGCTGGCATGGCTGCAGTTCCGGGTCTGGGCCTTCTGCTTCCTCACTCTAAGCCCCAGCGGACAGTGACGGTCAACGGTTCCGGGGCTGCTGCCGCCCCCGCCCACCACTGCACACCAGGTACCGGGGGTAACCCCCGGGTTCTCCACATGCCCTGTGCTGCCGCTGGCGCACCTCTCCCTGGTCGGAGGTCCAAGACCAGCTGCCACGGATTCTGGCACGGCTGCAGTTCCGGGTCTGGGCCCACTGCTTCCTCACTCCGAGCCCCAGCGGAAGGCAAGGGTCAGCGGCTTCAGCCTGAGCTCCAGTTCGGCTTTCTCCTGCTTTGTCAGGCTGGCCCTGTGGGACCCCTCCCACCTCGCTCTCTTCTAAGGCGGCAGTTATCCCCGCTCCCCACTGCACACCTGATGCCAGGGACAATCCCCTTGACCCTCCACCCCCCCTGCAGCTACCGGAGCACCACCACTGCACACCTGACGCCAGGGACTATCCCCTTGACCCTCCATCCGCCCTCTTCAGCCATCGGAGCACCTCTCCTGGGTCACAGCCACCTACCTAGCCAGCACCTAATCCAACTTGGGATCTCTCCTGACCACCGGGCTCCTCTTCAGCACACGGGGTCCCGATCCCCCTCTTCCATACAAGGAGTCCCGGTGACTAACCGACATCGCCGCTTTGTGAGCCTCTTCTGCACCACACAGGATCTGGCCAAGCCTGTATCCATCCGCTGTGCTGGCTCCAGAGTCCGGATATCATCGAGGCAAATCTGTGTGTCCATTCTGTGGCTTTGGTGCACTCTGTCCATTCACAAGCCCCTCTCGCCCACTGTGCCAGAGTTGGAATCTCCATCTGTCTCCGCCCCTATTCCTGGGCTGAGACGAGGCAGCACTGTGCATCCCTTCCGCAGCTCTGAAGTACTCCGTGGATCAGTCTTCGGATCCCCTGGGACCTCCCCCTGCATCTCCTCCTGGGTCCTCCACCTTCCAACCCCACTGTGATTCTGAGGCGCCTCCTCAACGGTCCCTTCTCCACTGCACTGAGCTCTGGCGAAACTCCAGCCGCACCTGGATCCAGCTACAGGTCCTCCTGAGTGGTGGTCTGAACTGCGGCCCTGCGTTGTGGTAACCTCCTTCATTCTGCTCTCATACCACCCACCGCAGTCTACCGGTCTCCCCCTATCATCACTTTGCATACCTACTCCTATATATCTCTGGGCGCTGGCTGGACTTCTCTCTGCATCGCCCATTTTTCCACCTTATAGCCTGTTGGCTCATACTCTGGTACAGCGGCCCTAAACTGCTACTTTCCTTCTCGCCTCAGACAGCATTTCTTATACAACCACTTCTCGCCCACTGCATCGCTGCTCTCTGCCCCAACTTTCAGTGCTGTGTGGATGATACCCAGCTCATTTTCAGGCTACCCTCGGCCTCCTCTTCTCCTTCCCTCATCTCTGACTGTCTTTCTGCTATCCAGGAATGGTGTGCCGCCAACGACCTCTGCCTTAATGCCAGTAAGACCGAGATTCTACTCATCTACACACCCACTACCTCCTTCCCTGTAGCTCTCTGGCCGGCCTCTCTTGGCCCTCTTCCTGCTCCTACCTGCAAGGCAAAAAAAACCTCAGGGTCATCTTCGACTTCACACTCTCCTTCTCTCCTCACATTTCTGACGCTTCTAAGAAGTCACACTACCAGCTGCACCTCCTCAGAGGTATCCTTCCTTTCCTCTCCTTCCCCCAGAAGCTCACTGTCTCCAGAGCCCTGGTTCTCTCGAAGCTGGACTACTGTAACAGCCTCTATCTAAATCTGACTGCCTCTACTCTCTGCCCTCTGCAACACATCCAGAACAGGACTGCGAGACTTGTCCTTGGCCTCAAGCCCAGGGACCGTATCTCTCCAGGACTGAAATCGCTTCACTGGCTCCCTGTGGATTCGAGGATTAAGTTCAAAACCCTCTGCATTGTCCTCAAGGCCTTCTGGGGCCTGGGGCCAAATTACCTTCAACTCTCCCTTCCTAAATATCTTCCTTCTCGAGCACATCGCTCTTCCGCCTCCAACTTCCTCAGGGTCAGCCGCTTCTCCAAGCAACGAGTTGGGGGGAGATCTCTCTCCGCAGCAGGGGCCTCCCTCTGGAACAGCCTTCCTGCCTCCCTGAAACTTGAGGAGAACCATCTCCGGTTCCGGAAGCACCTCAAAGCCTTCCTCTTTGCTTCTGCTTTCTCTCTCCCTCTCCCCTGCTAAATCACTGAAACTGTACTGAATCCACAACTGGGCCACTCACCAATCTCGGTCCTTGGCCCAGCCACTCTCCCCTGCACTGCCTTCCTGGCAACCCCTGCACTGCGGGACTCTCTCTGTATCCCTACAGTCCCCCTTCCCAGCACTTTTCTGCACTTATCTTGCACTTGCCACCAGCTGGCACGTATTATTTATCCTGTTCATTACTAACCCTGTACTGCACTTTCCCCTCTCCCTTTCCCCCTTGCACTTTTCCCATCCCCCCTACCCATGCACTTGCGCGATCTGAATGACACCTGGCCTAGTAGGATCGTTGTCTGTCTCCCCGTGTTCCCCCTTCCCTGCCTCGTCGCGCCTTGAAACACTTGTGTATAGGCGCTTTACAAATGCCATATCATATCATAACCACGCCCTTGAGTGCTTACTCCTTTTGACCAAATTGGGTCCTGCCGGTAAACTTTCAGCATTAGACCCATGACCTCCTGCTACAATTCAGAACTTCCTCCCCATCTTCCTGCCTCAAACACCTGGTCTCCTCCAATCTCAGTCAAGCGAACTTGCACCTTCTGACTCTTCAAGCCCTTCCCGGCTGTCTCACACCACTGACTTGAGTCCACCTTTGTGCCATCCTCACTTGGACTCCCCAACTTGTTTACCCATTACCTACTCCCCCTGACCCTATTCGATCCATCATTTCTTCCTTCCGCCTCTCCCACTTCCCCCCTTGCCCTCTACTCCTCTCCCTTCTCCTCTCCTCACTCCTCCTGATGCCTAGCCCCTTCCACTATCCTCTCCTCACTCTCCTACCCACCCTCCTTCCCTTTATCACCGCCCTCGCCTTTTCTATCCTCCCACTTCCAACAATGCTGCCCTCATCAATACTGCTCTCTGGAACGCCAGATCCATCTGTAATAAAACTGCGGCGACACTCAATCTATTCTTTCGTCTTAACCTCCATTTCCTCTGCCTAACTGAAACCTGGATTCCCCCTCATAATAACTCTGTCCCAGCTTCCCTAACGACTTCTTCCTCCTCTTTCCTCCATACTCCACGCCCCTCTGGCCGCGGTGGAGGTGTCGCTCTCCTGTATAACCCCGAATACACCTCCTCCTCCTCATCCCATTCTCTTCCCTCCTTCCCTTCCTTTGAATTCCTCTACAAATCATTCTCCTCTCCCCACCATATTTCCTTCCTGATCATCTATCATCCCCCTGGCCCTCTCTCCTCCTTCTTCGAAGACCTAGATCACCTCCGCTCACTTATTTCTCCCTCCCGCTCCCCTCTAACTGTGCTTGGCGGCTTTAACATCCATCTTCCTTCTCCCCCCCAATCTTCTCCCCTCCTCTCTATCCTTGACTCCTCCCTCCTCTCCCCCCTTCCTTCCTCCCCTACTCACTCATCTGGTTGCACTCTTGACCTCATCTTCAACTCCTCCTATCCCTCCTCCCCTGTCTCCTCTCTCCCTGTCTATCTCTCTGACCACGCATTACTCTCGTTCTCCCTTTCTCCTCAATCTTCTTCTACTATTAATAATCCCTCAGTTCCAATCTACTCACGTCGTGACCTGCGTGATTTCGACACTACCCTCTTCTCTGACACCTGCTCTTCGTCTCTTCCATCTCCACTGCCCTTGACCATCTCTATCCCCTTTCTCTCTTCCGCCCCACTCAGAAACCTCCTCAACCCTGGCTTAACTCCCATCTTTGTTCTATGCGGCGCCTTCTCAGGCACCTTGAAAGACTTTGGCTCAAAACTCCCTTGCTCTCTAATCAAACCTCCTACTTCTCCTACCATGCACTTTACAACTCTTGCCTTGCTATGGCCAAATCCACCTACTACTCTAACCTTCTACATCTCAAGCCTCACAACCTCGTCGGATTTTTCAAACTCTTTCCCGCCTCCTCTCTCCTCCCTCTCCTGACCCCTCATCTAATTCCACACTTTCTCCCTCTGACTTCACCAACTACTTTTGCTCCAAAATCATCACACTCAGACAAAAAATTAACTCCCTCTCTGACGCCTCTCTTCTCCTCCCCCCTCTCCTCCTTCTTCCAGCATGTCTGTTTTCTCATCTGTTTCCCCTTCCGAAGTATCCTCCCTTCTATCCAAAGCCCACCCCACAGCCGCCCCCTCTGACCCTCCCCCCTCCTTTCTCATCCCAAAAATGTACCCTCTTCTTATCCCTTACCTTACCACTTTCTTCAAATCCTGCCTCTCCTCATCTATCTTTCCCTCTGCTTTCAAACATGCAACGATCATTCCTATTCTTAAGAAACCCTCTGCTGATCCACTGCTCACTGCCAGCTACAGACCTATCTCTCTTCTGCCTTTCCATTCTAAACTCCATGAACGCCTCGCCTACTCTCAGCTCTCTATTTCATTGTCTCGCCTTCCTCTCTCCTTCCTCCTTTCCAATCTGGCTTCCGTCCCAAACATTCCACTGAAACTGCTCTCACCTCGATTCTCAACTCGCTCCTCTCTGCTCGCCATGCGAAGCAATCCTCCATACTTATTCTCCTTGATCTCTCTGCCGCTTTTGACATTGTCGATCATCCTCTCCTGCTCCACACTGTCTCCTCCTTCGGTTTCAAAGGCCCTGTTCTAAAATGGCTCTCCTCTTACCTTTCCTCTCGTTCCTTTGCTGTTTCATGGGGAGGCCAGACCTGTCCTTCCTTCCCTCTGATTTACGGTGTTCCTCAAGGCCTTCAGTGGTCAGAGAAAACTTCAGACCACTGAAGGTACTTCATGGTGGAGGTGCAGTGAAGGTTTGGGACAAATACAAGTAAATACACCTTTACTCTCAGAAAACTGCATACAAAAAGACAAGCAGTTGCATACAAATCATGTTGATTTAAAAGCTATGTTTAAGCACCATTTAAATAAAAGTTAAAACATACATCAAGAATTAGGAACCTCATCATGTGTACCTTATTGTAAACATAAGGACACAGAATAGCAAAACAATTCTACAATACTGCTATGTAGAACTTGGTAAGAGTAGCAATACTATGTTATCAATACAAGTATTCTGAGAGTAGTCCTTATAAAATAGTCTAGCTTTATAAACAGACAAATAATGCTACATCTTTGTGATACCTATGTATAAGAGTATTTGTAAGAGTTTTAGAATATTTAATAACATTTCAGTAAAACACGGACAATGCATGGGTGTGGATAAGCAGCACTAACATGTTTCTAATACTATAAAGTTCAAAAGAATGCACTTTCTAAACACCTTTATGGTACACTAAACTGCCACTTAATGTGAGATGGTGAAACATAGTGGCAATCTATTCCATCTGATAGCAGTGGTTAATATAGCTGACACACCACTGCAAATAAACCTTTAATTGTGAAGATATTTACTGACACTTACATTCACATCAGCCACACACTCAGCATGTGTACAGTACAACCTCTGCAATCAAAATGAGAAGAGTGCACAATATTGTGGCTTTTATACTTTCCAAAATCAATACCACATAAAGAGGACTAAATAATAAGCAAAGTACGAAAATGGTTGACACATTTTCATTGCAACCTATCACAGAAAAGTACACAATTACGAAAGTAACATCAACCAACTGCAACCACTGAAACACATAGAACGCTTTTCTTTCTCCAACCATCTTCCATAGCCCTTTTTTTTCGTTGAGGCCTGGACATATTAATAGTAGGCCATAGCATGGTAATTCTTGTAGGGAATTGAAGGAATGACCGATTGGAATGTTGCTCCATTTATTGGTACATGAAGCTCTTAGACAGACGCATGGGAATATATTACAACTCATTGGGCCTCATTCCGAGTATGGCGGTAAGGGATAGCGGCCACCGCTAACGAGAGCGGTGGCGGTAATCCCTTACCGCCATACTCCGAGTTCCCTTAGCGCCATGGTGCTTTTAACACCTGCTTTTAGCAGGCGTTAAATACCATGGCGCTAAGGGACCTTGATGTTAATTACGCCACCGTAATTTACGGTGGCGTAATTGACGCCTTCCCCACTCCCATTATGCCCTATGGGGCAAAAATGGGAATGGGGAAGGGTAAATGGGGATTGGGGAATTACCGCCCCGCCAACCTTGGAATGGGGCGGTAATTCCGCCAACCACCAAGGCGCTGCCGGTCCGGGTACGGCGTCAACCAAGGCGTTAATAGCGCCATTGGTTAGCGCCGTACTCGGAATGAGGCCCATTGTGTTTAGTGGGCTAAGGATCCAATCAGTGGATACGTTTTATTATTTTCGAATGGAAATGCTTTAATGTATCATTGTGATGATTTGGTTTAATATTGTACATTGTGAAAAGTGGAATGTTTGGCTACAACACAAACAGAAATAAATAGGATTTGTTTTGTTCTAATTGTACTTGCGCTAAAATAGATCCTTGTAGTGAGGTGGAAAGAAAGGATATTCTGGCAAGTGTGCTCCCACATACAACAGGCTTATCCGAAGTATAGGTTAATGTGGGCATATGCCAGAGCGTGATTCTCCTCCAGTATGGGTTGAGGCTAGTAAAAGGCCAAACACACTCATTTAGAAAGTCAATTCAGCTTATGTGGAACAAAGCAATCCACCTATTATTTACTTTTCTCCCAAATGTTATGTCACAAAGACTCTTACTAAAGAGTTATTTACAGATTATAATGCAACCAAAAGTTGTTAGCTATGAAACAGAGTCTGTAAATAGTTAGTCTGCGACCAGGCTATGACAAGTGAGCTTAAATTTGGGGTATAGTTATGGAAAAAAATGTGTTCTAACACCGCAAATATATAAGATAGTACTGGAGGTAACGCCACAGCGAGATAAACATTTGGAAGACAAGTTAGGAGATGTAAATGTGTTTGGCAGCTATGAGGACATTATAGTTGTATTCATGGGCCTATTGTCAACAGGATGAACAAGTATGATCTAATCAAAGACTGGTTTGTTTCATAAGGAATATAGGGAGATCAACATGTTATTGATGGAGGCAGAAACAACTTTACATTATCTTTCCCTTCAATAGATCAGGGTAGACTATGAATGCTTAATATCTTGAAAGGAAATGGGATCTAAAAAGATTGTGTAGTAGGTTTGAAGATTCCTGTTGTGCTCAATATCATGATTCCAAAAGATTATCTACTATAATGGCAGTGACATCCATATATTTTTCTACCTATACAGGTAGTATTATCTCTGGGGCAACATGAACACTTTCTCATGCTCGCTGACTGTGCCGCAATGGCCTGATTTTAGAAAATGATGGATTAAGAGAAGCAGAGATGGAGCCTGAAGAATGAACATATTTGTGTCTAGTTGTTTTTTCAGTCAATGTTTTGAGGAACTGGCATGACACGTGTTCAAGAAAGTAGACACGTTCCTTCATCGAGGAATAGTGAACACACATTTAACATTCTGGAAAGTTATTTTTTGATATATTGAAAACATAGTTGAATAGGAGAGTCTCTGAATGGTGAACATAAGAACTCCACTCTCTATTAAACTTTGACTAGTTCTGCTACAGCTTTCATTTACACAACTCCATTGATTTATGAGTTCATTGTGGACTATATCAGGAAATGAAATCCCAAATGCCAAAGTGTCTGCCTTATAAGAAGTTGGCGTTAATGTCCCGGCAGCCCAAGATATCGACCAGAGCGAAGCAAGGGCGGTTAAAGTGGGCTCTGGGCTGTTAACCCCACTTCCAGCCATTGTGTTAGCACCCTGGGTTGCAAAGAGGAAACCCGGTGCGCTACAAAAAAAAGGATTTTCCTTTATTCTATGGGGCGCCACGCTTTGTATCCTTTGCAAAGATGGCCGGGCTTCATACAGAGCCCTTCTTCCCTTTCCAAGGCGGCGTGCTGGAGCCAGGAAGACGGAGCGGCTGCGGCGGCAAGTGCCGCTGCAGCCAAAATAAGGTCAGTGGAGGATGGGAAGGGGATAAAAAAAAAAGAGAGAGGCGGGTGAGAGGAAGATGGTTGTGGGGGGAGCTGGCCATCAGGCTGGCTGGAACGAGTGCTAGCATTGGCGGTTTAAGCACGTGTTCTTGGCCACCTGATTGGCTGGATTCCCCCACACGGTTGCTAATGATCAATCAAACCCTTCTTTATTGCATATGTGACTGGGGAAAACCAATTTCAGATGGTGCTTCAACTTAAAAAAATGTTTCAAATTTAAATTGTTTCTTATATATCATGTTTCATGCTGGAATGCAGCTTCTAAGCAATGCGCATAACGTTGGTGTCCTCATTGATTCTTCTGTTATCATTTATTCTCATATTTCTGCTATTTCCCGATCCTGTCATATTCAATTTTTCTACATACATAGAGCCAGGTCCTTTTGTTCCTTACATGCCACGAAGATCCTTGTATCAATTCTCATTTTTTATCATTTGTTCTATTGCTCCAGTCTCCTCCTTGGCCTTCATTCTGTCTATAACTTAGCTATATATCCCCTCTTCTCGCTATCATCTCGTGATTATATTTTTTTTTAATTTTTTTTATTGAAACATTTACTCAGTTTAAAAATAAAGAAAAACTGAGTTTTATCAAAAGTAAAACGAAATTGTCCTCTCACTTTCCTTCCCTTTCCAAGGAAAAGTCTTCACGCAACGCTACCTCACTCTCCATGTACGTTGCGACTTTTAAGTGGATGACAGAGAAAGAAAGAAAGTCTATCCTTTATTGTGATTGCGATGAGGTGTTATAAGTATTTATCTCTTTCATCGCTAGCTCTATTTGCTTCGCCATTGCCACTGCCCAATTCGTTTTCTCTCCTGAGATTAGTCTATCCCACCACTCGTCGGGCTCCAAGATCCAGGCGTTGTCTAGCAGAGGGCGAAGGTAAGCTATTCTGTTTTCTCTGGTCATTGGACAGTTAATCACAAGGTGCTTGATGGATTCAATCGTATCCAGGTTTTTGCAGAGACGGCAGGACTTTGTGGTCTTAGGGTCACGAATGCCCATGATCTCCCGCGTAGGGAGTAAGTTCAATCTTGCTTTCAATATAAGGTTTCTCAGTTTTTTATCCGGGAATTTTTGACAGTATTTTAACGGCGTTTTTAATTTGTTGAAGGTCGGAGGTAGGGTGGCTAAAAGTTTGTTTTTAGTTGCCTTTTCCACTGCGGTGATCCAATCCCACTCTTCCATTTTGCGTTTGACACAATCCGGATTTTCCTTCAGGTCTTGTTCAGAGCAGGCTATTTGGGTTAGGTCATTTTCTCTTTTCTCTGCCCAGTTGGATAAGGCAGAGCATTTCCCTTTTTCCTTTTCTTTCCTCAGAATTTCATATAATCGCAGGGAGTTAGACATGATGATTTTTCTAAATAGCCTCATTGCGCTTTGATCCACCATGGATGTCAGTGAAACTAGGCCCAATTCACGCCTAATTGCCGGCATGGAGGTCGATTTGGGTAAACCCAGAACTGTTTTCCATACGTAACCCTCCAGTTTGGGCCATAGCTTATGTGGTAAACACAGCGATGACTCGGCACCATATAGTATTGATGGGACCACCTTTGTTTTATAGAAGGTTATGGCTGGGATGAGTGAGAATTTGCCGTATTTTCTGTCCACTGCTCTTATTTGGGCGGTCAGCCGCTTTGTTTTCTCCCATAGTTGAAGTTGCCAGGCCCTGTCCACTCCAGAACAGTCCATCAATACCCCTAGGTATTTGATGGTTTTTACGGTTTCGATTTCAGTGTTCTCCAGAAACCATGTCTGCTGTTTTGTTCTTTTTTTGCTTTTTTCGAAGACCAAGATCTTGGTTTTTGACTCATTGATCTCCAGGTTATTTTCTCTCATATACTTTGCCAGATTAGTCAGTTTGCGCTGAAGACCAACTGGAGTTTGGTCGATTAGTATGACATCATCGGCGTACAACAGGCGAGGGATCTCCGTATTTCCTATTTTTGGGGGGAATGTTCTAATTTTGCTTTCTGACTGGCCATAATCTCCCAAAAATGCATTGAACAGGGCGGGGGCCAGTGGACAGCCCTGTTTGACGCCTCTATAGACTTCAATCTCTTCAGATAATGTACCATGTTGATTCAGTTTGACCTTGATTTTTGTCTTCTCGTGGAGGGCTTTTATTGGCTCCAACACCTCTTCCGGACATTTCCAGTGGTGTAGTTTTGACCATAACTTGTTACGATCAATCTTATCAAAGGCCTTCGATAGATCCACGAAAGCCAAAAAAATCCTGGGCGCCCCATCCTTGACCTTGGCTTTCAGGATGTTGAGGATTAGGATGTTTATTGATGTGCTCCCGTTTTTTTTTAAACCTGTTTGTAGGAAGTCCCTCGACGGGCTGTTTTGTTCCCATGATTTAAAGTGGGTCAATAGCAGCGTCGCAAAGATCTTGCCTATAATCTCCAAAAGAGCGATGGGTCTATAGCTTACTGGCTTGTTTCGGGCTCCCTTTTTGTAAATAGGGACGATGATCGCAGTTCGCCATGTTTCAGGGATCATCTTTTTTCTGCCACACTCCTGAAAGATTTTACTAATCAATTCTGACCATTTTTCCGGGTACCGCTTGAGGTCCATATTAGTAAGGCCATCCGGACCAGGGGCTCTTTATGTTTTTAGTTTGGTTATTGATGCTTCTATTTCACTGGGGTTGGATACATCGATCCAGGATGAATTCGACCGATTTATCTCCGTGTACACTTCGCCGTCTGGTCTCTTGAATTCTCTGGTCAGATAAGCAATCCAGCTGGATTCGGCCACCGCGTTTGTCTGCGCTGAGCCTGGAGTGTTTGTCATTTTTTTTATAAGGCCCCAAAATTCACTGGATTTTTTTGTCTGTAATTTGGACATCATAAGCTCCGCATCTAATTGAAGTTGGGAAGCTCTCTGCTGTTTTAGCCAGTTTTTGTACCCTTTTGTTTCTTGCTTCCATTTCTCCCAATCGGCGGAGGCATTTGTTTTTTTCGCTATTCTTTTTCGTTTGCGCACCTCTTTTCTTTTGTCAACCAGTGCTTTGTTAAATGCATGTCTTCCGGTCCCGAGTATCTTAGTGGACTTTTTAGCCTGGGTCTCGTAGGCCAATAACAAGGGTAAATAGTTTGGTCGTTCATCGCGGTTTGATTCCTGCAATTTATCAACCTTTTCGACCCAACCTTGCTTGATTTTAGCGATGTCCCCTTCGCTTATCTTAAGCCTTGTTCTTTGGGAGTTTAAGTCGAGCGTTGTTCCATATGTTTCTTTAGACGGTTTACTGCCTTGCCAAACACAAATAGGCAGGTTATGATCACTGTGTTCTGTTTTTAATACTTTAAAGCTTGTGATACCTGCTGTAAGGCCGTCAGAGATAAAGATGTAATCAAGTGTCGCATTTGCGGAGTTCCGTTCCCATGTTGGGAGATTAACTTGTAAGGGGAAGAGATTGGCAACGTTTTGGATATTTCTTGCTTTAATAACTTGGTTCAAGGCTTTCCCTCGTTCGTAAGCTGCTTCTCTTGATCTGTTCCCTTTTTCATTACCCAAACCAGTGGGCCTTAGGACACTGCATTTTGCGTTAAAGTCACCGCATATTATGATGTCGATCGAGTCAAAGTTCTCATACAATTTATCGATGGTACCCCTCATGTTGTCACAGAATGTTTTGATAGACATCCGTTGAGGGTTCCAGTAACAATTTATAATTGCTACATTTTTTGTAGAGCTGATTTCATTTTTGTCGCTTATCTGTTTCCACGAGGTCAACACCACCAATACTTCGTATGCCTCCTTCCATTTAATTGGAGCCGATAACCCTTGGCCCGTTTTAATCACCACCAACAGGCCAGACGATGGTCTGCCTAATAAGCCTTTCACTGCCGGTGAAATTTCAACTGTGTAGCCGTCCAATGCAGGTTTATCCATCAGACATGTCTCTTGGAGACATATCATATCGTAAAACCCCAGGTTTACTTCACCGACCTTTGTCAAGTGGGCATGCCCTCTTGTGTTCCACGAGCACAGAGTAAAGGTCTCTATTTCAGGCCGTTCCTCATCGTAGCAGAGTGTAAAATCGCCAACGTTGAACGGCCCCGGTCGTTGCTATTTTTTGTTGTTTTTATTCCATTTTTGAGTGAACCATTTCCAGGGGCCTGATTCCTGGTTTACAGATTTTACACCATTTCTGGGGTCAGGAGAACTGTTTTTGTCATCTCTCCTCCTTACTTCAATGCCGACCTCACTCTGTTGCTCTGGTTTTCTTCCTCGAGGCGGACTACTTTCAGAACGACTATAAACCCTATCCCGCTGATCACTTCTGTAACGTCGCCAGATTTCGTCACGAGTGTCGTGATATCTCTTTCGTGTGGTTTACTTTATCTCCTTGTCCCAGTGGTGGTCACGGAAGGGCCCTCTTAGTCCATCCTTCTCTACTGCCTCTTGTCTGCGGTTTTGGCGATACAGGTCTTCCGTCCTTGATTTATAGTGCACTGATCTAATGGCGATATCAGCCTTTTTCTTACTCGCCAATATTTGCTCCCTTGGCTTTGTGATCTCAGTCAGGGTGAAACCCAATGACTTTAATTCTTCGTACGCCAGTTGGTCAATCCGCTCAGTTTCTCCTGCTTTACTGTGAACATAGGCTTTGGCCCTTTTCTCTCTGTGGTATGGTTCTACTAACACCACATCTGCTGATCTGGTTTTGTATAAAGATTTCGTTTTGTTCATAATCTTCATGATTGTAGGTCTGTTCAAAATCAGGTGGCCGCTCTCTATCTCTCTTTGCTCAAGCTTGAACACTCTTAGTGCGTCTTTATTCATTTTATGATCTACTCTTTCTCCCCTTTGGGCTCTTAATTTCACTGGGCTGTTTTTTTCATTGAGTCCTTTAGGCTTGGTACTTGCCTTTTCTGAAGCTGTCTTAAGTCTCTCTTTAGGGACGACGACTCCTCGGTTTTGTTGCGGTGTCGCCGTGGCCTCTTTATTTCCGTTTTCCATTTCGACCCCTCTATTGTCCCCTTTTTCGTCCTTTTGATGTAAATGTAGTCCGACAATTTGCCCTATCTGCTCTATGTCTCTGCTTTTCTCTGTTTGCTCGTTTTCTTCATAGATCGACATATTCATTAGGTCAGACTGTAGCATAAATTCTTCTGCCGTTTGCGGTGATTTGGGAGAGGTTACCTTCTTTATGAAACTTTGTTGGCTGTTTAAATTTACTTTTTCTTGCAGGTGTGCCTTCGTTTTTTTGCTGTTTATTCGGACTCGGGACTGATTTTCGTCTTTAGGTGGACTTCTTAAATCGACTGTCTGGTGTTGGATTTCGTCAAGCCTTTTGGATGTGGATTTGTTAAAGAAAACTGGCTCTTTCCACGCCAACAGCGTTTGAGTGGTATTTCCTATCAGTTTAGGCTGCGGCTGTGATAACTGAATTTGTGGTTTTTGGCTGTTTAGTTGAGCCCTCTGCTCGTTGTTTATTTGTTCCATAATTTCTATCTTTTTCTCGAGTTTACTGATTTTGCTTTCCCAATTGCGATAAGGAGAGGTAGCATGATTTTCTATGGCTGTGATATAGCTTTCAACGTGAGACATTTTATTCATCATGTTGGATAAAATTGCGGTGTTGTCTTTCACCTCTTCTTTGATCGCCTCATATAATTTGCAAAATGGGGCCAGCACAATAGTCATAGCCGACATGATAGCGATCATGTCTGGTTTTTTACTCGGCGACTCTTTTTGCATTGCTGCCGCTATGTCACTTAAACGTCTCTTTTTTGGAGATGCCAGGATTTGTTCTTTTCTTCGTGTAGTTGCCTGGAGGTCGTTATATGAGGAGTCTCGTCGAGGGCTATGGCCGTTTTCATTTAGCATGGTTTGATTACTTCGCCCCTTATTCGCTAAAACCTGGTCCCAAAGGGTTTTGGGCAAGTCCCTTACCTCTGAGACTGGTTTGTTTTGGGAGACCAGCGACAGATGTGGTCTTGTCCAAGCCACCCGCTGCTCCCCATCAACTGCTTGGTTTTTCTCTGAGTTTGCGTCGCTAATGATCTGCCCTTCTACTTCCTTAACCACCTCCAATCCCTTGCTCGGGTTTTCTGCTTGGCTTTTCGTCTCTTGAATTACTTTCTTTGGGTAGGAAGTAGGTTGGCTAATTAAAGAGGCCGTCAGTTTTTCCCTCGCGCCTTGATTCGTATTCTCAGCTGTTATATTGTTTCTTAATAGCTCTTCCGTGTCTTTTAGACTTTGTACTTTTGCATTTTCGTTTTGCTGCTCCTGTCTCTGGATGTCATTTGCGTCGAAAACAGATTTTCTCGCTTTAAGAGCTTGTGGGAGATCCCCTACTGCTTCCAACAAGTCTGCGTCCGATACTTCGTCTTCTGTTAGAATTTTTCTTTTTTGGTGTTGAGTGAAGAAGGCCTTCAAGAAGTTTTGATTTGGGGGGATGGAGGGCCCCTTTAGTTGCGCGTGTCTTCTAGTTCGTACTTTTTTGCTCGTTTGTTCTGGCGTCTCTGATACGAACTTTGATCTTTTGTGACCAATTTTTTTGCTTTCTTGGAGTACCCTCTTTCTTCCTATTTTTAAGAAGGTGTGGTCGGTTGAGCTTTTAATTTCCCCTTTTTCCAAGATTTCTGAATTTGATGCAACCTTTGATTTCTTTATCAGGTCAGCCGATTCTGTAGTTTCGGTATCTGAGTCCGCTTCGATCACTGTCTCGTCGTGTCTTATCAGTTCTTCTGTATCTGTAGTTACGTCCGTATCTAGGTCTGAGTCCGTTTCGCTGCTGTTTGTCTCCGAGCAGCGCTTTCGTTCGTTTGATCGTCTTTTAGGATGTTTACTCGCTTTTTTTGTTTGTTTTAAGGTGGGTGACGCAGCACTAGGATTTCCGTGGATCAATGCCGTTACCTGAGTGACCTTATAGCTGCCATCTAGGCCTTCCTTTTGTGGTACATTGAGCGGGGATTGTTGGGGATTTTGGGTTTCCCCCTTCGCTCCTTCACCACTCTCAGAATTTGTATCAGCGTACTGTGTACTCATTTTTGCGTGTGGGGCGCCACCCGATTTATGGCTTGGTTCGCGAGTGCACGCCCGCAGGTTTTCCTTTTCCTTTAGCATTTGGAGCTTCTTCATGTCAGTTGTCTCCCTTTGACCCGCCACTCCATGGCTCTCGGTGGTCCGCGTGCCGGGCGTCCCCTTTTCACTCGTCGCGTTTTCCCACCTCACCTTACCAGTGGTCTCCAGACGCACCCTAACGGTGTCCCCTGGACTCACGGAAGAGGTCGGGATGGAGGTCCTAGGATCCAGGAGGTCTACTCTTCCTGAGGGCTCGGCTAGGGACTGGGCTTCCAAAGGTGTAAATGCGTCAGCATCGATATCGATATCACGTTTGCTTTGTGTTTTCTTGGGGTCACCCGGGGTGGGGGACGGCACCATAATAGAAGTACATACAGGTGGAGTCGTGGCACTATGCTTGCTCGACCCTTGATTTGACCTCTCCGGCTGAGCCTTGGGAGCACCTTCAGAAAAAGTTTCACTCGTAGAGGGAGGTGAAGGTGGAGTGGGGGAGTTTAAGATGACAGATTCACTCACCGTTCCCTCTGAAGGCAGGTGCTTTTGGATCGCTGTCAGGATTTCCATCCGCTCCGTGCTCCTTTGCACTGCGCCGGTTCTTGCCGGTTTCACGGCCGATTCGGATTTAGTACTTAGTTTCTTTCCCATGGGGGGTGACCACGTGTGGGAAACTGGATGCGGTCTCACGTCAGGCTCCATCCTGCTACAACTCCGCGTATGCAGCGGACTGCAGCAGACTGCTCCCAACTCAGCTCGCAACTCCGCTCCGCGGTGTTTTCGGTGCTGTTAACCACTTCCTGGACACAACGATGTGGTCAGAACACAGGACTGCAGCAGACTGCTCCCAACTCAGCTTGCAACTCCGCTCCGCTCCGCAGTGTTTTCGGTGCTGTTAACCACTTCCTGGACACAACGATGTGGTCAGAACACAGGACTGCAGCAGACTGCTCCCAAATAAGCTTGCAACTCCGCTCCGCGGTGTTTTCGGTGCTGTTAACCACTTCCTGGACACAACGATGTGGTCAGAACACAGGACTGCAGCAGACTGCTCCCAACTCAGCTCGCAACTCCGCTCCGCTCCGCGGTGTTTTCAGTGCTGTTAACCACTTCCTGGACACAACGATGTGGTCAGAACACAGGACTGCAGCAGACTGCTCCCAACTCAGCTCGTGTCACTTAGTGTCACTTTGCTGGTTTCCTTTTGAATCTCATCTGCTCTTTAACTGTCTCTATATTGTCTTTAAATCTCTTCACAATCTGCCCCACCAAATACTCCTTGCTCACTTTTTTCTACTTCCTACCACGTTCTCTTCAATCCCAGTCTATTATTCTTATTTCAGATTCCCAGCCTCTTGCGCCCAATTGTTCCTTTTGTATTACTTGCACCCTTGCACAGGAACACATTTCCTCTTTGTTATCTGTCCTCCTTTCCTCTGTTCCAATCTCACCATAAAGATTAGCTCTGTTCTGCCAATGTTTTACCTGCATTTGAATTGTGCCGTTTATCACTTTGTTAAGTGCTTTGGTGTAAAGCGCTCTAGAAATACAATAAAATAAAAAAATACAATAGTGTCATCATTTAACTATTTACTGGGACTCCTTCAATATCTTTCTCACATTCTTACATACATATTTGAATGAGATGAGGTGTCAAGGTATCAAGAATGAAGGTATTAAGGATTCTTCCTGTATTGTTTTGACCACTGGTTTCAAACGTATCTTGAATGAGGTCACCTAGAGAGGCAAAAGACATCCAGAATGAGTTGTGGGGTGTTGATCAGTTGGGCTAGAGCAAGGATTCACCAGAAGGAAGAAAGATTACTTTTTCAGGTACAAGGAGAATATGCAGGCCTGGTAAAATCACAGCGTCTTAGCTCAATTGCACCTGCACAATATGTTCCTGCACTTAGTCTGATTTGCTATGACCTGCTCTCAGCATCCTACACTTAAACTGCACACTGAAGCCGGTGTTTGATTGAGCCACGTCCCCACTGACCACTGCAATGTCCACTGCAAGCCTTTAACTCTGCAATTCTCCCATCAACATATTAATTGTGCCTATGGTAAATGGAGCTAGTCATTGTAATTGTATTGTTATTGATACAGCACACATGCCCCCACTGAAAGGCTAGGGAGAGATAAAAATAGGTGAAAAGGCAACCCGAAATACTGGTAGGGAAAGAAACCCAGACCTTACACTCAGGAACCATCATAAAAGATGGTATCTGGTAAAAGAATGGACTAAACACTGCACAATTTGGTCACCCGCAGTCTACTATTAAAGTGTTGTGTGCTATATGACTCACAAAGAGAGGGAAATCACCCACCTGAGGAGTACATTACCATCCTAGAAACAGTGACGCTGCTTGGGGATGATGGAAACTGCAGCCGAGAGGAACGTATGTACACCAGTTTACCATCAAACCCTGTCAATGGTGCCCAGAGAGTATGTTATGTTATGTTATGTTATGTTATGTTATGTTATGTTATGTTATGTTATGTTATGTTAAGGGAATTTCTAAGGTGCACGTCCAACCGAAGGAATCATGGTGCTGTAGAGAAGATGCACACAGCCACAGCCAATACATCCTGACATCTAGAATAGATATGTTTTTACAGCTTTTCTGAAGGCCAAATAGTTGGATAGTTTTTTTATGGCAGGCAGGAGTTTGTTCCATAGCTCGAGCCGCCGCAATGGAAAAGGCTTGATCCCTGGTCCGCACACGACGGAAGGGAGGCACACAGAGAAGATCAGACTAGACAGATCGCAAACAGCACTTAGGCAGATAATGGGTGAACTTTGTGCAAGGATATTCCTCACCCTGATCATGCAGCGCCCGATGGACGATGCATAAAGCCTTAAACCTAATGCGTTGAATCACTGGGAGCGAGTGAAGAGCATGCAAAAGCGGTGAAATATGAGCCCCATAGGGTGAGCCTGTGGCAATGGGAGCCACTAGATTTTGCAGGTGTTGCAGTCACAGGACCAAATCCTTTGTCTGTGCCAGATAAAGGGAGTTACAGTAGTCTAGTTGGCTAAGCACCAAAGCTGCAACCACCAGAATACGAAGAAGGAGCGGTATCATAGGAAGCACTTGTTTCAGTATTTTAAGCTGAAAATGGCCAGCTTGGCAGACTGTCACTACTTGGGCGTCCATTGACAGGGATGCTGACAGGAACAGGCCCAGGTTTTTCACCTTCACCACAGGAACTGAAAGGTGGCCCGGAGAGGAGGGCCAGAAAGAAGACACCCAGGGTGAAGAATTGGGGGAGAACCCACAACCAAGACCTCAGTCTTAACACCATTCAGTTTTAGCCAGTTGTGGTTCATCAAGTGCCCCAGGGCTGCCAGGCACCTCTGAAGGAATGACGACACCGCAGTCTGATCGAGATCTAAACGGATCAGAAGCTGAGTGTTGTCGGCATAGGAATAGCACCTGGCACCGAAGGAGCGAATGAGACACACAAATACCCAGATCTAGATATTAAAGAGAATAGGAGATAGAGATGAACCCTATGGCACGCCGCAGCTAAGATGGAGGGGCCAGATAGAAAAGGGGCCATAGAGAGAGTCTGGGTATGATCGGCCAGGAATGAAGAAAACCAGGCCAGCACCTGCCCAGATGTACCAATCTGGGCAATACGGGACAGCAGGGTGGGGTGGTTGACAGTGTTGAATGCCGTTGAAAGATCTAATTGAATGAGGGCTCCCACCCCCCTGGGTCCACCATCCTGGTCATGTCATCCTGGACCCAAACCAGGACACTCTATGTGCCCTTGCCCGGCCTGAAACCAGACTATGCGGGGTCCAGGAGGTTAGAAGATTCAAGAAATGAGGAGAGTAAAGATGTCACTGGAGACTCCAAAAGCTTTGTGAGGAAAGGAAGGAGAGAGATAGGCTGGAAATTAGAAAGAACAGCTGGGTCCAGTGATGGTTTCTTCAAGAGAGGAATAACAGTGGCATCTTTAAAGTCTGGCGGAACCAGCCCCATCTGGCAGGAGTGGTTAATAGCCACCGTGATCTCAGTCAGGAGATCAGGGAAGATTTTCTTCATAACAGCCAATGGGACTTCGACAGAAGGTGCACACGATTTGATCATCACTGGGATGTAGCTCTGTGAATGCCCACAGGTCACATAGCATCATGGTCCGTGGCTCTGGCATGGTCCATAATACTCCTCTGGGCACCAAAGGTCTTTCTCTTGAATCAAAAGCTGCAAGGCAAAGTTAACATTTCCATCAGGCTGCCCTAAAGCCGAAGATACCTGGCTATTATGGTGGATGGTGATGATGGAAACTACTGCTGGAGGAGGATAAGTACACCATTATACCATCACATTCAATCAATAGTGGCCTAAGAGGACCACACAGATGTAGCTCCAGGGAAGTCTGCAGCCCTAGATTGCAGAGAATGATGGTCCCCGGTTCTGTCATACTCCACTGGGGTGTCCAAATTCCTGCTCCTGCATCAATGTTGCATCTTGTGGTGCTCACTGAGCATTGCCCCAAGTTAGCCAGCTCAAGTCTCTGCAGCTGGACACACACCAAGCAACTTCAATCACAGGATGGGATTGATGCCCATATCTGATGCAGACAACAGTGAAGGAAGCAAGGACAGCATCTGAAGGCAATGTCCTCTGCTCAGCCTTGGGAACTGACAGGAGGAATGAGAATAGGTCCACATGTAGGTACCATGGAGTGCCACACCCACAACCACAACCATAGTGCCTGATGTCGTAATCCTCCTTCTCAGTCCATGACATTAATAGTCTGTGATGATGTTTCCCGATAATCAGACAGAGGTAGAACATGGGCTTAGTTTGCACTAAACCACTTGTCTAGCCAAATCATCTACTGATCAACAGCACAACGTGCAAACAATGGGCCTAATTACAACCCAGGCGGTAAGTTCGCTTCTTTACCACCATGGTGTAAACTCCGTTTACACCATGGTGGATGGCGGATTTACCGCCCCATTCCAAGGTGAGTGGGGCGGTAAATCCCCATTCCCCATTTACCCTTCCCCATTCCCATTTTTGCCCCATAGGGCATAATGGGTTGGGGAAGGCGCTAATTACGGCACCGTAAATTACGGTGCCGTAGATAGCACCAAGGCGGGTTAGCGGCTTGCATTTTAACGCCTGCTGAAAGCAGGCGTTAAAATGGTAATCAGGCGTTAAGGGTTAACGGCGCCGTTAAACCCTTAACGCCTGGGTTGTAATGAGGCCCAATGCATCCTTTCTGTAACTTTTGCAAACTTGTTGTTGCACAAACCGCAAGGTTGCCTGCATAAGTGATTAAAAAGCATAGTGAAGTAATTTAAAAAAAGGGTAAGAAATAACTAGGTTATTACAGCACATTCTAGAATAACAAGTATTTACAGGAAACAAAAGCATTACAACTAGACAAATAGCTTATTTTTTTTAGAATCCACAATGCAGTGCACGTCACAAGCAATATAATTGTAATAGGGGTAAAATGGGATTTTCTTTAAAACAGATTATTACTTGACAATAGCTGTAATGTGTAAAATGATGGTGAAATCACATGTACACCTCTCTATTGCAATACAAATCCCCACTGCCTCTAAAACTAAGCATGTGGTTAACTTGCAATGCAGACTTCTGAATTCTTGCTCTCTGGTGGCCCATTTTATGGAGTGTCATGATCTAGTGTCTAACCTCCTACCCAACCTTCTGTTTCTAACTGAGACCTGGTTGGGCGAGGTGTCTGGCCCCTCCATTGTGCAGTCTCTTCCCCCTCGCTATGAATTGGCTCATGTCGATCGCAAGGCAGTCCATCCTGTGGGTGGTCTAGCCACTATTTACAAAAGCAAGCATGAAGTTACTTACACGGTCCCTAAGCACTCCCTTTAAAATGGAGTGCCTATTGGCACATATTTCTGTGTCCCCCACTTCAACACTCACACTGCTAGTGATCTACCGGCCTCCTGTGGTCGATAGTCTGTTCTTTGCAGAATTCCCAGCCTTGGTGCTGGAGTTTCAGTTCAAATACCCTGATCTGTTGATTGTGGGTGACTTTAATCTTCCCATTAACCCTGCCATGATTGGGCAGGTAGCTAAATTCTTGGCTACTATATTGGACTTAAGACTACCTCAGTGGGTTGTTGAACCACATGGCAATATTTTGGACCTGGTCTTTGCTCCGGGGGCATCCATCATTATATCCTCTCACAGTCCTGTAATATGGTCCAACCATTGTTTGGTACCTTTTTTGATTCCCCTGGTGGTTCCCACTCCTCCTCTTGCCAAACCTGCCATTCTAAAGCTCAGTTGGCTTAGGGTATTGAACCCTGTGCTAATTACCTCCTTGCAAGCACAGTGTGGCCAGGCATCCTTATGCTCCCTTTCCTCACTGGATGCCTCTTTTATTGCCACGGTTGATCTGTTGGCCCCTCTCAGACTATGTTAGCAGAGGAGCCACTCACTGGAGCCGTGGTTTTCTGATGAACTTAGAGTAGGTAAACTGCGTTGTAGACAGGCACAGAGAAAGCGGTGAGTTATTACTCTTGAGAAGCCAAATCTTTTTTTCGCTGCACTCTCACTGCCTATCATAATGCAGTGATAAATGCATTTAGCCACAAAGTGGTGGGGAGTGTTAAACCAACCAAAAGTCCTAATTTAAACTGATGCTATCCCTATCCATTCCTGCGAAAGTGCGTGCCCAGGTGCCGCCCCCTCAAGATTTCTGCGATTCATTGTCTTCTTTTTTTTCTGACCAAAATGTCTTCTATTCATTATAACATTAATGGTGGGGCCCAAAGATGGCTGCTGATGCTCTGTGATCTCCTCTGCGAATGGGACTTGGTCCACTTTTCCTTCTTTTTCGAATCTTGACATATCTGAGGCCATCCAGCGTTTGAAATCAGCCTCCCCTGCTGATGCTATCCCCCTGCTCTCCTGAAGGAATCCCGCGGGGCTCCGATCTCTCCTATTACTGTAGCAGTAAATGGTTCATTCACGAATGGGGTGATCATGCCTTCACTTAAGCATACCCAGGTGATCCCTCGGCTAAAAAAGACCTCCTTGGACCCCGGACTGCTGGCCAATTATCAACTTATTTCTCTTCTACCCTTCCTTATGAAGGTCTTGGAAGCTTTGGTTTCCCCTCTGCTGTCTACTTTCTTGGAATCCTCTTGGTACTTTGATTCATTTCAGTCTGGGTTTTGACCAGGAAGGGGTACTGAATCAGACTTGAACTGAGTTCTGGATGACCTGGCCCACCTGGTGTCAGAGCAATCTTATTATTAGATCTTTCAGCTGCATTCGACATGGTCGTCAATCCCACCCTGTTATCCCGACTCTCTGCTGCAGGCCTATCTGGCCAGGAGCTTGACTTGTTCACGGCCTCCCTAGATGACCGTTCCCAGTCGGTTTCTTTTCCCCTTTCAGCTCCAGCCCTGTTTCACTTTCCTGTGGTGTTCCACAAGGATCGGCCTGAACACCGATTTTGTTTAATATTTATATTAGGCCTCTTATGCTTCTTATCTTGACCCATGGTTTTCATTATTATTCTTATGCGGACGTTACTGAAACCACCCTGTTCAACTAACCATCCCCCCAATATACATTTATAGATGTTGTCACTGCCACCGGAAACTGTACTTCCTGACAAATAACATGCACATCTTCCTTCTCTGTATATAACATACTCTATGCCTTTTTTGTACTGCTCCTTGACACACACGTATATACAAAGCAAAACCTTCTGTAACAGTGACACAATACCTCAGGGCCGCTGTGTGCTACACACATTCAAATAAATAAATAAATAAATAAGATACACAAATTCTGGTCTGCCAACCTAATACCTAATACTTTGACCCAGCTTAAGAAGTTTCTTGAGGAGTTTGGGGTCTGAATGGCCACAAATTGGCTAAAATTGAACTGCAATAAAAGTCTTGGTCCAGTGTACATGAAACATTTTGACTGGTTCACAAGTTTGGCTGGCAGCACAATCACTATTCTTATTATATATTCAGTAAAAAAAACTTTGTAAAAGGATGTTATGGGTACAAGTAAAATCGAAAAACTCCTGGAATTCGCCAGTTATGGTAAGCTAAGCAACCATGACTCACACCACCACCATGCACTGCTAAGACTAACACTCAGGACATCAAAGATGATATCAAAAATATGACATCACATGTGTATTTAGTTTTCATACAAGGGGTTGTGAATGTTATGTTGGCAAAAATGTATCAGGTATGATTCGGAGATGTGTAATGAACCACATACTTCATTACGCAATGAAGAACCATGTACAAAAACCTAATTCCCCTGTATATGTTGCAATTTCTGCTTCCCTTTTCTCTTGCATAATTTCATTTTTTGTACAATAATAAAATATTATGTGTACTGTTCCTATATTTCTCTGTGTTTTTTTAAAAAAAAGCAGTTAGGGTGCCCGCAGACAGCGTGGCTGTCCGGGATGTCTGCAATTAACCAAAATGAAGGTGTCCTAGGTACACTGTGCCTGTTCGTACTGTCCACAATCAAAATGGAGGTGTCCGTAGGACACATAATCTGTCTGCATGTCCGTTATTAGTCAAAACAGGGTGTCCTAATAACAACCCCCTGTGTGTTTTGTCTGCAATCAGAGTAAATGTGTCCGTAGAACACATAAGCCGCCCACATGACCGCAAAGTTATGGCGCATCTTTAATTAGTTCAGGGACTCAAACTCTGTCCAGCGGACACCTGTACGCGTGCGCATCCCACCCTCGGGTCCTACGAACATCGCCCCGGTTTGGAACTGTCTACTGCACGTGTGGTGCACTTTTAATTAGTTCGGGGACTCAAACACTGTCCGTAGAACACCTGTGCACATGCGTACAACAGACCCTGCACATTAAATCTCCTATGGACACCTGTCCCATTCGCGAACGAGTCTGTGACGTCATCATGTGACCGCACCCATGCTAAGAGTGGTTCCTTGTTCGTAAACACAGTCTAGGCTCTGGGACACACAAAAAGTGCTTTTTGAGCAATACAAAGTATTTTACTGTGGAACTTTACCCTTGCACATGTCCTAGACCATGCACCTGGTGTTACTTTTTGGAACTTTTTGAACTCTTTTTGGTATTCGAAGTGTTCGCGGACAGTGCAGCTGTCTGCGAAGTGCGCTCCAGTACCCCTATAAAAGGCCACACCCCAGAACTGCTCCTCATTGTGTTTCTGGCTACCAGAGAGAGCATTGCTCAATACTGGTGTGCTGTACTATTAACACTGCATTGGCTGCTGACCTCTACCTGCTGTCCTGTGTGTGCTGTGTCTGCTGTGCCATTCCTGTGCCTGCTGTGCTACATTCCAGATGGCAACCATGGCTTCCACCTGTGCAGCTTCCTCGGCTTCAGCACCAACACCACCCCCTCCACCACCACCACTTTCCCAAGGGCCTGGAGGGGGATCAGGCGTGAGGATGCACAGTTGGATGAAGAGGATGATGGGGTTGAGGTAGTGGAAGTCCCTACTACTCATAGCCCCAGTGAATCTTGGGTGTGGAAGTTGTTTGCCACTCCTGAAAGGGTACCCAAGGCTCGTCCAAACAAGTTGCGCTGCAAAGAGTGCCAGATGGTGCTCAATCATGGCAAACCAGGTTTGTACAGTTATGGTACTACCTCCATGAAGTGACACCTAAGGTCGTTCCACGCTGGGGCAATTAGGAGGGTTGTCCCCTGTGATAAAAGTAGGTTGAGTTCCTCTGCAGCATCCTCTGTTTCTGCTCCTGCCACCAGAAGAGGCACTCCTGTGGGGCTGAGCATCTCTCAAGCTGCGTCACACGCCATACGCGACACAGTAGACCCTTATCTTTTGAGGGTCACAGTATTGTATATGTACTGCGACGCAGTACTCTGCAGGGGGACACTCTTTGATGTGCTTTCAAGGCTGCGGTCCGGGAACATGAGAAGGGCTGCCCACTGCCTGATTACGGCCCACCCTACATCTTCCTCTCTCCACCTGCCCTTTCATACCCCTGTGGTTGGTACATCTTCCTTACCCTCCCTTCCCTTCCTTTCCTTTCCTTTTGTGTCTTGTTAAAAAAACAAAAAAAATACACAACAACAGAGCCGCCTTTCACAGGTTAAAAATAGAAGTGCCAATGTAATGCTGCAGGGCCCTGTGCATTTTTAAATGTCTCTGGACAGTCCACGGACATCAACATTTTTGGGGTGCTGCAATATCAAAACCATTGCACTCTTCTCCGGGTGGAAGTGGTGGCTCTGAAAAGAGCCTTTTTGTGTTGTTTTTTTTGTGTTTCGAAAACTTCAAGTGGTTAATACCGACTGGAAAAAGGGTTACTATGCATTTTGTTTATTTCTCAGAAAATATGATTCCCAGCATAAGTAAGATGTAGTCATCTCTGCGAAGAATGTGTGTACTACGAAACATAATATTTTCATTGTGAAAAGAGGACATACCAACATCTCTAAAAAAGGTGCGCACAGCCTTGTTGACATTGTGCCTCACTTTCTCCATTTGTGGACCAAATGAAGAATAACGCAGCCACATTTGTCTCTGCGCAATACGAGATAAAATTACTCGGGAGTTTGGAAACAAGTCCATGGGCCTTATTACGACCCTTGCGCTGACACAATGAAGGGGACCGGTTCAGGGCTGATTACAAGGTTCCCTTTGCGGGACCCGGATCAGACGTCTGGTAAAACCATCACACCAGGTAGCTTCCACTCCCTGCATTCCAACATTGTCTGAAATGCCACACATGTTTGCATACCACTGCAGATTAGTGATATAACCATTTGCCACTATCCACACTCTAACTCTGTCCATCTGAGCAACCACAGCCATCTTCACAGCATACAGCTATGAAAAAAATGATTACCCTCTCTCCCTATGAATGACATCCTCAGCACCTGATTGGCTAATTCACCTTGTCCTATTTCCATGCCAGATATACTGAGAAGCCCTGGATGTAGCACGCCCTGTCCGCAAACAGCCACGGTGTCCGCAGAGCACATTAAACTGGGGCAGACCTTCTACCCTTTCTACTTCACTCTCTGCACCATTCCCTCATTGGCTACTGTTAAGCAGTAACACAACCATCCACAAATCACATACAAGAACTGTACATATAACTCCATCATCACAGTTCAGCACTTTAGGTGTACTGTTGATCACTCTGGCATCCAAAAAAAGTAAGTGCAATACTGCCATAACGTGGTAACTCTTACCCAAACACTGTATAATTCTAGTATTGTAAAACAAAGTATTGTATTAACCCTGCAGCACTAGATTCATTATTACTGATTGCATCTCAGGAGGTGCACACTTTGTATTGTCATCTGAACACCAGTATAGTAACACACAAATACAAGAATAGCCTTCCAAACCTGAACAAACAGCCAATTCCACAATAACATACCTCTACATACATGCCTACCATCATACCCAGACATTCATGCACAATGCAAACATACATTGCACAACGTCCCAACCCACACTTTCTTTTTTCTCCAAAGAATGCCTACCAAAAAGCAACTCTATAGTAAGCAACGCAGAAGTAGAACAAATCAAAAGAAAAGTCTACAAAATAGGCATCCACCTGAAGCAGAATTAATACAGAAAGTTCAAATAAAAGAGCAAATACAGTCACTAAGAGAAACAAAAGCAGCTTCCAGTAAAGAAACTTTGACTCCTCTTTCAAAATGTAAAACTAAACAGAAAGTTATTAAAAAGACTGCAGCTACCACTAGTGCTAACACTGCACCTATAAATCTTGATGTAGCCACAAGTAAGCATATAAAAAAAAATATGTTACAAAAAATGTTCCGCCACAGAGTCTTTCACAAGCTTTTAAAAACTGCAGAGAAATCATGCACAACCCTTAAAACTGACTATAGAAAAGTAATCCTGGAAGCTTTCCTAGACAGTGCAATCCTTCTCAAAAGGAAATTATTCATTTAAGTTTTAAACAGAATGAAACCACTAACAAAACTAACTACGAAACTAAAAAACAGACTTCTCAATAAACAGAACATCAACAAAGATAGCTTCACAAACATCTGTGGAGGTGAGTGGAGTCATACCACCAACGCAGAACCATATTTCAATGAAGAAGCATACACACAAAAGCAAGGAAACCCAATTGCCATACATAGCAGTGGACGAGGGTATGAAAAATGTAATACTACTATTATGGAACAAGAAACGCTGCTCACAAAAATATAACTCTTCATTCCACTGAACCAATATGTCCAGTCTACAAATGGTTGTTCACATCAATGTGTAGCATAGGCAAATAATCTTTCACATCTTTACACCATTTCCTCAAACAGTATGTGAAAGGCAAAGACACATTGGCCTCATTACGAGTTTGGAGGCAGCCATGCCCTTAATAAGGGCATGGCTGCCTCCAAACTTGGGTCCAGGTCCGGGTCCCGCAAAAGGGGACTTACTGGGACATTCTGACCTTGGAGGGCCCGGAAAATCCCTTTCGTGGGACCCAGACTCGGTACATCCACATTCCCATTGGGGACCCCATAGGTCTCAATGGGAATGAGGAAGATGCTAACAACGGGCCTGTTAATGAGGGGCCCGTTGTTAGCATCCTGGTATGCTAGTGGGTCCCGCTAAGGAGGCCTGGCCTGACCAGACATCCTCAGATGGACCTGCTGCAGAGCTCATAAGTGGAGGCCCGGAATGAACGATGCTGGTCCCTTACCGGCACCATTAATTCTGTGGCCGCCACTCTCCTAATGAGGCCAATTGCAAATAAAACTATTACAAATTATGAACTCCTGTCCAGTGCGATAATACACAGGACTACATGGACATTCATTAGCCTGCATTTCTGGACCTATTTGCAAAAGCACCTTCCACAAAATCAACATGATAGGAACACACCATTCAACTGTAAGGCATCTCGTTCATAAACTCTACTATGCCAAAAGTCCTGCTTTAGCATGGTCCAATTTAAATAACATTCTGCTTGATGGTACAGCCAAATAACTACTAAAAAAATAGACCACATCCAGAAACTATATTTTGAAATTGAAAGCCACTTACAAAATTCAATATCTTTAGAACAAACTAGCAACAACTTTACAGATGATAACCTTCTACTAGACACATACAAAAAAGAAATACTAAAGTTTAAAAGCACATCTGCTGAAGTACCAAACCATGTTTGTGTGTGTTTTCGCAGGACTTTTTATAAGAATAGCACAAAAACTATAGACATAAAAAAAAATAGAAGACAATGAAGATTCCAAGTGGTTACAATTATCTCTCTATTTTATAGCATTAAACAAATACAAAATTACTAAACCCTTAATACTTTGCAGTTACAGCACTGCAAAACTTGACAACAACCAAATACCTTCACATGCTATCACTAATAACTTGGAATTATTCCCACTACCAAAATATTGCAACAACGTAACTTGTATGAGAGTATCATAATTCAAACAGTGCACCAATTTCAAGCAATAATACACCTTGAACTAAAAACAGCAAAACTACTTCCTTCTGAATTACTGAAAGGCATTTATGGCAAAGTAGTTTATTTGCCATTAGATCTCAAAGAAAATGTACACACTGTGGGAGTGCAACATCCAATAGATCAATCTTTCATTATCCTAGTAAATAGCGTCCCTACAAAAGACAAACAAATTGGGCAGCAACTAGTGGATTTACATAAAGTTAGAGAAGCCCTGCAATATCTAAAAGACAACAATTAATACTACAAAGCAATAAACATCAAAGAAAACCTGAGGGAAACCACCAAAATAATGCAAGACTTGTCAGGAACTGGCCAATTTCAACTTCTAGATCCTACTACAGAATCTAATATTTTAGACCATTATATAATTCACCCATTGCACTCTAAAGACACCATAGATGATGCACCGGAAACTTACCAAATTCGACAAGCCAATTAATCTCCAATAAGCATAAGGGAAAAAAGTGTAGAAGCACAAGTCTTTCCTCTACTGTTTCCTACTGGATAAGGAGGAAGGAACGATGAAAGACCTATACAAATAACAGAATCCCGCTCTTTACGAATGTATTCTGAAGACCCCAGATTCACACAAAATGTGTAATACATATTTCACCTTCTCTTTGAAAGTGAACTAGCAACTCTTTGCTACGGAGTTGCACACACATTGAAATCAGGTACACATTTTCAAAATATGTCAGCTAAGCAATTACTACATAAAGTGCAAGAAAAAGATGAAGTTTTACAATCAAACATGACAAATCTTTTAGTAAACATTTGTGGCACAAAAGAATGCTAGTTCCAACGTCATGCAGATGTACGCTGTATGATAAGAAACCTTGGGCCACCCACTTGGTTTGTGACATTAAGTTGTGCAGAATATGCATGGGAAGATTTGCACAATTTGCACAATTTCCTATACATAGGAAACAAAAATAAAACAAATATAGATTTGAAAACACCAGGAGAACTCTGCTCTCTAGATCTTGTAAATGTATCAAGATATTGCCATCATCGCTTCAATGCTATGCTACACTTCATTTGTAATAAAACAATGCCTCCCCTCAGAGAACTGCAACATTTCTTTTGGAAAAAAGAATAGCAAGCAAGAGGAGCGCCACACATTCACATGCTTTTGTTGATTAAAGATGGTACTAAATTTGGTCAGGACAGTGATGCCACTGTTTTACAGTTCATACAGAAATATGTCACGTGTGAAATCCCTTCACAAATTACACATAGTGACCTACATGTACACATTTTACGATTTCAAAGACACAAATGTGGAAAGTATTGTTGTTGCAAATATACAAACAAAGGGAAATACTACGACAAGTGCTGCTTTGGTTTCTCTAGACCAGTTTCAACAACAGGTGAAGTGAACAACTTAGGGGCCAATTCATAGAATTCGGCGCACAAGTGGCGCACGCGGCTGGCGCACAGTGTGCGCGTGCGGTAGTCTGCGCCAGCCGCGTGCGCCGAAACACATTCAGGCGCACAGCGTATTCATGGATTCCAACATCCACAACCAGCCGTGGCGCAGAGTGGCGCAGCGACCCTGCAGCAGCGTCAGTTACGCCCCCAAGAACGCCCCTTGCGCAGGGAAAAGCCATCAAAATCCCCAATCCAGCGCAAAGGGCAGCAGCAAACGCAGAGCGGGGAGCGTGTATTTCAGGGGTGTGCGAGAAATTCTACACGCGATTGGCCTGGGTACGTGTATTACAGGGGTGCGCGAGAAAATCTACACGCGATTGGCCTGGGTACGTGGATTTCAGGGGTGCGCGAGAAATACTACACGCGATTGGCCTGTGTACGTGGATTTCAGGGGTGCGCAAGAAATTCTACACGCGATTGGACTGGGTACGTGGATTTCAGGGGTGCGCGAGAAATTCTACACGCGATTGGCCTGGGTACGTGGATTTCAGGGGTGCGCGAGAAAATCTACACGCGATTGGGCTGGGTACGTGGATTTCAGGGGTGCGCGAGAAATTCTACACGCGATTGGCCTGGGTACGTGGATTACAGGGGTGCGCGAGAAATACTACACGCGATTGGGCTGGGTACGTGGATTTCAGGGGTGCGCGAGAAATTCTACACGCGATTGGCCTGGGTACGTGGATTACAGGGGTGCGCGAGAAATTCTACACGCGATTGGCCTGGGTACGTGGATTTCAG